>NW_027181992.1:45619961-47016919 GCF_029961685.1 Aristolochia californica | reverse complement strand
ACTATCTTGAGTTTAATAGTTTCTTGTGACCTCTGTATTTACTGGCTTAATCAATACCTGTTTCAAGCCTTGGTTTGTAAATTGCCTCCTGCTTTCTAATTGGTTTTGATGGAAGATTGAAAGAAGTTGATCTTTCCAAGATCTTACTTTGACATGGTTGAAGGGTTTGAGGTTGTTGTCTTTCTAGCATGTTATTTTATGTTTACACTAAGTAGAAAGAAGCCATTGTATTATCTCAGGTGGGTTGTGATTAGTGTAAATATTGAAATGAAGTTGCTCATGTTGGCTTATTACTGGACTTGTCTTTACCCTTCTCCTTTTGCCATCCGAACCTTGGGGTATTTGAGCTCAATTAACTCTTTTATTTGTTAAACTGTAAAAGGTGGCCGGTACCATGGACTCAACTTGTATGCTAATCAGATTCTGTACAAAACATGTAAAAGCCTTGGTCATTCATTAAGGATCACTAAATTAGGCAATGCTAATATTGACGCCTGAAAGCATTTCTTTTGAGCTTGGTTATGAGCATAAAGGACTGAGCTCTTCTGCAGATGCCTAAATAGGTTGTTCTTGGGCTCCTTGAAATTGGTTCATTTTTTCATTTATTTTTCTTATCCGGCATTTTGCATGTTTTTTATTCTAAATTATCTGTCAATTAGTTTGTTAAAGGGTGACCTACCTCCTATATTCTTCAAGTATCTACTATCTGTTCTTCCTTTTATCAATTTCTTTGTTTTCATTTTTGGTGGTTGATTTTGTGCTTTATTCATCATATCTTTAAAACCCTTGCAGGCACCCAGTATTCCCAACAATCTTACAAAGTTAGTGATTCTTTTCCTTTCAAATGGATTAGCAAGAAGTGGCGAGAAGGGTTCCATGTGACTTCCATGGCAACTGCAGGAAGCCGGTGGGGTGTTGTTATGTCTCGCAATGCTGGATTTAGTGATCAGGTGGATTCCTGTCCTTTTTTCTCATTGTAACAGACTCTTGAAATGACTTCATACTTCACAATCTTCTTAATGCTTTAATGGAAATGCTTCAGTTTTTCTGGTCACTTGTAAAATTGTACTACTTATGCTTTCTTGTGGATATGTCATGGTACCTTTTATACCTCTTGCTGACCATTTGTGGCACATTAGCGGAGGTACTTCGCTGGTATTGATTTGATCAGATGGTTACACTTGAGTAGACTGGTTTACTCAAGGGTGTGCTACATGTAACTACATCTTTTGTACCTGCAGGTTAGAAAATTGGATGGAAGATATGCATTATTTCAAAGTTTTATCATTTGCAATGTGTTGTTTAATACTTCAAGAAGTAACATTTTTGGTTTTTGGTTATAGGTCTTGTGTGAGACCTTTTTGTGGATGCACATGCAATTTTATCTTATACTAGGTTCAGTTATTATAGTATCTTGACTAGTACTGCATTTATTTGGATCTGGTCTTTTTGGTAGTTATTGTTATTTTGATTTGAGGTTAATAGACAACTTAATTTTGTTGTCTTGGGTTCTGTTGTGGCGGTCCAGGTGGTTGAACTTGATTTTCTTTATCCGAGTGAGGGTATCCATAAACGTTGGGACACTGGTTACAGAATAACCTCCACAGCTGCTACATGGGACCAGGCTGCTCTTATCCTGAGTGTACCTAAACGTAAACCTGGTGATGAAACTCAGGAGACCCTGCGAACATCTGCTTTTCCTAGTACACATGTTAAGGTGAGTAAAGAACCGAGAAAGTGAATCATATGGGTGGCTTCAAGTTTGTTTTTTCATTTTTTTGACGAACATTGCTACTTGTCTTACCAACTTTGGTGTACTTGATGATATACTGAGTCTTGCTTCTGGTGGGAACACTACTGAACCAGTGAGTGTACTGGTGATTTTGCTTGATTTTTCTGCATCCACCAAGTGACTCCAAAACTGGGGGCAGTGTTTCGAAGTGATCTTACCAGAGAGAGAGAGAGAGAGCTCTTTTGTTAGGAAATTTGGTTTGGTTTGGTTTCTTCTGCATTTTCTAAGCCAGTTGAGATCTGTTTTGATGGCATGCAGGAGAAATGGGCAAAGAATCTGTATCTGGCTTCAGTGTGCTATGGACGCACAGTTTCTTGATTGCATGGGAAGCATTGTGGGAGGTGTTTGCTGGCTTTTACATTTTTTTCCTCTCTTTTACAGTGTATATTTTTGCTGAAAAGTTCTGCACTAGTGTTTCAACTCCAGTGGCAGGAGAACAAAGTGTTCTCTCCGTGTCAATATGTATTAACCTGATACAGTGAAATTTCCTATTACCAGTCTACATTGAGCTTTTTAAGTCAGGTTGATACAGAAAAAGGGTGATCCGGCAGACTAAACGCTGTTGATGAAATATACAGAACTTCTCAAAAAAATATACAAAACTTTGGAAAGACAAACGATGTTTATCTTTTGTGTACATACAAAAAAATACCCTAATTCGCTTTTGAAGTGTGGTATTCTAACCTGGAACTGGACCTGGACCAGACCTAGCCCCAGTGAAATCCGAGTTTGGTTGAGTTAAGGTTAATTTTTCTGAGAGAAACTTCTGGAAAATACAAGGGGCGAGACAACTCTCAGGCCAATCGACCCTCCCAAAATCTATCTTGAATCAGCTTGATGTGATCAACTTCGAAGTCTTTGAAGAACTTCCATTTTCCTTAAAACCATGGTTTGAAGAATGTCCGTGTTTGTGACTATGAAATTCTGTTGAAAATGTTAAAGGAGGTGGCCAAGTTTACAGGAGCAAAGACATGGCTGCTGCCGCCCTAGCATAGATTGAAGAACTCCCATGTTTCCTCAAAACCGTAGTTTGAAGAACTTCCATGACCAGTAGAGTTCCAACGTGGTTGATCGGGAGGAGAAAATAACCGGGACAGGTTGCAGAGGGAGATCGGAGAAGCTTTGTTTTCCCTTTTTTAAAATATTTTTTAAATAATTTATTTTTATTTATGACATCATAATGTCATCGGTTGATGCTTTACATTTGAATATTTTTTTAATAATTAATAAAATATCGGAGGTGGGCAACATTTTGGATGGATGGGTGTAAACCGTGTTTCGAACAATTTTATCACCGCAAAACGCAGTTCGAGACGTTCCTGCTCCCGGGAGAAGCTTAACGACCCCCCCCTCCGCCCAACCATTTCTTCTGCTCACTGTATGTTGTGAGACTGAGAAACGAGGACAAAAGGGATGGGGACAGTCTCTCTTCCACTCCCTTCGTTCTTTTCGAGCTTCACTGCTAGAAGCAACTCGTCAAATCAGCGTGTGCTTTTTTCTTTTTCCCTCTCTTAGTTTGTATTTTGATGCTTTTCGGGACATGAAGATAATGTTACTCCGTTTCTTAATGCGAATTTATCCCTCTTGTTCTTGCCAAATAAAATGCTGTTCTTAATCCGTCGAAGTCTAATGCTAATGTCTGTATCCTTGACAATTTTCCCAAATACGATTGGAGTAATGTTTAACACTTCTCTTTCCGAATTCATGTGAACTTTTGCTTTAACGATGGAAGTAATTATCTAACTAATGCAAGACTACTTGAGTTTTTCGAGAATGTTGCATTGATGGTGGAGATAAAGTGTAGCGGTTTGTAAAATGTTAACTTGAATTGTGCTTGTAATTCTCTAATTATTTTTACATTTTTCAACTTTTTAAACCGTCGGTGATTGGAATATCAAAGTTGTTCTGTACGCCTCCCATTTCCTTGGAAAGATTGAGATTGATTTTCATTTCATGTAGTGCTTTTAGCTTATTTATCTTCTTCTAGTGGACTAAATATTTTCTTTCTAACATTGGAGGGAAGTCATCTCGAAATCACCTGGACTCCAACTCAAGTGCAATCTGGAAGATGAGAGTACTGATCATTCATCAGAAACATCAAACGTAAGAATTGGGTTTCTTCTGTTCTATCATGTCTGAGACTGACCATACTTCATTATCCTCAGAGAACTTTTCATTGTTAAAGTAGAAATTCATATCTTGGATGTTGCTTCCATACTCCTTGTTTTGTCATTATTAATGTAGAAAATAAACTATTTTGTGTGTGTTGGAAGGGGGGAAGTTTTTGTTTTTAAAGTAAATTTCACTACAACCTTCTCCAAGATGTATTTGTAAGAAAATAAACTCCACTAGACTGCTAAAAGGTTTAGTGGGGATGCAATCTTTTTCGAAAGTGTAAAGAAAAATTGAAGTCAGGAAAATCATGAACTAAAACATGTTTGAAAATGAAAGGGAAACTTGAGAGCTTCTACAGAGCTCCTTGTACATGAAACGTAGAAGAAATGTCCACCTTTATTAATATCAATGCATATGAAAGTCTTCTATTAATTATGCAGCTCCTTGCGAAAAGGACCAGATGCAAAGCATTGGCTGTTACAACAAAATCCTTGTTTTTATACTGAATCAATTATATCGCCAGGGGCTTTGTAATTGACATTTTATGAATTGTCTTTGCAAGGAATTACAACTTAGACTTTTAATTTAGTAACTACAAGTTTTTTACTTAGATGTTTGTTTCAGTGATCCGTTTATCTAATTATAGTTGACCAACTAGGGCAATATGATGTGAATTATCGTTGTATGTGGTCCACAATTTTCCTAAAATTTTGAAACAAACACTCATTCTATCTCTCTGATATTGAAATCGGAGAGCCATACTCTTTTGCTTGCTTGATGATTAACAGACCTTCTCTTTCATGTCCCCTCACAATGGGTGCTACTTTTGTTTACTATAATGCTCATTAAAAAAATTAATTTCCTTGAAATTTTGTTTTGCCTCGTAGAGAGGTCATTTAGCTTCACGAAGATGGTGTCTATGTACGACTGTTGCTTTAATAAATATTTCCAGTACTTCAGTCTCTGTAGCCAAAGGGAATCCTTCGGAAGTCATGGATAGTTCCGTTGGAAAAGAAAGACCTGTGTGTCGGAACTGTGGGGGTAGTGGTGCTATAATCTGTAAGTGTTAGTTTACTTTTGTTAAAGTTCAAGGGTATGTGCTTATTTGAGAGTTTTACAACTTTCTTATTATCTGCTGATGAGATTTTTCTGTTTTTGAATCAGGTGATATGTGTGGTGGTACTGGAAAATGGAAAGCTCTCAATAGAAAACGTGCAAATGATGTTTACGAGTTCACTGAGTGTCCTAATTGTTATGGTATGCCTTATTCTAATTCTCATTTTGCTTCAAAGGTATGTGGTTGAGATGTAGTCATGTTCGGATATATAATAGATAGTAGAATCACAAACATTAGCTGCATGTGATGTCCTTTATCAACTCTTCCTTACTAGTTAATGTGCTTGTTAGAAGTCGTCCATAAGTATATCAAATGCTATAACTCTTTCTGTTCATTGCCAAAAAGTTATTTGCTTTTTTCCACTAATGAAACTAAATAAAAAATTTCTATATAATTTCAGATGGATCTGACTAAACTAAAGCAAAGTTCATTCTCTTACATTTCTCGAGGAACAGTTGCAACTTATATGAAATTTTCTCTCTTTGGAAATAGAGGCCCGTTGTCATCCTTTTTGCCATGGACACTTGATATCCCACTTTGCTCTCTGTTTTTTAGAGTATGCCTGCACTTAGCCTCATATTATTGCATGTATTTGTTGTGAATCACTCATCTTTATTAGTTTCCGGTCCAAACAAGGTCTAGTATTTGGGGAAAGATCAAATTATTCTGGAAACGGGATATAATATCGAAGTAAGTTATATTTGGTATTATTTGTTCAAATGAAGGAGATGTTGCTAAACTTTTCTACAAGCTCTGTTCCATTCTTATTTTATTTTACCATGTTTTTGATGGCGTTCTCGCTACTCTTTAGCATGGCCATTGGAAACATGTCTGCATGCTTTACTGTTTGCTGGAGGTTCTACCCTGGGATTTTACAATTCAAGAAGAGTTGGACTGCTTTTAAAGCGGCAATGAAAATTAGTCAGTTGTAATTTAGTGCATGCATTTTAACCTCTTTGATTTCCTAAATTGGGCACCTAAAGCTGGAATTCTTCTCACATATCTTTTTATGCCACTATAGAGTATTTGAAGTCGCATTACCAATATGTGTAATTATTTATAATCCTGCATGGTGGCAGGTAGGGGGAAGCTGGTCTGTCCAGTATGTCTAGGTACTGGTGTAGCCAATAACAAGGGTCTTCTTCGACGGCCTGATGCTCGGAAGTTACTGGATAAGATGTACAATGGTCGCCTCTTGCCAAACTCTTAGCCAAGGTTTTGCTTTTGTTTCATTCTTCATGTACCAAAGTCAAATTTTCTTCTCATGACATTCAATTGCATAGTTCTGTAAATGGACAAGCAAACAAAGAATGTATTGAGTTTTGGCATCGATGAAGCATAAAAGTGTTAGTCCCTAGTTAAGGGGTAATCATCTTGTGCAGCAAAGAATGCAAGCTAGGCTATATCACTTCAATCTGTTCTTGGCTCGCTTGTTTTTTTATATGTTTTTTGATGCCTGATGTATAGGTATGCAGTCAAAGCAAACTTTTAGCATTGCATATTTCATGGGTACAAAACATTAGTTATTTGCTTGTGATGCATTTTTGGGGTGACTTTTATCAAGTTTTCATAGTAGGAACCACTTATGAAGAGTTGGTTTAAATCCCTCAAAAACTGAATGGAATAGATGATAAATCTTGTGCTTCGACCTGCATTACTTTTATGCATCATCTTTAAAATCTAAATTGCTCAAATAATAATGTTGGACATTTCAAAAGAGCACCTCCTTGAGGAAATTACAAAAGGTTATAGGAAAACTTCTCTCTTTATTTTGTAGAGACCATTATTAACTATAGAAGGGAAAGACTTTGACTGGCAAGAAAAATATAAAAGTTACCACTACATTTGGTTTCTCTGTTATGGAGGGTTTGTCAAATAAGAGTTTTTGCTTGCCTCAACGTTTTGACTCGTCACATTTCACTTTCATTTTTTATACGTTTGGCTTCAGCTGGCCTTTGAATTGAACTGGCTGGAGCTACAGGGTTTGGTAAATCCTTTACATCTCTTCTTCTATGCATAATGGGTTTGAGTAGAGGCTAGAGCTCTTTTAATTTCAAGGTGTGGGTTGAGCTGCTGCCTTAGAAGTCATTTCTTGTGCCCATTGGTTTCTGAGTTTTCCAATTGAAGCTACCTTATAGAAAAGTTACATGAATTCAAAGGAAATGTTGTTGTAAAGCTTTTCTAAGTGATTAATACTTGAAAAGCAATGAAGGTTACAGCCTCCCTGTCTTGGATATCTAATATTATGACTATCGGAAGATATGATGTAATTAGAGTGTCATTGATGTAATTAATATTTTTTTGTCTTTTTTTCATTTTTACTAGGGTGAATGGTATAATTATAATATTATACTTTTATCATCTATAAATATAGTTAAGGGAAGGTTCGGATCAAAGTCTATTACCCTATTCTTCATTTTTCTTCTAATTTCGTCACTCTCCTTCTTCTTCTCTTAAAATCTTCTCTCCACAGACTTTTTTTTTTTCTTCTCATCCCATAATTCTCTTCTGCTATGATTGTACATTGGAATCTTAAGTTTCAACAATGCCTGTGGGTGATTTAGCAAGTTTGGAATTAGAATTCTTCAAATTCCTTTTCTATCTCCTGATTTTTCATTTTTCAAAATATTAAGATGTAGCTATTTATTCTTATTATTTTATTTTCGAGTTAAAAAAAATTATATAAAAATTTAATTATACCGTAAATAAGTAAGAATTTAATGTTATTTTGTATTTGCAAATCGTTCTAGATTTGTGGGATCAGATCGGTGCCCGCTTTGGCAATAGGGGCCAGACGGGCGCCGCAAAGTAGTTAAAAACGGATAGCGAACAGAGAGCAGATCAAGAGGCGGAGGAGGAGAGATTTCGTACACCGAGACCCCTCGACAAACAGGCCATGTCGACTCTCTCTTCCTTTAGGTACTTCGACAGCCTCGTTGTCGTCGGCATCTCCATCGGTTCGGCTCTCCTCTGTGAGGCCATCTCCTGGCTTCTCATCTACCGAACCTCATCCTACAAATCCCTCCGCTCCTCCATCGACAAAGCCGCCAAAAAGTTGGAAACCATGAAAACCCCCTCCTCTCAACTCCCTAAAAAGTCCTCCAAAACCAAGAAGATCGATCGCGTCGAAACCAGCTTGAAGGAATCTTCCCGAGATCTTTCTCTCTCCAAATTCAAGTCTGGTGCTGTTGTCGCCGTTGTGCTATTTGTCGTTTTTGGTTTCTTGAATTCGCTTTTTGAGGGGAAGGCTGTGGCCAAGTTGCCCTTCGTGCCCGCCGGCATTGTGCAGAAGATGAGTCATCGAGGGGTCCCCGGCATCGATGCGACCGATTGTTCCATGGCCTTTTTGTATTTCTTGTGTTCGATTAGTATCAGGACGAATTTGCAGAAATTCCTAGGGTTTGCACCGCCGAGGGGAGCTGCGGGCGCTGGGCTTTTTCCCATGCCGGATCCGAAGACGAATTGATTTTTTGGTAAAGACCATGATCAAAACAAACCGGTCTGTCATTTTGGTCTTCTAAAACTTGGCTTAAATTTTAGATTTTCTATATTGGTAAATGTTTCAGTTTTTATTGTCACTCTTAATGTAAACGTTACATATTCGATGAATTCCTTAAGTGGAGCTGATAATTGATGATGTTAGGGCTCCTCTTATGGGACAGCCCTGTGCAAGTTAGAAGAATCTGCAAGAAACATACAGCTACTTGTGTTTTAGTATCGATTTTTTTATGCCATAATAAAAAATTTCTTACATTTATACGGGCTTCGCCTCTGTTGGATGTATTCTTGGCTGGAGGAAGCTTTTAGACTCAACAATTGATAAGAGGAAACAGTACGTCTCTCACTCCTATTTTCTTGTAACTATGTTAAAATTGTTTATGCTGGTGTTTCATTTGTACTGCACTGTTCTAGTTCTTGTATGTTATTAAGTGTTTGCATTACATTAGAAATGATGTCAGTTGTGAGTAGATGGACTGATCAAACTAGTCTGAAGCACTGGTATTATAGAAGTCATTTGCTATATTGGATGGTGTGGTTCCCATTCTGTAGTAGTCCTTGTTTCAACATGTAAACCTCGTTAACATGGTCGTTGATTGTGTATTATTTTCTACTATAGAATTTACTGGATGGTTAAGCCAGTGAGTTTCTTCTATGGAAAAAAAAAAAACTTCTAAACTTAAAGGGATTCTTCTTTTTGAAAAGGTAATGATAACTTCAAGATCCCTTTAAACCATGGAATCAACATTGCAGAGTTTGATATTATTCCACATTGGCTTTGGTTATTGGTCCAAAGAATATTTCTAGAGTCTCTGAAGTTCTAAAGAAGTCATCAGTGTTCAGAACTAGTCCTGAAGACTGTTCCACTGTATGTTGCTATTGAAAATTTGAGATTCATAAAAGCTGTTTTTTGCAATTTGAGACATTTCCTGTTGAGTATTGGTTATTTATCAGAATATTTCTAGAGTCTCTGAAGTTCTAAAGAAGTCATCAGAGTGTTCAGAATTAGTTCTGAAGACTGTTCCACTGTATGTTGCTATTGAAAATTTGAGATTCATAAAAAGCTGTTTTTTGCAATTTGAGACATTTCCTGTTGAGTATTGGATATATTTTTTTTGATAAATTCTGTTATATATTGCTGGATTCATTGTGGATATTCTTGAGATTCTTTCTACCTTTGCTATGAGTTAGATGCTAAACTTACTTTGCCGGTGTTATTTGTATAGGGTGGGTAGTGTTATTTTTTCATCATTTTTGTTGGAGCCTATTATCATGGTAAGTTGGTTCATTCAATTGATAGGTTTGCTCTCACCATGTTCATTCCTGCCCGTATTGGATTTCCTCTACAGCAATGAACTGTTAGTCCACTTTTAACATAATTAATGAACTCTTTTGTTACTGGTTCAAGAAGTCATTGTAGTCTTACAAAATTTTGTGCTCAATGTTTCTCAGGTGGGCTATAATTCCAGATGCCATTTTACAGTTCTGTCTAGCATTTTTATATGAATTGTCAAATATGGTCCTACATTATATTTTTCAAATAAAGACGATGGATCTTCAAGTATCTGATAATTACATAAGGAAATTGACTGGCCATTTTTCTGGAAGATGTAAGAAGACTCCCTCTCTGCCCATAGTTTCCAGGTTGAGAGGGGAAAGAAATTTGTGCTCTCATTCTCTTCAATGTCGGGAGTAAGGGGAGAGGGAGGTTCAGATGCAGACAACAAGGGTGATAGGTGGTGAACCTTTCAAAGTCCATCAATTTGGTGCATTTTCTTCACACCCATAAGTTGTTTTGAATAATTCTGCTGATCTCCTTTTCTTTTTTCGATAATAATAATAGCAGTAATTACACATTCGTACAGATTCTTGTTTCAGAATATCTGAATTCCGATTAGGGCTATTGTTATTAATCTAAGTAGTGATCACTTATTGGCACTGGATTGTGCTACTTTCAGGGGCAAATCTTCTGGAAGTTCAAAGAGCAAGTGCCAGTGCAGTTGTACTGAACGTGATAGAACAGGCAAGCTAACTTTTTTTGTTGTTACAATTGGAAGAGAGATTTGAACTGAAAGATAGGAATACAGGAGACTTCCAAACAAGGAATCCCACCAAGAAAAAAAACACAATCAAAATAAAAAATTAAATCAGAATTTTACAAGGATAATTTCTTGGAGATTAATGTCTTTTCAAGCTGATCTGGAAATGATAGACTAAGAGATGCCCCTCCTTTTGGGGAAGCAACCTCGAAGGGCAAAGTAGAACAAGTCTAACCACATTTGATCACAATGTAAGAATTTAGGGTTTAGGGTTTATAATCTTGGCAGCTGGATGATGATATTATAATTGATAAGATGTTCCACCACTGAGATCAGAATTTTTTTTTTTTTTGAAAATGGTTAGAAATTATACAAGTTGTCTCAGACCCCACGTTACCACGGTAGAAATGTCAGAGTAACGTGCTTATGGGAAACTCCACTTGGGATATAGCTGAATCGAATAGATGTATGAGCACAATTCAAAGATTTCATCGAAGATGTATATGCTAGCCCCAATGGGGAGCTGTTTTTCTTGATGGCCAGGACTTATAATTCATTCAGAAAGTCTTCCAAGGCCCTCAACGGCTGCTTTAGCTTTGGATGAGTTACAGTGATCCAAAGGCCTTGAGAACACAAAGGAGGACCAGAATCATTCTGATCTCTAATACGGCCTCCAATCCCAGCAAGCCCAAGGTCACCAAAAGATGGACCATTAAATATTCGACGTGGGCCAGCCAGCTTATATCAGTTTTGGAGGTATACTTTTTAAAGCAGGCCATGTTAGGAGTGAGTTACTGGTCCAATCATGTAGTCTATGGAGTGGCTCTTATACGTTGACTTTCTACGGAGATGCAGATTTCCTGTTGATTTTCTCATATTTGGGAAAGAGCATGGCAGAGAGCCCAGGGAATGAGGAGCTAAAACTGCAATGGAGGTCATAATCCATAGTTTCTTCCTCAGTCCTACGTAGCTTTCATAAGCTATCCAGAATAATTTGCCCTCTTTTTACTCTTCACTAGCCTTTTATAATATACTTAAATAAAATATATACTTAAACATATAATTAACCAAAATAAATATAATTTAACATATAATGTTAAAATATATTAATATCTTAATAAATAAAAATTATATTATATTACTTAATAATTATAATTTATTATAAATTACAACAATAATTACATATAACTAGAATAAATTATACAAAATTAATAAAAAATTTAAAAATAACATAAGAGAATATAATAAATAAATTTAATGGTTTAATTAATTATAACAATTGATAATTAAACCAATTAATTATTATAAATTAATATATTAATTACGTTACTAGAATAAATTATTTAAAATAAAAAATAAAAAATAAAAATAACATTAGTGAATAAAATTAAAAAATAAATTATTTTATAATAACATAAAATATTGTTTAACATTAAAACTCACTATTTTAAAACAAATAAAAAATATATAATAAATAAATAAAATTTTCAATTACATAATATATAATTTATATGTTATTAATTAATAATATATTAACAAAAAATAAAAAAACTAATGGTTTATTTAATTGTATAACCCACCCCCCTAAGGTAATAACCTTTTGAGGTCCAACGGATTCCTAGTTTGTATATGTTAGGGGGATTGAATCCAATCTTGGTATGATATGAGCCACGGACTAATCCCTAGCAGTCATTAAGCTCCAGATTACGCAATCCTCTCCATTGATCCCCATCAGTTAGGTTTCTTCTTAACCTGTAGTTCTATCCGAGGTCCTGATAGACTAACACAGAAGCTTCCTTGTACCTTAATAAATTAAATAAAAATGGGAAGGCTCGAGCGAAAGTGAACAAAGGTCCGACCAGAATTTTACATCAGTCCCCTTTGCTTAAACAAAATCTGATAAACATTGTCCCTGTTTACTTTACCTCTTCCATTATGGCTCACCATATTCTCTATGCATTTTAGGTTGGAAGGGATCCATGTCCTATCTCTGAACTTGTATTTCTTTGCTCACATCAGAACATGGTTATCTCATTCAAGGTATAGAATCGTAAAAGCACTGGATCTATCTACCCAAAGAATTTCTCATGGCACAGGTATAGTTAAATCAACAATACTTTTAATATTAACAAAGCAATGTTGAAACCAGACTGGATCGAGTGGTTGAATTGAACTGCTCAAACTTGAGTAGCCCCAAAGATTGAAGAAGAGGGACTTCTGCCCCTCCATCAAATTCAAGTTTCTTGATAAGAGGTAATGGTGTGAGCCCATCATGTTAAACTCAACATAAACCCAACTTAACCTCGTCCCATTCCTATTAATCCCACCCGTCCCTGCAGATTGGATTCGAGGAAATCTGTTGACTACCTCATCAGGTTAGGTTTTCGAAGGCAACTCAAACCCCCAAGTACGAACTCCAGCATCTGAACCCGATCTAACCCTAAATCCACTCTATTTGCATGATGGAAAAATTGGTCTACACCTACCTTACATTCACCTCAGAAACAGGAAAAACAGAACTCTCAGCAACAAGAACTGGAAGAAAAAAAATATAAATTTCCGGGCATCTGAATGCAAAAGCTCCATTAAACAGCAGCAATTGCCAGAATCTCAGCCCGATTTTGATCTCGGCAACGTACAGCGCTGTAAACGCTATTGAGAAGCGCATCAGAGACTCTAATTTATTGCCTTCGTAACATAACAAAAAGACATCTTAGAAAAGCATGGAAAAAACAGCAAAACAAAAGAGAAATAAACATAAGATGGAAAATTTTAGACAAGGCTCAGAGAGTTGTAAAATATCAACATCCAAACAAATGTTTCTTTCAGCGTTTGATGGTAACTTTTCTGCTCATCACAGCCAGCCACTGTGCGTTAAAAAAAGAGAGGCTCTTTTGAAACTAAAAACGAAATGAAGAAGGAAAGATCACGGCCTCAGAAAGATAAGAATAAGAAACATCAAAGAAAGATCTCAGATGGTACGGACAATTCTATAGCATCCCCGGCCGACGCTGAAACAAACAAATATAAAAGAAGGGAAGGGAAAGAAACTGGGAGAAAAAATCGTCGCAGTTTCCTCTGGAGAAAGCGAACGCAAAGCGATAGTGCTGACCACTGAAGCGAGATCTTTTATAGAGGCGCAGGCCTTCTCGCCGTCTCAGGTTTATCAGGAAGAGGAGAAAAACCCTAATGTTCTTCGAGGAGAAAGGAGCCCTGTAGTTGAAATTAATAACCATCCTGTCCTCGTCTATTGGATATAAACCGTTAGAACAGCCCATTGCGCGTATTCTGAATCTGCACATTCAGGCCCATCCAAAGCGTTAGATTACTCTTCTGGATGTGGACTAGCATCCGGCCCACAAAATCCATTGAGGGACTAATTTAATTAGGATTTGCTGCGGCTATGCCTGCTGCATATGTTCCAATTAAATTTTAAATGCTTTCTCATCCCCTGTGTCTACATTAAATTTAACAAGCTGAGTGGAGGCAAACCTTGGAGGTTAAAGTTTGATAACTCATAAATTACTAGAATTTGAGAGACTAGTCTTTTACATTTGAAGCCACCTGTTTTGTGTATCAAAGGTGGTTCCGGTCCACCTCTCTTGATTAGGTTGGTTTTCCGCACTTAAATGACTAGTCTTTTAGGTTGTATTCATAAAATTGGGACACAAAGACAAGTAAGAACAAATTTCATGGACATTCATCTTGGTTTTCAAGTTTCAGTATCTGGTAGTCGAACAAGAATTTTGTATTCTGGCCTATGATCACACTCAAAATCAAGATGAACAGATGCCTTCTCAACCTTGGGAAGTTTTCAATCTTTATCTGCAAAGACTCTCCAATTGTGTGTGCTTCTTTCAAGGGGCAACTCTTCTGGATTTTAAGCAACGATATATAAAAGGATAGAAAATTAAGATTAGGGTTCCCTACCTCCTTGTGCAATGTGGGAAAAGGTATTCTACCCTCCCTGCCGTTAGGGGACCACTATGCCTCCTCCTTTTACCTAGGACAACAAAGGAGGAATCCCCTACCTTCACCAAGGCGACAACCCTCCTCCTCTACTTATGTCTGCATAGGGAGAATTTTCCTACATGATAAATGACTTGGTTGATTGATCAGGTTTAGTTAGTTCACTAGTTGAACCGTCTAACTTGACTTGGTTAATTGGGTTTTGACCGATTTCTAGTAGTACTCTTACAAGATTTTAACTCAAAGAGCGATTGAGTTCGATTAAACCTGGTTCAACTGATAGATCAAGTCAAAGTTCTATAACATTATATGAGACAATTTAAAACAATTGAAAAAATTCATAATTTAGATTGTATGATCAAATAACTTTATCCAGGCTTAGACTATTCAATTGAGGAGAAGCCATTACCTTCAATTTTCATCGAGGTGGATATCATAAGAGCTACAAATGCTTGCAAGTAGTTGCTTATACCAGATTAAAACATTAAATCATTTTATATCTTAAATGAACCAAAGTTTTCAGTATTTGGTTCTCATTATAACTATTCAAATTTTCCAATCTAAACCCTTCATAAAAATTCATCACCATAACAAAGTTGTCAGTATGTGACCTGGTGGCCTCTTGCTATCAAGAATATGCAAAGGGAGAACAGCATGAACAATATAAATGATGGAACAGAAAACTTGCTAAAACCATGTATATATACATATGTCAGATTATTCAGTTTGTACAAGAATCAATAGTTTCAAACTCAGGTGTTTGAAATCAAACAACTTGACATCCAGAACCAGAGAGCTAGTGTTACACTTTTGGATCCAATACAATGGCCAGAACAGTTAGGCTACCTGGAAGTACTTGTATTCACTAAAGTACTCTTCATCTCTCCAACTCCTGTGAAGCAATTCTCAGATCCCTATTGATCTTGACCACAACAATAATCCTGTCTGCAAGTCTCATGTGATCTGTTCATTGCACCCATTGCCTCTCAGATCCTTATTGATCTTGACCACAATAATTTCTTAATGTATGGCATCAACCATTATTGTTTTTCTAGAGGTTGTTGGTTTACATGGGAACATTTGCATGCCACTTGCATCTTGCATTCTCAAATAATGCAACTTCATAACTAATCAAGCTGCCAACTTATTCTGTTGCAGTTGCACAGGGGTTTCAGTGTGTCAAGATGATTTTAGACTCTTTGCTGCAGTCTCTAACTTTGATCAAGTCTCCTTTGCAGTTGAAGGTCAACGAGACGAAGGAATAGATGGCTCCTGATTTGAAGTTGCGAAGGGGATTCCATGTCAGCTGCAAAAAAGAATAGGAACATTTACTTCATTGACTTCAGCAATGTAAACTGAAAGTAATGCATCTCCAAATTTGGGGCATACAAAAATGGTCTATTGCGCTATTGAGAAGGGCAAAATAATAAATTGGATGGAAGTGAGTCACGTCTGGGATTCAGCATTAGTTATTTTAAGGAGTGGTTGGAGAGCCTTGACTACAATTGTCATATTGGGACGGAAATCAGCTTCATATTGAACACAGAGTGCTGCAACTGCTGCCATCTGACAAATAAAATTGTATAAATAGCATCAGAGACTACAGAAAATTCTGGAAAATAAAATAAAACAGAGGAATTATCCTATAAAGTTTTTGCTTCAATCCCACTTAATGGCATAAGATGTCTGAATTACTGTTAATCTGGAGTCCTAGCTCTAACCCAAGTCTTTCAGACCAAACACCAATCGCACTCGCAATTTTAATTATCCCATTAGTATATTATAAAGTAGCTCCTCTGCCGCATTTAGATGGATCCTTATTGATGTTTAAACCAAGGCAGCTTTTTGGAATTTCTATACAACAACCCAACCAATGACAAAAAATGGGGTCTAATGTCTTTGCCACACAACAAGGCATCTATGAACGACTATAACTAGATTATTTTTCAGTCATTTGAAGTGCAAACTGAAAGAAATAATAAAGGTAAAGAGACAACCTTTGCAACAGCCTTTGGTGGGAAATCAGTATTTAATTTGGGGTCAACACACTGCTTGACTTTGTCCTCACTTAATCTTGGGGTAGCCTGATTTATGATCATTAACTGCAGTTAGTAACCAACAAAGAGGGAATAAATTAGCTAAAGACATAAATTTCACTCACCCAAGTAACAAGACTCTGCTGTCCTTTAGGCATGGTGTGGTCAACTGGCTTCCTTCCTGTCAAGAGCTCAAGAAGAATGACGCCAAAGCTATAAACATCACTTTTCAGAGTTATTTGTCCGGTCATGGCATATCTGAATGGACAGAAGGAAACAAATGAATGATAGAATCCTCCAAAATTATTTTCCAAAACAGGAAGACATAAAATACAACTTACTCTGGAGCATGATATCCAAAAGTTCCCAAAACTCTAGTTGAATGTAGACGGGCAGCTGAATCAAGAGACTGGTTAGAGAGATTGAAATCTGCAATTTTGGCCACCAAGTCATCAAATAGAAGAACGTTGCTGGATCTAATGTCCCGATGAACAATTGGAGGCTGAACTTTTTCATGGAGGTACTCAAGTCCCCTTGCCGCACCCAGAGCAATTTTTACTCGTTCGATCCAACTCAACGCAGGCCCTGGTTCAGCTCCCTGTACTCCTTTCCTCCCTGAGCCGAAAAAAAAACATTTGAGTCTTTTCCATGATTCAGAACCCAACACAAATAATAGGTTCTTTCAGATACATACATACATATATATATATATATATACATATACATATATGTAGAGAGAGAGAGGGAGAGAGAGAGAGAGACCATGTAATATGTCATGCAAAGAACCCATACTAGCAAACTGATACACCAAAATTCTATTGTTTGCCTCCAGACAGTAACCCAAAAGCTCACAGAAGTTTTCATTCTTAAGCCTTGATACAATAGATAACTGCAACCACCATAATAAAAGTTAGTGTCAAAATCAGCTTTATTTCCTAGACATACATAACAGGATGTTCAACATTGATATAGTATTTTCTTACAACAGGATGGTTAATTTGTCAAGCTGGAATTTCTAAAAGTAGCTTAGTCCCATTTAGAAATAAAGTTATACCCAAGTTCAGATTTTAAAATATTAAAGCATCTGCCAAGTTCAGATTTTCAAATATTAAAGTATCTCCCTAGTTCAGATTTCCAAATATTAAAGCATCTCCCAAATTCAGATTTTCAAAGATTGAAGTATCACCAGGACCTCCTACCAGAAGATTACCTGGGCAGCAAAATCAGAATCAGGTTCTTGCGAAGGATCCATCTTCTTTATCACTGCTTCCTCGCCACTTTTCAAAGTGACATGGAACACTCGACCAGAAGATCCCTCCCCTATCAAAGCCTTTGAACCAAAGTTACCAGTCAACTTATTCAGCTCATCCAAGGATATAGCAGGTGTTTCAATAGGTAAGATTTTAGGAGAAGCTCCACTCCTGGGTGCCTGAGAGCCTGCTTTTGATTCCATGTCATTACCTAAAACATAAAGCAGGAAAGACCATTTCAGTCATGCAATCTAATAGTGTTTTCTCCATATAACAGGAGATAAGGGTTTTTTAGTTGTTAAGGATATTATTCCAGCAACAGTATCCATAGCTTGGTAAAGGAAGGATGAAAGGTCAATCTGTGACCATTTGACAAAGTTACGCTTTAGGATATTAGGACATTGGAGTTAGAAATAAAAAGTCATAGAAGAGAATCATAGTATTATCACTCAACTACAAACCAGCTAGATGTGCATTACAGTGGGTTTACTATTATGAGGATCTATTCTGGCCCATGAAGCAGTAATTACTGATAAAAAAGATATCCTAAAAGTTTTTTTTCTAGATGACCAAAATTTTCTTCGATTTTCCCCGTCCACCCTATCAGCCAAACAACTTAGATCCTTCAAATATAATGAATCTGAAACGTTTTCTCTATGGAAATAATCTTAACAATTGGAAATAGCGACAACATCCAGTGGGACAGTAACAGATTCCGAGGTCAAGAGATACCCATAGATGCCAGTGAGACTCGATGCAGAAAGATGGGACTCAACGATTACTCAGCCAACACAACCAAAACCCAGATGTGGCCTAGAGTGGAGCCAATGGCTCAATCCAGAAAAATAACTAAGTCAGGCAACTTCCGAAGAGCATATGATGATACATACATGTGTTTTTTTGAACTTTTTAAATCTTTATATGAAGAGCGACTATGATAAATTCGTACTGTTAGAAGGTGATACATCCAGGTTTTCTTGGTTGGTGAATCTAACATCTTAAGATCATGAATTTTTTTAAGTATCCTAAGTAAAAACAAGCAATTTGTAGGGCAGCCCATTCGTTCCTCTCTCAGTGGTGAGTAATAGAAACTAAATAAAAGAACTTGAAAATACATTGTGTTGTTTTATGCAGAGGAGGAGCAACAAAAGCTCAAACACAATTATGCCTATGAGTCAAGTTAAGTGAACTAACAATGCCTTAAAAGAGTGTGTGCCCAAGCTTTTCACCTTCGTCTACAAAAAAACCAAAATGGAGAAGGTAGCCGTAAAACAAAACATGAAAGAGTAACGAATTTTGCTACCATATGGATGGCTGAATACAGAATGGATAGTCTGTAAAATGAGCACTACAGAACATCAAGCAGTACCATGAGAAGTGTCTTTCCCTGACATATGGAAGTGTATAAATTTTTCTACAGTATAAAAAATTTTCATTCATGAAAGAATTCGTCACCGAGGAGGAGTTGAGGAATAGCATATGCAACAAATAAACAGATGACAGCTAAATCAACATGGTCAAGAACGAATACTAGCAACAAAGTGAGCGACCTACTTGAGGGAATATTTTTTTCAACAAACGAGAGATCCAATCAAAGTTCATACCCCATACTTTGTCGGACACACTAGTATAAATAGATAAAATTAATGAAGCTTTCGTTCAACATCAGATCAAACTGGTCATTGGAAACATAATAATTAAATGAGGAGTACATTACCACGTGCATTCGCATTTGGTGGAGTAGTATATGGATTGATAGACTGATTAAAAGGGTCTTCGTCAACACCTCCACAGCACATCATATTGTCGGTAGCAGGGCAAAAATAGACCAGCATAAAAAACCTCAATTACTGATCCAGACAAATTACCCCGAAAGCATCATATTGGGCACCTGAACTCGTTAATGGCCTCATCAGTGTAACCAGTTTATAGCAAGGAAATACTCAGTTTCAAAAGAAACAAAAATTAAAAAAAAAAAAACGAAACTTTTTATATCTTAAAGATAACAATAAAACTTCCTGATTAACGAGGTCAGAGAATTTCTGAACAACGATCCACAAAAGAATTGAACCCGGTCAATCAAAGAGAGGTTACTAAGAAAAGAAACAGGGAAATTCAAAGAAGAAGATGGAAAAAAGAAGTCATTCTTATCATTAAACCTTTCACAGTAAAGGAAAATTTCAAAATTGTGATGAAAATTATGAGTTCTTGTTAGCGAAAAATAAAGAAGAAAGAAGAAACATACAAAAGAAAAAGGAACGAGTATTTATTTTTTGGAATGTGGATGGCAGAAAAACGGGGCGGATAGGAACTAGGGAGAGAGCAAGCGAGAGAGAGAGAGAGAGAGGTACCTGAGACAAAAGTGGAGTTTCCTGGTTAAACAGAGGCTCCCCTGCTCGTTCGCGCGAAATGCCGCACACAAGTGCTCTCTATTCTTAACCGCTAAAACGAACCGAACGCGTCAGCAATCGCATTTGACCACCGTCCGACCACTCGTGGAAATTCTGAGTGTGAGAAGCCTGTGAGAGATTTCTTCTTCTTATTCACTTTCTTTAATTTTTTCTCCTAAAGCTGTGATGTATAATAGATTTTATTTCATTATTAAATACAGAAATTTACAAGCTAAATATCGAAAAAACCCTAAAAAATATTTATTTATTATCATTTAACATGTTCATAAGACACAAAATTTAAATCATTCAGTCTCTTTTATCACATGGAAGTTCTTGATACATCTGTGGGATATAAATAAGAATTTTTCTGCACTAACACAAAAAAAGTAGCAAATTGATAGTACTTTCTGAGAGTGAAAACAGCAAACTGGTTCTGAAACTAGTGTGAGAAAAATAGTTTAACAAGAAAACCAAATGTCACAAACTATCAACTTTCAAAATGGTCTTCTCCACATCTTCCCACATTTACAAGATAAGAAGGGACCTTCACCAACCAGCTTCAGTTCATGGTATGCTATATATACTGTATGCTGTAGTCCAATCCAGAATCTGAAGAAAATTTAATGGGCTCATTTTACAAAAGCAAGGGACAGCATTGCCATAAGACTCGAGTCTCCTCCAATTCCAAGCGGTTTACACAGTCCAATATACATCAGACCAGTAACAGATCTTTGTTGTGTAGATCATCTGTTCATTTGATTGACCAGAACTACTGAGGGTTTTTGCTCAGTGTTCCCTCCAGATACGCCCGGTAACTCTTAATTTAAGCTCGGTGTGATCCCCACCTGAAAAGAAAAGGGCCAAGTTTCTTTGCATAATTAATCCATCTTGACTATCACGAACTTTCTTGTGGCTATCGCGAATACTTCTTGGTACTCCTTGCCATATTAGCTTCCTACCAGTTCCTCCCACCTCTAAACTGTAGCTAAAGCTCTTTGCTTCATGGTCTTCACCCAAGAATCGTAGGAAGGCCATATAGACAGGAGACATTCCCAGCTGGAAAGCTTCAAAGTGCAAACAAAACTGCTTCCCAAAACAGTTAAAGACCTGCAACAAGGAATAGTGGGAAACATAAGAAGCAAAATATTAAATGGAGAGAGAGAGAGAGAGAGAGAGAGAGAGAGAGAGAGAGAAGTTTTCTAAGGATACCCACTCGTTTACAGACTCTCCAAACAATGCTCAAGAAGACTTCCATGTTCGGAAGCAAATGGACTGTTTTTAGCATCTAAAATACATCGACATGCGTGCATCACAATAAATAGAGGCTTACCTACGTATCAAGTCATTTAGACGCTGCTCCCATCAGTAAAAATTCTTAAACATATTTGGAAGAGAGAGAAAGAGATAGAGAGAAAGAGTTTTAAAGAATGATCCATCCATATCTTGAGAATTTTGGACTGCTGTATGCACATTGTAGACTCTACCTTGTCACTCATCCAGGTGACACCTTTCTATTGGATCATGAAATCTCTCAGGGGAAGCAGCAAGCATACAATATACTTTTTTTCCTCAGCTGGAAGACACTCACCAATTAGGTGGAAAATTTTAAAAGAAAAATAGGACCCTCCTTTTGTTTTCTGCATTTACAATTTTTTATTTTTTACAAGAATATTAGAAATACAAAAGTTTTCAGAACAACAACTTTTCAAGATGCTGATCACTTATAATAAACAATTACTTGGGATCCAGCCACTAAACCACATCACAGCAATGATTCAAGAGAAGAAGAAGAAACAAGATTGAGTTAAGAACTTACAGTAAGCATCCAAGTGGCATTTTCCACCTCATGAGGGTTAGACTTGACATATCGATGATTGAAGGTGCAGCCATCCTGCATATCAACTTTATGGTCATCCTTGAGGTGTGCCACAAGTGTTGGGATATCCCCTATGTGATCACAGTGGGAACCAGCATACGGGCAATTATATGGTCGGAACTGGCACTGTAGCTCATGCTTGGATTTGCTATAATAAGGGAAGATATCCTGACAACCCGAACTCTGGTATCTGCAAGGAATTTCGAGTGATTCTGCTACCTTCTCTAGAGCTAAGCACCTTATGTTACCAAGTTCATTTCGACAAGTGGGGCAACGATTGTGCACTCTAAGCTTGCAGGAAGAACACAAAGTGTGGCCATTGGGACACTGCATGTAAGAACGGTGGCAAGTGTCACGGAGCATCAAAGAGAAGCTTTCACTGTTCATAACTTTTTCTTCAAGTACTTGTACAGAAAATTTATAATATAGGTGAATACTACAAGAAGAAAGATGCAGAGTTTTGTAGGCCCTACGGGATATGCTTAACCGCATCCTGTTCCCCCCGTGGCTTGTCTAACGGTGCCCCAGAGAAGTACATTGATTGAACAAGTTACTTTTAGAGATGAAACAACATTGGCATTGACACAGCATAACATGTTAACTTACAGGGAGAAAGCATGTATCCATACATTCCAGGAACTAGTCTAGACTAAATGCTAAATTACTAGAAGCCTCCATAAAAAGATTCCCTGTCTCCTTTTCAACCAACTGGCAGATATAATACACATGTAATAGGTATGATGGAAGAGGAAAGGGCGATCAGATATGAGAGTTAAGAACAAATAATCGCATGAGATAGTGCATAATGTTATTTTAACGGTTGAAACTGATGAAAGAACTTAAAGAAGGGAGATCATACGGAGATTGCAAATGATAGGATAGAACAAAGTAGGGATGAGGCAAATGATGACAATGATGATAAAAAAATGACCATCATGCTACTACCCTGAATATCCACCATTTGTAGATCCGTAAAAAAGAAAAGGAAAAATGAAAGTTGTAAAATAAAGTGATAACAAAATGTCATGAGAGTGAACCTGATGAATTGGAGGGTACATGGATGCTGTGCAGACAGGGCACTGAAGTAGCTCATGCACACCATTAGTTGAAGCAATTCCATGCTTTCCACCTAATGTAGATGAAGATTTTGTCAAACGATCATTTTCAAGTTCCACGTGAGGAGGAGAAATATCACAATTGGTGCCACAGGATTGAAGATCAGAGGCGTCTCTGCAAGCACAAGCTACAGGAGCCATATTTTATTGTTTGAAACTTCAATATCTAAAGAGCTCAGCAGGTGAGAGTACCAAATCCCACTTGCTTGCTCAGGACTTTAGAGGGTGAAGTCTCCTTAACCTGCAAAAAGTTTATACATCAAAGTTAACATTTCATCATGATGATAGTAAGTGTATTTATAAAATCTGACAAAGAAATATCAATTTAAAGCTAACAAGTGCAAAATATATGAACCTAATATACTAAAATGTCCATATACATATGTGTCAGGACATAATAAATAAACGGATTATTAGATGCTTTGTCTGTCAAAATCTACTTACCCTCCACCTCCCTCCCCTCAACTAACCCACCAAGAGGTGCAAGTAACTGGAGTGTCTTTTCCATTTAGCATGCTTTAGAAATGGTGGATTCAGCTAATCAAGCTGGGTTAATATTTGGTAAAATGACAAACCAGAACTCGTAGGGACTAAACTCCTACAGTTTTACTGACAATGGCTGTTGCTTCTAGAAAAGGTTTATGACTGGAAGGAATATCTGATAATGTCGTAAGAAAATTGTCAGGATAGATATAGATGGATTTGGTTCCTTCTTTGCTCTCAGTCTGAAGGGCTTCCACTTTCTAAAGAAACTAGTGGAATAAAAAGGCAGCAACCGTAGACATAAGTTTTTGGTCAGAAACGGAACAAATAATGGAACTACAGAGGCCGGCGGAGTTTGATCTTTCATTCGCGGTTAGAAGATATATCCCTGGAAATCGCAGTCAATAATACTGTTCACTAGAGCAGTCTCTGTACTTCTCACGAACTTATCCCAACATCAAATTTTTTTATTTTTTTTATTAATACTCCCATTCGCTTCATAGGAAAAATTTGCTATGGATCGAATCATTTAGTGAAAAGAAGAAGAAACGATATAAATTCTACAAGAAATTTTGCTAAAAATGAATCGACTTTTTAATTTGTACCCGTAACATTCTGCACAGGGGAAATTTCTTGACCTCTTCTACATCAAACAGGCAAACAAAGATCCTTAGTTACCTTAAAGTAACAACTACAGTCAATCTGCACAAAAATTCTAATGAGATGAACTAGAATCATGTCTTGTTTTCAAATAAAACAGTACACAGATATCTGAACAGACCTCAAACCTCCATTTCACACAAAAAAGTTCCATTAGAAATCAAGCTGCAGAGATTTACTAAAGTAGAATACATGACAAATCAGTTCAATCCTCTTGGTCTGGACAAATTATACACGTGTGAACCAAAAAAGTAAAAATAAAAATAGTCATCCTAAAAATCCCACTCAAAGAGCCGCACTGCGAATAAAAAAAATACCGTCAGCTGTTAACAGACATCTCACTAAGCACGATAACAAAATAAAATTGCAAACAAACCTGAATCGAACCACACAAAGACCAACCAAAAGCAAAGAGAAGATCAACCAAGCCAGGACTTCTCATTCAACTAAAAACTCAGATCATTCCACCAAACTCAAAACCTTCGGAAGCAAGGAGAATGATCCGTGGGGGTTCGAATTCGGAGGACGTGAGTCTGGGAAGGAGGAATCGCCGTAAAGTAGGAGGTTGTCTCCTTGTCGGGAGTGAGCAAGGCTCTGATACGCGGGGCAGCAATTACTGCTGGCAGCCGTCGTTTGTTGGGTTGTTTGCATTAGAGAAGCGCTCGAGAAGAGCGCGAGTTTTCCCTCACGATTTATTTGAAAGTTGAATTTATGTTGACATTTAGTTTTGGACTGTCTGCGTCGCCGGTGGGGGTGTGTCCGGGCAATAAAGGGACGTAGGTCAGTGTTTGAGGACGGGTGTCCTTGGCTGCCCTACCTTTAAAATGCATATTAGGGGTACCAAGGTAATTTTATAATTGAAGGGTTGTTAATCCTGTTTCAGTAACCCGGACACTCAGTCGCAGAGGTTACGTCAAACACATTCGAGGGAAACGCGCTGACGATCCTTCTGCGACCTGAACTCCCAAACTTTGAATTGTTTCACGAGATGAATGACTGATGCAAATGAGGAAAGTCTGGAGGCGTTTGTCTGTCTTCCCGATATTTGAAAACGATAGAGATGATGTGAGGATGGAAGAGGCAAAAATAACAGAGTTTTGTCTTTGTCTTTCTGTTTCCGGCATCTTGAAATGAATGATTCAGGATTGGAAAGAGAAACCGAAAACTGAAAAGAGTGAAAAGCGACTCCTCTGGAAGCAGGAAATCGGAAAAGGACGCATCTCTTCTGTTAAACGCGACAGTGGCTCGTCCTGAGTACGTCAAAGCTGCTGACAAGCAAGATGATTTATATATGGATGACAACCAGATGATTCCTCTTTCCTTCTCTCAAGAACTTCTTTCTATCTTTCTTTCTTTTACTTTCACCTTTTTTGTTTTTTAAATGATTAATCTGTTCTCTATCCACGTCTAGTTTTGACAGCCATGAGCGCGAAACAAAGATTTTCAAAACGTACCTAGAAATTTTCGAAAGCTCATCTGAACTTCAATAAAGCAGATCGAAGCAGAGAAATTTTTTCGGAAAGTTCGAAAAAAGAGTGCAGGGAAGACGAGAAGCAGTTGTAGGAGAAACTAGAAAGGATTAGACGTTGTCCAAAACACTCGAGGAAATTTTGAAGTTCAGTCGTCTTTGCTTCTTGCTCATTTTCATTTTTTTTCCCAAGAGAAAATAAATTCCCCAATGGATGCAATTTGTTGATCAACACTAATTCACACCAAACATTGAGCCAAAGATTACAACAAAATTTTTGCTTGTTTACTTTTGGGTCAGGATTCTTCAATCTCAATTTCTTTCTTCACTCTACAAAAAATGCTTCCAGAATTCGATCAAAAAGCACCCTACACCTATTTACCAAAACTTTTGTGATTGAAAGCTTGAGATGGGATGAAAGTAAACCAGATGAGCCATCTGTTTGGATCAGTCATATTGGAAATGGATAAATAGTGAAACGAGGAGCAGCTGGTCGTTCCAAAACATCTCAACTAAGCCTCTTCATCTCCCCTTGTACGATTTACGTCCAGAATTGGTGAAGATCTGACCTCAATATGGGGACGGTCTGAGTGTGTTCTTGGGGGCACTAATCCAGGAGCTACCAGCAACAGCAAATCTCCACAATGCCTTCACATGCTCAGGTGCAGCATACTCAATGCCAACACGAGGTCCCACCAATATATTTTCCGGTTCTGGCCCGTCGAGGATTTCTAAACCACCTGAGAAGACCATATAATCAAATGAGACTAATGGATACAAACCACCAGGTGTGTAAAGAGGAAGGTTTCACCAATTGGCAGAAAATGGACCCACCAGGAGTGTAGAGAGGATGGTTGGACCATGCTGTAGAAATTCCCAATGCTTGACCGATCTACAATCATATCATAATGAATCAACATATCATATGCTCATGGGTTCAAGATAACATGTGCAGAATCATCTTTATCATAAAGGGATCTGAAATGGTCTTCACTTCCACCTTCACTTAAAAGTTCTCATAAAATCAATAACAAGGATAACCCTAGACAGTTTATCACTCCAAACATAGTATGTGACAACGGATGTTCTTGTGGCAATACACATTCTGTGATTGTTCATCTTGGTTGATGAAGCTTCTAAATAAGCTTAAGCAAATCAGCATCAACATGAGACTGTTTTCCCAACTCAATCTCATGAAAGTTGGTCCGATGGAACGATGCAATCGAGAACATAGTAGCCCACAAATATTTGATTTATTATTTTTTAAAAACCATTTTATGGGTCATTCAGAAATTCTGCATTTCCCTGCAAAACTAAATAGAGCAACTTTTAGATTTTTTCCAGTAGGGAAAAGTTTCTCCCCAACATAGTTTAGTGCTTAATTGAAGTCAACATAGCTTCCTATTAACCAGGCAACTGAAGTGATGGCGATACATACTTTTTAAGGGCTTCAGTAACCTTTCAGTCTTCTTAACCAACCATCTAATGCCCTAGTCTCTACCCGATGCATATGATCAGTGCTCTCCACATGAAGTTGATTTCCATTAATCAGAATAAAAACTAAATGTAGACTAACAAACAACAAACTACTTTTTCCTTACAAGATTCACGAAAGATTATGTTTTAGTTTTCAGTGTAGACAATTCACCTATTCAAAACAAAATGTGCAATGAAGTCTTAAATCCAAAGTGAGTGCCATGGGAAAGTAGAAACTAGAAATTAAAGGAGAAAGAATAAGAAGAACATGAGAAGAAAAGAGAGAAGAAACAAGGTTGCTGTCGCAAGCAAAAAGAGAGTTTCTTTAGGGGTTGAGATTGACCCCCAATCCTATCTTGTTTCTTTGTAACTTAATGTGGAATAACTACAAATAAAGACATATAATAGTATCCTAAGGAGAGAGGAATCAAAATATCTAAACCAACCACATAGTAAAATTACAAAATCACCCTGCAGGTAGTACTTCAACAATACTAGTTATACAGCAACAATGGGAAGAGCAACAATGATAACAAGAACCTGTTACAATAATAACAATAATAGTTGTCTTCAAGGGGAACTGTTACAGTTTTTTTAGATCAAAGAGCAATAGTAATAACAAGTAACAAAGTGCTTAGAAGAGGTAGAAAGGCCCATCCAACAAATAGTTTAGGAATAATTATGCATTCAATTTTCCGGTCAAATACAGCATAATTTCAAGGTTAAACTTATAGCTTAAATAACCTTCCAAGACGCATATTTTCATAAATGCCATAGCTGTTTTTCTGTTTGAAGCGCATGAGTAAATTAGATGCCACAGAGTCAATTATGATATTTAGCACCTACACAATTAAACAGTTATACATTTTTTCAAAATTCAACACTCTACCTATTCTATACTCCAATTGAATTCATTAAGAAAGAGAATATAACTTAAATACAGGTGATTCTTACACTTATTTAGTAGAAGAACTATGATGGAAACCATCAACATAAATATGCTTGCCAACAGAGGCGGCCAGATGCACACAACTGTAGAACAATGATTAAAGACTGACCTTCCCAGGTCCTGCAAGAAGGACTGGCTTCTCAGTCTTCTGTCCACGACGTTGTTGAATGATTTCCAACCCTGTGGTTTTTCAAAGCAGTTTTTGAGCCAGGATCCTTTTTCTTCAGGATCCTTTCAAGTATGCAGTACATTATTGAGATCACGTTTCAAGTATGCAGTACATTATTGAGATCACGTTACATGAGAACCGACCTTAATGTAAACGCCAAATTTATCTTAAATCTGTACTTTAAAAGCTAAATAACATTGGACATTGTTTATTTCACATAAGAGGAAGGAAAGGTTATGTATACACTAAATCCAAGGAAAACTGTTTTGTTAAAATTTTACTTTCAAAGACAAAGCTCTTATGTTATTCTATAATCAGATCATTTTATTCTTTCCTTCATTTTCCCCCCTCAGACCAAGTCTGAGAGTTTAAGGTTTCCCACCGATTTATATTAAGCTAAACACATAAAGTTGCTCAAAGAGCATTTAACCCTTCAAAAAGCAAAAAGCATATAGAGATGTACCACTAACAGGAGCACAAGACCTTATCAAGACTGCAGCACCCACTCCTTCCTTATCTGCAACAACATTGAGCATTGTATGGAGACCATAGCACAGATACACATAGGCATGCCCTCCTGGTCCAAACTAAATAACACATCATCAGATGCTTAAGCAAGCAAAAGGAGAAAGAAATGCAACAATGCCTCTTAATATCTACCAAGGGAGACAAAAATTATTGGATCACAGTCAACCATCCACTTATCAGTTCCCGGCTGTAATTGTCCATTACCACATAGAGACTTCACTAAAAAATAAAAATTTCAACGGCCGCAAAAGCCAGCTATCTGAGACATAGCACCATATATTGAAAAGATGGAAACTTCATGCAACACATGATAGGTCTGGTAGGTGGCCAGTGAAGAACTATGGCTAAAGATTGTTCACAAGCAACCAAAATGCATGACACTAAAGCAAGAAAATTGCTGTACTGGTCCAATGAATGATTTCTAATTTACTGATCACAAGAAGAGATAATATGGAATGACTAATGTTAATATGTACACAACTGATATAAAACTGCAATCAAATCTCAAAGTTGAAAGAAATACTTACAACTGGAGCAGTACGTGCCGTAACGCCAAATCGACCATGACAGGCTGTATCATTTGGTCTATACGCCTCTACCTACACCACACATTAGACATTGCTATTGCCTTTATGCATACAACATTAAAGGGGAACAAATCGGAGACGTTTTTGCATAGCATATCCTGACATGAACAACCAATATAGTGGTTCTCAGACAGTAAATTTCCAGATACTGACACTGATAATTATTTGGAAATAGTTTCAGACGAGTAAAATGCAGCAGGTTTAAGAGTTGGCAGGCATAAGTTGGAAAGTTACATGACGGCAATGATGCAAAATCGTGGGACAGCAGATCAAATCCGACTTTGTCATCCGTCTAAATCAATAAAGAGGTCCGTTTTTCTCAGTCTTATTGTAGTTAGTTTTTGTCACTGAAGAATGGGTAGGGGCATGATTGTCAATATGACATTAATAAGTACACCACCTCAACCAGATTTCAGGCTCGCTAATGACTAATCTGTATCTTAATTTCCTGTACAATTTGAGCTCAGAAAGTATGATCCTTTTAACGAAAGAGAGAAAAGATTCTTCACTTTTCTGTCTCAACTAACAAAATCGCATCAATATACAAGAGCATAGGTGTTATCACCGCTACCTCAGTAATTTGCAGAACGACGTCATCTCTGCGAAGAAGTTTGCCGAGGAGACGGGGCGCGAGATCTAGAGCATCAACCTGGAAGAAGTCAGCGGCCAGTATTGGTGGCAGCGCAGAGAATGGGTTCAAAGGTCTTGGAGCCGACGGAAGTTGGGGTTTTGGAGATCGAATCATGGCGGTTATCGTGGAAATTATGGTGATTTCCGTGTCCCGTCCTCTCTCTTTTACAATAGCTCTGTTGGATTTTTTACTTTTTTTAAGGCGTGGAGCTCTCGGCACTCTGGGAGGGAGACTCCTGGTCATTGCACGGTTGCCGGTTCACCGGAGGCGACTCAAGCGAGCTATCGTTATTTGTTCGCGGGCTTTTATTCTATTCTGAGCTTCGAAGAGGAGTTCAGTAGCCCGCGATAGCATGGAAAACTGTGCGTCGGTTTGATCTTATTTGAGCAGAACCGTTGGTTTACCTGGCCCGCTTATACGTTTGACTTCACCAAAACTAGTCGATGATGCGCTCGACTGACATATATAGTAAAAACCGTCATGGGATGCCCCCTGACATTCGGAGCAGGCCCATGGATTCTTCTCAGAACTCGTCCGTCAATACACCCACCGGGAACGGCGGCGTCGGCCCGACGGCGGAAGCAGACGGCCCCAAGCAGAACCTCAACAACGTCATCAACTCTGTCCAGAAAACCCTAGGACTTCTTCATCAGCTCTACCTCACCGTGTCCTCTTTCAACGTTTCCTCGCAACTCCCTCTTCTCCAACGCCTGTAATTATTCCTACTCGATGTGTCTTTTTTTAATCATTTCGTGGTTGACGACCTAAATTCAGTCCCTGCCTTTCTTTTATGTAGAATTCTAGGGTTTAGTAGTTTTAACAGGATATTTTGTCAGGAATGCCCTTGTTGCGGAGCTTGACTCGATGCAGAGATTGGCTGAAAATTGCAATATTCAAGTTCCCATGGAGGTCGTCAAGTAAGTCTCGGCGTTTCAACCTTCACTTTCTGATTTGTAAGGTTTTCGGGTTACTGGATGTATCTTGATACAATGGTGTTTAGTTTGATTGACGATGGGAAGAACCCGGACGAGTTCACGCGAGATGTTATTAATAGCTGTATTGCCAGAAATCAGACCACCAAAGGCAAAACTGATGCTTTTAAGGTATTTTTGCTTTCTTTTCCACGAACGGCAAAGCCAGGGAATATCCATCTAACTATGTCATCAATAAGTGAGACTGAAATACGATCTGTGCGCGGCTGTTTGTCACATCTTTGTGATACAATGATTGGCTTTTTAGGAATATTATCTGCTTTTCAGGATCCATGCTAAGAGAATTTTTTCTACATCTTATTTCTTGCTTCCTTTGTGATTGTAGAGTTTAAGGAAACACCTCTTGGAGGAGCTTGAACAAGCATTTCCCGATGAAGTTGAATCCTATAGGGAGATACGTGCATCTTCTTCAGCGGTAAAGAAGCTACTGTAACTCTAATTTTCTTTGTTATTTGAGCGAGGGACTTTTATCTTTTGTAAGTGCATACTTGTGCAGGATGAGATAATTGTCTGTAAGTAGGCTATGAAAGTAGAACAATAACTGCATGCTATTTAATAACTGACTTCCCATCATATGTCTTTTGATACATCTGTCTTAAACATCTTCAAAATGAACCTCCCTTTACGAAGGACCTGACTTGGTATTTCAATAATCGCCCTCAGCAATCACTGGAAAGAAAATGCTCTGCTCCAAATATTTAGATCAGTCAGTGGCTCTGTAGCTTAACTTTTCAAGCACTTGAATCAAGGGTCATTATTGTATCAAAATCTCTCCTTCATTAAAGTTGATGCTAAGTTTTTCTTAGAATTTTATCACAGTTTTATGTGTTATATTTAAAAGTTCACTTATTTATTTGCCTAATTACCCGATGAAACACCCTTTACCCATTCCAAATAAAGTGGGCAACAGAGTATGTTTCATCTAATCGGAATACCCACCCCTTATCTGTTTCATCCGTTACCCATTGCCATCTCTAGGTGGAATACCTTTTAGCCGAAAATATTTTAAATCTTTTTTTTACTATATTTGTATTTTGTCACTTCTGTCAGCATTAATATATAATCATGTGTATATGTATTATGTTCCTTTTCTAAGGTTTTACTGTTTAAGTTATTCATGTGTCGTTCCCTGCAGGAATCGAAACGCCAAGCTCAAGCTCAAGCTCAAAATGTTTTACCCAATGGGGATGTCAAAGTCAAGAGTGAGCATTAAAGACCAAGCTACTGAGACTGCCAATTCTCTTACCTCATATGTTACATAGAGATGATTGCTTTTGCTTAACTGCTGTCATGGATTATTAATGCTCATGTTGCCATTTTGTTTGGGAGCTGAAAGTTCATTCCTGGTTGTAGACTAGTTCAACATGTTTTGAGTGGGCATATTGGCATTACATAAAGTGTACTGTCTAACATGTCTTGGATTTGGGGGTAACATTATGTTTTACCATCAAGTTTGATCAGGTGTTACACCCTGTGTGATGTGCATTACGTAATATGTAACATTTGCTACATTTCAGATTTTTGATCGATAACACAGACCTAAAACGTCTTTTGAGTATGAATCAGTATTGTTAAATAACTTGAGGATCAAGTAGCTCCTGTTTGGGGCATTTTCCTTGTGGGAACCTCAGGGAATGATGTCCCCTCTCCTTTTGCCCGTCTGACCTGTAAATTTGTTTATACCATAGAAGGAAAACATGTAGATTAAGAAAAAAATGTAACTGCTGTGGCTCTTCAACAGAGGACACTGAATGCTTTTGGCCTCAAGTTTGGTGGTTCTGATGCAATCATGCAATTGCCTCTTCTATTGAAATTCTGTTTTAAATATGTATTGTATTTTCTCTATATTTCATTGTTGTCTTGTAACTTCTGTGATTGTCTAGTTACTCTGTGTGACTTTCATGATCTTTGTAAAGGATCTTTATGGCTCCTTTCTGTGTTGTTAAAGGAGTTTGGCATTGCAGGCAGGCCTTTCTAATAGCTGTGAAAGATGAGTACCCCCATGTGTAAGCTGTCTTTTACCTGGCTCAGCGTCTAGGCAGTTCTGCAATATCTCATTGGGAGTGGTTCTTTTGCTTGTCATTTGATGACTATGTAACTCTTTAAGCTCTTACTTAAATGTTATTGGATGAGGAAAACGGTCCTTAAGACCTGTGATGACATTTTTAGTAGCTTGATACAGTTTGTTACCATTATCAATGATGGAAAGATCTAAATTTTACCTCATATACAGTTTTCCAATTTCAGTTAAATGCATTGCAGGTAACTTTCTAGAATTTGATTACTTATATCCTTTCATTTTCCATAGTAAACACAATAAAAAATTAGAAGCTGGATAAACTGATAAAAATTAACACCCTAAGGGTGGGGGAGAACGAGTCTCTCTTCCTTCCTTCTGGATTAACTGATATAAATTTCCACCCCAGCTGGGGCAACCTAAACCAGACCTTAACATTAATGGCAGGTTGAGCACTATCGCTGACCCTTTTACAGGTGAATAGATCGATTCTTTCTGCCAGTGAGTCACCACGGACGGGAAAATTGAAGTTCCAAACTTCTAGACCCTTCGAATCCACCCACAGCCAAGATTGGAGGAGAAACATCCAGAACTTAGTCCGTCTCCCTCTTGCTCCCCCCACCTTATTTCTCTGCTTTTTCGCTTCTTTTCCCTTCGTCCTTGAATTCTTAAAGTTGCCCGTCGTCGTCGCCAACTCTTCGTTCGTTTCCTCAACCTCTCGCCGTCTCTCGTTCATGGCAAAATACGGTGAAGGCGACAAACGCTGGATCGTGGAGGAGCGCCCCGACGGCACCAATGTCCACAACTGGCACTGGTCCGAGACCAACTGTCTCGACTGGTCCCGAAATTTCCTCTCCAACCTTCAGGATCTCACCATCTTGGACGGCGAGGGTGACCTCTACATCAAGACCACCAAAGTCCTGAAAGTCGATGGTGAGGCTTATGTTAATATCCGCAAGGGGAAGATCATTCCCGGCTACGAGATCAGCCTTTCGCTGGCTTGGCAGGGCGAGGTCAAGGCCGTGGATGGCAAGTCTCTTCTGAAGGTTGACGGCACTGTCGAAGTTCCTTACATTGCTGACGAGAACGCCGACGAAGACCCCGAAGTTAGAATCACCGTTAAGGATGAAGGTCCTCTTGGGAAGCGTTTGAAAGATGGATTTTTTGCTAAAGGAAAGCCGATTATCTTTGAGAAGATTAGGCAGTATGTTGAGAGTATGGCTAAGGGAGGACCCGCCAAGGACGACCTGGAGGTCAAGAAACCTAAAAAGGATGGTGCCCCCGCCGCGCAGCCCACCGTGGCCGCCCCTCCCAAGAAGGAGGTTCAGAAGAAGGAACGCAAGACTAAGGAAGGTTTCAAGACGATATCTTTGACAGAAAAGTTTCACTGTCGACCCAAAGATTTATACGAGATTTTGATGGATGAGAATAGGTGGAAGGGTTTTACGCAGAGCAATGCGAAGATAAGTAGGGATGTTGGTGGGCAATTCACTCTTTTTGATGGTTCCGTTACCGGTGTCAATATGGAACTACAGGATTCAAAGCTGATCGTGCAGAAGTGGCGGTTCGGCAGCTGGGCTGATGGTATCCACTCAACGGTAATGAGTTTCTTCAGTAAGAGGATCTGCTTTTATGGTTCACTTGCCAGTTCTGATAAGCTGCTGTTATTGATTAACTTAACTCTTGTGGTCGATTCATTGAGCTATTAGTTTTGGCTTTTTTATTCATTTTACTCGATCTCATTCTTTTATAGTTTAACTCATCTGTTTCTCTGGTTCTGACCTTCTGTATTCTTTTGTTTAGTGGGAAAGGTTTAGCTTGGTTTATGTTCAGTTAGATCGTGGTGGGAAAGTCTGTTTAACGTCATAGATGAGATATTGCTTTTGATGGGATGTGCTGTTGGCTTTTTTCTTTCATGAGATGCTGGTTTGGACTAGTCTTTCAAAATAATTTACCAAAGATCTAGGCACATTTGATTAGATGAGGTGCTTCTTCAAGTTAAAAGAGAAAAACTTGAGTGGGTTGTAGGTATAAGACAGTGGGAAGATCATTCGTTGTAAAATACAATGTGAAAAAGTAAGTTGTTCTGTAAAAGTGTTTTCTTTCATGACTAATCTGAGTAGAACAAGTCACTGAATTGCAACAACTCTCATTATACTACTAGATGCTGGTTCTACAGTAAGACATTTACTCCGACCAACCTATAAGCAGTTTCGGTTCTTCTATGAAGTCTGTGTCTCTCGACATTGTAATCCTTAGCTTAGAGGCAAGACTTTTGAACTTTCTGTCTACTCTCTCAGGATCCATGGCTATGGTGGTTGAGCTTCTCTTTTGATGAATAGAGGTGGTGAAAATGTTTGTCGAGAAAACACTTACAATTTAATGAGAAAATTCTACAGTTGGTTTGGATGGGTTATAGTTGGTAGCTTCCTGTTTACATGTAGATAGACATCTTGTTCTTTGGTTAATTTACTTGATTAAATTTGGGCTAATGGGTTCTTGTTGATTACTGTGCAGGTACACCTGACATTTGATGAGCCCGAACCAGGTCTGACTGTTGTTAAATTTACTCAGACAGATGTTCCGGAAGAGGACAGGTTAGTTTTAGAATGTTTTTGGTTCGATTCTTTCATTTCTATGGTGTGCAATGGCAACTCAACAGTGCTTTCATTAAAACCTAAAAAGGTTGTAACTAGAAAGGTTAGTTCATACAGAGCTATTTGTCAAAGGAAATTTGTTTCATATGAGATAAACCAGAGATTACCTATTTATGTTTGTCGTTGTTATGTAAAGTTATATTAGGAATATGGAATTCAAAGGGATCAAATAGGAAATGATCCTCTGAATCATCAAACTATAATAACAATGAACAACAGTTTTGAACTACTTCTGTGCGTTAGCACATGCAGTTGTTTTTCAGCTTCGCTTTGAGCAAGCGCGAAAGCCAAGTGAAAGGAGCCTAGTGTGAAAAGAAAACTTGGAAATGGAATTAGCAGTTTACAGGTTGATAAAATTCCAATAACATTATCAAAGCTATTATTCATGTGCTCAGATAGATTCTTGTGAAGATTTGTTATACAAAAACAACTGGATTTGTATAGTGTTTATCTAAATCTTCTCCCCAAATATCTCTGTGATTGTCATGGGAAGTGTGTCGAGTAGTGCTGATTTTGAGCTGGTATATGATCACTTCTTGTTATTTCATCCCCAAAAAGAAAGTAAAGTGTCTGTTCTTCTTGTTTCAGATATGGGAATTCGACGGTGGTGGAGAATACTGAGAGGGGATGGAGGGATCTGATATTTCACAAAATACGAGCTATTTTTGGCTTCGGCATGTAGGAGGAGATGCTGTTACCAGTGAAAACTCGTCTACGACATTTTTGAAACTAGGATGAGTCTCTCTTCCCACTACTCTTTTTGCAAAAGCAGAAACAAAAGAATTTGAGAGAGGAGTCTGTGATCACAAACGGGTTCTAGAATTCCATTGCAATCTTTATATCTTAATTATTTCCAGAAAAGAGAAAAGAAGGTAGGGAAGCTCCTCTTGACTGCTTTAATGGCGCTTTCCCGTCTCGTGTGACGAAGGCTTTCTATATCAAACTGGACGGCCAATTATTGTTCATTTATGTTTTATGTTTGGGCGTTAGCACAGAAATTAAGGTGGCCCACAGATGTGGTCCAAGGGCGTTAGCATAATCCTAATTAATTTTATTTATTATAAGGGTTTGGTCGACTTAAATATATGTATATTTTATTATATCAATTTATAAAATTTTAGGTAATAGATTTTAAAAATATTTTATTATTATTTAATATAAGATTACGAAGGTGGCCTGAGAAATTCGAACTCGCGTGGGGAGATGCCATGAACTTGGATGCAACTACGTCTTAACCACTAGGCCAAAAAACAAATTTAGTATTAATCAGACCTTTTTATGTCATTTTCACTCTATTTGCTCTCGTGGATTGCTTCCGTCATCGTCGTTCTCTGATCTGATTCTCTAAATGCTTATCTTGCCAGCCTCGTTTGGACGAGGTTATTTACGTCATTTTCTCGCAAACACCAGTTCGAAGCAAGCCAGCTTCGTCTCTCCCCAAGGCCGAACAGAGAGAGAGAGAGAGAGAGAGAGAGAGAGAAAGAGACGGAGAGAAGAGGGAGGAGACGACTAAAGGATCGAGGAAGAGGAACGATAACAAGCAAGATGGCATCGTCCCCTGCCGCCGTCGCTGATGAATCTCCGAATGGCATCTGCCGAACGACTTACTGGTGTCACGAGTGCGACATGAGCGTCACCCTCTTCTCTTCCTCTCCCCCTCTCCTCTGCCCTCAGTGCACCGGTGAATTCCTCGAACAGATGGACCTCCCTAACCCCAACCCCAATTCCAGCCCTAATTTCTCCTCTCTCCCTCCCCCTCTCTCCTCCATCCTCGATCCCTTCCTCTCCCCGCAAACCCTAACCCTCACCGACTCTGAGTCTGACTCCGATGCCCCATTCCACACCTTCGACGCCCCAGAGGATTTCTTCATCGACCGCCTCATCCACCACCTCGCCGAGCCTGACGACGATACTGACAGCGATGGAGACCGATACCACCGCTCCGGACCCTGCCCGACCTCCCCTGCTTCCATTGAGAACATCCCCACTGTTAAAATTACCACCGAGTTCCTCAATTCCCATGATTCACTGCTTTGCGCTGTCTGCAAGGACGAATTCGTCCTCGACGTCGAGGCCAAGGAGCTTCCCTGCAAGCACATTTATCATTGTGACTGTATACTTCCGTGGCTTTCTCAGCATAATTCATGCCCGGTGTGTCGTTTCCGCCTCCCGGCTGATGAAAGTAACCGTCGATCTGGGAGGCGGGCTGCTTCTGGAAGCAGGGTGTCACTTAGATTCGGGAGTCTCATGGATGAAGACGATTTGTTTGGTGTTGGAAATACCTTAAGGCACATAGCCAGGAGGCATCAGTTAGTTTTTCCGGTGCGAGCGACTGCGGCTGTGGATTCCTCCCAGATGGCTCAGGCCGAGACGAGTTCTGCGGGACCTGCCAACAGTGGGGAGACTGTTTCAAGCTGGCCGGTGGAAGGGACGAATAGTGTGGGTGGAGGTGGGTCCGGGAGCGCCCGAGGCAGGATCTTGGATGATGAAGGGGATGCTGTCATGTCCGAAGCTAGAAGAGGTTTGTTGAATTGATACGAGAGTTCCTCGGTCTCCGCACCAAGCGCTCGCTTTTTTTTCAGAATTGAGGTTAGTTCTATTTCCTTCTAAAGATTTTTATATTTTACAGGAATTTTGTTTTTTCAACGAAGCTGTTTTAAATTTGTTTACTTTGCATGAATCTCTAGGATGTTTCAGTTCAGCTCTGACGCCTTAATAAGTTGTATTTTTGGTTTCCGTCCGTAGTTCCAACTTATTACGTGATCAGGTTTAGAAGTGGTGAACGTTTTCTTCTTTCTTTGGCCTTTGAGATTTTTATAAATCTTTATTTTTTTCTTGTTATTGAGGTGGAAACAGTATATTCTAGAACTGTGAAAGTTGGAGGTCATGTTCTCATGCTATGCCTTGGGGATCTTCAGTTCATAGTTGTGTTCATTTGCTGTAGAAGGACAATTTTACCATGTGAATTTTTTGTTAAGATACTTACACAAAATTTAGTGGTAGTCATCAAGAGTTTCTTCGCCCCGAGTTGCCTGCTTGCTGCATAAGAAAGATTCTTTGAAATGACTGATGTTATTTGATTACAGCGAGCGTTTATACTGAAAAACGCCAAATCTGGAGATAGCACCATATAAGTATAATTCTTTTGGATGAAGTGAAATGTGAAAGGAGTTCAATAGTATGTGCAGATTTTCTTCACATCTGTTACTACAATCAACTTTCACTTCTTTTTTTTGTTCTTCTGTGTGTGTGTGTGTGTGTTTTGCCTAGGTCTTTTCAGTGGAAGTGGATATTTCATTGCTCTTCATTTGAAATCAAACTTATTAGTCCCTAAGGGGCTCTCTATAGTAATAGATCACTAAAGTACAATCTGAACTTCTATTGCGTGATCATAATTGGAGAATTTGCTATAGTTGTCAGATGGCTGCAAGTGAGGTCTATCCCTATTGAGATCCTTTCTTCTTTGCCTATGCGTGCAAACATATGCCTCAAAATAAACAAATTTCTTTTTTGATAGGACAGTTAAAGGAGCTTCCATGTCAAAGGTAAAAATAAGCATGTGTATTGACTTCAATGGGATTGTTTATTGATTTCTCAACAGAGGAGAAAGTTTTTCTTACTGGATGGCAGCAGATTAGAGACTTAGAACAAAGAAAACACTTGTCTCATTTGGAAAGAAGATAGAGAGAAATTATGGATCTAGAAAGTAAATCAGCTGCCATGCTTTTAAGCTAGGATCACAATCTTCTAGCTGCCAGGTAGGGAGGATGAGAACAAGAAAAGGGAGAAGAAAACTCTCTCTCTTGTTGGAGAACCACTTTTGTTCTTCAAGTTGCCTTCCCTATGGAAGATGCTTGTTGGAAGACTTGGAATTTTTTGAGATGTACGGTCTAGAAAAAAATCTGAGCCACAAATGAGACGATGGCACACAATTCCTTAATATTTTATGTGTGCACATGCCACACATGAAATCGCATAAAACAGAACAAAAGTTGTTGTTGGCCACACAGGTGCTGTGTTGTCAACATCATGTCTGTTTTTGTGTCACCACACTTTATGTGCCACCAACAAAACCATTATGGCTCCATTTAAAGTGGTTTCCACCACAACTCAAAATCATGTGAGGACTTAGGTGTCACTATCTCATTTGTGACTAAAGAATTTTTTCTGAGCTGCGCAACTCAGAAAGTCTGGAGGCTTGTGGAATTACGTTTGCATCTTTCACTCCTATATTGAACAATCATTGAAATTAAGGTTCCACAACTTGGTGTTGGATCCTGTATCAGGTGGTATAAAATCTGGTAAATGACCCAAGAGATCATGCCCAAGATGCTGGTTGTATCAATGAGATGTGAACTTGTAAACTATTAGGGTCCTTTGAGAATGACTCTTTACATTATGTCAACATCTTGAAATCTGACATATCTTGCCCATTACGTGGACGATGGTGGATCCTTGACTGGAAACATCTTGCCATAGTTTGGTTATATTCTTATTGCAATTCATGCTTAGAAGTGCAAGGAAGTCCATTATTGTTGGAGAATATTCTCAGAAACACTGGAGATGAAATCCTTTAAGGACAGTGTTTCACATGCCGCATACTGAACCAAAAACTTGTTTTTCATGTATTCCTGTGTGTTGAACTTATCTTTGCTCGGTGCAAAGTGTGATATACACAAAGGCACATCTATTTTCTCAACTATTTGGAATTTTTAGAGTTCAAATTTATTTGTGTTTCTTGTGATTTACAGATTTTATTATCCTTTCTAGATATATGTTGTGTTATAATTGGCTGGATTGGGCAATTTGCTACTATGTTTATGCCTGTTGATGGTCTTAATAGTCTTCACAGTGAGGTTGTTAGGTTTTGTTACATGAACACTGCTTCATCCTACTCTGTCCTTTTTCACTCCATAAATTGCCCTGCTAGTATGACTCTCACCCATTTCACTTACGAAAGGTTTTAATATTATATTTTCTTGTGGATCGAGCATTCTGCTCAACAGTCACACAGGGGGTTTTCTAGTTTGACTTCTGGGGTTCAAGTCCCACCAGGGTTATGGGGTGTTCTGTTTGTTTGATGAGACTGGTCTTTTGGATTCAATATGTCCCTTAATTCCAAGACGTGAGATCCAAACCCAGCTCTGGTAATTAGTTGAGTCAAGTTGGTTTTGAAATTCAATTATCAGATGTTATAATCCTTTCAGAAGTTTAAGACTTGTTGAAGAAGTTGTCACACTTGCTAATACTAAGCATTGGAGATGAAGGAAAGGTGAAACTTTGGCACAGTGAAAAATCTTCCCACGATGAAACAATGCCTTATTTCCCTTTATCCAGTGACGGCAATGGCCTTATCATCTGTATGACATTGTTTGTCATGTTAGTGTGTGTGCAAATCGAACTAGGGTTAAGGACGCAAACGAATGCCTTTGATTTTCCTCATGTTCAAAGTACTGTATCAATCTATTCTGCTAAGAGTTGTGTGTCAGTGTGGGACTTGTTTTTCAAGCTTTTAATATTTGTTGATCTCTAGGGAAAACACATAAACACAAGAGATCTCAAGGGAAGGAGAGAAGAGAGGAATTCTAGCTCTTGGGAGAGGAGAGAAGGAAGAGGAAAAGAGAGAGAAGTGTATGAACGAATTTGAGCCAAGAGGAAGAAGCTTGAATGCTGCTCTACCTGTGTGAAAGTGTTTACAATGATTATAATAGCGTTAGGCTTCAAAAGGAAAAAGGACATAAGAGGATATACACCAACTTACATAATTACAATTCTATGTCATCTCTATGAAAATTCTCTATATTACTAGCCTTGCCAGCCCTACACACGTGGGTCTCTTAGCAATATTACACCTCTATTTTTCATAAAAAGGAAAGAATGATCAGTGCGGTTGAGAACAATAATTTTATATCAGTCTGTGAACATCCTTTATTATGATAAGAAGCTTGCAAATATGCAATTTCCCTTTGTCTGGTATGCATTTAGAACATCACAGCAGAACATGATTTATTTAATTTTTTTAAAGAGAAAACTGAGAAGAAAATATTTTTATGCATCAGGACATGATATTAGAATCCTTTTGTCAAGCTGTTTTTTTCCTTTTTGCCCATGTTCTGACTCGTGATTGTTATTCTTTTGGTTTAAAGTTGTTTATTTTGTGTCTTATCTGACAATAGTTTCTTTTTCTTTTCTGTTTGTGCCATTCAGATTTTGTATAGTAGCTGTTGCAACTTTCAAGCACCTTTGCCTACTATAATTCGATTTTTAAGTGCAAATATGCAGCGGAAAACCATCTTCTTTATAAATTGTATCTGTTCATCCTGTACTACTTTTCTTTCTCTGTACATTAACTCTCCTCTGCTTTTTCTCTCTGAATAACAACAGTAGAATTTTTTGGGTAAAGCAATAAATTGGAGCCGTTCCAAATCTCCTGTCTGCCATTTTTGAGCAAAATCTGTATCAGTAGTAGGGTTTTTGCTTTGAAGTGCAGTCCGGAGAACAGAAATGCTGGTACTGATACTGCTGTTGCAGATATCTGAAGCTGCTACTCAAGTGGTTTCCTGGGTTCTTTTTGTGATTGATGACGCCTTATCCTGTGATACTTCACAGGAAATCTAACACGTTGACGTTTCCGTCAATCATTTGACCGGAAATTAGGCCGTAAACCTCTCCCAGTGCAAAATCTCCGGCCAATTTGTTGGATTCGAGGATTTGGTTCCCCGTTGAGATTTAGTAGGCGGCCTATTGAGTCTGTTTTGAACCTACGGAAAAAGAAAAGAATTTGGTGATTATTATTTTTAAAAATAGTTAGTGTAAAAGATATTTTTATTATTATTTTATTTATATTAATTATATTTGAAATAATAATTATCAAAATTTTTATTTTTTATTTTTAGGGTGTATTTAGAACCTATATGAGAATTTGATTATTATTATTTTAAAAAAAGTTAGTAAAAAAATTAATTATTATTTTATTTTTATTAACTATTTTTAAAATTAATAATTATCAAATACTTATATTATTTTTTTATCTAACGTTCCAAACATACCCTTCAAATTTTTTTCGATTCTCCCAGTTTGGTCACCGGATCAGCGAGTACGATTGAGCCAGCCGGTTAACTATTAACAAGTGTCTTACCATACAAAACACGTGGCTAAATGGCCATTTGACGGCTTTTGCGTGCGTGGAGTGAGTCGGGACTCGGTCGTTCATTATCGCTGTTTATTGCGTGCACGTTTTCGTTATAAAAATGGAAGCGCCACGGAAGAAACGCTTGGACTCGGAAGCTTCTATCCATTTAATCATTTTGACTAATTATCATTACGCCGCCGCCAATGAGATGGTAATCCTCCGCCTAATCATCCCTATCGTCCACGTCATCCTTATTTGAGTTTTATACTCTTCCAGAAACGTGCTCGCCAAGTCCACCTTCACAAAATTATTCATTGCCCACAATAACCTTTTCTTTCCTAAATATTACATCTATATAAAAGTAATATGACAAACAATGAGTGAGGCTACGGGTGAGGGTATTTTGGGAATTAAATGTTACAAACAGTAGGCACCATGGATGACCGAGTCTCCAAGATCCAAATGCTTGGAAACTTCCCCGGGTTCGGACTTCTGTAAAGTCAATAAATCCGGTTTTCTGCTATTTTTAATTGTTTGCTCTTCCTCTCTCTCTCTCTATATATAGAAGACGAAGCCATGAAGGTCTACTCAGACATAACGAAGATCTCCGCATTAAAATCCCTCCTCTGCGTTCTGGATTCTACTCTTCTCAACTCCACTGGCAACCCTGCTTCCGTCGAGATCACCCATTGTTTCTTCCTCAATCATGGAGTTGAACGAAGCCTTGATGAAGGTGGCTTTGTTCTTGCTCGTTCAAGCCCTCGTTTACGCCATCCTCACCAACTCCTCCAACGTCTTCTCCAAAAAGATGAGGTCCGTTAGCTTCAGAACCGTCCGGTCTGTCAGCATGCGCCGGCTTCTGGCGGCCCTTTCCGATGTGCCGGCTGGCGGAGAGGTCTCCCCTTCCTCAGCCAATTCACTTTCACGGCGGACAAGCAGAGATCTCACGGCTGAAACGAATCTCAAAAACTAGTTTCTGGACTGTAGAGTTGTTAGACAGATTCTTTCTTCATTCTTTCTCTTATTGATTCTTTCGTTGATTTGGTGAATGTCGTCTGTTACATTCAATGTCTGCTTTTATTGTCTTTCTCTGTTCAATCTCTCTCCTAGTTTTCAGCAGGAGCAAGATGGACTTGTATGCAATTTTTTTTAAAGAAAATTTATGTAGTTCTGGTTAATATTTTATCTGCTTGCTTCCGTTTGTTCTGGAAATATTATGGCTGCCACTTATGGGTCATAATTGATCCCCAAATACATAGAAACATGAAGAATCAAAGAGTGCAAAACTGGGTTAAGCTCCTGGATCATTTTGCCTTCAACCATTACTTTTCTCTTAACAATTCTTCAACCATTATACGGATATTTACAACTAGATCTAGCAAAGTTTTCCTTGGGTAGGAAATCGCAGTTCTGGAGCAGAGGCCCAGAGCACTGAGCAGCATTTTTTATTCTCTCAGAGACATTTCGAGTGCGTAAATGAGGATCATAGACATCACGAAAACATGGCAAAACTATATCCATTGATCTGTGACTCTAAGATTCACCCATGAACGATCTCTCCCTCGTCAAATCCGTCACCTCTAACTTGCAGATTTGTTTCAGATGAATCTGATTAAATTTGGAACTAGGCAAGCCGAGTCAAAGGGAGAAATTCAACCTTTTTTATTTTAATCGAGTCTTTCCCCGAATCTCGAATTTTCGTGCGCTAGACGAAGCAGAAGAGATGAATCAAAGGCGGCTGTAACAACAAATCCAAATTATGAAGGGTTATCGGCACTGAAGAAAGTCCAAATCTTCTCGGCGTCCCTCCCGCCATGAATGCCAGCACTGTATACAACTTGTCGCAGTCAAGGAGGCGGCGGCCAAAGGCTCTTGGGTTTTACCGTCAAGGACAGCTACCGCCTCCTTCTCCCTTCAAACTTGTTCCAGAATATCTGCTTAACTTCTTCTCTGACATTATTTTCTGCTCTGACATTAAACATATTTTTGAATCATCTGCTTAACATCTTCGATCACAAGCCACGCTTTGTGACCCCCGATCACATCTTCTTTCATTTCTCCGTCTTTCCAGATCTGTAAGCATCCAGTATTTTTATTTGGAACCGATATCTCATCAGTAACCATTGCCAACAAACAAGAAACAGAGACGACTTTCAGAAGATTAAAACTTCAAATTTTACTTACCTGGATAGTCGGCATTTTCTGAACGTGTCATTGGTAAACCCAATTGTCAACAGAAATAGGTAAAAATCATTATAATAATAGATGGAAGAGATTGAAATCGAAACTAATTATAAAAACTGCAATGCAATTCGACATACGGAGATGTTTCCTCTCTTCACCAGAGATTGAGGAACGCTGTTCACATCCACGGAATAGAATCTCACTCTGTAAAACAAATAAAAGTTAGAAATCGTAATTCCACTGTATCTTGGTCGATCGGAAGCATGGATTCGCGATCCGGTGAGTCCAGCCTTTGGGCTTCTGGCAAGGCTACAACTCTATCTGCCTGATTCGACTCAGATTTCAGGAAAATAAAAAAAAAATGGTAAAATCTAATCCTCCTTGCTCTTTTTTGGGAGATTAGCAGATCTAATACTTAATTTACTGATAGAAATTTTTCTTACTTGCCAGAGTACTCCGCTGCCAGTTTCTCCAATTTAGGCTTCAAGTAAATGCATTTTCTGCACCAAGAAGCGATCCTGAAAATTCAAATCCAACAAGAATTAAATTTGCAGGGATTAAAGAGCCTCCGAAGAACAAATCTATTCAATATTTTTTTACGAACAATGACAATAAAGCTTTTCCATCTTGTCCATACTCCATTGTAAGAATGCCGTTTTACTTCAATATGGGAAGAAAATCGCTTTATATCTGGCTTTGTTCTGGTACAAATGTTGAAATTCTTCCGAGAAGCGAGAAGCGAGAAGGTGTTTCAGTTATCAATCCTCGAGCTCCGGGAGAAAATTGAAAATATCGAAGACGAAGATTAAAAGAGGAATGAGCAGTGAAAAATGAAAAGGAGATCGACAGACCAGTCGATGAGAATCGGCTGCGAGAGCTCTTGAGCTTGCTGAAGAACCTCATCCAAGTGATCGTCCCCTGTTATCGGCTCCAATTCTACAGATGCCGGTCTCGAAATCTCTTGCCAAAACGCCTCTGCTTTCACCGACCTCCTCGATACATTTGCCTCACTCTTTCTCCGATCTCTTTCCAGATTATTAGAAAATCCAGAGCTGAAAACCGAAACGGAACAGCAAACGTTGGCCGAACTTTGGTCCCTGCGCTGGAATTCTCTGTAGAGAATACGAGAATTTGTAGCTAAAACTGACATAATTGCGTCTCGAAGGAGCAGAGGAGGGCGTATGAACGGAGATTATAACGACGAGCTGCAAGGAAATTGGGAGATAAGCATTTTTCTGAGATATTTGGTAGAATTTACAGTGACGACGAGCGAGTTCGGAAGATCGGAGAGAAAAAGCAACAAAAGCTTAGCTTATCCACTAGGGCACGAGAAGGGCTGGTGGTGGCCCCCTCTGAATACAAATATCTTCTATTATTCTTTTTAATATATATTAATTTATTAAATTTATACTTCCATTTTAAAAATGAGGGAATTGCCATCATCTAACTTTATCCTCTTCTCGAATATATTTTATTTATAATAATATCATTCTTTTATATATTTACAATAATACTATTATCTTCATTTTACCATTAATTTTGATGAATATGAAATAATCAAATTAAAATTATTTAATCCAATTTTTTATAGCTGAATACCTAATCTTAGATCATAATCAAAGTTATATATTAAGTTCATAATATGGTTAAATTAAATCAAAATTATATATTTTAATTATTTATTTTTTATGTGATAAAAAAAGATAGAATATAAAATACCCTTTATTTAGAAATAGCATATGAGTAAAAAACAAATATAAGGTCATTAAAAGAGTAATATTAATTATTATTAATTTTAATAATCCAATATAGCTTTAAAAAATAATTACAAGCTATCAAACTTCAATTAACCAACTAAAAATCCAAGATGTATTGATTGTGATAATTTAGCATCACACTATTTAAAATTATATATAGTTGAATGTAATTTATTGTCAGAGGCAGTTCCGGTCCACCTCTCTTAATTAGGTTGGTTTTTTGCACTTAAATGACTAGTCTTTTAGGTTGTATTGGCAAGCCTTTTCTCGATATGGTTCTACAAATAAGTCGACAAAGCTCAGACGATAAAGTGTTACTTACGACAGGAGAGACGAAGATACGTCATTGGAATAAAATGTAAATTCAAAGTAACTAAAAATATATAATTGTTTTTTATTTATATAAATTTTTTTGATAGTGAGAATTTAGTTATTATTTTAAAAAGTGTACTATTTATAAGAGTTTTTTTAACTTTATTCTATTAATAAAAATATAATTATCTGAATTTCATAATAAAAAAATCATTAAGATAAGAAAAATATCAAATGAATATCCGTAAGAGAAAATAAAATTGACGTTATTTAATTGAATTCAATAGAAATAAAAAAATGCTAAGCTGAGAATGAACTTAGGTTATATTATATAATTAAGCATTATTAATCATATTTTTATCTTAAAAAAATAATTTTTTTTCTATATTCTGTTTATATTTCAAAATAATAAAAACAGGCAAACTACTATCAGGAATATTCAGAATAATAATGTCTGAAATTTCCCATTATCCTGAATTCGGAATTTGTATTCCGAGACGATCGACAGAGCAGATTGACCGTACACTTGGTGGTCCTCGTCATTTTAGTTAAAAAAGCCACGAGGCGAGGAAAAACGCACCTAGGAAAGCAGCGATCAATAATTCTGTTTTTGGGAATTGAAGTACAGCCCAGTGGGAGTTGAGACCTGTTAATCGGAAATGGCTTCGTCGAAGACACTGAGGAAGCTTGAGGTTGTCTCGCCCGTGCCTGCTGATATTGATATTGCCAATTCAGTTCAGCCTTTCCACATCTCTGAGATCGCGAATGAGCTCAACCTCAAGCCAGAACTTTATGACCTGTATGGAAAGTACAAGGCCAAGGTAATCGGACTACGGGAGTCTATAGTCTTACTTATGTGTGTGTGGTGTATTTTTATTTATTTTTGGCTGTGTTTTATTGTTCTATTACTTTATTTTCGGTTATTGGTTGAATATTACGATCGTTTGGTGTTGTACGAGTTGGTTCTTTCCATCCACCCTTCCCCCCAAAAAATGGTTCTAGATGATGAATATTCTGGTTGTATGATGTTGTGGGATTTGGTTATTTTTCCCTTTCTGTGAACTGAGGTTCTGGATAGGCTGATGATGCGGTTCTTTCTATCTTTAGCGGTTTGCTTATTGACTTAAGATTCTGTTTCTGGTATACCAGGCGATTCGATGGTGGAAAGTGTGGATCTTTTATTTCTACCCACTTGGATATGCAGGCTTGCTGATTTGGATTTTGTGGTTGTAGGTTTTGTTGTCAGTGCTGGATGAACTCGAAGGTTCTGCAGATGGATACTACGTGGTCGTTGGAGGCATCACTCCAACGCCTCTTGGAGAAGGGAAGTCTACTACCACCGTTGGGCTTTGTCAGGCACTCGGAGCTTTTCTTGAAAAAAAGGTGATTTTCTCTGGCTTGTTTCTGGGTTCTTATTAAGCTGGCCTAGTTTTTCTTTAATGACATTATGATGGTTTCCTCTTTGTTGGATGACCACTGAAAGACCTACTGTCTATTTGATCTGCTGATCTTATTTGTTTTTGAAGGTTCCAAAGCAAGTAGTACATAAGTTCCTTTCTTATTTTCGTAGTTGTTATTTATGTACTGTAGAGCATACGGCGAAGTTCATTTTTTTTTAGATCCTGGTTTAGTTGTGAAAATTCTTTCATCATTCATCCAGGTAAGTTTGCAAATATGGTTCTAGGCATTTGATAATAAGCTTCTTTTTTTTTTTTTCTGAGAAAAAAAGGAGCTTATTATCAAATGCCTATAACCATAATAAGCTTTGGTAACTGTTTTTTATCTAATCAAAAGAAATTTGCTTCAAATGGCAGATAATATGGTGATGTTACTTGGCACCTTTCCTTTTGGAAAAATGCTATAGTGAGTAGAGAAGATTGTTAACACTAATTCATCGGCAAGTCCTGGTTCAACATGAAAGTCTTTCAAGATTAATGATTTTAACTTGGAACCCTGACTGCACGAGCAGAGATATAATCAGCCTCTTGTCAATTATATAGTTAAGTTTATTTACACAATAAAATCATTGAAAACTTGTAATTTGCTGTTCCTTCCCAGTTTTTTCAATTGGAAGGTTGAGTTTATTTTGACTAGAGCTACGATGCAAAGGGATAATACTGGAAACTTTTCATTCCATGGGGTTTGCACCTTTAGAAAAAGAAATATGTTGTCATCATGGGATTCGTATGATTAAAATATTACTTTTTCACTCACTAGCTTTAGTCTTGAAGAGTAAAAATGATGAAACATCTTTTGTTAGATATAGAAATTCTACTATGCTATATCAGATTGTCCTTTCTGACATGAATGATATCATGTAAACAACCTCCTGGTTTTCCTTGGAAAAGATATTCATGATCAATTGATAATTGCTTTTGGTTTACATGATTAGGTTGTGACCTGCCTCCGTCAACCATCTCAAGGCCCCACTTTCGGGATTAAAGGAGGTGCTGCGGGTGGAGGCTACAGCCAAGTGATTCCAATGGATGAATTTAATCTTCATCTTACTGGTGACATCCATGCCATAACTGCTGCTAATAATCTTCTTGCTGCTGCAATAGATACTCGTGTCTTCCACGAAGCCTCGCAATCTGACAAAGCCCTATTTAACCGTTTGTGCCCTCCTAACAAGGAGGGCAAGAGAACTTTTGCTGATGTTATGCTCAGGCGCCTCAAAAAGCTTGGCATTGAAAAAACAAACCCTGGTGATCTAACCCCTGAGGAGGTTAAGAAGTTTGCTAGGCTTGATATAGATCCGGATTCTATCACTTGGAGAAGAGTTATGGATGTTAATGACCGGTTTCTACGAAAGATCACAGTTGGGCAGGGCCCTGAAGAAAAGGGCATGGTAAGAGAAACTGGCTTTGACATATCAGTTGCAAGTGAGATTATGGCTGTCTTGGCGCTAACAACTTCTCTTGCTGACATGAGGGAGAGACTTGGAAGAATGGTGATAGGAAATAGCAAGTCGGGTGAGCCAATTACAGCCGATGATCTTGGTATTGGAGGTGCATTAACTGTTTTGATGAAAGATGCCATTAATCCAACCTTAATGCAAACTCTGGAGGGAACCCCAGTACTTGTTCACGCGGGTCCATTTGCAAACATTGCCCATGGAAATTCTTCAGTTGTGGCTGATAAAATTGCCTTGAAGCTTGTAGGATCGGGAGGGTTTGTGGTTACTGAGGCTGGATTTGGTGCAGATATTGGCACGGAGAAGTTTATGAATATAAAATGCAGGTATAGCCGGTTAATGCCTCAATGTGCAATTATTGTAGCAACAATAAGAGCTTTGAAGATGCATGGGGGTGGACCTGATGTAGTTGCTGGGAGGCCTCTTGACCATGCCTATTTAACAGAAAACGTGGCACTTGTGGAGGCTGGTTGTGTGAACCTTGCTCGACATATTGCTAATACTAAGCAGTATGGAGTTAACGTGGTGGTGGCAGTGAATAAGTTTGCAACAGATTCTGATGCTGAACTTAATGCAGTTAGAAATGCAGCATTAGCAGCAGGGGCTTTTGATGCCGTTGTATGCACTCATCATGCTCATGGCGGAAAGGGAGCGGTCAGTAAAGTTTGCCTTATTTACTCTCTTTCTCTCTCTTTCTCTGTATGTTGGTAGTCGGAGGCACTGAGATTGAGACATTCTTTCACCATTTTCCAGGTTGATCTTGGGATTGCAGTCCAGAAAGCATGTGAGAGTCAGAAAGAGTCACTGAAATTTTTGTATCCTTTAGACATTGGTATCAAGGATAAGATTGAGGCAATAGCAAAGTCCTATGGTGCCAGTGGTGTGGAGTATTCGGAACAGGTGAAAGACACCTTCTCTTATATTTTTGTTTTTTTGTCCTACCTAACTGTTCTTATACAAGTGTTGAAGAAACTTAAGAGCTAAATCATAAGACGACCAAATCGGGTCTGCTCAATCCACTTGATAAGTTGATAATGCAAAGACAATGCAGCTTTTCTTTGAACCCAGTTTTTTCCATTGTCAATCAGACAGTTGATCCCAGAGCACAGTTTGGTTCAACTTTTTCTGACCAGAAGATATTTTAAACAAAGAACACTCTATATTTAAGTGTCTACAAATACAAATAAATGTTGTAAATGGTTTGTATTACTTTTGCATTATTCTTTCAAGCTTATTATGCAACACCGATAAATGGGTTTGAAATTGTATCTCTGTATCTTCTTGTTTTCTCAATTGGTGGAATGGAGGTGAAAGCATGGGATTAAACTTTAAGAGATGTTTACTCAGAGTAAATCAGAAATTTGGACCAAGAGAAGCTTTTCAGCTTGACAAGTATGAGTGCTTAACTGAAATTTTTAAGCAGACTTAATTTAGTGCCAATAAGTCCGTCTCAAGTTATGTTGTGTACCTATATTTTTAGTTGCATTATTCTACTGCCTTGGTGAGTTAGAAAACAGCTGCGAATGCTCTTTCCTTAAACAGATGTTGGGAATTCTTTCTTATTTGCTTTCTGCATTGCTGTGTCACATTTCAACCACAATGTTAGATCCTGACACAAATCTTTACTTTCATGTAGGCTGAGAAACAGATTGAGATGTACAGCAGGCAAGGCTTTGGTAACCTACCCATCTGTATGGCTAAGACCCAGTATTCATTTTCACATGTTCCTTCACAAAAGGGTGCACCAAGTGGTTTCATCTTGCCCATCAGGGATGTCAGGGCCAGTATTGGAGCTGGGTTCATATACCCACTAGTTGGTACCATGAGTACAATGCCCGGCCTTCCCACTAGACCTTGTTACTTCGACATTGATGTCGACCTTGCCACCGGAAAAGTTCTTGGTCTTTCTTGAATTTTCATGTGTTTATAATTTTAGACTGATGATAATGAGCCTTTTAATTGTTTTATGCCCCTTCGAGGCTCAACAATTGCAGCATCCGTTGTTGTATCTTTCATGGACTAAAAGCACAAAGAAGGATAAATTAGCTTGGTTGCTTCTAGTTCTTATAGTTCTATTCAAGAATGTGTAGCGGATGTATATGTGCCAAATAAAAGATATAAAACTAATTGTTAAGAAATAGTCCTACATGAATTAGTGAGTACAAAGATCTTGAGTTTATTAGTTAAAATTTTTTTTTTTAAGTTGGTTAATCATATTGGGATAACCCTTAGACCCAATTTCACATGGTATCAAAGTAGGTATTCATATCTGGGCATCCATTCAAATTAGGGCATCTTATAGCCTATGCAAATGATAACCCGATCAATGCCTCATGTATGATAAAAATCAGTTTTTCTATTGAGAATCGGCTTGGTGACCCAAAAATCAAAGTTGGACCGGTTTGAGCTAGGTTGGGTTGTGGGAGCTAAAGGTAGGATTTGGAGCGATTCTACCCCTTGATCTGACTTGGTAATCTCCTAAGGCGAGTTAACTCACCAGTTACAAGTTGACACACCTAATAAAAACCCCATTCAGGTTCGGGTTAGATGACCATCAGCAACTCAAAGTCGTTCGACTCAGACTTGCCGAGTAAAAAACTATGACAAAACCCCATTTGGGTTCCGGTTTGATTTATATGGATAGAAATGGGTTTTGGGTCCGATGCCTTCAGCAGCTCAAGTCACGCTGCCCACGTTCCACCTTCATGATGTATCTGCTCGCTCGTGACATTTCACGCGAAACCAAACCGGTATGAATTGTGAACCACGGTTCACGACCCTGACCGGCTGGTCCCATGGTGGCGGCGCTTCGTGTTGCGTATAACTCGAACATGTTATAGGAAAAACAGAAAAGCGTGTCTTCCAGTAATTTGGGCGCCAAGAGGAGAGTAAATTGAATGTTTGGGATTTGAACTTTAGACTTTTAGGAGGATGCGAGATCCATTCGAAGTCGAAAGAGAGATAAGCAGACTGTCAGATACTACGTAATTCCTTTTCGAAAGCTCAGATTTTGAGGAGAAGATTATACTGGTGGATTGTCAAGGCAGATATCTAGCTCTTTGCCATGGCTAAGGCGTCTTCGTCTTCGTCCCCGACTTCTTCGTCTCCTTTCCCTTCGCCCTCTCCTTTGTTAACCGCTCAAGCATGCGTCGCTGTCCCCGCTAAAGTATCGAAGCTGAATGCTAATTCTAACTCTTCTCAGACGGGCAAGGCCCAAGAAACCCATATTCCTCAAACTCATGCGGCGCCTCCTCAGGGTCTCGTCTACTCCATCCCCGCCACAACTGTCAATCGCGCTTTCCCTCTGCAGGCCGTTAGGCCTCAGTCGTCCGATCAATTGGTCGCCGTAGCGAATCTGGGTAGAAGTCCTCCCATCCTGCCTTACCCAGCACCAGCTCGCTCGTTCAACTATCCCGCCGATCACTCGATGCGTCCACCAACTCATCAAAATCTACCGAGGCAGCCTGTGGGCGTGCCAAATTCCGGTCCTCCGAGGACAATTCCCCCGCCCCAGAACTCGAAGGTTTGTTATTTTGCTACATTTGTTACCTGAACCTCCATCTTTTAAGTACAATTTCTTACTTCATGCATCTTTACATGCTCTAGCCAAATCTGGTTCCGACTATTACTTCAATCACGGAATATCAGATGAGGTAATTTTTATTTTTATATTAGTTTTTGTTACTGCTACGGTTTTTATTACTTCTGACATTTTGCTGCAGGGATAAAAGTAGAGATGATTCTGTCGTGACTATTCATCGTCGGAAGGTTAGGAGTTCCTTCTCACTCGTTCTTTTCTTTATGTCGATGACATTCAAAAACGTTTGAATAAGTTTGCATATCAGGAACTACTGTTTAGAGTTGTGGTAAATCTATTTTTGTTTATCCACTTATTATTTTATGTGGTAGGCGTAGGTATATGTTTTTTATTGCGTGTTGATTCTCTCAATTTTTTCATCACAAAACTAGGAATATTTTTGAAGGCCGAAGTGTGAACATTTCAGGGAGCTTGCTTGTCATTACGGAGTGTAATTAAGCTGTTTGGGTGTTCATAATGGTACACACTTCTGATTAGTAAAAAATGACATCATAATCCGGTGGTCATCAAATATGTGTAGAATGGGAAAAGAAAGAAAGAAAGAAAGAAAGAAAGAAAGTGGCTGGTGGAAGGGAAGATCTGTTTCTGTCCTAGACTTTCCTCTTATCTTAAAATTATTGTCCCCTTCGTTGATTATTACCAACACTGCAGTTTCCCCATTTCATTGGCATTACTTAAAAGTACTGCCTTATTAAGTTATGGAACCCATGTATTTCATATCAATTCCAAATATGTCAGTAAACATTATTTAACTACTCAAGGAAAGAAGTTAACATTGGTCTGACAGGATAAATATTGGCCTATTCCTTCATTAAACTTCCTCTGGCCTTATGTTATTTTGGTGAGGAAGAGGATATCTTAGCTGCTACTAGATGACTACAAGTAATAAAACTATGTTATATCACACTAGATTACATTGGAAGCTGTTTCTTGATTTAGTGGCTTGGTCTTTCCACTGTGTCTTTTTGTTATATTTTTTGGGATGACCTATGGAATTAAGCTTTATCTTCTTGCAGTTGATGTTAACAAACCTCTGACTCTTGTATGTGTAGGTTAGATTATCAGATGGTGGCTCAGGGTCACTTTATGCACTTTGCCGATCATGGGTACGAAACGGTTGGCCTCAAGAATGCCAGGTTCTTTCATTGCCACATCTTGGGTACTTTTTTGTCATATTTCATAAATGTTTATTGACTAATAAATTTAGAAATTCTTAATCTTTTCTTTCTACTCCTTTTCGGGGAGCAGTCACTACAATACATGGTATCGTTCTTTATGAAATAGCATTGAACTTGTCGTCGTGTCAGTGACTGAAGTTGAAGTTGTTATGATAGCCTATTAAGAATGCATGTGAGGCAACTCTAATAATAGATAGAATGAGAGTTCCTTGATATGAGTGCTTCAAATACTAGGAATTTCAGGGTTGTCATTACAAAATTTACTTTTAATTTTGTTAAACCTGTCCCTACTTTGGCTTGTAAATTTCTCTCTCTTTCTCTCTCTATGTTTCTGTTCGCCTGTGTTTTATGTTTCTATTTTGCCTATTTTGCAGTCTGTGTTCGAAAGTTGTACTACTCATTCATAATTGTCTTGTTAAAAGAACTAATCACACTATTATTTTTATACGTTGATTTCTTATTTTTTTGGTAGGAGTCAGGAAAAATAAGATGCTCATTTTTTTGTTTTACTTTCTTCTTCTTCTTCTACTACTACTACTACTACTACTACTACTACTTCATACATTGGCCATGGATTAAAGTTTGATGGTGATCTTTTTCATCTGAGTATTATTTTTTCTTGCAGCCACAGTTAAGTGAAGGTAGAAAAGTTCTTCCAAGACCCTTTCTTGCTAGCAGCAAGGACATAATGCTAGAGGAAAATGAGGGTGATGATCAATATGATGCAGAGTCTGGCAAAGGAGGGGTATGTTCCTGACTTGCAGTAGTGCAGTTAGGCTGCATTTTATAACATATTGTTTTACTGAACTAGTGTAGAAGAGTTTTCCATCCTTTTCGCCCCCTATTGGTTACTGCACTCTTATATAATTTACATCCTTTTCCACACAAAGCAAACACTTTGCACGCATCTTATCATAACTTCAATTTATTTTCACCTTCCAAGCTGTTTGTATGGCTTTGCTTTGTGAGTCTTTTCCCTCACCTCCAAGGTAATCTGAGCAAACATCACCTGCATCTTTGGGTTCTCTTAGGTTTGCGATTGGTCGACCTTCTTAAATTGTTATAAGGAGGAGGGGTGAGAATGTGGGGGCTTCTTGATTTTTCTGTTATGGTGTGGATACCATGTGGGACATCTTGGCTTATTAAAAATAAGCAGCAAAATTGTGTTGTCTCTTATTTTATTTTTAAAGGTGTTGTCTCTTCACCTATTCAAAACCCAATCTGTCGTTGAGCGTTGGCAAGTATTTGACAAAAGAGCTTTGCACTGTGCAATTGCTTTGAACTATTTTTTATTTGCTTTAAAAAGGGAACAATGCACTAAATGATGTAAATGAGCTTCTGATTATGGTATGCAGATCTAATTGGCCTTACCAATGAGGTCACATGAATTCAATCTCCATCAAACACACAGCAAGAGACCCATCTCAAATGCATTGTATATTTATGTTTTTCACATGAAATCAATTAAAAGGCAAATGTCTTTCACCCATCATGAGAGCTCTTTTCATTATATGAAATGAAAGTGCATTTGGCCTCACCATTGGTTACTACATATTTGCAATATATACTTTTGGAATATTGATAGAAAGAGGGGTGAGAGTGAGAGGAGAAGAGGAGAAGAGAGGGAGACGATTTTGGAGTAGAGCGTAAGCTCTGGATTGGGGAAAAGCACGAGCCCCCTAATCCCTCTTATTCCTTAAGTGATTTGAGGAAAAAAACCCTCTACCCCTCACACATGTATACCTTATATCTATATATGTATACAAGTCCAAAAATCATGAAAATTGGACCATAGACACACCTACACTTCCTGAAACTATTAGTACTCTCCTTAATACAATCAGATCTATGTGAAAGGACCAAACTACCATTTTCAGTATATTTATCAATACTTCACCAGAGAAAGCAACTAGTTTGCATGTATCCAACCATCAATTAGATTTATTTTCACCTTTCAAGCTGTAAAGCAAATATGTTACCTCTCACTTTTGGTTCATGGAGGTGCACTGAGATGGCAATTTATCTCCAGCATGTAGGTTCTGTTGAGGATTTATCGGCTCAAGATTTGTTGAAAGAGCACATAAAACGTGCTAAAAAAATTCGAGCACGGTATGTTTTCTTGTCTTAGTCATTTAAAACCTCATAAGCTTGCTTTTCACATACTTGAAATTTTTGCAAAAATTATCAGCTTCTATAATATCAATCTGAGGACTTCTTGTCTCTATTTGTTGGAAGTAGGTATTCAGCAGCCGTAGTCAGTTTGAGTATGTTTACTATATACTTCTTTTAATAAAAAAATATTACCTGATTGGCTATTGACTAGATAAAAATTCTCTCTTTTGAATAAATTTTGCCAAAATGTTGCTAGATGTAAAGGATTTTCATTCATATCATATTTAATTTGTTTATCCCAATCACTTTGGCTTTCATGTAGATTGTTAATGTGAGTATAAGTCCTGCAACCAGTATGATTTGGGATTTGTTAGGTTTATAAGTTGGGTAAAATGCTTCCTTGGGATGCTAGTCATTTTTGGATAAATTGGGCACGATTTATAATGTATCGGAGCTAGGTCTGAACATAATCTCTAGCCTGTTATATATAACATGTATCAAGTTTGTTTATCTGTTTGTTTTATTTGGCTTGAATGTGAGAGGAAGTGTTAGTAGGTGTGAAAGTCACACATTTGGTATGATTTGGAATTTGCATGGTTTATAAGTTGGGTTAAAGCCGCTAGAAGAGCTCATTATTTTACAATTTATTGGGGTCAATTTAGGAGAATCTTCTCTATAAATGAAGGTCAGCTGATGAGATTTTAGGGAGTGGTTTGTTTGTGACTCTAATATGGCTGGCACTATTTGGATGCTAATTTTAGTTTTGCCAGCTCAATAAGTGCAGGATTTGGTTAGAGACTTGCACCTTGTTTGAAGTAGTGGACTGTATAGCATATATGAGTATTTGTTGTGGCGCAATTAAGAGGCAATCAGTGCAAGTCTAAACCCTTGATTCATCTTTGCTTTTGAATTTGCTTTCTTTCAGAAACCAATCAGATTGTGTTCTTCCTAAATCTCCTGTGGTGGCACTGGCATGTTTTCTTGTATAAAACCCATTTGGGTCCCATGGATTCATGTTTCTGGATGCTGTGGATTAAATCTTTGCATTAAATTTTTCTGGATTCATGTTGGGGGATTTGTTCAATTGGTGGGAGTATCTTTCTGGGAGAAGAGAAAAGGGGGAGGGGGTGATCAATATTCTAAAGATTTATCTGATGTAGGACCTTCTTGGCAGTCTTGCAATTTGACACGAAGAATATAAGTAGGGATTCATGTCAATTGTATGGCCCAGCCACCCTCTCTTAAACTGGACCTGATATTCTTTTGTAAATCCTTTTGGGTTGGAAAATTGATGATAGGGGTTTGTGTGTAATTAGCCTAGTATTTTATCTTCTTCTGCTTGGTCCAAAAGGCACCCAGTGATTTTAGTTTGAAATAAAATATCAAAGATGTGCTAATGTCTAAGACAGAGCAAAACATCATTCTTGGAGTGGCACCAAAGAAAGTATCAGCTTTGGAATTACTGTGTTCAGATTGTAAAGTGAAGCTGATACAGTTTAAGATTCAGTTACAGATAAAGGATCTTTGTATTTCATTCTATTCAATTCTTGGTTATGCATGAATTTAAATAGATATGAAATTACAAGCTGACCTTTGTTCAGTATCAGTGATTAGGGTGCAATCGTCCAGCCACTTGATACAGGAGCAATATCTTTTGTGTGTGGTCAAATCATGCCTTGTTGTCATCCAAAGAGAGTTGATTACGCTTTTTGGGGGTTGTGATTTTGTGAACCTTGGGACTTGCTGAACCAAGAGTAGTAGATATTTAATTTCTGAACCTTCTCATGGCTAACATTGAGTTATCTCTACAGGCATTTTTCTAATTTTCTGTAGATATATAAAGTATTCCCTGTGTTCATGTGATTAACATTGGGCATGGCTATTGTGGCATGCTTCATGCTGGTCCTTGTCTATAAGAGACTTCAAACAGAAATGGGGTGGCTCAGTGCGGTATCTAAAATGTTGGCAAATGATGCCTGCAGGAAAGCTTCTCTGCAAGACCCTGCTGGCAGCTCAACGACTTGCATATTGCCGTTTCATCACTCAAAGATGAACTGTAAAAATTAGCATCCAGTTACTATGATGACATTTATTTTGGTAAAAACTGTATTGTTAAAGTTGAGCTGGCTCCTCCAAAAATGTCCCATTTACTATGATGACATCTATTTTGGTAAAAACTGTGTTGTTAAAGTTGGGCTGGCTCCTCCAAAAAAGTCCCATGTACTATGATGACATCTATTTTGGTAAAAACTGTATTGTTAAAGTTGGGCTGGCTCCTCCAAAAATGTCCCATTTACTATGATTAGATTTTTTCAATCCGAAACCAATATGAGATTCTCCCATACACAACAACTTTCACTTTCAAGCAACTAGAAGGTTTTTTTACCCACTAACATTTATCAGATAGGTGCATTCGTTTTTCTATAAAGTATAGAATACGTACACCAGTTGTCTCTATTTTCAAGTTACCCAAAAACTTGACTTTTTGACATACTAGTTCTTCTGCTGCCAGGACATAATTCTGACCAAAGTTAACCACTAATTTGTTGTTCATTTTTTGTATTGATCTGGATGTTTGGTGCAGCAGATTGAGAGAAGAACGCATGAGACGAATACAACCATACAGGGAGAGAGTTTATTCTGTAATTGAAAGGATCCGACGAACTGATGTAGATCCCCCAATGCTTTCTTCTGACATGCTTGGTGTTTTTGGGCACTCTCTTAAACCTCAAACAAGGCAGTGAAGAGTTCTTGACAAGAGGTGAAATCACAACGACAGAAATTCATGGTCAGATATTTGCTCCTGTGGACTTACCACATCGAGGAGGAATAGGTGGCCTCAAAATAGAATGGGCAAAAAAATTCAAAAGATGATTTTTTTTTTTTTTTTTTTATGCAAGTAACAGGGTTTACCACAGAAATACCCAAAGCATTTCTTGCTATTCCTGATGAGCATGCGAATTTGTTGATGCTTTGCTTCTTCCATAGCATCACATGTAGCTAATTAAATAATCCAAGGTGAGCATCACTAGGAAATACTGGAAGCATTGTAAAACTGATATTTTATGTGTGTTACTTTTTACCGTACTAAAAGTTAATATTTGACATGTTAGAGAATAAAAAAAAAAATCTGAGATGCCACAATTGCTTGCATGACATGTTTTCAGAATTTCTTGTCATCAATATTCATTACTGGAGATCTGAATTTGGTCAATGATAGAAGTTCTTTCCCATTATCAAATGGTCCACATTGCTTGACTTGCATATACATAATATAGATAAGATACATAATGTCACAAGAACTTTCATTTACAGAGGAAAGCACACACCCCTTTCATCAAGAAGTAATGAGACGTCTCTGCCTACTAGGTAAATACCCTCTTACAACTAAGAGCTTTCATAGAAGTTTGTAGGTGGACATTCATTGGATCAAATCCTTCTGATCTCAGTCTCATTTATGTGGATCAAATCCTTCTAATCAAATGAGAAGAAAACTCATTTGCTTTATGCTGCAGGTAGGATTAAATAGTTGCCAAGAGGTAATGAATTGCCACCGAGCTGTTCTGCAACTGGGTTTTAATCACTTGTACGTTTTCAATTGGGAGTTTGATATGAAGCACGCAGTTTAAAGCAAGTCAGCACGCAATCTATAGACCCATCACCCATCATTGATGCCTTGGCATTTGACATTGAAACAGGCCCCTAAGGATTCTCTTCTCAGCAATTTGTCTTTTGGACTGCTCTCTCGGGATGTGTCGGTGCGATAGTCTGACAAATCTCTCTATTTAGAGCTTTTGACATTCAGAGTTTGAGGACCCATATCCAAGCTTCTTTGTCGGGACAAAATCCTACTTTGGATCGAAGAACGGACTCCATTTTCTCTCATCTTTTGGAAAAATTTCATAACAGGCAGCAAGTAAAGATTAAATCATCTTTGCTGTTTCTATGGATTTGCTTTTGTGCCATTGTCAGTTCTTTCCTTCAGAATCAAGGTAATCAGAGCAATCATCACATGCAGCTTCGGATTGACTTGTGTAAATTGTTAAAAAGGACGAGAGGCGAGAACGTGGGGCGGTGGAGCTGTGGAGAATGTGAGGCCGCTTCGCCGTTTGTGGTGTGGATACCATGTGGAGAGAGTGGTCCGTTGATTACTAAAAGAAAAGCAGTCAAAGTGTGAACAATCCCATCTGTGCTGCCTTTCTACTCTTTGATTGTTTGCCTCAATGAAGGAAAGCGCAAAGAAATTGATCTAAATCGGCCTTATTGACGATCAAACACCCATAGTTTATTTATGCTGCTCACATGCAATTGATTTTGGCTTTTTTCACAGGTCCAACAGATTCATTAACTCCCACCAGGCCATGCTGCCCTTTCACTCAAGCCACTTTCAGGCTGAGGTAACCACTTAACCACTAACTTTCCATCAAACAGAATTTATATCCATGTGAGCTTTTGGCTGTTCAGACTTTAGAAACTGGAGCACCGACGGGGGTCATATCGTGTGGATTGACGTCGCTGAAATTAGGTAAGATGTGACTTTGTCGTGTTGCAAATTTGCCTTTCAATTGTGGCGGCCTGTGATTTTGATAGGTGGTGGGAAAATTTTCTTATTTAGAGTGGGGAAATAGTTTCTAAAGATGATCTGGAGAGTACCCATTTAAGCGATGGGTCTTGGCATGGGACCGGATAAGACTGAGTTTCTTCGAGATTCACATGAACACATCTCTGATCTTGAGTTGCGGCTCAAAAAATCTCAAGAACATCCTCCTCTGAGTTCCAATTTCATGAAGATTCTGCAACTTTTGTTGTCTTCTCTACATGAACTTGGTTCCGTAAAGACAAGAAATTTATCAAGCAAGGCCAAAGGAATTCGTCCGAAGCAAACATCTCTTACCTGACTTGCTCCTTCCTCATTTACATGATAATTATCTCTCCATTGTTATTAAGTGTAGCAGAGTCGGGTTGGTGAATTCGATTAAAATGAAAACTGCTCTGCTTTTATTCTTTCTTTCTCCAGCAATTACTCCACTCTTGCTTTACTCCCGTCACTTTAAACTAATTCTCGCTAATAATTTAATGGCGCTTTTCTCGCTCTTGTCGGATTCACGGACCACCGGAGCTTCCTCGAAAGGGTAAATTTCTTTAAAAAAAAGAGAAAGAAAAGATAGGAAATGAGAGCGAGCCAAGAAGAATGTTCGGATTTTAAATTGCAGAAGAAGCCAGAATCCACCGCGATTCATTTATACAGTCAACATCTCACGCGTTTTCATCAATTAAGTCATTCCCATCACTCGATTATTATAGACCACATAATTTTTCTTTGTAAGACGTTACTGGCACCTATCTTCGCCGCATGGGAAAGTGGGAACCCCTGTTTCCTCCCGTCGGTCTTCTTCTACGTTAATAAAGTATCTCGAACGGCCGGAGAAGACGAGGGAGCGTTGCTCGCACATAGCGGCGGAGATCTAGCCTCACTCATAACTAATGAATCGTAATTGTCGTATTTAATGAAGGATTAATATTTGAATCTCACTAATTGCAATCTTAAAGATAGTCAGTTATCTCAAACAACGAGAATTTAGGAAAAAAGCGGTGAAACGTGGCGACAAATGAGGACACCTGGTTTTGTCACCGTCCACGTGCCTCACGATCCAACGTTGGAAACAATAACGGACTGCACACTCTCGCCGCATGACGATATTTTAGAAACTCAATAAATCGGATCCGAAACGACATTATTAGGAGACAAAACCACGAACCGTGTCGGAAAAGCTACACCGTTATTAAAGCGTTGTACGGTAACGGTTACGGTTGGAAATTACCGGAAATAAATCTTGTTATTGATGATTATGGTTAATTTGGGTATTTGGTTTGTTAAAAGAAACGAATAATTAATATGTATTAGAGGACCGTATTTCGTAATTAGTAAATACTAAAAGACTGGTATGAGAAAAAAATTGAAAAAGTTTGGAGACGGTCTCACTTCACTCGTCGCTTTTCCGTCTTCTCTCCCGCTGGAGACAACCAATAAAGCGTGCTCGTCTCTTATGAACTGCACATAGGAGCAGTTATCTCCTTCGGCTCCGATCATCTGCTTATTTGGCTCTCTCGAAGGTCGCGTTGGGAGCCGGCGAGGATAACTCCGCCATGGCGGATGCGGCTAACCATCTGTGCAAGGGAGGGAATTTCTTCGCGGATTTGCATAGTCTGTTTAACCCTCTCCGAACCAGACGGACCAAGATCTTTGCATACGGTTTTCTGTTTGCCTTCGTCGCTTGTACGGCTTTCCTGGCCTTCAATCCGTCTGCGACGTCGTCCCCCTGGTTCGATAGGTTCTTCACTTCTTCTAGTGCGACTGCGTCCGGTTATAGATCTCAATTTCCCTCTTTATTCTCTTACATTTTCCCGGATTCGCCTGCTGTTTCTCCCTTTCCGTCTCCTTCTGAATCTTTGGTTGTTGATGTGAAGATTAATGGGTCTAAATCGGTGGGAGGGAAATCTCAGACACCGCCGGTGGGTGCTGAAGTTCCGGCGGGGAAGAATCATACGGGGGCCCCGACGGGAGGGGGTGTGAGTGAGGCGAGGGTTTCGAATTTTACTGCGTCGTTGGCTCGACGGAATACGACCGCAGGGGTTTGGGAGAAAGCGAAAAACGGTACGAGTTCTCCAGTTTCAGAGAATCACGTTGAGAAACGTCCGCGGATTCAGAGCAACGGGACTAGGCCGATTGCTGAGAATAGGCTAAACAGTACAAAACCGGTTCCGGAAGTTCAGATGAAGAAAGGTCCACGCGGTGAAGAGAACGAGACTAAGATTACTTCTGATATTCCCTTAAATGGGACTAAGCCCGTTTTAGATAATCAAATTAAGAACGAAACTAAGCAAGAGAGCAGGGCTCCAGCAGAGAAGAAAAAGACTGGTGCTGGGGCATCCTCCGTTGCTTCGAGTTCAAAAGAGGAGATTTCTTTGGATTCTTTGAGAAAATGCGATATATTTGATGGTAAGTGGGTGAAAGACGATTCTTATCCGCTCTACAAGGAAGGCTCTTGTCCTCACATCGACGAGCCCTTCGACTGTTTCCTCAATGGAAGGTCGGATAGAAATTTCCTGAAGCTTCGATGGCAGCCAAATGGCTGCAAAATCCCTCGGTATGTATATACGAATACACAGAATTGTTGTATTCTTTTAAAAACGTACATCGTATTATTTTCTCATTTGATGAAATTACTCGTTTTCTTTTCATTTTTTATAATTTTCTTCTTTCCTTTTACAGACTAAATGCCACAGACATGCTTGAGAGACTGAGGGGTAGACGTCTGGTTTTTGTTGGCGATTCCCTTAACAGGAACATGTGGGAATCGCTGGTCTGTATTCTCAGGAACTCTGTGAAAGATAAAAGAAATGTTTTTGAAGCGTCTGGAAGACGCGAATTTCGCACACAAGGGGCTTACTCCTTCCTATTTCAAGTAACTCAGCTGTTCACCCTTCTTGTTATTCTGCACTGTATATGTCTGAATTTACTAGGATTGAAAATCGGAAGTTCCTCCATTGAAATAATAGAATAGTGTCTTTTCATGGTTTTTTATTTTTAATTTCTGAATTTGATTGCATATATCTTATAAATAGGATTACAATTGTTCGGTGGAGTTCTTTCGATCACCATTTCTTGTGCAAGAATGGGAAATGCCAGAATCAAACGGAACAAAGAAGGAGACTTTGAGGCTCGACCTTATCGAGAGGAAGTCTGATAGATATAAAAAGGCAGATATTATTGTCTTCAACACTGGCCATTGGTGGACGCACGAGAAAACTTCCCTCGGGTAATTACTGATCTAAATTACTACCTGTGTTTTTTTTTGCATTTCATCTTGTTTTGTTTTCAATTCAGATGTTCATAAGAATCTTATTTCTTCCAGAAAAAAAAATTCCCTTCTTTGTCATTTGTTTTTAGTTTGGAATACGTAATATGAATGGGATTTCTTGCAGAAAGGACTACTACCAAGAAGGTAACCATGTCTATGGCCAGTTAAATGTTGTTGAAGCATTTCGCAAAGCCTTGGTTACCTGGGCAAAGTGGGTCGATACAAATGTGGATCCTAAGAGGAGTGTCGTTTTCTTCAGAGGTTACTCTGCTTCTCATTTCAGGTAATTTCTAGTAATAATATAAAATTAAGATTGCTATGTCTATGAAGTGAAAAAATCAACCTTTCCTTGGTTCTTTAAAGTTCTAAATCAATGTGAGAACCCAGCGAAGAAGGACAGTGTAGCTTATTCTCTTATTTATTACCCATTGACTTGAAAGGTGCATGTAGTAAAATACTTAAAAATCTCCTCTACTCCTACAGAATTAGGTTCCTGAAAACTTTTAATGTTTTTGTTATTATACTCAATGTTCTCTCTCTCCCTCTCTCCTTCCCCCCTCTCTTGATTATCAACAGATTGTGGAACTGCAGTAAGCTAGTAGAGAAACAAAGATTTGTGCAGGAACTTCAGTTCGTTCATTATTAAAAAAAAAAAAACTTCAGTTGGTTCATTTTCAAAACTAGTATCTCATAAGGAGAATGCCTGCCTTCAACCTTTGGAAGGATGAGTGCGCAAAAGACACACTCTTATCTTCCTTTTCCTTTCACTAAATAGAATGCTTTGTTTGACTTCGAATTTTATGTTTGTAGTGGTGGACAATGGAACTCTGGAGGAGCATGTGATTCAGAAACGGAGCCCATATACAATGAGACATACCTGGAACAGTATCCTCGGAAGATGAGGATCTTAGAGACAGTAATCAGTGAAATGAAGACACCCATATTTTACTTGAATATTACAAAAATGACAGATTATAGGAAGGACGCACACCCATCTGTATATCGCAAGCAACATCTTACAGATGAAGAAAGAAGGTCACCTTTGAGGTTCCAAGACTGTAGCCATTGGTGTTTACCTGGTGTGCCGGACGCATGGAATGAACTTCTCTATGCACTGCTGCTGACTAAATTACATTAGCGGGAGACGAGTGATCGAAAGAAAAGTGGAAAATCAAGTTGGCATGTTAGATCAAATAGGCATTTGTATTATATGTTCATTTTTGGTTCTTGCAGAGGTAAAAAAAAACATAAGTCTAGAGAATACGTGATGTCGAAACACTAGATAAAAAGGAAGTGGGTGCGGGGAAGAGGGTGTTTGTCCCCCACCTGATGAAGACCTGCATATTCTTTGGGGCCTAAGGCTTGAAGCATGTAAAGCTCTGTTCTTTTTCCTTTTCCCTTCATTTTTTTTTTCTTTTTGTATCGGTTCGTTTTAAATAAGAGATGTTTCTCTTCTGGTCTTTATCTTTCTCCTCCATTGTCCAGTGATTGATGTTGAACTTGAGGGAAATCCTAGTCGTCATGGTGGTTGAGCAACAAAGAATGATGAGTGGCTGTTTTGGAGCTAAGAGCAGTCGAAGTTGTTTATTGATAATCCCGGTTATAGTTGCAGGAAAAAGAAAGCAGGCAGTAATGGTGATCTGGGAAAGGAAGATGCCTTATCTTTCAGTTCTGTTTATTTAATCAAATCTCTTCGGAATCGTGATGATGAGGGGTGGGTCTCCCAAAGCCCTTTTGAGATGCTGCCATGCAAAGTAATTGAGCGATTTGTTTGGAACCCACAAAAGGGTAGAGAATGATGTCGAAATTTTCAAGCCCTATGATTTCATGTTGAAGCTGCGTTTCTTTCTGAGAGTGGGGCAAGTAACTGGTTTTGTTCTGTGCACTGTAGTTGGTAGCTTAAGAACCAAAAAGTAATTGAGCGATTTAATTTTAGAGTTCTGTTTGAGTTCAAACTTGGAATAAGACTTGTTAATTTTCTTTTTAGGTGGTTGACGATTGTTCTTATTTTCTTCTTACCTCTAAAGACAATCAATCCTTCTGATGTTTCGAATCCAACTCGGGTTTGATCAACATGAAACTACTGCTGAGATACTTCACCCTTGAACCACTTTTTACCTCCAAGATGGGCCCAAATTCGCTACTCACGGCTTTACTTGGATGATCCTGCTGAGATTTCCTTGGATTCGAAGCTCGGCTCGAACCTGTTAAAGGTGTCAAGCCCAAAGACAATCAGGCATAACGAGTAGTGGCTTCATTTTAGTCCCTTAATTTTACATCATTGTCAAAGATTAGGCCCATAGATTATTAATAGAGGTAAAATGGGCCAAGGCTTTGAAAAGAGTTCAATGCTCATCATTTTCCCTTACCAAGACTACACAAAACCCAATTACCAAAGATTGGGCCGACAGAGAAGTAATAGAGGTACAATGGGTCAAGGCTTTGAAGAAAGTTATTATCTCATAGAGAGCCAAAAGGGTCCAATGCTCAACCTTTTCCCTTACCCAGACTACAAAAAACCCAATTACCAATGATTGGGCCCATAGACAAGTAATAGAGGTAAAATGGGCCAAGGCTTTTAAAAGAGTTCTCATAGGGAGCCAAAAGGGCACCATGCTCATCCTTTTCCCTTGCCAAGACTACACAAAACCCAATTACTCCACCTCTAAACGCTGGTCTTATAATATGATCGACTTCCATTTGAAGAGTAGAAATAGAAGAGTCTTACACGGTTCTCGTAGAAAAGTTTCTCATAAAATATAATTAATATGAAAAAATCTTACAAGAGTATCTTTTAATTCAATTAGTTTTTCATATTAGTTGTTTACCTGTTATGAGAGGAAGACATAGGTACTTAACCCAGGACCATAACATCACACTCACCTAGCTCTGATACCAAATGTTAAATACCTACCCATACCATCTAAAAGACCGACCTGTTAGGAGTGGAAGACATAGGTACTTAACCTAGGACCATAACATTACCTTAATTTTAGTTAGGAGTTTTATTCTGGGTATAATTGGGATATCAGATAGTTTAATTAAACTCTTATTCACTGTATTCTCTCTATTATAAATAAATACCTTATATATTCAATTAAAACACAATCAATAAATTATTTTCTTTGAATCAAATTTCAATAAACGAAGGAGACAGGAACCTTGACAATATAGAGATGTTGAAAAATAGAGAAACCGAAACTGCGATCTAAGACAACGGTGTCACTCATCTATAGATAAGTTCTCATGTCACAAGCTAAAGAATAGAAATTCGATAGACTTGTCACAAATTGGATATATACTCAAAATTAAAATATATATACCCAAAATAGGTTTGTGCAATCAAATATCCTCACAAATGTAGGTATGAACTATGGGACCAATAAGACTAGCAATACTTGATGATTTTAAGTATACTACGTGATTCACTGTCACATCATTTATTAATATAAAAATATGAAAATCCATTGCCTACGTACCTGCTTGTGTCACAAAAAAATACAAAATTGACCTGTTTCATGAAAAAATAATTAAAAAAAATAAAAATACGTTACTAATTACCCTATTGAAGGGTATGTATGCCTTAAAAAATGATAGTGTCCTAGTCTGGCTCTGAAGAGTTTGTTATTTGGGTTTACAAGGTCTAAGATTTATGTTATCTCATATGTTATATTTTTAATATGACCATTCATATGTCACATTGTGTAAAGAAAACCAAGTGAATTGTTAAAAAAAAAAAATTCAAGTGGTAACAAAATAAAAATTATGAATGACAAATCTTCCGTACCTAACTGATGTTGCATAAGTGAATTAGCTAGAGAAAGTGACTAAAAATACGTTAGCATGTACGAAAAATGTGAGTAAAATTTTGAATCTCTTTAATTTACGAATAAAAAGGAGAGTTAGTATTCTGTCGTAAAAGATTACTATTTTTGTTTTACGAGATATTATTTATTATTTTTAATAAGTAAAATATAACGTCAGATATAAGAGAATGGAACGCGAAAAGCTAGACACTGAAACTTACCTAAACTCGATCAATCCACATCAAGGATGTGACAAAAGGCTGATGCATTTGCTTAAACAAAGTTAACCTCTTAAACTTAACACTTATCCTGATATTAAAATAAATGGGGCGGTTACCAAACATAAGAATTAACAAAGATATGTCTCAAAGTACAAAGCACATAACCAACAAAATAACCATTTGTCCACATTCATAAGCCACATAACCTAAAACCATAAACTACACAAATTTATTGGTAACATGACATGGTTATGCCAAATAGGAATTAGTGTTGATCATGACAAACCCCCCCTTAAACTCTAAATTAACCCAAGCACGCGCTAATCAATAGATTGAAGTGTGGAATTAGTCATTAAATATTAACACTTTTTCGTGATTTGTCTTAATTCTCGAATCCAATCATTAGTTGTTGCCTACCTCAAATCCATTGAATCTGGTTCTATCCCAAAATGACTAGTCATAACCGACCGACCGACCCGACCCAAAGAGGGATGTGTAGTGGGGATGTTAGGCTATCAAGGTCAGAACGGATTGAATAGGATTGGATTTAATCAAGTTTTAAACCGCTAATCAATAGATTAAATGTGGAATTAGTCATTAAATATTATCACTTTTTCATGATTTGTCTTAATTCTCAAATCCAATCATTAGTTATTGCGTACCTCGAATCCATTAAATCTAGTTCTATCCCAACATGACTAGTTATCACCCATGGACCCCAAGAAAGATGGTTAGTGAGGATGTTAGGCTACCAAGGTCAGAACGGAATCTAATAGGATTGGATTTAATCAAATCATGGCGTTTTAATTATTCTTTTAAGACTTGAGACAATCATTTAGGTGACTAAGCCGCCTTCTAAAGCAAGAATGGTCGGCGGTTTTTATATTTTCTTATTCCCTACAAGTCCCTTCTAAAATCCTTCTATCCAATCAATCATTCTTCTACAAGGTCACGTGCTTTTTCGAATTCAGGGAGCCTTTATCCTGCCGTTCATTTGTATCGGTGGTGGGCCCAAGAGTCGTCTTGGCAGATGGTCGAATCGGGGGCAATTTTGGTATTTTTGAACCTTATATTTTTCATCTATAATTTTTTTGCCTAAAAACAAATTCTAAAAGAAAAAAAAAGCAGACGGATCCGAGTACCGGTGGATCCGAAACCCGATAACCCACCCCGCCCCTGTCTCGTCCAAAACGTAACTCCAAAAAACCGAAACACCATATGACACGTCTTTAACGAAGGTTCCATGGAAAGAAGCCCTCCAAAATCTGACATATTTACAAAGTCAGCCATTTTGTCCGGTTAAGCGGCCGACTGGTGCGGCTGGGGAACTGTGTAAAACCGGTTTTTGGGTAAACCGATCGGGGCGAAGCCGGCGGCTTTGGTGGCGGAATCGGCCGCGCCGGTGGCGGTTGTGGTGGTGGCGACTCGCTCGCATGAAGGGCACATGGTGAGGGTTGTCGCGGGAAGCTGCATGTAGAAGGGGTGGGCTGTTTTCAAGGCGCGGAGCTCCTGCAACTCCTTTTGCAGTCTTCGATTTTCTTCCGTTAACGTCTCGCAGCATCTTTTTAGGTACTCGCAGTCCACCTCCGTCTGCTTCAACTTAGTTCTGTAGAGATTTTCGCTTTGACATCAGTGAAACCATTCAAGTTCGATTAAGTAACAGAACTGCAATAAAAAAGACGCTTTTGACGATTCAGGAAGACGAGAGTTTCTGATGTTTGTTTGGTTTCTGGTTAAATAAGACTTCAACCTCGAAAATGTTCTCAAAAATTTATTATTCCAGTAAGAAAACGGACAGATGTATATGAAAAGGGAAGAAAAAACCAACCTTGCTCTTCGGTTTTGGAACCAGACTTCCACTTGTCTTGGCCGAAGATTCAACTGTTTGGCCAGCGCGAGCTTCTGTTTCTGAAATTTGAACGGAAGTATCAGTATAAGAACGGAGACTCTCATCGTTCGTTATTTTTCTCTTTCTTTCTGTCGATTGTCGGAAAATTGTTTATATAAATTTTTATGTTGCTTACCGGATTCAGGGTGTTATGTTCTTTGAAGCTTTCTTCGAGGAAAGCCGACTGTTCTTTGGAAAGACGAAGCTTTTTTCTGGCAAGACCATTTTCTTCCTCGTCACTCGCTCTCGATGAAGCTCTGTCCATCTCAGTTTCGTTTGCGGCAGTCGGGTCCGAATCTTTTCGTTTCGCAGCGATTCCTCTTTTGTAAATGGAAAAATCCATTTGGAACGAAGAAACCGTGCTGTTAGGGGACGATATCGCCGCCCCATCGTCGATTTCTTCGCCCAGAGGCAGTTGATTCACATCGAAACCTCGAGTTGTTGAAGCTTCTGAATTTCCTGAAATTTTTTACCAGAATACAATCCATCATGACCGATGTCACGCGTAACAAGAATGAACTTCCTATTGTCATAAATCTCCACCACGTAAGGAGAAAAATAAAAGGAATCAGAGATCTGTAAGTCTTGAACCAGAACATCAAACAGAAACTCTTAAAAAGTTCTGGGGTAGAAAGAAGTACGAAATCTTCGAAGGGGAAAAAAAAGAACGGAATCCAAAGAAATCATGAAAATAACTAAAAAAGGAACCTAAAGTCCTTAAAAGACTCTGCGCAAAGGAAATTCCAGAAACAACTTAAATCATAAAAAAATGGATCATCAGAAGTGGGATACAGAAAACACAGATCTCATAACTCGTAAAGCTTTTTTTTTTTTTTTTTTTTTAGCTAAAAATAAAAACCCTCAAATCCTAGCCACGCTTAGGCTTGACAAAGAAAAAAAAAAAAAAAACAGGCATCTTACCATGATCGCCTTGCCATGCAAGTCCCATTTGCGGAGGCGGCTGACGAGGGACAGGAGCAAGAGGAAGAAGCTCCAACTGCACAGGCCTCTCCACCGAACCCCTCCCCTCTTTTTCTCCATCATCTCCGCAGTCCCTCTCCTCCCCACATCTTCTCTCGGCATCCTCCTCTCTCCTTCCCAACCCAACCCCCAAGCCTATACAAAACCCTAATCCCTTGCTCCCAGTAGCGCTTCTGTCCATGAAAGCAAACGCCTTCGGAGCCTCACCCAGACTCAATCCCAGCTCCATCGCTTCCAAAGTAGTAAAAAAAAAAAAAGTCCAATACCGCACCGATGAAAGTGAGGATTAGAAATACCAAAAGCAGCGGCCTTTTTATAGACTCATCTGATAAAAACGCACGCCCTCTCTCTCTTCCCCGTTTGACCGACAAACTCAGGTTGACAAACACACGTGAAATAAAGAAGCAAATGGAAAAGGAAAAACAAGAAAAGAAAACTCGAAAAAGGATTGGCTGAGTTTTATTGCCTCCTCGCCATCCTCACTGTGTCGTGCTCTCTGCGTTAAATAATGGAAGCCAAAGATGGAAAAGGCAAAGACATGCAGAAAGAAATCCGGTCACGGCCTGGAGTCCTTTTAAAAACTACACTATCTGCGAAATCTTTCACCAGAATGGTAACCGAAACCCCATTTTAAAAATCGTCAGAGAAACCCAACAAGGATTCGTATTCGTGAGAGGCGATCGTGGAAAGCCAGAAAGCACACCCAGGAGTGAGCTGACCGAGCACCGCCATTATCAGATAAGACTTTCAATCAAAACATTTACTGTGGGGGAGCCTTTTAATTATTGCAACCTCACCAGACGCCAGACACGTCACGCCCTTTCCCGATTCTTCAGATTCGGCGTAATCTCTTTAGTCCGACTCCGAGTCCGAGCCGCCTCGTTCCCCTAGTTTGGGTCAAAGGGATGGGCACGGCATGCGTGGTGGGGCCCCAGAAAGGTTAGGTCACAAATGTCATGCTTTTAGGATCATTGCAATAATTGAAGTCATGCAGAGTTTAATGATAGGTGGAAGGTTGGGAGGAGGAGACATGAGAGAAGCATGAATTCGGGGATGCCCCCTGCCGGTGGGTCCCTCTCCTTCCGTCACGCCTTTTGACATAAATAACGTTTTTTATTTCCTTTTTCGGTTTTCACTTTCTTAAACTCTTATTCCTACTTTACCCTTAAAAGTGATAAAAAACTCTGACAATCCCATGACAATGGGTTTTGATCAAGGACAGAGTTTACTTCCCAAAACTTTACTTGGTTGTATAAAATTGTAATTAAATATTTTTAAATTATTTTAAATTATTTTTTATTTAATTTAAAAATTAGATGCACCTAAATTAAACAGATTTATAGCTCTTTTTTCTTTCTTATATAAAATATTAAAAAAAAAAGTTTAATACAATGGATGAGTAGGACCTGGGTAATATCCTGCGGTCAAGGGTATTTTAGGTATTTTAATGTTAAAAAGAAGTTTAATAGAGAAGCGTGGAAATGTGACACGTGGTGAGTCCAGAGTCACGTGAGCCGTACGTAGCGTCAATGGTATCTAATATCAGCCGTGTTGAACCAGGCAGCTCGCAAGCCGACTGGGGCAGGGGGGAGGAGCAGGCGTACAGACTGGGCCGTCACGTGATAAGGGGAGTTTGGTTTGAAAGGAGAGAGAGAAGAGGAGGCAGGGCAACGATGACGGTTACGGCGGTAGAGGGAGTAATGCCCTCCTGAAAGGGGACAATTCTGCAGAAGCAATCATTAGTACGGCGAGAGCGGTGAAGAACCTAAGCTTAACCCCGCGGGCCCCACTAGCAATTATGATGGGTTGATTGAACGGTCCCTCGGTTTGGCGCTCGTTCTTTGAATCTTCACGTTTCCAACTCCCTCCTTATCTCTCTCGCTCCTCCGTCGCCATTCCCTCATCGTTATCCCCCCCTTTTTCAACGTCGAAGCAGCCACAGCGGCAACTCGGCCAAAGCAAGCTATCCTGCTCTCCCACTCCCTCTCCCTCCTTTATTATTTCAATACCGATCAAGCCGCGTTGCCTACACTGCATAAATACAAGGATTACGCCTTTTCTGGGTTGCCTGAGAAAAAGGGCGAAACGAATCTGAAATTCACAGCGACTTCGGAGAAAAAGAGAGAGAGAGAGAGACAGGAAAGAGAAGACGAGATGGACGGCTGAGCGCAGAGTCTGTCGGAAGGAGATTTTCGGTGTCAGAGGATCTACGTACGGTCGTAATCGAATCCTGTTGGGACGCCTATCGAATAGTAGTAGATAGTAGAATAGCCACGTAGTTGAACCCCATGCGCCACTGTCAATCGTGATGATGCTCCCTCGCGTCATGCTCGCTCGTCGTCCTCACTGGTCTCGTCTCTTGCGTATACAAACCGGAACATCCATTTTCTCGTCCACTGCTACTGTTTTCCATCGGGAGAGAAACGCGGGGACGTTACAGAGCGGACATAATCGTTTTTCTTCGAGCACTTAGTCAACTGAAGCAACTGGCTGGAAACTAAATGAGGAAAACGAAGAGGAAAAGGGTTTCCAACCTCCGCATGCAGCGAAGAGAGGGGATAAAGGCAGACAGTATGATTGGACTGGTTGTTATGCCTCATCATAGAAAAAACAAACCATTTCCCTAATCAAAATGTCTCTGCTGTAACAGGAACAGCTCTCTCCTTCAATGATTTGATTTGATTTGATTATTAAACGAGGGAGGGGGGAGGGGAGGAGTTGACGAAGACACAACACTCCGGTTCGATGGTTTATTTTTCTATGGTTGCAGAGAGATGATGATAATGATGAGGATATCCAAGGAGGAATAGATCTGGTAATCATCACGAGTCGACTCTTGTTCCCTTCTTTGACCGTTTTGCCCCTTGACAACGTCATCGAAAACGACTCATCATCTAACGGTGGGTTTTGTTTTGAGACTGAGGATGGGGGGGCTACGGAGGACTCGCGGCTGTCTTCTCACATTAAGGCGGTCTTGCCGGATCTTTTATGCATGGAGCCCCGAACCCGTGATTCTTCTTCCCCTGTGGCCTCCTACCCTCTGGTCCGTATTTGTCCAGAGGCAGACAGTGATCTGACGGGAACATAAATGAGACGCCAGTGAGAGACGGTGGCTTTTGTTAGTATATTTAGACTTTAATTATTATTAATTAAAACATAATTTTTAATTAGTCATTTTGGATGAATCTAACGCCATCAGAGGGAGACAGAGCCAGACAGAACTGGTCCAGTTTGTGCTTTGTTTAATTTGTTTTTTATTGAAATATTTATTTATTCTTAAGTAATACTTAACAGAAATTAATATTAATTAAAAGGAAAAAATCGTAATGGTATTAATGCGGCAGATAAGATTGATCAAGGATCTCTCTCTCTCTCTCTCGTGTGGTCAATCATGATCCTTTCCTCCAGCAATCATGTCCACGCAGAGAGCAGAGCAGAAAAGATAAAGGGCCAAAGCAACGCGAGTGGGATTCAAGTGTGGCGGAAACTGAAACAGATAGACTCGGGAGCTATCTTCGTCAGAGAGCCATCATCGATACGTAGACTAATCTCACGCTGATATATTCACCAATAACAACGCGGGGAAGAAGGAGGAGGAGCAGCGGTGCAGTAGGCAGTTGCATTTGTTCCGGGGAAGAGCGGAAAAGCTCGACAGCATCTGGCCGTCAGCCTCGCTGGGAGATCGCAACAGTAATGATTGGATTGAATTGGAAGAAGAAACTTAATGGAATCACGTCTGGAAAAAAAAAAAAAAAGTGGGTGAGGATGCAGGCTCTCTGCCGAGCTCTGCCACTGCTCCCTGGCAATCAATCCCACTTCGGTTTTTTTTATTGTATTTGATCTCCAATAGGGAGAGATCTGTGGCGATGTCGAGAAGGGGATGATGAGACACTTGGGAAGACGATGACGGAGAATGATCTTGTCTCTATTTGTTAATGATAGTTCTAATGATGGAACACGGTATTGGTAGAGTGATTAGAGGGTTTTGTCTTTCTAAATTTTGGTGATTAAGGAGGGGTTTAGTTGTTAGAAATAAGCGATTTTAACATAGTGGAGCCACAAGAGTTTCAAGGGTAGACTCATGCACTACTTAATAGCTTTAGCATATTTACGTGGCTAATGAATTTATTGGACCGGCGGTTTGGTTTGCTCATTTTCGATTCGAAGTAGTTCGAGTCACTTGTAATGAATTGAATTTACAAGTAGATGCCATTGACCAGTTCAGCCTCCTACTGACGTACAGAAAACATATTTTTCTTTGCTAGCGAGATGAGTTTTAATGTAGATTTGGATTGGTGGTGAGAGTGGACTGATCCAAGGCCTCTCAAGTTGGTCTCCGAAGAAAAGGAAGAAAAAAGAGATGGAGAAGACGAAGCAACGAGGTGAAAAAGCAGCCAATCGAAAGGAAAGCTTGGGAATGATGAGTTCCGGTGAGAAAAGAACTAAATATGTTTTCGGAAATGGAAGGCAATGCTTCATGGCTAAGAAACACTCGAGATAGGAAATCTAAAGCCTAATGACTCCGTCCCCATCAAAGAGAGAGAGAGAGAGAGAGAGAAAGAAAAGAAAAGAAAAGGAAAAGTAAGGCACACAGTGAAAAGCCATGGAGGCGAAGGTCAACCAGCAACGCTCAGTTTTTCTGCTTTTTTTTCCGGGATTAATCAATGGAGGCATCATGCCGCTTTCATAACTATCATTCCTCCTGGGATTGCTCAAAGTCAGCCTTTGTTGTTTCTTCTTTGTCGTGGAGGAGGCGGAGGAATCCAAAGTTTTGATGCCGTGTTCTGTGTACCCGGCCATGGATGTCTCCTTTTGTTCTTCTTCTGCTGTGGCCTATAGAGCGGCGGATGATGAACGGGGCACTGATTTCTGGGTATCCAAGAACACTCAATTCAGAGTCAAAAGGATTTTATTCAGTATTTTTTTCTTTAAAAGCAAAGAGAACAAGAACAGGTTGATCATTAATAAACTTTTTCCCATTGATGCATGAAATATTATAAATTTAAACAAAACTATAGGGTACAAAAATGTTTCTGATATAAATCTTTTGTCCAAATTAATAGTAGTTTTGAAATAATTATTCTCATTTTCTATGGTTGGACTAGTACTTATACTTAAGAGATCGATATTAGAATCATTATTGTGTCTTAACTAAAGGCCAAATATTTGGAGAAAACACATGGGATGATGGTTGACATAAACCATCACAAGTTGAGGTGATTTATCTTTTGATGATGCCCCTTCACCATGACCATGTTGGTTTGAGTTCTATGGTTTGCTTCGAGTTCTATATCAAGTGTGTCTAACAATATGACCTTAGTCCACCAATGGCATCTCCTCTGTAGCATTTGACAAACTCTTCTATTTGTCCATGTTTGTTCTACCCTCACTTTGGAACTCTTTGTGTTCACTATTTCTCACAAATCTTACTATGATAATTACACATTTTGAATCAATGAAACACACAAACAAGTATAATGAACTTGATAAAGAGATATTGCTCAATCTTATCACAGTTATTCACTAAAGCCAAAAGTATCTTATTGTATTCAGTTGGATCAAGTTCTAACTCTTTATTCGTGCTTAACTCAAGATCTCCATCATAATTCCAATAAGTTATATTGAACCAATAAGCGTTTTCCACCCTTAGAGACCCCCCCCCCCCCCCCCCCCCCCCCCCCTTATCCTCTCTTCCTAACTACCCCTTCCCCCAAGACTGCCCCTAAAGTCTCCTATCCTCGCCCCCTCCCTACCTAGTCTTTCCCACCTTGTCCACTCGGTTCCCCCACTCCATCCCTTAGTGCCCCCTACTCTCACCGACAGGTGTCCCCATTCGACCCTAATTGGTATTCCCCACTCTCCCTCTAGGTCCCTCCATTCCATCCTCTATACACTTGATGCTAAATATTACCATTTGTTATTAATGTATAAGGAATTTTACTAAATTATCCATTAACAAAAAAATAACCAACTTTCAAACAATATAAAAATACCCAATTTTGACCAATCAACAAAACGTGTATAGTCCAAGAGGACACTTCAACTTTGACCACATATATGGTGCCGCATCAGCACCCAAATCAATTAACGACAGGTCATCTAACATATCATCACATCACCATGTCATCGGACATAGTATGACATGTCATCATTCCACATCATCAATGCATCGTGTCAACACTCCACATTATTAAACCTTTTCCCCATTTTTTTCTTTTTTATTTAATTTTTATAATTTAAAAATATTAATTTCCGTTTTTAAAAATCTTCGTTACCTTCTATTTAATATAGTAAAAAATAAAAAAATATTGATTATTTAAAAATATTTTTCTAATGTAATTAATACCTTACAATATTGATTTAAGATATTATTAAATTTAATACAATATTTTTAAAAAAATTAATTTGAATCATATTTTTTGTAATAAAAAATATAAAATGTGTATTAATTAATTAAATTTTATATTCTTACCTATTTAACACTCTTCATTAAAGATATAATATTTTTAATTTTAAAACAATTTGAAAAAATATTTTTGTTTTCAAAAATGTTATTTATGGGTACACATTTAATTACCTTTTTTATTGTAATAAAATATCAAAAATTATGTTTAATTATTTAAAAAATCTTTTTCTAATGTGATTAAAACCTATCATTATAGATTTTAGATATTTTTAATTTTAAAATATATATTCTAAAATTATTTAATTATAAAAAATCTTGTTTGTCAGTACATGTTTTATTACCTTTTATTTACAATAATAATTTTTTTCATAAATTATTATTCTTATTTTATATTTTATTATTATAAATAGTAGGTAATAAAAAGTGCCTATAAATAACATTTTCAAAAAAATAATTTTTTTAAAATATTTAAAATATCTTTAATCAATAATGAAATGCTAAATAGATTATAATATGATTTTTAATTAATTAATATATAAATTTATATATTTTTAAAAAATAATATAAGGTAATAAAACTTGTCCCGTAAAAAAAAAGATTTCTAAAAAACTAAAATATTTTTTTCAAACATTTTAAATTTTAAAATATCCTAAATCAGTAATGAAATATGATAAATATATTAGAATATAATTTTAAATTATTGAATATACATTTTTAATATTTTTTAATTATAAAAATGAAGGTAATAAAAAATGTGCCAAAAAATTAGATTTTTAAAAATTAAATTAATCTTTTTTCATAAAAAAATCAAATCTTAAGCTCCGAAACCATATAGAAATTGATGATAGAATATTTCCTGATGGTATTACTTTCATTGAGACATGTATTTATAGTTACAAAATAATAAAAGGATTTACATGAATGTAGAGTTACAAGTGTACATGACTGTAGAGCTACAAGTTGAGACGATTTTAACTTCTCTTATCTTGATCATCTTGATCTCTATCAATTATTCCATTAGTATTCCAACAATAATAGTTTCTCGTTTTTCTTAAGTCTTATTTCTCAAATTTTATATTTATTTGGATGTTTCACTCTCTTGCCATATTTTTTATATAGACAATTATATATCGTTGGAAAGATATTTGAGTCTAGTTTCCAACTCAAATATAATCATTGAAATCAGATTATTTTAGAAAGAGAAATCCACATCTAAAGCATGAAAGGTAAAGAGCAACATGAAAGTTTCTTGCACCAATAGAAGGCTTCAAGTTTTGAGCCATTTTATGCAACTAAGAATGCGACTTTATATGATGAATTATATATCAAAAGACATATATGTAAGTCTATTTTCTTACCTATTCAACCAATTCTCATTTTGAGTTTTGTAGATGAAGATATCAATCTCGTAAGAGTCAATGGTCATGCAAGCCAAAAAGGAAAGAGTACTCCGTTTGACTAGATGACAAAGACCAAAATCTATCAAATTTCAAAAGAAATATATTTTATGAGGAAAAGTTATACTTTGTGGAAAACTATTTAAGTCTAGTTTTATAAGGAGAAGATTTCATGTCAATTTGATCTATATTTAAGGGGATTTTCACATTGGAAGAATAAATGGTCATGCTGGTATACTCTTGCATGTGAAGGTCTGGATTTAAGCCGAATTTTTTGCTTAAATTTTTGAGTAGTTGTTATTGATCAACAATATCAAGAAAGTATCTCATGATTTACCCTTGGAAAGTGTTTTTTTTTTGTTAACCAACAATATCTGGAAAGAATCTTTAGAAGATCATCTTATTTTTAGAAATTTGATTTATTTGTCAAAAATTGCCTTGCCTAAAGATTTCAAGAAAAAAAAAGGTAAGGAAAGGTGTCTTCATTGGTAAGTTAGCACCAATTGAATGGGGAAACTACCTTATTTAGAAGATTTTTCTAGCCACGAATTTTGTGAGATTTTATTGGTATTTTAAAAGATGACAAAGAATTTGATTTGGTATCCTTGCCTAAAAAATTAAGGCAAGAAAAGATTAAAATATTTGGCTTAGTTTGAGTAACTTGATTTACAATATTTGAGTTAGTGAAGTTCTTGATACTAATCTTCTTTTACTTGATCATATAAGAGGTGGATTAGTACTTAAGCTTGCAAAATATTTGTTGACTTCAAGTTGGGATCATTGACATTATCTCCTACCTTAAGGAGGAGAATAGAAGGATGAACACATTTGGGATTATTTAATTGATTGATTATCAAACACAATTGGTTCAACTTATTATTAGTAGTCTATTACTCAGCTTGACTCATTTACTCACTATCAAAGTTACTATCTACTACTGGCATAACTTCAGTTTGATTATTACCTTGGATTATCCTCAACTTATTACTTGGTGCATATCTTCCTCATTCAAGGATGAACTTGTTGTAGATTATCTTCCTTATTGCTCTAAAGGACTTTTACTACCTACTGGTTATCTGCTGCTATTTGGTATGTGTTATTTGGGCATTGGCCCATATCTGCTATAGATATTTTGTGTCTCTGATTGAGACATTATTACTGCATAAGGATTTCTTGATTGCTGATTGTTGTCAACATTGGTTATTCTGATGAAGAAGAAAACACATGGTGGCCCCATAATATTATCTTTCGATTATTAGACTTTACCCCACTTGTTTGGCGTTTTTACTCCTACTACTCAAGAGTCGATGCCTTGTGGAGGGTAATAGAAAATTTTATTACTACACTTCTAAGCAATGCTTATAGACCTACTACCTACATAGAATATAAGTGTGTCCAACATCCAGGGTGAGTCAAGTCTATTAATCACCCAATAGGTGTTTTTTGAGCTACCTTGAGAAAGCGGGTAGACTTATGCCCCATAGTAGGGCTACTTTTAAGGTTGTGAAATTGAGTGGAAAGTATTTAGACCATTTGATAGGAGTATGGAGCAATGTCTTACAACTAGGAGCGATTTTACTCTCTTATATTATGTCAATAGGATCTCCAAGAGACCAATAACTTGAGGGGGAGTGTTGAAAGATGGGCTTTAACCCATATGACCAAGGAAGGCCCACACATCCAAGTGTGTTAGAAGATGGACTCTAGCCCGTTAGACCAAGGAAGGCCCACACATCCAAGAAATATGAAAGATGGGCACAAGGCTCACAGACCAAGGAAAAAACCCACAAGTCCACTAGTGATGACATATGGTAAATAAAGAGTCATCTAATAAAGATGACACTGATGTAATTAGTTTTAAGTTCTAGAGGCATAATTATAATATTATAGAATTATTAATCTCTAAATTGAGCTTTCGGAGAAGGGTTAGGACACAAATCCATAACCTCTTTCTTCCTCCTATTTTCTCCCAATCTGTTCTCCCTTTTTCTCTAAGAGCTAAATCCATGGAGTTTTGAAAATCAATACAATTTAATAAGAAATGGATGAAATAAATATCTAAAACCAGGAATTAGGAAACACAATACGCATAATACACTATCAGACAAATAAAAATAAAATCCACGTGCCGATCCCATCCTATTCACTTGACTTTACAATTAAAAACTCCTCACCGCATGCACACCATTCCATATCACTCCAATAATAATACAATTTCAAAAATATCATCAATTCAAACATTAGATGAAATGTAAACATTAAAACATATAATAAAGACATAATATGCATCACACAAAATAACTCATAAAGTAATTAAAAAGTCCATGCGATGGTCACCATTCCATAACAGTCTAATATTAATACAATTTAGCAAACTTAAAAAATAAAGAAAACACCATAAAAATTGAGTTTCTTATAAAATGAATAAATAAATGAATAACATGATTACATTAATTATACCATAACAAATGGAATTCTCGTGTCACTCTATCCCTCTCTCACACAGTATCACATTCAAAATCAGATATATGATTGTTAAATATTTTTTGTTATAAATTACATAATGGATATTTAAATTTTATTTTATTTGGGTGATTTAATTTTTATGTTTAAAATTATGAATTGAATAAAATTGTGATATCTAGTTAAAATAAACTAATAAAACTGAATGATAGAAATGTGGAATATATAAGAGTTTAAGGATGAAACAATGCTAAATTTATCAACTAATCTAAGATAATACTAATTAAATTATAATGTAAATAAAATAATTAAATTCATAGCTTAATTAATTAAGTAAATTATTTTTTAATTGTTCAATAATAAAAATTGGATCATAATAATTGAATTATCAAACAATAAAATAATACTAAAATATTATAAACAATAATTAACAAAAATTATTTAAAAATAAATAATTATTAAATATTTATAAAAATATATTCATTAAAAATTTTAAAATATAATAAATTTATAATAAATAAATATTATCTGAAAATGAAATCTTAAAATATTTATGTTTTTAATAAATTAATAAAAAATTAAAAACTTCTCTCTGTTTTTCTCTCTTCCCTGCCTTCAATCTCTCTATTCCTCTCCTCTACTCCTCCCTCCCAAGTGGCTATCATCCTTCTACCCTTGCACCTGATGCCACCCCCTCCCCCCATGCACCACCTCACCTCACACGTGCTGCCACCCCATCCTCCCTTGCACAATGACCTCCCCTTACCCTTAGTAAGCTGCTATGATCGATTGGCCGAATCCCCACGAACACATTGTAGTACATAAAATTTTTATTAAAAAAGAAAAAAATGGAGGCACTAATCTAGGTCTGATGACAATGCTCCAACACAATAGCCAAAGTCTTAGATTCGGAAAGTTATTCATTTCTATAGCAATTTTTAGTTTTTATGCCCTTTGTATTTGTTAGGTCAAGCTAAGACCATTCAATATTCATCTTAAAAAGACAAATTGGAATTATTGTTCTAATTGCATGTTTGGATGATATTATTATATCTGGAGGTGATTGTGACGACATTGCAGAAGTAAACACATATATCATGCAACAATTCTAAACTAAAGATGGTATTTGTTTGTCGGAACATGTTTTACTCTTAGAAACATGTTTTTTTGGGAGCAAAGCCAGCTTAAACCCTATTGGAGCTCATAATGATTTGCATGATGAATCGATTTTGGTGTTAAAGATAAGTTACTCTATAGGCGACTGATTGGCAAGCTGATTTATGCCATTGTTGTGAGGGTTGAAATCTTGTCTTCGATGAGGGTAGTATATAGAATTCTAAAATATTTGAAAAGAACTCTAGGAAAAGGACTATTCTATAGAAAGAATGGTTATATATTAATTAGTTGTTTCTCAAATGCTGATTATGTAGAATCCAGAGTTAATAGAAGATCTATGAGTGGATATTGTACCTTTTGGGGTAGTAAATTAGTGAAGCAAGAAGTAAACAATTGTAGCAAAGTTCAGTCTAGAAGTTGATTATAAGGCCATGACCTCATACCACTGGTGAGATGATGTGATCAAATCATTACTCACCAAGTTTGGTTTCCTACTTCCCATGCCAAGGAAAAGAATGTGACAATCATCCTACCATTTATATTTCCAACAATTCAATGTGGTATGAGAAAACAAAATATACCAAGGATTTTATTAAAGATGCAACGATGAAAGGGATCATATCTCCACCACATGTTTGGTCACCAAGTTGGCTTGGAGGCTTCTTCACTAAAACTTTTTCTAAAGGTGTATTTGAAATTTTTTGTAACAAGTTAGGTTTATTTGATATATATACTCCACCTTGAGGGGGGAGTCTAAAAAAGTTAGAGAGCTTGGGTTAAAATTATAAGTCATGTCCTATTTTGTACTTGTTATGCTTGGATGTGTGGAGTGGGAAGCCCATGATATTAAGGCCAGAATTGTAATTGTTTTAAGCAAATGATGAAAGAATATAAAGGAGAGGAGAGACGGGTCTCATACCCAAATTCTTTCTCCCATGTACTTTCCTTCTCCTACTCCAACTCTTCCTCTTTATTCCTCTTTTTTCTTCCTTCTTCTTCACTGGGAACCCTAATTTCTTCCTCACCAGGATAGCTATTTTGACACAATAAACATCTCTTAATCAATTATTTGTTTTCTTCTTTAAGACACTTGATAAAAATGAAAGAGAATGTTTATACGTAAGAGTCATTGAGCTTTCTTAGAGGATTATTTTTTATATTAGATGTTGAATATCATATATATTAATTATTCGAATTTTTATCACAATATTTGCAAAGTTTATTGAAAACACTACCTAAAACCCAACTATATCTTGTTTTAAGACACCTGGTTGAAGATGGAAGCCAATGTTCATCATCTAGTCATGGAGGTAGCTTAGGGGGCGATTCATGGAACTCATTTTAAAATTTAGTATGGGTAAGTTTATAAATATAGTATTAAAATTTTATGGCAATATGTATAAAGCTGGATTGAGAAGCATCTAAAAATTCAACTAAATCTTTTGTTTTTGAGACAGCCGGTTGGAGACGAAAGCCAATGGGCATGAACGTATTCATGGAGGTGACCTAGAAAGTTATTTAAGGCGTTGAAAATGAAAGAGTTGCTTTTACTTAATAGTTTATTCCTGCGCTATTTCTATTTCGCGTGGACCTTCTTAAGTAAAGTTAGTATTATATTTTTTTGTAAAGTTGTAAATCCCTTTGAGGGTCTAGGCTGGTGTGTCTAGTGAGCTACTGAATAACCCTTATGTAAGTGTAAGCTTGTGTAGCCTATTTAGTTGTTGGAAAATCCTGCTATGGGTCTAGACTATATGCCTAGTTTGTTGTTGTTAATCTAAAAAAGGATGTGTTGCTGTAAATTGGTTGTTGTGGTCAATTGAGTGGCATAAGTCTCCGTATAGTCAACATTATAATTGGCCTTAGAGGTAATATGTTGTAGATGCATTAGAACAATCCAATCTTATTGGATCCTCAAGGTTGTAAAACATCTTGGGGGTGGACTAGCAACCCATAGAAGGACTGTGAACGACCAAAAAATATTGTGTGTACTTTGTATGTGATCGTTTCCACATGTACCTTGATATTTGTGTACAAAAGTAAATTGTAAAATTAGATTTTCAGACTGAGTTAAATGAAAGTATAGATACACACATATAGGGAGTAGACAAAAAGGAGGCGAATAAGGAGATAAAAATAACAAACCTATCCACCCCACCCTCTAGGTTTGTTCTTCACTAGACCTAACATAGGTGACCCTTTCACTTAAAACATTTCCTTTAAAGCAATTTAATGAGTTTTGTAATAGACTTGGTTGGAAATGAAAGAGTTTTCATTGCATGGTTCATGTATCTAACTTGGAAGGTAGATGGTGAGAATAGATTTGTAAATTTTGCTTGAATAATTCTATTAATATATTTAGCAATATAAAAAACTCTAACGATATTTACAAAGTCTATACGAGACGTGTCTTAAGATGAACCCGAATACTTGTTTCAATCCACCTGGCTAGGGATGACAAACATGGTTCATGCATAGAACCATTTGGCTAACTTGGAAGGTAATTAGTACAAAATTTTATAACGTTATTTACAATGTTAGTAAGAACGGGGACGGGTTTCTATCGGGTTTAAGGGGATGGGGCGAAGACGGGGTTACAAGTACGGTGATCAGGTCGGGTTCGGGTTAGATGAATCCGGTTTTTTTCGGAGGTTTCGGAGTCGGAGATCTCCCGTGCCCACCCTTGGCTAACATGGAAGGTTATTCATGAGATTCGATTTTGAGATTGGCATGAATAATTTCTTACAAGACATGCGCTGTGAGGAACCTTCACCCCCCGCGATTTTGGAAAATTTTCATAAACAATGGAGGATGAGGATCCCATGCTTAGGATTTCCATCACCAAGTCTCAAAGTTCTGCAAAGAAAAGTGAATATGTAGACACTAAAACATAGGAAAAAAGAATAAGGCTGAAAAGTACTGGTAAACACTGAAACAAAGACACTGCAAAGACTCATATTATGACTATTATGAGTCAACAAACAGAAAACAAGCAAACACATATAAACTCATAACATCGACACTGACTCGACTCCATGCAACAACACATAACTAGGCTGGATATCTTCGCCTTCTTCCTCAAGATCTGCAGATCCTATGCGCTTATTCCTGCAAAAACACATGAAAGAGACACGACCACTGGTAAGCATAAAGGACATGGCAGCTCTCTCAGAAACGTCTCCTCTTCTCGGGTGGAAGGAGACTCGGCTCCCCAACTGAAGGCGGCGGAGTGGTGTTTCCACGGTTAGTTCCAGGCGTGGATGATGAGGCAACAGAGCCTGGATCTGGCTGCACAATAAGTTGAATGTTCACCGGAGCGGAACCGCCTTCCTCCCTTCCTGCATTGACAACGCGCGGAGGTTGGTTTTCTTCCATGGTTGTCATCATCTCAGCCAAGCCCTCCTGCAAGCCGGTTTGCACACGCTGCACTAACAGTGATGCCTCTCTCTGTACTGAATCCACAAAATGATTTGCGTCTCTCTGAGCGCGCATCACTATCCGTGCAACCGCAGGGCGGTGATTTCGGGCGGCACTGGTGAGTCCTCCAGGGCCAACAGAAAGGAAACGCGGCGGCGGGAAAGGGTTGACCGGGGTAAAGTAGATCCCTGCATCAAGTGGCTGATGCAAGTAAGGTCCTTCCAAGGGTATCGCTGCGTTGGAAGGGAAAGGCCCGTTGGTGATGCCGACGAAGTCCATCACTGGCGGGCCAAGAGAAGCTCTCCCTCCCGCTCCAGCTCCTGCTCCTCCTCCCGCACCCGCTCCCACTCCTGCTCCCGCTCCCGCTCCCGTTCCTGCTCCTGTTCCCGCACCCGCTCCGTTAGTTGGATATGCGAAAGCACGCTGTCTGACTGGAGCATTGGGGCCGGACATCCTTCGAGGTGGCTGTCTGATCTCGGTCGTCGGGTTTCGCTGGGCCGAGGGACGGGGAGGGATCATCACGCGAGGAGGGTCTCTCTCAGGAGCCCTGGGGTTCTCGGGGCCGCGGCCGTAGATCGGAGTCACATTGTCGTACACAACGTTTCCCATACAGACCGGGCACTTACGTGGATGAAACCCTCCACCAGTCAGCCACTGGTAAATGCAGGGCCAGCAGAACAAGTGGCCGCACGGGGTGAGAACGGGATCAGCAGCCACCTCGAAGCAGATGTTGCAGTCGAAGAAGCCAGACCCGGTTCCGCCATTCTCATCGTCGCTCTTGTCTTCTGTGTCACCCGCTCGGGTATTTCCCACCGGGGGATTTCCAGCAGGGGAAGGAATGGGCTCATGGGTTTGGAGCAGGGCTGTCCTGCTTCGAGTATGGGGTCGGAACCTGCCGGTCTCTTGCGCAACACGAAGAGTTGAAGTGAGATCAGACTGCATGTTGCTTCTGCGCTGCCCTCTGCGACTTGACATCGCGGAGGAAGAGCAGAAGAAGATGATCCAAAGAGCAGCGAGGAAAACGAGGTTTGAGAACCCCTAGTTTTTCCACAGCCCAAACAGCAGAGGGGTCTTCCAGAGAGTGGATGCGCAGTGAAGAGATTCGGCTCCCCTCTCTGGCTTTTATAGGGGAAGAGAGAGGGGACGCGTGTGATAACCGGTTATCTGCCGTATTTGGGATGACAGAGAAGCAAGAGAGAGAAGGTCGAAGAGAGAGAGAAGATGCTGAAACTGTTGCCGCTTTTCCCAAATGGAAGCCACCCCTCGGACTCCAGGCAAATTATTAATAGAGATTTATTTAAACATTAGAAGATGTAAACAAGATGTAGCTATACACCTCTCAAGTATAGGATTGTTCTTTACATTATTACATGTTTTTTTGGTAGATACTCGTCTATGTCTATTTTAAAGCTTTATTAGAGCTTTATTTTCCGGTCATTGATCAAAATTTGGAAAGTACATTCTCGAAAACGAACGAATCTCCTCCGGTATTCTCCAGCTAATAGTCTACTAAGATAATTAAGTGGTTTCCACTTTTGTACCAAAAGAGAGCGTTACATACGGTGGTTTTTATGGCGACGGATACATCCAATAAAAATTTGTCGTTGAGGCTTTTGCATACGGGTGTCCATCTACTGTACTTGAGAACAAATTGACTCAAACGGAAAAAGACTGTACCACTGAACCGAACCAATGCGATTGGTCCCTTAAATAGGATACATGCATTAGAGATAAATGGTCCCGGTCAAAGGACCAACCAAAGGGTTTGAATATAGAGGTACACCTTTTTTTTTTAGAAAATCCTAACCGTTGATATACTTCATGTTGGTGGGATCCATTGAAGAATCCGCCAAGGGGGTGATATTTACAAAGTTTGTTGGAGACGCGTCTTAAAGTCTGAATCAAATTTTGTTTGGAAACACCTGTACGAGGATAGTCGTGCGTTAGTTGACTTATATGGACTTCACGGTATGTTAAACGGAAATGTTCTTGCTTGTAGAGCTACTCTATGTTAAACGGAAATGTTCTTGCTTGTAGAGCTACTCTATGTTAAACGGAAATGTTCTTGCTTGTAGAGCTATTGTATGTTAAACGGAAATGTTCTTGCTTGCAGAGCTACTGTATGTTAAACGGAAATGTTCTTGCTTGTAGAGCTACTGTATGTTAAACGAAAATGTTCTTGCTTGTAGAGCTACTGTATGTAATATAAATCAACTCATTCATATATTGATGACGAATGTTGGGAATCCACATTATCCAAGGTGATATTTCTTTTGCTAATGGAGGTGCCTCTACAATATCATATAAACAAGCTTATGAAGATTTGATTAAATAGAGAATACTATGAATATACATATCTTGAAAATTTGATGGTTGAAAGCATTAATAAGATTTGAAGCAATAGTTCACTAATAGCTTGAGACAAAGTATATAAATTAACTCATTCATATATTGATGACGAATGTTGGGAATCCACATTATCCAAGGTGATATTTCTTTTGCTAATGGAGGTGCCTCTACATAATTTTTTGTTAGTAATGTTTCTATTTATAAAGGCTTTGCTATAACATTTTCCATATTCAACTAAATGGGAGAAATTGGTAGATAATGGTGATGTTTTCAAAGTTTGCTAGAGTTGTGTTTAAGTTAGATCATACATGTGTTTTTAGACTCTTGAATGGAGATGAAAGATAATGATATCAAGTATCAAAACCATTTAATGAAATTTGATTTTAGAATTTTTAGTAATAATTTAATGAAAAGCTTTACTTGTATGAATATATATATATTTTTTTGGTTGTCCATGGACATAAAAGATTTGCCTATAATAAGTTGGAAGAGGTTTTCAAGAAGATATAATCTAATCTTAGTGAGATCGAAACTAGATGAGAACCAAATTTACATGTTATTATGTAGGTGTTTAAGTTAGCTTAGTGAGTGTTCCATGTGTTGGCCTAGTACACCTCTACAAATAATGAAATTAGTGAGTGGAAGCCTCCACACACCACTTAAGGCAATCAATAATTATTGGGAATATTGGTTTCAAGATCCCCATTGAGATAGTTTTTTATGATAACAAACATTCAAGTTACTAATGAAATACATTAATGTATGTTATGCAGAAGAAAAACATTTAAAAGAAAATTTCCTGTAGTAAATCCATTCGAGTGGCAAGAAAATACTTGAATGGCCCCATACATAAAAAGAAACAAGTAGTTCATGTAAAGAAGTACACCATTTGAAAGACCTAACAACACCGTTTGACCTAGCAAGAAAAAGAAGCAAACAACCAGCCCAAAGAGGCATGAAGAGTAAAAGAGTAGAGCCTATGGTGAAAATGAGTAAAATAAGTCAACCCCAAGGATGAAGTCGATCCCTTATTATAGTAGAAAGAAAAGAGGAGTTGATTATAAGATACGAAGAAGGAATTAGTCGATGACATTCTAAAAAACAGTCAACCACGTTTAGAAAAGTAGTCTACAACATGACATTCAAAGAAGAAAAGCCACCAACCACTAGAAAAATAGTCGACTATTTGAAGAAACAATGAAACAAATTAGTCGACCATATGAAGAAATTGTAGAAGAAAATCCATCAACCACAACTAGTAGAACTTGCTTGTAAAAGAAAAACAGTTGACTACATTTCTTCGTATAATAAATATGTGAAAACCAAAAAGGAATCGACCACATGGATAGGAAACTCCAACAGGTTGTAATCAATCCTCTGCCCTGACAACACCATTTGATCCCACTAGCAGGTTCAGACTGGAACCCAAGATTCCAAATTTTCAAAAGAAATTTAGGTATCTCTTAGGATTGCCTGGAAGTCCTCATTCTCAAATGCTTACAATGAGTTCCTATTTGCATCAAGTTTTGGGAAAAAGAAGATAAATGCAATTAGATTAATTGAAATGGATATGTTGGAGGAGCTACCTAACCTCAAGCAAATGATTATGGTGCAAGAAATGTTTGCATTTTCTTAATGGAAGGTTTACTCAGTGAGTGACATTGAAGTAGAGTACTTCTACTCAAACATGTGGGTAGAACACTTAATTAGATCTTGTGAATTAATTATTCATTCTCTCAGTCCACCCCGACCCATCACAATCATGGGAAAAGACATTACTGAATTGTTAGGAAAGGATCTTGGAGGAGAGCTCTTTCATCCCTACAACTACCATGAGAATACACTCAGACTCACAATGGTGAAGATAAATGAAGACATTTATGGATCAAGTCACCCCAATGATCCCAATATGATGACAATACATGATAAAATGTTGTCCTTAATTATTGCTTATGTAATTGGAAATAAATTAGCAAAGAAGATTAGCTTTGCAAACAACATTCTCATTTATTGCATCAAGCACAAACACAAGGTTGACTTGGGAGCATACATTGTTGATGCAATCTATGGATATCGGCTCAGAAAGGATATGAACTTAGTGCATGGATGGATCCTTATAACTGTGCTAAGGAGAGCACAAGTGTTCTTGGGGTTATCATCTCAAGAGTGGATGGAGTATGTTAGTCAAGTGACATGGAGAACAATTGTTGCTCATAGACCCACTTTTGATTCACAACCTACCAAGCTAGTTGAGTCAAGTAGCTGTAACAACATTGAAAGTGATGATGACACAGACAAAGATGTTTAAGAGATTCAACAAGATAAAGTAAAACCACTCCTACATGAAGTTGTTGTTGACTGAATGTTGACTCCCTTTTTTATTTTGATGATAACAAAACTTAATAGAGCTGACAATTGTAAATCTAGTATTTCAAATGTTGTTCCTTTAGGAAACATCAAATTTAAGGTCTAAAGTATTAAATAGATACAAGCCTCTCAAAGACTTCAAGTTTCATGGAATATCAAGAACTCTTGAAGAAGCACCATCAGAAGATGAAGAAAAGTAGAAGACTAGAGTTTTAGGAATTACTGAGAAATGTCAAAAACTCAATTTTATGTAAAAAGAGCACTCCCCTCCTTCCTAAATGCGAAAATCAACATCATCCAGTCATAATGGGCAGTTTTTTCAATGTTGGATAACATGTTATATCTGTTTAACTTGACTCAAACTTCAATGAATGCTTTCTTACACAAATGTCAAAGATCCCAAGTACTCCCAAGTGATGTATCAAAGTGCTAGTGTCATTAAGAGCAATGAAGAAGTATTTTCAGCTGGGTTACCTTTTTTACTTTATGTTTATTGAAGGGCTCGACTCCATATGGAGTTGACTCCTTTTTAAATAATGATGCAAATGTTTTTGTTTTATGCAAATTGTTACTCATAGACCAAGGTACTTAAAGGAATATTGAGCCTAAATTCTAAGAACGTGTTGTTCCATGTGTTAACCTAGTACACCTAATAAATTATGAATGTTGTGAGAAGAAGCCTCCGCACCACTTAAGGCAATCAATAATTACTCCTTTAGTAAGTTGGTGATTTCGCCAGAAAATAAGATATAGTTGTAAACTTCTAACAGTATGATTTATCGTTTAACTAAACGAGTTTACTTTTAAGTTATTCATCAGTATCACTTTTTGAGCGTTTATAGATCTATATTTCTAGTCTTCATTTTTTTATAAACAAAAAATGGATAGCTATAGCCAACGAGGTCCTTTATTGTATGCTAGCTAAAAGGTTTTTAATGTTAATTAAGTAGTTTCTACATCACCCCATATAAAGTGTTAAAAAAAAAATTCAGATCAGTGAAGCATCCAATAAAAGTTTGTTTCCAATGCCTTCGTATGCATGTGCTTCAATTGCATATGCCTCACACTCAAGTAAATGAAAAGTATCAATCGTGAGCAATGACATTTACAAGTTGGATTTTCCTATAAAAAGGTGCATTTCTAATAGGTATGGGAGTAGATGCCATTCAAGATATCACTCACAAACTTCTACTTGAAGTGTGCTAGTCTTTGTTGTTTCTGTAAATTGTAACCTGATATTTACAAATTTTGTTGGAGATGCATCTCTGCCTTATCTAGAATTTGTTATTCATAAGTAGATGAAAGGTGGCATTGTAGATTAATGGAGTTAAGTTAGGGTATGTAGTGTTTATTAAAGGGTGGGAAGTGAGTTTGAATTAAAAAATTTATGCCATTAGTTTAAGAGAATTTTATTAATATAATTTTTTTTCTCGTAGAAATAAAAATATTAAAAATTCCACAGATGTATGTATTAATTAATAAACCTCATATACACCTTAAGTACTATAAGAAGCATTCTATTGAGGTTCCTTTATAGAAGTGTTACCATAAAAATATTTATTCATAGTTTTTATAAATTTTTATTACCTTTTTATTTCAACATTTTATATATCTATTTAAATTCTCGAAATTGGATAGCCATAAAATTCTAGTCTAAATATTATCATTGTGCTTGTAGGAGTATCTTAATTAGTCATTACTTATTGGAGATAGCTATAAACTTCCAGTCTTAATTTCTATATATGCTTCTTTATTTTCCTAAGAATAATTTGTTAATCTTTAGATCCCCATTGAGATAATTTTTATGATAATAAACACTTAAGTTACTAAAGATATTATATATTAAGTACGTCTTGCAGCTCAAAAATGTCCCAGAAGAGATTTTTGGTAGCAAATGTTTTGACCAACCTGATCAAAGGACTCATACAAAAAGGATTAGAAAACAGCTCATGCCAAAAAATACATTGTCCAAATGCCCTTGCAACATTGTCTTGTAAGGTCCTAGAAGGATAACCCTATAGGGGGGGATGAATAGGCTTATCAATTTTCAATTTAATTTGACTTTTCTATCTAACCAACAATCATACAAGTAAAATTAGCAATAAACTCAATCATTCATCAATACTCCACAATTTTTATAGTAATTCAAAATCAAAATTTCAAATTCCTACTCCACTCTTAGAGAGCCTTTTTCCCTGGAGTTAAACTATCCTCTAATAATTAGTCAAACGACATCTATATCTAAAACCTACAAAGGGTATACAACACATAACCAACACTTGGGACTTACAATAATCAGCTACTAGGTAGAAACACATAGACCTAATTAACTCCCAATCAACTTATAGAAGTCTTGGTTGCTTTAGAAATGCAAAAGATAATAGCTTAGCTATTCAAGTATTTATCAATTTACAAATGCAAGAGAAACTTGTTTAGCTAGTTATTATAGGTAGATATTATAATTAAGTATATAAACCAGATTACACCCAATCTTAAGATGAATTTATAAGCAATTCAACAGTACTAATGGATGATATTTTAAAATTAAAACATTAAAAAGGAATACGACTAAGCTGGTTACGAAGGGAAGTTTTTTTAGTTAGGAAATTAATATGCAAATTAGAGCCTTAAATTATGTAAAACTCAGTTAGGAAACTTCCCGCAAACAAAAACCAAGTTTTCAAATCAAAACAAAAGTCTAAGCACCGAAATAATTAGCTTTGACTGAAACCTTTTGGAAAATCTCCTCTTTTTGTGCTCTTGAGAGGGCTAGAACTTGTAAAACATAATGAATACACATTGTAGTTTTGGTATCAATATAGGCAACAACACCTTAAATTTTGGGATGATTTTGATATAAATAGCGCGATTGCCAATGTTTAAAAAATGAGCCATTGTGAATTGGTAATGATACTTGTAGTATTCAAAAATAAACAATAGGAAATTTTTGGGTTCAAAAGTTATGAAAAAATATTCAATAAATCCAAATTTTTACTGATAAATATATTAGTTGGTTGCTCGTAAAATTTGAAGACCTACAACTTTTTAATTTGCCTTTAATTTTTTTTAAAAAAAATTCTACTTCTTGGGGTCGACTCTTATGTCTAGGGTTGACTCCTTTATGCTCCAACTGTTCTTTCTCAGGTTGGATCCTCCCCCATGTTTATGAACATAGGGTGGCAAGGGTGATTGAATTTTAAATTTTATGCAAATAGGTTATGAACATTTTATTCAATATGAAAACCATATTTTCTTCAAAGACATAAAAATATTCAAAATGTCATGGAAGCAAGTGGCTAATTAATAAGTTTAGCTTGATCATGAAGTTATTTCTTCTTAATAAGTAAGTGTCCCAAGTAACATTTCAATAAGGTTGCTTCATGGAGTTGTTAAAAAAAATACTTATACATAGTTTTTCTAAAGATGTATCACATTTTTCTCTAGAAGTTAATTAATAGATTTAGTTTAGGACAGGAAGTAGGGGATAGTCATAAACATCCGATCGTAAGATTATTGTTATACTATTTGTAGTAGTATCTTAATTAGCCATTACTTATTTGTATATATTTTTTACCACTGGTTGAATTGAATTTCTAAGTCACAGTTTCTAACATAAATATCAATATAAAAGGATGTTATCTTCAAAAACCGATTATGACTCTGTTTTAAGTTTTCTCTGATATTTATATATTTTTTATAGGAATAATCATTTTTCATTTTTATGTCAAAGTGCTTTACTTAAAACATGAAATGCCATGTTTTCTAACCTTTTTCTAACATTTAATATTTAGAAAAGAAACCGATGGGTCATTGCTTCTTCGAAGGAAAACAACAAGACATCGGGCTTAATTTGCTCAATAAGAGACATAAATTTCAATTAAGAAGAACAATTTTAAAACTTCATTTGAATGAGATTGTTGACATTTTATTGGGATGAAGTTACAACAATATTTATAGATTTAACAATATTTATAGATTTAAAAATCTTGATATGTGATCCTGAAGTGGTTTATGTCTTTATGGATTTATGGTCAAATTATGTCGTTGCTTTAGATAACCTGATTGGTATATTGGAATAGTGATCTCCCTGGTAGAATCTTGGATTTAACTTAAAAATGTATCTAATACTTATTAAAGAGTAATCAATGAGTTTAATTTTTAAAATTTCATTTGGCATTCACTATAGTTTTGTTAGTATTAAGAATTTATTAACATTCTTGGACATAAAGACGCTTGTTAGTAAGATGACAAGTTGTATTCAAGAACATATCTACTACTCTCTTGTCAATGATATTAGAACTTGACGATAATCAAAACACTAAATGCTTTGCTAAAAACCTTTAGTTTTATCGGTGTGTGGCTCCATTGACATGTTAACCAATTGTAGGCCAACCAAATTGTGCATTTAATGGTTAAAGAGATGCAATTTGAGTGTTATAAGTGTACCATTGAGATGTCCTGAGTCATCGTGTGTCGGTATAAGATGGAATCAAGCACCCACATGAATGGATGACCCTGCTGAGGTGCGGCACAAGCAATCCAATATACATCTTAACCCTTTTTTCTCATGTTTTAGGCTATGTTTGGAACACACAAAGTGGAGAGAAAAGAAAAGGAAGAGAAAGAGAAAAAGAGAAAGGAAATGGAAGAGAAATATAGTTTCTCTTTTTTGAATATACATAAAAATAGTAATATTTTAAAATTTTGATGATTAAAATTTTCTCTCAAGTTTCTATTTTTTTTCATCCTTCCCCATATTCCATCATTTGGTGAGAGAAACTTGATTATCTAAGCCAGAAGGTAATTTTCTCTCTTATATTCTTTTCTCTCAATGATTCTCTATTGTCAAACGAAAGAAAATACTTTTATCTCCTCTTTTATTTTATTTTATTTTATTTTATTTGGGCTCTTTGGAAGCTTCATGAGTTTTCATAATAGACTAATTCATGCAGTTGTACACAGAGAAATAGGGTTTACCACATTACTAGTCACCATAAATCACTAATACCACAAATGTCGTCATTCGACAACTCAAACAAACCAAGAAGTATAAGTAAATGTTATAATTCTTTTGTGCTGCCTCTGATCACTTGTGTCAAATTTCTAACTTCCATTAACCCTCTTGCAGTCCAGACGGATCTCACCTTGACTACCGGTGAGTGGGCTGATGCTCCCCATATTGATCATAGACTGCGCAAAGCTCTGAAAGAAAGCGCTCTGGCTACCGGCGAAGTTGTTGACGATGGAGACCGTCGAGGCCCCGCTGGTGGAGAACAACTTCTGATCGGATTCAAGCAGCCCTTGGTTGTTCTGCAGATTGGTGAAGTAGTTGTTATCGAAGCGATCAGACGTTGTGGGATCTAAATCGTTAAGTGTGTCCCCGTTCCCATTCTGAGGGCAGTTTTGTTGCAGAGTCGTGAGGTACGAAGAGTCCAGCGAAGGGTCTGGATTTCCGTCACTGAAATTGTAGAGGCGGTTGCTGAAGGAAGAACACTTTGCTCTCCCAAACGTATGTGCGCCTGTTGTGGATTTGGATACCCTTTTGTAAGGTTTGGTCAATTGTTAATCTTAGTTTAATTCAGTTAATCCTTACCGGATAAGGCGACAAGATCAGTGTCGTCTAGGCCAACCGCTGAGAACTTCGATTGTAGGATGCTTAAGGGGTCGAAAGGAGCGGGGAGGTTGTTGGCTTCGTCTCTGTTCGCCGTCGTGCCGTCTCTTCTACCAAGCAGAACATCCCAACTGGGACCTTGTGACTGTAATATCCACCAAGCACAGATACAATTAGTATAAAGACCTGCAAATTCAACTGGGTCATCGAAACCACTGAGAATCCATCAAGAATGCGATGGACAGTATCGAAACGGAAAGGAACTTACCAAACGGACCGACGCTTCGGCAGCGAGTGCAAGAACGTCAGCACATGAAACAACGCTGGGGCAGACGTTCTCCACTGCGGCTTTCATGTCGTCGACGACGTCGTAACCTCTGGCGGACCCGTCGTTGGGAGCCGCTTGCTTCTCGCTCTGTATTGCGTCACTGTTGTCCAACAGGATGGAAGCGTCGCACCCCTGTTAATTAAGAACTCAAGAGTTCGTCAACTTGACCAATAAAACATTCAGAAGAATATCTGGGAGATCAAAGTCGAAATGAAGGAGCTGGAAGAAAGGAACTGGGAGTTTAATTACATCGACAAAGCAGTCGTGGAAATGAAGACGAATGAGACTTGCTGCAATGCGAGAGTCCGATGATAGAGCCTGTTGCAGAACTCCACTGACGATGCTGGACACGTTCGTGCATGTTGTGGAGTAGAAGGTAGCGCTAAGCTGAGCATCGGATCCCCCGAAGGAGATGACCATCGCCACCAGGACTGCCGCTGCGAACAGATGAGAAGACATTTTGATGATCTCTTACGTATAAAGAGAAGATTGATTGTTATGCTCTAGGTAACGACCAGCAGCTTGCCTTTTATATGAATGGCGGCAAAGACCAAACGAGTTCTCCTCCTTCATCGTCAATGGAGCATAGCAGGCAAGCAATGGGGAGAAAGTTCTTCACAACGCGGGTTTGGTTTGAAGAGAAAAAGTCTCAAGGATTCATGGGTCCCGACAATGCTGTATTTTTCGGTTTGAAAAGAGAGGACATGTACTGTATTTGTCAACTCTTAGCACCCCATGAGAAGCTTCTTGGAGGTAATCTGATCGAGTTTCGGTAATTTTTAAGTCCTCCATTTCTGTTCTCTTCGAAGTAGAAATTTTAAATGTAGTCCGAACTTCAAATCGAGCCGAATGTTCTAGTTCATGGATCCCACTAGCAGTGTTTGACATTTCGTACTCCACCTTCTGTGACTTTTCATCCTTGTTCGGCTGCTCGTTACTGCTCTTAGAAACTACAAAGAACCGATGACCTCCGTGACATCCGAGCCTTTTTCTAATACAAACGAGTGAAGAGAACTGGAATGGAAGAAAACGAAGGAAAAAAAAACTTAAAGAGGAAAGACATAACAGTCTGTTTTCTCCTGTGAGTCCCACTACAATAAATAACTCTGGTTTCATCTTATACTAAGACATGACTCAGGAAACCCCAAACTTCATGCCGAGTCAAAAATGGAAGGCCCGGTGTAAAACGATTCCACGATTCAGAAAGATATTCTATCTTGAGCGAGTCATTGAGAATGAAATCCCTTTCATTGACGTGATGATCTCAACTCTTTTTATATATTTTTGAGCTCTAATGGTGGACTTTAACCAAACCCAGATGAGTTAAGAGTAGTTTCAGTGGCTCAGAGTTTTCCACGATTTCTGATATTGGTGAATGAGTATTGGCTGGTAGAAGTCGATTACGTTTTGACCTCCATTTTGCTATCTGTTTTGCCACTATTGATTGATCAATAGTTTCTTTCAGAGAGGGACTGAAAGTTGGATTAGAGCTGGACATTTTGTCTTCACTGGCTCAAGTAATTAGTGGGTGAGGATTACAGCAAGTTTTCAGCTCTTCTGCTTTCATATCCTCAGATTGGTGATATTGACTTGTGCAATTAGGAGTTGAGGATTTGATTTATAAAGAGAGAGAAGGCTGCAATACTTACCAGAGCCTTTTGTTGAAAAAGAAGCTTATTTCCCTTCAAGGCATGCTTGGTGGAAATGGAAATTTTCTAAAATTTCATTTTTTCTAAATTTTATAATATTCAGGTCAAATTTTATTAGACATACCTGCATTCATGTGAACTATTCATTTTGTATCTTCAAAATTAAGAGATTAAAGTAAGGAATTTAATTCTTTAATTGCCCTTTTTCATAAGTTCAACTCTAGTATGTTCTTCTTACATATGATATCTCCTTTATGCATATTAGTTGTTAAGAGATAAATCCTATTTTTTAATAAATTATGTAATAAATTAGAAAATATTTTTGAATTGAATTATGAAATGTCAGAGTGGTTCCGTTCACTCTCGTAGGCGGTAGCTTTCCGCACCTAACAGATTGGTCTGTTGGGTAGTATGCCTAGCCGTTGTCATGGTATCTGAGCTGGGCACGTTACATCCCGTGTTCGAAACCCGTGAGAGGCGGTCCAGAATGTGCAGGGTGGGTGTCAGAGTAGTTCCGTCCACTCTTGTAAGCGGTAGCTTTCCGCATCTAACAGATCGGCCTGTTGGGTATATTGGCTAGCCGCAGTCATGAAATAAATTAAAAAATTAATGATGAATTAATCATATGTCATGATTTCCTGAAATCAAGAAAAATATCTTGAATTAAGTATTCAAAGTATGCTTATTTAGCCTATAAATAGGCTTTGTATTTTTGTAAAAATTCATCGTGATTCAATAAAAGAATTCTCCCTCTCTTTACGTCTGTGGGTTAGGCTCCTGTGGGTGAATCACATAAAATTTTCTTGTGTCATTTGTTCTTTGCATGTTCAATTTCATTTTGGCTAAAAAATCTTTCATGGTATTAGAGTCGAATGTCTGATGTGGATATGTTTTGTCTCACATTTAATTTCTATACAATTTTTTTTGTTATATTTATTCCTTTGTATTTAACTCAAATTGATTTATACATTAGATAGATAGATTTAATACAAACAATTTGCCTCTTGTTCCATCTAAATCCATTGAGAAGTGGTTTGGATTCGTATTTTTCACTAACGGGGCAACGTGTTTTTGAATCATTTTGTTTATGTACTTTGCCACTTGTTTCATCAAAATCCATAAAAAAAAATGATATTGAAATTGACATTTTTCATTCTAGTTTGTTTTTTTGCATTGAGAGGAAGACGAAGAATCAGCATGGTTCGACCTAATAAGCCCACTAGCTCAACATCCTATTTCGGAAACCAACTTCGATGCTAAAACCATGAATATACTCGATATGATGGTACTGGGTCCTTATCGCTTTACCGTGCATCTATTCGACACATTTTGTCTCGATGATACGTGCTACAAACAAAATCTCATATCCTATATCATTTTCAAACATAATTTTAAATAATACTTTTTATATACCATCTATTATTTCACCTTAAAAAAAGAATAGGAAAATAAGTTTCTTATTGCTAGAAAAATGAAATAATTGAAAAAGTAAACTAAGAATCATTAAAATGGGTCCTTAAAGACTTATTACTCTTACCTCCACCCTGCCTTTGATTTGTAAAATTTCTTTTATTTTTAGTGTAAGTGCAAACATTAAAAGTAGTTTTTCCATCATTTCTTATTGTAGCTCAAATAAAAGAAAATCAATCAAAGAAAACTTCTTCAATGGAAAATTTTTAATAAAAAAATCGCTTATAACAACACAAACTGTCCCAGATTTCAGAATTTTCAGCATATCCTCCCCTCTATCAGCCATTATTGATCTGATAAACACCAGATTGCTATTTTGAAGTTTATAATCGAGTCCATACTCCATATATACTCACTGAAGCTGTATACAATAGAGTTTTTCAACATCACTTGGAAAGCATAAACCCATGTAAGAACTCCATGGAAGTAAGGAAAACTACCAAACCAGTACAGCGGAATATATCCGTTTTTTTGAGTTACAGCGAACCTGATGATACCCACCAGTTCAATTTACTACCCTGCAATTCTTACGGATCTCCCCGTTCGATCCAGTTAAAGGGCTGATGTTACTCATCTTGATCATGGAATTAACAAAGTCTCTGAAGAAAAGAGAAGAGTTCTGGCTGTATTGTTGGACGAGTGATTTAGTAGCTGCCGCAGCATCATCACTGGAGAAGAGGATCTGGTCTGATTCCAGCAGGCCTTTTCCGTCGATCAAGTTCTTGAAGTAATGGTTATCGAACAGATCGGTGGAGTTGCGGTCAAGGGCGGTGGTTGTGTTTCCATCACCGTTTTGTGGGCATAGCCTCTGAAGATCTGTCGCCATGTTTGTCTCCAAGGTGGTGTCTGCTGCACCTGTTCCTGAGAAATTGAACAACCTCGAACTGAAAGTGGCGCACCTGGCTAAACCGATTGTGTGGCCACCTGAAAACAAAAACCCAGAACTCATTTTTACTACGATGTAGGGAAGGAAGAGATCTTATATAGCTCTGCTAGTATCTGCTTTCTTTACCTGACAAAGAGACCACATCTGTGATATTAAGGCCTACAGCAGCAAATTTTGCAGCAATTTGTGGAATTGTTTCAAATGGTGTAGGAAGGCCATTATTTGCTCCTGACTGGTTAGCAACTAACCCATCTCTTCTTCCCAAAGGCACTTTCCAAGAAGGTCCACCACTCTGCACAGACAAGAGTTACTGTCAGAAACCCACTGTTCTCTCTTTTAGCATTCCAATTTGTTCTTCTCTTTTAAGTGATTCTCCTGTTGCAAAATGCGAACTATAATTATGATGACTTACCAAGAGAACAGAATCTCTAGCAGCTATTGCCAATATATCAGCACAGGACACCACTCCACTGCATTCGTTCTCAACTGCATTTTTTATTGTGTCCAAAACCTCAAATCCTCTTGCCGAGTTCCGGTTAGGCACAGCTAATTTCTCAGTGTCGTTGCCATCCAAAAGAACAGATCCATCACAACCCTGAAAAAGGCACAGAAAAAAACCGGCTGCTTAGTATTCACTGGTCCAGAAGTGCTTCCTGTTAACATTTCATGGAGTTACTGATGAATAAAAATTTCAAAAACCCAACTAAGGAGAAAGAAGTCTCAGGAAGTAAGTTACTTAAAGTACAACGCATGAGCCTGGAATAAAGGTGACAAGGTGAAGAACACTATGAGAGCAGGGGGAGACTTCAAAATCTGATCCATTTAAGTGATGTTAGAAAGAAGAAACTGACTTGTTTTGGAATAGAACCAGTTTGTAAATTGATTTGTAAAGATGATCAAAGGACTCAGCCTTACTTTTGTATCACTTCAACTAGCTCAGAATATTTGGGAGGTTTCTATCAGTTTCCACCATACCCAGAGTGTTTAGACTTTCTAATGAAGTTTCTCTCTGAGCTGTTTCTTGCTAGCATAGCTTTGAGCAAGATAAACAAGCTAAATTTATGCAAAAGAGTATATAAGAATAACAAAATCAGGCTAAGAGAGTTTTCTGAAAGAGAAATCTGAGTAGATGCAGGCAGGAAAAAAGCTTGGATATAAACAAAGCTTGTATCCTGGGACTTTGAAAAAAGTCAGAAACTCACGTTAACGAAACAGTCATGAAAGTGGAGACGCATCAGGGAAGCTCCCATTCTCATTTCATTCTTCAGAGCTGACTTGACCTCCCGCCTCACGATTTGAAGCGCTTTGGGGCAGGTCGTATCGTAGAAAGTAGTGCTCAGTTGGGCTGTTGCAGTTATGCTGAAGCACAGCAGTACAGAAGCTACAACCCAACAACACAGACAGATAATGCTCTTCATTCTCTTCGTCTCAAGCGGCAGAAGGAAGATAGAGCGAAACTGGATGTCTCTCACGTCCAAAAGGATGAACCCAGGAAGTACTCTTTGATGAGATATCCACCTCCTGCAGGAAGATTTATAGCCATGCAGAGACCTAACAGAGAGATTATTTAATTGCCACCTGACCACCATCTTTACACAAGACAAGAGTGCTGCTAACCATGGCGGCTCGAATTTGGACGTATCCGAAGCAGAAGTGTATCTGGTCGAATTACGACTCTAATTGGTGTAATCTTTTTGGATTAAGAGCTATAATAATATGCCGACTAGCAAGACAACCAGCACTGTGCGTCTGTGCCCACTCTAATCTTATCAAATGGCCATGGTGGAAGAATGTAGCTGCGTCACCCTTCACCCAGAAAGCACTAGTGATTAGGAAAAAGAAAAACCTTTCCGATTGTTCCAGCTTGCAGGATTTCACTATGGCTGTTCTTTTGCACACATATTATATGTGGAAATGTGAAACTGGGTGCACACTACTCCTGCACGCAGGTTGCAGTTTTCTTTTTTTCTTTCTTCTTTCAAGGTGAAGAACAGACTTAAATGGTAGTTCCCATCGGCTGTCACCTAAGACAACTGAAAATATATCAAAAGAAACAGAATCGTGGATCGTTTGGAGAGGCCATAGATGCTTGTTGCAGCAGTTCTAGAATTCGAATATCTCAGTTATTATATCATATCTAGCCAAGATTGGTCGAAAAACCATATTTTATTTTATTGAAATTTTATCGGGTAAGTATGTTAATATATGAAATTGATTATTAATTTTTATTTATTTCCCTAGAAAATGCACTAACAGGTCTATTTAATTTTCCTTGAAAAATTCTAAAAAAAATCATATAATTTCCTAGTAAGGCATTAATAGAATTTTATCTGAAAGTTCCTTGGAAATGTGTATCTTAAGAAAAATATTTATAATTTTTCCTAAAATATAAATTTTCAACAAGGGGCACTAACGGAGCCTTAGTTTGCCTATTCGGGAGAGGAATGATGACACTGGTCCAAGCAGGAAGAAGATCATTCTACAACTAATGTTAATATAAAGAGCCCAATTTCTGTTCTGTTTCCAGCATCTGTGCAATAACGTAAGCCAGCCATTGATCGTGTTTAAAACCTCTAAATTTGAAAGATTTGCAAGCAACACGTCTGTTCATCATCCCCATCCCCATCCCTGTTTGTCTCAGCTTTTTGAAAGACCAAACATCTCTTGTCTGTTAGTTGCAAACTGGATTTTTGCCAAGAGGCGAAGGAGGCCATTCGATTCTGAGCTAAAAAGGGTTCAGATTGCTATTGGGGTTGGTCACTTAGAATCATACGGAGAAGATGAAGCAATTTATACGGATTAACAGATCTGAATTTAGGAATATGCTCATAAAACTAGCTTAAATGATCTAGACTGGCACGAAATTCTTCATATCAATGCCTTGTGCATTCAACAGTTGGCTTAACTTAAAGGAGGAAAGTATTCTACAACTATGTGTAGAGAGGGAGAGGCGGACGGAATTGAGAGTGCATCGTCTAGGTGGTTCAGCTTGGGAGCATGTAGCAGAGGAAGTGAAAGAAAAACATTTCGGAGGATGGCAGATGTAGAAGAATGATCTGAAACTATGATAGATACCTGGGATGAATACAAAAGAATCTTATCCGATAACTAAAGGGATTATGAATAAAACTCCTCCACCTAAATGGGATCCGCATCTACATGATTGGTAGGACTACAATTTGCTTTAGATCCAGTAAATCCGAACTTTGCGGAAGCTGCAGGAAGGCCAGAAGGCCAATCATTTCACGTTCGTCTTAAGCCATAGAACGAGAAAGTAATTCTTAAAAGCTATCCGAAGAGCAGCATCGGAGCAACTTGTTTATCTACAACATGACCAAGTAATTTTCGTAACTTCTATTAGCAGGAACAAAAAGAGAGAGACAGACAGACAGACAGAAATCGTCTAGCTTAAATTTTTTTGCATTCACTCCCAAGAAATTGGGGCAGCAGAGAACGCAACTGAAAGCATTTGAAAACGAATTAGCTTCCATTTTGTTATTCCTCTTTAGTGGTGCAGAAGGGATTCAATGAAACTTCGGATTTTTTCTTTAATTTCTTTCTGATTTCCGACTAATCAAACAAGGGAAAAGTTTGCTAGCTCATATGTGCAATCTGAGCTCCCATTCGTCTCTGAAGGAGTTCAGTAGTTCCCAGAAACCGTTGCGGCCTTGAAAGGATGGAGAAATAAGAGCGACGCTTCGTATTCACGGCCGACTACTACTGTAAAACCGGCCGGAAAAAGGAAAATGTAGGGACGGGAAACACCCAAACTGGGAAATCTCTGCCTCTGTCGTGCCCAGAAAAAAGGTGAGCAACTTCGCAGTGCCATATGACATGATGTCGCAGTCAAGACAATCAAAACCCCACAATGCTTTCAATACAAGAGATGAAACGAAAGAACACTCACAAACCACACAAACTGCACTTTCTCGCGAGAAAGAAAAGACTGCAAACAACTTGCTTCAACAGTAGAATCACAAAAAAGAGATGTAGAATCCAAAGGGGAATTCGGATTGACATACCCTATACATACGATCGCTCGCCTACGAAGAAGTAGCGGTAGCCGCAGTGGTAATCGCAGCAGGAGGAGCAGTGGTGCTGCCGTCGGTCGAGAGTATTGCTGCTGTTGATAGACCAAGCAAGCTGCTGATAGAACGAGCCTTCACCATCCCGATCTTCTTCTTTGTTGCACCCTTGCTTGCAGTCATTTGCGCTTCGCTTTTGTCTGATGATCCGGCATTGTTGTCCTGGGAATCAGCTGCGGGCCGGTTAACGGTGGAAGCACGGCTGGGGAAGCTGTTCATGCTACGGAGTCTCCCCTTTCCCAAATGGTGCTCGCAGAGGGAGTAACCTACGAGGGTCTGTTGACAGCATCTCCATCCCCTCCCATTGATCCGACTGCACCGAGAGCCCTCCATTAATCCACCATTGTTACCACGTCTGCCCTTCTTACCGACGCTGGTAATCACTTCGCCTGCTTCACTTGCAGCTCCCGCTGGCTTTTCTTCTTCTTCTTCCTGGACCTTTTTCTTGGTCGGTCTCTTCGTCTTTGTCTTCGCCTTCTTCTGTTTCTCCACTGCCGTCGCTTCACGTTCCCATTCCAGGCTTCCTTTTCTCTTCTTCAAAGGAATCACTTTTTCTCTTTCTTCCCACCTCCCATCAGCTGCTCAGATACAATGTAAAGTAGATAAAAACAAGAAATGAGCACAGGTGCAAGGGTAGTGAAACATGGTGAAACCGCTCCTATGAATGTTACCTGTGGATGTTTCTGCACCAGGAGGCTTCGTGTTCCCATTCCTAGTAAGGCCAAGAAAATACACACAGAAAAGGATGAGAATTAAACCAGACCACAATCTCACTCCTTCCTTGTTCTAAAAAGCACAGCTGGTGATTTTGGTACTCTGGTATATATAAATAAAGAGAGCGATTTTATATATAGGCGAGGTGGTGGGTGGTGAGTAAAGAAGACGTGCAATAACCGCTCCTCAGAAATAGCATACACAGAAAACGACGGTGTATTGCCATTTCTATCGGTTTCTTTTTACCATGGAAGAGCACCATTTCATGTCAATCAAAACGGGGATTTGGGGTATTTGATTTTACCTTCTACTGTTACCCTTTTCTCTTGCACTGCATCTCTCCTCTTCTGCATCTCGGCATGCCTGCAGTCACCCATAAAATCACAAACCCCTTCTTTCCTTTTGCACCCCGTTTCCTCGATTGCAGATTAAACAAACAGGAAAACCGAAATCGAAAAAAATTCTTGGTGGGTTCGTTGTAATGGAAGAGAAGAAAAGAAAGGAGAGTGGTTGGAGCGAGCACCTACCTCCACCGGTGCTAGAATCGGAGCTGAGAGCATGCAACACTGGTTCACCTCCTCCACGCACTTCTCTTCAGCACGATCGCAAACCCCGTCGCGGGAAGACCAGTCATCCGAACGACGGCTGGGAAGACAAGTGCTCCCGAAATCGATCCGCTGGTCGAACCCTCCTTCCCCCAGCTCCCCCTCCCGAGGTTCTCGAACTACCCCCACTTCTACCCTTCGTGCTTCCTCCTTATCCCCATCTTCCGCCTCCGCCGGTTTCTGCACAGATGCGCCTCGCAGACAAAAGAGATCTGAAGCCATTCGAGGCGGAGACGAAAGCGAGAAGGGCAGCAAAGATCTCTTCCGGATCCTCATCTTCCCCACAAGGAACAAAACCAAAAACCGGTCAGAGATCGAGAACGGAGAGGGAACGAGTGGATTCAATCCGCAAAGCCGGATTTGGGTCCGGAGACGAAGAAGCAGCAGCAGATGAGGGAGTGCAAAACCTCCACACTAAAGGGGAATGCGGTGTGTCTCTCCTTTTCAGGTTTTTAGTGATATTTTATTTTATTTTATTTTATTTTTCCCCTTCTCTCACCACACACGCTTCGGAAATGGCACGCCACGAGACACGTGCGGCCTCAACGGGCTGCAGGCCGCCGTACGGTCGCCGGCAACCGCCAGTCCGCAACGGCGAGAGGGGGGCGGACCAGGCGGTCACCTGGTTGGTTAGTGTGGTTGGAGTGGGCGCCACATGCGTTATCCTGGTCCAAACGACAAGGACCCCCCGGGCCCCATGAGCGCTGGAAATTTTGTTGAAAAAGGGTCGGACCTGTCATGGCTCGCATGTGCTCGGTGGGTCACGTAGGACACCCTATCCCTCACGCTTCTCCTATTCTCCTCTCCCAGAACATAAACAACCCACGTTCATCTCCACCGTTCAAGATGTGGGGCCTTCCCTCATCATCTTAAGTGTTTGAGTCAAGCGTTGAATAAGTCTTCTCGGAGACCGAGGGCCACAGAGATGCGTCTTCTTCTTCTTCTTCGAGCCCATCATGAGTCTCTCATCTGGGACATTTTAATGGAGTTTAATGGGGACAACCTGTGGAGATGAAAGGGGGAAAGTTAACAACTGCCGGGGGGGGGGGGGCCTCGCTTGGCCTGTTGGTCCTTTCCAACACACTACCCATCTGGGTTTGTCTAAGCCTTTCTGGCTCAATCAATGTCATCAAAGAAAAGTCTAATCGTCCTGTGAATTCACCCATTGCCGCCACTCCGGCATGCTTTATCGCCGAATCCAACTTGGATTGTTCACGGTACCAAAAGCCGTCCTGGTTCAAGTATTCAACAAATCAAAGCATAACAGGAATCAATGGATGAATATTTACTGGCTTCGGAGATGTGGACCAAATGCTTTGTTTCTCTCTCTCTCTCTCTCTCTCTCTCTCTCTCATACTCGCGTTATACTGTTTCAGAAAGGAAAGAAAATGCCCACGAGCTGGGGTCTCTGGAAAGCTGTTTTCTGGGAGCTTAGTGGGATTCATGTTTCGCGTTTTTTATTTGCTTGGTCTTACCCGAAGAAAAGAAGGAACGAGGCTGCTTTACAATAAAAGACGAGGTGTGTTTAGTAAGCAGGTGCTAACGTGGACTTGGAAATCGTAAAGGACGGCTGGGAAAACCATTTTTTCTAGAAGCCTCCTTCCCTGCACTGTGCTGATGACTATACTTCCTTCTGCAGTTACGCTAAATGAGATACGCGATTGGTATTCCTTTCTTCAACTTGCTACTCTCTTCCTTTGAGATCTGATTCTTCACAGGGCTCGCAAGTTAATTCTCCGTCAAGTTTTTAAGTACTGATAATACTGACAGTTATGGAGCTGCGGTTAGATCCCTTCCTGTTGACGGCTATGTTAAGATTTTAAGTACTTCACATTCTCTCTCAAACAGTTTCTGCACCTACAATACGATCCCGTTCTGTTGACAGAATAAGAGGATACAAGAACAGTTAGATCAAATCTCGCGCTTGCATAACTGTAACCGATAGAGAAGAGAAGAGGGGCGAGGAGGGTGAAAGCAGCGAGGATTGATTTGTAAATCAACAGAGATAGCTCAATGGACGATGACGAGTAAAGGAACCAGCCACATGCATTAACGATCAAAAATTAGAAGAAAAGGCAGCAACATCAAAAGCTAGCATCGGCCACAGCCGGCAATCTGAAACGCCTGCTACTTGAGCAAATACAGAGACTGTATCGAACACAAGAGGACAAGCTTTACTCTGGTGGATCTGGAAGGGATCGTTGCCTGTTTCAAGCTTCTTCTTGCGACCTGCGACGGCCTGGGAAACAACCAATTACACCAAATTTTTCCGTTCACGTGATTCCGGGTAGGTGGACTGTCTTCGCACCCAGAAAAAGAAAGTCGAGTATCTGCTCTTATGAGCCAGCTGCGAGCATATTTGAAGCTTTCAAGAAAAAATGACAGAAAAGCGAGAGGCCGGAGAAGTGGCCGCGGCGGAGATGGTAAGATTAGAGAGAGAGAGAGATTTTGTCCTCCACTCTCTGTGGCAGGTCGAAAAAACAAGTTGGCGGCTGTGACCGAGGAGATAGATCTCCTGGGAGTGGACAGAAAATTAGAAAAGGACTAGTGGGGTCAACGTTACAGAAAAAGACAGGGTGGAATCTGGCGCCGAGTCCGGATGCGGTCGGACTCAGATATTTTAAAAGAAGAAAATTTTGTTTTATGGAGTCGCATTATAGTGGCAATTAGGGAGTGAACGGCTGTCAGAGTTTGGTTCGTACTCTATTTTCAACACTTAAAAATCGGTCTCTTGTATTAGTTAGCCGTTTAACAATTGTATATTTTTCTATGTAATCAAATAGTCAAAATTTAAAAAGAAAATTAGATATATAGGGCTGAGATTTGGGTATGCCCCCTTAATGTTTAGGTCATATCTATATAATTATTCAATAGATTGGATTTGAATTTTCACCCGTATAAATTCTGAAAAAAAATGTGTAACAACTATAAATACACATTATGCATGAACCATGTGTTGTATGATTTATACAGTTTCATAAACGTATCTCCTAGCGGTAAAAGAGTACAATTATTAGATTATACAATCGCCCTATTTTTCGTGCATACTTTTCTAATATAAAAGTGTGTGGGACTTCATTAAGATGGCCAAACATTCTACTTAATGGGGCCTAACATTTTTAAAAGGTAATTTGATATCAATCTTTAAAAACAAAAAAAGGTAATTTAGAAAAGTGAAAGTTTGCCCATATTATAAATAATATTTCTATTATTGCCTTTATTATGTGGATTATTAAAAAAATCGGTTACTAAATTGAGTGTAAGTTTAATGGATGAACTACTAAGCCATTGTAAGTGACAGCTACGACTCATGCTTAGTAGTTATTATGATCGGTAGTTCAAACAATTGCCAAAATGTTACCAAAGCATACTTCTAAAATGTTGTTGATTTATGGAGTACTCAAGGAAATAAAAGGATAAATATATAGGTACACATTTAAGAATTAGTTATTAATCTTTTAAATTATTATTAAAAGATGTAAAAATCTTAAGGCCATGTTAGTGCCCTTTTCTAGGAAATGTTAGAAAGGCATTTCTAGTTGAAATAAGTTTCAAGGGGTCATTAGTGCCTCATGTTTCTTGGAAACATTTTTTCTAACTAAAATTCATTACCAGGAAAATCATATAGTTTTTCAAGTAAGATTTTCTTGCCAAGATGAGACGAAAAACCATATGAAATTTTTTTGAATAAGTATTTGACAATTGATGTTATAATACTTCTAGCACAAAGCAAAATTTTGTATTTGATAATTTATTTTACCGAAAGTTTATCGAATAAGTATAGTAATATATGAGATTGATTATTAATTTTCATTTACTCTCCTTGAAAAACACTAAGGATTTGTTTGGAACTTCTAGAAAAGAAAAGAAAATGAGAATGTGACCATCATTATTTCCAAAAATAGTTAGTGAAAATGAGATAATGATAAAATTTTCCTTTTCCACGGGTTCCAAATAGACCCTAACATGTCTATTTATTTTTCTTGAAAATTATAAAAAAATTCCGTGTAATTTCCCTGTAAAACATTAATAGGATTTTATCTTAAGGTTTAATGAAAATGTATATCTTAGGAAAAATATTTCTAAATTTTCCTGGGATATAAAGTTTTGAACCAAGGGCACTAACGGGGCGTAAAAGTCATGCGAACCCAAAAAATATTAACTAAAAATATGGCTAAATATTTTGTATCTAAATATTATTGCCCCAGTGACATTTTTTTGTCATCAAAATTGATTCATTTAGGTGAATAAGTCTTATTCATATTTTTAGAGCCAAGGGATTTCAATTTCAAAGTTTGAAATCCTTGTGGCTCGGTCAACTTGCCACATCACAGAAACCTGTCTACTGTGTTGCCACATCATCATATTATTTAAAACTCTAAAATACCTTCTTCCCCATTTCCTCTTCCCTTTTTCCTCTTAGTGATCCACTTCCATCGTTCCTGGTTCCTGGTCCCCGTTTCCCTTCCAGACCGACCTTGCATTTAGCGCAAAGTTCGTTGAGATTAGACTGAGGACTACAGATTTAACCCAGAAAGACAAAAAGGTTCCAATCGCGTTCATTTTCGTCTGATATCGAATCAGGATCGATCGAGTCAGTCCATTTACGTGGAACCTGTAAAAACGAACCTCTCTACAGAAAACCCCGAGTCTTGTGAAAAATTAGATATATTGTTTCGAGTACGAAACTTCTGTAGGTTGCAGCTATAAAAATATTACTCTTCATATCCAAAGTCCAAAACATCTACTACTTCACTGTGTCAGCTATTGATATCTCCATTAGAAACCTTAAATGCATACATAATCCCATCACTGGCAGCTATTTTCGATTGTTAAATATTCAGAGGTGGGAGGTGTTCGCAGACTACGCTCGGATCTTCAACCCCTATCACCTGCCCTGCATATGGAGAATGGAGAGACCCAAAGCAATGCCACCGACGTCTGTAAGAGAGAAGATGGGGACGGATGCAAAGAACGAGGGAGGGGTGGACGACTGGGACGACGACGGAGAACGGAAGGTAGCGTGTGATATCTGCGAGGTGTGGTAGCATACCAGGTGTGCAGGGATTCACGACGGTGATGCCGTCCCATAGCTGTCTATGGTGGACGGCGACGACGGTATGTAGCCGCAGAAGTATCTCTGAATGGTGTCATCGTCGTCCTTGAATGGCCAGCATTTCGAGAAGTGTCTCGTGTCCAGTGAGACCTGCACCGTGTGGCAAGTTGACCGAGCCACATGGATTTTAAATTTTGATCGAGACCTCTTTTTTAATTTCTTTTTTTCTAATTTCCAAAATTTCCTCTCCTCCTCGTCATCTGTACGGCTCGGGATACCCAGTCTGCCGGTCATCCTCGTCACTTTGTCTGCCACCGCACCGCAGCACGTGCCGTCCGGCCTGAGCCTGAGAACGTCTGTGTGGTGCAACTGCGGGCAGCGCAGATCAAAGCCTTCCCTTTGCTGCTCGCTCGCTGAATTCTTCCATTATCTTTTGAGTGTTTTCAGACATCAAATGCGCCCAGCAGTAGAAGATTCTCTCGCCTCGCTTGTCTTCTCTCACTCACTCTCTCCTGGTTAAGCACTGGTGGGAGAGTAGCATCAATAATCTTCACCTTCTTCTGTCCTCCACTCAGATCTATTTTTCTGGTGAAAAAGACCCATATAGGAATCTTGTCAGCAATCAAGAGCTAAACGAAACAGGAAAAACGGTAGATCCCAGATGAGGATCTTGTCCTGGACAATGTTTTCTCTTACCTGCCGAGAGCTCAGAGAGGAGCTCATTAGATGTGGGCGAGGATCGATGGTAACTACGAGATCTTCATTCAGAAGACGCTCAAAGGGGTAACGTATCATCTCATGCTATTGCAGAGAAATCCATTATAATGGAGCTCATTCTATTTTCTCTTCCGTTCGTTCGGGATCTAAAGCATCCGAGGAGAAGAGAGCCAGACTGTGAGACAAGTATCAGTTTCACAAGAGCCCCCGCATCGCCGTTTCTCTGTTGGGAAGATAGAAAAATGATTGTTGTCACCATCCCACGCTTTTGAGCCGTGAAGACAACATACCATTCATCGGATAAATCCGTCCACCTTCGTTCATCGACGCCTTTTCTGTGCTTAGCTGAGAAACCAGTAGCTGCACTTTGATGATTGATAGTTGACAATTAACAATGGCATGAATAAAGTTCGATTCTTTATCGACTTAGGCTAAGCTCCTGCTTTGCGATTTCTTTTTTGGCACTACCAGGTTGCTTCGAGCTACTACCTGCCGATGATAGTGTGCCTACTTTTTTCGCATTTCTGGGTGTTCTTTATATCTTGAGGTTTATCCAGAATACGAAGGCCAAGACATTAGGAGAGATTTCGTCCTTTTCGTTGGAAAAAAAAAAGGAGGGAGAGAGCGAGCTGTGGATGAGGGGATGCTTTAATTTCAATAGCCAAAAAGAAGAAGCCGATGCTAGCGACAATGATGTCCATGAGACAAGCTTACGAAGATAATTCCTGTAAAAAACGTTGCGGATGTAGCGACAGAAGTAACTGCGGTTAAGTGATTGCTAATTAGTGCAGTTTAGATAAAGAATGAGAGAATCATGAGGAGAAGAAAAATGCAAATAAAACCTTTGTTCGACTGTGCACACAGTAAATCAATATTGCTCCGACGCCGGCTCCTCCATGGCTGTCGAGGTTTGTTATATTTTTATAGCCGGTCTGCAGATGACTATAGAAACCTAATCGATGGAGCGTTGTGTCACGGGGTCGCAACTCCTTTGCTTAACCCGTGCGGCACTTGTGTGCAAACTCCTTTGCCAATACACAAGTCAGCCTAACTCTCACTCTTACTTGCAAGGGCTATACTCACTCGCCCGATGAAAGCAATAAGAGAATGGAAGAGGACTCAAGGGACTTTCTCAAGAGAGATTGTATTCCACTCCAATGAGTTGTGTACAAATGAGAGGCTCTCCCCTACTTATAGTTTTGAGGGAGAGCAAAGAATGTTCTAGATTATGTACACTTGTCATTGATCCAATGGGTTGGATCCTTCTAGACTATTCCACTACCATCTAACTATGGACCTTTCTAGACTCCTATATACAGTACTAGGGTGTATGCCCAAGTACATATACCAGATCCAACTTGGTGTATGTGCGGGACCTTCTAGAGAGCTTCTAGAGATCCTTCCTTCTAGAGCATGAGTTGGGCCATCCATAGAGGGCTTGGACTAGAACCTCCTCTATGTATCCTCAAATTGGCCCAATGGGTGGACAGTGGGCCTAGGTCCCGTGACATTCTCCCCCGCCTAATTCACGCAACGTCCTCGTTGCGTTCCTTGTACATCGTGATCTGGTCCTCGAACTGCCATAGCGCCTCAACTTCTTCCCATGTAGCCTCACTTTCTGGCAATCCATACCATTTCACAAGGTACTCAGTCTTAGGCTGGACTCCCCTTCGTCTTTTCACGCGATCGCTAATGATGTACTCCACCTCCTTGTCAAATGACGAAGTCATCAACGGTGGTGCACGTTTGCTAACTCCACGTGAGGGATCCTCCGCATCTGCATGGTAGGGCTTCAATATGCTTGCATGAAAGACCGGATGAATCTTGAGGGACGGTGGGAGTTGGACTTGGTATGAAACCTTTCCTACTCTCTTGATGATGGGGTAGGGCCCTTCATATCTCCTTACCAACCCCTTGTGCTTACCGCGCAAAGCCTTGAACTGTTGGGGTGGTAACTTTATCATGACTAGGTCCCCCACCTTGAACTCAAGTGGCCGCCTCTTTCTATCCGCGTGCTTCTTCATCCTCTTAGCAGCCTTGTGTAGGTAAGACTTTGCTATGTCAGCTTGTTCATGCCAATTCTTAGCAAACTGGTATGCTGCAGGGCTCTTGCCTTCATAGCTGGTCCCTACCGTCAATGGTGTGAGCGGTTGTTGGCCGGTGGCCAACTCAAAGGGGCTGTGGCCTGTTGACTCGCTCTTTTGCAAGTTGTAGCAAAACTGGGCCACATCCAACAGCTTCACCCAATCTTTCTGATTTGCACTCACGAAGTGCCTTAGGTATTCCTCCAGCAATGCGTTTGCACGTTCTGTTTGTCCGTCTGTTTGAGGGTGAAAGCTTGTGGAGAAGCAAAGTTCTGTCCCCAAAAGTTTGAACATCCCCATCCAGAACTTCCCAGTGAACCGAGGGTCTCGGTCACTTATAATCGTCTTAGGGACTCCCCAATACTTCACCACGTTTTTCAGGATCAGCCGGGCTGCTTCATCTGTTGGAGCCAGCAATGAAGGTAGCATACTTGGAGAACCGATCTACCACAACTAAGATAGACCCCATCCCGTCCATCTTAGGCAACGCTGATATGAAATCCATGGAGATGCTTTCCCATGGTCATTCCGGCATAGGCAATGGCTCCAGCAGCCCTCCCGGCTTTCTATGTTCAACCTTGTCTTGTTGGCAGACTAGGCAGGTTTTCACGTACTCGTCTATATCGTCTGCCATCCGAGGCCAATAGTACCTGGTCTCCAACAAAGCCAGGGTCCTTCTCTGTCCTGGGTGGCCAGCCCACAGGGTGTCATGGCATTCCTTCATCACTTCTCTTCTGAGGGTGCCCCACTTTGGTACATAGAGGCGGTTCCCCTTGGTGTAGAGAAGCCCATCCTCTTTCCAAAATCTCCTTGTCCTTCCACCCTCGATAGCTTGAATGATGCCTCTGGCCACATCATCCTTGTCAAGCCCTTCCCGTATACGGTCTGGCAAGGTCTCATTAAGTTTGCTTACCGTGGTTACATGTTCGAGCTTCATGGTGGCAAGTTCGGCCTTCCGACTCAAGGCGTCCGCAACCTGGTTAATTCGTCCAGGCTTGTATTCCATCACCATATCAAACTCGGCCAGGAAGTCTTGCCAACGCGCTTGCTTTGGACTCAACTTCTTCTGAGTCTGAAAGTAACTTGTAGCCACATTGTCCGTCTTGACAATGAAGCAAGAGCCAAGCAAGTAGTGCCTCCACGTTCTTAGGCAATGTACCACGGCCATCATCTCCTTCTCTTGAACCGTATACTTTCACTCTGTCTCATTTAGCTTCCGACTTTCATATGCAACAGGGTGCCCATCCTGTTCCAATACCCCTCCAATGGCAAAGTTAGAAGCGTCAGTGTGTACCTCAAAAGTTTTGGAATGATCCGCCAACTTGAGCACTGGTTCCGCCATAACTGCGCCCTTAAGGTCCTCAAACGCCTCCTTGCACTGCTCCGTCCATAGCCATGAAACATTCTTTTTCAACAAATTTGTGAGTGGAGCAGCACGCTGCGAGTATCCCTCGATGAACCTTCGGTAGTAGTTGACAAGGCCTAAGAAACTCCGTAGCTCTGTCACCTTCGTGGGTACCTCCCACTTTGCTATAGCGTGGACTTTGGCCTTGTCCATCCAGATCCGCCCATCTCCGATCCAATGCCCAAGGAATGAGACTTCCTTCAAGGCAAAAGAGCACTTCTCTCTCTTCACATAGAGAGAGTTTTCCCGTAGTACTTGGAAAACAATTCGTAAGTGGTCTAAGTGTTCCTTTATCGTTTGACTGTAGACCACGATATCATCCAAGTAGACCACCACGAATCGATCCAAGTATGGATGAAAGATCTTGTTCATCAAAGTGCAAAACGTAGCTGGGGCATTTGTTAAACCGAAGGGCATTACTAGAAACTCGTAAGCTCCATACCTGGTGACGCAAGTAGTCTTCGGCTCATCTCCTTCAGCAATTCTCACTTGATAGTACCCCGATCGTAGATCAAGTTTGCTAAAGTATCGTGCCTCAGCCAGCCTATCGAACAAATCTGCTATGAGCGGAATCGGATATTTATTCTTGATGGTTACCTTGTTGAGTGCTCGGTAGTCGATGCACATCCTAAGGGTCCCATCGTGCTTCTTCTGGAATAATACCGGGGCTCCATAAGGGGCTTTCGATGGTCGTATAAATCCAGCATCCAGCAACTCTCGTAGTTGCCTCCTTAGTTCCTCCAGCTCAGGTGGCGACATCCGATATGGGGCTAGCGCAGGGGGTCTTGAGCCGGGCTCCAACTCGATTTGGTGATCGACCTCCCTCCTTGGTGGTAATCTCTTAGGCAGCTCTGGCGGCATGACGTCCTTAAAATCACTAAGGACCTTCTCGACTTCTCGTGGCATGGGCATCCCATTTTTCTCTTCTGACAAAGTGGCCAAGTAGGTTACCTCACCCTTCTTGAGGCCTTTGACCAACTGCATAGCCGATAACATCTTTCCTGTCTTCTTGCCATCCTTCAACACCGGGACCATGCAAGGTGCCTTCTCATCCAGAAAGCTTAACACACCTAAGCATGGCATAGGAATGGCCTTGGCCGAGCTAAGGAACTCCATTCCGAGAATGACCTTGAAGTCATCCATGGGCACTACTGTCAGGTTAATGGTGCCTTGCCATTCTCCTGTCTTAAAGGCGATGCTCCTTGCAACTCCAATCACTGGTTTAGCCTCAGAGTTGACCGCCTTCATCCTGCTCACGTCCTTCTCCAACTTGAGACCCAGCCTCTTGGCCTCTTCTCCTGAGATGAAGTTGTGAGTGGCTCCCGTATTAATCATAGCACGTGTGTTTTTGCCATTTAGACACACATCTACGTACATGAGGTCCTTGACTGAATGGGCAGCAGGTTTTTCCACATGAGCCTGCCCCTTCATGGCATTGAGGAGTCTAAGTGCCCCCATCTTAGGCTCCTCCTCATTCTCGCTCTCCTCCTCATGGCCTTCCATGTTCACCAACAAGGCATTGAGAGCTTTCTTCTTTGGGCACTCAAAAACTCTATGGTCTCCGTCACAAATGAAACAACCAGAGCGACGAGGGACGAACTTACCTTTGCCCTTTTGATCATAGCTGGTTTTCTTGCCTTCTTCCTTCTGGTACTTCGGTTTGTCTCCCCCGCCTTTGCCTTGGTTAGGCTTGCCCCTTTTGTCTTTGTTTGAGCCCTCAGCCTTCTTTGTGAATTCGACCAACTTCTCCGCTGTTGAGAGTGCGGTGGCCAGGTCTTGAACTCCCCGCCTTTGCAACTCTTGCTCCGCCCAAGGTTGCAAACCGTCCATGAAGAAGAAGAGCTTGTCTTTCTCAGCCATGTCAGATATATTTAGCAGCAAGGCTGTGAACTGGTTGACATATTCTCGAATAGACCCCGTATGTTTTAGCCGCTTTAGATCCTTCCGGGCTAAGTACTCCACGTTCTCTGGGAAGAATTGAGACTTGATCTCCTTCCTGAAATTTTCCCACGTTGCTATAGTGCAACGGCCTTCGGTCACATCACCGTACCTCCGTCTCCACCATAGCATTGCATCGTCGGTGAGATACATAGTAGCCGTATCCACCTTCAAGGCTTCTTCTGAAATCTTAGCGGCTTTGAAGTATTGCTCCATTTGCCAAAGAAAATTCTCCAAGTCCTTGGCATCTCGCTTCCCATTGTAGCTCTTAGGTTCTGGGACTTTGACCTTTGGAGAAAACTCCCTCGGTCCAAACCCTCCCCCAGAAGCTACCGCCTTCTCCAATAGGGTCAATCGAATTTTGACATCTTCGAGCTCAGCTACTTCTTCGCGGAGGCTAGTCATTTCTCCTTCCATAGTCTCAAGCCTTTCTGACATGCTTTCAACCTTCTCTGTTGTCTTTTCATTCAAGGTTTTAAAAACCTCTACTGCACTTCGCATGTCGGCCTCAAGACTATGCAAGGCATCTACAAAAGCGTTCGATTTGTTCAAACACTCAGAGAGAGTTTGTTCGAACTTACCGGCCCGAGCCTCCAGTATAGACATACGAGCATCCAAAGACGATTCCCGACCTCGGTCCCTTGACCTATCTCTTTTCGTCTTTGAAGACTGGCCCTCCACCGGCACGTTGGTCACTTGCGAATCGCTGGCCATGACGCAACAACAATCCTCAACAATTCCCCCTCTCGAACCGAAGCTCTGATACCAACTGTCACGGGGTCGCAACTCCTTTGCTTAACCCGTGCGACACTTGTGTGCAAACTCCTTTGCCAATACACAAGTCAGCCTAACTCTCACTCTTACTTGCAAGGGCTACACTCACTCGCCCGATGAAAGCAATAAGAGAATGGAAGAGGACTCAAGGGACTTTCTCAAGAGAGATTGTATTCCACTCCAATGAGTTGTGTACAAATGAGAGGCTCTCCCCTATTTATAGTTTTGAGGGAGAGCAAGGAATGTTCTAGATTATGTACACTTATCATTGATCCAATGGGTTAGATCCTTCTAGACTATTCCACTACCATCTAACTATGGACCTTTCTAGACTCCTATATACAGTACTAGGGTGTGTGCCCAAGTACATATACCAGATCCAACTTGGTGTATGTGCGGGACCTTCTAGAGAGCTTCTAGAGATCCTTCCTTCTAGAGCATGAGTTGGGCCATCCATAGAGGGCTTGGACTAGAACCTCCTCTATGTATCCTCAAATTGGCCCAATGGGTGGACAGTGGGCCTAGGTCCCGTGACAGTTGGCTCTGAAGCAAATCAAGGGGTTGTACTTTGAACGATGGCTTTGCGAAGGGTTTACTTGAACTGATCTGAGCTCTGCTTTCTGATTACTGGGTGTTGTGATCAACCAGTTTTTCAGTTTCTCCTCGGAGAGACATTTTGTACTGAAATGACTGAGATCGATCTGTTCTATTACGGAAATCCTATCTTCCCTCTGAAAAAAATTTGAATGGGTTCTCTGCACTCTGAAAGTGAAATTTCTGGGCAATCTCCACATGAGTGGTAGAGCCTCCCTCTGCCATAAGATAGCAAGTACAGTTGTTCTTTAACTCTGAACTCCATAAACATTGCTGATGGAGAATTTGTACAATTGCTTCTTCCAGCCTGAATTTCAGGACCCACAAAAAACGCAATATGATGCTGCTACCTCTGACGCGAAACTTTTTCGCTGAATGATCACAGTCACCATTACTTCCGTTTCGACCTTCCCGGCGTCATTAAACGAGTCTTCCCCCATGGGCGTCGTCGCTGATCTCCCAAAAACGGTATTTTAGCGGAGATTAAGTCAAGGTCACAGTTACAAGAACATTAATTATTCGGGGTTTTTTCAAGATTTCACTTCTGAATCATGGTGTCTCGATAAGAGTTCACAGTCAGATTCGAATTTTTTAAAACCCAATCACAACTCAGAACCGTGCCCACTCATTTTCTTAGTGTAGTGATATGATCTTTCGAGTTTTGACCAGGTTTGGCATTCGGAACTCCGGCTCAGACCAGTGCCTGTTGACTCTTCTACCTTGAATCACTGTTGACGAATTATCAAGCAGCAACAGGCTATGAGCTATTAAATAATACAAGTTAGTCTTCATTGATTTCAGCCATTGTTGTCACGCGCAGGACGATGTATTTTATGATTTATTCAGGTCTTAGAGGCGACTCGATTCTTTTGATACCTCGAATGCACGCAGGCTCCTCGTTACAGCACTTCTGAGTCGTGAAATAAAGACAAAACTCTCACTTGATACTAAAATGGAGGATGCTACCCACTACGCCGTCGAACCAATAATCAGGAGGAATCTTCAACGCTAAAAGTTCCGATAGCTTGAGATTAAGCAAACAAGAAATGGAATAATTTCTTCCGCTTTGCTCTGTAGCACTGCGAGACTGCGAGTGTTCTTTCAATTTTTTTCCCCTCTTTTTCCTGTGTGTCCGACTGATCTGGGTTACCTGGAGTTTGTGTTGCTGCCGTGAGGTGGCGAGGGTGGCGACAGAGCCGCAAAGGAAAAAAATTTCTGCAATTGCAGATGAAAACGGGGGGAGAGGATTATTGCCCGTACATTTACTAGGCCTGATGTCGGTAACTCCGCCGCTGTTCTTTGTGCTCGTTTGTGGTGAAAGGAAAATTAAAAACATAATAAAGACACAAGACATAAAAAGAAGAGAGAGAAATAGGGCTATCATATTCTCTACCCTTCAGGGAGAGAGAGGGGCTTTTGGATTGCACTCCGTCTCGTCCTCTTCGTGAGAAAACCGAATTCCAACTGCAATCAGACCCATCTCATCCCAGATTAGGTTTTCTGGTGATGAGAATCCGAAATAGTTCAAGTGTCGGTTTCTCTTTCCTTTCTCCGCCGTCTTTACCGCCTGGTTCTTCGTTTGTTTGTGACCAGCCAGTTGAGAAATCAGAAGGGGCGAAACAGCACCGCGGAGACGGCACGATGAGAAGAAGAGGAGTAGAGATTCACAGCACGCAGCAGGAAGGGAAAACGGACGGCGAGGTGCACCGACAGAAGAATCAAATGCTCATCGCTCGTGGGTTCGAAGATCGATCAATTTCCGATGCCGACAGAAGCAAATGCTCGCTGGGGATGAATGGTCGTGGCGTCTCTGCTATTATCGAACAGGTAGAGGTTTTCTGTCTTTATCTCTTCGATTGGAATGAAACCCGTTAAAAGTTTCCCCGATTTCTTTCCGTCTCCTCTCTCTGTTTTGTCGGCGGATCGAGGTGCAAAAGAAAGAAGAGTCGTCTCTGAGTTGATGACTTTTACAGGCGTTGCAAGGGAAAGAAAAGGAGGGACGGGGTGCAAGAGAAAGGAGTAGCAGAAGAAGGTAAACAAAATGGGAAGAAAAAAACAAGTTTCTTTACTGGTATTGTCATATTCTCCTCAAATGGTAAAAATCAACTTCAATAGTACTGTAAAGTTAGTAGCCGGGGATGTCATTTCTGTGTACGCGTTACTTTTCCACTGCTCCGCCATTGACGAGTTCTAAATGTATGAAGCGGAAATCTTCAAGAAATCTATTGCAGTGTATGAACTTTGAGGAAGTAATTAGATCATAAATTTTAGTGCAGCTATTACCCATTTCGGTTGTGCTCTTATCGCTCGAATTTTTGTGCCTAAATCTTTTGCTGTTCTAGGGAGACAAACACGAAGAATTCAAGTGCACAAATCCCCCAAGGTAACACTGCTTCTACTGTAGATTGGTCCTTTTTAATTTCCGCACTTCAAATTGAACAAGATATTCTCTTCTTTTCTTCCTTTCGTTTCATGTTGTTCCGTTCCCCTTTTCTTTGATTGGGGCAGGAGATGAGAGGTGGGTGGAAGGAGAGGCCGTGATTCCATTGAAGAAGAGAAAAGCAAGCTACGGGTGTGGAGAGGAGGAGGTGACAATGAAAAAAGAGACGAAAACGAAGACACATTTAAAGAGGAAGATACCCAGGAAAAGAATTCGTGAGGAAGAAGCAAAGGAATCAAACGAAGATGCCGGCAGTGCTGTTAAGAAGCATAGAAATAGCAACGGTGGTGCGTTAATGGAAGGATCGCGATGCAGTCGCATTAATGGGAGAGGATGGAGATGTTGCCAACAGACGCTCGTTGGTTACTCTCTCTGCGAGCACCACTTGGGGAAAGGAAGGCTCAGAAGCATGAACACCGACCGCAGCCAAGCCACCCACATCAGTACGCCTGCAAACAACAGCGTCGATCATGGCGATACAAAGAACGGGTCACCAAAAAAGCACCAAGATGATCAGCCCCGACTAGAGGATAACGAAACAGGCAAGAAAACCACTACGAAAAGGAGGAAGCTTGGCATGGTGAAAGCTCGCTCCATCAGCAGCCTTCTAGACCAGACTCTCCATACCACTCCGAACCCAATCAGCCTCCCTCTTGACGGCAACATTGCTGCTGCTGCTACAACAACTTAAGGAACGATCTAAATCATCAAACTGTTTATATTTTAATACTTCCCCTCCAATCTTCACCCTTTTTGTGTATTTTGAGCTTCCGAGGAAAATTTTTCTTCGTTTTACTCTTCTGAACGACGAGTGGGTTTTCTCTGTGATGTTTCTTCTTCCAACTAAATACAAACCTCTCTGGTTTTTGGGTCACTGGCCATGAGAATGCACATGTATATCTGTCTCTTCACGTAGAAGGAATTAACCCTAAATGCAGTCCAGGACTATGACAGAAGGTCCGATCATGGTGAATTTGAAGAATGTTCAGATCAGTAAATTCAGTCAAATATTCCATCGTTGAGGAAAGCTCAAGTGCCCACACTAATTTAAGCTGCGTCTTCCTGTAATCAACTCCAGGGAAAATATCTCACAATTCTGAGTTTAAAATTCTGGTTGAAGTGATGGGAACTGGGAAGAAAACAGACGATGAGGAAGAAGATCCATGACAAGGAAAGGGAACGCAGCATCGACAGCAGCTGTGATCTGTCTCGAACGAGCCGATCTTTCATGAGCAATGGCCCCGCTGCTGGCTGGACGATGGCCGTGTAAGAGTCTCGATCATGCCAGTGCAGCAGAAGTGAAGCTTCTAACGCGGTAACTCTGGGACTCGGATGAGCGTATCGGTGGGTATCGGCTGTATGTCCACCAAGTATACGTAGTGATTAGGAGTACTATAAGAGGGACCCGTGAAGTGATATACGTACTGCCACATTCAAGTCGGTTTGTTGAACAAAGGAACGAAAGCCACAGATTTTGATGTGACTTGAGCTGCATAAATAAGTGGTCCCATGATTCCCACTAAGCGAAAGTACCGGCCCCGGCCGAATTCTTTCTGACTCGGCGTTGAGTCGTTCACTCGCAAGTCGGGTTTGAAGTCCAAGCCAAAAGCTAGTTCGTTCAAGCTCGAATTTGAAAATAGGTTCGTCTAGTGTAACAAACTAAGTTTTAAATTTTCTAAGCTCGGCTTATTAACTCGTGACCGACTCATTAGCATAATTTTTTTTTTTATGAAAATATACTTTACTTTAATTGCCATCATCAATTCCCTCTTTAGCTAGTTGATAATTGTTCTTATTTACGTGAAACCTCAAAGAAAATCGATCTTTAAGCCCTTTTGAGTCTCTCAACATCTAAGATTATTATTTGCCACTACAATAAATACTATTGATGGAGGTGTTTGCTTTTTCTTTTAGGTCTATTAAACTGGTTATTATACATTAAGATGTTCTGTGGCAAAGTCTTAGACTCCTTTATGATACCTTGGAGTTAAATAGTACTAAAGTCATCACAATATTTTGTTTATTCATTTTTGTAAGGACCATGGACACTATATTTCTCCACATTGGTATGATATTGTCCACTTTGGGCGTAAACCTTAGTGTACCACTTTCTTTTAATATTGTTTATACCTTATAAAATTATAAATTTCGTCTAACGTTTGTAGATTAATAATAAAAAATACAATGGTTGATCAGTTGCACAACCACTTCCACTCCCCTCAAATAATCTGTACGGAGCAGTATAGGTTGGGATTTTGACACGTTGCCCTTTCTTTCGTTTGTGCCGGTCTTTATTCGATGAATATGCTGACGCAGCGAGAGAGACAGAGAGAGCTCGTTTTCTTGTCCATGGATTTCCGTTGTTGAGTCTTTTTCAGATTTCAGGAGACTTCTTCTATAATCTGCTCTCATTGTGTCGCAGCCGAATGAGGATTCAAAAGAGACCGCCGGCTCTGTTTCTTCGCCTTTGTCAGTTTCCTTCTCCACCATTAACAGAAGGCCACCGACTACGAATCCTGACGTAAGGAGTCGTACAGAGCCGATACATCAGGAGAATGAAGAACTTAACTGTGGTAATCCTGCTGTGGAAAAGAGTTTGATGTTGTTGGTCGTCACAGGTCTTGCAAGGAGAAGCGCGCAATGGCTGTAAGAGGAAACTTTTGCTTCTCTCCCTTCCTCACATGGTTTAAAACGTAAGATGATCGACTGTATTCTTCCATCATGGATATTGCTTCTGTAGACGCACCACCGTGTTCTTCTTGTAAATAACTCTTATAATGGTTTGGGCCCTTTTTTGTTTTTTTTTGTGAAAGAATCGAACCTCTGTAGCACGAAAAATTGATTTGTGCGTCTGGGCAGGAGTGAAAATAGCTCGGATGGTGCAAACGAAGATGTGTCTCAGCATCCATGTTCTCATTTGCCCAGGTAGAACAAGATCATCACAACTCTTTTTTCTATGACGAAATTAAGTGAACAATCGGGTCTCTTGCTCTTCTACCTTGTTGTTGACTGAGGAGCAGAAAGCCAAAGTTGGGACGAAGGGGAGAGACGCATCCCGTTGAAGAAAAGAAGCAGAGACGCAATCGGACAATGAGAAGACGACAGAGACAAAGGGAAGGGCGGACGAAGAAGCGGAAGAAAACTCGAAAGATAAACCAGACAATCGTTCGAGCATCATAAGCAGAAATAATGACGGCGCGATAAGGGAAGAATATTGGTGCAGTCGCAGTGTTGCCAACCGACATCCGGCAGCGACTCTCTCTGCAAGCATTACCGAGCAAGGCTCACGGGGAGGCTTCTGAGAGCCTGGAAAGGGAGCACGGAGGTGACAGCAGCCGAGAAGAGGAAGACTGGGATGTCGAAGGCCTGTTCTATTAGCAGCTTTTTGGTCTACCTCGCCTCAACAAGAACGCCACCGATTATTACTACTACTGATGTAACGGTGGATAAGAGGAGGAATCGAGGAGAATCCTTGCAGTTTGCAGAGACAAACAGGCAATTTCTTGTAAAAGCTGTAGCTACAGAAGGATTATTTTGAAGCGTTACAATTTTCATTTCACACGGGACCCCTTTTTTTTTTCCCCAAAAGTAATTTATTTCGATAATTAAAAAAGTAAATAAATAATATTATTATCAAGATTCTCTCTTTTATTTTATTTAAATTGATAAATCAAATATATCTAAAAATCACCTTTTTTTAACTACAGAAGAGGCGACGAAGCGCGTCTGCAGTTCACGACTCGTGATAATATTGAGACATGTCCGTCCGAGGCTCTGAGCTGCTGCAGTGCTCTGTACCTTGCGATCAATGGTGTGGAGAAGATTATTTCATCTTCAATCGTCATCTTTTCTACTGATTTCGCGAAAGCAACGAATTACCTTTCCCGACTCGGTCAGGACAAGCAACTTACAGTCGCAGATCTGAAGTAGTCTGGAAAAAAGAAAACGAAATCCCTCACATTTGTATCATTTCCGTCTGTCATTTTCTCACCAAATCCTCAATAGCCAAGTGCTTCGGCTTCGATCTTCTCCGGCTTGCTTTGCTGTCTCAAGGTAAGGACACTGATCAACCTCCACAATCCCTGTTTTCTTGAAGAAAATAAGGCTTGCGATTTGAAAGACGAAAGAAAGCCGAAGAGTTTCAAAACTCAAAAACGTTTTCATATTTGTTTTATTTGTCTCCGGATTTCTCTAACCCCAGGCAAGGTCCAAGTTCCGTTGTGTTTTATTATTTCTTCTTTGCCTGTGACATTCGTTTGTTCTACAGTTATACGTGCCTGTAGAGATTTGATGATCTTAGCTACTTCATAAAGGAATCTGCAAATATTATTTCTTCAAACAATACAAAGACTCAACTTCAACAACCGTAGAAATGTACGTTCACCTTTACCTCATCTTTGCACCAGGGATTCACATTCTTTCTTTCAGAGATTTTTTTTTCTTCTTTTTTCCCGCTTTCCGCGTTTAGTTTTGAGATCTGGTGTAATCTACTCGACCGTATCAGTGACCAGCACGACATGGATATGCAGTTCCGGTACCGAGTTGTAACTTTTCCTCCTTCAGCGCCGCTAGGACTGACCATTAAATAGATTAATGGTATAAGTCTTGACGTGCATATAAAATGAAAATGAAGAATACAAATGGATGCTCTTTAGGGATTTTCTATACAAACAAGTGGTGGCTTTATCGTTTCCGGCATCCTTTTTCAAAATCTGAAACATTTTACATAATGTCTCTATATATCTGAATTTTTATTTTTTATTTTTTTGGGGTGTAATCTAGTACTATTCTTCAAATCCAAATCGATCTTTGTGAAAACCACAGAAGATCACAGCATATTAGACGACAGAAATGACTAGGTTTGAGTAGAATCTGAAGTTCATACCTGTACATAATTTTCTGGATGTTGTAGTTCGTAGATTTGGTGATGTTTGCTCATCTGCTCGAAATCATGGGTTCGGTTTAACCTTGATTTCAAATTTTCAGGGGAGTAATTTTGGCCAACATACTAGAAAGATAAAACTATGAGAGGAGACAAGAAGGATACTGGATACAGCAGGAGCTTTAACAGCTCCGGTTTGATTACATAAATACAGGCCTGGAACTGCTACTGCCAGTCATAAAGGTTTGGTTTTATAATACATGCACTTTCGTGTTAAATGGGGGATTATGTACATTGACATATGCAATTCTAGTATCTCCCCTGATGGGTAGGTTGATGAGAAGAGCTGTCCGTCCGATTCAAACGCTTCTGCCTGTACCTCCATGCCACTTGGATGCGAGTTGCAGCCAGTTCTCTCCAGTAGGGAGACTCATACCTGCTCAACAGAAAATAAGGCCCAATTATTTTGGAAAATGTTTTCGTTCATTTCAATTTTCACTAGCACCAGGAATTATAATTAGCCATCATGATCAACTAGAAATGCTGAACGGAATGGTGATCCACACTCTACTGTGGGAGTGTGGCAAGTTAGTTTCAGGAGTCAAATATGTGTAACTTGGTAGGAAAGGCTTAGGTCTCCACCAAAGATAAATTATTGGACTGGCCGCAAAATCTCTCTAAGAATGCGGTTCACAACTTAAAAAGGAGTTACTCAAGATTAGGTAATGTTAGACCTTATAGCTCCTTTGACACGTGGATTCCGCAAGAACCGAGCAAAAAGAGCAGTGACTTCATCCAGGTCCGTTGCTCGAAGTGAAAAAGCTTCCACATTACTGATGCAAAGTGCCGTCCTGTTAGAGAGCAATCTTTGGCTTGAGTACCTGATTTTCCTACACTCTGCAAAACAAAATTCATTGTTATAGGATTTAGAATCAAGAGAAAGACAAGGTCATGTGGAAACCTGCGATGTCAGGAACTGTTACGAGTATATTCAACTGAGGTATATAATTTTAGTTGTTTCACTAGATTCTTTTGCTGAACATCAACTGAGAGAAGGCAAGGTTTTAGAATTGGAATTGTACCTTTGTTCACACCGGACTGCTCTAGGCACCAAGTAAGAAGTTCTTCACCACAGACATCACCTTCAGACAGAGGGACCACGTGTCCATCTGCTCCGATGCTCTCCATCTTTCCCCTCACAATGAAAACCATCTTGTCAATGGGGCCTCCTCGATATAGGATTTTGCTTCCTCCTATGTACAGCTTTTGTCTTAACCTTTGACAGATGGCATCTAAGATGGGTTCATCCATTAAGGTGAAAATACGCACCTGAAACCAAGTAGCAGTTTAGGATTTTCAACAACTAAGAAGGAAAGTTTACCACCAGACAGACATGGGCGGAGATATTCCAACACATAGGTTATGCAAAACTAGTTGTCTTCCCATCTCCAATGGAACACCTGATAGAATGCAACACTTATAGATAGTGCATTGAAAATGAAGAATGTGATGCCCATTTTTCTTTCCCCTTCTTAAACGACAAACACATGGACCCCCACTTCCCAAATTTGTAACATAAGACATAAACCAGCTCAGAAATATATAACAACTCCCTTTAAAACCAGATGAAAATCATCTCAGAACCAAACAATGAAGCTTGAATTTGGAAAAAGTTTTGTTCACTCTCATGACCTTTTAAAAACATCCCAGCTAGTAGTGTCCTCTTGCTTAGAAATCTCATCTGCATAGTTAATTTATTGGAGTTTCTAAAAATTTTACACATTCAGTGCATTTTTTGGGTTTGCAAATACCCACTTAGTATCAAGCATTTGACCAAATTAGCTAAACAGAGTGAACTAGGCAGTATCTTTGCATGTCTGTGGGTGACTTGTTCCCTTCTCCAGCAAGAGACTAAGCCATTTTGGTTAGCAGAAGAACATATCCAGTGACAGACTGAAAGTGAGCAATTTCTTCAAAGCACCGTAAAATGTGTTTTGTGTTTATAACTGGCTTTACTGGACTTTGAGAGAAGAGGTGGGGGGTAGTTTTGTGTTTATAACTGGCTTTACTGGACTTCAAGTACTTCTGTACCAAGATATCTTTTTCAACATTTTTTTAAGAGGTACTACAACCCCTGAAAAATCTCTTAATTACTCTCACCTGCGAGAAATGCTAACTTAACTCTTACCCCCTATTATTCAATTTTATGCAAAAGAAAAGATACTACTTTTGAAATTTTTATTAATTTATTACAGTGGGCCCCACAAATGAGTTCCACCCTTGGGTGCTCCCCTATCTTGAGATAGAAGAAAGGTGGTGGTGGTGATGGTAGGGAATGTCCCCCCAACCCATTTTTCCAGGTGTATTCGGTCATGATAATTTTACTATGGTGTATTCTCTCGTGAGGTTCTGGGTAGAAAGGTGTCAATTAGACATGCCCAATGATGTAATTTTACCCCCTTTTGTTACTGTCTTATGGCTGTAAATGATATAAGTGTAATAGAGGTAATATGGACATTTTCCTTTTAAATCACTTTAATTGTCTAATAAAGACGTTAGGGGTCAACCAAACTCCCTAATGTGACTGCTCTTTCGATGCTGTCTTTTCCTCTTATTCTCTTCTCCTTCACTTTCTTGCTCTTCAATTCTTCCTTTCTCTTAGTTTACAACATGGAAAATATTTTGGGCATGTAATCCACAGTCACAGGCTAATTGGGCAAAACAAAGATTGACAAAGGAAACTGAGGGATATTCAATATCTCTTCCTTCTACCAGATCCATAGACAAATTATTTCAGAAAAAATTGAGATTGTAGAGATCAAAATTGCCTTACATTTTCATATTACACTCTCCTCATGTAAAAGTTAAATGCCATCTGCTCATATATATGTCTAAGTATAAAACTGTTTGAAAGAAGGACTGCTTTTTTATTTTGAAATGGTCAAAAGAACTGCATGAATATGCCATATCAACCACTATGTCCACAAGGTAGGTGAGACTTATTACTTTCTTGACAATTACCTCAAATGAGTTATCTATTCTTGGAAAAATATTTTGTGCTCAGCAAATCATCTCAATATGTTAAATTTAAAATTAACCAGAAAATATTCATTAAGTGGGTGAAGCAGACTCACTTTCCTGACAAACTTAAAGAGATGGCGACGTATTTCTCGTTGTAGATCCTCTGGTAATTTCTCCATCAGCAGCTCTTCATTTACTCCTCGAGTCGCAGCCCAAGTAAATCTTTCTGACTGTCGCACTTGCCTATTTATCAACAGTAAATAGGCAGTCTATCAACAAAGTGCTAGTGAAACAGTTACTTCCAGGATAAACTAGAGATTGAAAGCAAAAGAGCAAGAAAGAAACATGAAAGTGAACTACTTTGATACGAAACATTTGAAAAACACATTAAATACCTCCTAAGCTCTTCTGGCAATCTCCGATGGCTCATCCACTGTTCAACATCACGGCGTCTTAGTTGCATTTCAAGTCTCCTGTGGTCACAGAGAAAGATTTAAATCACTAAACACTTTTACAGGATTAATTAGTAAAAAGATATAATGTACTGCATATTTACAGGTACTGACGTAGTCCTCAAATGGAAGCCTCACTTAGTAGCCAAAGGCTTGAACATACAAAGCCTACATGTGAAGGAACTTAAGGTCAGCCCTTTTAGGTTCCCGAGAAGGGTGGACAATAATTGACCCACAATGGTTTATTACTTGAATATGAACCAGTGAATATTGATGACAAATGTAATGGCCACATTGAATGGTGAGGATCATCCAAGGTTTAAACTCGCATGCACAAATATGCACCTGGGTTACCAGATAATGTGTAATGTGTTTGACAGGCTACTTAAGTGAAGCTTACATAGAGCACCTGTTCCACCACTTATATTTACATAAACATGTGAGGTTCAACCACACATCTGGTACACATTACTGCACAAACCCTGATCACAATCTTAATGGAGGTAGGCACATCCCAAAATTTTCACAAAAAAAGATGGAAGAAAGTTTTCAAAAAAAAGGAATACACATAAACCATTATGCTTAGGAAATTGAAAAAAAAAACTCACCTACGGCCAAGAGATTGAAGAAAGTTCTGCATATTTCCAATAAGTAAAGCAAAAAGGAAGAGACCAAGTCCAATAATGCCCATAGTGAATAGAACTTCCCACACAAAAGAACTTGGAATTTGGTTTCCAGCCAGAGTACTTATTTGCTAAATCCATGACCAGCACATATGAGAAGAGATTATTAAATAAAAAGTTTATTTCCAAGTACAAGTGAATGTACATAAAGAAATCAAATCTTATCTATGGCTGTTCAAATAATAATGAAAAATAGCAAGCAAACAAAAAAACTAAGTGAATGTAAGAGGTAAAAATCTCCAACAGACAAGCTATTGTTGGAGGACCCCGCTGCTCACAATGGCTACACCAGGAGTATGTATCCAAGAATCTGAAGATATGAAGCAATATCTACTATCTCGTCAGGTTTTCATTTTAGCAGTTGCCGAAGATTCAAAATCAAGAACTAGCCAATAGCCATTTAGCAAATAAATAGACAATTTAGGCCCCACGAGCCCGAATGGCAAATAGTAGATTTATTATTTAATCGTCTAATTTATGCACTTCATCCGTAATCTCCCATTATACTATAGTTGGGAGTACTTTTTATTGGATTAAGTTTAGCTATGCTTTATTTGGACCTTATTTGAGTATGTTTTGATCCCAGTAAGGCGTTACACTTATGCTTTCATCTTGGCCCTTATTGTAAGCCATTGTGTTAAAATAGGCTACTGATTGGCTATGTTAAATGTGTCTCATAAAGCCTCATGAAGCTTGACAGAAATAAATTTGGAAAAAATAATTTGCAAAAGCTTTTGTAGGTAATTTGATTGTGATGGTCTCTTGGATGTGACATCCAAATCAAGGCTGAAGCCTTCTTCCTCTCTGGCCTATTTTATTTTTTTAGTTTCCTCTTGTTTTTCCATTTTCTTTCTGTCAATTTCAGTTTTGGTACCTGTAGAGGCACTGCAGCTCAATACCACTTCATAGAATTACCGTAGTCAGTAATTTAAACAACGAATTAAGTTTATTTTTCCTTTTGTATCTCACCATCTTTCACTTATTTCTATCTTCTTTATTTTTCCTTCTGTATCTCACCATCTTTCACTTATTTCTATCTTCTTTATTTTTCCTTCTGTATCTCACCATCTTTCACCTTATTCCTATATTCTCTTTTCTGTTTCTCAAGAAAGTTTTCTTCTGTTCTTAGAAGCTTTCTTTTTAACTGGGTGCTAAGACCACATCTAGGACAGATCTCAGGTATCTGAATGTTACATTCTTTTTTCTGTAACCCTAATCTCATAAACTCTGACTAAGCAGAACTCTAAATCAGAAATCTCATCAGATCTATTATGCTTTGAAGAGTAATTTTCACAAGGTGGTCTTCAATATTGTAAAGAAACAGATTTACTTTGTTGCTGGAGAAACTTATATGAATGATAAAAGTCAAACATAAAGATCCTTCTTTCACTTCAGTATTGCGCTACATGTTGCTCTTTATGTAGTTATCTTTGTTTGCATTACTATCCATTGAAGAGCAGATATGGAAGTCTTAAATGACTCTCACAATAAGATGTTATGATCCTGGGGTTAAGTACTTGCCGCTACCAAACAAGCCGGTCTTTTGGATAGTATTGGCTAGGTGCTTAACATTTGGTATCAGAGCTATACCGCAGTTGCGAGTTCGAATCCCGGAGAGGGCGACCTAGAGACCTATGTAGCGCAAAAAGGCGATCCGGGTCGCTAGAGTGAGCCGCTAGAGTAGGCCGCCGTGGACGTCGGCTCATAATGGTGGGAGTATTGTTATGATCTCGAGGTTAAGTATTTGGTTTTCCGCTACCAAACAAGCCGGTCTTTTGGGTAGTATTGGCTAAGTGCTTCACATTTGGTATCAGAGCTATATTGCTGTTGCGAGTTCGAATCCCGGAGGGGGCAACCTAGAGACCTATGTAGCGCAAAAAGGCGGTCCGGGTTGCAAGAGTGGGTTGCTGTGGACGTAGGCTCATAACGGTGGGAGTATTGTTATGATTCTGGGGTTAAGTACTTGGCTTTCCGCTACCAAACAAGCCGGTCTTTTGGGTAGTATTGGCTAGATGCTTAACATAAGATCACAGAGCCAGGATTATTATTGTGGAGTCTTACAAGAGTCTCACAGGAGGAGGTCTCACAGAAGAGTCTCAGTTAAAAGTGTTTTAGTTATGTGAGTCTTCTATTTATGTTCAGTTGTTCAATTGTTCTAGGACTTATCTTTTAGTATTGAACTGTGGGTGTAATTGGGATAAGGGTAGTTTAATTGTAATTGGATTCTACTTATTTCCTATATTATAAATAGAGGCTCATGTACTCAAATTACAACAAGTCAGTTAAATTTTTCTCTTTTCCAAAAATTCAACATGGTATCAGAACATGTTCTATGAGTTGATTTGGTCAACCCACAGAGATAATGTGATCATTTTCTGATTTATCATCTCTAGTAGTTTAAGTTCGTATTCTATCTTTTTTCTTTCTTTCTTGTTCCAACACTCGTTGGTTTCTTGGCCTTCGCACCTCCATACTAAACTTTTCTTTCTTTATTGTGCCAGCACCTGTTGGTTTCTTTATTAAAAAAAAATTATGTATTGACGGAAAGATCTTCGAGTCTACTTTCCAACACAAAAGGAATTTTGGCAATCAGAGTTTTCTAAAAAGATAAATCGATATTCGAAGTAGCAAAGGTTAGACTGCAAGAAAGGTCTAAGCAACAGCAAAAAACTTCAACTTTCGAGCCGTTTTATACCATCAAGAATAAGACTTTATATGGAGAATTATATATCCAAAGAAAGATATGTAAGTCTATTTTCTTACATATCCCTTCAATTCTCAACCTGAGTTTTCTAAAGAGAGATATCGATTTCGAAAGAGTCAATGGTCATGCTGGCCAAAAGAGAAAAAATACTCACTTCAGCCAGATTAAAGAGACCAAAATTTATCAAAGTCTTTCTCTCAAAAGAAGTATATTTTATGAAGAAAAGTTATACTTGGATGAAAGGCACCGAAGTCCAGTTTTATAAGGAGAAAATTTCATGCCAATCTGATTTATATTTAAGAAGGTATTCGCATTGGAGTTGGCAAGGGTTAAACTACAAAATGAAGAAAATCAAGAGGTTATAACAAATTTAAGAACCAAGTTTTTTATGTCAAACTAGGTATCAAATTAAAGCTCATTGAGTCTAATTTCTTGATCAACAAACTGTTTGCAATTCTAAGCTATATTTTTGAAGATATCGATATTAGAAGTACCGAAGGTCAGTTTTGGCGAAAATCTCTCCTTTTTTCCTATTTTCTCTCCTCTTACCTCTCCATGATTTGAATTTCCTTTTCTCCTAAAATTCGAGTTTTTTAGCCAAATTTCTCTTCTAACCAGAGAGTTTCGGTCAGACTTAATCACTCCATGATGTGCTCATTCAAGGTATGCAATATCTTGCTTCCATATTGTTTTCAAGTTTTGCGTTTTTGTTATTTGGTTGTGTATCTTCCACATAGTTAACTACGAAAAATTGTGGTTACCCCAAAAAAGTTAACTTGGTCAAGTTTATTAAGTTCTACCATTATAAACTCCCCTAATTTTTTTTAAAAAAAGGCTACTTTGGAAGTATGAGTTTCGCATAGTCGCCTTTTTTCGGTTAAAGTTGTTTTCCTCTAGTATTTCTTCAGTTTATTATCTTGTGTTTTATCACTTCATAGCAATGCCTAAACCTACTACCTAAAAAGTATAGGAATGTGCCTAACATCCAACTTGAGTCAAGTCTTTTGTTCTTCACCTAAGAGATGATTCGTGTTTGAGCTACCCTTAAAAAGTGAGTAGTCTCTTTGTTAAGACCTAAAGTTGGGCAGTTTTTTTGCTTTTACAATTGAGCGGAGCGTGTTTTAGACTATGGCCGTTTTGACTGGTGTATGGAGTTTTGTCGTACATCTAGAAGTGATTTTCTTCTCCCACATTGTGTTTTGTCCAAGTTAGGTCTATATGTCATTTTTATCCCAAGTTTGAGGGGGAGAAGTAGAAGAAGTACAAGAAAGAGGTATTTTGTTCCACAATTTTTATGTGACCAAAATATTCAAGAAAAGGGGAGCACAAAAGATGAATTTTTTGCATCTATGAAGAATTTTTTTCAACAAAAGAAAATTGAAAACCAAGAATCTTTTTCATTGCAAGCTAAAGTTTTATAAACTCCAGTTTGAGGGGGAGCATTGAAGAGCAGATATGGAAGTCTTACATGACTCTCACAATAAGAAGGCTCACAAAGCCAAAATTATTATAGTGGAGTCTTACAGGAGTCTCACAGAAGAGTCTCAGTTAAAGGTGTTTTAGTTATGTTAGTCTTCTATTTATGTTTAGTTGTTCAAGACTTATCTTTTAGTGTTTAACTTTGGGTGTAACTGGAACAAGGGTAGTTTAATTATAATTAGATTCTAATTATTTCCTTTATTATAAATAGAGGTTTATGTACTCAAATTACAACAAGTTAGTAAAGTTTTTCTCTTTTCCAAAAATTCAACACTATCATATGGGATTTGTCATGCAACTCCATCAGAGCCCAGTTAGGTTGAAATTTCTCATCCCATGTTCAGATTTTGACATAGAACCTTTCTTTACCATTTTAGATATAGATCCCTAGCTGTCCTACCCTCACCAATGCAACATTTGAATATTCAACAAAATAAATCAAGGCTTTCACATAACAGCTGCCCACAACAAAGGAAGAAGGCAATAAATAATGAATAAAGAAATGAAAATAAATCATATATCAGTTTACAAGTAACTCTATATTTGTTTCTTACACTATAAATGAAAATTGAGAAAACTCAAGAAAATAAGCAAATAAAGCACAAAAGTAAAGGAGTATACCTGGAAACCCCAGAACAAGGAATAGATATATCTTTTAGCAATGCTCCTTTGAGTAGTAATACCGACAGCTTGAACATAAATTCCATAAGCAAATGTTTTAGAATCCGTACTAAAACATGCTTCAGCCTTTTCTTGGTTTTGCCAAGCTGACCAATTTTTATTCTCTCTGAATTTGTCAATATTATTACCATGTCCACAATCAATGAACCTTTTGCAGTCACTCATGCTAGAATTTGTACAAGCTTCTCGAAGGCATTGGTTTACCCTCTGGGACAAAAAGACAAAGGGCATAATAGAGAAGTTAAATTAATCTTCAGAAAGACTACAATAAAAAGCCAAATAAGAATCGTGATCACATCTTTAACATGGTATAAACTTAGATAAGATCATGACCATACGAATTTCTCCAATTATGGGAAGCTGGTGAAAGTTTTTTACCTACCTGAAGACCAAAGAGGTACCAGCATGAACCCACCACATGCCCTGCTAATACAAACATGAGAAGATTAAGAACGAAGTTTGCCCATGCTGACTCAAATATGAAACCACTTGCTGACTGGCCAGCAAGTAAAGGTAGAAACCGTGTTATCCTCGGTATATACTGAAGAAGAACAGTAACCCGCAAAAGATTTTTTGCATAATTTGCTGCGGATGACCCCAAGTACTTTGGCAAGACCAACAATATCATAATCTGTACAACCATGGATGTTAAAGAAGATCTGTCTCATGAACATGTGTAAAATAAACTAAAGAAATCAAAATATTCTCTCCCAAGAAAAAAATTGACATTCAAACCCTTTAAGATACACATTTAGTTTAAAAAGAACAACAGAAAATAAAAGACAAAAAGGAATTGACATAAGAACCCTCTAAAATATACTTTTATTAGTTTTAAAAGGAAGAACAAGTAAAGCAATGAAATAATAGACATAAATATTGAACATTTGCACACATACATGTCAATTGTCACATAAGAGATTTAATTCACTACTAATTCAAGCCATAGAAGTACTTATACGGACTGAAAATTCTTAATTAGACTTAATGAAAGGTTTCCTTAGGAAGAAATGTAAGCTGCAATACTATCCTATAACCATAACCTAGCTTATATGCTTCTACACCACTTTATCAAAAAAAAATAAAAAATGCTTCTACACCAGTTTAAAGCCAAAGATCTTTCATTCTTTAATGTATATTAATCATATACGTGTCAAACAACATAAAGAATGATCACATAGAAAGCAAATTAAATGCAAGATGCAAATATACAGGATTAAAAACAAAGAGCATGTTGGTGCATTCTATTCAAGTTATATAGTGTGAAAAGGCAGTTTATAGAGCACTCAAAACAAAGGTATGTAACCTATAATAGTCAAGCAAGTTATAGAGCAGCCATAAATGAATGAGGATTTGAAAGGAAACAGTATAGTTTTTAATACATCTCATCAAATGATATATTGGGGAACAGAAATTCATAAAGTACCAGACAGATACAGAAAGTAAACTAACATAGAACAAAACTAATTAAGAACACAAACCAAAATTATAACACCAGAAAGGAAATTCCATTACCTGAGGAAGAGGTAATACAACAAATAAATCAAGAATAAAATAGTAGCCACAAACATAATGAAGAGCAACTTTTTTGGGATCATCAACTAAATCTCCAGCACCTACAACTCTTGATTCAGGGGCAACATATGCCAATCTCAACTGCAGAATACAAAATGAGCAGATGGTCATGTAGAAAATAACAATCAAAATCATTTTATAACAGTAAAACATCCTAATCAGAACAGAAAAATGTCCTTGTCTTGTTTATATATGACCTTGGTTTCTGTTCAATATGTATAACATCAGCAATCTATTGCATCACAACTGCCACCAAATAAGCAGCTATCCATGTTTTCTGTCAGTACATTTACAAACTAGACTACTTACACAAACGATCAAGTTCTTCTGGAAACACGATATTGAATTGATAGATTTAATTCTATGTTGCTTACCTGAAGGACCATGTGGAGAAGATATATGAAATCAGTCACACTTCTCACTGCTGCTAATCCATTGGCTAAGGACCAGTGAAGCACAATACACTTATTCTTCTATCATGGAGAAAGAAAAAAAAAAAGAAACACATAAGAAACAGAACCTGTGTATTAAACAAAAATGTAAAAAGGATGATAGGTGGAAAATTCAGAACCTTGATTACAAAGATAAAGAAGAAATCAAACCGATGTGCTATGAATAGACAAATGCAATACTTGAAAGAGCCGCAGATACATGAAATGGAAGCAATCTAAGATCTATGTTCTCATTATAGAAGAAGTAATAGTTATTTATACCTCTTCCACTGACAATAAAAAGAAAAATAAAGGGTCAATGAATATTGCCACTAAGCAAGATATGACAAAGAACTTGTTCCATTGCTGAACGGCCTTTGCATGAGGATTCATTATAGGCACATGTATAGAGGATATTGATCTCCTCAACCAACCTTTGGCATCCCCATAAATTGCATTATGGAACTGTATAATAGCAAAAGACATGGAGTAAGAGAAAGCAGAAACCATGACTTTGAGTATACATCAACTAGGAAGATAAAAGTGACATGAATGTGTAAAAGTTTAGGTATAAATTAAACAAAACATATCTTATGAATTAAATAAAACATATCTCCTAACAACAATAGGAAGGTTAAAGGCAATTGGTTGCCTACATATTGGAGAAGAAATGTTTTTATTTTAAGTTAATAAGTCTTAGTTTTGAGCGTTTATCTGAGTAGCTTCAGAAACCAATTTGAAGTTTGTTTCTGAGCATTGGAGCAGACCATTTAGCACTCTTAAAGTTCATTAGCAAACATAAAAGAAGCTCACAAGTCACTGAATACTAGTTCAATCACTTGTATTTCCTCCTTTGCCTTTTTATCTTCTTCTTCCTTCATCTTATTCTTCTTTCCCCTTTACTTCTTCTTAAAAGCTCCCAGTCTCACCAACCTGTTTCTTCATGGTCTTTTAAGACTCTCAAGGTCAGTCAAAACAGAGGCAAAATACTTCTAATAAGCATCCAGACCCCTTCAGCATTTAGTTTTCAATGCCACAAGTTGACTATCCAAGTCGAACATCTGGCCAACACCAATGCAGGAGATCAAGAAGCTGTATGGTTCTTTAGAATCTGCAGACATTACTTGAATAAGGAGAATCAAAATAAGATCGATTTAGGGACACAGAACAGAGGTGGGCATCTCAGGTTTCCAACAAAGAATAGTGGTGAGCATACCTGTCAGATAATGTAAACAGACATCCACCCTGTGTCCTCTCCTAGTTTGATGAATCTCTCTCTCTCTCTCTCTCTCTCTCTCTTGGTTAAAATATTGTATACTTCAAAGAACTATGTTTCTCTTTTGCTCAAGAAAGTTATTATGACCATTTCAAGAAAGGAAGGCAAAATATGGGAGACAGAGGAGAAGCTAGAACTGTTATATACAAGAACTAAATAAACGTAAACAATCAATCACAATGAATAAATAAGAGCAGCTTGGGAAAGAACAGTGAAGTGCCTTAGTTTCAAATGCTGTTGAAGCTCTATATTTCTTTTGCCTTGTTGGTTGAGTGTAATATGATGGACATGTTGTGCAGTAGGGATCATTGCATCTCCCCAGTGGACCTGACTTCAACAAATGTTCATTCTTAGCCACATAATTGCCTTTTGGCCAGTCCTGACCCATTCCATCTGTAGAAGAAAGTTCTTCCGCAGTGACTGCAGAACCTTTGGTGCCCAAAAGTCGATGCATTGACCTGAAAGGGTTTTCAGTTTGACTGTTCATGTTTATAGGGCCACTCATTGGCACAAATAGAGTTCTTTTTGGGTCCCTTAAAGGACCTGTATGAGAAACTAAGCTATTCTCGTATTCATACGACCCGATATTCCTTGGAAGGGACATTGAGGCACTCCTTGTAGTGCTCCGTGTGCTAAACCTTTGAAGCCCAGTATCATTGGACTCATCTGATTGAGGAGAAAAAGTATCCGATAGCATGGGCACTTCATCTTTGTAACCACCAGCCATTTATAGTGATACTAGACCTGAAATGATGACAGTAAATGACTCAGGACAGTCGAATAATTTGTTGTAAACCATAAAGTACACTGTAATAAAAATGTAAATGGCATAACATATGAAATAATCAATAAATAATTGTTTGGTAGATAAGGAAATTGGTAGGAGAGGGTACAAGAGCATTCCAAGAAACTACTGAAAACAGTTCTTGCCATATCATAGAGTGTTTAAGAAGAAAATAAGGTTCTCAAAATATGAAGACAGTGTCATTTCTTTCTAATTTAACTCAATTCCTCTCAAACCAAATCTGCCACCACAAATTCTTTCTCTGCAGCTTGTATTTGAACATCAGTTCCATAACAAGCGCCATCCAACAAAACACAATGACTTACCTCTTAGACCCCTTAGACAATTACGACAGCATTTCCGGAATATAATCATTTCTGCACATTTCATTCACCCAATACTACCTATCACCCATCAAAAACGAAAAAGCAACGAAAGATAAACAAAGTCCATCAAACCTGTGCGGCCAAATCTCTAGTAACAGAGAACAGAGTTGAATAAAGGGAAGCAGAGGAAGACGAAAATGAAGACGAAGAGAAAGCGTTTAAGGTGGCTTCGAAGTTCCGTCTTTGAAGGGCAGCGGCTGGATCCAGCATGCTCTACTCAGAAACTTCGTTCGAGCAATGAAGCGTTTTCTCCGTTTTGACTCCCTGTGCAGGAAGTTACCAGTGAGGAAAGGAAGACGAAAGCAAGAGAGAAAAATAATATGCAGGACCACTTGTTATATACGTTAGTCTCATTCACCGTAATTAATTATTTTTCTAAGCTTATCTTTCGTTTTCTAACGACCCAACAAACGATGCCTCGTCTTTGGCGGGAACCGCACTGCCTTGCCGTCGAAACGGTTGACTACCTTATCTAATCGCGTCTGTAGCAGAGAAATTACTACCTTAGAAGACTTTTTGGGTAATGTGGACAGAAATCCTTCCAGGGACGCTCGTGCTTGACTCAATAATTTTGACTTGCAGAGTCGTCGTCGTCGTTATTGTCGTATTTTCATTTCTGAATTCATTACCTCTTTATCACTCGGAGCGCTGCAAGGACGACCACATGATGCTGTACCCGGAGGACGATTTTTGCTTCCATTGGCAGTTGGAGGCGTTTCACATTGCAAGGACAGTGAGGAAGCGATTCTTTCCAAAACTTTTTACTGGGGAGGATGACTTTTGTTTTTCACTTTAGATAAGACCAATGGAGGATTCGACCCGACCTGGTCGTGTACGTATATGACTCATGAGAAACGACAGCAGGACTTGGAAGATTGAGGACTTGAAGCCTCCGCCCGAAGAATCGCAGTTCACGACTTCGTTCACACCGTTACTGAGATCTACACGCGTAATTCTTATCTGGGTTCGTGTTTTTCAATCAAGCACAAACAAGGGCCGGCGAAAGTAGAAGAAATCAAAGCAAGGCAAACAGACCCTTCTTTCAGAAATTGCCGATAAGGGGATCCCAATCTTAGGCCAAAAGACGTACAACGTATGAACTTTGGAAGGATCAGTTCGTTTCATTGATTTAAGCAAACGACTAGAGTTATTACAGAGGAAAAAAACGACCCTTTTGTTGGTTAATGTCCGGCATCTTATGAATACAGAAACAATCAATGGAAGGGCCGAAGGAGACGTCAATTACGAGTCCATTCAATTAATAATAGACGGCATGATCTTTCTCCGTTGAGAACAAACAATCCTGGAACGATTAACAACTTCTGAAAACGGGATTTCAAAACTCTATTAAGCTTCTTTCTAAAGAATAGCTTTGCTTTCCAAAATCCAAAGTCCAAAACAAAATATTTCTTTCATTTTTATCAATTAGAATCTAAATTCTGATTGTAATTTTATGCGAGTAGATTCTTAGCGAGTGGATTCTTAACATTCTTCTTCTGATTATTATTTAATTTCAATTTTCCTTGGAATGTTCTAAATAATACGTAATTAATAGATTAATTATCTCATTTAAGGGACCGTATCGTATTCTTATCAATATCCCGATGTTTAAGTTGTCCACGAGGGCAGTGGGAGCTTAACCCAAGCAGCCACTCTCTAATGCGTGCTGTTACCTCCGTTTTTCTCCGCAGGGGCGCTTTGAAGATCAACCAACGTCTCAGCCAGCAGAAGCAGCGTCTCTCCGCTACCATGGAAGCAAATAAACTCTTACACACGGGCGAATTTCTTTCCAAGAAACCATACGAACCTCCCACATGGGCTACGAGTCTTAATCCAATCCCTTCCCACAAGTATTCGCTTGGACATGTAAATTGCCCCTTGTGTTTCATCTCGGTTCATCTTGGCATGTTTTTCTGTTCTCTTTTCTTCATGGGTCTGGAACTTTGTGTTTGAATCTATTTATCTGTCGTGAGTTCTAAATTTAGCATCAGTGGTGGCTGTTTTCTGATGTGGTTAGAGGCAATGGTTACTGGCTGTCACAAACCTTATTACTGTCAATAGAACTGGATTATGGACGAAATACCTGGATAAATTCTGTTGTTAGGGTCTGGTGTTTGAAGAAAGTTGACTGTCCTCCGTCTCCCCAAGATTTATACACTGATACCTGGACAGGGAATGCTAGGATAGAAAGAGCATCCTGTAGAGAGACTTGTTATAAAAAGTCTGCATTGAATGTAGATGAGAGAGTGAAATTTCATTGCATTGAGTGGAATTTCCATTTTGTCTTGAGACTATTTTAAGTAGAATGAGTTGGCAGAATATCATCCTTCATTTCAACCTTGGACTTGAAATAAAAAGTCAAGTGTCTATTTACGCAAACTAACAGAAAATAATACATTATGTGGAGAAAGTTGATCACATTGATGTGATCTATTCTCTTTCCTCAGTGATATGCTTTTTTTGTGCTCAAAACTTCCCATATTCTAATCTCATTTAATCCTCATAATCCTAAGGGAAGCCACGTATTGGAGAATCCATTCTTAGAAAACTTTCAACGACTTGATAGAGCAGTTCTGGACATGAAGCTAAGGATGAGCTTTTTCCAACATATTGTCTCTGTGCTGAACCTGCTGATCTTGAAATACACACACATACACCAAAGAAGATAGAAAACTTCCAATGGCTTGATAGAGCACTTCTGGACATGAAGCTAAGGATGAGCTTCTTTGTGCTGAACCTGCTGATCTTGACACTCACTTCTCTAAATGTAGGGACAGGGGCATATATTTTCCCTGCAGGGTGAGGACTAGGGTGAAACCCAAATCCCCGCATGACCATCCACGCCCCTTAAAAACCTGTCCTCGCATAAATATATGTTGCATTATATACCTTTCTTAAATCAATATACCTTTTTAACTTTTTTAATACTCAAAATAATAATGGGTTAAAGATTTAGACACCTTTTTTAACACATTAGCCTCCTTTTTAATGAACATTGCCCTTTTTTATGTGCATAAAAGGAACTATAGAGATGAGGTTGAAAAATCAACCCCGTCAAAGGGATAGGGTGGGGACAGAGTTGCAGGGTAGGGTCGTTGGGTGGGGACAGTTGAAAAATCAACGCTGTCACAGGGTGGAGCAGGCCGGGGACATGGTTATAGGGTGTAGTTAGGTTTTTTAAAATCCACCTTGTTGCTATCCCTACAGAGATGAGGTTGAAAAATCAATCCCATCACAGGGTCAGGGCGGACAGGTGATGGGGACAGGGTTGGGGCGGGCCGAGGGCAGGGTCAGGTAGGGCGGGGTTGGGGACAGGGCAGGGCTGGGATAGGGGTTGCAGGGTAGGCTCGTGGGGTGGGGACATAGTTGAAAAATCAACCCCATCATGGGGCTGCGCTAGGATATGGTTATGGGGTGGGGGTAGGTTTTCTAAAACCCACTGTGAACCTGCCCTATTGCTATCCCTAGTCAAGAATTCACAAAAATGTTGGTCTTATTCTTGTGGCTTCAATAATAAACGAGAAAAGTAGATTTGTTATTATCTCAACACTAACGTTGTTTCTTTGTTAACTTTTTCTTCATTCCATTGACTTTTCCACTCTTTTATATGTTTTTGCTTTATGCTTGGTCCAATATTACTTTGAAAAGTTTGCTTGTTAGTTGTTCTTTAATTATTTTCTACCTGTCAGAAGAGGTGTAACCGTGCATTTTTGAATTATTTATTAAACCATGTATATGGTTAGCTTATGGGTTAAATTGTTTGGAACTGTGCCTACAACATTATAAACTGATTAATAAACTCTCTCCTATTTATTTGTTCAGCTTCCAACTCCAATTCACAAATGGAATCTTCCCAACTTGCCAAAGAATACTGAAGTGTGGATAAAGGTAAGAAATTTTTAGAAATGCTTCTAGAGGTTTCGGGTTCTTGTCGTTCTATAATTTTCCCTTCCTATGATCTGGACTTAGTTTGCTTACATGTTTTTCTATGGAAGTTTGTTTGTGCTGCAATTTCACCTCTGATGTTATCTTACAATCGGAGAAACTTGCTTTGTATTTATACAGCGAGATGATCTCTCAGGAATGCAACTGAGTGGTAACAAAGTTAGGAAACTCGAATTCTTGATGGCAGATGTCATAGCCCAAGGTGCAGACTGTGTCATAACAATAGGAGGTATCCAGAGCAACCATTGTCGTGCAACTGCTGTGGCGGCAAAGTATCTAAATCTCGACTGCTACCTAATATTACGCACTTCCAAGGTCATTTTCATATCTTCCTGATCATTGTCCAAAAGCCAAGATGAAGAATTCCTATAGCCACATTTCCAAGTTTGTTGACCACATTGCCTTTATACATAACAAAATGCAGGTGCTTGTGGATGAAGATCCTGGTTTGACAGGTAATCTCCTGATTGAGCGCTTAGTGGGAGCACATATAGACCTTGTTTCGAAAGAAGAATATGCAAAAATTGGAAGCGTGGTTTGTTCCCTAAATTGTTCTGTTTTAGTAATTAATCTTTCTTGGATTCCCATCATATATTATCTTCATATTCTGGCAACATGTGGTCTCTAGTATAGAACAATTTTTATTCTTTAGACTTTAGAGTGCAGATTAATAGTTTAAATTCATCTTTTCGTTTATCTCATTGCATTTATTCCTTACTCTATGCTTTACACAGTTCTTGTAAAGTTTTGCTCACCACTTTATGGTCCAGACTCTGGGCAACCTGCTAAAGGAACGGCTAATTAATGAAGGGAGGAAGCCATATGTCATCCCTGTTGGAGGATCCAATTCTCTGGGAACTTGGTAACTGTCTTTAAGATTTTTGTTCATCTTCTTTTCTCTCCCAAATGGTTACTGTATTTTGTGTGAAGTGAGAGGGTGAGAATGTACAGAAAAGGGCAAGTGGTATCAGTATTTCATAAAAAAAAAAGAGAAGAGGGAACTCTATAAGAATATTTATCTCGTGACAAGAAAACTAATATTATCTTTGTCATCTTGTTCTTTGTTTGCTCCTTTATAGACTGTTCAAATATTTTATGCAAACAATTTTCTGGACTAGAACCCCTTTATAGTTTCTTGCTCCTAGGAGCTCTTTTATTCCTTTCTTCTTAATGAAATCTCTTTCTCACAATGTAAAAGATATTATAGGGAAAAACTGCTGAAATGTCATTATTAGAAGCTAGCATACTCATATATGCAATCATTTTTGGTTTTTATAGATGCTTCACTTACAAAAGATGTTCTCCCTGGAGTTTTTGGATGCTGGCGGATAGATTATAGCTTAATCATCCGCCTATTCTTATCTGATTATTAGTATTCAGGAAACCCCTGATGTCATCCCAGCATTTATTTTTATTTTTTTGATAAAGAGGTGCATATATTAAAACAGAGAAAAGAATACAAACCTAATGTCGGGAGCTTGACTCCACAACAAAGTGTTGGAGAGAAATGCCCGCCTTAGCTTGGAAATCTGCCAAAAGATTAGCAGATCGTGGAATATGACTCCACTTACAATTTAAAGGAGAAAATAAATTACATATGTCTTTGAATATATCCCAGTGACGCCATGGGTGGCCGTGGTTTGCACACTAGTTGATGACCACTTTGGAATCTCCTTCAATACAAAGGGGACCAAAGAGGTTGCTAGAGAATATTTGGAGTCCATGTAGGAGGCCTAAGAGCTTTGTTGTAGTAGAGTCTGAGATACCAAGGGGGCGGGCATAGGAGAAGAGGAGATCACCTTTTTCATCATGGATGACTCCACCGAACCTTGCTGGGCCTAGAAAGCCAAGGGCACTTCCATCAAAATTGAGCTTCAAGAACCCGGGCGAGGGGGAAGAGATAAGCCAGCAATAGATTTCCAATTACTTCTGAAGTTTGATCCACCAAGGTTACTGAATTCTTTTTATTTAATAACCAAACCGAAACTTGATTAGAGATTTGCTCAGTCATAGCTTCAACGGGGAAGGTTTTGAGATTGAATTTCCTTTTATTTCGCTTTTTCCAGAGTGCCCAAATAATATGACCCACACAACAAGATATTAGTATTTAACCTCGCTTTGGGAGGTTTGAGTTAACGAGTGATATGATGGTGTCGGTTAGGTTCCCTGGTGTACAGTATTGGACACCAATTTTGTTTAGGAGGGACGACCAGACTAGGTGGGCGAATTGGCAAGAGAGGAGAACATGGGTTGCTGTTTCTGGGGTATTTCTGCAGAAAGGGCAGGGAAGGTCTATGATAGGGGTACCCCTACGGATTAAGGAATCAGAGGTAAGGATTTTGTTCCTACAAGCAGACGATATGAAGAATTTGGCACGTGGATGAGCAAGGAGGTCCCAAAAATAGGCAACAGGGTGCTTTGGGAGATTTGGGGATGAGTGGTTGAGGAGTTTGTAGGCGGAGGATGTGGAGAAGGTACCTTTTGGACAGGGAGTCCAGATTAGAGTGTCACCTGAGGTGTTCGGCTGCCTGATTGGGAGGAGATGAAGGAGATCAGATGCACGGAGAGCTTCTGTGTCATAAAGATGTCTTCTGAGATTTAAGTTCCAATCCCCATTTTCTGACCAGATGTCATAAATGAGAGCCTCCGAGTTACCTGCGAGGCCATATATTTCTAGAAAACTAATGCTAAGTGGAGATTGTCCAATCCACCAGTCATTCCAGAACTTGGTTTATCCTCCATTTCCAATATAACATTTTGCAACCATCTTGAATTTCGGGAGGAGCCGAACGATTTTTTTCCAGACAGGTGAGAGAATAGAATCTCACTCCTTTTGTCCACCATCTAGATTGAATATTTGCTTTTTCTGCAACAAAGGCTCTCCAAATCAAATTCGGATGCATATTAATTTTTCATATCCACTTAAGGAGAAGAGCTGAGTTAGGTGTCTTTGATTTTCTAAATTCCCAATCCACCCAACATTTTTGGTTTGCAAACTTCTTCCCATTTGACTAAATGATATTTCTTTTCACCATTCGGGCCACCTCAAAGGAAGCGCATTTTTAGAGTGTCAATTCTGTTTCTGATAGAAGCAGGACAGTGGAACATAGACAAAAAATAGGTGGGAATTCCCTGCAGACATGGTTTGATTAGAACTAACTTGCCTGTTTTAGATAAAAATCTTCCCCGCCAAGTGGCAAGTCGCCCTTCTAGACGCTCAATGACAGGGTGTCAGGAAGCTTTAGAGGGGAGACGGGGAGTCAGAGGCAATCCCAGATATGATCCAATAGATGATTCTATGTTGCAGCCAAGATAATTAACCATGGAGCTGAGTAATCCATGTTCAGTGTTGTAACCGAAAATAGATGATTTTACCTAGCTAATTTTTTGTCCTGAAGAGAGTTTGAATAAACTCAAAAGGGCACTTAGATTTTGAATTTGGGGGAGGGAGCCATCACTGAAGAGGATAGTATCATCCGCATATTGGAGGAGGCTAACATCTAGGTCAGGGTCAGAAGAAATAGGATTAAGCCATCCTGACATTTTTGCTAGACGGACCATGGAGGCTAATTGTTCTCCAATAAGAATGAATAGAAAGGGGGAAAGAGGATCCCCCTACCTAATTCCCCTGGAACCCTTAAAATAACCACAGGGTTTGCCATTAGAGATACAACTTTTCATCCAGAATCTCCATCGAGTGGAGAAAGTCGACTAGCTTCCAGTTGACTCTGTTAAAAGCCTTTTCAAAATCAATCTTAATAACAACTCTTGGATTTTTGGATTTTTTGAAGGAGTGGAGGATTTCATGGGCGGCCATTGACGATTCCATGATGTTCCTACCAATAATAAAACCACTTTGGCAGGGACTGATGATTTTTGGGAGGACAGACTTGAAACGTTTGGCTAAGAGGCGGGCAATGATTTTGTAGGAGCTTGTGGTGACGCTTATGGGCCTATAATCTTTGGTTAAGATAGAGGTAGATTTTTTTGGGATAAGGGCAATGAAGGAGGCGCAAACGGATTTATATGTGATACCAACTTGATGAAAGTTGTTTACAAAATTGTGCACATCATCTCTGATCACGTCCCAAGATTGGTGGTACAAGTCACCATTGTAGCCATCCGGGCTAGGGGCCCTATCTCTAGGCATTCCAAGAACTGCTGCCTTAATTTTTTCAGGGGAGAAAGGTCTTTCCAAATGCAAAACCTCAGAAGCAGAGATTTTACGGAAATCAATCTGGTCCAGGACAGGCCGGTTGAAATTTTCCTCCGTATACAGACCTGAAAAAAACTTGACAAACTCGTTAGCAATAGAGACACTATCCGTACATTCCTCACCATTGATTAGAAGAGAGGAGATACGATTAGTTCTCTTTCAACCAGAGGCAATAGCATGAAATTTTTTTGTGTTTCCATCTCCTTCAGATAGCCAGTGGAATCTGGCCTGTTGTTTCCAGTGAGTGGTTTCACTTGTAAGGATTTTAGAGACATCATAATTTTGGCTATTTTTTTTTGGAGTTTTCAATAGGGGAGAGAGGCCTTTGCTCTTCCAGGAGATCCAACTCAGAGAGTCTAAGACGGATGGAGGCTTTTTTTTTTTATATAACAGCAACTTTAAGATCACGAGCCCAGGTTTTGATGACAAATTTGAGAGCTTTGAGTTTAATGTGGAGTGTCCACCCGGGATTTGAGTGATGGGGAAGATTTTCCCACCATTTCTGCAAGGAAGGGCGACAAGACTTCTCCAAGAGCCAAGAATTTTCGAAGCGGAACTGGGGGGGACCCCATTTTGGAGGGTGTATATTTAGAAGGATATGCCAGTGGTCAGATCCTATTTTATTGAGGACCTGGCCTCCAGTATGGGGGAAGAGGAGCAACCAGTCATTATTAACCAAAAAATGTCTAATTTGGAAAGGATAGGGGGAGTTTGACCATTGGTCCAAGTATATTTCTTTCCCGCCAGGGGGATTTCAAGAAGCTCTAGACAACTGATCAAGTCTGAGAAAGCTCTCATGGTGGATGTGATTCTTTTAGATGGGGGGCTTTCTTCGGAGCAGCGAAGGGTGACATTAAAATCTTCAGCCAATAGCCAAGGAACGCTCCATAGTTAGACTTTAGAAAGAATTTCCGTCCCAGTAGATAGAGCGGTTAGCATTGCCCGAAGGTCCATATATGCCTGCAAGGGCCCATACAGAACCACGGGATCTGTCGCGGAAGCGAATGCATAAAGAAAATCTACCAATATCCGTGGATATGGCCTCAACCGAATTCGGGTTCTAGATGATGAGGATACCACAAGAATGCCCAATTGCATCAATCCCCGCCCATTCAGGATCCGGGTTAAACCACAGACTACATGCTACAGAGATATCAAAATGTTGCAGCTTTGTTTTTGTGAATATCACAATATCGGGTTTACATTCAAAAAGTACTGCTTTGATAGAGTCTCCCTTAGAAGGCGAGTTGATTCCTCGAACGTTCTAGGAGAAGACGATCATGGCCAAGAAATTTTGCGAATATCCTCATTTGAATAACAAAAGAGGCCATTGTAATATTGGAAGAAGTCCCAACATAACTCCAACATCCCTAATGTCTGGGGTTTCGTAGGTTAATTTCTTATACTTCTCGAAAATATAGTATAAGCACCGACGTGCCCATACAGCTTATGGACTGCGCTCTTGGCTCAATGCCCAACTCTCCTGCACTAGGTTAATTTCCTACTCTGAGGTCTTGGGTTCAAGTCTCTCTAGGGGATGAGGTGTAGTGTGTATGTGTAATCAATGTTCATTGACAATAATATATATATATATATATATATATATATATATATATATATATATATAAAAGCACCTCTGCCCTCTTGCTTTTCAAATCAATTCCAAGATACCCCTATTATGTGACCAAGTAGACCTTATACTCTTGCCATTAGATTCTTAGTTAACTCTTAACTATGGATGGAAATACCCATAGAAGTGACACAAGGACTACAATGGATGGAAAAGAGAAAAATACCCCGTAGAAGTGATACAAGGACTACTATCTAACTTGAGCTTGTGAGTTATTGACTAGGAACTCTTTGATCCTGCATAATAGCCATTTATGTGGGTCCCATATATTTATACTGCCCCATTTCATTAGGTCCTTTTGTCAATTCAGACTGAACTAATAATTTCACAAGATATAAAGGTTATTTTTTAATCACTTTTTTGGGGCTATTTTGTCATCTGTATGTCATAACTACAGCTAACTGATGGAACTTGAAGAAAAGGATATCTTGGTGATATTACAGGGTTATGTTGGTGTTCATTTGAAACCTAATGGTGTGCTAGCATTTTTGCTAGGTAGTAATGTCTTTAAATGGTTAATGCTTGCCTTTAAAGTCCAATACATTTGGTTGAGTAATGTTGCTCAATAGTATAACTGTATGCCGCTGTGTTATTCTCTAACAATAACATCTGTTTCCATATTGTCTCTTCAGATTGCAGATTATTTCTTTTCCCTTTGACATGTTCAGGGATTCTGAAGATTATTTCTTTCCCCTTTGACTTATTCAGGGGCTACATTGAATCAATTAGGGAAATACAGCAACAAGTTCAATTAGACGTGATCGACGGACAACTCAGTGACATTGTTGTTGCATGTGGCAGGTATGTATTATTCATTTATCAAGTGGCCACGTGAGGGGTTTTCTAGTGTGCTGTGAGGTCCTGGGTTCAAGCCTCACCAAGGGAAAGGGGTGTAATGTGTGTATTCAACATTCAAAAAAAAGCACTCACTTATGCTAAAACTTAGAAAGCTTAAGTACTAATCTTCTTGACCTATCTGTGTTACTGTATCTTTCTGGATTTCCTGATACACTTCAGTGGCAGTCTATCTCTGGTCACTGTTTGAAAAAGAGAAACAAGTATGTGTACTTAGCAAAGAGAAACATTATCCTTCCTAGGACTGGAATGGCTTGCTTTTTAAAAATAATCACCTGTTTCATGGAAAGTCTTTGCCATTTCCCCCCTTTTTCTGGGGACGAAAAAAGACTTGTTTCGAAATGAAACTTATTTTAACACATTCATTATGTAATTGCAACGATTATGTTAATTTTTAAAGTGACATGTTAATTGTTTTTGTACAAAATTTTATATGAGTTTAAAGTTAGGTTCTGTTTCTTTTTTGGATGTTCTAGTGGGGGAACAATTGCTGGCCTTGCACTGGGATCGTGGTTAAGTAATTTGAGGGCAAAAGTATGTCATTCCCTTGTCTGTCCTTTTCCTTCACTCCATCACTAAGGTTTTCAACAGCTTCTAGAAATTTGTGTATTGTACAGGTCCATGCATTCTCTGTCTGTGATGATCCGGAATACTTTTACAACTATGTCCAAGGCTTAATTGATGGACTTAACGCCGGTGTTAGCTCCCAGAGTATAGTGGACATTCAAGATGTAAGCTGTTTGCTATAAATTCACTTTATTTATTGCTTGTTACTTGTCATTATTTTTTATGACTGAAATTTGAATCTGTACGCCATCTTTGTAAATTAATGCACAAATTGGTTTGTTGCTTACATTCCCCATTGCTATCAAGCTAGGACCAAGTAATGGTTAATTTTTTGCAGGCCAAAGGCCTTGGGTATGCAATGAACACTGCTGAGGAGCTCGAATTTGTGAAGGAAATTGCTAGGAAGACTGGTGTTGTTTTAGACCCTGTTTACAGGTACGAAATAATCCTTTGACCATGCTCATTTACTACTATTTACTAGTAACTTCCTCATCTTCTAAACATTGAAATCAGGAGTGACAGAAGAATGCTCTTCTGGCCTTCATTCTTACTGAGAAAAGAGATGCCTATTATACTATTTTTTTTTCTACTTTCTGTATGTTAAATGAGTTCAAATGCTCTTTGTTAATAACAAATTGCCTGTATCTTTGTTAGAGGATTTTTTTTTTTCTGTGAATTTCTGCAGTGGGAAAGCTGCCTATGGAATGCTGAAAGACATGGCTGTGAATCCACTGAAGTGGGAAGGAAAAAAGATACTCTTTATACACACGGGTGGTCTTCTTGGTCTATTCGATAAAACAGAACAAATCGCCCCGACTGTTGGCAGCTGGCGCCGGATGAAAATAGATGAAGCAGTTCCAAGAAAAGATGGAACAGGAAAAATGTTTTAAATTTGTTTGCCAATTTTAGTTTCATTATAATAACTTAGTGATGCTTTAAGGAACAATATGATACTCCTCGGCCGAAGAATCCTGCTTGGATGGTTGATTCAGGAGCATAATTAACACAAATAAAAGCATCAGAGATGTGGACCAGAATGATCTTTATCGATCCTAGATCCATCTGCTTTTGTTCCCTTAAATTTTTTTGTTACTTTGGATACAGTCACCTGGACCATATAGCTTTGCTCCAAAGAATCTCACTAAGCAAAACAGACTAGCAGCTCTGATTGATCAAGGTGGAAATTACATTAATGAACAACAATTTATCTAAGCAAAACAGACTAGCAGCTATGATTGATCAAGGTGGAAATTACATTAATGAACAATAATTTATCTAAGCAAACACCAAGTCATCTTCTGAGACTTCAGAAACGGCAGATACTTTCCCTTGTCCCTTGTAATGTGGTTCTTGAAAATACAGATAACTTGTATGAAACCTTAGAAATGTACAAATTACATGTGAAGATGTTGAAGAATCAGGAGGCCCTCTTGGACTTGTACCTGACGGCACAATAAGCATAAATAAGCATATTCAAGAAACTTAATCCAGCCAAAAGCCAGAAAAAGTAATCAAGATGTCCCTCATTCAAGTTATCTGGTATCCATCCAGGCTTTCCTCCCTTGGTTGTTAGATATGTCACAATTGTCAGTATAAAAGAACTCAGATAATTTCCCAGTGCAGTCGTGAGAAGTGACAAAGCACTACACAAGCTTCTCATGGCATCCGGAGACTGGTCATAGAAAAACTCAAGCTGCCCAATAAATGTGAATACTTCTGCTGCACCCACCAAAAAGTACTGAGGAACTTGCCAAAATATGCTCACCGGAACAGCCACCTTTTCATGTATAAGATTATATTCTTTTGCAATTTGTAAACGCCTTATCTCTACAATTGCAGCTGCAGCCATGGACAGCATAGATACAAATAGGCCAATGCCCATACGCTGTAGCTCAGAGAAGCCTCTTTCTTTTTTGGTGTACTTCCTTGCAATGGGGACAAGAATCCGATCATAGATTGGAACCCAGACAATGACACTGACCGTATCAAAGGTGGACAATGATGCAGGGGGGATGGTGAAAGAGCCAACTTTAGTGTCCATAACTGTCCCTTGCTCCACGAACATAGTGGACATTTGTGCATAAACAGCTGAGAAGACTATAGTGGTGGCCCATACAGGGAACATTCGTATGAGAATTTTCAGTTCCTCAACCTGTGTGACAGTGCAAAGCCTCCATGGGTTTGAAAATTCTTCATTTTTTGCATCAAGATCTGTTAAAGTGGCTGCTTTATCAAGACACCTACAGAAACATTATTTGTTCAATTTCTGGAAGGCAAGAAGGACACATCAAAGAAATTTAGTTCAGCATAAACATTATTTGTGTAGTCAAAATCCAAATAGACGTGAATTGTGGTTTTTCTTTAGAAATTGAACAGCCATATCAGCCAGGAGTTCCTCAAATTATTTATTTGCCAAAAGAGGTACCAAAGATATAGATTTTCAGAAAATAAACAAATAAATAAATGTAAATATAAATAAAAAATATTCAGGAGCTCCTTGGACTTCTTATTTGTGAAGCCCTCAATATTTTCATGTTTTCAAAGTAAAAAAGATACTCCTACTTTCTACATAGCCAAGTGCATAAAATTTCAACAACTAGTCTATAAAATTAGTCAAACATAAATTCTAATATGATAATTGCGATAAATTTCATTACAACAAGGTTCCTGGCCTGCATTAACAAATATCAAAACAAAATTCTTTATCGATATTATGGGAGAGTCCATCATAGCAGAAGTGCCAATTGACTGCCTAACAACATGCATCACCATGGATGGACAAAGGATGAAAATATACCACTAATTTAACTATATTAACTAATTGCTCTAGCAGTAGAACCATGTGGTAGGGATACAAACAAAATTGAAAATCTTCGGTTAGCAGTTCACATGCATATCATAGATATGATTCAAATATGTAGTTCTCCAAAAGCATTTTACTTCAGTGCAATAGAGACTTCAAACTAATAGCAGCACTCCTAAAGTGGGACTTCAAATTAATAGGGGCATCCATAAAAGAATAAGAAATAAAAGCAGTGTTTTGAAAGTTATAGTGAATACTTGAGCTCATCACTGTGTTCCAATTTTCGACTTCCTTCAATAGCTGAAGTTTTCTCTGGTACTTCAAAGAGGAGAGAACTATCTTGAGGAGCGTCTACATTAAACTTGCGCGATGATGCAACAACAACCTGGCACATCCTTGTAATAGGACTTCCACCTGGCTTCTGAAATCTATATATTGCAGTGCCTGTGAAAAAACTAGCTATTGCGATACCCATGAACAAGGTCGGGATGCCAAACCCTAGACCCCACCCAGCATTGTCTTGAACCCAAACAATAAAACTGCTAGATATAAGAGCACCGATATTGACAGAGAAATAAAACCAATTAAAAAAAGATCCTTTTCTCACTCTCTCATTTGGGTCAGTATCATCAAACTGGTCTGCTCCAAATGATGACACACAGGGCTTGATACCACCAGTCCCTAGTGCAATCATATAGAGGCCAATAAAAAAAATGGCATATTGAAGACCATTTGCAGTCGGGCAGACAGACCCCACACAAGGGGGAGGCTTGAATGCAGGAACAGATGCTGAAAGGGTCAATATACCCATACCCTACACAAAAAAACAAATATGCAGATTATCTTCCCTTCAAAAAAAGTCAGGGATCCAACTGATTAAAGCCTATATCAGAGACGGTTTCAAATTGGGCAGCATATCTAACATGTGACAAATTTTAACCATCAACTGGTTCAGTTGAAATATGCCCCTACTTGACCTCAAAGTCATAGAATCTTAGAAATTTGTATCACAACATACATTGGCTAAATTGCTCAAGCTACTAACAGTTGGCTAACTCCTAGGCAAAAGGACAGAGTTCCCAGGTAAGTCTACATGATTCTACAATGAACAGTTTGGCCGACACTTGTTTCTGTTACTACAGAAGTGCTACTAAGTTATTTCAAGTATAATTCTTATTAGTTTAGAACTATTATTATTATTAACACTACTGCTACTACTACAACTACTACAACTACTACTACTACAACTACTACTCTGTACTTTCTTGCTACAATCTTTATCATATGCCAATGTGCAGTCCTGTTCTTGTCAAACGAATTCAATGAAAAATCAATCTTGTTCCTCCTTGGGGAAAAAAGGTTAAGATCTGGTATCCTCAATAAAAGAATCTCTAATTAAAAGCGTGGATATAGTATTTGCAAAAGACAAGTAAAACCTCGAGTCAAACTTTTGTCCTCCCAAGGAGAACTTAAATAAAGCTTAACACCTATACAAACAGGCATTCCTGCACAAAAGTGAAGTTGCAAGGCCCATCTCCTAGTTAATTAGATATGAAAACACTCCAATTTCTGGATGGTACAACTTATGTTACACAGATGCCAAAAGTACTTACTACTTAATTAATTTTCTATGAAATGAAGTGATATTCTTGCAAATAACGAATTTTACTTTCCAATTTATGAGGGGGTTTCTAGTGAGAGGTCTTGAGTTCCAGTCTCACCAAGGGATGGAGGGTGTAATCAACACTCAACATATATATATATATATATATATATAGATGGGGGGTGTAATCAACACTCAACATATATATATATATATATATATATATATATGTGTGTGTGTGTGTGTGTGTGTGTGTGTGTGTATAATTTCAACTTTTAAGATCATCACAATCTAATGGTAAGTGCTTCCTCAATTTGGATGTTTCACTGTTCCTAACCATGAGTAACAAGGAAGAAGAAGACAAAATTTTTGAAACCTACAATGAAGTAAATTGTGGAGAAAACTGCAATTGTCCAATATCGTCCCCAATATGCATCTGCTAAAATGGCTCCAATAAGCGGGGATAGGTAGCAAGTACCAGACCAAGTTGTCACATTTCTTGCAGCAGAGACATTGCCTTCATGCAACATTTTGGTAAGATAAGTGACAAGATTTGTTGCAATCCCATAATATGCCAAACGCTCACAGCATTCCGTCCCTGTATTATGTTATTAATCTTAGAAAAGAACTTTTCAAAGAATATATATATTAGCAGTAATGACAGTGGCTAAATATGGCAGTACCAAGGATAAATGGGCATGCTCTCCAGTTTCCAGTGTTGCGCCGCAAAACAGGCTTTCCATGGACGTCAACTGACCCATCTCCCGTGTATGGACTGTTACTTTCTCTCTGAATTGAGAAAGAGATACAGGTTATGGAACAAATGAAACTAGATAAAGAAAATAAGTCTTCACATGTACAAAAATGTAGAGCATGCACTTTCTCTTTTATTTTAATATTTTTCTTTAAGAATGAAAAAACACCCAATTATCCAGATCATAAATCATTATAAGTCACCAGTCAACTTGAGTTCAGGACATTGTTTGCAAATTTGATGCACAACTGCATTTCAATATGCTCTATTACTGAAGTTGGGAACCAGACGCAGGGGCCAAAAAAAGAGTTTAGATTTGCTACAAAAGACAAAGCACCAAACCGTGTTCCTCACTAATCACAGGAGTGACAAGAAAAATTACATGCTTTCCGCATGAATCAGAGGGATATGAATAATCATGTCCCCCATGATTGGTTCAGAGCACAAGCATGCAACTAGGTTCCTAGCAGCAGAAGAATAAAACAAGAAGACAAAAGATTAAAAAGATATGAAATTTAACTGTCCTAGTCCCAGCATCACTGACGATCTGCTTAAGAAAGTAGCAAGTCAATTGTCTTACTTTTCTTGCTATTGGAAAGCACCGCAAGTAACATTGCTACCATTTTGTGCTTACTCAAGTTAAATAACCCCGTCAACAGGTTAAACATGCAATTCTACAATTTAAAACAATAAGCCTAAGAGAATCAACCTAGTCCATGTTTACATTGAGCAAGAAGACGTGAACATGAACAGATTAAAAGGTTGTTGAGTTGAAAAACTGTTCCAAACATCAGCAGAAAGAAATCACCTTCTCTTCCAAAAATTATAAGATAAATCGAACTACCAAGAAATGAGAAATACCACAAAGAACAATTACCCTAGGAAGATAATAACGTTATGGGCACCTTCGTAAGGTTTCAATGGGACAGCTTGAAAGGTGCTCCGGTTGGCTGAGTTCATTTTAACAGTTTCCGATCATCTTACTATAAGAAAAATCGCCACAAAAGACATTTGACTCCCAGAAGTTAGAAGATAGGGAATAGATTTTGCATAATAGTTCTTTGAGTTAAAATGATGAAAACAAAATTGTGAAAGCAGAAAGGATAAATTTTAACGGTACAAGCCATCGTAACCACGCAGTAATATCAATTACTTCCAAATAGCTTAATGATTATAGTCTTACAAGTTGTAACCAAATTTGCATTAATAACTTAAAAACCCCTCCACTAGTAGATCCGAACTTGAATTTCCAGCTGAATCTACTATCTACAATATATTACAAAGGAATCGGATGACAGAAAAAAAATCAATGAGTAAGCTGTTCTCCTTTCAATTATTCCAGCACACGAAAAAAGTACAAAAAAACAAGAATTAAACACAACAAATAAAAGATGAATCAATCACCAACAACAACCCAAAGAGAATAAAAGTCAAACCCCCAAAAAATAGATGAGATAAAGAGAGAAAAACCTCCAAAAGTGCCTCTTCCAGTTGCAACCTCTCGTTCTCATGAGTACCCATCGTGAACAAAATGAAGTTCCAACTCGATCTAGGTCGAGATTAATTATAAATAGAACCTCAGCTCGTGCGTGATTGCGTGTGGAGCGGAAACAAGACCAGCGAAGACGACAGGAAATTGACAGAAAAGGCCAGGAAGGAATCTATCCAATGTAACTGAATCTGGGGGGATCTGTAATTGTACGAACCACGAACTTTGAGCGGGCCCACTGATACAGAAGCGTGGTTTATCGGCCAGATCAAGAGTTGAAAACCTGGCTTTGACGTTTACGTGGCAGTGCCATCTTGGACTAAAATGCCATGGCTTGTGTAGCTAATTACTAAAATACCATTTTCTTCCTCGGAATTCTATTGATCTTCCTCTGTCGAGAAAGAGAAGAAGCAATGGAAATCTTCAAAGGAATGCTTTCGAATGCTTAAAGAATGCTAAAAATATCTGAAAGCAAAGAATCACGGAGGACGATTAGCTGCCGATAAAAGGGAAGCAAGGCATCGACTTTGATCATCCTGTATAATTACAAGTGCTTGAGTTTCTGAGTGAAGACACGGGGACAGAGCCCTGGTCCTCACAGTCGCCGAACATTTTGAGGCAGCCTCTTCGATATCTCCGAGATCCTCTCCCCAAGGTCATCTTTCTACCGGCAATTTATTAGTATAACATCAGCCATTAACAAAACCTACGTTGACATGGACGAGTACCCAGTCACCACAGAGCTTCAGGCAAACGTTGATCTTCCACTTGTTTTAGTTTTTGTTCTCTTTTGCCTCGCACATAGATTTCGATTCAAAGAAGGGAATGGTGAAGATCGTAGAATGTTGAAAATCAACCCCGCCCACCAAAGGGGCCCGGCTCGTTTGAGCCCATCACTTTGTGTTTTAATCGTAGAGATGTGTGAAGGTGCAGTGAGGTGAAAAATCAGAAAGGAGAGAAACAGAAAGGTAGATGACTTTCCCGACAGAAACAGAGAAGAAAAAAGGAAAAAGGTTTCGCAGACAAGATACCATTCGAAGGAGCTTGGTCGTGCGGTGAGAGTTCGTCGGACCAGTGGATCTGGAAGGAACAGGGAGAGGACGACGTAAGCAAACCAAAAGAGGTATTTTTTTTTCTTCTTTCTTTCTTCAAGCTCTGTTTTTTAATACTATGCTTGTGTATTCTGTTTCGTTGGATGTGTATTTGCCCGCTGTGAGGGTTTGTATCCAATACGTGTGTATTATTTGCCTGCTGTGAGGATTTGTATTTAATACGTGGACTGAATAGAACAACAACTTTGTGGTTGTGTATGCAAAATTTTATTCAATTGGTATCAAAGCGGGACGGTCAAGGACTATTATTTTTGGGGTCAGGGACCGTTATTTTTTTTGTGAAGCTATCTTGAGTTGTGAACGGTAAGGTACCCTATTTGGTATAATCAAATTTTTGCCAGCATGATGAGTGACCTTCAAGTGGTCGGAGGAATCAAGAAGCTCAATAACAAAAACTACAACATGTGGTCAATATGTATTAAGTCCTACCTACAAGGTCAAGACCTGTGGGAGGTTGTCAGTGGCAGTGAAGTTACACAACCGGCGGCAAAAGATGTCAATGGCATCTTGCGAAAATGAAAAATTAAAGCAGGCAAAACAATATTTACTTTAAAGGCCACAGTTGAAAAAGAAATATTGGAACACATCCGGGATGCAAAAACACCGAAGGAAGCATGAGACACTCTTGCTACACTGTTCTCAAAGAATAATGATGTAAGATTGCAATTGTTCGAGAACGAGCTTCTATCGATGGCGCAACGCAACATGACTATTGCTCAGTATTTTCACAAGATGAAATCGATATGCCGGGAAATTTCGAAATTAGGCCCAACAACTCCTATTGGGGAAACCAGGATAAAGAGAATAATTGTCCATAGTTTGAGACCCGATATCGAGGGTTCATTGCTGTTGTACAGGGATGGCCGACTCAACCATCGCTTGTTGAGTTTGAAAATTTGCTTGCTGGTCAGAAAGTTTTGGCTAAGCAAATGGGAGAAGTCTCGCTGAAGGGTGAGGAGGAAGCGTTCTACACTAGCAAGAGTAGAAGTACTTTCAAGCGGTACACTGGTAGTGGATCTAGAAAGGATAGTGACAAGGTGAAAAGTCACTAAGAAGATAAAAACTCTCGTCCAGGGGGAGCTTTGAAGAATCGTGAAAATAGTAGAAGGTTCGATGGCAAGTTTTACAACTGCGGGAAGATGGGCCACATGGCGAAAGATTGTTGGTCCAAGAAAAAGTTTGTTGAAGATAATATTGCCACTCACACTTCTCAGGAGAACAATGAAGAGGGTTGGGATGTTGAAGCGCTATTTGTTATGGGGGAAGAAGAATTAACTCTCACTGTAACAACACCTGAAGATAAACAGAAGTAATCATACAATATGACTGCACATGGCTCAAGTGTGGATGCTTGAGAGGGGAAATCAAATCAAACTGATGAATCTGGTAAAGCAACAACTGGCTGGGAGAAAGCTGTAGGGGGCTCAAGTGTTATTCTAGTGGAGATCAAATCGAATCAAACCGGTAGATCTAGTAACTCAATTGGTGGATGGGAAAAGGCTGATGTGGGCTCCAGTGCTAACCCATGGGAGGGCAAAGCAAATCAAGCTGGAGAACCTAATGAAGTAGTAGATGACTAGCAAAAGGTTGCAACACTCTCAAAGTGTGATCCTTGGGAGAAAACAGGGAAGCAAGCTGGTCAATCTATCAAAGCCTCTGTGTGGGATAAGACGACATTTGCCTCAAGTGATGACACTTGGAGGAACAAGATGGATCAAGTTTGTTATTCTTCCAAGTCAGTGAATGGATTGGACATGGCACTGGCAAGCCACAAGCCAGATTCTTGGAGTAAAGCAGTGGACGACAATAGTAAAAAGAGGTGGCATAATTCTAGCCAAGTAAATGTAGGAACCAAATGCCAAAATATGTGCACATGAAGGAAAATATTTGGAAGATGCGACGATGTATCGACAATTGGTAGGTAGTCTTATCTACTTAACCTTAACTCGACCTGACATCTCTTATGCAGTTGGTGTGATGAGTCGGTATATGCAAGATCCAAAAAAATCTCATTTGGAAGCAGTTCGTCGAATTCTAAGATATGTGAAGAGTACAATTGACTATGGTCTTCTGTACAAGAAAGGTGAAGACTGCAAGTTAGTTAGCTATTGTGATGCTAATTATGCAGGAGATCATGACACCAGAAATTCAACAACTAGGTATGTGTTTAAGCTTGGGTATGGAACAATTTCTGGGTGTAGCAAGAGACAGTCGACGTTATCATTGTCAACCACTGAAGCTGAGTATCAAGCAGCAACATTGGCAGCTCAAGAGAGTACATGGTTGATACAGCTGACGAATAATCTACATCAACCAATAGAATATGCAGTTCCGTTGTATTGTGACAATCAGTCGGCAATTCGTTTGGCGGAGAATCCAGTCTTTCATGCTAGAACTAAGCATGTTGAAGTGCACTATCATTTTATCAGAGAAAAGGTTCTGCAAGAAGAAATTGAGATGAGACGGATCAAGACAGATGATCAAGTTGCGAATTTGTTCACGAAGAGTTTGAGTACATGCAAGTTCGAAATGTTTCGTGGTCAACTCAGCACAGTGCAACTAGTGAGAGCTGGTGTTGAGGGGGAGTGTTGAAAATCAACCCAGCCCACCAAAGGGGCCCAACCTGTTTGAGCCCATCACTTGTGTTTTAATCGTAGAGATGTGTGAAGGTGCAGTAAGGTGAAAAATCAGAAACATAAATGGGGCGATAATTTACAGGATAGAAATAGAGAAGAGAAACAGAAAGGTAGAGGACTTTCAGGACAAAAATAGAGAAGAAAAGGACAGGAAAAAGGGGGAGCTTAGGTATGAGATCGAAGATAGAGAGAAGAGGGAAAAGAAAGAGGGCATTGAGAAGAAGAAGGTCTCGCAAAGACGTTCCTGTAGAGATGTGCAAGACACCATTGGACGAAGTTTGGTCGTGCAGTGAGAGTTCGACGGACGAGTGGATCTGGAAGGAATAGGGAGAGGACGACGCATGCAAACCAAAGGAGATCTTTTTTTTTCTTCTTCTTTCTTCAAGCCCTGTTTTTTAATACTTTGTTTGTGTATTTTGTTTTTTTGGATGTGTATTTGGCCGTTGTAAGGGTTTGTATCCAGTACGTGTGTATTTGCCTGCTATGAGAGTTTGTATATTTGCCTGCTATGAGAGTTTGTATTCAATAAGTTGAGTGATAGAACAATAGCTTTGTGGTTGTGTATACAAAATTTTATTCAACGTAGAAGAGACAGGGACATGCTAGAACATAAAATTTTCATAAGAACGTCCAGAAATCCGGATTCCGCCTTGGTTGGTCGACCTTGATGAGTCCCGGTTGACTCAGTTCAGGAGACCAAAAACCAGTTGGCCTTGAAAGAGCATTCTTCATCTAGAACTGTTCAATCTTGAATTTTCACTGGTTAGACTTTTGACCTAATGATAGACCCTTTTCTGGGTATGTGAATCATGTCGGTTATTTAGAAAAGAAATGTGACCCAATCCATCTTCCACATTGATTACCTCGGTTCTGATCAACCCACGTTCACTCTTAATTTCTCCAAAGGTAAGCTTCGGCAACAAGGGTCTCTAAAAACTTTTCTTTCACAGGAATCTTGTTACAGAGAACATCATCTTCTGCTACGAATCTCCTACGAATAAGTTTGGCTGAAGCAACGTTCCTGTCAGATCATCGGGCAATATTATCAATTACTTCGCTTGGGCTTTGAACCATGGCGTCTAACTCCTTTTCCATCCAATAGCAAAATCATTTTATTCTTTCCCACTCACGATATCGAGCTGTCACAGGGATACAAGAACGTAATGAGCAACTGTTAATTGATTCAAGGTTTAGAGCCCTAAACCCTAAACCCCAACTGCTAGTAACCAAGTTCAACCAAATAGCATTTCGAATTCCACGAACAAATTTAAAATTTTTCTCATGCACAATCCCTTAGTGAAGTACGGATGTTTGGCCTAATGGGAACCCATTGTGTGGTAACGATGAGTCAACAATGGAGATCATTGAACCTCTCTCTGAAGTTTCTACTGCAACAATTCAATTATACAGGCACCCGCAAAATCGGGTTATCACCTCCATTAAAGAACCCTTTAATATCACGATCCTTTTCAAACCAAGTCATTTTTTATGATTCAGACTCAGACTGAGAAATTTTCAACACAGGTTTGTCGGCAGTCCCGGTTTGCTCCTTCCAAAGCAGCATGTTGGATCATCAAATTTACAAGCAAAAACGTGAGAGAAAAAACCATTAAAATACTCTCAGTTTGATACCCATCTCTGCGTTTCCACATGGTCAGCTTGAAATTTGATAGTCTTTTATTTCTTTTTTGGAAACCAATCCACTACCGAACAACAAGGAGACAAGATAACTGAAAGATTTTGTGCGGACCGTCTGTGAAAAGGATTTGAATATATAATCTTTCAACCCCCTTCCTCGCATTATTGGCCTGACCCTGCTCTGATAGCAAAGGAACCTCTTTCTTTCTTTATGTTTTTTAACTGCAGTTTCTCTGTGGTCCATCCAAAAACAGCAGAAAGCAAACAAGCAGCGGAAACGAAAAAGGAAGAATAGAAATCCGACCTATAATACGAAAACAAAAGTAAAAAAGCAGGGCGGAAAACTAAAATCAAAGAGAGGTAGAAGATGAGAATAAATATTTGAGAATATAAGTGAAAAAAGATCTTTAATATTTCACCCATTTAAGAAACTTCCGAGAATTTACGCATCAACGGCTTTCGGTTTCCACGTACAAAACTTCTTTACTTTCCAGATGAACGACTGCAGTTGTCAAACGGGGTTTCTGCAACGACCGCAGCCCAGATGTTCCCACCTAGAACGAAGAACAGGGAACCCGGTTTTCTTCCAGGGCGTTCGGTGGGCTTGGCCGCGTTGTAGTGTGCGCGCGAGAGGCCTAGGGTCAGACGCGTTCGTCAATCTGGGCATTGATTCTCGGCCGCTCTTTCGTCTCTCTTTTTCCTTGTTTACTTTCAGACACAACAAAGCAACGCCATTGACACAATTTGAGCGTTGAAAAATCTGACAGAGACGGATTCTCGTTATCGTCAAATTTAAGACCGGGTGCGACTATTTCAAGGCTCTATTTACTTTAATACCCTTCAATGTGCTCGTTCCTCATGTTACAAGTTTGATGTAAACAAAATTATATCACTATCGAGCATATATGAATAGTTTAAATATCAAACATGCATATATTTTTCGAATCTGATTCAACCTTGGTAATTGATAAAAAGTTGGTGTTACTTGTCTTTAATATACATGCTATGTCTTCGCTAACTGACCAATCTTTTGGCGCAATGGTTAGTAACATAGTATCAGAACCAGGTTGTCTCGAGTTTGAATCTTGCTTCCCCCGTTTGTTTCGTCCCTGCATAGGCATAGGTGGGATTTTGTCTTTGGCTGTCCCTATATAAGTGTGATTGTACATTTGCATTTGTACATGGGTGTTCCCTGTGGTCTTTTGGCGCAATGGTTAGTAACAGTTACTTCTTAGCATTAGAGCAATATGCTCATTCGTATGTTACACGTTTGATTCTTCGAACAAAATTACCACCATTGGTATGTTTGGACGTCGGATATATCTCAGATTTTGATGTATTAGGTAATAGTTATACTTTTTAAAATACTCTCAAATACCCTAAGAAATATTGACAGTGGGTTGTATTTTTTATTCTTGTACTTACCTCTTGTCAGGTTAAATATTGTAAAAAAAGATCAAATCAGACGTGTCTAATGGATGGGTGCATTCCACATAAGTAATAGTTTATTACAAAATAAAAAAATATAAAAATAGTGTCGATTAATATATACATAAAATAATAACAAGTTTAAAAATTATAGGTGATTTATATATCTATCATAGTAATTGTATTAAAAGAATTACATAAATATGTCAAATAATTTAAATATTTATGCTCAAGAAGGGAACTCTACTCTCCAAAGGAAAATTCCAAGTGAATTTAGAAAAATAATTATTATTTATATTTAATAATTTTATAACCAAATCATTGTCTTGGACACGTAGAAAAGTTCCGTGAATATGGGAATGAGCCGGTGGTGGACGCACGTTACATTATTGAAATTAATCGTAAAATAAAAAGAGGAGGCTAGTAGTCGACAATTTCAAGTAGTCAATGGCATTTTTGTTAATTTTGAGTTTCTCTTCCATGCCCGTTGCCCTCGTATATTTTTGACCGGATGGAAAGGCCAATAGGGAGTGCGCTCGTCCCTGTCATGGGTCGTAGGTTCGGCCTTTTGAATAGAAAAAAAAAAAAGACGACCCAACCGCTCCAGCGACTCCGCACCAGTCTTATCTGCCTGGAAAACCAAAAAAAACCTCTTCTGTCTGGAAAAACAAAAAAAAACCTCTTCTGTCTGAAAAAAAGGGAGTTCCGAATCAGATACCGAACGCAACTACGATCTTTCCTCGAATACCCATGTCGCCACCGCCTCCACACTATAAAAGCCATCGGGATCCTCGACTTCTTCGTCCTCACATCGAACGGGTTTCTTATTTCGTTGTGAAATTTACTTCTTCTTAATTCTTCGTGTAACGATGGTCCTCTCCAAGACTGCTTCGGAGTCTGATGTCTCCATTCACTCCACCTTCGCGTCCCGATACGTCAGAACCTCTCTTCCGAGGTCTGGTTTTGTGTTTTTTTCGTTTCTGTACGTAATGGTGTTTCTGTTGATTTAGTTGGTGGTTGATTAAATTGATGAGACTGATGTTTTTCTTCCAGGTTCAAGATGCCGGAGAATTCGATCCCGAAAGAAGCTGCGTTTCAGATTATAAACGACGAGTTGATGCTGGACGGGAACCCGAGGCTGAACTTAGCCTCTTTCGTGACGACGTGGATGGAGCCCGAGTGCGATAAGCTTATGATGGCCGCCATTAACAAGAACTACGTCGACATGGACGAGTACCCTGTCACCACCGAGCTCCAGGCAAGATTTCTCTCACCTGACGTCTTTGCTATCTTCTATCACGTCTCCGAAACTCCGTTTCCTCTAATTATAATAACATATATTTCTGAGCTGCGTGTATTCTCTCTGATCAGTCTCCGTTATTCTTTCCTCTTCTATATCAGAGAGCATCGTCACAATTTTCTTGACAGTTGAAATCAAATTCCTGCCTCCACTCAAAACTTGGGAACGGGAAAAATAAAATTTCGCTTGCTTTAGTTTACGATAATAAAATTCTCCTGTGAATGCTTAAATGTCCTGCTATCGCGGCTAATAATTTGTCTCACAGCTGAAAAAAAATCTGATCTTGATTGAGAATGCTGGGTTTTAATCTTATCTTAATTCTTGCTAAGAATTTTAACTAATTCACTGTTCTTCTTACAGAATCGATGTGTGAATATGATCGCGCACCTCTTCAATGCACCTCTGGGAGACTCAGAAACTGCAGTTGGGGTCGGTACAGTCGGATCTTCTGAAGCAATCATGTTGGCAGGACTGGCCATCAAGAGGAAATGGCAGAACAAGAGAAAAGCCGAGGGGAAACCGTACGACAAACCCAACATTGTCACAGGTGCTAACGTTCAGGTAATCAATTAATTCCAATATACCTGATTAAATTCTACATTTTGCTTGATACTTCTTTCTTTCCGAGCACAATTCCTGAACTACAGCGAGAATTTGACCAGTGATGATCGATAACAGGTTTGCTGGGAGAAATTCGCAAGGTATTTCGAGGTGGAACTGAAGGAAGTGAAGCTCGGGGAAGGTTACTACGTGATGGACCCAGTAAAAGCAGCGGAAATGGTCGACGAGAACACCATCTGCGTCGCTGCAATCCTCGGATCCACCCTCAACGGAGAATTCGAAGACGTCAAGCTCCTGAATGATCTTCTCGCCGAGAAGAACAAAGAAACAGGGTATGCACTATGCACCGCAATTTCATAATCTTGATTTATTTAAGCCACTCCTGAATTATCTTTCCCGACATCGGTACAGAGTCTACGGACACATTAGCAATCGAACGCCGACTTCACACAAATTTCTTTTTCTGTGCGCAGATGGGACACACCCATCCACGTCGACGCGGCCAGCGGCGGATTCATCGCACCTTTCCTGTACCCAGAGCTGGAATGGGACTTCCGGCTACCGCTGGTGAAGAGCATCAACGTCAGCGGCCACAAGTACGGCCTCGTTTACGCGGGAATCGGGTGGGTCATCTGGCGGAGCAAGGAGGACCTGCCGGAGGAGCTCATCTTTCACATCAACTACCTCGGCGCCGATCAGCCCACTTTCACCCTCAATTTCTCCAAAGGTTAACTAGCAAAAAGCTATACGCCGCCCATATCATTATGAAAAAAATAATAATCCATTAATCCATTCGAAGAAAAATTAATAATACAATTAAATGTATTTTCAATTAAAAAAAAATCTAACTTGGGCTAATTGTTGGTTTTGTGATCTAATGCAGGATCAAGTCAAGTGATTGCTCAGTATTATCAGCTAATTCGTCTGGGATTCGAGGTAAACTAAATTAATCAGTAATTACTGATAATTAATATGATTTTCCATTTTTTGGGTCTCACGTGGGGAAGTTTGCATGTGCAGGGATACCAGAACGTGATGGAGAACTGCCGGGAGAACGCGATGGTGCTCAAACAAGGGTTGGAGAAAACGGGCCGTTTTAATATCGTGTCAAAGGATAACGGCGTTCCGTTGGTGGCCTTCTCCCTCAAGGACAACTCCCGCCACAACGAGTTCGAGGTGTCCGATTACCTACGGCGTTTCGGATGGATCGTGCCCGCTTACACGATGCCGCCGGACGCGCAGCACGTGACGGTCCTACGTGTCGTCATCAGGGAAGACTTCAGCCGCACGCTTGCGGAGCGGCTCGCGCTTGACATTGAGAAAGTGTTGCACGAGCTCGACGCCCTCCCGTCTCGACAGGCGGCGAAGAGGAACGGCGCCGGCGAGAAGAAGGTGCTGAACGGCGTGAAGAAGAGCGACTTGGAGACTCAGAGGGAGATCACCGCTGCCTGGAAGAAGTTCGTCATCTCCAGGAAGATTAACGGCGTATGTTAAGCGTCAATCGCGGCGGCAGCCTCGCTCGATCCATGGGGAGGCTTTTATCTGTTCATAATTTATTCGATCTTGTTGCTCATCTATCGTTTTCGATTTTCTTTTTTTCCCTGGTTTTGTCGAAATAGGGATGTTGGTTTACTGATTCCTGATTTCCTTCCCTAAGGATTTCAGAACAAATTGAGCGATTTTTCATTGTGGATGATAAAATCTTAAATGTAATTTTTGGCATTGATGCTATGTTATTGCTGATCTTAATGACCGGATCGTTCTGAGTTGAAAAACGGAGTAAAACTGTTAAAAAAACACTTAACAGATTAAAGAAGTAAAATTTATAAAAAAATTTATACCAAATTTTCTGTTCTTTATTTATGATGTGATAATGGTATGATCTCTGTCCTGTCCGCGAAGGATTAAAAGACAGAGGAAAGAGATGTTTCAATCCTTGAAAACAGAAAACAACAGAAACAAACACGCGGAGTCCAAATTAAACACGCAAATATATGGAGTCATCTTGAAGCATCAGCGAATCAAGACGCGTGAGAGGTAAGCCACCTGCCGAACTTCACCTCCTCCTCTCACTTCCATGGTGTAAGGCAAGAAGCTTCAAGTTTTATGAGCAGCACCGCTCTTCACCACCGTGACAGGACAAGAGGCGTTTGTCACCACGTAGTTGCTCACACTTCCAAGCAGAACCCTGCTCCAACATTAATTCATGAGGATCATGACGAAAGTGATCATTATCAGTTGATCCCAGATTTTTGGTGAAACAAAAAAAATGTTTTAATAACCTTTTAATCTTTCCCAGGCCCCTGCTGCCGACGACGATGGAATCCAGCTTCAGGTCCTCGACAGCGTCGGTGAGCTTCTCTCTGGGGTCGCCCCAGTGAACCTTGGAGACTACCTTTACCTGTACAGAGAACTCTGATGAGAGCAGATACGGTGAAGAAAATGGTCACAACAACTGCTAATTTCTAGTTTCTTCGTTTACCCCTTTTGTCCTGGAGACCGTATCAAGAATATCTAGGACTTCAGGATCAGGAGTGAGCCCGTATTGCTTCGAAACAGCTGCTTCTCTGAATTCGTCCAACGGAATCAAAGCTGTGGAAAGAAAAGAAGATGCAAAAAAATGAGAAGCGAATTAAGGGTTAGGGAAAACGGAGACGAGAGGATGTTTGCCACAGACGGGATCCCGTGTCTTCCCAAAGCTGCTTAGTAGGGGGGTCTGATTTCCCGGAGTGGACATGGATTAGGATGAGAAGGTCGCCACCGTCTACCAGGTTGTCCACTGTCCATCGCAGGGCCGATTTGCTGCTCGCCGAGTAGTCCATGGCGATGCCAACCGTTCGATTCCCACCCATCTCCTCTCTCTCTCTCTCGTCCCGTCTCTTCTGGTATCCTTTCTATCAGCTTCAGTGATGAAATGATGGAGAGGACGATTTTGGTTATAAGACGGTTGCCAGTTCCTTCACCGGTCACGTTCCTGTCTTCTCCAGAATTCATCATTTATTCTCTCTTTCCAGCAGGAAACTATTAAAGTAATACAAGCTTCTTGAAGAACCTGTCTCTTTAATCCATACAAAACAGTGGATGATAATTCATCTAATTATTCCCGCTTTAGCTTTCAGAAACATTAAAGCTGATGCTCATCCACAGAATACTAGATCATTTGCATCTTGATCATGACCTCTTATTAGAAAATTCTCCATTTTCTAATTATTGAGTCACTTTTATATTATCTATCTATTCTGAAAGCTTCTGATGGTTTCTGGCAGTCCGCCCCCTGTGGGCCTCCGAAAGGAACCATACCATACAGTAAACAAGGAGTATTTGCTTCCATCTGCACATAATCAGATCGATAGAGTTCAGAATTTCTTAGATCAAACTGAGATAATGGATAAAATTGTTGAATAAAATTTAACAATCACAACAATAAACCTGCTTATCTATTCTGTCCAAGTACTGAAAATAAACCATCACATGTGGCAAATACACACCCACATAATAGAATACATAAAAGAGAGTAGTTAACTTAGAACTTGAAAGAGAAAAGACTTCCTTTGGTTTGCTTGCGTCGTCCTCTTTCTGTTCCATCCAGATCCACGCGTCTGAAGGACTTTCACTACACGACCAAACTTCTACCAAGTATCTTGAATGTCTTTGCAAAAACCTGCCTACTACTCAACAGGGCCCTCCTTTGTTGGTGTTGCTTGTCGTTCTTCTCCCTCTCGATGCCCTATTTCTTTTCTCCTCTCTGTTTCTCGTTCTGAAATTTCTCCCCTTTCAGTTTTTCCTTTCACGACATGCTGCTTCTACAATTAATTGATTTCCCTTCCACATTTCATTATGAAGCTACCATAGTTTGGGGTTTTATTTACCTTGGGCTCAAATAGGTTGGGCTTTTTAGTGGGTTGGGGTTGATTTTTAACACTCTCCCTCAACACCAACTCTCACTAGTTGCACTGTGCCGAGCTGACAACGAAACATTTCGAACTTGCCTGTACTCAAACTCTTTGTGAACAAGTCTGCAACTTGATCATTCGTTTTGATCTGTCTCATCTCAATTTCGTCTTGCAGAACCTTTTCTCTGATAAAATGATAATGCACTTCAACATGCTTAGTTCTTGCATGAAAGACCGGTTTCTCGGCCAAACGAATTGCCGACTGATTGTCACAATATAAAGGAACTGCATAATTTACTGGTTGATGTAGATTATTCATCAGCTGTATTAACCATGTACTCTCTTGAGCTGCCAGTGCTGCTGCTCAATACTCAACTTCAGTGGTTGACAATGATATCGTTGACCGTCTCTTGCTACACCAAGAAATTGTTCCAAAACCAAGCTTAAACACATACCCAATTGTTGATCTCTTAGTGTCATGATCTTCTACATAATCAGCATTACAGTAGCCAACTAACTTGCAGTCTTCACCTTTTTTGTACACAAAACCATAGTCAATTGTATTCTTCACATATCTCAGAATTCGTCGAACCGCTTCCAAATGAGACTTCTTTGGATTTTGCATGTACCGACTCATTACACCAACTGCATAAGAGATGTCAGGTCGAGTCAAGGTTAAGTAGATCAGACTACCTACCAATTGTCGATACATCGTCGCATCTTCCAAATATTTTCCTTCATGTGCACACATTTTGGCATTGGGCTCCATCGGCGTCGAAATCAGTTTGCATTTGAGCATTCCGAACTTCTTCAAAAAAAATTTGGCATATTTCTGTTGACAGAGAAATATTCTTTCTTGTATGCGATTAACCTCTAGACCAAGAAAGTGTTTAAGCTGGCCAAATTCCTTCATCTGGAAACAAACTGATAAATTCTTCTTTATCTGAAGAATTCCTGCCTCATTATCACTAGTTAGGATCAAATCATCCACATACACTAGCACGATAGCTAGCTTACCTTCATTGGTTTTGACAAACAAGCTGGAATCTGCAGGTGTTACTGAATAGTCACTTTGCGTTAAAAATTTAGCAATCTTACCATACCACGCCCTTGGTGTTTGTTTCAATCCGTAGAGTGCTTTGCACAGCTTGCACACATGTTGAGGATGATCTTGGCTCTGAAAACCCATTGGTTGGATCATGTAGATCTCCCGATTGAGCTCTCCATGAAGAAAAACATTCTTCACATCCATCTACCACAAATTTCAGTCTTTGTTGGTTGCCAGTGCAGGTAGGACTCGTACGGTTGTAAGTTTTGCCACTGGACTAAACGTTTCATCATAGTCTAGTCCGTACTGTTAAGAAAAACTACGAGCTACCAATCGTACCTTGTACCTCTCGATAGACCCATCTGGATGACGTTTGATCTTGTAAACCCACTTACAAGATATAGGTTTCACATCTTTTGGCTTTGGCACTAAATCCCAAGCCTAATTTTGCTCAAGTGCATCAATCTCTTCTTTCATAGCTGTCCTCCACTTAGAACTCTGCGATGTTTCTTCGAAAGTCTCAGGTTCTATCATATTTTTTTCTTTAACTATGGCTGCATTGGCGTATTTGGGATTTGGCTTTCGTGTTCTTGTTGACCTTCGGAGTTGAGATTATGGAGTTGATTCTTCCATTTCACTAGGCCCACCCTCTGCGTTTGGTTGTTGATACACGCCAGTTTGCCAAGGACTCTGAGTCACTCTTTGCTCAACATCATCGCCGTTTGGATCTCCTGATTCACCTGAACTATGTTGGAGTTGAACAGTATGCTCCCCCATCTTTTGTTGTAGTTTGTCTCCAAATTCTCTTGAGTCTGACAACACCTCCTTCTCTGAGGACCACCAAAAAGATGCTTCATCGAATACCACATCTCGTGAAGTGTAGCATCTTCCGCTCATTGGATCGCAACAATTCCACCCCTTTCTCTGGCTATCGTATCCTACAAAGATACATCTAATAGCTTTCTTATCAAACTTGCCCCATAATTGATCAGGAACAAATACATAACATACATAGCCAAATACTTAAAAATAGCTAACTGTAGGCTTCATGTTCCACTGTTTTTCAAAGGGTGTAACAAATCCTAACCTTGGTTGAGGAAGTTTGTTGATCACAAAGGCTGCAGTTCTCATTGCTTTAGCCCAAAACCTTCCAGGTACATTCTTTTCATGTAGCATACTCCGACAAACCTCTGCAAAATGCTGGTTCTTTCTCTCCGCTACACTATTCTGTTGTGGCGTGTTAGCACAAGTGTATTGATGATGTATTCGACATTCCCTTAAATATTGAGAGAAATTGCTTGAGCTATATTCTCCCCCGTTGTCTGTGCGCAAGCAACGAATCTTCTTTCCTACTTCTCCTTCAGCTGACTCTCTTAACTCTTTAAATCTTGAGAATGTGTTAGATTTTTCTTTCATAAAGAAGACCCACATGTACCTTGAGAAGTCATCAATGAATGTCACCATGTACCGCATACCACTAATTGATGGTTGCTTAATAGGATCGAATATGTCAAAGTGAGCTAGCTCTAATGGTTTATTTGCTTTAAACTTTGACTTCTCGTACGGTAATTGGTGTGTTTTACCATATTGGCATCCCGCACAGACCGTGTCTGTTCGAACGTCTACTTGAGGAAGCCCCTTAAGCATAAACTTCTTCACCATCACACTTAGTTTGGAATAACTAATATGACCTAACCGCATGTGTCATAGATCTGCTGTCTAATTTTTCATTGTCTTGTCTACATATGCAAACTCTGCTGACATTACGTAGACTGACTCCAATCATCGCCCCTCCATTGTCGGTGTTTCTGAAATTCTGAGATCACGATACACCTTCACATCTCGGGGACCGAACAAAAAATAGTGGCCTGATGATGTCAATTGAGCCACATATAACAAAATTTTCTTATTCTTAGGACATGATAAACATCTTGAAGTGGCACTTGGTTAGGATTATATCAAGGCGTAACTATAGTTTTACCGATGTGAGCTATCGGTAATCTTGAGCTATTGGCTGTCACCACCACACAGTCTCCCTTGTACTCAGACAAGTTTCGCAGCTTCTGTTTATCACCCATCATATGATTTGAGCAGCTCGAATCTATGATCCAATCATTCTTGTAATCAATTTGTTCAAGTGTTGTTACAGTGAGAGCTAATTCTTCTTCCCCCATAACGAATAGCGCTTCAGCATCCCAACCATCTTCACTATTCTCCTTAGAACTGTGAGTGGCAGTATTACCTTCAACAGACTTTTTCTTAGACCAACAATCTTTTGCCATGTGGCCCATCTTCCCACAATTGTAACACTTGCCATCGAACTTTCTACTATTTACATGATTCTTCAAAGCTCCCCCTAGACGAGAGCTTCCCTCTTCTTTTCACCATCTTTTTTAGATCCACTGCCAGTGTACCGCTTGAAAGTACCTCTGCTCTTGCTGGTGTAGAGTGTTTCCTCCTCTCCCTTCAACGAGACTTCTCCCATTTGCTTTGCCAAATCTTCCTGACCAACAAATTTTCAAACTCAACAAGTGATGGTTGAGTCGGCCATCCCTGTACGGTGGCAAAAAACCCTCGATATTCGGGTCTCAAACCATGGATAATTATTCTCTTTATCTTGGTTTACCCAATAGGAGTTTTTGGGTATAATTCTAAAATTTCGCGGCATATCAACTTCATCTTGTGAAAATATTGAGCAAGAGTCATGTTGCGTTGTGCCATCAATAGCAGCTCGTTCTCGAGAAGTTGCAATCTTATATCATTCTTCTTTGAAAACAGTGTAGCAAGAGTGTCCCATGCTTCCTTCGGTGTTTTTGCATCCCGGATGTGCTCCAAAATTTTTTCTTCAACCATGGTCTTTAACGCAAACATTGCTTTGCCTGCTTTAATTTTCTATTTTCTCAAGATACCATTGGTATCTTCCGCCGCCGGTTGTGTAACTTCACTGCCACCGACAACCTCCCACAGGTCTTGACCTTGTAGGTAAGACTCAATACATGTTGACCACGTATTGTAGTTTTTGTTGTTAAGCTTCTTGATTCCTCTAACTACTTGAAGGTTACCCATCATGCTGGCATAACTTCGACTATACCGAACAAGCTTGACCAACAACCTTGCAGAGTACCTTACTGCTCACAACTCAAGATAGCTTCAAAAAAAAAAAACAATCCATGACCGTCCAGCTCTTATAGCAATTGTTGAATAAAATTTAACAATCACAACAATAAACCTGCTTATCTATTCAGTCTAAGTACTGAAAACAAACCATCACATCTAACAAATACACACCCACATAACAAAATACATAAAACAGAGTAGTCAACTCAAAACTTGAAAGAGAAAAGACCTCCTTTGGTTTGCCTGAGTAGTCCTCTTTCTGTTCCTTCCAAATCCATGCGTCCGGCGAACTTTCACTGCACAACCAAGCTTCTTCCAGGTATCTTGAACGTCTCTGCGGAAACTTGCCTACTGCTCAACTGGGCCCTCCTTTGGCTGGTGTTGCTTGTCGTTCTTCTCCCCCTCGATGCCCTATTTCTTTTCTCCTCTCTGTTTCTCTTTCTGAAATTTGCCCCTTTCAGTTTTTCGTTTCACGACTTGCTGCTTCTACACGCTTCTACAATTAATTGATTTCCCTTCCACATTTCATTAAGAAGCTACCGTAGTTTGGGCTTTTATTTACCTTGGGCTCAAATAGGTTGGGCTTCTTAGTGGGTTGGGGTTGATTTTCAACAAAACTCAAATCAAATTGTATCTAGTGATGGCATGTAAGCTGAAGAATTATAAAGGTTACGATACTTGTTATAATCCCATAAATATATGTTTTTATATTAATGAAAATATGGTAAATTATATTCTTCTTTTTTCTATTTGTTCTGTATAGTATCATAGTAGGTTCAACCGTTTTCTCCCTCTTAAGATCCACCAACCTCTATTTCAATTTACCCCGCAGGACGTCAGGGAAGAATTGTGTCTGCCTTGTTGGAACACCGCAAGAGGTGAACCACAAAATTAACTAAAAGCCGAGCTATGACAGAGCCTCGGGAGCCCCTGATGACTGCAACTCAGCCATCAAAAAGAGCTTTCATCATCCCGCATCTGCAACTCGGCTCTTCACTGTCCCCCCAACTCTGGTCGAACCTCTGAAAGTTGTTGTCACCACAGTTGTGCAGCTGAGGGCCGTCCCGCTGTCCCTACCGCCGCCGATGCCTAGTATTTGTTTTCCCTCTTCCTCTTCCTATTTTTTTCTTGTCGATCTTCGATTTAATCCGAATTTTTGATTAAAGAGGAGGTCGAGAAGAAGAAGGCTAATGCAAGTATGACTCTCACATATGCAACAATAAAAAAAAAGACACATTCTTGCACGTGAGAAAAAAAAGGAGGCACCCTACCCTCAACTCTACTTCGACTGTCTTCCAACTCGTCAACAAGAACTTATTCTTTCTTTGTCATCCAAATTTGTGCTCATGGTCGATGGTTGTTCTCTGCCTCGGACACTGCCAATGGTGTCGTGCACAAGGACACATTGTTTGACAATGTCCTATTTTTTGTCAGATATATCCATAATTGTTACCATCGCTATCTCCTCGCACAAATTAATTGCAACCATGCCCTTTGGCACAATGGCAACCACAATCATATCTTGCAACCACCACATCTTCTATGAATTCTACTTGGTTCTTGGATAGTGGCACATCGCATCTTGTTACATCTAACTTAAGTAATTTCTTTGATCACACTCCTTATGACACTGACGACATTATGATTGGTGATGGCACGAGTCTCCCTATTACACATACCGGTTCCAAATCTCTCTTTACACCTTCTCACACTTTTTCTTAAAATAATATCCTTTGTGTTCTTACCATGCAAAATAATCTTATTTTTCTCTCAGTTTTGTCAAAATAATCATACATCCATTGATTTTTTACCTACTTCTTTTCTCATGAAGGATCTTCTCACTGGGGCAACACTTTTGTAAGGTTGAACTAAGAATGGTATGTACGAGTGGCTGCAGTCCTTAAACCAATCTTCAACGTTAGTAGCCTTTTTCGGTGTCAAGACCACTTTGTCTGCATGGCATGATCACTTTGATCATCTGTCCTCTCCAATTTTAAGGCAAATTGTTTCTACTTTTCAATTAGATTTTCACCTCCTCTGAAATTTACTTTCAATTACAATTCTTGTCAATGCAATAAGAGTAAAAAAATATCATTATCCCACTCCTCTCATGTCTCTTCTTCCCCTATTAACATTATTTTCTCGGATGTCTGGACCTCTCCTATTTATTCTATTGATGATTTCAAATATTAAGTTATTTTTGTCTATCACTTTAAAAAGTAGATCTAGTTTAATCCACTAAAACAAACATCACATGTGTTTGATACATTTATTCGGTTCAAATCTTTTGTTGAAAACTTCTTTGGTAAATGGATTAAAACACTCTCTTCTGATAATGGAGGGGAATATAAAGCAATGTCCACTTTTCTAGCTACCAATGACATTTCTCATCTCACATCTCCTCCACATACACCTAAATACAATAGGTATTCTGAACGACGACATCGTCATACTATCGAAGCAAGTCTGTCTCTTCTTTCTCATGCCTCCATACCTCTATCTTATTGGTCATATGTTTTCTCCACTATTGTCTATTTCATCAAACGTGTACCTACTCTCATGTTTAATCTTTTTTCACCATATACCAAACTTTTTGGCATTTCTCCTAACTACTCTAAGCTCTGAAGTTTTGGTTGTCTTTGTTATCCGTGGCTCAGGCCATACTCTGCCCCTAAACTCAGTCCTCATTCCTCTCCTTGTGTCTTTCTTGAGTACTCTGCCACTCAAAGTGTTTATCTATGTCTTTCTTGAGTACCCTGCACCTAATCCCATTCAAACACCTCCCTCATCGATTGACCCACACCGATAATCTCTACCCACTTTCTCCCCTCCCCGTGTTATTGTCACAAGATTCAAGAACAACATTTACAAGGTCATCCAAAAATTAAACCTCACAGCCTAACTTCTTACATCTGTCAACCGTCAACCAACTTCTGTGACTCAAACTCTCACTGATCCCAAATGGCATCAGGCTATATCTGATGAGTATGATGCTCTTTTTAGGAATGGGATATGAAAACTTGTCCCATTGGATCCCTTGCAAAATCTGGTTGGTTGCAAATGGATTTTTCGTACTAAATATCTCTCTGATGACTCTATTGGCAGGTACAAGGCTCGCTTAGTTGCCAAAAGGTTTCACCAACACCCTGGAGTTGATTATCATGAAACCTTTAGTCCAGTTGTCAACTTTACCACTATTCACGATGTTCTTAGCTTTGTGGTAAGTCGTGGCTAGTCGCTTCAACAACTTGATATCAATAATGCATTTCTCAAGGTACCCTGTTTGAGAATGTTTTTATGGCACAACTATTGGGCTTCATTGATTGTGATCATCCTCATTGTGTATGCAAACTTCTCAAGGCTATCTAGGGTCTCAAGCAAGCTCCACATGCTCGGTATCATGAGTTGCACAGTTTCTCATCACCTCAGGCTTAACCAACTCTCATGCAGACTCTTTTCTATTTATCTCTCATATAGGTATTGTTGTGTTGTATATTCTGGTCTATGTGGATGATATTATTATTTCAGGAGACAATGATCAAACTATGGTAAGGTTCATCCAACTTCTTGCTCAAAGATTTTCACTCAAGGATCTTGGCTCGTTGACTTACTTACTCGGAATTGAAGTTGTTCCTCTTTCTCAAGGATTACTTCTGTCTCAACGACAATATATTTCTGATCTTCTTACTCGCACACGTACGACAAATGCAAAGCCTATAGTTGCATCTTTTGCCACGACATCTACACTCACAATTTAGTCTGGCATAACACTCTCTGATCCATTTGAATATCAAACTATTGTTGGTAGTCTCCAATATTTATATCATACCTACCTTGACATTGCCTATGTGGTGAATAATTTATCTCAATTTATACGTTGCCCTACTACTGACCATGAGGATGCTGTTAAACGATTGTTGCGCTATCTTTTGGGGGGTTAGTCCACAATGAACTTGAAATGAAGTGAAAAATTCAATTCAACTGAAAATGAATTGATTCAACTTCAACTCATCCTTGGGTGTAAGTGTAGACGAGTTCAAGTGCACTGGAAAATAGATTCCAGTGTTAGTGCCCCCAAATGAAAAGTATGATATAAACAAGAGAATGAGTAACCTTTTATAATATACCTTTTATAATAAACTTAAATAGAACATATAACTAAACAGATTATCAACCAAAATAAACATGGTTACTATACTTATAAGTGATTTAACATGTAGTATTAAAATATATTAATATCCTATTTAATGAAAAATTATATTATATTACTTAATGATTATAGTTTTATTATAAATTAATACAATAATTATGTGGGACTAGAATAAATTATTAAAAACAAATAAATAAAATTAAAAAATACAATAAGCTAATATAATAAATAAATAAATTATTTTTTAATAACATAAGATATATTTTAACCTTAAAAACCACAAATTTAATACAATAATAAAAAATAATATATATATATATATATATATATATATTATTTTATCAATAACATAATATATATTTTTATGTATTATTAATTAATAATATATTTTCACAAAATTTAAAACCATTGGTTTAACTAATTATAGCAATGGATAATTAAACCAAAATGATTTATCAAATATTTATTTTAACAAAATTTTAATTATGACTATTAAATCACTAATTTGATACAATAATTATAAAATGAATATACTGAATAAATAAAAATAATTATTTTATAAATAAAAAATATAGATTATTTTTTATGACGTTGGTTTAATTTTTCCTAACTTAAGAAAAATTAAACTTCGTCTTCCTCACGGCGCGCGGCGTCTTCCTTAGCGGCGGGAGAGTACGGCGACGAAGGTGGAGCTTCGACGGTACGCCGAGAGAGAAGAGAGGCTGGGAGGCTCGACCTCCCGTGCTCTGTGACGGAGGTCGAGAGAGAGAGGAGGAAGGTGGACGCAGGAGGGGGTGAGAGCTCTAAAATTCAATTATGGTCCATTGTTCCAGCTGAATCGCGAGCTTCACTCGACATTGCTAGTGAAGCTCTACGTTATGACAGAGCATTTCCATTATTTCAATTATAGAGCCAATCACACAGCTCTCTCTTTCAGGCCATATGTAGAATTGTCAGAGCGAGCAAAGTAGCTGCTACCTAGGATGATGGAGAGGAGAGGGAGGCCGAGAGGGAGAGGAGGAAGGCTGAGGGGGGGGGGAAGGAGAAACGCGCGTCCCGTGCTTCATGCGAATGATTCAGAAAAAATGTCTGAATCCAAATTCCCTGATTTTTGCCTTAGAGAATGAATTGAAGTGATTCACTTGAAATGTAATTCATTCTACACTTACTCCTTAATCTAATGAACTACATAATGTGGGAGTAATTCATCTCACGATAGCTTTGGAAGGGTCAGGACAGGCTGTTTTTTTTTTAATCGAATTAGAAATAAAATGGAGGCAATAAAGTCCCATGATAGAAAAAAGTCCCCCAGAAAAGGTGATCGTTGCTCCATGACTGCCATCGCGCTTCTACGGTAAAAAATTGGTCTCCAGAAACCAGAAAGGAGCAGCAGTTCACACTGGGCAGTGGGTTGTTCGCAACGTATCCGTCCAATCAAAGATTGAAATCATCATCAGCAGTTTAACTTTGTCTTTGTTGAGGATGCAATGTTTATATTATATGTGCAGGCACAATCAACCCACATAAGCAAAGGGGTCCTCAGCTATCTATAACCAGCAGAGACCAGGGAGCTCAGCAACATTCTTCTGGGGTCTGAGCTTGTGAGAAAGAGATGACCTCCTCAATGAAGAGAGCTCCTCTTGTTACGATGATCCTCATCTTGCTTGCTTCACACGGTTATATTCACCTGGCGTCTGGTGCTGGCGAGTGTGGGAAAACTCCCATCAATTCTGCGGCTGCTAGCCTGACTCCATGAGTAAGACCGCCAAGGTCCCTCCTGCTTGCTGCTCGAGAATTTTTGTATTGCTCGCCACTTCAGCCAAATCTCTCTGTGCAGTTCTCTTGTCACCATTGGCAAAACAAGCAGGGATCAATCCTGCTGTTGCCATCACCGTTCCCAAACGCTGCAAAATCAAGAAAAAGCCAGTTTGCAGGAAATGTGGACGTGAGTCCCCCTCTCTCTCTTTATTTGGGTCATGATATACAAACATAGGAAAATCTACCTGGACAATACTAAAATTTCTCATAGAAACAGATACTAATCCAGTATTTCTTTCTACCCATCTGTGATGTTAATGCGCCTGATATCCTGATTTGTTTTGAATTGTTTTGCACTTGCAGCTTATATTCTACCCTGAAATGTGACACGTCCGTGTAGACGATCCAGAATTTGCAGTCCATTGTGGGTGCGAACTCAGTTTAACCATCGATTCTGACTACACCGGTATCTTTTTTATAAAAAAGCTGAGCATTTCCAAAATAGTTAGATGGACAGATAAAGAAAAGTGAATACTATGATAAAGAAACCTCTTGAGGGGACAACAAATTCTTTTTGAAAAAACAAAAATTCAGGGAATTTTAACTCTTTAGAAACAATTTCTAATCCAAAGATTGAAATGGTAGCAGAATATAGAAAAAAAAAAGAGAAAATTCTTAAAGAAAATTCTTCATGAGCTTCTATTTAAGCAAATTCTTTGCATTTTCATCTGATTATTAAGGGCTTTGATACTAAAAGAAGTTGGCAGGGATCCACTTTTGCATCTAGAATGCAATAAATCATATACCACCAGTCTGAAAGTAGACATTGCTCCAGAAACACTATGAAAAGTGAAACAAAAAGAATCTAACTCCATTCTGAAACTATTTGACAGTTGAAGCTAAGAGTAGTTTGTGACCAAACATTGCCTAGGAATACTTTATAGCACCAACAAGTGATTTGTTGAATTGCAAACTACTGGAGTTCTTTTGATAGGATTCTTATCCAAATTCAGAGCACCTAATAATGTATAGAAGAAGGATTTTACTTTCCTGGAGGAGAATTTTGAGAATAGGAACTGTTAAAAAATTCTATTAACACAATCACTAGCCCTAACATAGGTATTATACTCATCTTAGTTCTTCACTCATGATCATTTCCATTTGACTAAAGTCGATGGGAACATTTTAAACTTTCAAACCCTTAGATATGTTCCGTCAACTGCACGCATATAACACTCGCAAAAGTTCATTATATACCGTTAATTCCTCAGTCTGATAACAACATTCAGTTTGATTATAAGTGGAAGGAGTCAGCACTCACTAACATTTGCCTGTTAATCATATCGCTTTGCTTCCTTAATTTCTAAGGCAATGAACTAATACACTTTCTTAATTATACTCTCTCCCAAAAAAAATTCTGATATGCTAATGTCATGCTTAATTTGGTCAATTTTGATCATGACAGATCAGTAATTCACATCATGGTTTTTATATTTTCACTGTTTTCATCAACACTTTTGCCAAAAGAGATGACGACTTGTAGCAAAGGGAGCTTATTCGACATACTTGTCTTATGCACAATTTGTTCAAACGAACGCTCGATGAGATTCAATAACCTTCCCCATCTCAAACATGGAACTGATGTGGAGCCTATGGCTTAGATAATGACGTAAATCACGTTTATAAACCAAAAAATATGAATACCGCCATTTCGGAATTTTGTTCCGACTCATAATGCAGTTGTTAAACTCTAAGTGCAGTTCCATATCGGATATTTGAAGACTTCATGATGTGTATATACTAGCAATTTAAACGCAACCCTTTCTCGAATCAATTACCATTTTTTATATTTTTTTTGTCTGTAACAAGGTGTTTTACTCTTTAAGCATTTATCTACACAAATTACCACCTAAATGAAAATGATACTTCCCCTCAACCTGTCATATATACAAATTGCAAACAAAGGTGTTGAATTCCATCAGGGTTAGTACAAAATCCCTTCTATAAGAGCATGTATCCCTATCATGTACCTAATACCCCAAACCCCCTATGTAGCTAGGTTACTCCTAGAGTAACATTTCTCTTCTAATTCTCTTAATTTCCACAATCCCATCAACTATATGATGAATTTGGGTTATTAAATGTGAAAGATATTGAGTCGTTGGGCAATTTGTTAAACAGTGCAGTGAAATTTTATTATAAAGAAATGGAAAACCCTAATGTGAACAAAGACAACATGAGAAGGTGACAAGGGTGCACGGTTAGGTACGGTAGGTCTACTGATGGAATTATGAGGCTGAGACAGAGATGATATTCGTTCCTCAGTTGGGGATTATGCATGAAGCAAGACGATGAACAGACAAGAACCATTTAGTTTATTAGTTACGTTTTAAAGTGGGTTTGTGTCGTTTATGGATTCTGGATGATTAATTGGATCATTTAAGATCATTTGAATTACCTCTTTTGTTCTTACTGGATTTATTACTTCATCTTTTGCATGCAAAAGTGCTCGGAATTATGCAGAAAACTTGGAGTTGATTCTTACATCTAATCATCCCTGTAATGGAAGTAAATTGTGATTCAACCCTTTTTTAATTTATTTCCTTGTTGTTATTCTTTAAGGTCAAGCATCAACGCAGAGGGGATTTTATCTCGCAATATGACATCGGGTGAGAGCAGAACGATGAGATGACTGACGTCGTACGCCAGGAGAGAAGGAGATAGGTGACCCACACAGATCTGTCTCTTAATTATTTTATTCGAAACATCTAAATAAAACTCATGGAGAAGGACAGATCTCTCTCAGTAACAGTTAAGTTCCGGTTGATCGTTCTTAATTTCTAAAAATTAATGAAGCCTCGTTCTTTCTTGTTGCAGAGTTTTTAATCATTCTTCTTTATAGAGAAATCTAAACATTGATGTAGTCTCTGCACATAGTCCCTTCGTCGCGTAAATATATGAACGTTGATTTGATCGAGCAAAACGGGTCTCACCTAAATATTGTTCTTTCCTGCTTCCTAAACATGGAGGAAATCAAAATCAGGTTAGATAAACGAGAGGGAAAAAGAATAAACTTTTCGAGCTAGACTGCCTTTTGACGAAAGCCATTAAAAAAAACGGCGAAGAAGAAGAAGGTGAAGAAGAAGAAGAAGAAGAAGGAAACAGGCACAAAGGCGCATGCCTCATTTAGAAAAGAAAGAAAACGGAGAGAGATTGGGAAGAAAGAGACCGGTACCCATCCTTCTACAGGGAGAAAACGGCCAAATGGTGACACTCACCTATCTACGAGTCCCCTTCTCTTCTCCTTCGAGCATATGGAAGATGACCATTGCTTTCTCTTCAAGTAAATTCCTCTCCAAGTCGTGAAAGGGTAGGCCAACGGTTATAAGCAGACTCGGGTTTCTTACTGCACTTGACAAAAATATTTGCAACTTCTCTGCTACTGAACCCGTCTTGATATTTTTCTGTACGATAACGAGTAGCTTGCAGCTACAGTACTTGGGGAGACGAGGAAGAGAAGATTGAATTCTTGGTGAGTTTACTGTTTCAGCTGATGTAAAAATTTCTTAATTATCGAAACCTCATTTTAGGTTCAGTTTCCCGTTTGCAGAAAAAAAAAAAAAAACTACCGTCGCTGTTCATTCATGGCTGGTCACCAGCCCGAGTCCGTCAAAAGGGTAGCAGATGATGAACAACTTGACTTTCTGCCCCTGCAGGCTCTGATCTCCACGTGCAGATCTCAACTCTCAACCTCCGCCAGGAAACTGTTAGTTAGGTCAAGGCTAACAAAAACCAGAGCCTTCATAGATCATCCTCTCCTCGAAGACAAAGACAAACTTAACCTTTTTGGAGCAGGTAGAAATCATGGAAACAGTTTCCTTAAAAACTTCAAAGAACCTTTTTCAGTTTCCTTGGGAAGCTCATCAATGAGCTTTGATCTTGGTAACTTTTTACGGTTTTTCCCCTTTGCCAATCAAAATTTGAAGTTAAAAGCTTTCCGGCCATGAGCCAGGACTGCACTGAGTTGATGAGGACAGATGAGACCTCACAGTTAGAGCTGCCCTAGGCAAATGGGGCCTGACAGGGGACCCATGAGAATCCTGCGGTGGCCTACGGGGCCAACAAGGGATACCAGGGACCCACCTAACGAATGTCTGGTGTTCAACTTATATATGCTGTTGCTGTTAGTTAGGGTTTTGCTGTTAAGAGGGAAAAAGCAGCTTCTGAAAACCATAACAAGGTGGCTTTTGATCGATTTGTAACTCAAGATGAGAGAGAGAGAGAGAGAGAGGGAAGAAAAAAAAACTAAGGTGGGTTAAGTAGACGTTGCAGGTTAGAAACTTGAGATATAGATGTTGAAAGCAGAACAAAATTCTCTCTACCAAGCAACCTTTCTCCTTTCTTCCACTCTCTTTATCTTCCTTTTCAATATTCTTTTATATTTCAAAAGTAGCCTTTGTTAGCCTGGACGTTGCATCAATCACTGCTCAACTCCTCTCTCTCTCTCTCTCTCTTCCTCTCTCTCCAAACCCTCTAACGGAAAATGTTCTTGTCTTCTGTTTAAATGATCGGTCTCTTCTGCTTTTTCCCTCGTCCTCTCTAGGCAATCTCAAGCCTCTTACCATCCAGAAGAAAAAATTGATGAACACCTTGTAATCGTGTGTTCTGTCCCCTTTATTCATCTTCTGGAGCTGGGTGTTGGGTCTCCATTTCTAGCTTCTGTAAACCGATCGCGTAATTTGTTTCTTTTAGCTAAAGGAGATAGCCGCAGAGGATAAAGAAGCCTGTGTCTGACGTTTGTGTTTCTGCTAGCTTCTCGATCCTGGTATTTGTTTCCTTGTGTTTTGTTTAGGATCAAATGTGTACCAGAGGCCATTGGAGACCTGCAGAAGACGAGAAGCTTAAGGAACTAGTAGAGAGATACGGACCGCATAACTGGAACGCCATAGCCGAGAAGCTCCTAGGAAGATCAGGTTTAATCCATCTTCCACATATAGCAAAAGTTTCTTTCCTACTTTCATGAATTTTCGGTCGGACTGTTTTAACGAAAATTCTTAACCTTAGGTAGCGAGAACGATGAGATATAGATTAAGGTTCACGGTAATTGACATTCCATCGGAAAATTGATGCAGGAAAAAGTTGTAGGTTGAGATGGTTTAATCAGTTGGATCCGAGAATCAACCGGAGTCCGTTCACAGATGAGGAAGAAGAGAGGCTGCTTGCTTCTCATCGGATCCACGGCAACAGATGGGCAGTAATAGCTCGTCTTTTTCCCGGTAGAACCGATAACGCGGTGAAGAATCATTGGCACGTGATCATGGCTCGAAGATGTCGAGAGAGATCAAGATTTTTTGCCAAGAAAGCTGCTCAGTCCTTGATCAAGGAAGGGAACCTCCTCTCTGCACAAACAACAAGCTCAAGCTCCGAGTTGATGAACCTCAACAACTTGATGCAGAAATACTACGGAAAAGTAGAGAACACAGAAGCGCAGAGTCATCACTACAATTTCACAGAGCTCAGCTCAGGGATCAACAGCTCTTATCCCACCATGACTAATGGTAATAATTTTCCATTTATTCATTCATTCATCTTGGTTTCGATTCATTAATAGACAGACTTGGATCTCGGTCCTTACGCTTCCATGTTTTTCTTCGCAAATTATTGCAGATAGAGATAGTACTCCAGTCGAATTTTACGATTTTCTTAATGTAAGTACTGACTCGAAGAAGGATGATCAGAAGCCAAATATGATAACCGACGGACAGAAGCAGGAAGAGGAAGACGGCAAACGTCAAAGCGAGGCCAGTGTTCCATTCATAGACTTCTTATCTGTTGGAAAAACTTAGGCATGCAGTACCCAGATCAACTTCGACTTTAACATCCATAGAGATACAGATACAGACACTTCAAACACAAACGTTAACCCATAGCAATGAATTCCCAGTTGTAATTACCAGTAACACAGACCCATTTCTTCAAGATGCTTATTTTGTTTCCTTGGTGCTTCCTTGAAATGGGTTTCTAGGAAAATGCTTACACTGAAGAACTACAGTCGAGTTCAATCTCCTACTGATGTAATTTGCCAAGCAAATAAAACCATATAAATCAAATGCATCTGGTTATCTATCAAACACTCTTAGCCTTATTTATCTTGAGTATTTGTGTCTCACAATGTAGTGCACATAATACATCAGGTTTGCAACGTTTGTTCTCAAGGTTTTGGAAACCTCTTCTGCTCGATTTAGTTATTTCTAAATTGTCGTTATATTTGTATTATGTCCCAATAACGGTTATTAAGATATTCAATTGCATGCAAAATGTTCTTGATCGATCACCTGTATGATGACAAGGTTAAGGCTGTTCGATTAACCCTAAATTGGACGGTTCTCAATCTTATCCTCGTACAAAAGAAGTCCTTTTATCTTGACCTAGTCCAATTGCATAAAGAACTACATGATAGAGATAAGGATAAAGATCGAAATACAAGTACCAAATAGACTCAAACTCAAACTCTGAAGAGTTATGATTTCTACAATCACTGTTGTAATTCTATAAATATTTGTCTCCTCATCAATGAAAATCACAGTAAATATTATTCTCCATCCCAAAATTATATAATTATATACTACACTAGTTCATTTTTTCAGTCACCATTGACAAGCAAAATCAGAACCCTCAACTAGTCCAAGGAAGTAATAACCAAGCGGCATTAGCGAAGCAGGTATATTGGTCAAGAAACCTTTCAGCTTAATTATCCTTTTATAATGTGATGGCTTTTCATATCTAAACCATTGGGGTGCTATAGATACATCACTATTGTCGAAATTTTAGTCTGATCTACATGGGAGTGACATACTATTGAAGGAAGGAAGGTAGTATCTGGTAGAAATTGGAGGATATGTAATCTTGAAAAGATTTCTAATTATTAGAGTAGTTCTACATAGATCCAAAGATAAAAATGTCTTGTATTTATTATTTGGGAAGAGTTTTCCTAATTTTCACTAAATATCAAAGCAGCAACCTGTATTCAAGGCTCAATCCATAAATTATCCTCTTGTAGGAGCTATAATGAAGACCAGTATGTAAACAAGGCCTCCATCTCCTTCTATTGATCTCCTTTCACCATTGTAATGACACAGGCCGAAGCACTTGTATCACCCATCTGTGAGAATTACTATCTCACCAAATCGATCACTTACTTTCTCCTCAAAACATCGACGCCAACCTTAGAAACCTCAACCCAGTTAAATCAATAGACTCTACAACTATCTGCAGGGATCTTCTATCATCTGCTGCTTACTCTCAGAACAGCTGATCAAAATTCGGCCTTTCCTTCAAATTTGGTTATAATCATTTCTGAGAAATTAGCTCATAGGAGCGATCTGGGTAGCTCTTACCAGATAACGATGCATGCACTAGCTCGATCTCCTAACCAGTCCTCTCTGAAGCATAGTTCGGGTGGCTAACAAACAGATGGAGACACCCTTCACTGAAACACTTACATTGCCCCTTAAGACATGCAAGCTGATAGATCTTTCTTAACTGCCACATGTTATTAAACTGCCAGAAGCAGCCTTAAAGAGAAGCGAATGATTTGATCAAAAGTTTCATTAGTAGTCGGTAGGGCTGTCACAGCAGTAGGAGCACGAAGCTTAGGTTACAAAGCATGATGACATTCTCTGTTCAAGAAAAGAATATAAAATCACGAACTGTGCATAGATGTGGGGCGTGGTTGTTACCCGTCTCTGTATGATCCAAGACACAACCTAAGCTTTTTCTCTTCTGTCAATCACTTCCCCATTTCAACCTGAAACTGTCAACAAGTAATGATTTTCCTTCCAATTAATGGGAGTTCAGAAGGTCTTCTTGAACAAAACCTAGAAACAGGAGCCTGTTTGGCGTCTTTAACTCTCCGGAGAAGGCAAACGTTATGGTGACCAAGCTTCTCTGACCGAGACTAGGGACCTGAGTTGTTATTGATCAGCTTTCTTTCAAATCCAGGTTGATCCGACAAATCGTAACCAGAGTTGTGTGAATCTATATCAAACCGGATTTGGAAGGGATGAGTCAATTTGGGTGATGGTCCAGAGGGATTGGATCGAGTCTGGATCTTACAATCATGAACGCAAAACTATGGTTGTGGTTGTTAAAGTTTCCGAATGTTGGCACATTGGTCGGTTTGGTCTGGTTGGGAGTGGTTGAAGATCAGGAGTCTACTCCAACCAGTGGACAGAATGCAACAAAATCTAAATCCGACTTTGTTAAAGCTTTAATCCAATCAACCTGACCGTGAACTGAAATGAAATCTGATATAAAATATTGTGGATCATTCGTTGGTGGAAGTCCAAGATTCAAATTCGTTGATGGAAGTCTAAGAAATTAAAAATCTCTGCCAATGAATTTCAAATTCGCTGTCAAAGATTTAAAATTCTACCAAGGAATTTCAAATTCATTGATAGAGAGGCAATTCTTTGCAAGTGAATTTGGAAATTCACTAACAGAGGTATTTTTATTAATGTTTATATAGCAATGTTGTTTTCCTAATTTCGTTGGAAAGCATAAAAATTATTTAAAATTTTTTTTTTTGAAATTTATAGTTTTCTTGTTTAATAAAATATAATAAATAAAAATAAATTAATTATAAAATCACATGTATATAATAAAAAAACAATAGAATTCTTAAAAAAATTACAAATTATATAAAAATAATAAAAACAATATATACCATCTATGGAAGGATTTGAAGGTGGATGACTACGAGTCTTCATCTCTTGAAAGAATCAATGAATCTTATCCTCTATGGCCTTCATCTTGTTTTCTTAGTCATTTCATAGATTATTCAGTCGTTCTTCAGCATGACACTAGTTCAACATCGTACATTTCTTAGTTGCTCCTACTTTTGGATCAGTGTTTCTTTGGTATGTTGCAACTCCTCCTTCATATGTGCAGTCATCTGAGAGGAAGATGATCGCACCATCCTGAGTACATGTAGTTGTGGTAAACCCAACCCCTTATCGCACCCAAACCTAGCTCCACGAATACTATGCACAATGGCACACTCATCAACCTGCTCATCAACCTCATGTGTCACTCATACCAACCGTTGTAGCTCCTCCTATGAAAAATTACACAAAAAATTATAATTATTCTCTCTTAAAATAAAATTATTATTTATAAGAAAGTTAAAGTTATAATTGCATGTACATATTTATTGTTCATAACCCTCACTACACCCATACTTTGATTGATGAGTAATCTGAAAAAGCTTAACATCATATCAGTTTGTATCTTACACATTTAAAAGGACACATGCATATAAATGTATTACATTAGTAGTAGAATTGAAAGAAATCACACTTCAAGTTAAATACATACAATCTCCTCTCTGATACGCATAAAGTCTTTGACCTTGTAGTATGTTGAACCATTAGTTTACGAACGTTTTTGACATTTACTGGAAAATGTTTCCACGAAAGAAAATTAAACAAGAGTAAAATAAAAAAATAGTCGAGACTTTGAAACACAATCATTAAATATCTAATCACATGGAACATCTCCCCCTGAAATACGTTCACACATAGCCAATGCCAGTCCTTAAGGGAGACCCCTTTATAAGGAGTGAACAATGCCATGATGTAAGCTCCATGCTCTCTATACCAAGCGTGCATGGTAGTATGATGCGGTTGAAACACAATATCCCATATAGAATACATGACAGCTCGTGGCGCCACGTCACTCTGCATATCAATATCAAACAACTCTTTGAAAAAAGAAATAAAAAAATATTATAAAGTTAAAATTTTAAGCTAGTGAAAAGAAAAGGAAAAATCTAATTGAGTAACTTGTATTATCTACCTCAATATAGGGAGACTTAGAAGTTAACTGATCGGTTTTGGCCTTGTTCGTATCCACCTTCACCTCCATGTGAGTCCTAAGAATATGGCCCACCCAATGAGTAAAAAGTGAATTATAGGATCTTGATGCCCTTCTAGACGAATCTCTAAACTCCACTAGGAAGAGTGGAGCCTTGGTCAGGCTGCATGCTCACCTTGTCAATTAGCATATGGATGGAGATGATGTGGATGGATCTATATACACAAAGTAAATAAATTACTAGAAATAAAATATAATTTAACATAAACTAGGACTAGTAATTAAACTTTCATACCATGTGTCTATAGGACACGATCATCTCTTCTTTCTCTTCTTTTTCTTCTTCTACTTCCTTTTGTTCTTCATCATACTTGTCTACTACCTCAACCTTGTCTTCTTCGTTTACATCCACTTCATTATCTTCATTATGTAAATTTGTAAACATATGATCTAGCGGAGCATTTGAACTTAACAATAACCCAACATGATCGTCTACTTAGACAACATGAAGATTAACATTTGATAATTCTTGTTGGTAGACAATTCTTCCATTAGATGTGAAGAATTATTGATCTAACACCTGAAATACACTTCACATAACTACATTTTGAACTATGCACCACAAACCACCATTTTTAGGGTCTTCATGTGATATTCTTGATCCGTTTGAAATGCCAAAGCAAAAAGGGCCATCATGGCATAGTGTCCATGAGATATTAACCCTTGTAAGCTGGTCATATATTTTTAAAAAAAATTTACTATTTTTTATATCAAACTATTTGCAATTGAGTACCTAAATAGAATTATTACCCAAGTACCATAGTTCAATTATATTAGTTACAACCCCATAATAGTAAATGTAATTATCTTTATAATACCTCTTTACAACGATGTCGTTGTTTTGAGTCAAACAATTTGCTTCAAGTTACAATGTAGATGCTCATGCCATTAAAATTGCAACTCAAGTAGTTGTTGCTTGATTAGGACCCATTCCAAGATAGTAGGTAGCACTACTCATTTCAAGTAGGCCACAAGCTACTACAGTTTTGCCTATGATAGATTAAAAGACATCCAAAATATTAATATGCAATAAACTCTATAATTGTGAACCTATATACGCTAGATTGGCACAACTAACCTTTTGTTTAAATTAAACGACAAACTTTTCTTCATGTTGCCATTCCAAGTTGGTTGTACCCTCCTTTTGCGGGACTTTTCTGTGTTCACTGTATGACATAAATACTAAATGATTAAAAAATATTTTCAAGGACTAAAGATATAAAATAAAACCAACAACTACTTACAAGATATATTGTTCAATCTCATCGTAAAGGTTAAGTACAACCTACAACATCTTATTAAAAAAGTTCGAGTAAGGATTAATTCCGGTTCTTCCACTTAGTTAACATTCGATGTGTGCAAAAATTGAGATTTTGTTCTTCAAGTGGTCGACATCTTCATCATAACTCCAATTCAATCAGTTAAATTTTATTTTCACATCATCCCAGTACATCGAGCAATCAAAGCTTTGTTGTCATTATATGCTTTTACAATTGAATCTTTTGGATGAGCTCTATTCCGTACCGATATTTTTAATTTATTAAAAATCTCTCAAACGGGTACATCTATCAATATTATACCGAACCGCACAATAGTGCTTCGTGAGGTAGATGAACTATTAAATGAACCATTACATAAAAAAAGGAGAGTGAGAATATTTTTTCTAACTTACAAAAGATCAACACTATGTCTCCTTCTAATTTCTAAAATGCATAAGGTCTTAAGAGTTTTTGAACGCAACTCTTTGAAGAATAATCCTACCTTAATAATTAGAGTTATTACACTATTTGATAGATAACCACATAAATCGGTTTTTACAAATGATTGTATTGGTTGGTACTAAAATCTAGGATTTAATTTTTCTACCTACTTACTAGCCTTTGTATATATGTTGGAAAGAATTGTTCCAAATAGAAAAATGAGTAGAAAAATCTTAGGTTCATTAGTTTTGAAAGAAGAATCTAAATTTGTTAGTAATTTTGGAATGGACACTTTTTTTATGGTTTCATTGAGGTGCTAAGCATAGATTTTAGAGCTTTTTACCAAAATAACCATTTGAAAAAACTTATTTCTGAAAACAACAACATCATCAACTTATTTTAAAAAATACCCAACTTTGACCCGTCCACTATACATGTGGAGAGTCAAAGGTGACACGTAAGCTTTGACCACTTACGTGTTGCCACATCATCAAAGTGGTATGACATATGAACATACAGACTGCCATGTCATTATTTTTGACACATCATCTGCCATGTCATTATCAACTTCCCTATTTTTCCCCGTTATCTCTCACCACATAAGCTCGCGCCACGAAAGCCCTCACTTATATTTTTTTCGTTCTAATCTTTATTCCTCGATCCTTCTCCTCTCCTCCCTCTCGCCCCCTCTCCTGCTGCCGCCGCTCGGCCACAACCACTCCCCTGCTGCCGCCGCTCGGCCACAACCACTCCCCTGCTACCGCCACTTGGCCATGACCGCTCCCCTGCTGCCGCCGCTCGGCCTCGCCCTCGCCCTCAATGCCCCCCTCTCAACCGCTCTAGCTTCATTTCAGCCTCATCTCTCGTTCTTCTTCTCCATTCCCCTTTGTTCATCATCTCACCACCTCTTTCTCAAAACCGAAGCATATGATTTATCTCTTCGTCGCCCTTCTCTTAATACCCTATCATTTCACTCTCTTGTCGCCCCCTCTCTTAATACCCTATCATTTCACTCTCTCCCCTCCCCTTCTCTCAAAACCAAGCCCTACTCACCCTCCAAACCCGAATTTGAATTTCAGAAGCCGATTTAGTAGGGTGATTTTTTAGGAGTTTTGTTAATTGAATCTAATTACTGTGTTTAATTATAATGTTGATTTGAATTTAGGTGTTTAATTACTATATTATTTTTTTGTGATTTACTGTTTAATTTTTCATTTTATGTTAGTGAAATTTTTGTCAATTGCAGATAAATTAAAATGTATATTTTTAATTTATAAATATTTTAAATCGATAATATATGGGTAAGACTTAAGAGTAAGATTTTTTCAATTTATAAATATTTTAAATCTATAATAAATGGGTAAGAGTTAAAAAAATTTCTATTTATAAATATTTTAAATTTCTAAATATTATTATTATTTAAATAAGGTGATAAAAAATATACAAATAAATTATTTTTAAACTCTAAAATAATTTTTTGTATATTTTTTTAATTTATAAATATTTTAAATCATTAATATATGGGTAAGACTTAAGAGTAAGATTTTTTCAATTTATAAATATTTTAAATCCATAATAAATGGGTAAGAGTTAGATTTTTTTTTATAAATATTTTAAATTTCTGAATATTTTAAATCTAATTAGTATACTTATTTAATTTTATTTTGAAAAAATATATAAAGTAATTAAAAGTGTAATGATAATTTTTTTAATTAATAAATATTTTAATTGATATTAAATGGTGTTAAATAAGTAAGAGTTAATTTTTTTATTGTTTTTTAGATTTTTAATAATTTATTATTTTTTATATAAGGTAATAAAAAATGTATTTGATTTTTTGAGTTTTTTAAAAATTTATTCAAAATTTTATCATTTATTGACATGGCAGATGACGTGTAAAAAATAATGACGTGACAGCCAATGTGTTCATCTACCATACTACTCTGATAACGTGGCGATATGTAACCGGTCAAAGCTTACGTGTCGCCTTTGATTGGACCGGTCAAAGTTGAGTATTTTTCAAAATAAGTTGATGATGTAGTTGTTTTCAGAAATAAGTTTTTTCAAATGGTTATTTTGGTAAAAAGCTCTAGATTTTAATCCAAATTGTCTAAGTGTAATAGGAGTTTATATTTTATCTTTAAAAAAATACTATAAGTTCTCTAAGGGGGGGTTAATCCACAATGAACTTGAATTGAAGTGAAGAATTGAATTGAAGTGAAAGGAATTGATTTAACTTCAACTCATCTTTGGGTGTTAGTGTAGACGAGTTCAAGTGGGGGAAAACAGATTCCAGTGTTAGTGCCTCCAAATGAAAAATATGATATAAATAAGAAAATGAGTAACCTTTTATAATATACTTAAATAGAATATATACCTAAACATATAATTAACCAAAATAAATATGGTTACTACACTTTATAAGTGATTTAACATGTAGTATTAGAATATATTAATATTCTAATTAATGAAAAATTATATTATATTACTTAATTATTATAGTTTATTATAAATTAAAACAATAATTACATGTGACTAGAATAAATTATTTAAAATAAATGAAAAAGTTAAAATAACATTAGTGAATATAATAAATAAATAAATAATTTTGTAATAACATAAGATATAGTTTAACATTAAAATTCACTATTTTAATACAAAATAAAAAATACATAATAAATAAATAAATTAATTGATTAATTAATCAATAACGTAATATATATTTTACATATTATTAATTAATAATATATTTAAAAAATGAAAAACTAATGGTTTAATTAATTGGATAATTAAACCAATTATGAAGATGGTTTAATTTTTCCTAACTTAGGAAAAATTAAACATCGTCTTCCCGCGCGTCATCTTCCTCAACGACGGGCCAGCAGGCAACAGCGAAGGCGACGGGGGCGATGCTATGATGGTAGGCCGAGAGAGAAGAGAAATTGGGACGTCGAGAGGCTCTACGATAGAGGTTGGCCTCCTATGCTCTGCGACGGAGGTCGAGAGGGAGACCGAGATGAGGGAGGAAGGCCGACCGGGGGGTGGGGGGGAGGAAGAGAGGGAGGCCGTGAGAGAAGAGAAGCCAGAAGGTTAAGAGGCTATGCGACAGAGGTTCGGCCTCCCGTGTTCTGCGACGGAGGTCGAGAGGGAGAGGAGAGGGAGGCCAAATTGGAGGAAGGACGAGGGAGAGGGAGAGGGAGAAGAGAAACAACGCAATTTGCGCAAGGAAAGTTGAACAAATGAAATGGTGTAATCTTACATCAATTCAATTCTTTCTACACTAACACCAATTTTTTATGAACTAGGTAATGCATGGCTCAATCTAATTCTTCAAGTGGCGATTTGCTCCGGGCTTTTTTTGCAGAGAGCCGCAGATTTTTGCCGACCCAACAGGGTTGACCCCAGCCAACCCCATCACAGAGGAGAAAAGGACAAGCCGAGCCTATAATTAGTTCGTGCTCGAAGACGAAGAACCAGCGTGCTGCATCCTCGTCAGCCACATTTACGAAATGATTCGATTCTGCAGAGAACTACATTCCCTGTTCATCGTCATCACTGCTTTTCAAAAATTCAGCTTTCGCCTTTAAATTCCCAAGTCGTGTGATTTTCTGTTTCGATTTCTGAATTCGGATAGTAGAAGAATAAAGCAGCGGTCGACTGATCATCGTTTCGCGTGCATGGCCGGAAAAAATGGAAGAAGTCGGATGATTACACTTCTCTTGCAGATCCGGCAGCCTCCCTGATCTAAGCATGATGCTGTCTCAACGTCATCGAATACAACAATCAGCAGTCCTGCAAGAACGTCAGACCAGCGATGGCGTTGCTTCTGCTCTTTCTAGCTTTTCTGGTCGCCGGAGTTTCATATTAGGATTTTGAATTACTAACAGCTCCTAAATTTAGAATTTTTACGAACATAAACGAAAGTTACCAAGTGGGGTCCATAGAAATCCGGATGCCACGATGTTGTGAAATTTTAAACGTGGAGAAAGGTGACTAGGATAGCACTAAGCCACACCGTATCGACCCGGTCCTTGAATCACCGAGTTCCTGACTCGTGACATCTACGAGACTGACACGACAACACAAGCAAATAGACAAAAGCAGGACCTCTGCGTGCGGCGATGAGTGCCTCTTCCACTCTCACAACCTTGGATAAATCAAAATTTCAAAGTGCTTCAATTAATTAATTCGCCACCCATTCCGTCGCCTTTCCGTCGCAAAAGGCGACAACAATCTCCTCTCAAATAATATTGCATTTACTGTAGAAAATTTCAAATCGCAGGCTTCTTCTTTCTTCTATTCAAATAAAGCAGCTAAAAATGATGTTTGTTGCCCCCAGTGATTGCAGTGCATGTGTGCTGTGTCCCCACTGTGGAAGACTTTCCTATAACTGCCAAGTCTGTCTTCCTGAAACCAGAGACTCTCAGCCTTTCACCTTTTCTACAGACGAACAAGAAGATGAAACAAGAACATAATGGGTTGGTTGATCGTTCCTCTGCTGCATTCATGATGCCACCATTCCACCTACTTGATGGCCCACTCGCGTTTTAAACAGCTTGAATGCACCGATGGTTTTCGAATAATTAATTACACAGTCGAATTATCTTCTAATCATCGACACCCACGATTTTTTTCTTTCTACGAAGATGATGAAGAGAAAAGCTCTTTCCGAGATTTGTTTTTGAGTGTCGTATGTTGCATGTTGGAGTGTCTGTTTGTACAATTTAAGAAATGAATTTGAGATGGGATGATCAGCCTCTGGTTCGGATGATGGTGATGGTGCCGTTGCCTTGAGTGTGGATTCGAGTGAGGGCGACGACGTCTTTGCCGGAGAGGCCTGGCCCGCCGGCGGAGACGCATGGGAGACAGGCGAATTCGCCGACGGGGTGGCGGACGGGTCTTGTGGGGCGCATGAGGATCCTTTCGTTTATGTGGTCCAGGGTCACGTCGCCTTCGATGCCTCCGGGTTTCACCATCGCGAATGGGTATGCCACTTTGCGTCCCGCGGCTTTTTTCCGGCGGCGTTTGGAACTTTCTAGCGAATTACTCAGGGTAGAACTTATTAGTCGTGAGGACATTAAAAAGAAGAAGAAGAAGCAGCTTAAGAGGAGTACCTGATGGAAACAAGGAATCCCGGTAGTCATTGTCAGGCGGGATCTCGACGGCAGGTTCTTTGTCAGAAGAAGAAGATGGAGAAGAAAGATATTCCTGGGTTTTCGTACTCGTCTCCTTTGAGGGTGTTGCACCAGAACTCTGAGTGTTAATTGAAGCGCTGAAGCTAAAAGGGTCATCTGCCACGGAGAAAATATTTTCTACACGCTCATATAATAATCCAACAAACAGAATTCACCTCGGGCAGTGGAAGAGAAGCTATATATCAATTCACCTGAAACAATGTTAAAGTCATCCTCCCCAATCGGCCAGCTAAAATTGAAGTAAAGATCTTCTTCCTCACAAGCTGATCTCCAAGAATTCTGCTCTTAAGTAGCCCATCAGAATAAGTACATGGAATTTGCAGCCGTCGAGGGAGAAAAAGAGAACGAATTCGTACCTTCAGATTATTCTCCGAACATGGTGACGACGTCTGTTCATGAGAGATCAGCAGCACTCTTCGTCTCTTGCAATTATCATTCCTCTGAAAAACAGCATCTTCAAGATACCCGGTTGAAGAATCAGGTGGCAAAAAGCTCGAGCTCTGAACCACTGATAAAAACTGTCTCCAGTTAAATTAATTCAAAGAAGGACAAAAACAGTTCTACCAGAGCCGACAGAGATTGAGAGAGAGAGAGATAGAGAGAGAGAAAGGGTTTCTTTTTAACTTACAGGCGGACATGTCTGCATCGAGAATTCCACAGGAGTGAAGATCCCAATCGAGGGGAGGATAACTCTGTAGACTATTATGGAAATCCATCATCGAAACTCGGAAGAATGTAAAAGAGAGGGGCTTTCTTCACCGTGTGGTTGAGCTCACATCCATGGAAGCCTTCCATTTATACAACTTGGAGAAAGGTTAAGCTGATTGTTTCAGGTCAGTCAACGGAAGTGAGAGAAAAAAAAAAAAAAAAAAGATGACGATTTTGCCTCTTTCTCGGGTTTCGGTTTCCTCCGTCTTTTTCCTCCGTAATCTCACTGGCTCATACTTTGAATAAAAATCTATGGGCCCAACAGAACAGATCGCATTTGTGTTTGTTTCTTGACCGTTGATTTCATGTACATAGTGGGGACCGGCAACGGGTGAGGACGGCCGAGGAAATTCAAAATTCAGCTTTTGCTTTACAGTAGGGGTGTGGCAGTGATAACAAACTCTCTTTTTACTTATCCGCATGGGACCACTTTTCTTGTCGGCATAATCTCGGGAGGGCCCACCTGTTGGGCGATTTCGAGTACTATTCTCATGCGAGTAAATGTTGTTTTGCCGGTAGAACCACCGAACAATCTGCCACCCTGGCAGATGACATGGCAAAGCACATGGTGTGGACCCTGACAGGCAATATATCTTTTCTCCTGATTTGCTTCATACTATTTTTATCAGATTTTTTTATTCTTCCTATTTTTACTTTTTAATAATAACCAACTATAAAATAATAATAATAATTATTTTTTATAATATATATGTACACGAAAAGGCCTGAATTCAATTAATTGTCATGGTTGAGGCGCCTAGCAATGTTTATTGTTGCATTAAATGAAAGAAAGTGTATTATGCTTAGTGGAAACCTTCCGGATTAACCCTAAATTTTTTCTCCCATTATGTAGGTTTATCTAGATTTTTTATATTTTAATGCTCTTAGAAATTTGTTAATTTTCAAGACTCCATGGAGAAAAATGAGATAGACACCATTGGAAGAAAACTGGAGGGTATGGACTTGATCTAAACCCTCCCCCATAAGGTATATTTATAGATATCAAAACTACTAATATTATAAGTATACCCTTCACCCTAATAAGATTGAAGAAGAAAAAAGAAACATAAACTAATTACATCAGTGTCACCTTTATTATATCATATATTCCAACAAAATTGCATACTTGTTTTTTGTTCTATAATATTGTTATGTAGAATTTAGTTTGAGCATTTGAGGAGGATTTACCATCTTGAAAGGTTCTTTAATATAGCCGTTTTATATCGATTAAATTACAGTTTACTCTATTAAGATAAAGTCTTCAGTTGCTAGTAGTGTGATTTTCCCCCTCACGAGTAGTTAATTGGTGTTAACGGGTAATTTAGTAAATTTTCCTTTTAAAAACCCACAAATAAAAAAAAAGAAATTTTTTCAGCACCCAAAATGAATTAAGCCTGAAAAACACGTTGTTTCGAAGGTCCAAACTGTGTGGGAAGTCAAACTAAATCCTTTTCAATCTTTTCCTTCACTAATATTTTCTTGGGAATTTTAGGATATTAACAATTTTTTTAACTTAATAACATAAATAAAATTTTAACTTATTTACATAAATACCCAACTTTGATGTATCAATTATACATGTGTACAATTAAATGTGACACATAAGTTTTGACCGATTACATGGTGTCACATCATCATGCCTCATCAACACATGAAGAGTCTTACGCCATGTCTTCCTCCATGTAGGATGACATCATTAAATGCCATGCCGCCCTCTTGGTTTGTATATTTTCTCCCATTTTCTTTTCGTGATTAATTTAAGTTATTTTGTAATTATTTTTTTAAAATATTAATTTCTGGTTTTAAAAAATCTTACACATTTCATTTCTATTTAAAATATTTTTTAATTTAATATAATAAAAAAATAAAAAGTGATTATAATTTTTTTAAAAAATAAATAAATAAAATTAAACTTTATTTTACTTAATACCTTAATTTAATTATTTTACTTTAAGATATTATTTAATTTAATACAATATTTAATAAAAATAATTTAGTTTTAAATTTCTTATTTGTTGGTACAAATATTCTACCTTCTTTTTTTATAATAAAAAACATAAAATTCGTAATTTATTAAATAAAAAATTATTCTTACCTATTAACACATTTTATTTTCGATTTAAAATATTTTTTAATTTAATTTATCCTTACACATTCTATTACCTTATATTTAAAATATTCAAAAATAATCATTTATTTTAATTTTTTTGTTAAAATCATAAAAAAAATTCAAAAATATTTATTTTTAAAAATATTGTAAAAATATTTTAAAAAAATCAAACTTAAAAGAAAATGTTTTAAAAAATTATATAAATATTTAATGTAAAAAATCTTATAATTTTTTTAAAAATATTTATTCAATGACATGGTAGGAATGGGGTGGCATTGAGCCGAGCCGAGCCCGAACCTGCCTATGTTCGAGCTAAGCTTAATTTAAATATTTCGAGCCGAGCTTCGTTTCGAACCTAAAATTGTTATCGAGCTCGAGCCGAGCTTCGAGCCGAACTCGAGCCTCAACATACATTTAAAAATTTTCAAAAAATATATATCAAATAAATTATATATAAAATTATACATACATTTTACATAAAATTGGGCATGACCTCTACATAAAATTAGGCATAACCTATATATATAATACATGTATAAGATTGAGGCATAACCTCTTCTTAAAATTGAGTATAATCTATGTTTATAATACCTGTATAAAATTCGGTATGAGCTCTACTTAAAATTGGGCATAATCAATATACATAATACCTGCATAAACACTTTATAAACACTCCATAAAATAGTCTAAACACTTCATATACTGCATAATATTATAAATTAACTTCATACAATAATCAAACACAACAAAATTAAATGAAATATCACTATCAATTTACAATCACCCAAATAAAAACTATAAATCCATTATAAAATTACAAACTATAGTTGTTTCTCTTAATGCTAGAAAATAATATACGTCCCTGCATGAGCAAAATCTCCACCTATGATAAAAACAAAAAAATAAAATTAGTTATTGTCAGTTAACAAAATACTCTTCCATTACTAGTTACTTAATGTTGTTAAAAATATTAAAATTACCATGATGAGAGAAACATGAAAAATCATGTAGCTGATAGTATTATCTCTACACTTTTCTTCTCAAGCTGTAATCATAAAACAAAATTTTAATAAAAAAACTAAAAAATATACTAAAAAATATTATAATAAAGAATTGATAAAAGAAATTCACCTTTTGATTTTTCTTTACACCGTGAAGAACCCGAATCCAATCACTGCCACAAATCAAAGCTTGAACTGTACTTGGTGCCAAGGAAGAACGATATGAGTATGTTACTCTACCAACAACACTAAATGTAAACTTTGAAGCTACCGTGGATATGAGAATTACAAGGATGTTTGCTAGGGGTGGCATCGAGTCGAGCCGAGCTTAATTTAAATATTTCGAGCCGAGCCTCGTCTCGAGCCTAAAATTGTTATCGAGCTCGAGTCCAAATAGGTCAACCTCTAATAAGAATAGGTGTCATTGAAGCACCATTGAACTATTTGAGATGCAAACAATTGCAAGAAAAAGGGAGTATACCAAAAACTCATCTAGTGGAGGAACCTATATTACAATACCAACTGTCGTGCAGAATTTGAATGCCCCTCACCCACCAAAATCACTTAAAACTAACTTTAACATTAACATTAACATTAGGATTGGAATTGTAAAGGAGATTTCCAGGCGTAAGACTCACGCTGACATAGAAGTCACCGTTGTAAACAAGCTTTGAAAGCCTGAGTCTTACGCGTGGAATCAGCGTATTTAAATAGCTCGCTGACATAGAAATCGGCACTCTGAACCGTTGCCAATGGCGAAACCTGAAGCTAAACCACCGTTGAAGTTCACACGTCCGGCGCCCACTTCCACCACCGCTCCTCGCTGGACTCCCATCAGAGGCGGCGTTCTCAAGGGCATCCTAAGAAAATTTGTTCGATGGCTGTGCTCCTACTGTTGCTCCGTGTCAGCTAGAAATAATTCTTCGATTGATTGACAAGTGCGAGGATTCTATTCCTCTCTCTGCCTCTCTTTTCCTGTGATATTTCTAGCTGACACGCGCATTTGGGTTTTCTTTGTTTGAAATTTGGATCCCAGATACAGAACAACGAGAATGATTGCGGGTTCTTCTTCTGTTTCGCGATGGAGGAATCCAGTGCTTTCTGAAACATGTATTTCTTGTTCGTAGCAGAATCTCGTTTTTTTTTATGTTGTTCAGTCAGTCTTCATAAATTCTGTTCATCTTCGTTGTTTCCACCGGAACGCGACTGTGTGAGACGGAACTTCATCACTCATCTTACCAAAATTACCAGAAACTGCATCAATTAACTATAACATCTCGAGTGTCGAGTGGGTTTGATCTGCTCCAATCCAAAGCAATAATTCGATGGGTTCACAAGTTAACTCATCTCAAAGTCTGTTAATTACACTTGCACTTTGGTGATTGTGTTCTCGAGTGCAGGCCAAACATTGCAAAATGAAGTAATTAACTCACTAACTGCGGTCGCACAGTAAAGCATCTTGCAGGATTAATGGCAGATGAAAAGTCCACGAAAGCGGCGGCAGAGGCGGCTAATCAGATTATCACGTGTAGTAAAACAATCTACAACGTGAAGTGCAAACTGCAAACTGTCTCGAGCCATGGACAGTGATGACAGGAGACAAAAAGAAAAACAGGGGAAATTGGGTCAATTAACAATAATTAATGTGACTAATAATAGAGAACTAACAGTGTCGCAGGTATAAAAAATTATTAGTAAGCTGACTTTAATTTGAACTCCGATTAACTTAAATTCACCTAAAAATATAATTAATTTTAAAAAAATATCATGCAATTAAGCAATGTAATGTAAGTACGTTCATGTAACACACCATAGAGACAAAAAAAGTTTTTGTTCTTGATGTTTTCCTAGTAGTAGATACCGCCCAAGAACTCTTATTAGGAAATTTTTTCACTATTACGCTCTAATAGCTGGAAGATTACAAAAAGATTCTGACTCTTTTCGCCACGTATAACTCGATACATGATTTTCATACAACCCAATCTCTCCAAAAGATTGTTGCTAGATACTAGCTCTAGTTAACTATTTCTATCTAGATTATCAGGTTCTAGATAAATATTTTACAAATAACATAAAAGAAAAGGAAAAATATATATTATTACTTGGAGAGACGTTTTTCCTTGAGAGATTTAAAACTTCCTACTCCTTTATAGCACGTCGTAAAATAATAAAGGAGTTTGTACTATCATGTGTGCAAGGATGATTGAAAAAAATGATTTTTTTTCAAAGTGGGATCACTCTCTTTCTCTCAAAAGCATTTTTGAAAAGTAATTTGCAAGATTAAACTTGGTAGCTTGAATATATGCCAATAAATGCTCATGTCCCTTTTTACTCGTGGTTTGGTGTAGTATTTATAGCTTTCCTAACTCAAACTAACAGTTATTTGCCCATTGGCAAAAATCAGACAATTGATTAATCGATCACAGTTAAGTGATATATTGATCAATCGATCAAAACAACTACTTTTTCTTCACAATAGCTACTTATTGATCGATCAACACATTACTATTGCTCCAAAAAAATTTAGATGATTGATCATTGCTAGAGGCTGATTGATCAATTGAGATTCTCCCTGGTTGTGCAATACAAGTGTGATCGATCAATGTATTTTTATTTGATTGATCATGCTTGGAGTCCCTTACTAGCAAAGTTCTGTCTGATTGATCAATCTGGTGGGATGATCGATTACTCCATGTTAATTCAGTTTGCCTAGACAACTATGATCGATCAATCTTTGTAGGATGATCGATCATTCTATGTTAATTCAGCTTACCTGGATAGCTACGATCGATTAATCTATGTTGGATGATCAATCATGCGTTATAGCACAAAATGGTCATGTTCTGGATGATCGATCAATCAATTATAGTTGATCGATCAATCAATTATAGTTATAATTTGCACAGTTCTGGATGATCGATCATAGTCAATGATTGATTGATCATTCCAATGCCAGATAAAATTATATGACTTTATAAAGTATAAGAATTTCTTTCTAAGTGCTTTAACATGTTTCTAAATGATATGTATGATGATTCTAAACATGTATATGCAATTTAATATCCTAAAACTCCGATTTTTACAAGTACTTAAGGAATTGGAGTTAGAAAACTTTCTTACATAATATGACTAAGTTTGACAATTTATCTATTGAAGTTTAAATTCAATCTTCACGTTGATTTCTTCCTTTTGGGTGCTTCTTCAAGAGATGTTTTTCATTTTGTGTTTCAGGTCTTTATTTTGGTTTTGATGTTTTAGACCTTGAAATGCTTTTGAAGGTTAAGTATCTGAAATACTAGATTTGCAAGTTATCCGTTCAATTAAGTTTTGTTTTCGTCAAAGCAATGTGAGAGTCAACCTATGGTAAACAAGATAAACTTTCCCTATGCGCACATCTTCTGAGTTAGTAAGGCACCCCTCTCACTCTCTCTCTCACTCTCCATCTCTCTCTTTCAGGTGATCGCTTTCTTTTAGGTATGGGACCTGGTTAATTACATTAATTATACCAATTTATTTGCACCCCTCTCCCTCTCCATCCCCCTCTTTTGGGTGATTGCTTTCTTCTAGGTATGCTACCTGGTTAATTAAATTAAGTATACCAATTTATTCGTCGAACTGGCAAACTCCTGAGCTTAGCTAATCGAATCTTGACCCTAACTTAGATATTGCAATTATGTTAACTAGGCCGATGAAGGGATGAGATCCAATAGGAATAAGCTATTTATGTCAAAATTAGAGTGAATTGATGGTAATTAAGGGCATAAATATATAATTTTTAATGATATTTCAAGGCAATGAGTATTTAACTAATTTCATGAATTCTTTGGTGTTCATGGAAATTACCAAAATTTGTAGATTTATGTAGGTAAATAACCTTCTAAATGGTGGCAAATGATTAAATTCGTGCCACAATGTTATCGTAATGAAAATTTTTATTGGTACAAGAATGTGATGCAAAATAGCTACTTTAGTAAATTTTTTTTTTTTAAAATTACGATATCTTATTCGATATAAGAGTTTTTTTGTTTTTTGAGAAATCCATCCCTAGTTGCCATTTTTAGTGCTTTTGTTTGGATCAATTAATAAATTTAAATATAAGACGATGAAAATAATAAATTTGAAAATTAAGGGACTACACACAAATAATCATATTTTATGTACGTAAATAAAAATTGGATGAGAGAGTGAGAGAGAGACCCATGTGATCATAACCAGACTCAACAACGAGCTCAGAGTCGCCAAAATTGAAGATTCATGAGTTGGACTAGTCCATACGCGAGACTCCATTCTATCAGCAGTTCTTACCTTGCTCGCAACTTACTTCCTGCTTCCTTTTTCCATGCTTTCATCATCCTTCTGAAAAAGACCATCAGATTCTGCTTCAGAATTAATCTCGGTTCGATTGAGCAGGAACGAAAAGAGTAAGCACTCTTTATCGAGGAGAATCACTCTCTTTCTCATCCAGTGTATGTGACGCCGCGTTTACTCACTACAGCGGTATTTCCTGTGATCGATCTTTTCTCTTTTCTTTCCACGCTTTCTACTTCCCCAGGAATGACGCATGAACGGCGATAAAACTTCCGCCAATCACCCAGAAAGTGGAGAAGATCATCGATCAATCGTTCACCGCACGGCTCCAGCCACTATGTCTGCCACGTGGTGAATTTCTACTGGAGAGGAAGTTGGTTCTGTGGACATGCTTCTCTTTTATAACCCCTGCGTTATAAACTTATAAATCGCGCCATCTTCGTCAGTATTATGAATTTGTTATTTCTATAAGTTGCAGAGCGGAGTGTGCAGAAGCCGGAGAGGTCTAATGGCAGGAGTTGCTGATTTCTCTTCCTCCAAAGAGCCAATTTCTCCCTCTGTAATCGACCTTGAGAGCTTTCCCAGTGCCGACTCCATGCCTGGTTTATCCTCTGATGAAAAGGTCGGTAGAGCCATTGTACCGTATCTTCGTGATGCCTTTTGTGTTTTTAGAGTTTCGGTAATGCGGTTTGTTTTCTCATTGATGCGGGGGTATATCCCTTTTTCTCATTTCAATCGAACTGGTGCTGGTTATTGGGAGCTTTCCGATTCATTTGGTTACCTTTTTCATATCGATGTTGGTGGAGCCCGGATGGGGATATGGGCATTGTTTGTCCCTCTCACTTTTGTTTTGGATTGTGGCTTTCGAACCATTTCTTGCATTTGTTACTATTTATTGGAAACATGGGCCATGGTTTACGTTTTGCTGATTTCGTTTCTGTTCTATTTTGTTTAGGCACGGCAGACGAATGTTTGTTGAAAATGCAAACAATTGTTTTGTTTCTTAAGTCCGTCCCTTTGTATACAGTGTTGACTGGAGTTTCTGAACTCATTCTGGAATGAATGTTTTGATCTTCTAATTTGAATTCCCAGATATCTCCCCTTAAACTTTCCCCTGAATTTTGTTTCTGAACTCATTCTGGAATGAATGTTTCGATCTTCTAATTTGAATTCCCAGATATCTCCCCTTAAACTTTCCCCTGAATTTTATTTATATTGTTGACTTTTTCTTCGGTTAAAATTTATAAATTTACTTTTATAATTTATACTTCGTGGTACTGAATCCACTATCCAGTTTTCTGAATTGTCATTTACGTTGAAAAATGGTTGTCGGATATCCCCTTTCTACATTTTTGTCTCGTATGTCTAGTCATTCTTTAATCTTTCATGTTTCGATTTTGTCATGAACCTGAGATTTTGTTCTACTCTGGCCTTGTACAGAAACATGGTGGCTGGAGGACGATTGTTCTTTCTTACAAGACTCTAGGGGTCGTTTTTGGTGGTTTGGTTACTTCTCCACTTTACGTTTATCCATCAATGAACTTGAAATTTCCATCCGAGAATGATTACTTGGGGATTTACAGTATCATGTTTTGGACTCTTACTCTTATCGGTGGGGTCAAGTATGTAGGCATAGCCCTCAAGGCCGATGATCAAGGAGAAGGTATATCTTTCACAGATGCCATTTTATTTTTTTTACTCCCTCATGTGACTTGGTTTGCCCTCTTCCTGTCTGTCCAAGGTTCTCAAGGTCCAGTAAATTTTCATTTGAATCGTGTTAACCCCACTCCGCCGTTTGACCATTGCTTGGTGATGGTGAGTACTTGAGTTTGTAACGTTTGTTTCTATGATTTTACCGTTTCTGACTTCCGGTCAGTTTAGCATTTTTGCTTGCTGTACAGTCAATTGGGACGTTGCTTGTAAAGGGTGTAATTTTGCACACCTCTGAAATATAATGTCTTGCAGAGCAAGGGGTGCAATGTTGTTCAAATTGAGCCTTTTATTTTTTATTTTTTATTTTTTTAATGGAGCCTCTCGAAATTAACTGCATAATTTCTTATTATGAATACTGAAGTCAAAAAAGAAAAAGATAAGCTCTTTGCTTCAACTGTTTTGATTATTTAGACATTCTTGTTACTTTTGTTCTGTCTTTTTATTCTTGTTACTGGAGTGTAATGCAGTGCTTCTGAATGAGAATAAATAGTTCTAAAAAAAAGAGTATAAATAGTTCTGTTTAATCACTAGTAAACATCTCTGTAATTTTGTTGTCATTGTTGAAACTTTTATTTAGCCTTCTGCTTGGTTGCTTATGGCCATTTCAAACACTAAATACAGGTGGTACCTTTGCTATGTACTCATTACTATGTAGAAATGCAAACGTTGGAATTCTTTCAAGTTCAACAAGAAGTGTAGACCACCTGTTGAACCATCAACATTCTGGTCATTGTAATGGGACTGGGTCACCTAGTAAATTGGGGAAGGTCATTGAAAAAAGTATTTTTGCGAGAAGAGCTTTGCTTTTTGTTGCAATGTTAGGGATGTGTATGCTAATTGGAGATGGCATCCTTACACCTGCAATCTCAGGTATGTTATTACCTCCTTCATAATTTCAGTTTCATGAACAGTTTGGTGCCCAATTAAATAGTTTCAGATATAAATGCCAAATTTCCCGCATTTATGGGCATTTTCTAATGTGCTCAACCATATGTATTTGTTAAAAAATCTTTCTTTTTGTTATGGAACAACTGTCAAAATGCATGCTCAGTGCTATGTTATATAGATAGCACAAAATTAGAACTTTCAGTGATGTAAGCTGGTAATTGTGCCAATACTAATCTGTGGGTGCCCCTCTGTATGTATATATATAATTTTAAAGGAGTACATGTCGAATAAAGTAATTCTAGAAGTTTTAAGTTGTACTGGCTTTAACCAGTTATCTTGCTTCACAGTTTTATCAGCAATGGATGGACTGAAGGGACCTATTCCTTCCATCAGTAAATGTAAGCACTGGGATCGATATCTTCTTCTTTATATGAAGTGGAATTGTGTAGTTTTGTTGATTCCCAATGTCTAAAACTTGCAGCTGTTGTTGAAGTTCTTTCAGCTGTGGTTCTGATAGTTTTATTTTTAATGCAAAAATTTGGGACATCACGAGTGAGTTTTCTTTTCTCTCCAATCATGGCTATTTGGACTCTCACCACTCCAATCATTGGCGTATATAGTATTGTGCAGTACTATCCAAGTGTATTCAAGGCAGTGTCACCTCATTACATTTACCAATTCTTTCTGCAAAATCAAAAGGAAGGGTGGCTATTGCTAGGTGGAACGGTCTTGTGCATTACAGGTATTTCACCTGCAGAATATGTTATTACCACAATCATGTTTAAGTACTGTCAGGTTGGCATATTAATGACCTCTATACCACTTCCAACACCATATTGTCAGGTTCCGAAGCAATGTTTGCCGATCTTGGCCACTTCAATAGGATATCAATTCAGGTGTGAATTTGCCTAGATATACATCTACTCCATTGTTCCCAGATAATTATCACGTAGGGCTTGGTTTTCATATTAGTTTTCTGTGGCAGATAGCATTCATGTTTATGATATACCCATCATTGGTTCTCACTTATGCGGGGCAGACAGCATATCTGATAAAGAACCTTAATGATTACGGTGATGGATTTTACAAATTTGTACCAAATTCTGTCTACTGGCCAATGTTCATTGTAGCAACACTGGCAGCTATTGTGGCGAGCCAGTCACTAATATCAGCCACTTTTTCTGTGATCAAGCAATCAGTAGTCTTTGGTTATTTTCCTCGTGTTAAGGTGGTGCACACATCCTCCTCTAAAGAAGGCCAGGTGTACTCTCCTGAAGTTAATCTCATCCTCATGGGTTTGTGTGTTGCTGTTGTACTAGGCTTTGGAGATGGAAAAGATATTGGAAATGCTTTTGGTATGCCAACTTGATTAACTTCTATTTGTGGACTGTTCTCTTAAAGAAAATATAAGGGGCAAACATCTAGCTCTGTGGTTGTAGGACCATGCTATACTGCTTTCTAAGAAATTCATGTGGTATAAGTACCAGTAAAGGATCCTATCTGTCTACCAGAGTGGGTGTTTTTGCAATAAGTGCTGCAGAAAAATACTGTAAAAGATGTTTTTCTTATAATTATGCTTGAGGATTTTTCTAACTAGTTATCAGTATCTCATTTGCAGGAGTTGTTGTCATCCTTGTGATGCTTATTACAACCCTTCTGCTAACACTTGTCATGATAATAATATGGAAGACACCACTTCTTTTGGTGGGGCTTTACTTTATTGTTTTCTTTGTTTTGGAAGGGCTATATGTAAGTGCAGTCTTCACCAAAATTCCCGAGGGTGGATGGCTACCTTTTGCTATTTCAATGATACTCACCTTCATCATGTTCGGATGGTACTATGGAAGGCAAAAAAAGGTAGAGTATGAAATGAAGCATAAAATAACCATTGAGTGCCTTGGGGCCCTTCTGGCGCAACCTGAAATACAGAGAGTGCCTGGACTATGTTTCTTCTACACTAACATACAGAATGGTCTAACCCCAGTACTTGGACATTACATAAAAAACATGCGATCTCTGCATGAAGTCACAATATTCACAACACTTAGGTTCTTGTTGGTGGCCAAAGTTGCATTACATGACAGGATTGTTGTGAAAAGGTTGGGTCTTAGAGGGGTGTATGGGTGTGTCATCCGGTATGGATATGCTGATTCACTGAATCTTGAAGGAGACAACTTTGTAGCTCAAGTTACTGATGCTTTACGGGCTCACATTCAAACTACCTCAGATGGGCTATCATCCCTTTCTCTGTCTGTGGATCCGGAGATATCTGAATTGGAGAAGGCCAAGGGAGTGGGAGTGGTGCATGTTCGGGGAAAGACAAGATTTCATATTGGTAAAAACGCCAGCTTGTTTGACAAGACTTTTCTTGGATTTTATGAAGTTCTTCACAGTAATTGTAGGCCAGCTCTGCCTGCTTTGGGAATCCCTCTTCAGCAGCGTATAGAGGTAGGAATGCTTTATGAGGCATGACGGCAACAAGGGCATGCCCCAAGTTCTTGTATACAGCAACTAGTTGCACAAAAATTTGGAAATTTTGTTTACTGTTGATGTTTGGTCAAGTATAGCAGTATGTGCATTAGCTAAGACATGGATCAAGAGAAAATATCCTGTGTCTGTGTTATGTTCACATGATCCCATGTTTCAGCCAATGTTGACATACGACACAATCTTTTAGTCATAAAAGAGTTAGTACAGTTGTAATTACATTATTGAACACTGATTTATTTGTTAGATGAGGTTATGATATTATCTTGGTGTCTTATGAGTACCCAAGTATTTCTATGATGATAGTGGCTGATGTTCATTAAGTTTCTTCAATTGTGGAGCGCTTTTATGTTTAATATCGTCAGTCATTCCATTCATGTAGATGTCATATGCTCTCTGGCTGGAGCGGCATTCTTATTTGAAAATAGCTGGATGGTTTGTTAGAACTACGAAATGCGATCATGTAAAGTTATATGCATTTAACTGTGCATGTTTGGCTGAATTTGGATGTTGGTAGAGACTCCATTAGTACTCTTATCATTGAAACAGGTTAATAATGAATATGTTGGACCTTACATTTACCATCTTTATCTTCTATCTGTGCTTTGTACATGCTTTTGTTTGGTCTCTCTGTTACAATGTCTCTCTATACCTGAAACCCAAAAGGCCTAGTGAGGCTTGGACCTGAGATTTCATGATAGAAAACCCTCTGAGGACACTGATAGATCCTTGTAACTTTCCAAGATATGGGTTTTGTACCTCCCAAAACCTTTATTTCTGCTACCTGCTTTTAAATTGAACTTGCACAGTTGGTGGGCATGTTTGAATGATAATGGTGTAGGGTAGATCTTTCTCACAATAGCTGGCACCGATGGATGGAACTAGTGACTGTTATTAATCGACCAAGCCTAGAACTAGGACATGCAAAGCTGATAGGTCCTTTCCCAGACTTCAAGCAGCCATGTTTTAAACTCAAGACTCTGGGATTCAATTTGACCAAGATGAAATCTGAATGTAAAGTTGGCAAGTCACGTTACCATGATAGCTGCCTGGCCATGTTCTATCATCCCGGATTTCTTAATTTAAGGATATCCAGCAGAGCCAAAATGTTACCGAGAAATGTTTCAGAGGAAGTTTTGAAATTTGTCGAATTAGGTCCTGAGAATTGCTTTGATGATTCAGTAGATTTAAGCAAATAGCCCAGCAAAAGCGGACCTGCGTCATGGCTTCGCTTTTTCTTCTTCCAGCGCTTCTCTTTTGCAGGGTTGGTGAAAACGAAGACGGAAAAAGGCAGTGCTCCCGAAGCCCCAGAAAAAAGTGAATTGCGAGCAGGAAAGGCTGTCGGCACATCCCACCATCTCTGGTTCACGAAGCTTGATAGCTACGTGAGAATTGCAAATACTACTCCATATTTTACTCAAATGATCATTCTATAAAAACTAGAAAATTAAGTTTGAAACTCTGAACTTCGAAAACAATATAAAATGTTTAGAATGAATCTGACTTAGCCAGATGTTGCTTACACCCACCCTCTCGCAAAGTCGCAGAGTTGACACCATCAACAGAAGAAAAAATGTCACTACTTCCACTTTCCGATGTCGTGTGTCAACTCTGGATGAATTCGGCATTCAACCATGCTTTAATATGTTGTTCCCTTTCTCCCTCGAATGACAGTCCTCACTCCGTGGTCTACAGTCAGAGAAGAAAAGAAGAAAAAAGAAAAGCTAACAACGACGCTGTACGACCGTGAGCAAGGCGAAATTATCGTCTCTCGCGGTTGCGGAATGGATCCTTCCGACATATCATTTGCCATTATTGTGTCGGTCTCTGCGCAAGCAAGCACACAGCGCTCGTCCCCCACCCGCACCCAACGTCGCCGCACTCTCCTTCGTCCACTTCGTCTTCTTTCAGGATTTTCTTCGAACACTTTCTCTGCCCCCTTTGAACGACAAATATTTTAATCCATTTTCACCCCAGAGTCAAGGCGCCGATCACGAGACCAATAGTAGGCACTTCGATGCCTCCCACGTCAGACTTCCACAGCCACGGCGGAACATCGTATGGCTGGTGCGTGTCGGCAAGCCGGGACCAAAACGACGACGGTACGGAATGTCACTCCAGGATTTGGGGCTCGGAGCGGGGCCCAAATTACCAGGCCGGATGGGCCCTTCTCCATTTGAGTAATCAGAGGAGGCCCACAAATAATATTGTCAACTGTACCCAAAAGAAGCCAAAATGTTTGTTAGAATGGAAGATCCACCTACAGCGACAGCGCCCACCTGGCCCAGGGAAAAAGGGCTAAAAAAGGCGAAACGTTTTGAATTTCCTGTCGATCACGGCCTTCTCCTTTTAATCCTGACCGCATCCGTTGATCTCGATCGGGCTAATCATGTCAACAGAAGGTGGGCCCGAGCGTGGAAAGATAAAGGCACCGTTGCAGAAGCCAGCGCTTGTTCTTGAAGTGGGTCATTTTTTAATGCAAAAAGAAGCCTAAAATCTCTTCAGCGAATCACGAGAAAGACTCGAAATGTCACCTTTTGTAATTATTTATTTCTTTCTCTCTGGCATCGATTGATTGATAATTTGATTCCCGGTTATATATACGGATTTCGTGTCTCTCTGTTTGAGCAAAGATCTCCCACTAGCAGCCATGGAGTGCGGCGACAATCAGTTCGCATTTTCTCTCGGTTGGGATCTTCACCCGTTTGGAGTTTTCAACGCGGATATGTCTTTTGGTACTTGAATCTTTCTTTACTGTTTTTTGTTTGTTTGTTTGTTTGTTTGTGTGTTGAGGACGAGACGAGATTGCTGGAACTAATCCATTTTTTCTTGTTTCAGTTTTGCAGAATCCGCCATTGTTGGACTCGGACTCGACCAGTGGATATCTTCAGGATGCTGTAACTGAGTGGAGCAGTCCTTGCAAGCGTAGAAGGGTTCAGTTGTTTCAAGATGATCAAACGGTGGATGACCCAGATGAGTTTCTTCAAGTAAATTTGCTCTCCCTGTTTGAAAAACATTGTAAGGTTTTCTTTGAGTTTCATATGTGTAGTCGCTCTGACGATTCTGTTTCTTTCTTTCCTATCAGAGCTGCTGGAATCTGAACTACACAGAAGACGCACTTGCGAATTATAGTATACTTTCACGTAATTTTGAAGGTACCGACTTGATGAGAAATATGGATCTGTTTGTTCTGATTTACACAAGCCTTTGTTTTGTTTGTGTTTGATTAAGCTTATCATAATTAAGAATACTGAATATCATCCGAAGATCTTGGTCTGAAGTATAATTCTGACGAAGTTAAGAGATCTCCGAGTTGCTGCAGCTATTGCATGACTCAAATGACGAAGTTACGCTCCTCTCAGCTTTTGATAATCTCCGGCATTTGATTAGTTTATAATTTCAGTCTGAAAATTAACCTTGCTCTTTAATTGATCCTTAGTTATCGAAATCTTAGACCTTTCCATACTGTTCGAATCACAGACGACTCTCCGAATTCCTCCTTCAGCAGCATAATCGACGTCGTCAAAACGCCAGTCACAGCGGCAACGCCGAAGATAGAAGAAGAAGAGAACATTTCTTGCTTATCTTCTTCCAAAAAGAGCTCATTGACCGGAGATAAAGACGAAAAAGCACCGTCAACAGATTCAGCAGACCCGCCATTATCTTCTGGTCAGTAGTGTTCTCTTACCACAAACTACTGCTTTCGCTGAATTTTCCCACCTCAGCTGAAGATTTCCTTAATATCGTCTCCACACAGAAAACCCTGACCGTCGTCGAAAGAAGATCGTGTACCCATTTGCGTGGGTGAAGCCAGGAGGGGTGGAAGGGGACGTGACCCTCAACGAGATAAACGCACGAATCCTTCGTCGGCCAAACCGACCTGTTCGTCATCCTATAGGGGAATTCGCATGCCTGCCGTTCTGTTCTCCCGACGGCCCTGGCCTCTCCGGCAAGTCCGTTGTCGCGCTTACCAGAGTTCACACGCATGGCAATGGTACAATCACCATTATCAGGACAAGAGGTTGAGGATCTTCAGCTCTGTGGCTGTGTGTTCTATGTAAATATATGTAGAGGGAATAATTAATATCTGGTACTGTTTCAGTTTGTCACCATTTGTCTGCAAGCATGAGTGTTGTACGTCCCTGAGCTGCTATTTTGACTGTAAATTTTTGAGGCAGAGTTGCGAGATGATGGGGGTTATGGTCCACCACGATTGCTGAAGTTTCTTCATCTCCACTGTAATTTGAAATTATGTCTGAAAGACATGGGACAGTGACCCACCACATTGGTTGTCCAGCGTAGACAATTAATTCAAGAGAGAAGAAGACGGATGGAGCTCGAAAGATCATCTGTATATCACCTGGTAGTTTGATAAATGAGTTTGAAAAGTCCTTATTTAAGTAAATAAAATTTTTAAATCGAGTATTTAGATAAAAGTCTATGGTCTCGCCAACCACTATTGTTACTTAATCCAAAATGGATTACTTCGTTCCACTCACCTCGACCAGGTTCTGAATCCAAGCAGGAAATCGAAGCACGAGAGACAGAGCAGAACGAAATACAGAAGAACAGCTCTGAAACATAAAGTCATGGTTGGGTCGTCGGTTGTCCCACTTGATCCGAAACCCATACCGAGTTTACGAAAGCGTTCATCAGTAATGGAATTGGAAAAACAAACGAATTGTTTGATTACCTAATCAATTGGCTGCAGGTCTCAGTTTCTGGAGTGGTTGGCAGCGATGACTGTGAGGAATGCTGCAGACAAGTTTTTACAGCTGCAATCGTACCAGCACTAGAGGGAACTTGGCAGGAACGTGTACGTGCGAATTGAGGCAGCAGGTGGCGGGATGACCGTCTTCCTCCTCCGTCTGATCTCGTGAGATGTGTTAATGGAGAAGATGACAGTGGGTGGGAAGAGGGTATGACAGGCTCTTCGGTTGCTGCAAAAAAGGGAATCAGAATCACAAGAGGACCCTCTCTGCTGTCTTTTCGCTTCTCTTTTTGTCACCGGAATCGCGACGCATGCTTTCCCCAGATTCTTCTGGAGCTGGTCATTTTCCTTTTTCCGCTTCTGAGCTCCGTGGTCCCCCAGCGCCTTCTTCCTGAATTGGGTAGCCGGACCTTCTTCTTCCTCCATATTACCTGCGTCTCTGGTTCGATCTACACCGATTTCTACAAATGTGGGAAAGCAAACAACAGGGAAGAACAAGAGAAAAGAAGAAGAAAAGTTAATTTGTTAATGAATGAAACGGAAAGAGAGTAAAGAAGAATAATACTAATTCGTTAAACAGGTCTACCATGGGATCCAATGCTACTAATTTGGAAAGATGTGTTAAAGTCCTCGCGCGCTCTATTGAAAATGGTGGGGCAAAGGGAGATCACGGCCAAAGGGATAGAATCTCCGACCGATTTTTTCTAAATTAATCTCTTCTTACGAGTAGACGATCGAAGGACACTCGGCCTGTCTCTCCCAACCTCTCTTGTACAGACAGAGAGCTAGGAAAGGGACCATCCACCGGCATTGAAAGAGACGGGGAAGGTTTTCCACATCACTTGTTATTCAAACTGAACTGATCGGGTTTAACTGAGGGACTAGTAACATCCAGTTGATCAGTCGGGTTTCGATTAATTCTCGATTCAGAGGTTTATTAGACCTAATGGAGGGGCAAGTAGAGTTTCATGTATGAGATGGGAGGGAGGTGGAGACCATCCACCATTGAATAGCTATTATTATTGCAGTCTATTCCCTTGAAGTCATATCAAATCGACAGTCTCAAATAAGAGACTCTGAATTTGACAATACAAAAGCAAACTGGGAGAAAGGAATCGGTGCAGCCCTTTTGGGATCAAAGATCCATCTGGAGGCCAAACCCAAAGGGAAACAAGGGGTCGTAATGTGCGTCTCCCACGTTCATGGGCAACTGATCCACCCGACGAAACCACGTCCTCGGAAGCTTTCCTTCAAAATTATAGTCGCCGAAGATAACATCTGAGACCCCTTTGCCTGCTTCGCTTCCGGGGAGCCAGGCCGCAACCAAGGCATCCATGACCTCCACATACGGCTCTATCACCATTGGCCTCCCTGATACAATTATCACCAGGCATTTTCTGGCCTTACTGCAGACCCTTTGAATGATCTCCGCGCCTCCGAGTGGGATCAACAGCTCCGAATTGTCGCCCTTCGTTTCCACATACGGCTCCTCGCCTACCACCACTATTGCGTAGGAGATGTCTCGGTTTTCTTCCCAGAAATGGTCGTTGGGATTCTCTTCGAATATAACTTCGGTCTCTTTGCTGACTGCACTTCTGATTCCTTCAAGGATGCTCGTGCCTGAAACATGGTAGCAGCAATTCTACGTATTATTTCCCTGAAAAGGATTCGAAAAATCCTTGCTCTTCTTCTTCTCCGATTTGGTGTTTTTGTCTGCTCTTGGAGTTTTACTTACCGAGGGTGATACTTCCCGGGATACCGGTCCAAGTGATGGTCCATCCGCCACACTGATAACCGATGTTGTCTGCGTGGGTTCCCGCCACTAGAATCTTGGGGGCATTTTTGCTCAATGGCAGCAGGGGCTCGCCGTCTCTCTTGCCGTTCTTCAACAACACCAGGCTCTTTCTCACTGCTTCTCTTGCCAATTCCCTGTGTTCCTGCAAAAACAGTAAACGCCCAGAATTGCCGATTCAATTTTCTTGTTTCAATCGATCGTTTTTGTTTAAGAGAAAAGAATCGTATTCCCACCTCGCAGCCGATGAAGGGGAAGAGAGATCTATCGGCGAAGGGGTGATCAAACACTCCTGACGCGAACTTGAGTCTGAGAATTCTCCTCACAGCATCATCGATTCTCTCCATGGAGACCCGCCCGGATAAGACTAGATCCGTCAAGTCAGGGATGAACAACTCATATTTGTGCGGGACCATGACCATGTCGATGCCCGCGCTGATCGCGTCGCAGACGCTTTCCTTGTAGTCAGTACCCGCCGGATATCTGATTCGATCGACCCCTTCCCAGTCCGAGATCACCATTCCCTGCAACCGCAGCACCACACAACATGCTTTTCTCAGAATTCGGTTGTTCCAGTAATCCATAAGTGATTGGAAGCAGATGGACAGAGGCTAGAGACGGATTTTGCCTGGAAGCCCAAGTCGTTTTTGAGGACAGTGGAGATCATGAGCTTGTGGGCGTGCATCTTGACACCATTCCAGCTCGAGTAGGAAATCATGACAGTGGAGACTCCCATTTTGATGGCGTCAAGATATGGCCGGATGTGAATATTGAAGAAGTCGTATTGGCTCGCCACCGTATTGTATTCGTTGACTCCTCCCTCTGTCCCTCCATCACCGGCGAAGTGCTTGACGCAGGCAATGACATGTTTACCTCTGTTTCAGGAAACACAAGCCGCTAAACTTCCTATGGATGAGATATTGATTTCAGCTAATTTACCGACTCCGGACATCATTATTCTGTTAAAAAATTACCCTTCGGCGACAAATGGGCAGCCTGAAGGGTGATCTAGAGGAGGATAACCCTGTAATCCCAAGATTATCTTCCCCAAGCTTTGAACAATATCAGGGGATTCACTATAACTCTCATAGCACCGTCCCCATCTGGGGTCTCGACTTACCTGCAAAATGAGCATCAATGAAGATAACCAGAGTCGCATGGAATTATTGTAAAGAAATTTGATTCATCAAAGAGATGAAAAACAGAAAGAAGATAGAGCTTGAGCAATCATCCTTACGGCTATGCAAGGAGCGAAAGCGTAGTGAATTCCAGTGGCGCGAGTCTCCAATGCCGTCGCCTTTCCTATTCTCACAATCAAATCCTCATCCCTAAACCACCGAAAAGTTTTTGATTAACAAATTTAAGGGAAAACAAGGGCATTCAAAGAGAGACGAATGACAGAGCACCAAACATTCTAAAGAAAAGATTAACGATAGTGTGCTACCTCGCAGCACCAAGGCCGATATTGTGAGGGAAAACAGTAGTACCATAAGCATTGCTACAGCCATGAACAGCATCTGCTCCATAAATTATGGGAATTCCAAGTCGAGTAGACAAGGCCGTGCGCTGAAAGCCGTCGATCATGTCCGCCCAGTCTGATGGAGTTGCAGAGGGAGGCAGCGCGCTATCCCCACCATTCAACACACTCCCTGGTCAAGAAAACGCCACAAGACAAATAATTCCTTTTGTTGGCGTTTTACTGAAGATTTCTTCATAAGAGCAGGGAAAAAGATGCCGAATACCAATGAAAAGGTCGTGGACAACGTTGGTGGCGGCGACGGTTCGATCAATTTGAGTCATTTGGCCGATCTTTTCGGCCAATGTCATTCTAGACAGGAGGTCTGAGACCCGAGCCTCGATAGAAACTTGAGAGTTCTTGTAAGGAAGAGCATCTCCATCTGGGTTTTGAGCCATCGATTGACAGAGCTTGACAAGACGAAGATGAAGAAGAATAAAACAACAAAATGGGGAGGCAGCTCCGTTTTCCGCAACTCGACTTTCGATTGCTTGCCCTTGTCTTAATGAAACCTAATGTCTCCATTTATTGAAAATGGGGGAAACAAAAAAAGAAATCTTCGCTTACCCAATTACTCATAATTGACAGCAACAACAAATCTTTCCTTTTGTCCAAGGAAAAAAATATCTGCCATCTCTGTCGTCTTCTTCAGATGCACTGAGCAGAAGATTAGTTTAATTGGTCAATCTACTGAAATTGTTTTACAGAAGTTGCAGATCGCCTACTGAGTTAATAAATCCAAGTCGTTGCTGCAAGATGACAAAACAAACTCATCACTTTTTTTAATCTAAAAGCCGGAAAGAACAAGTAAAAGAAAATTCACTTCTCTGTTAAGGAAAGATTTTATCAAAAAGTGTAGAAAAAAATTCAAGAAAACATATAGTCACCTGTTGTTTCATCCGCCAGCCCTCAATTAATAAACGAAATGTCTCTTTACACAGATTTGTATGAAAATATAATTGTGAGACAAGCATGGGATTCCTATTGAGGTCTGTTAATCACGATTCGTATTGTATACTGCTCAGTGCAAATTTATATTTGGGAGAGCAGTTTTTTAGATCCTGGAGCGAATTAACTGGTTGAATTAGGTTCACCTAGCTAGAACCACTTCTGGGTTACCATTCTTGAAGTTCTAGGATCGAGTTAAAACCGACTTGAATATTTCAATTTGCATATTCAATTAGTAAACCCTATGTTGTCCTGGGGGCTTGTTATTGCACGCTGATACCCTATGTTGTCCTGGGGGCGTTTTTGCTCAATGACAGCAGGGGGCTCGCCGTCTCTCTTGCCATTCTTCAACAACACGAGGCTCTTTCTCACTGCTTCTCTTGCCAATTCCCCGTGTTCCTGCAAAAACAGAACATTCCCAGAATTGCCGATTGAATTTTCTTGTTTCAATCGATCGTTTTTGTTTAAGAGAAAAGAATCGTATTCCCACCTCACAGCCGACGAAGAGGAAGAGTGATCTATCGGCAAAGGGGTGATCAAACACTCCTGACGCGAACTTGAGTCTGAGAATTCTCCTCACAGCATCATCGATTCTCTCCATGGAGACCCGCCCGGATAAGACTAGATCCGTCAAGTCAGAGATGAATAACTCATATTTGTGCGGGACCATGACCATGTCGATGCCCACGCTGATCGCGTCGCAGACGCTTTCCTTGTAGTCAGCACCCGCCGGATATCCGATTCGATCGACCCTTCCCAGTCCGAGATCACCATTTTCCTCAGAATTCGAGTAAGTTACTGGAAGTAGATAGGCAGAGGCTAGAGACGGATTTTGCCTGAAAGCCCAAGTCGTTTTTGAGGACACTGGTGATCAGGAGCAGAGGGACACAACCCCCTCAACTTGAGAAAGATTAACGATATGTAGATTTCAGCTGATGAACAGCCACTGGACATCGTTAGTCTGCTAGAAGTTACCCTTTGGCGACAAAGGGGTAGCCTGAAGGGTGACTGGGAGGAGGACAACCCTGTAATCCCAAGATCATCTTCCCCAAGGGTCCTTGAAAGAAGAAAAATGAGAGAACAAACTTTTATTTCTGGCGCTGCCTCACAGAAAGGTAATAAGCGACTACGCCAAAAGAACTGGCAAAATTCGGGAGACGGCAACGAGTGCTGGGCTCAAACTAAATGGAATTGCGAAAGCGTCCGTAACAAAATGGTAGAGCCACCGAGTCGACGTCAACGGAGTCATCCCTGATCCCGTACCAAGCACTATGGGTGCACTGACTTCAGCCTTCAGTAAAATATCCAGACACTTTTCCTCATTTGAACATAAAAGCACAGTGAGCTTTCCTCTCATCACGCCAGCAAACCAGAACAAAATTCCAAACACATCACTGGTCACTGAAACAAGAAATGGGATAATAATCTTCTTCCTGTATCTGACGATCGAAGTCACTAAACCCATCTCAAAATTCGCTCAATGCACCAGGCAGCCAACAGATTTAGATAAACTGAAAAGGAACCCGGAACCAAAAGAAAGAGGCTGTTATCACTGGAATTTACAACAAATTCGATTGGGTATCTGATGGCATCTCTACATCGGCGCCTCTCTTTGTTGCCGGAAAAGTCTGATGAATGCCTCCGCCTGAAAAACCGATAAAAAAGTAAAGAACGATCAAAACGACTGAAAGAGAAGAAAGGCAATTAAAGCGACAGAAAGCCAGCTTTTCAACTCGTAGGCCAAAAAGCAGGAAAGCCATCTCATAATGCACGACGTGTCGCGTGAACATTTATTCCAAAACGGGCCCAGCACCCTTTCGAAGAAAAGCCCATCTCATAATGACAACAGAGATTGAGAAAAATAATTTTCGTTTGGTCTTATTTGCTCTAATTTCTAGGATTAAGGGGAAGGCCTCTCCCCATCCTTCTCCTATTTTATTCTTCTTTTCCAATGCCTAAAGGAGAAGACCCCATTTTAATATTTATAGTTTGATCTTAGTTAAAATTTAAAATTATGGGAAGTATTTATATTTCTCTCTCGTCTTAACTGTTTTTGTTGGGACTAAGATACGATATTTGAAAACAGAGCATCTTCAAAATACAGCATCCCAGAGCAGTCATTTTTTAAAATCATTCTTGGCTTTTCAAAAGACCTCAGATCAGATTCAAGCTCCTCCATTTAAACACAAAGCTGCACAGATATCAAGATCCTTGCTGCGGTGATGGAAATGAATTTCCAGACATCTAGCGGAAAGAAAGTCTGCTCGGAGAGTCAATGCGCACAATGAGTTCATCTCCCGATTCCTCACTTGAGTAATCATCAGGACGTGATGCTTTTCTCTGTCTTGTCGGTACAGGAGGAATATTGGATTCTGGTTGGGTGAACCCGCCTGCTCTTAAGCTTTTGTGAAAAGTAGCTTCTCCCTCGGACCGAGCAGACATAAGTGGGAGGTCGCCCATGTTTTTTTGTAAAATTCTTGGATATGAAAGACTGTGTGATGGATCGGCGCGAGAATCATTTGGATAACTTCTTGGATATGAAAGACTGTGTGATGGCTTGTCCCCTATCTGCTGAATCAGAAGAAATACGAAATTAAATTTCAGAAGTGATAGAAACAAAACCAACCAATAGGTAAAATATTGAGGGTGCGGATACCATGCTTCCATAGATGCTCAGTTGCATAGCGCGTTGCGACAAGCTGTTGCCTGGAATTTCATTTTTGCTCGAGGTCTGATGTAGTCGTGCACTGTTGAAGCTTTGAGGCCAACTCATTAAACCAATATGTTCTCTACTGTGAGGCTTTGGGAGGTCAACTGAGTGTGACAACCAGGAAGCTGATTTTCTTCGTTGGAGTCCCCCAGTGGCCTCAAATAGACTCGTATAAAAAAGGATCACTCTAGCCCTTGTTTGAACCTGATATGAGGATCCTTGATGACAGAAAACTGCGGCATTTTCACCTGTGAGCAACCAATAGCAAGTTTCACATTATCTAGTAGGTTATATGGCACTATGGCAACTGATTATGATGATATCATCAAAACCCCACATTTCACAAGGAATTGTAGAACGCAGCATAGAAGAACACCCATTTTCAGCGCAGTCACTATTTCAAGTACCGTGCTAAATACATCTAGTTATGACATGCAATTATGCATTGCATCAGTCTGATACAATCCCTTTCCCCTGCTGAGACAACTAAGAATCCAATTCATGTGACTAGACCTACTGACACAAACTGAAATATAGTCAATATAATGTGCTAATTCACAAATCAAACTTTTCTTGATGGTTAAAGTAATCATAATATGTACATGGTTCATGTAAGCTGCTTGCACCCAATGTCTAATTTAGCAATTACATTTAGATTTCGTGGTTTAAATTTCATTTGTTCTTGTTACATGAAATATCCTGGAGATACAGTAAAACTTAGAGAACCCTCAGTAGGTTAGACTGAAGCAGGAAGCGAGAGAGAAAGAGGGGATGTGGAAGAAGAGAAATAGATGGGAAGAGAGGAAAGACCTGCTTATATAACTTGCAATTATTCTAAAGTGACCTGTGAGAAAAAGGACATGTAAATATAGTAATTCATCATTACTGAATGATGGGGCTTTTTATTACTGAAATAGATTTCGATCTTGAAGACATAGGAAGAGAAATGCATGTGAAATAATCAGTCAGTACTATGAACATAAGTTACAGAACCTAGGAAAACAGTTATGGTTATAGTATGTGCTCCAGTTTTAGGCTAGTTCTCTAAGAATAAAAGTTGAAGAACTGTTACATCAGTTTATCTTGGAAGAACTGGCTATCTGTTTCATCAGTTTATCAAGGAAGAACTGGCAGAGAGAGAGAGAGAGAGAGAGAGAGAGAGAGAGAGAACACCTCTGCTCAAAACTCTTACTTTGGACTGGAACATATAAATGTAATATGAAAAGGAACTACATGTTTAACCCTAAACTCGTTATATTACCTGAAGATGATACGCTCCAAAAGCTAATTTCTGTATGTGAAGACAATAATGCAGCTGGAGATGATATTAGGTCCTCCTTGTGATTTACAGCCTCGATAAAACCTTCTAATAGAACACCAATTGCATGGGCCGGTATTTCTATTATTTCTCCGCTTAAATATGTTGTCATTGATGACCCTTCAACAATCATAGTCCTTAGTTCTTGCATTGTCATTTTCTCAAATATTTGAGGAAGCAAGAGTTTTGCTACCACTATGGCAGCTTCCTGTAAATGGAAAGCTGAGTCATAACCAGAAAATCAATGGAGGAATATAACCAGTTTAAGAGATTGAAATTGCTATGCTGCTAAAATTCAAACATCCGGGAAAAAAAGGAGGGCTGTCAAACTTCCCTCCTGATCTCTCTCAAAAGAAGATGAAGAGTTAAATGTAAACAAATGTATACAGCCGATAAACTACTAGTAATAAGAAAATAAAAAGTATGAATATCAAAAAATAAGAAACAAAAGACTGAAAGGGCTATGAAACTTAAAAGTCTCTGGTGTTTTATTAAAATCTACAAAAAGGAACTATTGTACATAAACAATGAAGTAATTTAGGATGCATTCTTTCATTACTCAAAACGTAATCAATTGGTTAGTCTGCTTACAAAAATTATTTAGTAGCCTTAAGTGCTCCATTTCTGCCTCTCTTGGTTGAAGCAAATACTGTAATGGATGAAATTATAATTTTCAAATACGACCCTTTTAGATGACACATTTCCAGACCCAACCATCAACAAGTTGTATTTCAAATAGGACTTTTTTGTTTAAATTCTAGTGGAAAATAAGGATGTTACCCTTTTATGAGACTTTTAAGAACATTGATACTTCTCAGATACGTCACCTCTTGAAAACAAAAAAAACTGTTCAACTTTTATCAGATACTTCCAAAAGAGGCACTTGGACAAGAAAACATTAGCAGGAAAAAGTCATTCAAAAGTGGTGTAATTGAGAAAGATATGATCCTACCCTCTTTTGAGCTAGTCAATTTCAGGAGTTCACTCATCTAGCCAGCTCTATTATAATTACAGCTTCTCTTTCTAGTACAAGGATGGAGCCCTTCATCATTTGTCTCCTCAGAGTTACTTGAGCTCAATCCCAGATGTTTTCCTAAGTTTGCTAGAGGGAACACTGTGGTTTGCGACTGTCAGGTGGTTTTCCTTTTAGTCATTGTGATTCTACTAAAGCTGAGTTTCATGGTATAATGATCAAGCTCAAAGTTTACACTAACAGTCTCACTGAATCTCTTCAAGTGGAAGGATGATCCTGCAGTGGTCATTATCCATACCTGCCACAAAAACTCTTCAACTTCAGGCGATCTGAGAGATGATAATATCTTTTCAGTTTCAATGAAGAAACAGTGGACAACAGAATCTGTGACAATGTCACAAACATAAGGCTTTCCAAGTAAAACTTCATAAAGGCCAAGAGTACTTCCATGTGAAAAAATTGGATGCAAAGAGTGCCTGCTACTCAGGATTTTGCTTGACCACTGCATAAAACGGTAAGACAAACATTATTCATTTTGTAAGTGAAGGTCTACATCAAGAGAGCTGCTCATGGTTTAGCCACACTGAAAACTTACCCTAACCACACCATTTGAAATAAGCCAAATTCCAGTAGGCTTTGAGCCCTCCCTAAAAAGCGTAACTCCTCGTAACTTCATTGTTTCTTTAGTAGAGCCTTCAAGAGGCTCTCGAAACTCAGGAGGAAGTGCTCCCAACAGAGGATGGACACTCAACATATCTCTGATTTTTGGCATCTTGACCAAAGGAGGGTTTCTTAGAAGCCTTTTCAGATCAGTCTGCCATGCAAAGTACAACAATAGATAGTGTTAATAAAATCCTCATATTTGAGAAGTCTGCTGAAATAAACACCATACAGTATATGAAAACATCAACATACTAGTACAGCATCATGAAGATGAGAGACTTCTTTCTCCTCCAATAAACCCAACTTCTCAAGATTTTGTACATACTCACTCAGATGTTTTAGGATAGAGTAGGTTACTTGTCTTGTCTTCACAACCCTTAGAACCTGAAAGGAGGACATATTTTTTGTGATACAGTAACCATTCAACTATATCAGATAAAACCACCTTCTCTATAGAGAATCAATTCCAACAGAAAAGATACAAGAACAGGCCTAACCTGAGGGAAAGTGACACGAACATCTTCTAGAAATTTTCTGGCTTCTTCTCCCTCTGCTTCACTTTCACGAATGGCAATAGCAGCAATTTCACTATTTCCTGTACACAAATGAGGGGAAAAACTTTAGAAGAAACCCAACAGGAGAAGTGGCATTTTATAAACGAGTAAAATAACTTTTCTTTCTTTTTTTTTCTTTTTGTTTTTGAAGACAATAACAACAGTGTTGCCAGAAACCTCTTAGAAGCTCAATATGAACGTGCATAAGGAGATGTTTAAATTTGTTTACTTGAAAACTTTGACTAAAATTTCATATAGGCATTCATTATACATAAATATGACCATGTCTAACCAATCTCTTTATGCTTGAAAAGCAAACATCTCTTCCTATTCCGTTCTGCAGATTGATAAAAGAATTGCACTATTCGAGTACAAATTACCAACTCAAACATTGAAAAGTAGAGATATGTGAGGCGTTGGGAAGGAAAAACCATGGGCACAAGAAAAAACAAGAGTTGAGTGGAATCCAGATGTCTTTGATAAAAGAAGATTGGTATATAGGCTCCCACACTTTTTTCCTCCTCTTTTCACCAGCAGATCCGCCTCTGCAGGAAAATTCTAAATAAGATTTTTAGTTGTTCACATCAGCACCAGAAGGTGTAGACGTAGGTTGCAGAGGAAGCCATTTGTAGAAAAGAAGAAAGAAAGTCTCCTCAAAATGCAGTTGAAACCCAAAGCTCTGATACCATGAAGGATGGAATAACTGATTTACAGCAAGTTACAATAATCCTGAAAACAGTAATTAAAAAAGAAATACAAGTAGCAAATACAAGATAATAGTATCTTTTAAATCTGTTATTTTATCAATGAAGAACCCATGCAATGAGATGGACAACTACATATATTATCCATAGTGAAAAACCAGCCTTAGGCTCAGCGGACACTACTAAACCACTGTACAAAAGGAAGAAAATGTGAAGCTTAGCTACCATCAGAAAATAAATCTAATTTCCTAACATGCAAATCCAAATATTACAATGTAAGGTTCATGAAAGAAAGTACTGGTAAACATAGAAGCACATAATGCATCTATATAACATTCTTTCCTCAAACTCAAGAAACATGATTTCACTAAGTAAATAAACATAAATGACCATGATGCTTTTAATAAACTACTGGTTATAATGATAATCAAAGATGCCCCAGAAGATCTAATACCGATAAACTCATGTAATTGCCTCCTTGCCATCCGATGAGCCCTCAAAAATGCTGCACATATATAGCAAGCAGATTCCAACCTTTCCACCGTAAAATATGTTACCAGCTTTGGTGGACAAAAGCTCATTTGAAGAAATCTATAGTAGCTTGGGAAATGAACATGGGATTTTAACCCTTTCCAGTCACTTAAAGGCTCATCAGGTACCAAATCCATTGCTTCATCAACTGATTGCATCAATAAAATTGCTGTAGTCTGGTTTATCCTTCCTTCCTCAAGCATAACCCAATAAGCCGCTTGAACACCTAAAGCAACAACCATGTCAATTTAACAAACCATATCTCCCTCAGTTTAACATGCCATATCCGTCAGCTTAAGTTCATAATTATTATCACTTCCCCTCTCCCTCAATAATAGCAATATTAATACTAAAAAAAAGAACAAAAATAAAATAAATAAAACTAGAATATTAAGTATAAAAAGTTAAACTAGAATATTAAATATGAACAAAATCAAACTGGACTATCAAGCATAAAAAAATAGAACTAGAATAACAAAACCAAATCAAAGACAAAAAGCTCTAAACGGCTAAAATTTAAAATAACTAAAGAGCAATTACTATAGTTACCATTTAAAAGACGCTCTCGGATGTCTGTTAAATTCATAGAATGCCGATGGTTCTCATTTTCCGCCGTGTCGTGCGGATGCACCTGCCCTCCTTCCAAGTTATTTAAACAATTGATATACCTTTTCACAGTAGGCCAATCAGCAGGGCCAAGCTCTTCATCATCTCCAAGATCTCCAAATGCCTCTAATGCCTTATCTAACATTTCATGCTTTGTGTAATCCAATATGCGCATCTGCACTTGCATCCAATGAATTTAATTTATCTATAAAGATGACACGTAGTTATTACAATATTGAAGTGAACAAAATACTTTGAGCAGATGGAGCAGAACCGCAATTCTCATATATTAATTGACATATTGGTATTTCATGTAATTGACTTACAACAGGATTGATATGATTCTTCTCTATCATTCTAATAATGGCCAAAAGATATTTGAAATTGTTGCAGTTTTCTCCTGGATGGCATTTTATTGCACATTAAGGGACATGTAAGCTTGATGAAAAGCAAAACCTAAGGAAATAATAGTTTTCTTCAAAGCATAATGAGAAATATGTAGAGTGAATAGCAGAATAACTAGAAGAGGACAAATAGGTGAAAAAAGTTTCAATTTAGTTGCTGATATGTTAAAGGTATGAATCACACTGAATTATTGCAATACGTTAATCATTTAAAGTGTTGCAGATGCCATAAGGGAAAGTGTTGTATCACTGTTCCTATTGAGCATACTCAATCATGCCGTACTCAGTGTTAGCCTTTAACTAGTGAATCTCATTTAGATCATCGACACCCTTGAAATCCATTGATCATAATAAGAAATTTTGCCTATAATGATAACTTGGACATTAAAATAGGATGTCTTCATAAAATTTTTATCTCAAGTTTTCCTCCAGGTAAGACTAGAAGACATAAGCTAACCTTAGCTGCTGATAACTTGTCCATACCAAAAAAATGGAGGACAAACTGTGTAGTTGATCCATTTATAATGAGGGTCAAGAATACAATTCCACCTGTGAAGAAAACAAACTGCAAAAAAGTAGTTAGTTTCAACTATTACACCCAGGATAAACAACTGACTGCATTCATAAATCTCACTCATTGTCATGTGCCTGTCAGGCCCCCTAACTACTCCCCTACAAGTACCTATCAATTGGCCCCACAGGCACATAAAATACACCAATCTCTCCGCCTTTTGTCTTTTGATAGGCTTTGAATTTCATGAAAGTCAAGAAATCCCTGAATTCTTACTTACAACAAGTTACATACCAGTGTTCCGATATCTTGTTGAAGATAATATGGACTCAGTTTACTGCTAGAACGCTGTGAATAAAAAAAAAGGAAAAGGTAAAATATATTAAATAAAAGAAAATTCAATATTATAATTTTTAATTTTGTTTATTACTCACTTGAAATAATAAAAGAACCTTGAGTTGGCCTTAGAAAATTACTAGATTGAAAAATCATCTTCATGGCCAAGATAGGCCTGGATGAATATCTTGAAAATAACAAAAAATATAAACAGTTTGAGTTAACTCATCCATAGGAGAAACACAACTTACCTTAACAGATAATGATAGAGATAAAGCCACTGCCCCACGTAAACCAGACCACACGAGAATAACAGCCTCTTTCCACTCTAACCCATATCCACAATAACGCAGAGCAGGATATAATGCTCCTACAACTATGGTCCGAGATATTACAACTAGGACATAGAGAAGCATGAGGTAGCACCATGAAGTCCCTGAAGGAAAAAACAAAAACAACCAAAACTTACAAACTCACCTTATATTCATAACTAGCAGCCTTTCCACAAGTTCAATCAGATTCCTGCACATGGAAATTAAGAACATGTGTAACCCTTTATCTACTGTTTGGTTGCACATCCTTAAATGTGTTGACAACATCACCATCTCCTTGGTTTGGGAGGGTGCTTCCCGCCAACACCTTGGTGTCAGCACCTTCCTCTCTCTTTGAGAGTCCACTGCCACTTTTTGTTTCTATGATATCTGTTAAATTGGGTCCAAGGCCCTGTCCCAAAATGACTAGCCACCTTAGGAAGCCTCTTTCTCGGACTATTCCTTAACACTCCCCCTTACATGTAGACCCTCTTTTTGTGGCTCTACAAGTGGATAGTTTAGGTGTAGGCCCTCTTTTGTGGCTCTACAAGTAGATAGTGTTTAGGTGCAGGCCCACATATGAGTATCTGCTCTGATACCATGTGAAATTGGGTCCAAGGCCTATCCCAAAATGACTAGCCAACTTAGGAAACCTCTTTCCCAACTAATAAACTCAAGATCTTTGTACTCATTAATCCATGTGGGACTATTCCTTAACACTCTCCCTCACGTGTAGACCCTCTTTTTGTGGCTCTACAAGTGGATAACTTAGGAGTAGGCAGCTTAGGTGTAAGACCTCTTCTGTGGCTCTACAAGTGGATAGTTTAGGTGTAGGCCCTCTTTTGGGACTCTACAAGTAGATAGTTTTTAGGTGCAGGCCCACATATGAGAACCTGACTCTGATACCATGTTAAATTAGGTCCAAGGCCCTATCCCAAAATGACTAGCCACCTTAGGAAGCCTTTTTCTCAGACTATTCCTTAACAATATCTATTTTTTTCTTGTTTTATTTTAATGCATATCAGCATGTGATTATACTCAGTCACAACTTGTTTTTCTCTCCATTGGGAGTTTTCTTAATGCATCCTGTTTTTCTTGGTTATATTTAACGAAAATAAAAATAAAAAATTTTAACAAAAAAACTGAAGTAGATATAACAGATAATTCTATGGGATAACTTACTCAAGGAAAGGGAAGAAAGCTGCTCAGAATTCCTATTTTCGGAAAGTCAAACAATGGGAAAGTTGCTCTTTGAAGCCAGTAATAGTTTCTTAGGTCATTTAAATTCGGGAAAACCTTTAGTTAGAAAGTTTTATTTTAGTAGATTGATAGCTACAAGAAGTTTTGTATGTTGTTTTTAGCGTGAGAAAGCGAGAGAAAGAAGACAAGAGCAAAAGAAGGGAGCGTTGATGTACAAGAAGATAGGGACAAGTTAGGATCCAGTTCAACCCCTCTGCCCCCCTTCTATATCAACACAAGTGACACATTATAAAAAGTCTAAAATACCCCACAGGTACAATATTCAACAAGTCAAATCTTAGTAAGTCCATCTTTAGTAAGTCTGTCCTAAATTAGTTGCTGAAATTTTCTCTATGTTTTCATTGACAAAAAAATTTAAAAATCCTCTATGCCTGGTTTAGAAAGACAAAATGGAACATTAATTAGTTTTTTTATTCCAAGGAAAGTATTATGTTAGTAAGTCACTTTTATTAGATAATCCATAGCTGACTTTTAATTGGAAACTTAGTTATGTGGCTATTCCCAGCTATTCCCCTTTGTTAGTTTGGGTGGTTAGCCACACAAAGTTCATGCCAAACTCAGCCATAACCCAGCTGCTCAGGTTACTTGAATAAGCAAGTCTGTACATATTCTAATGTTGGTTAGAGGATAGACCTCACGGTGCGGGGGATACATGTGTCCTCATGAAGCACTATATGCAAGTAAGATATAAGCAGGTTGATTCACTATACCCAGAACTTACATAATTGATAGCTTTTGTCTTACCAACTAAATTCTTCCATTTTCCTTTTCTTACGTTTATGACATTGGGCAAACTCACAACAAAGTGGCAAAAGAGGAGGACAATTATTATACTCATCCAAAATATAGCTGTAACAATGCTACGATGACAGTTTCAGTAGGACTAACTGAATTTGGACTATCCTATTGCTATATTTCCTTTCAATCAATTCTATGCAGATAAGCAGACAATCAACCACTATAACTTTTATTTTTCAACCATCCAACATCTATAACTTCTATTTTTGAACCATCTAACCACTACAACCTATAAGCCATCTTCACAAAGAATGGTGCCTCAGTAGGTGTAGATCTGTTCTCACATTAACATTTTGTTTAAAATAGACGCACCGTCACTCTTGAAATGCTTGTCACTGTGAAGAACCCCTTCAGCTATAACAATTCCACTGCCAAAAAAAGATAATAGTCATTACTGCATGCTCAATTCAATTATAGAATAAACAATAGGTTTTCTTTCCAAATAGAGGCCTCATTTTATTTTTTCTTTGAAAGGCAGAGCCCTTAGTTTCAAAGTATTACAGAAAGGGACAAAAGTTCGATCTATTTTGTAGAATAGGTCAAGTTAGGCTCTCTATGAGTGTCACTAATGGAACACATGATTCTGTACCTTAGCAGTCAACAGCAGGTTAAAATTGTATAAATATGTAATATAAACAATTTTTAAATACAAGTTTAATTGAATAGGAAATAAATCTTTTTCCTCAACTAGGTGAAGAAATTAAAATAAAATGATGGCATTTCTATAAAATGAAGATCCTTAAATATGGGTATCATCTGCTGTTCTCACAAACATAAACCCATCAGGTCATTAGACACATATTTGATGAAGTCAAAGCCATTTGCAGACCCTTTCAGATTTCTTGGCAGCATATGTTGCATGTTGCTAATGGCTCAACTGATAAGTTTGCCAAGGAGGGGATTCCCCATTCAGGCACTGTATTCAGGACCTCCATTCCCTCTGAGGGCTGATCTTTCTCCCTCCTAGTATTTACTGACTTTGAACCATTAATAAAACTTTCACAAGTTCAAAAAAAAAAAAAAACTCCATCTGGTCAACAATGAAAGAAGCCATTATTTGACTATGAAACTTGAAACCACAGTGCCTCTTTTGGGCAAATAAAAACCCAAATTTAGGTCCTTTCAAAGTACTTTGAAACTTGAAGTCCTTGTTTGGGGAAAAAAGTAAAAAATAAATAGATGATCAAATTGAATGTTATCTTATCGAACAAAAGAATATCAGGGATAAAATTTATGCACTTGTTTTATAATGTTTGCTAAATGATGATAGTTATAAAATGGTAATCTGACAGGTTCAGTGGCCTTCACTCATTATAAGGCTTCTTTTAATGTTTAATCGCCACTTGGTTTCCCACAAATTACTTGCATAAGACAGTAGCACCCAGCATGTGTGCACATGTCTGCAAGTGTCTTGTGGGTCACCCAGCATGGCACACCAGATGCCCAAGAGAGAGAGAGAGAGAGAGAGAGAAGACAGCAAGCTAACATAATATATAAAGGAAAAAGAATGCAAAATGGACATTTCCTCCACAGATTTTGCAAAGATCAGCAGATAGTAGTACAGAAAGAGTCACATTTCAACATTTCCTAAAACAGTTTCCTTGTATCTACAAAATAGCCAAGCTGGTCTAAAGCCGAATAAAGTGCTTTTCAAAGTACTTTAATTTTGGTAAGCTCTAATTAATATAATCACAAACTCCAGTGACTTCCTTGCTAGAGAAATTTAATGTCACTTTCTTACTATACAAAACCAAGTTCAAGAATCCTGGAAAGATAAGAAATAAGAAATGACACAATCTGGGGTTGACTCCATGTTACCTAACCAACTAAAAAACAGCAGATGCGTCCATATGCAACTTTTTCTCATAAAAACTATGTTAGTGTGATAATCGGTGCAAACAAACGACATGGTGAATTACTGTCTTTAATGAATTTCTACATTCTGCACCCTCGTCAGGTCAAATACCCTCTTCATATAATGCCATGTGTAAAGAAAAATATAAGCAGCAGTTGAATAAGATGCACTACAGAGTCATTCAGATTCAAGCAAAATAATTGCAATTCCAATCACATACCAACCTTAAGATGAAAATTAGAGTATTTGCAATATAAGTGACCATTTCCCTGAGCAAGAAACAAGTGACAGATATCTATTAGAACCACTAAAAGATCAGAAATAGTTCTCATATAGAAGCCTAACAAATATGCTAATGAAACTTTCACGTAAATCTTTGACTAGTTCTCTTTCTTGATGAATTTCACGGTTCTTAAAAAAAAGAGAGTAACATGGAACTTATCAACAATATAGTTTTTGAAAAAGTAGTTAACATAATTTTTCACGGGGTGATCTTCACAATACAAAATATAGTACATTTTGGAAGTAAGGTATCAAATATAGCACATGAATAGATTCTTCATTTATATTTGTGATAAAAAAATATTATAGTATTAATACCAGAAATAATGCAAGCTTTGTTGACTTTCACCCTTAAAAGCTGTTCTAGCAACTGTTGCATAAAACCTGTGCAAAGTGCAATGTGAAAAGATCAGATAGATATGATCTCCAGATGAAGAAAAGTGAAAAATAAGGATTATAATAGCCTGTCCTCTCTTAATGATTCATTTCTCATCATTATCAGAAAGAATCATACAAGTCAAGAAATAAAAGTTACAGAAAGGAAAGGGAAAATAACGGTTGAAAAGATAGACCCAACTAACGGGAACCTCACCAAGACCAATATAACTTACATCCCCAGAGTCATGACAGACAACACACCTGACACCTCTGCCACATTTTGAGCCTATCACAAAAGGAAAATATTTCATTAGAAGAAAAGAAAAAGAATTCAAATAACTCCAAGTAAACCTATTTTAACAAGAGTATAAAACAGATAAAAAGAGAACAATAAATCATGGGAACTGTTGAATTCTAGAGTCCCACAGTGGAGAAGCAGGGAAGAGACAAGAGGAAGAGAGCAGAACAGTGAAGAGGAGAGATGAGGAGAGAATATAAAATTTACAAAGAGAAACCAACCATGACTAAAACAGTCAGCAAAAAAGAAAAAACAAAGGCCAAGCCTGGCTTACAAAACAAAATTACAAAAAATTTCTATTCAGTCAATGGGATAAGTGCTGCCCTCAACAAAGTGAGAAGGAGAAACACATATCCTAGCTAAGGAGTCAGCAACCCTCTTAAGGACTTCTAACTATATCATCAAACTAACTCAAGATCTTCACAAATAAACCATTTCATCATGAATCATCCAAAGTATTCAAGGAGGAGAACATCTATCCCAAAACCAGCCAATAACCAGAAGAGAATCTCCCTCAACAATGACAGGGGTCCTAAGGGTGGAGAATTCACTTAAGAGGGAGAGAGAGAGAGAGACTGACAGTGAGAGAAACAGAGATTACGAAGAAACACTAGTTGTAGAAGAGAGGTCAATCATCTTTTTTTTTCCTTTTATCATCATTTTGACCCTCAAAACATTTAACATAAAATCATATAATCCCACATTCCTTGTCTTAGTCGGGTTCGATCTGTTTACGTCAAGATCTCAGAGTTTACATCAAATCTAGTTATCGAGACAACTTCCTACTCCAATGGGAACTCTTCTATAGCACAAACACTCTCCTTCAAGTTGGGTAAATAGATCATAGATGTCCAGCTTGACACAAATCAAAAACAACTTGACGGTGAACAAAGGTCCGTTGCAGTGAGGGTGAAGAGAGAAAAGTAGTAGAAGGAGAAGAAGAAGAAGAGGAAGAATAAAGGGGAGCCAAGAGAAATGGGGGGAAGAAAATTCCTCAAATTCACTATTCAATGTCTGATTTCAAAACATTACAAGTTTAAATAGAAATCATAAACCCTAGTTGCCATTTCAAAATAACCAAAACGCCCCTGATGACAAAAATGCCCTTGATTAATTAAAATAATTACTCCTAAGGACATACAAAATAAAAATAAATAAAATAGCATGTAATTATCCTAAATGCCTTGGTACCCAACCACAATGTGGTGGGTCTCGCCGTGGATGAATGTCTTCTGGTGTAGATTCATGTAATAGATGGTACACGAGTGGTGTCCTCACCTACTCTCCCAACATGGGAAAACTCGACCCTGCCAAGTGGGGACTCCTAATGACTCTGATAATACTCCAACAAAACATAAGTCATAGGACCAGAAAATCTTGTAATTCAGCAAATTTAAATGTGTATCAGGAAGTTTTATATAATTGCTGCACACATCAAAATACAAAAGGCACCATGCAATACATATTATAGGCTAAAAAAATGATCTGGGATAGGATCTTACAGTGAAATAAGCTATGTAGCTCACAGCAAGTGTAAGTGAAATCTCTATCACAGTGTCATTGAAAATAAACCCCAACCACAAGATAGATATCAATGCCAAAGCCAGGCCAACAGCCACACTGAACAAAGAAAGAATTTCATCATGCAACCCATCATTCAAACTCATAAAGATGCCAAAAAACAGAGGAAAGAAACAAAAGGTAGTGGTACATACGCTCCCAGTGAAACTTTTGATAGAAACATGATTATGTCTCCAGCATTAAAATGTTCTCCAAGCACCATCCGGTAGAACAGCTGATATACCACAATAGCAGTCCTAGGAAAGAAAATTAGAATTGAACTCTTTAGATGAACACCAAATTTGAGCAGATAATATGATCATCATATCCTTAATGTCCTACCACCTCCACCCCTCTTCAAAGGACAAAAATACAGATACGAGCAGATAAAGGCCATGTTCTTGTGATGCAGTACAGATTACCAAAGATAATGTCATTATGTTAAAGTAAATATACCCATCATTCATCAGAGATTCTCCTTCAATTATTGTGCTCAATTTTTTGCTTGCTCCAAGATCTTTCAACAAGGCCACAACAGCAACAGGGTCAGTGGCACTAAGAAGTCCTCCGAGTAGTAAGGATGTTTTCCAATTCCAATTGTATGGGAAAGCAAGCTGCAATATACTCATTCACAGAATTATAACCAAGTGCAGAAAGTAACTTGAATATGTCACATAAGCCCAAGATACCTTTACAGCAGTTCCAAGACAGAAGGTTGATATGAGAACACCAGGCCCAGCTAGTATTACCATTTGTGCAAAACACCTCTACACAAATACAAAGGCTTGCAGTAAGAAAGATGAGGTTGGATCAAGCATCAAAGAAAATGTATGTGCTATAGGTATATTCCTTTACTCCATTCTTGAAAATGATCATGCATGACATCAAGACATGTCACACTAGAAAAGTTCCCAAATACGATTAATATGTTTATGTGGTGAGATCATAGAACACACAGAGAAACTTGTAGACCTAGTGATAATGCATTGCAGTATTCCCAAATACATATGCATGAAAACTGAAAATCAGTGCATATTGGTCCTTTTTAACATTTATTGACATGGGTAGTATATTTATACCCAGGACTATGTGAAACAGAAGAAGAAAAACAGGACGGATTTAGAGGTAGCCAAGAAGCAGTTGAATGAGAATGAGAAGATAAACCTTTATCTGATGCACTTCCAGGGCAAAGGAGCTTTCAAAAAGAAGAGCAGGAAGAAAGACACAAAGTAAGAGATCCGGATTTATGTTTGCCCCTGTAAGTTAGCACCTCAGAAAATGTAAGATTTATATATAAATGAACGAAAAGACATTTTTACAATTAAGGAAATAATATACATGATTTTCAAATAAAACATGAACGAGAAACATACACAGCCGAACCCCAGCTCCCAACCTTCCCAATCCATGACTTGTACCATACTCTGAAAAATTAACAACAAGAACTGTTAAATAACAATTCAAAGAAGAAAACAAAACCACCAAAAGAAAAAAAAAGATTTTTTTTATTTTTTACTTTTTGATGTCCATCTGAAGTATAATAAAGAAGCTCTAGATATCTTTCTTTTAATTAATTTTAGTACTCAAGCTATAGCACCGGTGTCACTAGAATGAACCTCAGCATTCAACCACATAAATGTAAACACCCAGGAATCAGTTAAGCCTTCAGTAAGCCAACCAAGGAGCAGTGAAAAACATAAGACGATAAAACTGTGATGCATGCCAATGTAAAGATCAAAACGTTATGTAGGTAAGAAATGGAGTCAATCTTCAAATCGTACTGTTCTACAACCAAGTCTTGCAGAAGCAGATAGCAAATATTCTAGCAACTGTGCACAAAATTCTCTAACTTTCACAGTATAGATCTAGCTACATCATACACAGTACAATCAGAACATTACGACACCATAGGAGTTATAAAAAGAGAAGTCAAAGAAAAGCCAATTCTCAAAGTACTTCCTTGGACTAATTCTCTAGTAAGTAATACCTTTCCTGTCTTCAGTAAGGAATAGCATAATTTTGGTTTTTGACATAGAGGTAATCGATGTTCAGGTCTTAAACCAAAATGTACAGAACAATTGTACTATTTCAACAAGAGAGTGGTTAACCCTCACAAGCTAAACAAGAAGACAGTAAGAATGTGTATATCCACAGAAACATGTTTAATTTAACATCGAATGATGGATTGAACAAAGTCAGAGAATAACTCCAAAACATCATGAAAGAAGACATACAATGTGATCAGCATGTCTCAATGAGTAGAAATGATACTTCATATCGTCAGACAAGCTGCACTTTAGAAAATACTGTGCAATCATAGTTTTAATACACATTATGCATTTTCTTTAGTCAGCTTCTAGAAGAAACTAATTCAGGAAGGCCAAGAAGCTGTGGTCAATGTTGGTGCAGTTCTAGCAGATATTCTCCAGATCAAGGGCCATTTTCTTTGGATAGACACAATTACTTAATTTAAATCAGAAATTTATTTTAAGAAAATTAAAAAGAAATAAGAAACAGAACAGACATAAACCAGCAACAAAGCCTAAAAGAAAGATAGGAGAACAGTTGTATACTGATCCCTTCACTTTGGAAATAGCACAAAATTTTGCCTTTCAATTTACATGAGAGCAAGAAATATTAAGCAGCTGATAAAGGTATTCCATTTATTTCTTTGTGTTTGCCAATCTCTCTGTGCAGAAGAAAGTTTTCCCATCCAACGAACTGAGCCTATATTTAATAGAATTGTCTTATATAACCAGCTCACCTAACCTTTATTTTCTAAAAACTCAAAGACCAGTTAAGGCAAGAAATTCCAACACAGGGAAGCAGTCTTGTTCAGTAAGCCTGAGAAGGTAAGAGTACTACTCTTTTCATGCCGTCTGAAGGAAATAGTGAAGTACTTCATCCATTTTGCAACTTGGCCAAGAAAATGATTACGAAGTAGCTCATCTTTTCAGTGCTTGAATTTATTAAGTTACTGTTCACCAGTACCATTACCTCCATTTCTCTTTTGGCATAATTACTTACTTATTGCATCAGATAGATTTTTTAGGACCAACTTAGAACGAAACAACATAACAAGCAGATGGTAATTAGCTCTAATCAGCAACAACTTAACAATGGCAATGAAATTTCGTGGTTACTGACTGAAAAATGAGACTCAGCCCACCTCACAATTACCAGTTCGGCTTAAAGTAAGCAGTTCCGAGCCAGCAAAAACACCGTGACATGAAACGAACCGGTTGATCTAAAATTCTTACAATCAAATAAACAAAATAATAATAAAAAAAATAAACGAAGAAGAAAAAAGATAAAAAATGAAAAACGAACCGATAGATCCAAGGGCGACACCAAGCACGAGCAAGGCAACCGTGTAAGGGACTCTGGAGCCGCGAAGTAAATGCCTGGATGCAATTCCAAGGGCCAAACAAACTCCAACGAAGATTACCGCATCCTGAGGATCGGCAGACTCCTCCTCCCGGGTAACGTCGTTGGGGAACGGGCCTTCCACAACCGCCGTCATTTACTTGAAGTTGCTCAAAATCCTCACTCTGGAGAGCAGTCCTCAGAAAATTCCACTGAAATAGTATGAGAGGCAGAAGAAGAGAAGAAACCGAATCATAAACAGAGACAGCAATAAATTTAAAAAGAAAAAACAGTCGAGTGCAGCTTCAGAGAAGCCGAAAGCACGCGCAGGTGCGCTCTGAAGTAAAAGAAATTTTCGAAAGGATCAGAAATATTTTTTAACACGAGATCGAGGTAAAAGAGAACCAAAGGAGGCGCGATCACTGGTTTACAACTCGGAATAAGGATCGACGTGAAGCGGATGGGACAGCTGGCCGACCAACGCTGCGACGGGGATTTTCTAAACGAAGTAGATGTTGATGAGATTATCTGTGTCAGCAGTTACGTAAAAGGTAATCAAATACCGAACATGTGTGACTATTGGAGAGGAAGGGAAATGGATTAGTCGATGAGATACAATCACCTCAGCTTTCAAAATAAACCATCGAAAACTAATCAAGAAGATGACAATATCGTGGGGGCTTTGAAAGCGAATAGTTGGACAAGGAAATTCGTTTTTAAATCTGAATGAAGCTGAAACCAGTTGTCTCGAACAGCTCACTGAAAAAGAAAAAGACAGAAATAAGAGATCAGATCGTCTCTATGGAATCTTCAACTAAGCACAAAAATAATCAAACTAAAAAAGAAAGAAAAGAACACCTTAAAACTCTACTGCTGCATAATGAGAGGGCTTTAAATTACCTAGGAGCATCAAACTTAACTTTTTTATTAATAAACTAAAAAATAATTTTATTTGTGATAAATTATTAAAAAAATAAAAAATAATATTAATTAATATATATTTATATATGTATACAATAATTTTAAAATGCTTACTTTTATAATATTAAATTATTTAATCAAAATTTTATATTTGTAATATCTAAATTTTCACTCCTAAACTAGTAATTAAATATAATATTAACCATCAATAATTTATATAAAACGATATTTTATTATATAAAGTTAATCTACTAACTCTTAAGATAGTTGTACTTAATTTTTTTATTAATAAATTAATATAGATTTTAATTTTGTGATAAATTAATAAGTAATTTAAATTTTTTAACTAATTAATTAATTATATAAAAATAAAGTAATTAAATAAATGATTTTTTTATAATATTAAAATAGTTAATCAAATGTTTGTTGGTGGCTTCAAATTTGTAAAAATTTTGGTGCAAATGACTATGAGATTTCTTCTATTTCTCATATACCGCCTTCATCTTGATGTCGTCTATAGCATCAATCTAATGTAAAAGAACAATGTTGTATTTATTTGGATAAAAAGCCAAAGTATTCGTATTATCTCTAATATGGAGGAATATACTACTCATAGAATATCCTACAAACATTTCAGTTTCATTTACTTTTTCTATTCTAAGCTTCTGGCACGTATGAATTCATACAACTATCAATCAGTAAGCACAAAGAATCATTTCATAGTTCAAACCAACACTTTTGTACTAAAATGATTGGATAATCCACTGAATCGACAATGATAAGAACATCTAATTATCAAAAGAGTAAAAAAGCAAAAAAAAAATGGTATTGCATTAATCAATGACGGAATCGTTAATAGATAGAAAGGGAAATTCCCATTTAACTAAAACTACCTACAAAGTGGACACAACTTATTGGTGATGGACAACGACGATGTGATAAGGAACGGCGATACACGGAACGATGGAGAGCGATGTGATTCAAAGCGTCACGGAGAAAGATGTGATAAAGAACGATGCGAATCGGAGCGGATCGAAAGCAAACTGATGCGATGCGGAACATAATACGAAGTGCCGTGAACGTCATGATGTTGATCGATACAAGGTGATACAAAGCGACACTCGGGACCCCATCTTGGGGCATCCCCCTTTATCCTCTCTCGCCTAAAAAAATCCAGAACCACACCCCCTACCACATCACCCCCCAAACCCTTGGGTGGACGCCGAATTGACGCAGCAGCAAAATAAATGCGTTGAAGCGGAGACCTCCAGATCGAAAGAGCTTGCCGATGAAAAAGGATGGCAAACTGTAGTCAGTCGCACATCAAGACGAAGGATCAGATTGGAAAATCCATAAGATTTTCATTTACGAAATGGCACTAGATCTATCTCCCTCCGGAAGACGGTAAACCTCAATGGCTCCTCTTTGAAAATAATCTCCCTAGCAGGAGTGAAGCGATCCTTCATCTCCATTCCCATCCAGGTCGTGGAAGCTTTCAACTTCATCCTACAGAAAGTTTGGGAGGGGAAGATTGGGCGAAGTTTCGGCCGCTCCCTCTTCACTCGGGAGTTAGAGTTCTAGATCCACACTCTATTCCACGGGGGAAAGCTCGAATGCTCTATCTCCCAAAGACGAGCTAATAAATTCATGAGAATGATTTTTATACAATAGAGCCCAAGCTCTGGCTTGGTATGGAGACAATTCAAATCCTTGATATTCCACCTCTCTTAAACACAAACCCCAGAAAAATCCTTCATTATCTACCACAAAAAAAAACCAACTTGTCGCTCCCCATCATCGCCCCTCAGGAGGACACAGAACCCCCAAGACTCACCACTGGAAACACCTCCTCTACCCCTTTAACCCTAACCACCCAGAAAACCCCGATAAAACTCCCAAAGAAAACTATCACCCTTCCCCCCTCTCGAAATCAGCCACCCACGAGAACCATCTCTCCCTAATCCTCCCCAAACAAACCCTGAGAGAGGGTAGGAAGAGGTTATCTTTAGCCGCAATTGTAACAGTTGCAAATGATCACAACTCAGCCATGTCGATCAAAGCTTGGATTGAAAAAAAAAACTACATTCAATGGCCAGTGATGACCACCCACATCCAAAATCACCTTTGGATGTTAACTTTCAATTCTCTCGAAGATAGAGAGGTGCTCTTCAAAGACAAAAATGAGGTAGGATCCCCAATAACAAGCAAATGGCCATGGGATTCTGGCTTATCCAGGATCGGACAAAGAGTAACGGTGCACAACATCCTGACAGAGCTTCGATGTAAGCGCACACTCGAAACCATAGAAACTATCTTCGAAGAGCTCATATGGGCCGAGGACAACCCTCAAGAATTACTTTGGGAGAATTTCTTCATTAGACCAAAATCTTTGGTAAGAGGAACCAAACTCATTGAACTTTTTTTTGGTGATTTATCCGCTTGGATCTCGCTAGAATTTGGTGATCTATGTTGTCCCCTCCCCCCATGGCTTCCAACTCATGAGCTCTGGAATCGTGGCTGACTCTGCAAAAATCTCCACCGAGTACTGAGTTAAACCAGGTCTGCTCTGACCCATTGCTATGGCCCGAGTTAACCAGTCAAATTCAGGGTACCTCAAGTTGAACCCCCATAACCATCTCGAAGGAAAATTCAAATTTCAAAACCCTCAAACCCATCACTCACCCCATCACCTCAACGCCTATTGCCACTCCTGAGAACACCTTGCCTCACACTTCCCCCATACCTTTCGACAAATCCCAAAGTACCTTCCTAACGGAAGCTTCCAACACACTCCTCCCATCTCTTCCGCACCAACTCAACTCTTTTCCTTCTCTGCACCAATCTACCACAAATCCCCCTTACCTGGAACCAAGTACCACTTTGGTCTCTCCCCTCACGACAATTGGAAACCCCGGACCTTTGTCCTTCCCCAATCTCACTCTTTTGCACCTAGAGCCAAGAGCTCTGACTCCCGACATCATTCATCTACCACATCCCCACTCATGAGGAACCCTTCCCCTTCTTATCAATCACACCACCCCAGATCAACATCTCTGTACCAGCCTCCATCTCCCTCTACAACCATAGTCAGTCTGACACTGACTTAACCCATCCCACCCGCAGTCTTCCCCTGGAAACCCAAGTCTTTAGCTCAAACCCCCTAAACACTCTAAACCCATTCTGCCACCCCCTATCCCACCAAGACAATCCCTCACCCGATGCAGAACTTCTCTACCCTTACAGGTCCCCTCAAACAAATGACACATTTCCCCTTCCCTCGGGAACCCAATTATACCCTGAGCATGATGGAAATATTTCTCGAGACCCCTCACATCGCCCCACCGAAGCCTCACCTCCTATTAAATAGAGTACCCCCCATTGGATCAACTCACCTCCTCCCACTTCTAATCCTTCCTCCGTCGCCCTTTTTCATACTCCTCTAGCCTCATGTTAAGCACCTAAAAGACCGGCCTGGTAGGTAGCGGAAAACCAAGTATTTTACCCAGGATCATAACATCACATCCCACCTTCACGAGTTGACGACCCACTCTAGCGACACCGCTAGGTCGCCCCCTCCGAGATTCAAACTTACGAAGTGGGTGCCCGCTCTAATACCAAATGTTAAACACCTCGCCAATACTACCCAAAAGATCAGCCTGGTAGGTAGCGAAAAATTAAACACTTAAACCACAAAATCATAACAATACTCCCACCATTATGAGTCGACGTCCACGATGGCCCACTCTAGTGACCCAGACCGCCTTTTTGCGCTACGCAGGTCTCTAGGTCGCCCCCTCCGGGATTTGAACTCGCAACTGCGGTATAGCTCTGATACCAAATATTAAGCACTTAGTCAATACCCAAAAGATCGGATTGGTAGGTAGCAGAAAGCCAAACACTTAACCCCAAGACCATAACACCTCAATGGACCCTAATTCCACAAAAATTCCAGAAACCTCGACCAATCGCTATGGAAACAATACCCTCTCCCCCATCACCTATTACAGACGCACGCCCAAACAGGCAAAGCCACCCGCAACCCCCATCAAAAGACTACCCTCATCTCACCCGAAAGGAACGATGTAAAAATTTACAGACATGGATTATGAAACACTTGGCATGCAATGTCTCCCCGCATAGGTTCGAGAAGATGCTGGAGTTGTGTTTGGACTTCTCCAAATACTATAATGGCCTCTTCTGCTACACAAATAAAGATATTCACAGGATCTCCTGGCCATGATAATCTTATCCTGGAACATCTGAGTAATCAACTCGCTCCCTAAGTGAGACACTATCAAAGCAACCATTTTTTAATGTAAGTCTGATATAGTTATACTTACATAAACAAAGTTGCAATCTTTTGATCTCTATATAGCGCACAGTCTCTGGTTTAAATCTAACCTCAAGTCGGCTGTGATCGATGCGATGAGGGACTCTGGAGGCATCCTTGTCATCTGGAATCCGAATTCGGTTGAGGTTGTTTCTACGAATCTTGGTCATTTTTCTCTTTGCATTCGCTTCCGTGACAGATCTCTAGGATCTGAATGGGCCCTCATGGGGATCTATGGGCTTTTGGGCAATGCGAACGATCTATCTTCTAGGATGAAATTTTATTCAAAGTCCAAAAATGGAATGTCCCCTGGCTTCTACTTGGGGATTTCAATGCCACCCTTGTTGTTCCAAAAAAAAAACACTCCTTAAAAAATAATCACCTCCACAATGCGAGCTTTTTTCTGACCTGATCAATTGTCCTACACTCATAGAAATTCCCCTTGCAGGGAAAAAATTTACTTGGTCCAATGACCAAAATCCCCCCATCCTCTCCAAATTAGACCGTTTCCTGGTTAATCATGACTGGCTGACTCTTTTTCCCAATACTGCTAGTCAGGTTCTCAAAAAAATTGGCTCAGACCACTGGCCTATCCTCATGAATTCTCATCCCCCAAAAAGGGGTTTTTCTCCGTTCCGTCTTGAAAATTCCTAGCTCTTGGAGGATTCTTTTACTTCAAACTTGAAGAATTGGTAGGAAGATCTCCCTCATCATCCAAACCTTGGGTGGGCATTCCACTGCAAACTCAGAGCTCTCAAATCAGTCATAAGACCCTGGGCTCGCACCCTTATTGTTGATGTTGGAAAAAATAAAGCCTCCATCCGTCTCCGAGTCTCTGAGTTGGATCTCCTGAAGGAACAAAGGTCTCTCTCCCCCCCTGAAATCATATGCAGAAATAGCCTGAACCATGAACTCTTAAAAATCCTCACTAGTGAAACCACTTACTGGAAGCAATGTGCCAGATTTCGATGGCTATCTGACGGAGACGAAAACATGAAATTTTTTCATGCTATTACCTTCGACTGAAAAAGAATTAATCGTATATCCTCTCTTAATCAATGGACAGGAATGTACAGTTGGTGTTTCTATTGCTAATGAGTTTGTGAAGTTTTTTTCAGGTCTTTACACAGAGGAGAATTTCAACCACCCTGTCCTAGACCAGATTGACTTCTGTCGAATCTCTGAATCAGATGCTTTTCATCTGAAAAACCTTTTTGCCCGGATGAAATTGATGTAACAACTCTCGGAATGCCTAGAGATAGGGCCCCTGGTTCGGATGGTTTCAATGGGGAATTCTACCGTCAATACTAAGACATTATCAGAAGTTATGTGCACAAATTTGTTAACAATTTTCATCAAGTAAGTATCACCTACAAATCCATTAGCGCCTCCTTCATTGCCCTTGTTCCAAAAAAATCCTATTCCGCACATGCAAAAGATTACAGACCCATAAGCCTTACCACAAACTCCTACAAAATCCTAGCTCGTATCCTTGCCAAGCGCCTCAAATCTGTTCTCCCTAGTATCACCAGTCCCTGTTAGAGTGGTTTTATTGCTAGTTGAAATATACTAGACTCATTTATGGCTGCCCATGAAATCCTTCACTCTTTCAAGAAATTGAATAATCCAATAGTAGTTATCAAACTTGACTTCGAAAAAACCTTTGATAGAGTCAACTAAAAGCTAGTAAACCACCTCCTCAATAAGATGGGTTTTCCCATTCGTTGGAGATTCTGGATGAGAAGTTGTATATCTAATGTCTCCTATTCAGTCTTGGTAAATGGCAAACCTTGTGGATATTTCAAAGGTTCTAGGGGAATCAGGCAAGGGGATCCTCTGTCCCCCCTTTTGTTCACTCTCATTCGAAAACAGTTAGCCGCAATGATTTGTTTGTCTAACATGTCAGGATGGCTAAAACCTATCTCTCCTAACCCTGCTCTCGATATTAGCCTCCTTCAATATGCATATGACACTATTCTTGTCTGTGACGACTCCGTCAATCAAATTCATAATTTAAGTGCCCTACCGAGCTTATTTGAAATCTCATATGGGCAAAAAATTTGTTGGGATAAATCATCTATCTCGGGTTATAATATTGAGCCTGGTCTACTAAACTCTATGGCCAGTTATCTTGGATGTTGCATTGAATCATCTTCTGAAACCTATTTGGGCCTCCCTCTGACCCCGTCTAAAACTTCTTGGCACCCTGTCATTAAGTGTTTGGAAGGAAGGCTTGCCACTTGACGGGGGAAATTCCTCGCAAAAGCATGCAAGTTAATTATTATCAAATCATGTTTGCAAGGAATTCCTAACTACTATTTATCTATGTTCCAATGCCCAACTTCAACCAGAAACAGAATTGAACTCCTAAAGAGACGTTTCCTTTGGGGTGGTCCAAACGGTGAAAAAAAATATCATCTGGTTAAAAGGGAGGAGGTATGCAAGCCAAAAGCGTTGGGTGGGCTGGGTATCCGAGATACCTCCACAACAAACTTTGCTCTCCTCCTTAAGGGGATTTGGAAATTTAGTATGTATCCTGATTTGATTTGGAGAGCTTTTGTTGTAGATAAGACAAATCTCCACTCTGGCTAGTGGATAGAGGGAAGGCGAATTTACTCTCTCACCTGCCTGGAAAAAAATAGCTCGGCTCCTCCTCAAATTCAAAATGGCTACAAAATGATACATTGGAAATGGAAATACAACAAAATTCTAGAATGACTGGTGGGTTGGCCAATCTCCTATAAAAAATAACTTCCCAGAAATCTTTGGCCTCTCGTGTAACTTGGAGATCTATATCTCTAACATCTGGTTAGAAAGTGGGGACTGGAATCTCAATCTTAGAAGACATCTCCCTGATCCTGAAGCTCTCCTTGCATCCCAACTCCTTCACAATCTTCCAACCAGACAGCCAAATATCTCCAGTGACACTTTAATTTGGACTCCCTGCCCAAAGGGGTCCTTCTCCACATCTTCCGCATATATATACTTAAACAACCTCTCATCAGCCCACCCAAAGCTCCCTACTACATGTGCTTGGGATCTACTCACCCCTCCACGTGCTAAATTCTTCACAAAGCACCTTGCTGCCTGTGCTTGGGATCTACTCACCCCTCCACGTGCTAAATTCGGCATTTGGTCTGTAGTAACAAAATCCTAACTTCTGATTCTTTAATACGACGGGGTACACCTGTCTTGGACCCTCTCTGCCCTTGCTGCAAAAATGCTCCAGAAACATCAACCCATATCCTTCTATCATGTCAGCTTGCCTACGTGGTCTAGACTTCCCTTCTAAACAAAATTGGCCTACAATTCTATGCTTCTGGAAACATTGTTGACACTATCCTTTCCCTCGTCAGCTCAAAACTCCCAAAGTTGGGTAAAGTGATAATATCTTATTGTATTGGACATATAATCTGGGATCTCTGGAAAGCATGTAATAGGAGGAAATTCAAATTCAAAACTTGTCCTATTGAGGTTTTGACTAAGCAAATCTCTAGCCAAGTTTTTGTCTGGCCCCTAAATAAAAAGGAATTCAAAAAATTTAGTGATTCAAACTTCAGAGGAAACTGGCAGACTATCGCTGAGCTGTCTCTGCCTTCTCACGCCCCATCTATGGCTACATGCCCCCTTCCTCCTGGGCACACAAAACTCAATTTTGATGGAAGTGCTTTTAGTTATCCCGGACCAGTTGGATTCGGTGGTATTATCCACAATGGAAATGGCAATCTCCTCTTCTCATATGCAGGCCCCTTGGCAACTCAGATTCTACCACTGCAAAACTATCTGGTCTTTTGCACAGGCTCAAAATCTTCTCTAACCTCCTTTCTGGTCCACTTTATATTGAAGGCGATTCAAAAGTAGTCATCAATTGGTGTGTTAACCATGGCCAACCCCCGTGGAGTCATTGGAATATGTTCAATGAAATTTGTAATTTATTTTCTCCATTAAACTGTAAATAGAACCACATTCTGCGCTGTGCTAATCACCTGACAGACTCCCAGGCTAAGGTGGGTATTTCTCTCCAACACTTTGTTGTGGAGTCAGGCCACCAAAGTTAGGTTTGTAATTCCCTCCCCCTTTTTTATTAATATACATACTTTCATAAAAAAAAAAAAAAATGGACATGCTTTCTAACATCACTTCCTAAGGCTTGCTTGTTTTTCTTCTTCTTGAGGCCGGATTTTGCAACTTTGAAACTCTGGTGGATTGCACTCAATCTTGCAAATGCCTCAGGTTCATATCAGGGAAGGATTTCACTTCTCCCACCCATAAAAACACACAGTAACACATTTTGCCTCGGGAAAGTGAATTCACGTGCACTAACAGCCCGAAATGGCTAGTTAAAAACAAGGTTTTTTTGCTAAGTATATAACGTAGATTCGGATGTGGGCCGGACCTGGGTTGTTACCCGGCTCTAAGAGCAAGCAAAAAAACCTTAGTCGGACCCATCTTATACCCAATAAACCCCCTTCTCAGTTCACCCAACTCTGCAGTCTCCCCGACCCCGGACGCTCGCCTCCTGCAGTGCCGCCGTTTTCTCTCTGGCACTCGATCTGCTTTTCATATTCAGCAAACCGGCAAGCATCCATCTCGTTTCCTTTCCTTTCTCTTTCTCCTTTTTTACCTCGTTTGTCAAAGAGGGAAACCGCCGGCTCCCTATAGAGACTTCTGTAACTGCAATTTTGCCACGAATTTCTCATAGTTGACTGTATCAGAGTGGTGGCCGCAAACAACTAAGGCACAATGGCGGAGGATGCCGCTTCAGACCATGTACCAGCGGTCCAAGATCCTCCCAGTGTGCAATCTCTATCGCTTTCTTCTCAATCTCCAGCTTCTGCTTTATCCGGGTAAAAGATAAAACGGAAAGAAATTATAATTTCAAATCCAATTTCACGTTTAAATACGAGGCGCCGAATCAATTCGTTTTGAGGTGTCTAACGTACTTGGTACATTTATAGATTGACTTTGGAAGAGCGGTTTAGGATTATACGAAGCATCGGGGAAGAATGCATCCAGGAAGAGGAATTGATGAGGCTGCTATCTGCGAAGAAGGAACCTATCTGCTATGATGGTTTCGAGCCTTCGGGAAGAATGCACATCGCTCAGGTAAACTTTTTAGAATCATGACATCCTCCCGCCCACCCACTCACGCATAATCTATCCTCTTAGTGTTTGCTATTTTTGGAAATTGTGCCAATTGGGTATGCATGACTACCATTGACTACCATGTGGTACCTTTTTAGTTATCTGAGTTCCATTTTTTTATTTTATGAGAAGGCAATACCTGAATTCCTTGACGAGTTATGACTTGAGTATGATTATTGCCGCCATTTGATGTGGACTTCTTTTATCATGAATTATTTTCATGTTAAATTACTTGCACTGTTACACTTGATTATGATTATTTTTTAGACCAACAAATTGATTATAAAAAAAAAACTGCAAAGAGATGAAATGATTCTATCATTTAGGCCAATCAGCAGAAAAAAGATTGAAATTTTCCCTGGAGAGAACTCCTAGACTGAAGAAGGAAGGATGAATCTCTAATACAATGTGCCCTCAAACAATTCATTGCTCTAATACCATGAAAACTAAGAAAAGAAGGATTAAAGAGAAGAGAAGAGGAGAAGAAAGAGAAGAAAGTTGAAGAAAGAGATTGTGTTTAATTCAGTCTCGTTAAGCTGTCTAGTCCCTAACCCTCTTACTAAAACAGTTTAAGTGAATTACAAAGAAAAAGTCCATATTGCCCCTAGGACACTTATGCCACTTACAATCATAAAACAGTAATAAAAAAATTATAAAAATTACATCATTGGACTTCCCAAATTAATATCTTGCTTACTAGAACATCAAGACACAATACATCATAGTAAAATTATCAGACTACCCCTGGACTCTAACAATATATGTATTGAATTGTCTGATGACATATCAATGGAAGATGGAATTTGAAATGTTGATATGAATACTTCAATTGCTAAACAGGGGGTTATGAAGGCAATAAATGTGAACAAACTCACCACTGCAGGCTGCAAGGTCAAGATATGGGTTGCAGATTGGTTTGCCCAGCTAAACAACAAAATGGGGGGTGACCTGAAGAAGATTCAAAACATCGGTCGATACATGATTGAAATTTGGAAAGCAGTAGGAATGAATCTTGATAAAGTTGAGTTTTTATGGTCTTCTGAAGAAATTAATACAAGAGCCAGCGAGTACTGGCCAATTGTAATGGATATTGCTCGAAGGAACAATCTTGCAAGGATTACTAGGTAAAAGTAGAGAATTTATTTATTTTAAATGTTTTGTTGTTGCTATTTAATTATTACGTATGATGTAGATAGCATTATTGTCAAAAATAGTATTTAGATATTAGGAGGTACCCTTCCATTCAAGTTTCTTCCTCAAAAAGTTCTATTCTTTCTTGAGATAAGGAAAGTGTTAAATAGCTTTCAGAATCCGTTGCTTAGTGTTTTTTTGCTTAGCAGAATTTCCTTATTTTGGCAGGTGTTGTCAGATCATGGGTCGGAGTGACCAGGATGAATTGACAGCTGCTCAAATCTTCTACCCATGCATGCAGTGTGCTGATATCTTTTTCTTGAAGGTACTGTCTTTGCACTCATTATTCATTAATGCTATTGTGATTTATTATCATGGACATGGTCGTCGACACATGGTCGTCGTTGTTAGTATCATATCATACTATCAACAAGACTTTCTATTCCAGTTGTGTATTGATTGCCAACGTTTGCTTACAGGCTGACATTTGTCAACTTGGCATGGACCAGCGCAAAGTAAATGTACTTGCCAGAGAGTACTGTGATGACATCAAAAGAAAGAAAAAGCCTATCATCTTGTCACACCGTAAGCCCTTTTCTCTTTTTGGCATCCTTTTTGTTTCGTTATTACTATGTACTATATACAGAACCTGAATTGCTGGTGTTATCACAGATATGCTACCAGGTTTACTGCAAGGACAAGAGAAGATGTCAAAGAGTGATCCATTATCTGCCATTTACATGGAGGATGAGGAGGTATGAGTGGTACATACAGACATGATAATCCGGTTCATAGTGCAGAGTGATTTAAAGATGGTATCCCTTTTTAAAATTATTATATTAAGGGAAGAAATGATTTTTTTAGAAGTACAATAAGGGCCCAAAGAGGGAAAGGAAATTAATGGAGAACAATTAGGCTACCACAGAAAAATAAAATTTTAATCTAAATGCATAAGAATGGAATCTCCGACTAGAAGATTTTGTTGGAATCCCCAGATTTGGCAAAAGAGTCAGCGAGGTGATTGGCCTTGCACCACACATGAGTCCATGTGACGTTGAGATGGTCAAGGTTCAAGATACTTCCCTTGATGGCACTCCATAGAAAGTGCATGATCTTTGGGGGTGCTGGAATTTTCCATTAGAGGGAGCAGGAAGCCTTAGTGATGCTCAGTGGAAGATTTAGGTGTAGAAGCTGGAGACTGAATTCTCTAGAAGTGCTATGTGACTAGATAAAATTAGTCCTGGCCATGGGTTAGGGAGTGGACCACAAGCATACGTGGGATATTACTGGTGGCAGTAGCCTGATCAATCTTAAAGGTTGTGTTTGAAACATAGAAAGTGGAGAGAAAATAAAAGAAAGAGAAGTAGAAGAGAGAGAAAATGAAAGATAAAGAAAGAGGTTTTTGTTCTCTTGTTTGAATGCCCATGGAAAATGAGAGAGAAAATGGAAGAGAAATATAGTTTCTCTTGTTTGAATGCATGCGGAAAATGGAAAAAAGAAAAAGAAAAATTAGTAATATTTTAAAATTTTGATAATTAAAATTTTCTCTCTTATTCCTATTTCATTTCTTTTCCTCTCTAAATTTCATTCTTTTTGAGAGAGTCCATTAACTAAGAGAGAAAGTAAGTTTCTCTCACATTTTCTTCTCTTCGAAAATTTGTGCTGCCAAACATTGGAAAACGAATTTCTGTCCCTTTTTTTTCTTTTCTATGATTTCCAACATGCCCAAAGTGCCAGTGGAAAGTTTAAGTTCCATGTAAGATGTCCAAAATCCCTGGAAGAGTCACACACAAGAATGAAGGTCACAAGCAACACTGTGAACAGATGGGAAGAGAAAAAATACTCAAAAGTTCAGTTTTATCTCTTTTTAACATAGACTAAGGCTGTTTGGAACAAAGAAATTAGAAAGTAAAGAAAAGAAAAAGAAGAAAGAGAGATGTAAAGTTGGGTCCAAGGCTCATCCCAAAATGACTAGCCAACTTAGGAAACCTCTTTCCTAGTTAATAAACTAAAAATTTTTGTACTCACTAATCTATGTGAGACTATTCCTTAACACTCCCCCTCATGTGTAGGCCATCTTTTTGTGGCTCTACAAGTGGATAGTTTAGGTGTAAGCCCTTTTTTGTGGCTTTACAAGTGGATAGTTTTAGGTGTAGGCCCTCTTTTGTGGCTCTTCAAGTAGATAGTTTAGGTGTAGATCCTCTTTTGTGGCTCTACAAGTGGATAGTTTAGGTGTAGACCCATATATGAGTACCCGTTTTGATACCATGTAAATAGAAAAGAAAAGAAAAGGAAAGTGGTTTATTTTCTCTTGTTTGAATGCCCGTAGAAAATGAGAGAGAAAATGGAAGAGAAATATAATTTCTCTTATTTGAATGCATGCAAAAAATGGAAAAGAAAAGAAAAATTAGTAATATTTTAAAATTTTGATGATTAAAATTTTCTCCGATTTCTCTTTCTTTTCTTTTCTCTCCAAATTCCATTTCTTTCATGAGAAAGTAAATTTCTCACATATTTTTTTTTCTCTTCGAAAATCTGTGCTGCCAAGCACTGGAATTGGTCTCTTATGGCCACCATTTTAAATGATTAAAAATCACTGAACTATAAATGGAGGTCCAGATTTGTCTGAATCAGAGCATCGGTTTTAATTGTTTTACTGCTCTTTAGCATGATCAAAATTATATACTTATCAAGGAGAATTGTCAAGAAATACTGTGTGATATTTTTTCATTTTTAATTTGTGTGCTTGAAATTTACAATTTTATGATATAATCTTTTTCATGGTTTTGGTCATCAGTCGACAACCAGTAATGATTTGTCTGTTTTGATTTTCAAATTTATAGGCTGACGTAAATCTGAAGATAAAGAAAGCTTACTGCCCCCCAGGAGTTGCTAAAGGAAATCCATGTCTTGAGTACATTCAATACATCATCTTCCCGTGGTTTGGGAAGTTTGAGGTAGAACGCAGTGAAAAAAATGGTGGAAACAAGTGAGTACTCTCTTGTCTTATTATAAAAGTATTTCTTTCTTTACAAGAAAGGTATTTGACCAGTGCTTTCTCAACTTATGAAGAACTTGTGTTGTGAACTTCTTTAGGTTATTGACTCTTTCCCAGTCCATTGAACACGGCTATACCAAGCTCCTGGTTTTCTAGTAGAGTATTTATATAACCTCTGATATAGGGAGAGTTTAGTGTGGTTCTGTTTAAAAAGGTTCATACAGAATAAGTTTAATCTAAGTGTAAGAAGTCAAGTCGAGTTAGAGTGGAATTCAGTGAATGAATTATTGCAAAAGGAAAGGAAAAGAAAAGATGAGGCATGAGGTTCTTGTTTTTCTAGTTAGTCTAACATTCAAATTGATGATAGTTCATTTCAAAAAAATTGATGATTGTTATTTCAGGGTTTTAATTCCTAACCATGACTCACCTCAATTTCAGGACTTTTGCCAGCATGGAAGAATTAATTGCTGACTATGAGGAGCAGCAGTTGCATCCTGGTGATTTGAAACCTGCTCTTTCTAAAGCTATTAACCAAATATTGCAGGTATCTCTATTTCTCTCATGTACTGCACCAAATTGAGTCCAGTATTGGTTAGAGATTTCTGAGCAATTCTCAAGTTTCTCTCACAAAATGTCCAGCCCCACTTATACCACATTTCTCAATGCTAATGTAATACTTTCATCTTAACAGCCTGTTAGAGATCATTTTAAAAGTGATAAAGAAGCCAGAGATTTGTTGAAAATTGTCAAGGTATCGACTTTTTTAAGTGCTTATCTGGATCTATAACCCACCACCTAAGCATATGTTCTATTTTATTGTTGCCAATGTGTTTACTACAATCTCCATTCAGAAATTTATCTAGCCAAGGAGCTGCTGACTAGATTTCATGGTCTAATTTCTGTGCCCTCTTTATTATTCTAGGGTTACCGAGTGACAAGGTGATCTCAAGGGAACATTACTCCTCACAAGTTCCTGGCTTCAATTCTCTATTGCATATTACACCTGAGAAGATTAGGTTAGTGTTACAACTGACGTTAAACTGTGTCCAGATCAAGGAGGAGAATTTTCTTTGTTATTGCTCGCCACTAACACAGCTTTTCTAATGTTTCTTTACGTATAACCTCCAGCAGTCGAACCAGTTCCATTTGTGATTTTGCTCGCCCAGTTAATTGTATATGGAACTTCATGATATTGAGGATTTCTGCTGCTGTTGACAACACCTGCTTGAATTGTGGTGATTTTTATTTTCTCCGAAGTTATGAAAATCTATCTACATGGACCGGAACTGATGACTTGTATTTGGTATGCCATCAAAATGATTCACCAATAACTAATGAACTAATCTTAAAAGCTATCGTATCCTCGTCGGCATCAGGCTTAATTTTGCCAAAGCTAGCAGGATCTCTGGGACTGTTACATCAAATGCCAAACCTGTATCGTACCAATATCACAAATTATAACCATCAAAAGCCCCGAAAAGCATTCTCTATGAAATCTCTTTAGTCCAAGGAAAACACAAAAACAAGTTACAAGTTGCAATACTGCAAAGTCACCACTCACCACGCCCCATGTAGAGTAGCATGACGATACAGAATCGAAGTGTTCCTTCACCTACAAAACCGTGGTAAAACCTAGGTTCACATTCCAGTAAACTCCAACGTAAAAAGAATAATCACATCATATACAAAAGGGCACCGGTGATATAAGACCCCCTAATATTTGAGCGTGCACAATTACAAGTTACAGCAGCTTAAGGTACAACACGATTGTGGGGTGAAAGTCAATGAATTGGCAATACGACCATGAGACAAGCCTTTGATACTGGGATCAATGCTGCGCTTTGGCATCAACGGCCTCTTAATTCCTGTTTGCCGACGCCTGTGCGTGCAGTACATGCCAACCACTGATCTCACAACAAACCCTTTGAAGTTGCAGCCAAGAATGTATCGGATCTGTCAAGATGAAATGGGTTCATAAGGGTATGAGAGCCATGGGTGCTTCAGAGCTTCGGATGCTGATGGGCGCTTCTCTGGATTAACTTCAAGAAGAAGGGCAACAAAATCAATAAAGCCCTGATCCCCCATTGGCAACCGATGCCGCAAGGATGTCTTTTTCGGGATCAGATATTCTAGCCTGTTGGTATCCTGGAAGCAGCAGTTTTGAACGTCAGACGATAAAAGAATACAAGAAATTAACAGGATGAAGTAAGAGTAGATCTTGGTTCCACTCTTGATACTAATAAAAGGATGAACTAGGAAAAAAAAACTGAACATATTTTTTAGGCCATTTGTAACTTTATAGCCTCTATTAACAGAAAGGCATTAAAACACTATTGCAGACTTTACGTTCTTAATCAAGCAAATTGAAGAACATAAAAAAGCAAACATAAATCTAAAATGATAACCTGATTCCGTTCATAAAGCATGTGATTCTTAGTAAAATACTTATACGTATCACGGCCCTTAGCAAGCATTCCCTGGTCAATGGCTCCAATGATCCCAATTACACGTGCTAGAAGAGTTGCCGGTGAATCATTTTGAAAGAGAACCTGCTCCAAATGAAAGAATTTTTAGTCACTAAATGCTGGCAGTGCAGTAGGCAGAAAGAAAGAACAACTGTAATAAAATAGCTTGCTCTAGCGACAAAACAGATTGCTTGGTAGAGATCGCAAAAGAAAATCATAAATATCACAAACAAACTTATTCTTTGACTTCTTAAAGATAAAAGGAATTATAACTATCATTTTCAATATAAAAAATTCCTAATTTTATGACAAAAAAATAATAATAAAAAGCACTAACAATGCTCACTATTCAACAACCACAACCACCGCCACTACTATATTATTATTGTTACTATGTATTTTTTGTTGTTGTTGTTATTGTTTCATTGAGAATCGCATAGATGATCTCCAACAGTTTGAGAAATCAGAAAATAACTCTTTACCCCAATATAAAAAAAAATACAAGGATAGAAATTGTTCATAAAAAAAATTACTAGCATAGGTTGATGACACTGAAGCAAAATATCAAAGATCAAACTTGACCAAAAAACTAATAAAATGCATATGTTCCATTACTAATAATTCCAAAAATTGCAAAGTCGAGGTCTGGTGAGCCTTACATTTCCAGTGCAAAGTTCTGCCAGGATACAGCCAAGTGACCAAATATCAATCTTCTTATCATAAGGAAGGCCCAAAATAACCTCAGGTGCACGATAAGATCGGGATTGTACATATGAGCACAAATGATCTGTCTCAAAGCAACTACTGCCAAGGTCAATGACTTTGACCTCACACCTACTGTAGCTCTTTACCAAAATGTTCTCAGGCTTCAAATCACAGTGGATAAGGCCAAGACCATGCAAGAACTGAAGTGCCTCCAAACATTGGATGGTAATTGACTGCAAAACACAATTTCAATCGTTTCATAACCAAACACCTTAGGGAGAAAAAAAAAATTACTCTTTTTACAAAATAAATAAGAATCTAATAGAATTTTTCACAGCCTCTACAAACCTGAAGCCTTGGCATTGTGAAGTAAACCTCTCCACCGGATTCTCGGTTGAATTTGTGAAACTCGTATAAATTTGCTTTGAGGAGTTCGCATACAATCAACAGGTGCTCCTGAAAGGGACAATTGTTTTAGATTACTACTGTTAAATTGGGTCCAAGGCCCTATCCCAAAATGACAAGCCAACTTAGGAAACATCTTTACCAACTAATAAACTCAAGATCTTTGTACTCACTAATCTATATGGGATTATTCCTTAACACTCCCCCTCACGTGTAGATCCTCTTTTGTGGCTCTAAAAGTGGATAGTTTTAGGTATAGGCCCTTTTTTGTGGCTCTACAAGTAGATAGTTTAGGTGTAGGACCACATATGAGTGCCTGCTCTGATACCATGTTAAATTAGGTCCAAAATCCTATCCCAAAATGACTAGCCAACTTAGGAAACCTCTTTACTAACTAATAAACTCAAGATCTTTGTACTCACTAATCTATGTGGGACTATTCCTTAACAACTACAATTTCCTATATCGAAATATATGTAACTTCATTACAAAGAGACAACAAAAATGTACACCATCTATTTTGACACGTCCTGTAGTTTTTCTTATAATGATAAGAAAGACAATTTCATTAAGAGGGCTCCAGGGAGCTGCAAAGTGTATAAGTGAGGTAACACAAGAAAGAGGCCAAAAAGAAATGAAAAGAGGTCCTAAAGAAGTACCAGGAATGTCAGAAGGGGAGTGAGGTTCCCACAGCGAGGTGCTGCAAGGAAACCCCCTCACTGGCCAAAGAATCAGGACACTTCCTGTAATTAACAACACAGAACACCTATGAACTTGAAATAAAAGGTATCCTTACTATTTTGGTTGATGAAGAAGTGACCAGTACCTGTGTTGTCAAGTTAAAAGTGAGGGATGCCCCAAAGTATTAAATAGCATCACTCTCCAAATTAAACCAAAAATGTAGGACGAGAGAAATAAACTTTCAGAATCTGGGTTATTATTGAGCTTCTTGTTATGGAGGATTAGCCACTAAAGGGAATAATAACTAAACAGGATGTGAGGTAAGAAAATATAAAACAACACCATCATTGCAAGCAAATATACATCTTACAAACAGAAATATTTTTGCTTTTAAGTGACTTATTTGGTATTCACATTAAACCAGAAGGCGCATCTGACAGCCCAGAACTCAAAAATAATCATTATGCATATAGCCGATTATATTTTTTCAATCAAGTGCACTATTAAAGGACATGACAAACTGAGTTAGATTGCGATGTCCTGAGAAAAAAAGTGGCTTAAAGAGTTGTATAATGCCATTTCATGCCACACAACAAATGCCTTTAGAAAGCTTTATATAAGGAATATTTTCTACCAGGTAAGTGAACATATCTGGAATAAATGACCATCGGAAGATTATTTACTTCTTGTTGGTGAAGGACTATTGTCTGTCTCCTCTTTGCAAGGATACTTCGCTAATTTCCTTTACCATAAGTTGTAATTGAGATGCCAATGATCCCATCGTTTCTTCCACCACTGCTTCTTGTACTTTGACATCTCAATAAAATATGCTCTCTCAAACAAAGAGGCAGTCTCCCTTTTCAGCCCATAAGAATACCAACTTTCACAAAGGCCATGGTGGTCAGCCCTTCTTTCTGGCCTCAGCCTTTCCTCAAACTGTCCACTCACTTTCAGATGCTACTAAGTAGAAGGGGATTGTGCAAACGTAAATCAAGGAAGCAACTCTACGTTGTATTGACAGCAAATGCTCGTTGTTAAGTTGAGCAGATGCAAGACATCGTTTGCGTCCGAAAATCCTTTCAGTGAAGTCTCTCCAGGCCAGCCACTCAGCTGGTTTCTTAGATGGAGAAAGGTACAAAGACGGATGCTCCATCTAGGTACTAACTTTTTTTTTGTGTAGTGTTTAAATGTATTTTTCTTGTGGTTGGTAGTTTTTTTTTTTTTTTACATCCATTCTCTCTTAAGAATCACTCACCCTTAAAACAGTATTATAAATTCCTTAAGAGGTAACACATCCAAGCTCTTCAGGCCCCAGAAAATTCATGGGAAATAACTGAAGAATACCTTTGGTGCACAATTAAAAAGAAGGACAGTTTTCTCTGATTACAATGCTGATGCCCTAAAACTATGAACAGTATGCGAATAAAAATTTTGGTTTACCATTTAAAAGACTACCTACAATGGCAAAAAGTAAAAGAATTAAATTTGGTTTATCAGGGTTTTTGGATATCCTTGCAACAATAATTGCTTTTTGATTTTTTTAAACAACAGCTTTTTAATTTTTTTTAAAAAAAATAATTGCTTTTGTGAATGCAGATTCATCAGAGAGCCCTAGTGCAGCCCAGGCTTTTAATTTTTTTTGGTTACAAGTCCATGGGACTCTCCTACAGTAATAAGAGTGATTCCTCAGTCCTTGACTAACATTTTGTAGTCACTAGAGTTGTAGGAATCAAAAAATCGTGATAAAACTTATTATTTCTTCACATTTCCTTTCTAAAACCAGACAAATCCCCAGAAAATATATGTTGTCTTTTTAAATGACACTAAGAAATGTTGTCTATTGAACTCTTTCACAATAAATCTCACAAAGATGCATATAAAACCTAACGTTCCTTTGTATTTAGTGAAAGCTCCTATGTTAGGGCCAACTAACCCCAAATCTGAAAGTTTATACCCATACCAGAGAGTGATTTCCTCCAATCCTTCCTCTAAGTTCACGGATTTCCCCCCTACACAGTTTTATAATATTAAAGATAGACCATAAAACAAGTAAATTCTTGTGCTCTTCCAGGTATTATTTTCATCTGTTTTGCAAGCTACTTTCTTGCTGCTTTATACCTCCTCTTTTTCTATTTTCTACTCTAATTTCCATAAAAAAAATAAAAAGTTTAAGTAACTACAAACCAATTACATCTTTAAATATTTCAATAATCCATATTGTGACTTGAGCTTGAAGAGAGAGAGAGAGAGAATTAAATAGACAGAAGCATGGGAGAGAAGGTTCCAAAGGCAGACCACGGGCATGTGACCCTGATACGGGACACAAAAGAATAAAAAAGAACATAAACAAGCAGTAAAAAAAAAAGGAAAAATGCTAGACTATCAACACATCAAACAATAGAACAAAAATAACCATCTCCTCCACTCCCACTCGTTCCTGGAAAAAGATAATAATTATTCATTAACTTACCCGATAATAGAAGTAATCATACAATCGCAGAATATGATACTTGTCTGCAGGATCATGCTTGTTGACAAATTTGAGAAGCTTTATTTCATCAAGGCTCTGATCAAAAAAGTCTTTGTTGTTCTTTATAATTTTCACACAAACATCCATGCCAGTGTGCAAGTCATGTGCTTGAATAGCTTTACTAAATGCTGCTGATCCTAGGTATTCAGTCACATGATAACGTCCAGCAATCACTGAATTCAAAACAACATGGAAATTCTTATCCTCCTCAAAGCCAGTCCTGAGAAACAACACAAAAGAATAGACATTAGAGAAGACACAATCAGCATAAAATTTGCAAATGAATCAAGATAAGAAGATCTAAACATGCCTGTTTTTCCTGTGCACAATTTTGAGATTGAAAGTCTCAAATTCTTCCTCCTGAGCTTTAATCTGCTTTACTTGCTCTTGCACAGCTGCTGCTTCTTCATCTTCAAGCATTATCCCTTGATCTTCTTCTTGCACATCACTTGCTTTGTCATCTTCGACTTTTCTCACTTCAAGCTGTCCTCCAGCACAACTAGAGTTTGAGGGTGATGAAGCAGTTGAGCTTGTCAACTTTCCAGTGTTACAAATATTCTCATGTCTAGAGCTGTTTGCAGGGGAAGAGTCATTACTCTTTCGCCTCCAAGTGGCAAGCATGTCATCACTTCCGATCAAACCATTACGTGAATCAACTGCAGCTTCTTGCTCATGTGACCACAAATCTGTAGAAGACTCATGTTGTGTTCTTTCCCCAACACTTAAGGGAGGTGGGAAAGAAAATCCTCCATCACCATAACTCACTCCTAATGTGCCCTTTTCATGCCCCATAACATACTTATTTGATTCGGTTTTAGCTGACCTTGTTTTATCTTTGCTGAGAACAATTCTATTTGTGTTCTGAGAATGTTTGGTACTACCTAGACTGACATCATGGTCACGAAAATTCTCTATATTACCTTCACTACTCTCTCGCACCAAACTTTCCCGTACTTCAGTTCCTATTTCAGCAGCATCACTGCTGATTCCCACTCCAATTGACCTGACAGAACCATGTTGATCATCTTCAATGCATAGATCATCTGGGTGAGGCCTTTCACACTCATTTAACACCCCCCCATTCCCCAACATGATGAGCTCATTTGTCTGAGTGACAAAGCCCTGCCACACAGGCTCGGCACGCATCAGATTTAATTCTTCTTCATCCATCAATTGACCATCGTATTGAGATATTAAGTCATTTTCATGCCCTCTATTATACATCGTGCCCATTGTAAGCTCCATAGGGTCCTCTGCCACACCAACTTGCTCAATCTTTTTTGATTGGAAGTAATGCTCACCCGAGAAGTATGAGTCTTCCTCAGCAAAAGATTGGTCATCCTCTTCCTTTGTGGGGACTCTTTCTTGCTGATCTGGAACACTACCATGGCCTGTTCCCTTTTCATTGTCACTTGGATAATCAATCTCATGTGCCAAGAACCAGGCTTCATCTTCGATTGGCTGCCTCATATAACCCACGTCATCATCATCATCATATTCATCAGAATCCCAGTATTCATTTGGATAGTCAACTGACTCGCTCAATCCATCACCTATAGTTGCAAAACCAGAGACTAAATCAGAAGCATCCTCTGTGATTCCTTGACTAACAGACAACCAGCTGCATCCACCTGTCTTTTTCGCACCTATTCACATCGTACTCACAGATGATTAGGGATCATTAGAAAAAGATTAACAGATTGATACTAAACTTTTTTTTTTCTAAAAATTTCTGTAAATGATCAAGAAATTAACGTGGTTACAGAAAGTGGATTTTCAACTCTTGTGGTATATAAGTCAGTTGGTAATAAATATTCCTACTCAGCTCCCAACAGAGATTCCCTACACCGAGATATAGGTTGAGTAACATAATTGAACTGGAACAAAAATCACCATAGATGGTGATAAATCAGAGCAGGAGGGAAAATTAAAAAGGTTCAGATAAATTTTCAATAACCAGCTTATCATCAGGATCATTATATACCTTGGTTCACATACACTAGTTTTGTTGATGATGATAATTCATGGTTTTCTTTTTTCAGATAAACAGCGAATATATCTTAAATTTTGATAACTTCAAAAAAGCAAACAAACATTATCCCACCCAATTCTTTCTTAAACCAACACCATATGTCTCCTTCAATTTTTTGCACTGAACAGAGAAAATGTGAAGTCTTCTCTGGTTTTTCCCCGCGAGCATAGAAATGGTTTTAGTTCCCAATAGATTACCATTAACAAAGAGGAGGGTCCACAATGAGATTGTAAATATGCTTCATAAGCGATTTGCCCCTCTTGTTTGAGAAAACCGTACTACAATATCTTCTGTTTTCCTTCATCTTGCTCTCCATAATCTCTCCAACTCCAAGTCAACAAACCAGGAGTTCAGCTCTTCCCAAACCTTTCAAATTTTAAAGCGTCTAGAAGGAAATTTTGGAAAATCCAGAAATCAGTCTAAGCAACGGTTTCTGATTTGGTCTAGTTCGTACGTATTATTTCTTGTCTGGTCTTTCCTATAGTGTCATTGTACAGAAAGATTTTTGCTGGAAGAAGTAGCAACTAAAAAGATATAATTATAAAGCCTTAATTTTTGCACCCCATATAGGTCATGTCCTTTATTGCACATGAACAAAAAAAACTTTTACCAGTATTCCATTTTTCTGAGAATTGCATGTTTTCCATTGTGCAGTCCTTTCATATCCTACTTTGGGCTTGTAGATTAGGGCTGCTCGAATTTCTTAAACATTATATTTTCAGGAAAATCAGCCCTTTTTTCAATGATAAAAAAAGTGATTAAGTCTATCAGCCCTTCAAAAATTTCTTTATATTTTTCTAATATCTTTTCATATCCTACTTTGGGCTTGTGGATTAGGGCTGCTCAAATTTCTTAAACATAGTATTTTCAGGTTAATCAGCCTTTTTTTCAATGGTAAAAAAAGTGATTAAGTTTATCAGCCTTTTTCTAATATCTTTTTATTTATTAGTTCTCTAATTAAGTGATATATTTAAGAATTCAAAACAATTTGTTTGAACATTATTCCTGATAGTCAGCTTATTGTGCATTGACTCAATCGAGTGGACCTTTGTTAGTCACTACCAGTTCAAGAAATCATTCAATTCTAGCCAACCAGGGAACATGTCTTAGAGAAAGAACAAGAGAACATAAAGCATTCTAAAGATCTGTCAGCATTTTACTGATGTGGCACAAAATGCTTCAAGCAACAAATTTTTTTTGAGAAGATGGAGCAGAAGAAAGTTTTGGTAGAAAAAGGTGATTAACTATTTGTTCCTAGTCAATGGTCCAGAAAGTAGATATGCTTCCAGGGCAACTATTACCGTCCTTCATCCTTTTTTAGTGGTTAAAAATGATCCTCACACTTGACATTGATGAAGGTTCTGCAACCAATTCAGTGCCTTAGGCACTAAAATTGACATGAAAAGCCTCACAACTACATCCTCAGATAATCGAACTATTATTGACAGCAGTGCCCTCACTGCATGAAATCAAAGCTCTAGAATGAAAATAGGAAATGATATCATGTAAAAGAGCTAGGAAAAAACAAGGAAAATGTGAAGAGCACAATGATTTTGTTTGCCATGTTTTACTGACTAACCACAGTCTCTGCTGTCTAGATTGCATTGGAGAAGACAAGGCCCATGAATGCATACAGACGTAATATGATGACCACATCCCTAGGCATTAGCCTAGAGTGTAAAATGAACAGCATAAGAATCCTAAGAAAAGTGTTCAGGAAAATAAACAGGAGTGCTAAGAAAGGTCAACCTGAGGAATTGATCTCTTGTCCAATTGGCACATCCAGAAATGAACCCATCAAGGAGTTGTCAATGCTACTCATTTTTATTCCAGAGCCATGGCCATCAAGTTTCTCCTCCCAATGTAAGCCCACTGATTTGTCCTCGGATTTGAGTTTAACAGGAGGAAGCCTTGGTAACTCGTCTTTGTGATTCTCTGTGACAGGTGACAAATCTGGGGTTCCAACATTCTTTTGCTGTGAGCTTGCTTGAGACTTTCCCGGTAATAAAGGCCTACTGACTTCATTCAAATCCAATTTTAATTTTCCCTCTTTCTGGTAATCAGCAGAACCAGTAACATTATCATAAGCCATTGATGTATTCGTCATGGGAAAGGGAAAAACAGTCTTGATAGGGCACTGCTTCCATAGGTCAGAAGAAGCCTGGGTGGAACATTCATTAATATCCCATTGTTTATCAGAAAAAAAATCTTTAGAGTAAACACCTCCACTGCAACATTTATTTGATTGATCAAATTCAATGTGTTCCTTTCTTTGACTCTTTTCAGACTTCATTTCAGTTTTGGATTTGCTTGTGCTTCCAGCCCACAAAGGCCTCTTATTCCCCAATAGATCTGTCTTTGTTTCATGACTTTCTCCAGGGTTTGTGATCCCAATTGAATTCCTTTTCTCAGACAATGCAACTGATTCAATCTTGGAGCGCCCAGATATCTGAAGGTCTGACAAACTATTAGAAATAGTACCATCATCACCGGGATTAAAGTTCCATGAATACAGATCTGTTAAAGTATTGTCTGAACCCGAAGTTAACCTCCCTGTCAAATCGTTGGCCTTATTCTTTTCAAGAGAAGAAATAGTTTTGTGCTTGCTTTCTGTACCATTTCTGGTTGCCTCGCACTCAACCTCTTTGATTATAAGTTCCTTAGAAACTTCACTGGTTCGAGAAGCTACAGCACCAGGTTGTGTCACTGATCCAACACTACTTTTCCCTTCTTTTTGTGGATCATTCAAAAAAATTTCCTCGGCAGAAGGCCTCTGAATAGATAAATTTAAGTCCGAGCGACTAAGGAGCTCCCCACGCAAAGCAGCCTCTGCACGAGTGAACTGATTTCTTTTCAAGAAATCCAATATCACTTCAACAGTATCGGCCATTGTTCAAACACTAGAGGTGTTTGAACAGTCACGATAAAGAAGAACTTGATACACCTGAATACAGACATGAAACAAATAAACGGAATTATTTGCTCATCTCCAAAAAGTTCAGAATATGGAAATCATGTTTTGGCTCAACTTAAAGGCAAAAAAGCATTGCCTCAAGAAGCAAAAGAACAAGGCAAGAAATACATTGTTTCAATACCCCAACGAACACATAAGACGAGAAGCGCTTATAAGTTGTATGACACCTAGAAATGCCTGCCTCTCGCAAAGAATTTTTTTAAAAAATCCAACATAATTACATTAAGTGATATCAAGTAAACCATTTCTCACATCGCAGCTGAATGGGAAAAGGAAAGAAAATTCCGGCAGCGGCAATAAGACTGCACAAAACAACAGCCACAACATTTCTTCAAAGCCAATCACCAAAAACTCAAATCACTCAAAACGCATTCCCAGTTAAAATAGCCTCAAAACTTCCGTCAAAAGAAGAAGAAAAAAAATAGTAATAGTAACATAAGGAGAGACCGGCGAAAAAGAAACAAAAACAACAACGCTTCAAGAAACCCTAAACACACCTTATATGTCATCAAGATGACCGCGATTCAACGAAAACAGCTGGAATGAGGATCTGCGGACTTCAAAAACCTTGAAATCTGATGAGTGGGTAGCAGAGAAGGGTACAAGGGGAACAAAAAATCCCTGATCACGGACCAAATAAGAACAGGATAACAGAGAAAAAGATGAACCGGTCAGGATTTATCAGAACTTACGGATCGAAGGCGAGATTCCATTTTAATAAAAAAAAAAAAGGAGGAATGAGAATCGTAGAGAGGCCCGTCAGCTGAGAGTTTGCGAACAGCCTGAGATTCCACCGGAGTTAAGAGCAGAGGGAAGAACACGAGGGAGAATAATACAGCATTTTTGCGTTCAAGCCTGCAAGTGCCGGACCCAAGACAGGCTTCGGGGAACAAAACACAGGGAAATAAATTAGAAAAATAAAAGGATAATTAAATAAATAGAAATAAATATAAATAAATAAATTTAGGGCCAGGGGTTAAGAGTCGTTAAGACCGTCGTCTCACCTCTATTTTTCCTCCGGATCTTAAGTTTTCTTACAGGGCTCCTCGTGACTGGGGAAAAGGGAATGTCCAGCTAAATCTTCCTTGAAATGACGATTTTAGCCTTCATCTTGTCGTCTAATGGATTCAAATACTGAGACCCACTTCACCGGCCCCGGCCATGATCTTCCTGTTTTTTATGCGAGAATCATGCCGCTACTTTCCAAACTGGATTCAACTGGATCCACCTCCAGAAGCCCCTACACTTCCTGGATTTCTTTTTTAGGCAAAGGAGCTTGGCCTGTAAACTCATTCGACCAGCGAAGAAAAATGTTCAGTAACGACGGAAAAGACAAGTGGAGACAAGAACTTGTCTGAAATGATTCCACAAACTAACGGAATGGTGAAGAATTCACTTGTAAGCATCGTGAATGTCAGCGTAGTGATTCACTCCCACCACAAGCAAATCTTCCCACCAGTGCTGCCACTACGACAAGGAGAAGGGTGAAGAACTTCATAGTCATTTCGATGGCAGTGAGAGAAACAATTCACTCTACTCCCGGCACATGGGCTTCTTCAGGTTTTCGAGCAACAGAAATTTTTGCAGAAAGGAAACTTTACCTTTGCAGAACATGGCACCAGGCCGGAGATTGCGCCGGAGCGGGACTTGATTCTGGTTATGGGTGAAACTGATTCAAACGAACACCACAGAACGCTCTCGACGAATTATCATACGCATACTCGGAGTTCAGCAAAGCCGTCAAATGTTGAAACTTGTAGCATAAAACACATGTTCTGTGGATTATCCACAGCTTCAAGATCGAGAGAGGGGATGGGGAGCTCGTCGGAGGAAGGCGGTGGCCATTGACTACAGCGAGATCGGAGCCATGGCGAAGCAACGTTGTGTCGATTGATTGTGCAAGTTCTTGACGCAGAGAACTCGGTTCGTTTGGGTGAGAGATGCGAGTTCACTCAAAATATGTCAAAGGCCAAACCCGCGCCAACCCCTTACCGAGTCACTTGAAATTCAACTACATATGGCGTGAGTCAAGTCAACTCGGTTCCACGTTCATAATGACTTCTCACCAAACTCTAAATAAACAAGAAAAAAAACCAGGTTCATAACGTCTCGAGTCCGAACTGGAATAGGTTTTTAACGGGACAAAACACCATAATTATGTTGGCTCGAATGATTTGGTTCCACTCAGCGACCGGACCCGATTCACAGGACCTAGTCGCGTCGCGAGCCGAGATCATCCGTGGCATATGGTTTTGTCCAACCCGTCTTTGATGGGCCCACCTTTACGTATTAACCACCCTGGCCTAACAGAAAGATCAGATCGGTTAGGTGCCAGATACCGTCGGAGGGCGCGGAATCGATTCATGGCTAGACTCCGAAGTCCATTTCACTCTCACGAGTCACGACAATAAAATGCCTGTTACGACACCCTAAAAGCCTATTATCTCCATTTTTCCTACCGAAGCGGAAGAATGCGGACAGAGGGCCGAGGAATGGAGAAACTCTCTTCGATCGCGATTGTGATATTGGTTCTGTGCTGTGTGACTGGTGCATTGTCGGATGCCTCGAATCACAGATACAAAGCTGGAGATCCGGTCCCTCTCTATGTCAACAAGGTTGGGCCGTTTCATAATCCCAGGTAAGATGTTTATTCGTCAATTTCCGCAATCTTTGTTTGCTTCTTTTGTTCGGTGGCTGATCTATAGACTATTTAGTGCTTTTAGCTGTAATTCTTAGGCGTCTTATTGGATCTCTTGGCTTTAGCGTTGGTTATCAGACTTTGTTCATTCTAGGAGCGGGAATTATTGTTGAATGTTTCCATGGTTTAAATTTTATATGTTTATTCTTCTTTGTTGGCCTTTCTTGTAATTCTTGGTTTGATTGTTGAGAAGCAATTGACGATTATTTTTGAAAGGCGATTGCCTACTGGATCTTTCTTGGGTGTCCATCTGCTACACAATTTATGGCTCTTTCTAGGTTCAATTATTAATTCATACTTGTCATAGAATTTTGGTGAATCGACGACTAGCTTCAGAGGGACGTGGGAATATGTCAGTATTGTGAACTCGGAATTTCGGTTGTTTGCTTAGTGTTTATTTCAGTAGCATAATGTAAGCGAAATTTTTGTGGATGTCAGTGTGACCCGTAGGATTTTGTATTATAGGCTTTATATTCATTCACTATCTAGAGGATTACTAAATTTTCTATTTTCTTGGAGGCAAGGGATTGTTTCCTATTTCGTACTCTTGGTTTGTAAAATCTTGGATTTTTCGAATGTTTGTTAGACATGCTGTGAATATTGTATGATTTTGATTTTCTGATGATTGGTTACTAATTGACAATTATCTCATTCTGTTCATGTTTCTGGTTTCAGTGAGACTTATCGGTTTTTTGATCTTCCCTACTGCTCACCAGGTTTAGTTGTCCTGCCTTGCATTTAATTCGTTCCCAATTTTTTCGTTCAATTCCCATTTTCTAATAGTAGTTGTTTTCTTATATTCTTGAAATACGATGACAGATCATATGACAGAGAAAATAGAGGCTCTTGGGGAAGTCTTAAATGGTGATCGTTTGGTCGAGGCTCCCTACAAGCTCGACTTTATGGTTGATAGAGAATCTGAAGTTGTTTGCAAAAAGAGGTTGTCCAAGGAAGAAGTAGCCCAGTTCAGGAATGCAGTAAACAAGGACTACTACTTCCAAATGTACTATGATGATTTACCAATATGGGGCTTTATTGGGAAGAACGATAAGGAGGCAAAGGCGGATCCAAGAGAGTATAAATACTATCTTTACAAGCATATTCACTTTGAAATTCTTTACAACAATGACCGGGTCATTGAGATTAATGTTCATACTGATTCTAATCCAATGGTGGATGTCACTGAGGACAAGGAAGTTGAAGTAGAGTTTTTGTACACAGTAAAATGGAAAGACACTGATATTCCCTTTGAGAAGAGGATAGAGAAGTACTCCCAAACTTCATCCTTCCCACATCACCAGGAGAGCCATTGGTTCTCAATCATTAACTCATGTGTAACAGTTCTTCTCTTGACTGGGTTTCTTGCTATGATTCTGATGAGGGTGCTCAAGAACGATTTTATTAAGTAAGGATTGTCTTCAGCCACAGTTTCCTCGGTCTCAATCTTCAATTTCAGAAATTCATAATAGTGTCTATTTGCTAGCGTAGATATAAATGCCTTTTCCGCATCCTTTTTAAAGATGAAGTTTGTGGTATGCATATTGAAAACAGCTCAGAAGATGAGGATTTAAAAGATAAAAGTAAAGTTTTATTTTTACTCTCATGTGTGGATCTGTTTTAAACATGCAGAAGTACCAGTATTTATTTTATTTTATTTTTTATAACCTCTTTAGAACTTCAGGTTCTTGAAGTGATATTTGGAAATCTTTGGTAAATTGTACCTGAAAGTTGATGGCATTTCTTGATATATCATGTGAGACTAAAAAAAAAAAAGGAAACTAAAAAGACTGTTAGGCAGTGTTGGTGTTTTGCTTCTAGGTAGCATGTGAAGGTTGTTTGCATGGTGAGAAGTGGATTTCCAGAAGTGAGTTCTAGCTGTCTTCAGATTATTCATGAAAATGCCTTGTTATTCTTAGAAGATTAGAAGACCAGATATGAAGCAACTTACAAAAATTCACTTATCCGATAAATATTACAAAAAAAATTCATTTACTCTTTGAAGATTCTGAAAAATATTAATTTGATTCTTTTTTTTTTTAATATGTGTTGAAGGTATGATCATGATGAAGAATCAGCTGATGATCAAGAAGAAACTGGATGGAAGTACATCCATGGGGATGTGTTCCGCTACCCAAAGTACAAGTCCTTGTTTGCTGCTGCTCTTGGTTCTGGCACTCAGCTGTTTACATTGTTAAGTATTCTTGATTAACTTCCGTTTTTAGTACGTCATCTGAAGTTATTAAAGCGCTATATAAGTCGTAAAAGTTATCTTCTTTTAATACAGTCTTTGTGGTTTGTGTTCAGGACAATTTTCATTTTTGTTCTTGCATTAGTTGGTGTCTTCTATCCATACAATCGAGGAGCTCTGTTCACTGCTCTGGTTGTCATATATGCGCTAACATCTAGTATTGCTGGCTATACGGCCACCTCTTTCTATTGTCAGCTTGAAGGAAAGAACTGGGTACTTTTCTCATCAATCTTCATGCCTAACTTTTTCTTCTTTTTGCTTTTCAGCTAATCCACCTTATTCTTTTGTTTTGATAGGTGAGGAATCTGTTGTTGACCGGTTGCCTTTTCTGTGGGCCTCTTTTCCTGACCTTTTCCTTCCTTAATACTGTTGCCATTGCATATAGTGCTACTGCAGCATTACCCTTTGGCACAGTTGTGGTGATTGTTCTCATATGGACATTAGTAACATCTCCTTTACTTGTTTTGGGAGGGGTTGCTGGGAAAAATAGCAAGGCCGAATTGCAAGCTCCTTGCCGTACTACTAAGTACCCTAGAGAGATTCCAGCACTCTCTTGGTATCGAGGGACTATACCCCAGATGGCAATGGCAGGGTTTTTGCCTTTCAGCGCCATCTACATTGAACTTTCCTACATATTTGCTAGTGTATGGGGACACAGACCTTACACTATTTACAGTATTCTCTTCATTGTGTTCATCATCCTCCTCATTGTTACTGCCTTCATCACTATTGCTCTTACCTACTTCCAGCTGACTGCCGAAGACCACGAATGGTGGTGGAGGTAAGCTAGAATTTGTTGTTTAGACTGTAGTTATTTATTCTTCCTGTGCACTTTGTCATATAACAATTTTTTTTTTTTTTTGGAACTAGCTAGAGAATTTTATCACATGCTATGACAACTCTGTTAACATTTTCTCTTCAAAATAACTTGTTTTTTAAAGTAAAGACTGGAACTTCCCTCTATTCAAACAGTAGAAGACTGGAACTTCCCTCTATTATTTTTAATCAACCCCTTGATCTGATTGTGTCTTTCCTCCATTCATCTGATGCAGGTCGTTTCTGTGTGGGGGATCAACCGGCTTGTTTATATACGGTTACTGTTTATATTACTACTATGCTCGGTCGGACATGTCTGGTTTCCTGCAAACAACGTTCTTCTTTGGTTATATGGCTTGTATCTGCTATGGATTTTTCCTAATGCTTGGATCGGTGGGCTTCCGTGCTGCTATGTTGTTTGTCCGTCATATTTACCGGTCTATCAAGTGTGAATAGTTGGTTTGTTAGCTAGGCATGTTTCTTCCTCCTTGTGTCATATTCTTTTCCTTCTATAGAGAAAGGGTTCATTGTACCACTGAAATGTCATCAAAGAGTAAGTGTGCTGGAAGCGGCAAGGTGTAGTTGAAGGGCTGGAATCACCTTGGTTTTTTTTTGAGATTATGCTCAATGGGGGTGAAGGCAGCACTTTATATCTGAGAAAATCTGAAATTTTTGGAATTCAAAGGAAAGAAAGAATTACGTCTGAAAACACAGCATTTGACAATCATACCACAATGCTATTTACTCTATGATATTTGTGTTATAGTATATAAGGATGAGATTGTAAATATTTATATTTTTAAGGGTATTATTATAATTTTTATTTTAAATCTTTATACTTATGTATCAAACAAAAAATCAGTGATGGTTCTTCGATTCTTCGTTTCGGAAAATAAATTGGATTTTTCGGAAACTTTGTCATGGTATCAGAGTTTCGTTCTGCGCCCTGTTTTTTTGTTTTTTCGAGCTTTTTCGGTGCCTTCGGTAGTCTCAGTTCGGTGGTGGAGAAATTGGTTTGACGTTGTGCTCTCAAAGGTGCGTTATCTTTTCCTCTTTCTTGGTTTTCGATTTGTAGTGGATTTCGAAGGGTCTTGTGGGTTTTTTTTTTGGATTTTGGAGGTTCCTCTCTCGGATTTAGCGAATTTCGACAGCTCCTCTCTCGGGCATTTCGGTTTTTGGTGTTCGACGGGACATTGGCTTGTTTTTTTTTTGTGTGTGACGAGAGCAAAGGTCCACTCCACGACGTTTCTTTTGCTCGGTACATGTGTTGCAGTGTCTGCCGCGACCCTTTTCTACTGTTGAAGCCATGAAGAAGTGGCTCATATTCACGTAGGGACATCATATCATCTAATAAGGTAAACCAGTTCCCTATCCGTTTCACGGGTAAAATTTACAGTGCCTAGGAATTTCCATTTCGTTTATTTGTTATGGGAAAGGAGTTATGGGGTCAAATAGATGGGACTGATCCAGCACCTTGGGAGGCCGAGGCTTTGTCCAAGTGGATAGTCAAGGATGTTAGGGTCATGACCTGGATCCTTGGCTCTGTTGAGCCTCACTTTGTTCTTAATTTGCGGCCTTATAAAACTGCGACTAACATGTGGAGTTATCTCGCCAAGTTTATCATCAAGATAACTCGGCTCGACATTTTCAATTGGAGTATGAGATGGCTCATTTCATACAAGACAGTCTATCTATCTAGGAATATTTTTCAGGTTTTCAAAACCTTTGGGCTGACTACGCCGATATTGTTCATTCTACTGTTCCCGTTATAGCTCTCTCTGCTATTCAAGCAATGTATGAAACAAGCAAAAGAGATCAATTCTTGATGAAATTCCGTTCCGATTTTGTCATTGCACGGTCTAATATGATGAATCGTCATCCTGTCCCCTCTTTGTCCCCTCTTTAACTGCTTGTTTTAGTGAACTCGTAATTGAGGAGCGTCTAACCACTCGGGTTGGCATCGAACATCTGACAGACTGACGTTATTATGCAAACCGATGGGGCGCTCGGTTTGGTACCTTTTTGCCGTGTCAAAATGCCTATAACCGACCTCAATAGCGGTGAGGATGGCGGAGGTGACGACTTCCGGAGGAGGGCGCGGCTCCGCCCCTGTTCCCAGGCTGAGCAGTGTAATCTTGTGCCCTGAGCTCAGCATCGCTTCCGGAACTCTAGCCATTGTTTACCGGAAAGGAAACAATCGGAACAATGACTCAGCACGGGAAGAAACTGAGATTTCTGACTGTAGTCGCTGGTATTCAATAGCGACCCTAAAAGCGAAGTGTCGTGAGAATTCTGCTTTCTGTGCCTTGCCAGAGTAACTGTTGTTAGTCAACTGTAAAATAACAAATCACCTCCGGCGGCCTGTCCGTCTCCCTTGGCGGCTACTTTTTGAGTGTGGAATCGAGTCCGAATACACTTCCTGTATGGAGAGAAACGTGTTTAACTTATTTGGAATTTAATACATTGAATCATATAAATATATCTCATAGTATACAGTGTTTAATCGAGGGTATTGATGTAAGTTAAAAATCTTTTTGGCTATTCTTACCAATTTCTTTATTCTCACTGAGTTTTCACAAATAGTTGAAGATGAAAGAAATTGTTTGCAACTAAGGAGTTAAAATTTGTAGTTTTGTAGACGGTCTCATCCAGTTTATGCATGTTTATTTCCAATAAAATTATTATTTTGGTTTCGAGGAGAGATTTCATGTAGTGATTTTGCCCAAGGTCTCATTTGTGGTGGTGTTGTCTTTCTTCTTTGCTTTGATTATCGATCTTTTGGATTGTCATCTCAGAGAATTTTAGGCCAAATAAAACTTTGATGTGGCACCAGTAAGAAGATCAATAGAAAACCAGTTCACCTCTTATTACCATCGCACAGTGATTCCATATTAAACACTCCGGACATACAGTTTCTGAATCTCACGTAATACAGTTATGTAGTAGACTAAACTCCCGGCCGGCGAAGATTTATACTTCTCCGTCCCAAAACTCTTCGATTGTTTTGAAAGGCCCCAGAGGCGAAACAAAATCTTCTCCGCTGAAACCTCTGCTTTGTGGACTCTGATCGATCTTCTGCAATTCGTCTTCAGTCAGTTCCCAGTCGAAGATTTGGAGATTCTCTTCCATCCGTTTCTGGTTGAAACTCTTGCCAACCACGCTGACTCCTTGCTCGTGTACCCACCTCAAAGCAACCTGCAACAATATTTCGCATCTATCAGACTGTCTAAAGATGTAAGCCTCACTTCTCCCTTGATGAGAATTCGTAAATTCGAGAGAGGTAAGAACCTGAGCTACTGATTTCCCTTTGGCGTCTGCAATTTCTTTCAGGATAGGGTTACCCATCACGTTAAGGGAACCCCAAGACGCACCGTTGGCTCCCAAAGGCGACCAGGCGCTCACATGAATTCCCTTATCCTTACAGAATCCCACCAGCTTCTTCTGTTGCCATCCGGTGTTCATTTCTACCTGAAACGTTATATTACCAGATTCATCAGTCATCATCAGCAGCAGCAGCAGTTCTGTGATTACGAGTATTAAGACATCATACCTGATTCACTGCAGGAGGGATTCTGGCAGTCGCCAAGAGATTCTCGAGCTTCTTGCAAGTGAAATTGCTGACGCCGATGGACCGGGCCAGACCTAGTTTGGAACATTCCTCCATGGCTTTCCAAACAGATTTCACGTCCATGACCAAAATGTCCTCCTTTCTAAGTGATGTTCCCGGTGATCGATTCTTCAAGCTTATAGGGAAGTGGATGAGATAGAGATCAAGGTACTCCAACCCCAGATTCCTAGACCAACCCAAGAAATTAAACAGATCGAACAACAAATAAGAAGAACGAAGAAGATTCACCTTCTCAATTTGTCCCGCAAATCTGTTCCATAGTATTCGAATATTAATTTTTTTCACTTACTCGAGAGTTTTCTGAAGGGCCGGAAGGACAAGGTCGGGATGGCCGTCCGTGCACCATAGCTTGGACGTGATGAAGAGCTCGTCTCTGGACTTGACCAACCCACGACGGATAGCTTCTGCAATCGCCGTGCCGATGGGGCGCTCGGTTTGGTACATTGATGCAGTGTCAAAATGTCTATAACCAACCTCAATAGCAGTGAGGATGGCGGAGGTGACGACTTCGGGAGGAGGGCGCGGCTCTGCGGATGTTCCGAGGCCGAGCAGTGGAATCTTGTGCCCTGAGCTCAGCGTCGCTTCCGGAACTCTAGCCATTGTTTATCGGAAAGGAAGCAATCGGAACAATGACTCAACACGGGAAGAAGATGAGATTTCTGACAGTGGTGGCTGATATTTCAACAGCGAGACCAAGCGAAGTGTCGTGAGAACTCCGCTTTCTGTGCCTAGCCCGGACTAACTGTTGTTAGTCAATGTCGTCTTATCGACTCCGTCGGCCTGTCCATCTCCATAGACGGCCACTTCGAGTCCGAATTCAATTCCATTGACTGACCCATCAGGAACCGACAAACTTGACTGGGTCAAGTGGGTAGTAGGGTTCTAACAAGGGCAATGCAAGGGAGGTCATTTTAATGGACTTCAAAAGGTTTATCAATCAAATGGGTGGTAGATCAATGAAAAATAGCCCATACCCAATCAGACATAATTGGCAATCGCGCCATATGACTATGTCACTGAATAAAATCTTTTTATGGAACTTGTTAATCAAAATTATCAACCTAAGTTAGATAAACCAAAAAATTATAAAAATAATTTATCTATAAATTTATTATTTATTTTAAATCTTAGATATCCTATATGAAATCCAACAACAAATACAATTTTTGGTTATGAGCACGAGAGAGGAACAAGTTTATGTATATAGGAGACTTGATACTTGTTGGCTTTCCACAATACTTATCCTATACTCTGTTATAGACTCCATAGCATCTCGGGTAATTAACAAACGTAGGATTTAAATTATGGAATTTCCTTTTTATGTATGTTGGTTTGGTTTGGTTTAATTGTAATTCTCGTGACTTGGTGACCCACGGGTTGGGTTTGACATTTGCGTCCCTAATCCTATTTATAGGGGAGAAGGGCTTTATTGAAATCAAACATTGAATCAATTAGAAAGGTAGAGGTCGGATTCTCCCTTCTGAGGTTCAGGTCGAGCCTCTTCCAAGCCACGCACATAAACACAGGAAACTCCTCTCCACGTCAAGAGCAAACCTAGAGGGAAGAAGGGTGATGAGATCCATGGCCCGAGAAGACCCTAACATCTTGGTATCAAACAGGTTTATTGGCGGGGACTTTTTACTGCTGGATAGACAGACGCTTTGCCTCTAGAGGTCAAATTGCAGAACCCTCAAGACCTAGCCCATGCTATGAATCTTGCCAGAACCATAGATGCAAAACAGCGTGTACTGTAAGAGTCTCTGGTTAGAAGACCTTCTTGTCCGAGCAGAGCGACCACCCCTGCCCCTGCATCATATTCAGGGACTCCACGTGCTGATTTTTCCCCATCCATGCCACCAACCCAGTACATTAAATGATTGTCTAGACCTGAAATGGAACAGTGGCAAACCAATGGTCTTTGTTATAACTGTGATGAACAATATGTCCAGGGTCACTAATGCAAGAGGTTATTCTGGTTGGAGGTATTAGATGACACCGAGGAAGATCATCCAGTGGACGACATTATTGAGGTAGAACATGATGAACTAGCTATTTCCATCTATGCTATGACTGACATGCACAGCTCCAACACGATGCAAGTTCGAGCAGGGTTGCAACACCTACATTTACTGGCCTTAGTGGACTCAGGCAACACCCACAACTTCATTAGTCAGCCAACCGCCGAACAGCTTGGATTGGTCATTCAACAAAACACCGGCATATCCGTCTCAGAGGCCAATGGGGCCAAAATATCCAGTGCGGGTATTTCTCCCTCCACAACATTTTGTATTAAAGGGCACTCCTTTGTAGCCGATTTTTTTGTCATTCCACTGGTTGGGTTTGACTTGGTACTCGGGATTAAATGGCTCCAGACGTTGGGGCCGATCTTGTGGGATTTCAAGGCACTTACCATGACGTTTACAGCTGGCCAGCATCCGATTACCCTTCATGGCACACATATTATTGTGCCCTACACTCTTCAGGAAATTCAGGTCCAGAGTGCTGAACACTGCAAGTTAAAAACTTTACTTACAGAATTTGGTGATTTATTTCAGACCCTACTACCCTTCTGCCTATTCACCTTTGTGATCACTGCATAAGGTTGCAATTGGGGACTGAACCTGTGGTGGTCCGGCCTTACCGTTATCCCCACTTACAGAAGGATGAAATTGAGCGCTACTGCTAGACTATGCTCGCCCAAGGGATTATTCAGCCCAACAGGTCTCCCTTTTCCTCCCCGTGTTACTGGTCAAGAAACATGACAAGTCCTAGAGGTTTTGTGTTGACTACAGGGACCACAATGCTCATACAATTAAAGATAGATTTCTCATACCAGTGGTGGATGAGCTATTAGATGAATTACATGGTGCCACTTTATTGACAAAACTGGACTTGAAGTCAGGTTATCATCAGATTTGGTTTCATCCTTCAGACATGGAAAAAATTGCGTTCCGCACACACCATGGGCATTTCGAGTTTCTCGTCATGCCATTTGGTCTCTCCAACTCCCCTTCCACTTTTCAGGCCCTAATGAATGAGGTATTTAATCCTCTCTTGCGGAAGTTTTTTCTTGTTTTTTTTTATGATATCCTGGTATATAGCAAACACTGGGACGAGTACCTTCATCATATCCGCCAGGTATTTACTATATTACGTTCCCATCATTTGGTTTTAAACCAATCCAAATGTTATATGGGCACGTCAGAGGTGGCATATTTGGGACACGTTATCTCAGCAACTGGTGTGCAAGTCGACCGGAGCAAAATACAGGTCGTGACCGACTGGCCTACTCCCACATCTAGCTCAGCGTTAAGGGGTTTTTTTGGGACTCGCTGGTTATTACAGAAAATTCATCCGTAACTACAAATAGATTGTCACTCCTCTCAACAAACTCCTTAAGAAAAATGCATTTCTCTGGTCCGACACAACAACTTCTTCGTTTGAGCACTTGAAGGCCGCATTATCTTCGGCGTCGGTACTGCAGTTACCAAACTTTGATGAATTGTTTGTGGTTGAATGTGATGCCTCTGGCGGGGGTATTGGCGCGATTTTACAGCAACATGGTCACCCTATAGCTTATTTCAAGAGACAACTAGGCCAACATCACCACAAACTCGTTGCCTATGAAAGGGAACTGATCGGTTTAGCTAAAACCATCCAACACTGGAGGCCCTATCTCTGGGGGCAGAAGGGATCATTGCAGTCTGAAGTATCTCCTAAAAAGATAGGTTTATTCTGTCTCAATCGGGATTTTTATTGGCGGGGCATGAAGAGAAGTGTGACATACTATGGCACAGCTTGTCAAACGTGCCAGCGGAACAAAGTCGAATCCTTAAGTCCAGCAGGGTTGCTCCAACCACTCCAGTTACCTTCACAAGTTTGGTCTGATATTTCCATGGATTTTATCGATGGATTGCCGCCATCTTCGGGTAAATCGGTTATTTTTGTGGTGGTTGACCGCTTCTCAAAATATGCACATTTTCTGCCTTTGGCACATCCTTACATAGCGGCTCACGTTGCCCAGCTCTTCATGGATTCTATTGTCAGATTACATGGGTGCCTGCGTCCATTACTAGTGACAGAGATGCCATCTTCACCAATACTTTCTGGAAGAAACTCTTCAAACTACAAGGCACCAAGTTGGCCTTCTCTTCTGCCTACCACCTGCAGATCGATGGCCAAACAGAGGTAGTCAACTGTACCATTGAGATGTACCTCTGTTGTTTTGTGGGCGACTCGCGTAAACGGTAGGTTAGGTGGCTGGCATGGGCAGAATTCCTTTATAACACCTCTTACCATAGCACACTTAGCACAACTCCTTTCAAGGTCGTATATGGCAGAGATCCACCCCGGCTTTTATCGTATGAACCCGGTTCTTCCAAGGTGGCCACCTTGGACCAGGCTTTAGGAAAACGGGACGCAATGCTCAGCCAGGTGTGCACTCATCTCCAAGCCGCACAACAAGCAATGAAACTCTCTTATGATAAAAAAACACTGTGAAGTGGTCTTCTCTCCGGGGAATTATGTGTGGCTTCATCTTCAACATTATCGACAACTCTCCCTAACGGCTTCCAAGCGTCACAAATTATCCCCTAAGTTTTATGGGCCCTTTCCAGTGCAGGAACGCATTGGCACAGTCGCCTACCGCTTGCAGCTTCCACCAGATGCTAAGCTCCATAATGTCTTTCACGTCTCACAATTGAAGGCCTCCAATGGCGACTCTCTATTGCTACATACACCCTTGCCAATAGGGGTGGCTTCGAACTGAGCCGGCTCGCGAGCGGCTCGAGTTCGGCTCAGTTCGATTCGTTATTTATCGAGCTCGAGCACCGAAATTGGCTCGTTTACCTTAACGAGCTGAGCTCGACCAAAGTCATGTTCGGTTCATCGGCTCGCGAGCGGGGAAGGGGGATCGAGAGCGAGGAGGGGGAGGAATTTTCCTCCCCTCATCACCGCTGAGTCCCTCCCATCGGCTGTTGTCGCCACCTCTACCGTCGACGTAGTTGTTCGCCTGTCGTCTCTACCGCCGTCGCAACTGCTCGCCGGCCACCTTTGTGGCCGTCCGTTCAATTTCTTCCTCCCCTCATCGTCGCCTCTGTTTCCGCACTACCGATTCCGTCATCGTCGCCCCCGTCACAGCCGTCATCCCCGACGATAGGTCCTCCCCGGTGCCGTAACCCCCTTCCCTTCACGTCGTCTCGGCGGAAAACCAGAACCTTAAGTTCAGGGGAGAAATTAGGGGAGAAATAATCACCCCCTCCCCCGCGCGAGGATGATCTCGCATGTGCGATTTCGCACGTTAGGGATCATAAAGTAAAAAAAAAAAAAAAAAAAAACTATTTCCTCTCAAAAAATTAAAAATAAATTTTATAGAAATAAGTTTCTATAAACTATTAGTGTCTCATTTTTTTTAAACATTTTTCTAATTTAAAATTTTTATTAAAAAAAATAAAATTTTCTAAGTAAGATTTTCGTACCAAGATGGGGTAGAAAACTGTATAGAAATTTTTTGAATAAGTATTTAACAGTTGATGTTGTAATACTTTTAGCATGAAATAATTTTCATTGCAATTTTGTGTTTGGTATTTTATTTAATTAAAAATTTATCGATAAGTATAATAATATATTAGATTGATTATTAATTTTTATTTATTTCCCTAGAAGAGACAGTAAAAGGTCCATTTAACTTTCCTAAGAAAATTTTAAAATATTTCTTATAATTTTCTAATAAGTCACTAATAGTAATAAGACTTTATTTAAAGGTTTATTTGGGAATATGTATCATAGGAAAAATATTTTTAGTTTTTCCTAAAATATAAATTTTCATCTAGGGGCACTAAGGAGGTCATAATAAATTATGGCTAGATTCAAAAATTATAAAACAAGCTAGACAACAATTGGAGTAAAAAAGATTAATATTGGTGCATTTTAATCCATTATTGAAATTCAATCCTGAACCTCCCCTATCATTATATTTTTAAAAAATATATGCATAATTTTATATATAATTTATTTAAAGCCACCCTTACGTGTGAGATCATAAACAGGGGAAAAAAAAACTCTTTGTCACTTCATCATGGCTCTTAAAGAAATTGAAGAGATATTTTAGTAGAAATACGTTTCTAGAAACTATTAGTGGTTTTTTCATCAAAATGTTGAAAAGACATTTTTAGTAGAAATATAGGGACCATTAGTGGCTCATGTTTTTTCAAAATATTTTTCTAATTATAAATTCTTTTTAAAAAATCATATAATTTTCTAAGTAAGATTTTCTTGCCAAGATGGGTTAGAAAACCACATTGAAAAATTTTCAAAAGGTATTTGACAATTGATGATATAATACTTTGAGCATGAGGCAATTTTCATAGCAATTTTGTGTTTGACATTTTATGTGATTAAAAATTTATCGATAAGTATAATAATATATTAGATTAATTATTAATTTTATTTATTTCCTTAGAAATGGCAATAAGAGGTCCATTTAACTTTTCTAAGAAAAATTTAAAATATTTCTTGTAATTTTCTAGTAAGTCTCTAATAGTAATATGATTTTATTTAAAGGATTTATAATTTTTATTTGGGTGATTGTAAATTGATAGTGATATTTCATTTAATTTTGTTATGTTTGATTATTGTATGGAGTTTTTTTATAATGTTATACAGTGTATGGAGTGTTTAGACTATTTTATGGAGTGTATAAACAATTTCATGGAGTGTTTATGGAATGTATAGACAATTTTATGGAGTGTTTATGCAGGTATTATGTAAATTGATTATGCCCAATTTTAAGTAGAGGTCATGCCGAATTTTATACAAGTATTATATATATAGATTACGCTCAATTTTAAGTAGAGGTTATGCCCAATCTTATACACGTATTATATATCTATATAGGTTATGCCCAATTTTATGTAAAATGTATGCATAATTTTATATATATTTTATTCGATATATATTTTTTGAAAAGTTTTAAATGTATGTTGAGGCTCAAGCTCGGCTCGAAGCTCGGCTCGAACTCGTTGGGCTCGAGCTCGATAACAATTTAAGCTCGAGGCGAGGCTCGGGTCGAAACTCGGGTCGAAATATTTAAATCAAGCTCGGCTCGAACATAAGCAACTTCGGGCTCGACTCGGCTCGATGCCACCCCTACTTGCCACCGCTGCAGGAGGGACGGGTGCTTTCCACTCCAACTCAAGTGTTGCAGGCTCGCCGAATTCAGGGCGACTGAGAGATTTTAGTGCAGTGGGCCGATACGGACCCCATTGACACTACATGGGAGCCCTTGGCGTCATTTAAGGCTCTCTACCCCACCTTCGAGCTTGAGGACAAGCTCTTTCTCTACGAGGGGGGTGATGTTATGGACTCCATAGCATCTCGGGTAATTAACAGACGTAGGATTTAAATTATGGAATTTCCTTTTTATGTATGTTGGTTTGGTTTGGTTTAATTGTAATTCTCGTGACTTGGTGACTCGCGGGTCGGGTTTGACATTTGCGTCCCTAATCCTATTTATAGGGGAGAAGGGCTTTATTGAAATCAAGCATTGAATCAATTAGAAAGGTAGAGGTCAGATTCTCCTTTCTGAGGTCCAAGTTGAGCCTCCTCCAAGGCTTAACTCGTTTTCACTATTGCATGCACCAAACACAGGAAACTCCTCTCCATATCAAGAGCAAACCTGGAGGGAAGAGAAGGAAGAAGGGTGACGAGATCCATGGTTGGGAAGACCCTAACATACTCCTTGAGTGAGAAAGAGAAAGATTTCTCAATTAAATAAAATATTTAAAACCTAAAATACACATTTGTATCTGAGAATTTTTACAGAATTCACCACATTGATCGGGGTGAGGATCTTTGACAGTATCAGTATTAAGTTAGTGTCTAGAAGAACCATATCATAATCTTGTCTATAAGAGCTTAAAGGATTTCTTGTAATTTTCTAGTAAGTCTCCAATAGTAATAGGATTTTATTTAAAGGATTTATAGTTTTTATTTGGGTGATTGTAAATTGATAATGATATTTCATTTAATTTTGTTGTGTCCGATTATTGTATGGAGTTTATTCATAATGTTATGTAGTGTATGGAGTGTTTAAACTATTTTATGGAGTGTGTGGAGTGTATAAACAATTTCATGGAGTGTTTATGGAATGTATAGACAATTTTATGGAGTGTTTATGGAATGTATAAACAGTTTTATGGAGTGTTTATGTAAGTATTATGTATATAGATTATGCCCAATTTTAAGTAGAGGTCATGCCCAATCTTATACATATATTATATATATAGGTTAAGCCCAATTTTATGTAGAGGTCATGCCCAATTTTCTGTAAAATGTATGTATAATTTTATATAAAATTTATTTTATATATATTTTTTGAAAAGTTTTAAATGTATGTTGAAGTTCGAGCTCGGCTCGAACTCGGTTAAAATTTTTGGGCTCGAGTTCGATAACAATTTTAGGCTCGAGACGAGGTTCGACTCGAAGCTTGGCTTGAAATATTTAAATCAAACTCGACTCGAACGTGGGCAGGTTCAGGCTCGACTCGGCTCCTGGTCTCTTCCAGCTTATGCATGTTTATTTCCAATAAAATTATTATTTTGGATTCGAGGAGAGATTTCACGTAATGATTTTGCCCAAGGTCTCATTTGTGGTGTTGTTGCCTTTCTTCTTTGCTTTGATTATCTATCTTTTGCATTGTCATCTCTGAGAATTTTAGGCCAAATAAAACTTTGATGTGGCACCAGTAAGAAGATCAATAGAAAACCAGTTCACCTCTTATTACCATCGCACAGTGATTCCATATTAAACACTCCGGACACTACAGTTTCTGAATCTCACGTAATACAGTTATGTAGTAGACTGAACTCCCGGCCGGCGAAGATTTATACTTCTCCATCCCAAAGCTCTTCGATTGTTTTGAAAGGCCCCAGAGGCGAAACAAACTCTTCTCCGCTGAAGCCTCTGCTTTGTGGACTCTGATCGATCTTCTGCAATTCGTCTTCAGTCAGTTCCCAGTCGAAGATTTGGAGATTCTCTTCCATCCGTTTCTCGTTGAAACTCTTGACAACCACGCTGACTCCTTGCTCGTGTAGCCACCTCTAAGCAACCTGCAACAATATTTCGCATCTATCAGACTGTCTAAAGATGTAAGCCTCACTTCTCCCTTGATGAGAATTCGTAAATATCTTCGCGAGAGAGGTAAGAACCTGAGCTACTGATTTCCCTTTGGCGTCTGCAATTTCTTTCAGGATAGGGCTCCCCATCACGTTAAGGGAACCCCAAAACGCACCGTTGGCTCCCAAAGGCGACCAGGCGCTCACATGAATTCCCTTATCCTTACAAAATCCCACCGGCTTCTTCTGTTGCCATCCCGTGTTCATTTCTACCTGAAACGTTATATTACCAGATTCATCAGTCATCATCATCAGCAGCAGCAGTTCTGTGATTGCGAGTATTAAGACATCATACCTGATTCACTGCAGGTGGGATTCTGGCAGTCGCCAAGAGATACTCGAGCTTCTTGCAAGTGAAATTGCTGACGCCGATGGACCGGGCCAGACCGAATTTGGAACATTCCTCCATGGCTTTCCAAACAGATTTCACGTCCATGACCAAAATGTCCTCCTTTCTAAGTGATGTTCCCGGTGATCGATTCTTCAAGCTTATAGGGAAGTGGATGAGATAGAGATCAAGGTACTCCTCAACCCCAGATTCCTAGACCAACCCAAGAAATTAAACAGATCGAACAACAAAGTAGAAGAACGAAGAAGATTCACCTTCTCAATTTGTCCGCAAATCTGTTCCATAGTATTCGAATATTAATTTTTTTCACTTACTCGAGAGTTTTCTGAAGGGCCGGAAGGACAAGGTCGGGATGGCCGTCCGTGCACCATAGCTTGGACGTGATGAAGAGCTCGTCTCTGGACTTGACCAACCCACGACGGATAGCTTCTGCAATCGCCGTGCCGATGGGGCGCTCGGTTTGGTACATTGATGCAGTGTCAAAATGTCTATAACCGACCTCAATAGCAGTGAGGATGGCGGAGGTGACGACTTCGGGAGGAGGGCGCGGCTCCGCGGATGTTCCGAGGCCGAGCAGTGGAATCTTGTGCCCTGAGCTCAGCGTCGCTTCCGGAACTCTAGCCATTGTTCATCGGAAAGGAAACAATCGGAACAATGACTCAACACGGGAAGAAGATGAGATTTCTGACAGTGGTGGCTGATATTTCAACAGCGAGACCAAGCGAAGTGTCGTGAGAACTCCGCTTTCTGAGCCTAGCCCGGACTAACTGTTGTTAGTCAATTTCGTCTTATCGACTCCGTCGGCCTGTCCATCTCCATAGACGGCCACTTGGAGTCCGAATTCAATTCTATTGACTGACCCATCAGGAACCGACAAACTTGACCGGGTCAAGTGGGTAGTAGGGTTCTAACAAGGGCAATGCAAGGGAGGTCATTTTAATGGACTTCAAAAGGTTTATCAATCAAATGGGTGGTAGATCAATGAAAAATAGCCCATACCCAATCAGACATAATTGGCAATCTCGCCATATGACTATGTCACTGAATAAAATCTTTTTATGGAACTTGTTAATCAAAATTATCAACCTAAGTTAGATAAACCAAAAAATTATAAAAATAATTTATCTATAAATTTATTATTTATTTTAAATCTTAGATATCCTATATGAAATCCAACAACAAATACAATTTTTGGTTATGAGCACGAGAGAGGAACAAGTTTATGTATATAGGAGACTAGATACTTGTCGGTTTTCCACAATACTTATCCTATACTCTGTTATGGACTCCATAGCATCTCGGGTAATTAACAGATGTAGGATTTAAATTATGGAATTTCCTTTTTATGTATGTTGGTTTGGTTTGGTTTAATTGTAATTCTCGTGACTTGGTGACCCACGGGTTGGGTTTGTCATTTGCGTCCCTAATCCTATTTATAGGGGAGAAGGGCTTTATTGAAATCAAGCATTGAATCAATTAGAAAGGTAGAGGTCGGATTCTCCCTTCTGAGGGTCGGGTCGAGCCTCTTCCAAGCCACGCACATAAACACAGGAAACTCCCCTCCACGTCAAGAGCAAACCTGGTGGGAAGAGAAGGAAAAAGGGTGACGAGATCCATGGCCCGAGAAGACCCTAACATCTTGGTATCAGATAGGTTTATTGGCGGGGACTTTTTACTGCTGGATTGACAGACGCTTTGCGTCTAGAGGTCAAATTGCAGGACCCTCAAGACCTTGCCCATGCTATGAATCTTGCCAGAACCATAGATGCAAAGCAGCGTGTACTGTAAGAGTCTCTGGTCAGAAGACCTTCTTGGCCAAGTAGAGCGACCACCCCTGCCCCTGCATCATATTCAAGGACTCCACGTGCTGATCTTTCCCCATCCACGCCACCAGCCCAGTACATTAAATGATTGTCTAGACCTGAAATGGAACAACGGCAAGCCAATGGCCTTTGTTATAATTGTGATTAACAATATGTCCAGGGTCACTAATGCAAGAGGTTATTCTGGTTGGAGGTATTAGATGACACCGAGGAAGATCATCCAATGGACGACATTGTTGAGGCAAGACAGGATGAACTAACTATTTCCCTCTATGCTATGACTGACATGCACAGCTCCAACACGATGCAAGTTCGAGCAGGGTTGCAACACCTACATTTACTGGCCTTAGTGGACTCAGGCAACACCCACAACTTCATCAGTCAACCAACCGCCGAACAGCTTGGATTGGTCATTCAACAGAACACCGGCATATCCCTCTCAGAGGCCAATGGGGCCAAAATATCCAGTGCGGGTATATCTCCCTCCACAACATTTTGTATTGAAGGGCACTCCTTTGTAGCCGATTTTTTTGTCATTCCACTGGTTGGGTTTGACTTGGTACTCAAGATTAAATGGCTCCAGACGTTGGGGCCGATCTTGTGGGATTTCAAGGCACTTACCATGACGTTTACAGCTGGCCAACATCCGATTACCCTTCATGGCACACATACTATTGTGCCCTACACTCTTCAGAAAATTTAGGTCCAGAGTGCTGAACACTGCAAGTTAAAAACTTTACTTACAGAATTTGGTGATTTATTTCAGACCCCTACTACCCTTCTGCCTATTCGCCTTTGTGATCACTGCATAAGGTTGAAATTGGGGATCGAATCTTTGGTGGTCCGACCTTACCGTTACCCCCACTTACAGAAGGATGAAATTGAGTGTCAATGCTAGACTATGCTCACCCAAGGGATTATTCAGCCCAACAGGTCTCCCTTTTCCTCCCCGTGTTACTAGTCAAGAAACATGACAAGTCCTAGAGGTTTTGTGTTGACTACAGGGAGCTCGATGCTCATACAATTAAAGATAGATTTCCCATACCAGTGGTGGATGAGCTATTAGATGAATTACATGGTGCCACTTTATTTACAAAACTGGACTTGAAGTCAGGTTATCATCAGATTTGGGTTCATCCTTCAGACATGGAAAAAACCCCGTTCCGCACACACCATGGGCATTTCGAGGTTCTCGTCATGCCATTTGGTCTCTCCAACGCCCCTTCCACTTTCCAGGCCCTAATGAATGAGGTATTTAATCCTCTCTTGCGGAAGTTTGTTCTTGTTTTTTTTATGATATCCTGGTATATAACAAACACTGGGACGAGTATCTTCATCATATCCACCAGGTATTTACTATATTACGTTCCCATCATTTGGTTTTAAACCAATCCAAATGTTCAATGGGCACGTCAGAGGTGGCATATTTGGGACACGTTATCTTAGCAGCTGGTGTGCAAGTCGACCAGAGCAAAATACAGGCCGTGACCAACTGGCCTACTCCCACATCCAGCTCAGCGTTAAGGGGTTTTTTGGGACTCGCTGGTTATTACAGAAAATTCATCTGTAACTACGGATAGATTGCCACTCCTTAAGAAAAACAATCTCCTTAAGAAAAATGTATTTCTCTGGTCCGACACAGCAACTTCTTCGTTTGAGCACTTGAAGGCCGCATTATCTTCGGTGCCGGTACTGCAGTTACCAAACTTTGATGAATTGTTTGTGGTTGAATACGATGCCTCTAGCGGGGGGTATTGGCGCGGTTTTACAGCAGCATGGTCACCCTATAGCTTATTTCAACAAACAGCTAGGCCAACATCACCACAAACTCGTTGCCTATGAAAGGGAACTGATCGGTTTAACTAAAACCATCCAACACTGGAGGCCCTATCTCTGGGGGCACCCTTTTCTTATACGAACCAATCATTGCAGTCTGAAGTATCTCCTAAAAAGAAAGGTTTGTTCTGTCTCAATCGGGATTTTTACTGGCGGCGCATGAAGAGATGTGTGACGGACTATGGCACAACTTGTCAAACGTGCCAGCGGAACAAAGCCGAATCCTTAAGTCCAGCAGGGTTGCTCCAACCACTCCAGTTACCTTCACAGGTTTGGTCTGATATTTCCATGAATTTTATAGATGGATTGCCGCCATCTTCGGGCAAATCAGTTATTTTTGTGGTGGTTGACCGCTTCTCAAAATATGCACATTTTCTGCCTTTGGCACATCCTTACATTGTGGCTCACGTCGCCCAGCTCTTCATGGATTCTATTGTCAGATTACATGGGGTACCTGCGTCCATTACTAGTGATAGAGATGTCATCTTCACCAGTACTTTCTGGAAGGAACTCTTTAAACTACAAGGCACCAAGTTGGCCTTCTCTTCCGCCTACCACCTGCAGATCGATGGCTAGACAAAGGTAGTCAACTGTACCATTGAGATGTACCTCTGTTGTTTTGTGGGCGACTCGCCTAAACGGTAGGTTAGGTGGTTGGCATGGGCAGAATTCCTTTATAACACCTCTTACCATAGCACACTTAGCACAACTCCTTTCAAGGTCGTATATGGCAGAGATCCACCCTGGCTTTTATCGTATGAACCCGATTCTTCCAAGGTGGCCACCTTGGACCAGGCTTTAGCAAAACGGGAGGCAATGCTCAGCCAGATGTGCACTCATCTCCAAGTCGCACAACAAGCAATGAAACTCTCTTATGATAAAAACACTGTGAAGTGGTCTTCTCTCCGGGGGATTATGTGTGGCTTCGTCTTCAACATTATCGACAACTTCCCTAACGGCCTCCAAGCGTCACAAATTATCCCCTAAGTTTTATGGGCCCTTTCCAGTGCAGGAACGCATTGGCACAGTCACCTACCGCTTGCAGCTTCCACCAGATGCTAAGCTCCATAATGTCTTTCACCTCTCACAATTGAAGGCCTTCAATGGCAACTCTCCATTGCTACATACACCCTTGCCACTAGGGGTGGCTTCGAACTGAGCCGGCTCGCGAGCGGCTCGAGTTCGGCTCGGTTCGATTAGTTATTTATCGAGCTCGAGCCGAGCTCGAGCACCGAAATTGGCTCGTTTACCTTAACGACCTGAGCTCGACCAAAGTTATGTTCGGTTCGTCGGCTCGCGAGCCGGCTCGAGGTGAGTCGGATCTGTATCGGGATCGAGAGCGGGGGAGGGGGATCGAGAGCGAGGGGGGGAGGAATTTTCCTCCCCTCATCACCGCCGAGCCCCTCCCATTGGTTGTTGTCGCCGCCTCTACCGTCGACGCAGTTGTTCGCCGGCCATCTCTACCGCCAGCCGCCTTTGTAGCCATCCGTTCGATTTCTTCCTCTCCTCGTCGTCGCCTCTGTTTTCGTCACCGCCGCTTCCGTCGTCGCCTCTGTTTCCGTCACCGCCGCTTCCGTCGTCGCAGCCGCCATCCCCGACGATAGGGGGAGAAATAATCACCCCCCCCGCGAGGATGATCTCGCACGTGTGATTTCGCACGTGAGGGATCAAAAGTAAAAAAAAAAAATTCCTCTTGAAAAAATTAAAAATAAATTTTATAGAAATAAGTTTATATAAACTATTAGTGTCTCATGTTTTTTTAAATATTTTTCTAATTGAAATTTTTAATTAAAAATATATATAATTTTCTAATAAGATTTTCGTACCAAGATGGGGTAGAAAACTGTATAGAAATTTTTTGAATAAGTATTTAACAGTTGATGCTGTAATACTTTTAGCATGAAATAATTTTTATTGCAATTTTGTGTTTGATATTTTATTTAATTAAAAATTTATCGATAAGTATAATAATATATTAGATTGATTATTAATTTTTATTTATTTCCCTAGAAGAGACAGTAAAAGGTCCATTTAACTTTCCTAAGAAAATTTTAAAATATTTCTTGTAATTTTCTAATAAGTCACTAATAATAATAAGACTTTATTTAAAGGTTTATTTGGGAATATGTATCATAGGAAAAATATTTTTAGTTTTTCCTAAAATATAAATTTTCATCTAGGGGCACTACGGAGGCCATAATAAATTATGGCCAGATTCAAAAATTATAAAACAAGCTAGACAACAATTGGAGTAAAAAAGATTAATATTAGTGCATTTTAATCCATTATTGAAATTCAAACCTGAACCTCCCCTATCATTATATTTTTTTAAAATATATGTATAATTTTATATATAATTTATTTAAAGCCACCCCTATGTGTGAGATCATAAACAAGGAAAAAAAAAATTCTTTGTCCCTTCATCATGGCTCTTAAAGAAATTGAAGAGATATTTTAGTAGAAATACGTTTCTAGAGACTATTAGTAGTTTTTTCAATAAATATTGAAAAGACATTTTTAGTAGAAATATAGGGACCATTAGTGCCTCATGTTTTTTCAAAATATTTTTTTAATTATAAATTCTTTTTAAAAAATCATATAATTTTCTAAGTAAGATTTTCTTGCCAAGATGGGTTAGAAAACCACATAGAAAAATTTTCAATAAGTATTTGACAATTGATGATATAATACTTTGAGCATGAGGCAATTTTTATAGCAATTTTGTGTTTGACATTTTATGTGATTAAAAATTTATCGATAAGTATAATAATATATTAGATTAATTATTAATTTTTATTTATTTCCTTAGAAAATGCAATTAGAGGTCCATTTAACTTTCCTAAGAAAATTTTAAAATATTTCTTGTAATTTTCTAGTAAGTCTCTAATAGTAATAAGATTTTATTTAAAGGATTTATAATTTTTATTTGGGTGATTGTAAATTGATAGTGATATTTCATTTAATTTTGTTGTGTTTGATTATTGTATGGAGTTTATTTATAATGTTATGCAGTGTATGGAGTGTTTAAACTATTTTATGGAGTGTATAAACAATTTCATGGAGTGTTTATGGAATGTATAGACAATTTTATGAAGTGTTTATGCAGGTATTATATAAATTGATTATGCCCAATTTTAAGTAGAGGTTATGCTGAATTTTATACAAGTATCATATATATAGATTATGCTCAATTTTAAGTAGAGGTTATGCCCAATTTTATGTAAAATGTATGCATAATTTTATATACATTTTATTCAATATATATTTTTTGAAAAGTTTTAAATGTATGTTGAGGCTCAAGCTCGGCTCGAAGTTCGGCTCGAAGTTTGGCTCGAACTCGTTGGGCACGAGCTTGATAACAATTTTAGGCTCGAGGCGAGGCTCGGGTCGAAGCTCGGGTCGAAATATTTAAATCAAGCTCGGCTCGAACTTAAGCAACTTCGGGCTCGACTCGGCTCGATGCCACCCCTACTTGCCACCGCTACAGGAGGGACGGGTGCTTTCCACTCCAGCTCAGGTGTTGCAGGCTCGCCGAATTCAGGGCGACTGAGAGATTTTAGTGCAGTGGGCGGATACGGACCCCATTGACACTACATGGGAGCCCTTGGCGTCATTTAAGGCTCTCTACCCCACTTTCGAGCTTGAGGACAAGCTCTTTCTTTACGAGGGGGGTGATGTTATGGACTCCATAACATCTCGGGTAATTAACAGACGTAGGATTTAAATTATGGAATTTCCTTTTTATGTATGTTGGTTTGGTTTGGTTTAATTGTAATTCTCGTGACTTGGTGACTCACGGGTTGGGTTTGTCATTTGCGTCCTTAATCCTATTTATAGGGGAGAAGGGCTTTATTGAAATCAAGCATTGAATCAATTAGAAAGGTAGAGGTCGGATTCTCCCTTCTGAGGTCCAGGTCGAGCCTCCTCCAAGGCTTAACTCGTTTTCACTATTGCACGCACCAAACACAGGAAACTCCTCTCCATGTCAAGAGCAAACCTGGAGGGAAGAGAAGGAAGAAGGGTGATGAGATCCATGGTCTGGGAAGACCCTAACATACTCCTTGAGTGAGAAAGAGAAAGATTTCTCAATTAAATAAAATATTTAAAACCTAAAATACACATTTGTATCTGAGAATTTTTACAAAATTCACCACATTGATCGGGGTGAGGATCTTTGACAGTATCAGTATTAAGTTAGTGTCTAGAAGAACCATATCATAATCTTGTCTATAAGAGCTTAAAGGATTTCTTGTAATTTTCTAGTAAGTATCTAATAGTAATCGGATTTTATTTAAAGGATTTATAGTTTTTATTTGGGTGATTGTAAATTGATAGTGATATTTCATTTAATTTTGTTGTGTCCGATTATTGTATGGAGTTTATTCATAATGTTATGCAGTGTATGGAGTGTTTAAACTATTTTATGGAGTGTATGGAGTGTATAAACAATTTCATGGAGTGTTTATGGAATGTATAGATAATTTTATGGAGTGTTTATGGAATGTATAAACAGTTTTATGGAGTGTTTATGTAGGTATTATGTATATAGATTATGCCCAATTTTAAGTAGAGGTCATGCCCAATCTTATACATGTATTATATATATAGGTTAAGCCCAATTTTATGTAGAGGTCATGCCCAATTTTCTGTAAAATGTATGTATAATTTTATATAAAATTTATTTTATATATATTTTTTGAAAAGTTTTAAATGTATGTTGAAGTTCGAGCTCGGCTCGAACTCGGTTAAAATTTTTGGGCTCGAGTTCGATAACAATTTTAGGCTCGAGACGAGGTTCGACTCGAAGCTTGGCTTGAAATATTTAAATCAAATTCGACTCGAACGTGGGCAAGTTCAGGCTCGACTCGGCTCCTAGTCTCTTCATGCTTATGCATGTTTATTTCCAATAAAATTATTATTTTGGATTCGAGGAGAGATTTCACGTAATGATTTTGCCCAAGGTCTCATTTGTGGTGTTGTTGCCTTTCTGATTATCTATCTTTTGCATTGTCATCTCTGAGAATTTTAGGCCAAATAAAACTTTGATGTGGCACCAGTAAGAAGATCAATAGAAAACCAGTTCACCTCTTATTACCATCGCACAGTGATTCCATATTAAACACTCCGGACACTACAGTTTCTGAATCTCACGTAATACAGTTATGTAGTAGACTGAACTCCCGGCCGGCGAAGATTTATACTTCTCTATCCCAAAGCTCTTCGATTGTTTTGAAAGGCCCCAGAGGCGAAACAAACTCTTCTCCGCTGAAGCCTCTGCTTTGTGGACTCTGATCGATCTTCTGCAATTCGTCTTCAGTCAGTTCCCAGTCGAAGATTTGGAGATTCTCTTCCATCCGTTTCTCGTTGAAACTCTTGACAACCACGCTGACTCCTTGCTCGTGTAGCCACCTCTAAGCAACCTGCAACAATATTTCGCATCTATCAGACTGTCTAAAGATGTAAGCCTCACTTCTCCCTTGATGAGAATTCGTAAATATCTTCGCGAGAGAGGTAAGAACCTGAGCTACTGATTTCCCTTTGGCGTCTGCAATTTCTTTCAGGATAGGGCTCCCCATCACGTTAAGGGAACCCCAAAACGCACCGTTGGCTCCCAAAGGCGACCAGGCGCTCACATGAATTCCCTTATCCTTACAAAATCCCACCAGCTTCTTCTGTTGCCATCCCGTGTTCATTTCTACCTGAAACGTTATATTACCGGTGTTATTTGGGTGTCTTAAATGGATACCCGAATACCCGAGTATCTGCTCTGGGTTTCTGTACCCGATTACGGACTAACGTATATTACCCGATTAAATCATTTAATCGGGATCTCTCTATCAGGAGAGTTTGAGCGGAAAAGGGGTTTTTCGTCGGGGAAGAGGGTTTCGTCGAGAGGAAGAGGGTCTTTCCGGGAAGATGGCTTCATTGGGAGAAATCGGTGTTCGATTTGTATGCTTGGAGTCGCAAACCTCTCTTCTTCGTTCGACTTAGTGGAATTATCGTCATCTCCTGTGAAGTAGGTTGTTGCCAAACCACGTAACCCTTGTATCTTCTTCTTTGTGATTTATTTACTGTTTTTGTACCTATTTATGTTTTCTCACTTTGATTATGATATCCTTGATTATATGCTCGGATTCATCAGCGGCAGCAGTTATGTGATTACGAGTATTAAGACATCATACTTGATTCACTGCAGGTGGGATTCTGGCAGTCGCCAAGAGTCTTGCAAGTGAAATTGCTGACGCCGATGGACCAGGCCAGACCGAGTTTGGAACATTCCTCCGTGGCTTTCCAAACAGATTTCACGTCCATGACCAAAATGTCCTCCTTTCTAACTGATGTTCCCGGTGATCGATTCTTCAAGCTTATAGGGAAGTGGATGAGATAGAGATCAAGGTACTCCAACCCCAGATTCCTAGACCAACCCAAGAAATTAAACAGATCGAACAACAAAGAAGAAGAACGAAGAAGATTCACCTTCGCAAATCTGTTCCATAGTATTCGAATGTTAATCTTTTCACTTACTCCAGAGTTTTCTGAAGGGCCGGAAGAACAAGGTCGGGATGGGCGTCCGTGCACCATAGCTTGGACGTGATGAAGAGCTCGTCTCTGGACTAGACCAACCCATGACGGATAGCTTCTGCAATCGCCGTGCCGGTGGGGCGCTCGGTTTGGTACATTGTTGCAGTGTCAAAATGTCTATAACCGACCTCAATAGCGGTGAGGATGGCGGAGGTGACGACTTCCGGAGGAGGGGGCCGCTCCGCGGCTGTTCCGAGGCCGAGCAGTGGAATCTTGTGCCCTGAGCTCAGCGTCGCTTCTGGAACTCTAGCCATTGTTTACCGGAAAGGAATCAATCGGAACAATGACTCAGCACGGGAAGAGTATGAGATCTCTGAATCTAGTCGCTGGTATTTCAATAGCGACACTAAAAGCGACGTGTCGTGAGAATTCTGCCTTCTGTGCCTCGCCCAGAGTAACTGTTGTTAGTCAATTTCCTTATCTTTAGTTTTTATGAATTTCATCGCGTCGACTCCGTCGGCCTGTCCATCTCCATTGACGGCCACTTCGAGTCCGAATTCAATTCCAGTACGGAGATTGTCTCTCCTTTATTGGTGAGGCAATAAAAAAAATTTGAAGAAGACCAAAATAGCAAAAATCTCACACCCTGTTTTTCAAATACTCAAAAAATTTGAACAACCCTGATTTCAAAAGAAACCTTTTAAAATACTGGACAAAACTTTTCAGTCTCACATGGCTTCCCTGTAAAACTTGTTCGAAATTGAAACATTACAATGCAAGGAAGAAGAAGAAGAAGAAGCTTTACACTTCAAAAGCAAGGAGAATAATAATTAGTACATTAGGGACAATGCATGTGGATGTGGCAAGCCTATGACTTACTTGATTCAGTCTCACCCTCGTGCCCCACCTCTCAAACATTAAGATGCCCTCGTCTCTTTACAGTACTATTTTTTAGCTTTCTCTTTCCTGCCACAAACTCCAACGCTCCTTTTCCCTGTCAACTCTTCGAGTTCTCAAAATCCCCTTATCCACTACTAACCTACTTCTCCATCCAGTTGCTTCAAAAGGGTTACAATCCGATACAGATGTTATGTATAGACATGGATTAATAACTTGCTGAGTTAACTCGTAAGGTAGGTGGATCAACTCTGAATTTCAGAGGGAGATAATTGGTTCGGAGGTTCAACTCACTCTTGTTTCTTACGTCTCATCTTCCTACTTGCTCAGAGTCCAGCTTTCAACAGCGGATTTCTTCCTTTTGAAACAGGGAAGACGTATTTGGTTAGATCCATCAACAGCGGAATCCAAGGCTTTTCTTTGTCTTTTGGAGCTGAAAAGAGAAGAAACAGTTTTGGATTTTCTGAGTTTTTTTTCAATGATTGGATTCGGCAGAAATCCCCGGTTAAGAATGGTGATGATATTGTGGGTCTCTTCGCGTGCTCTAAGCAAAGATTTTGATGTGTCTTGGCTGGTTTTTTCCGCATGAAAAGTCTCACCCACTACGTAAAAATAAATCGAAGATTTGTAGCAAGGTTTTTTCTTCGCCTTGTCAACTTCAAAAGCGAGGCCCTACTCATGGCTTGTCTCCAACATTTCCCACTTTGATTCACCTTAATAAAATAATTCTCCAGCGCTCACAGAGGGAGAGAGAGAAGAAGGATGCAGTTAAAAGCCTCGAGTCAAACGAGGAAGCTTCATCTTTCTCCTCAAGGGGGGGTTAGTCAACTTGAACGACAAGATGATCTTCAACCACATAACGCCCTTCTCCACTTGAAGTCATTAGTGGAGCGCAGATGAAGCATCATCTCGATGCAGGGGATGAAGGGGCCCTTCATCTCCACGGTTTAATTTCAATCATGTGGAAGAAGGCCCTTTTTGATCTTCTTCGAATTGAAGGACGGGCGACGCCCTCGGCCTCGCTCTCTCTCCTCGCACCCCCCCCCCCCCATCGCGCGTCGTTTTTTCTTTTTTCTTCCTCTCTCCCGCACTCCCTTCCCCACCGCCTTTCGCCGGACCAATAGCTTTCGCCGCGCCACCGTCGTCCACCGCTGTCTAGCAACCGAGAACAAACCCGAGGAGAGCTCAAGAGAGTCTCCGTCGAGGTGAGTTCGATAGTAGTCGCTCGCCAAGCCGAGAAGAGATCCGAGAGGGCTTCTCCGGTGCAACTTCCGCTTTCCGACCATCCTCCGGCGTCGGTTACGTATTTTCGACCAGTCCCGGAGCTATTCCGACTCCAACCGAGACTCGAGAGAGCCGGTTGGAGAACGTCAGCTCTGTTTCGCTCTTCGCTGGACGTTACCTCCGTCCGTCGGCTTCTAACCGTCGTCGCCGGCGTCGTCTCTACCTCCGGCCACTCACTATTGCTACCCGACGCCACCAATTTCCGAAAATTGCAGCACCCGTGAGAACGAGTTGCTGCCCGAGCGAGAGGAGGAAGAAGGGGAGTAATTCGTCATTATTGAATTTAATTTTTCATATAGTTTGAACTTAGGTTTTGAATGTTAATTGAATCTGATTTGATAATTAAGGTTTATTTAAGATTTATTTTCTTGATATTTGATTAAATTAGCTAATTAGGGTAAGATTATAATTGAGGTTGGATTTTGGTATTTTAATCCGATTTCTGTCTTTAACTCTAGGCGCCCGAGAGGGGCTAGACGCAAGGATCGAGAATCCGGATTCGTGGTTACGTGGCGCTCGAGAGAGGTACAAATCAAGGTAAAATCCAAAGTTGATAATTTTAGCATCATCACAATAGGAAATTGATTCTCTGCATTCTATTGTAATCCGATCTTTGTCATTAACTCTAGGCGCCCGAGAGGGGCTAGACGCAAGGATTGAGAATCCGGATTCGTGGTTATGTGGCGCTCGAGAGGCACGAATCACGATAAAATCCAGAGTTGACGTTTCCTGTTGTGCAAGTAGTTAATTAAATTATTGCTTGACAATTTAGGAAGTAGTTAATTAAATTATTGCTTGATAATTTAGGATATAATTAGTGTTTAGTTCAGATTAATTCATCATATTTGGTTAGGCTAGTTGACTGAAGAATACACAAAATTCAATCCTCCCTAGTAAATAAAATATAATTAAAGTATGCATTTGATTAATATATCATCATTAATTATGTCAAAATATATTATTAATTAATACAATACAAATCTATCTTATGTTATTAATATAATATTTTTTATTCATTAATCAGAATTTTTTTATTCACTCTATTGTATTAGTGATTTAATAGTGGTAATTAAAATATTGTTAACTCAGACACTTTGGTTTAATTAGTTTATTTTTATAATTATTAAAATCAATAATTTTAAATTTCTTTAAGATGAAGAAGAAGATGAAGTTATCTTGACTAACACCCTATTTCAAAGATTTCGAATATGAAAATCATGTAGATACATAATATGAAGATGAAGATGAAAATCAAATTTTCATTTTGTTGAGTAACCCCCCCCCGAAGGAAATGTATAAACACCGCTTGGACTCCACTGTTCACCAATCATAAACATCAAAGATATTTGGAATCTTTGAGAGGGTCCGAGGGAAGAAGGGAGGTTTTCATTCTTGACGAAACTTCTTTAAATTGGTCAAAAACAAGATCAAACATGTCTGGAACCTCTGGGTATTGGGAGACTCCCAAGTTTCTCTTTTTTATCTTATCTGGAACGGCTTGGATTGACAGAGGAGACTGCTGATTGCCTACACTGATCATAGCAAGCGAGGTAATCTTGCTTTTGCTCCAACCAGAAAAATAAGCAGCCAGCGACCTGATAAACTGAAAATCTTTTTTATTTTGGCAGATTGAAAATGGGAATTCTGGGAGTGGAAGTCTCCCTCCCCAGCACCATCTTCAAACATTAGTTTTCCCATCTGAGCTTGTAGGCAGTTAATGGTGGAAGATGTCATATATCCAGTTACCGAGAATGTGGAGAGGTGGGTTTGCTTTGCATTAAGAGTTTCATTTGATTGATTAGACACTTAGAGCACTCCAGGAATAGAAAAGAAAGATAATTCTAGCCTTATGATTGATTGAAATGACAAGAAAACCATTTGGTTGTCCCCCCCTGTAGGGATTTTTCTGGTCAAACCCTCCTCAATGAAGGTCTTTAGTGGATGATGTTACTGTAAATTGGGCATTGGGCATTGTGTGAAAGTTACTATAATGAAGCTGATCATGGGAATTAGTTTAATGTGAATTTGATCATGCCATCCTTCACTAGAAATTATAGAAATACAAATAAAAATATTTTGGTGTTTGTGCCAATTTTAAAGGGATATTAGAAAATTTCTTTTAAAAAATAAAAATAAACTGAAAACGATTTTAAAAAAATAATAACAAAATAAGTCTAAGGCCCTGATAGTGACTGAAAAGATATTTCGGTTCAAGGACCATTACTACCTCAAATTTCTTGAAAATACTTTTCTAACCAATAGCTGAAAAACCGTATGAAAAATTGACAATTGATGTTGTAATACTTCCGTATAAGGAAATTTTTCATGACAATTTTATATTTGATATTATTTTTACTAGTAATTTATCAGATAAATATGATAATATATGAGATTTATTTTTTTTATTTTCCTAGAAAAGGCACTAACAAGTCCATTTGATTTCCCTTGGAAATTTCTAAAATTTACCAATTTCCTAATAGATATTTTCTATTTGTTCACTTATATTCCAAGGAAAACAAGGTATTTCCAAAAGCTGAGTGACTCAACTCGATCGACCAATGAGAGTCTCCATTGTGAACTCAATCACTTATCAAGTGATTAAAAAAGTCCCAAACCCTAGTTAATTATCAGTAGTGTTACTTATTAGTTAAATCCAATGTTATCAAAACTAGACCGAATCGACCGGTTCAAGAGAGGATGATGACCAACCGAATTGGGTCCACATCGATAATTAGTGTAAGAGACATGAAAAATGTTTTGGAGGGAGGATTACAAAAGCTACAAGATTATGACAAAAGTTAATAAAATAAAAAATATATATATATATAATGAATCAAGTGGTAGCATCCCACTTTGGTCCGACCTACTACAGTTAAACCCGGTTTGATGGCCGGCTCGATTTTCAATAACATTGGTGAGGCTGAGGTGGGTCCCATATAACATGATCCACCTCACATCACCATAATAAAAAGAAAGAGGTGAGGAAGTGGGGACTAGAGAGTCATCATCAGCTCCGATGGGGTTTGAAGTGGGTAATCGATGTCACTCTGTGCGGGCAGCGTGACAAACCCTATGCTCTCTTCATTTTCCCTAGATAGAAAATTTGTGACAGATCTGTGCATTGGATTTAGCCACATATCCCATACTGCTATTCACTAAGCACGCGCATCTCACGTGCCTTTCTCTACTGACAGATTAGGACCTTTCGATGAGCGACTTTCCCTTTCCCTTTCTTTCAATCCTTTAAACGCCTCTTCGTTGCCTCTGGATCGATGCTGTCGCCTGTCGGGCCTCCTTTTGACCAAAAGTCAACTTCTCTCTTCCCGTATATAATCACCGGCCACCACCCTCCCTCTCTCTCTCTCTCTCAGCTTTTCCCTAAAGCTTCTCGTTTCCTCTCTGCGCAATCGGCTTTCATCATAGTAGGCATTCTCATCTCTCCGTCTTCCACCCATCTTTCTCTCTCACCCCAATTCCTCGACTTCTCCTCTGTGAAATGGAGAAGCGGTTTCGGCTTTTTCTTCCTATCCTCTTCTCCTACGTTGCGTTGACTACGACGATGAAACCAGCTTTTGCTCGTGACCAGGCCTCCAAGAACGACGCCGAAGCTCTGCTTCTGTTCAAGAAATCCGTGCAGAAGGACCCGAATGACGTTCTGACCGGTTGGCAAGTCGGTAGAAATGCATGCAACTGGGAGGGTATCAGTTGTACTCTGGGACGAGTCACTCAGCTCGATCTCAGCCATGCAAGTCTTGTAGGCACACTCTCTTTCTACCCGCTAGCGTCTCTGGATATGTTGTCTGTGCTGGATCTCTCTTACAATTCTCTGTCTGTGAATTCGTCGTCGTTGCTCCAATTGCCGCCCTCGTTGGAACGACTGGATATTTCGGCCACTGTGCTGGTGGGTGTTGTCCCTGATAACTTCTTCTCCAGGTATCCAAACCTTGTTTCTGTAGATCTTTCTCGTAATAATCTTACTGGGAATTTACCGGAATTTTTTTTTGCGAATGCCGATAGTTTACAGAGTCTAGATCTCTCCTTTAACAATCTATCTGGCTCGATCAATGGTCTGGTGTTTGGATCTTTCTGTCAGAGCTTACTCAGTTTCGATATCTCCGGAAACCATTTCTGGGATGTTATACCATTTTCTTTGTCCAACTGCTCCAGCCTAAAGAACCTGAATCTGTCTTTCAATATGTTCACTGGTGTGATACCACGATCTTTCGGGGAATTCAGTGATTTGCAGACGTTAGATTTGTCACATAACCATCTAGTAGGTTCTATCCCAGTAGAGCTGGGAAATGACTGTCGATCACTTCTACTACTCAGGATCTCCGCTAACAACATATCAGGCTCACTCCCTCCTTCATTGTCGGCCTGTTCTTCCCTGCAAGTCCTTGATTTAACAAATAACAACATATCTGGCCCTTTTCCTGATTCACTTATTCAGGACCATGCCTCGTTGGAGCAATTGCTTGTCAGCAACAATTTCATCTCTGGACCGATTCCCGCGGCCTTGTCTTCCTGCAAGACCCTGAGAACCGCAGATTTCAGCTCCAACAAGCTTTCTGGAGTCATACCCCCAGATCTATGCCCTGGTGCAGCTTCTCTTGAGGAACTACGACTTCCTGACAATCTCATTACTGGAGAGATTCCTGCGCAGTTGTCGCTGTGCTCGCAGCTGAAGACCATCGACCTCAGTATAAACTACCTTACTGGTCCGATTCCGGCGGAGTTTGGGCAGCTTGAAAACCTCGAGCATTTGATGGTCTGGTTCAATGGACTGCGGGGTGAAATTCCTCCACAGCTAGGCCGATGCAGTAAACTGAAGAATCTGATTCTCAACAACAATTTATTTGTCGGAACGATCCCGGTGGAGCTCTTCAATTGCAGAAATCTTGAATGGATATCTCTCACCAGCAATGGAATTACCGGCCACATTCCACCCCAGTTTGGACAGTTATCAAGACTCGCTGTTCTGCAACTCGCAAACAATAGTTTGAGTGGTGAAATTCCAAGAGAGCTGGGAAATTGCAGTAGCCTGGTGTGGCTAGATTTGAACAGTAACAGACTGACGAGACAGATACCCCCACGTCTGGGTCGACAGTTAGGCGCAAAGGCGTTAAGCGGGATTCTCTCCGGCAACACCTTGGCCTTTGTTCGTAATGTGGGGAATGCATGTAAGGGTGTCGGAGGTTTGCTTGAATTCGCCGGAATTCGACCTGAGAGACTGCTGCAGGTCCCCACATTGAAGACCTGCGATTTCACCAGATTGTATTCCGGCGCCGCACTGAGTGACTGGACGCACTACCAGACGCTAGAGTATCTCGATCTCTCTTACAATGATCTTCGAGGCAAAATTCCTGATGAATTTGGAGATATGGTGGTGTTACAGGTGCTTGATCTAGCCCACAACAAGCTCTCAGGGGAGATCCCTGCGTCGCTAGGGAAGCTCCGGAATCTGGGAGTGTTCGATGCGTCTCACAACAGATTGCAGGGGAGAATTCCCGATTCTTTCTCGAATCTATCTTTTCTGGTAGAGATCGATTTATCGAACAATGCTCTCACGGGTCCAATTCCTTCGCTGGGACAGCTGAGCACGCTTCCAGCCAGCCAGTATGCCAACAATCCAGGCCTCTGTGGTGTCCCGCTTCCGTCGTGCCAACAAGATTTCCCTCCGAGTATCCCGTCGCCGGCGGTGGAAGCCTGGCGGAGACGGGGTGGTGCTAGTTCATGGGCCAATAGCGTTATCCTTGGAATCATGATCTCCTTGGCTGCCGTCTGCATCTTGATTGTGTGGGCGATTGCGATGCGATCCCGGCGCAAGGAGGCCAAAGAGGTCCAGATGTTGAACAGCCTACAGGCTGCCCGGGCTGCTACGACATGGAAGATTGGTAAGGAGAAAGAACCGCTGAGTATCAACGTCGCGACATTCCAGAGGCAGTTGAGAAAGCTTACTTTCTCGGCACTCATTGAGGCTACCAATGGCTTCTCCGCCGATAGCCTCATCGGTTGCGGCGGTTTCGGAGAAGTTTTTAAGGCCACGCTCAAGGACGGATCCAGCGTCGCAATAAAGAAGCTGATACGTTTAAGCTGTCAAGGTGATCGCGAATTCATGGCGGAAATGGAAACGCTCGGCAAGATCAAACACCGTAACTTGGTTCCCCTGTTGGGTTATTGTAAGGTCGGGGAAGAGCGTCTTCTCGTGTACGAATTCATGCAGTTCGGGAGCCTGGAAGACATGCTGCACGGGAGGAAGAAGGAGATGACACTGACATGGGAAGAGAGGAAGAAGATTGCCCGTGGAGCTGCGAAAGGCCTCTGTTTTCTCCACCACAACTGCATCCCCCACATTATACACCGCGACATGAAATCGAGCAATGTGCTGCTGGACAACGAGATGGAAGCAAGAGTGTCTGATTTCGGCATGGCGAGGCTGATTAGCGCACTGGACACCCACCTCAGTGTGAGCACTCTGGCCGGCACGCCGGGGTACGTCCCACCGGAGTACTACCAGAGCTTCAGGTGCACGGCGAAGGGTGATGTCTACTCCTTCGGGGTGGTTCTTCTGGAGCTCTTGACTGGGAAGAGGCCGACAGACAAAGAGGACTTTGGGGATACGAACTTGGTGGGGTGGGTGAAGATGCGAGTCCGGGAGGGGAAAGGGAAGGAGGTGATCGATCCTGAACTACTGATTCATCTCGACCAAGAAGAGAAGGGACAAGAAGAGAAGGAGATGTTGAGGTATTTGGAGCTCACGATGCAAAGCGTGGATGACTTCCCTTCTAAGCGGCCTAACATGTTGCAGGTGGTGGCCATGTTGAGGGAGCTTACGAGTGCTGAGGGGGAAGGGAAGAGTGCGTAACTCTCCGAGTCGGGTTGCTGAGTAACTGAGTTAGGTCTTGTCATGTTTTTATTTACTTAATATTGTGATTGTATTATTTTTTGTAAAAATATCATCGGTGATGAAAAAAAAAACGCTTGTTTTTTATTCTGATTTTGTTCACAATTTCTTGATTCTATTATTTTTCCAGGGATCCCATTTCCATTGAAGACGATTAAAATTCGATACCAAGTGATAAAGAATAAGCATAATCCTTTCAGTTATCTGATAAGATCCCATTGGATTGATCCCAACTTGTATTTATCTTCACTTATCTTTTTTATTCTGAATTGTATAAATACCACCCTTAATAAATTGTAAAAATTTGTTTAATTCATCTTCCAATGTGGTTCAATTCAATATCTAACATATATCAGAGCTGATCGATCTTCTTCTACATTCTCTACCCGTTTTTTCGCTTCCTCTGCTTCTCCACCCGTAACTCACTCTCTACGGACGATTGCAGATTCAGGCGATAGTTTTTATACAATTTCTCTAATTCTGGACGTTAAAAATTCAGCAGCCGGATATCATTCTACCTTTGCTGCAATGTCCAAGTGCTAAATTCAAGCGACGGCCGGTAGTTTTGAACTCATATAATAGTAAGACAAAATTCCAGTATCCTAGCAGACAAATGACCTTATAAAAATGCTCAGGATCGCAAGGTTTTGCACACAATCCAGTAATGAACCAGACCTTGCATCTGAATCCTTCCCTCCTCGTAGAATAATGATCGGTTCTGAAAGAAACAAGGTGAAAGAAGCCAAGGACCGCGAAGAGACCAAGAGACAGAGACTCTTATAAAAAGCGGAGACGGGAGAAACTGGTTCAACCCCAGAGAAAGAATGGTCTCATCTCGGGCTCTCTCGATTGTAACTCTGGTGCTCAGGCTTCTTACGCTTGCTCTGCTTGGTGCATCAATCTTTGTTCTGGCTACTGATAAGATCGCGTTCAGTGATGGATCCAAGGTCAGATTCAAGGACGTCATTGCTTACAGGTACAACAGGACTCGGGCTTGAAACTGGATAGATGGGAAGGGAGGATTATAATCACCTGTAAAAATTAATATAATCTCATGCGGCGAATTTCAGGTTCGTGATGGCCACAGCTGTTCTGGGCTGCCTTTATACTCTGTTTCAGATACCATTTGCTATGTACTACGTATTTACAGAGAAAAGGCTGATACGGAACAAGTGTCTGCCGCAGTTGGATTTCTACGCCGACAAGGTTGGTTTTTTCATAATCTTAAGCAAGATAAAGTTTGCCCATCATCTCGGATAAATTAATGTCAAATCATGAACCAACTTTACCAAAAGAGCCTGCATTTGTTCTTTTTCTTTGACATCTTCCGAACAGTGATGGTGGAATTTGGTCGAACAGATTGTTGCGTTCCTGTTGGCGACGGGCGTGGGAGCTGGGTTCGCGGTGACCTTCGAGTTAAAGAAGGTAACTCGTGACTTTGTGGATGGTCAGATAGTCTTCGAAGACTTCCAGAAAGACATTGACAAGTTCTTCGACAGAGCAAATATTGCCGTAGGCCTCCTGTTTCTGGGATTCCTCTGTTTGGCAGTGCAGTCGTTCATCTCGTCGATGCCGGAGGTGAGGAAGAAGAGCACGACCAGCAAAGGCTTTTTCGGTTGAGGAAATAGGATTCCCAAATGTTCAAACAGGGAAAAGTATTTAATTTCTCGCTTTTGTAATTTATCTTCATCGCCAGAGGCCAATTTGTGTCACTGGCGATGAGACATCAATAAGGAAGTCTTTTCACGTTATGTAACATGTAAACCTAATAATACTTATTATATTAGCAAAAATTACTGGTATATCTGAATCGCAACCAATCATGTGCCGGTGCAGCAGATTCCAACATTGCAGGCCACTCCATGTTTGCACTACGTGGCGACCCTATCGAGACCGCTGCAAACCAGGGGTCGAGAGTCGAGGATGAACAAAATGGCTCCTTATCTTCTTCGTTTCGCTGTGAGAAAGGAAACTCGATCGTCTTCCTCACTGGACTCGAAAAGACAGAGGCTGCTATGGGTTTCGCTGCGCCCCATTTACACAGCCCCCTACTCCATGCCAACAGAATGGAGATGAGCTCGTTTCCCAAAATGGTAATCTATTCGCTAGTTCTTTCCATTTTGTTCTTGAATTCTGTTTGTTGTTTTAAGTGCTCTAATTTTTCCGATTGATGAGAAATTATGGCAGAGGAACAGTTCGACCTTCAAATGGAATACTGGCTTGCCTCAGGTACAGATCTTTATCGCATGAAACTCACAACAATGTCACATGAAGTTAGATATATCATACTCCTGAAAATATATTCTTTTGTCAAAACCAATGGATTGCAGGCAGAAGGCAACAGGAGAAAAAGGGCCATGTCGTGGAGAGCAAACGCTTTCTTCGACTGGTCTATAATGGCCGTGTTGGTAGAACATATCGAGGGACAGAGAGACTATATACTCCATAAGTCTGTCTGGCATCTTAGCGATGAATCTATAAAGAACGTCTGTACGTACATTTCTTTTCCGTTAGTCCTGCTACTATTCCCTCATGGATCAGAACAAAAGGAGCTCATCCGACTTGTTATTCTTTGTGTAATTTGCTACAGATACCATGTATATCATGTTCACTTGCTGGGGATGCTGCTTCTTTGGTGCAATGAAAGTGGGTATAGTCGTATATGTTGTTGTCGTTCAATTTTACTCCTGGTTTCCTTCTGTTTGTCTCACGGTTTCTGAGAAGTTATTTTCTTAGGATCCTTTTTATGATGGAGAGACTTACAGGAAAGAAGGTGGGGATGGAACAGTGCACTGGTTCTATGAGAAGGTCTGTTTTATGCCTTTACTTATTTCTCGATGAAAGATCTCAAGAAACCAGAGCTGCGAGCCTGTGACGACTGATGTAATATTGAAAATATTCCCGTACTGAATTTCACAAGTTCGTGTTGTGCAGCAAGAGGATATTGAGGAGTCTGCTAGGGCAGAGCTGTGGCGAGAGGAGCTGATTGAGGAGATTGAGCAAAAGGTCGGAGGACTAAGAGAGCTTGAGGAAGCAGGGAAGAAGGCGAAGGAAGTCGTCAAGTGAGATGGGATTCACAAAATCACCTCATTCCGATGCTTGCTTGCAAATCAAAATGAATCTCCATATTGGATGTAAATACTCTGGAATTACTATATATATATCATGAATCAGAATGCGGGATAATTTTTTTTCCAGATCAACTTTTTGTGTTTTATCAAGTTCTCTCGTCAAGATGCATGGAACGGGATTGATTTTTGACAGAAGCTTATCTGTTGAAACTGGTAAAATAAGAAACGTCAATGCTTAGAACAAACACGAAGCGGGTAAATTAAGAAAACCGATCTTCTCCCCACCATTGAATGAATACAGTTAACGGAAATAGACCACATTTGGGAGCCTCTGTCATTCCAGCTTCCTTGCTGCAGTTACATAACGGCTGTTTATTTCTTCATACACAGCCGCGTTCCTGGTTTCATTTAACCTCCCATAAAAGCTTTTCACCGTGCTTTGCTTCCAACACATTTCTGGTCCGACAAAAACTTTAATCTCTCTCGCCATATCCTAGCAATTACTCGCAAAACAAGTGTAGAGGTGATCAGAGAAGATTCGATAGGGGGGAAGTACGAGAAGGGCAGGAAAGTCTAAGAGGGTCATGGAGATTAAGATTGAAGATGCAGCAGCGCAGCACCATCAGCCACTCTTGCAGGGAGAGAACGTGAGCACCTCTGGCCCAGCGAGGTCACCGGTGCAAAACGCGATTCATCAAACCTTCAAAAGCACAGCCCATTTGGCTAATCTTCTCCCAACCGGAACTGTTCTTGCCTTTCAGCTATTATCTCCAGTTTTCACAAACCAAGGAAAATGCAACTCAACGAACCAGTACATTACGAAATGTCTCACTGTGCTGTGCGGGATTTCTTGCTTTCTGCTTTCATTTACAGATAGTTATAGGGATGGAGAAGGAAAGGTCCGTTATGGGTTGGCAACGATGAATGGATTATGGGTGATAGACGGGGAAGATAACAACACTCTTCATCCAGAAGTAGCGAGAAAATACAAAATGAAGTTCATCGATTTTGTGCACGCCATCATGTCGATAATGGTTTTTGGAGTGGTTGTCCTTTTTGATCAGAATGTGGTAAAATGTTTCTGCCCGGAACCATCTGAGGAGACGAAGCAGGTCCTCACCGGATTGCCTGTTGGAATTGGAGTCATTTGCAGCATGTTGTTTATTGCATTTCCTACAACACGCCATGGGATTGGCTTTCCGCTCTCCCGCCATTAACACAATCGTCCTGTAAAAGCAAACGCTTGCTGACCCAAATTTTGGAACCAGCTGTACGTGATTTCACATCGATCTGTGAAAACATCACAGAGATTAAAAAAATAATTTTCAATTTCCTAATGCTGTTGTAAACTCTCAGTTTGATTTCCTTTTTTTTTCCTTTTCTTGCTGTTACTTAAGGACAGGACACCAATAAGCAATCACTAGAACGGCAATCATTGACTGCGGCAGGAGCAATTTATATAGATAAAAGAAAAGAATAATTTTCAGACCAACTCAAATTCAGACTCTGTAACATGTAAGTAAAAAAAAAAACAGTGGATTACATTACAAAGTAACATGATTCTCCCCAAACATATAAATTGTAGACACACAATGTACAAACCAAAGAACATGATTATTAATTTTTATTTATTTTTGGTTTGGTTTCTCATGCTAACACTGGCAATGGCAGTTGTCAAGCAGCAGCATATGATACAAAACGAACAGAGTCAAATTTACCAGGTAAAAATTCCAGGAGGAACCACAGAGAGGAAACAGACCAGAAGCATAGTGGACAAAAGCCCTCGGGTTACCATAACAAACGGCTCCTCCTCTCTTCCAATCTGTAGCCGCATCCACACTCCGATATGATGAGGTTCTGTCTGAAAATCAAAGCTGCACGCTGTAACATTTGAACAGCAATCTTCTCTGACCATTGAGCACAAATACAAGCACAATGCCAATAAAACCATCATAAAAACTTGAGCTGGAAAAGATGTAGCATCATGATGAAGCAAGGAAAAAATCCCAGGTAGTCCAATAAGTGGGGAAGATTAAGCTGGGCGACCCATCTTAAAAACTATAATACTCGTTGTCCATCTTTCATGCCTGCTTTAGTGTTGGGGAGCTACATTGAGAAAGAAGCTGAGACAGAAAACCCTTCTTTTTTTTGGTGTTCTTGTCATCTCCTTTGCTTAAACCGGTAATGATAGACCACTGAGTTTTGAAATTGGCTTCATACCCTATACGATGCATTTCATGTAGAAGTCTTGATGCTTTAGGTAGATTGTTATCTGAGCAGTACTGATCAATCACCAGCTGATACATTCCAGAGGTTGGAGTTAGACCTGATTTGAGCATGCCAACCATAAAAATTTCTGCTTCAGATGCTTTTCTATAAGCACAAAGACTGTGAACCAGCATCTCACAAGACTTTATGCTAGGGATCATGTTCCTACACAACATCTCTTCATGGAAATCAAGGGCTTCATCCAGTGCACCATGGGTGCATAATCCACAAATAATCGAATTGTAACTTATATCACTTGGAGTACCACCTTTTCCTAACATCACATTGAGTAGTTCAACAGCCTTTTTTAGCCTCCCCAACTGAGAAAAACGTCTAATCAAAATATCATAGTCAACATTCTTAGGTATCAGGCCTTTTTCTTGTATTTGACCCAAGAACTGTTCTGCTTCTTGAACCTTACCATATGAAACAAGAGCCTCAACAAGTGTGTTTTGGACAACTGAACTGTGAGGCCAGCCTCTAATTTCCATTGTTCTACTCAACTCCAATACCTTCTCAAGCCTCCCATGATGAGAAAAGTACGAGATTGCCAGTCTAAGACTTCGATTGCTTGGTTTCAGATTCTTAATCATCATAGAATGAAGTGCCTCTATTGATTTTGACGCAAGGTTAACCTTATAATATCCATATATTAAAAAATTGTAAGTGTTCTGATCAAGGGACAGGCACTTCTCATCCATTTCATCCAAGAGTTCTGTGACAAGTGAACTTTTACTTGTTTGGAAAAGATAAAATATCAAAATGTTGTATAAGACTATATGCGGGAACCCACTTTCTCTCAACATAAAATTTTTAAGGCTTAAGACATCAAGGAACCTTCTGTGCTTACACATCAAGTGTACCAGAAATCTGTATGTCGAGATAGAGAAGCTAACACTCCTCCGAAATATGAAGCCTTGTAACTCAAGTGTGTGGATCAAGTTGTCTCCTCGACAAAATTCTTGAAGTAGCACATTAAAAGTTTCATCATCTGGTCTCTCCCGGTTTTCTATCATCTCCTGTAACAAAAAGACGGCGTCATTGACCTTCCTTATCCTACAGAACCCATTTATTAGAGCATTCTTCACAGAAACAGACACTTCTGCCTGCTCACTGAACAACTCCTTCAAAGCGATTGCTTTCTCCAATTGATTGGACCAACATAAAAGAGGTATTAGCATTCTACAAACATCAATACATGGAACTATGTTTTTCTGTAACATTATATCAAGCACTTCAAATGCCTGATAGAAGTATTTATCTTTGCACAACCCTCTTATCAAGTGGTTGAAAGCTTCAGCATTCAACTCGAGGCCCCTCCCAAGGACTTCTTTTACCAACTCATAGCCAGCACTTGTAAATCCTCTAACAGATAGTTCTTTGAGGAATACATTGCAAATATCAACATCTACATGAAGGTTCTTCTCTAACAAGTCCTTCAAAAGCTGTAACGCTTCCTTAAGCATCCCCAATTTGCATAGATAGTGAACAAGAGCCTTCCAATCCTTCGGCGCTGGCAACCAGTTATGGTCTCGGGCTACTTCCAAGCACTTCTGCAGTAGTACCCGGTTCCCTTCCTTGCCGAGGCCAATAATAACGGCTGAAAACGTCTCATTGTCAGCAGGAAGCTCTCTTTTGAGCATCCAATCCAAAGTAAGTCTTGATTTATACATCATTTTCCTATAACTAGTAGTCTGGATAAGCAAATTGAGAGTTTCTGTATCTAGCTGGCCCCTCATCTCCACCATCTCATCTAAAAGAGCAGCCGCAGAATCTGAATGAAACTTTGTTCTGCAGAGGCTTTGCAATAGTACAGAATATGCAGAAGAAGACAGTGGTTGACCCCAATGAGAGATTTCACTCTTCACACCTAAAGCACCTTTGATATTATCTTTAACACATTCTCTCTTTAAAAAGAAATCCAAATCCGGAACAATGGCGGATCTGAGAATGCCAGTTAAAGTCTTATTATACTCCTCAGTATCAGTGTCCAAATACATTCCATTGCCAAGACCATCAAAGAACTCAGCTTTAGGGAGAACAGGATCGTTATCTCTTTTAACCCTCACATTCAACCGATCCAGACCCATGAAAACAAATATTTTGGAAAGAAAATATTCTGAAGAAGATAAATAAAGCAGACCAAGTTTTACCATTTCTTTTGCTATCATCTTCACTTCTTCAAACTCTCTATTTCTACAATATCCTGCTAATAAAACTCTGAAAGTAAATTCGTTCGGTACTACCTCTTTCTCAATCATGTCACAGAAAATGTCTTTGGCGTACGTTCCTATTCCAGCCACAAATACGCCAGCAATGAGGGCATCATAAGCACGTACATTAGGTTTTAGGTTTCTAGATATCAGTTCAGATAGATAAATAAAACCATCTTTCAGCTTCCCCTCTTTGCAACTCCAGTTTATAAGGATTGCAAAGGTTATCTCATCCGACTGAAAGCCTAATGCCTCCAATTGCAATAGGAATGTCCATCCTTTCTCTGTGCCAAAATGTTTACACTGAGAAGATATTATCCTATTGCAGATATGGGAATCTGGAACATGCTTCTGCTCATTCAAGAAATTTAGAAGATCTACAAAATCTTTTTTCTTACAGTACCCATCAGCAATCTCATTAAGCACTGCACGACCAGGATGAATTCCTAAACCTGCAACCTTTTTTAGAAGTATTCTAGCTTCCTGAATCTTCCTCTCCTTGCATAGAGCTCCAACAACATACTCAAAATGATTTTCCACATCAATAAATAATCTGTTATCTATCATGTTCATCAGAACTTTCTGCGTCAATTGGGCTTCATTACTTTCAACCAGAAAATCAAGAAGGCGATTATAGCATGAATTCGACAGCACTATACCTCGAGTCCTAGCTTGATCATACAATGTTATGGAAGTCTCTAGCTCACGCGCCTTGACGTACTCTTCAATAATCTTATCAAACACTTCAACTCGACCAAATGTTATCCTACAAATTTCCCTTTTCTGAAGCAAAGCCCAGGCCTTTCTGATCATTCCTGCACGAACAAGCAGCGAAACCATGATTTCATTTGACTGAGGTAGATGACAGAAATCTCCGCCCTGGTTAGCAGCCCAACTGAACAATTTCCACAAAAATTCGACATCTTTTGCTTCAACATCCAATTTGGTGGAACGGTATTCAAACGCCAGACATATCGCAAGGACATCTTCCGGTCTCAGAGCTGAGACACGCCAGAAACGACGCGTGACCGCGGGCAGCGAGTGAGAGGCTAAGAGAAGATCTTGCAAAGAACTATCCCCAAAGCTATCAATTTTCTCCTCCCAGATGTAAGAACACTTGGAAATTACTGATTGCCCGATACCACAATGACGAATCGAATCATAACCAACGAGTTTTCTTTCTGTTTCTTCCCCGGGTGATAAAGTCGGTTTCGACTGCTCAAAGGAAAACTGAGAGACGCTGCAGGATGAGAAAAGCTCCGTCCCAAGGAAGAAGGGCGATTTACTAAGTGGGCCTATCCTTGTTATGCTTTGAGAATGAGATTTCACCGAGAAGAATGAAGCTTTTCCGGAAGAGTTGAAGGTAGCCGAAGCGCAAGAACGGACCTGGAAACCGAGGATCGACTGAAGGTTATTCACAGGTCTCAGTAGACGGAGATACGATACGCTAAACAACTTGCAGGAGCAAGAATTCTGAGCTCTTCTCATCCACCATTGATGGCAATGTTTTGCTTTGATTCGTCCCACCGAGACGTAAAGCAACTCCAGTGTGGGTAGCGATTCCTCTGTAATCTGTGCCCTCTGCAGGAAGGCGAGAACGAGAAGATTTTCTCTGTAGATGGGCTGGTCATGGACTAGATGGATACTTAGAACCGACGCACGTCTCTTTTCCGGCTCATAGCAAAGGGAAAGGAACAGCCCAGCCCATTCTATATGCTCTAATATTATGGGCTACTCAGTAGTCCCATGATAACCCATTAGCTTTGGAATATGACCAGCCGGTAACATCATTCGGGTCAGTTTCCTTCTTCCGAATCCGACTCACTGCTGACGAAGCCTCCTACCTGTCAATGACCACTCAGCCCCTGGTTTGGACTACGGACAACGAAGAGTCGAAGACGACAGCCAAAATAATGGTACCAAACATAGAAAGCCAGCTTAGAAAACCTGAAAAAATCGACGACGATCAATCTGTCTGACTCAGAGTCTGCAACGCCGACGATTCTTTCGTCCTCTTCCAATATTGAAGAATCGGAATCGGATAACGTTGTAATGCGAACTGTAACTCTGGGTTCCACATATCTTCATTACTCTATTCTCTTTCCTGCTTTCTGCCTCGTCAGCCTCGCCCCTTCAAATCTCCCCTCACGTCAGCTTCCTCTTGCTACCTTCTCCTCCTCCGCAGAAAGGAAAGGAACAAAGGGTTCTGAAGAAAGAGTAGAGCTGTTTTCTGTATCTTTTTCCTCCTGGGTGTTTGTAAGGGATTGAGGGTCTTCCCACTTTTTTCCTGGGCTTCAAAGGGTCTAGTCGTTTTAAATCTGGTTTTTGCTGGGGGGGGGGGGGGGGGAAGAAGAGAGAGGGAAGATTAACGGGTTGTTAATCTTTTTGGCTTCAATAGGTGCTGTTGATGTGAAAGAAATAATTTTTTCGAAGGGATTATAGAGACGTATTTGTGTTTCTAGTTATGGCGAGCTCTTTGAGTTTGGGAAGCAATCTCTGTGTTATCAATTCCGGTCCAAATGGGTTGAAGAGGAAGACGACAGCCGGGCTTCCTTCTGTCGACGCGGTGGATTCCTCCGCGCTGAGGATCGAGTTTAGGGGGAAACAGATGGTTGCTTCTCAGCAGAAAACATCCGATGAGTGGAGTTCCAGATGCTATTCAAACCTAACAATTCACGTAAACAGCTGTTCCCCTTCTTCCTCTTTTTTACTCCCTCGTCGCCGCCATCGTTCCTTGAAAATTTTGGCTATGCTTCCTATCGTAAATCAAGTGCTGTATTCTCTTTCAGGCTCAAGCAACGTCTTGCATCAGTCGAGCTTTACGATGGTGGGATAAGAACCTTAAACCCAATATTGCGGAAATCAATTCGGCTCAGGAGCTTGTCGATTCATTATCCATCGCGGGCGACAAGCTCGTCGTTTTGGATTTTTACTCTTCCGGGTGCGGCGGTTGCAAAGCTCTGCATCCTAAGGTAATGAAATAGCAGATTTTGCATGGTTTTTGCATTACTGCAACTCGTGGAAACTGAACATTTTCTTCCTATTACGTTCTCTTCTGTGTTCTTTCGAAAGTTATTGAGGTACTTCTTCCTAATATTATGCTCTCGTAACAGATCTGTCGGATTGCGGAGGCAAATCCAAACGTTCAATTTCTCAAAGTTAATTACGAGGAACAGAGGTCTCTGTGTACCAGTCTTCACATCCACGTACTACCCTTTTTCCGTTTCTACAGAGGAACCGAAGGTCGAGTTTCCAGCTTCAGCTGCACTATTCAAACTGTAAGATATAATCGATCCTTGCAGAATCAAGCATCGACCACGAATTCTTTTCCATCAAAGCGAGAAAGACAATTCCTAATCTTTCGTTTCCTCTTACAGATTAAGAAATTCAAAGACGCCATAGCAAAGCACGGTACAGATCGCTGCAGTTTGGGACCTGCAAAAGGTCTAGAGGAATCAGAGTTACTGGAGCTGGCTGCCGAAGGGCTGCTCTCCTTCCACCATCGTCCCGGATCTGCAAACTCAGGAACAGAGAAATCACTTCCATCTGGCATTTCTTCCACTGTTAATAAGATTGAACAAGCTGAAGAACTGCTTGCAGCCTTGGCACTCTGAAATTCAACTGTGCCATGATGCTGCAGACCCAGAAACAAAAAACCCACACCTTCTTTTCGCTCTATCATTTAAAGACGAAAATCACTCCATTTTAGTTGTCTCTGAGGGGAGGGCTATTTTTTCCTCATTTGTGGGTGTTGAGAATTACTGTTTGCTGCCATTTTTGAGCTCTGAATTGTGTATATATATATTCTGTAGGCATTTTAGTCGGTTTGCGTTATTGCCTTGTTGTTTTAACCGAGTCATCTTCAACTGTCTCTTTCTGGGCTGTTCTGCTCCAATCTTTAGTGAAAAACCAGAGAAACAAAAGCTCGTCTGCAGGCAGCAATGGCTTTGGATACTTGCGTTAAGTGGGCAAGTCTCCGATAGGGCTGTCCTCGGGTTTTGACACGTTCCAATCGTTCATGTGACTTTTAACCTAAGTCTAGACGTTTTTAACTCAGTCGCATAATTCAGAACCGAGTTCCATACGAGTCATGCCAAGCGGCCCGGATGGCGGAGGGGAGATCCGAGTCGTGTCGAGAGGCGTGCCCAGTCAACGATGAGAGACCACTAATATTACGCGTCTCGAAAGCGGGGAAAGCGGACGAGAGAAAAGTGGGGTCCGCAATCTCTTTTAAAAACGTTGGTCTAGTCAGACATTCAGGGATCTGACGTGGAAGCGGCTCGTTTTCCCACCAGTGGACCCTACAACAGTCCTTTCTATTTACTATTCAGGGGGGCGATGCGGCGACTCCAACAGGTCAAAATACAGCGTCCTTGCCTGACTACATCTTTCTCTATTATTTTATTGTACAAATTTACCCTCGCTCTACGTTTAATTTTCCTCGAGACATCGATTTGCAGGCAGTTGGCTCCTCGAGTTTCTAAACCTGTGACTCGAGTCGAGTTATGATGACTCACGGACTTCGCATGGCCACGACAACATTATCATAAAATTTTGATTAGATCAACTTAATCGAACATTATTATCCTATAATTAAAAAATACATAAATTAGGAGTAATTATAATTTATAGGTAAAATAATTATATTATAATATTAAATAGTATTGGGTGAAAATGAAACAATTAGGAGTTGGTGTTACAAATTATTTTGTTAATAAATTATCGACAATAATAATAAATAATTCTATAAAAACAAGTCAAAAAAATGTTACAAATTCTTGTATAAAATAATTAGATAATAATTATTATTATTATAATACAAATATGAATAAAAATCCAATACAAAATGATACCTAACCCACAGTGAACCCGTCTCAATACTCACGGGTCATGCTTGTATTACTAAAAATGGGCCTCTCCTTTAACTCTTTCCATTTCTGTAATTAGGGGTGGCTTTGAAATCAGTCGACTCGAGTTCAGCTCAGTTCGATTCGATATTTCTCAAGCTCGAGCCGAGCTCAACCAAAGCCAGATTCGGCTCGACAGCTCGCGAGCCGACTCGTTAAATTAACGAACGGCGGATTCGGGGGAGATTTGAGAAATTTTCGGCAGTCTGCCATTTCCCATGCTGCTCACTCTCCCGATTTTTTTTTTTTTCAGTCACTCTCGCTTTCTTGGTCTCCTCCTTCCCTTCTCTCTTCTTCCTTCGAAATTTTTTTCTCCCTCTCGCCGTCGGTGCCCCTTCTGTCGTCGCCGCCGCACCTAATCCTTCCCCCTGCGCATCACCTTCTCTGTCTCTCATCGTCGTCGTCATCGACTCCCGTAGCGTCGCCCTCGCCTCGTCGTACCCCAGCTAGAGCAGCTTGTCACAGAGCCCAAGCCCATGGCATACTCATTGGGCATATGATCCCTTTGAGGATACATAGAGGAGGTTCTTGCCCAAGCCCTCTATGGATGGCCCAACCCATGTTCTAGAAGGAGAGATCTCTAGAAGCTCTCTAGAAGGTTTCGCACATACACCAAGTTGGGTTCGATATATGCACTTGGGCATACACCCGAGTATTGTATATAAGAGTCTAGAAAGGTTCATAACTAGATGGTAGTGGAATAGTCTAGAAGGATCCAAACCATTGGATCAATAACAAGTGTATACAATCTAAAACATTCATTGTTCCTCCTCAAAACTATAAATAGGGGAGAGTCTCTCATTTGTACACAACTGATTGGAGTGCAATACAATCTCTCTTGAGCAAGTCCTTTGAGTCCTCTTAAGTTCTCTCATTGTTTTCATCGGGCGAGTGAGTGTAGCTCTTGCAAGTAAGAGTGAGAGTTAGGCTGATTTGTGTGTTTGCATAAGGAATTTGCACACAAGTGCCGCACGGATTAAGCAAAGGAGTTGCGACCCCGTGACAGTCGGTATCAAAGGTTTGGTTCGAGAGGGGGAATTGCTGAGGATTGTTGCTGCATCATGGCTAGCGATTCGCAAGTGACCAACGTGGCGGTGGAAGGCCAGTCTTCAAAGTCGAAGAGAGATAGGTCAAGGGACCGAGGTCGGGAATCGGCATTGGATGCTCGTATCTCTATATTGGAGACTCGGTTCGGTAAGTTCGAACAAACTCTCTCTTGAGTGTTTGAACAAGTCAAATGTTTTTGTAGATGCCTTGCATAGTCTTGAAGTTGACATGCAAAGTGCGGTAAGGGTTTTTAAAACCTTAGGTGAAAAGATGATAGAGAAGGTCGAAAGCATGTCAAAAAAGTTTGAGACTATGGAAGGCGAAATGACTAGCCTCCGTGAGGAAGTAGCTGAGCCTGAAGATATTAAAATTCATTTGGCCCTGATGGAGAAGGCGGTAGCCACTGGGGGAGGGCTTAGACCAAGGGAGTTCGCTCTAAAGGTCAAAGTCCCGGAACCTAAGAGGAACAATAGGAAACGAGATGCCAAGGACTTAGAGAATTTTCATGGATGAATTGCAACCTTGGGAAGAGCAAGAGTTGCAAAGGCGTAGAGTTCAAGACCTGGCCACGGCACTCTCAACGGCGAAGAAGTTGGTCGAATTCACAAAGAAGGTTGAGGACTCGAACAAAGACAAAAAAGGCAAACCTAACCAAGGTAAAGGCAGGGGAGACAAGCTGAAGTACTAGAAGGAAAAAAGCCAAAAAACCAGCTATGATCAAAAGGCAAAAGTAAGTTCGTCCCACGTCGCTCGGGTTGTTTCATTTGTGATGGTGACCATAAAGCTTTTGAGTGCCCAAAGAAGAAAACTCTCAATGCCTTGTTAGTAAACAAGGAAGGCCATGAGGAGGAGCCTAAGATGGGGGCACTTAGACTCCTCAATGTCATAAAGGGGTAGGCTCATGTGGCCAAGTCTGCTGCCCATTCAGTTAAGGAACGCATGTACGTAGACGTGTTTAAATAGCAAAAGAACACGTGCTATGATTGATACGGGAGCCACTCACAACTTTATCTCAAGAGAATAGGCCAAGAGGTTGGGTCTCAAATTGGAGAAGGATGTGAGTAGGATGAAGGCGGTCAACACTGAGGCTAAGTCGGTGATTGGGGTTGCAAAGGGCATCGCCTTTAAAGCATGAGAATGGCAAGGCACCATTAACCTGACAGCAGTGCCTATGGATGACTTCAAAGGTCATTCTCGAAATTGAGTTCCTTAGCTCGGCCCAGGCCATTCCTATGCCATGCTTGAGTGTGTTGAGCTTTCTGGATGAGAAGGCACCTTGCATTGTCCCGATATTGAAGGATGACAAGAAGATAAGTAAGATGTTGTCCGCTATGCAGCTGTTCAAGGGCCTCAAGAAGGGTGAGGTAAGCTACTTGGCCACCTTGTCAAAAGAGAAAGGCGGGATGCCCATGCCGCGGGAAGTCGAGAAGGTCTTTAGTGAATTTAAGGATATCATGCCGCCAAAGCTACCCAAGAGATTACCACCAAGGAGGTAAAACTCGATCACCAAATCAAGTTGGAGCCCAGTTCAAGACCCCCTGCGCTAGCCCCATATCGGATGCCGCCACTTGAACTGGAGGAACTAAGGAGGCAACTATTAGAGTTGTTGGATGCTGGCTTTACACGACCATTGAAATCCCCTTATAGAGCCCCGGTATTGTTCCAAAAGATGCACAATGGGACCCTTAGGATGTGTATCAACTACCGAGCGCTCAACAAGGTAACCATCAAGAACAAATATCCAATTTCGCTCATAGCAAATTTGTTCGATAGGCTAGATGAGGCACGATACTTTAGCAAACTTGATATACGATCGGGGTACTATCAAGTGCGTATTGCTAAAGGAGACAAGACGAAGATTACTTGCGTCACAAGGTATAGAGCTTACAAGTTTCTAGTAATGCCCTTCTGCTTGACGAATGCCCCAGCTACGTTTTGCACTTTGATGAACAAAATCTTTTATCCATACTTAGATCAATTCATGGTGGTTTACTTGGATGATATTGTGGTCTACAGCCAAACATTAAAGGAACACCTAGACCACTTACGAATTATTTTCTAAGTGCTACGAGAAAACTCTCTCTATGTGAAGAGAGAGAAGTTTCATTCCTTGGGCATTGGATCGGAGATTGGCGGATTTGGATGGACAACTCCAAGGTCCACGCTATAACAAAGTGGGAGGTACCCATGAAGATGACCGAGTTGCGGAGCTTTTTGGGCATCTTCAACTACTACCGGAGGTTCATTGAAGGATACTCACAACGTGCTGCTCCACTCACAAATTTGTTGAAAAAGAACGTCTCATGGCTATGGACAGAGCAATGCCAGGAGGCGTTTGAGGACCTTAAGGGCGCGGTAACGGCGGAACTAATGCTCAAGTTGGCGGACCATTCCAAATCTTTTGAGGTACACACTAATGCTTCTGACTTTGCCATTGGAAGGGTTTTGGAACAAGATGGGCACCCTGTTGTATGTGAAAGTCGAAAGTTGAATGAGACGGAGCGGAAGTATACGGTCCAAGAGAAGGAGATGATGGTCGTGGTACATTGCCTAAGAACGTGGAAACACTACTTGCTTGGCTCTCGCTTCATTGTCAAAACGGACAATGTGGCTACAAGTTATTTTCAGACTCAAAAGAAGTTCAATCTGAAGCAAGCGCGTTGGCCAGACTTATTGGCTGAGTTCGATATGGTGATTGAGTACAAGCCTGGATGAATTAACCAGGTTGCAGACGTACTAAGTCAAAAGGCTAAACTAGCCGCCTTGAAGCTCGAACACGTGGCCACGGTAAGCAAACTTAATGAGACTTTGCCAAGCCGTATACGAGAAGGGCTTAGCAAGGATGATGTGGCCAAAGACATCATTCAAGCTATTGAAGATGGAAGGACAAGGAGATTTTGGCAAGAGGATGGGCTTCTCTACACAAAGGGAAACCGTCTTTCTATACCAAAGTGGGCACCCTCAGAAGAGAATTGATGAAGGAGTGCCATGACACCCTGTGGGCTGGCCACCCAGGGCAGAGAAGGACCCTTGCTTTGTTGGAGACTAGGTACTATTGGCCACGGATGGTGGACGATATAGACGAGTACGTGAAGACATGCCTAGTTTGCCAACAAGACAAAGTTGAACATAGAAAACCGAGAGGGTTGTTGGAGCCATTACCTGTGCCGGAACGATCGTGGAAGAGTATCTCTATGGATTTCATATCGGTGTTGCCTAAGATGGATGGGATGGGGTCTATCTTAGTTGTGGTAGATCGGTTCTCCAAGTATGCTACTTTCATTACTGCTCCAACAGATTGCGCAGTAGATGAAGCAGTCCAGCTGATCTTGAAAAATGTGGTGAAGTATTAGGGAGTCCTTAAATCAATTATAAGTGACCGAGACCCTCGGTCCACAGGGATGTTTTGGACGGAGATGCTCAAACTCTTGGGGACAAGACTTTGCTTCTCCACGAGCTTTCACCCCCAAACAGACGGATAGACAGAGCACACGAATGCATTGCTGAAGGAATACCTAAGGCATTTCATGAGTGCAAATCAGAAAGATTGGGTGAAGATTTTGGATGGAGCCCAATTTTGCAACAACTTGCAAAAGAGCGAGTCAACAGGCCACAACCCCTTTGTGGTTGCAACAGGCCTACAACCTTTCACACTATTGACGGTAGGGACCAGCTATGAAGGCAAGAGTCCTACAACCTACTAGTTTGCCAAGAACTGGCATGAACAGGCTGACATAGCAAAATCCTATCTGCACAAAGCCGCTAAGAGGATGAAGAAGCACGCGAATGAAAAGAGGTAGCCACTTGAGTTTAAGGTGGGGGACTTCGTCATGATAAAGTTACCACCCCAACAGTTCAAGGTTTTGCACGGTAAGCACAAAGGGTTGGTAAGGAGATATGAAGGGTCTTACCCCATCATCAAGAGAGTTGGAAAGGTTTCATACCACGTCCAACTCCCACTATCCCTCTAGATCAATCCGGTCTTTCATGCAAGCATATTGAAGCCCTATCATGTAGATGCGGAGGATCCTTCACGAGGAGTTAGCAAACGTGCACCGCCATTGATGACTTCTCGTTTGACAAGGAGGTGGAAAACATCATTAGTGATCGTGTAAAGAGACGAAGGGGAGTCCAGCCTAAGACGAAGTACTTAGTGAAATGGCGTGAATTGCCAGAGAGTGAGACTACATGGGAAGAAGCCGAGACGCTATGGCAGTTCGAGGACCAGATCACGATGTACATGGAACGCAACGAGGACGTTGCATAATTTAGGTGGGGGAGAATGTCACGGAGCTCAAGCCCACAGTATACTCATTGGGCATGTGATCCCTTTGAGGATACATAGAGGAGGTTCTTGGCCAAGCCTTCTATGGATGGCTCAACCCATGTTCTAGAAGGAGGGATCTCTAGAAGCTCTCTAGAAGGTTCCGCACATACACCAAGTTCGGTCCGGTATATGCACTTGGGCATACACCCTAGTATTATATATAAGAGTCTAGAAAGGTCCATAGCTTGGTGGTAGTGGAATAGTCTAGAAGGATCCAAACCATTGGATCAATGAAAAGTGTATACAATCTAAAACATCCATTGCTCCCCATCAAAACTATAAATAGGGGAGAGTCTCTCATTTGTACACAACTGATAGGAGTGCATTACAATCTCTCTTGAACAAGTCCCTTGAGTCTTTTTAAGTTCTCTCATTTCTTTTATCAGGCGAAGGAGTGTAGCCCTTGCAAGTAAGAGTGAGAGTTAGGTTGACTTGTGTATTTGCAAAAGGAGTTTGCACACAAGTGTCGTACAAGTTAAGCAAAGGAGTTGCGACCCCGTGACAAGCTGCTCTGAACCCTCACCCGTCGTCGTCACCCCCCTACTACCGCCTGCTATCGCCGTCAGATCAGCCGGTCACCGCTCTCGCTGGAACAGCACAGAACCCCCCTGATACCTAAGTTGAGGGGGGAAAATAATTTCCCCCATCGACACTCTGTCCCACACAGCGTGCGAACTCGCACGTGTAGTTAGACATGCGAGTTTGGCAGGTGCGATTTTTTTATAAAAAAAAAAAAAAAACTTGCAAATCCTATTCTCAACCTATTTTTCCTCTGGACGATGCAATTTTGTCAGCCCTAACCGCCTCTAGTACTGCTTTTTCTCCGGACGATGCAACAATACGTAAAAATATAGTGTGTTAAAATTAGTATTTGATAAAATTTTCTTGTTTATTTATTTATTTTTATAATTAATCATGTGCACAGTTAATTGGCTCACGTAATTATTGTATTAATTGACAATAAATTGTTATCATTAAATAATATAATATCTAATTTAGTTAATTAATATATTTATTTATTTTAATTAAACATTAAATTACTTATTCGTGTTGTAATCATGTTTATTTTACCTAATTTGGGGTTTAAATATTATGTTTTAATTAACTATGCTATTATAAGTTACTCATTTTCTTGTTTTTTATAAGTTTCTCGTTTTCCACACTAATACCAAGTTTGAAATTGAATTTCATGTAGATGAATTAAATAAATTTGAAGCAGGAGATGAAGATGAACTTTAAATTTTAAGTTTGTCGACTAACCCCCCCCCCCCCCCCCCCCCCTATAATTCTCATATCTGCAATAACTTCAAAGTTTACATTTAGTAATAGACTCATATCGTTCTTCCTTGACACTAAATACAGTTCAAGCTTTGATTTATGGCAGTGATTGGGTTCGGGCTCTTCACAATTTAAAGATAAATCAAAAGGTGAATTTCTTTGATTAATTATTTATTATGATATTTTTTAGTATTTTTTAGTTTTATTTATTAAATTTTTGTTTTATGATTATAGCCTGAGAATAAGAGTGTAGAGATAATGCTACCAGCTACATGATTTTTCATGTTTTTCTCATCATGGTAATTTTAATATTTTTAACGACATTAAGTAACTAGTAGTTGAATAATATTTTTTTATCTGACAATAACTAATTTTATTTTATTTTTTTTATCATAGAGGGAGATTTTGGTCATGCAGGGACGTATATTATTTTCTAGCATGAAGAGAAACAACTATAGTTTGTAAATTTATAATGGATTTATAGTGTGATTGTAAATTGATAGTGATATTTCATTTAATTTTGTTGTGTTTGATTATTGTATGAAGTTTATTCATAATGTTATGCAGTGTATAGAGTGTTTAGACTATTTGATGAAGTGTATAAACAATTTCATGGAGTGTTTATGGAATGTATAGATAATTTTATGAAGTGTTTATGGAGTGTTTATGCAGGTATTATGTATATAGAGTATGCCCAATTTTAAGTACAGGTCATGCCCAATCTTATACATGTATTATATATATAGGATATGCCCAATTTTATGTAAAATGTATGCATAATTTTATATACAATTTATTTGATACATATTTTTTGAAAAGTTTTAAATGTATGTTGAAGCTCGAAGCTCAGCTCGAACTCGGTTAAAATTTTTGGGCTCGAGACGAGACTCGACTCGAACATAGGCAGATTCAGGCTCGACTTGACTCGATGCCACCCCTACTTGTAACCCATACTCTTGTCTCTCCTGCTTCGTCGTTGACTTTCATCTCCTCCCAAACCAGAAAGACAAGAGAAAAGGAAGAAAAGGAAGAAGCAATTGGATGAGGAACCTCCACGGTCTTATTATTGGTAGTGTTGCCGTTGCTTACTCACAATTAACCTTCCTGAAGAAAAAAAAATTGAAGAATAAGAATTTGTGTTTTAAAACCTCTTTTTGAACTAATAAACTAAAGATATTTGTACTCAGTAATCCATGTGAGATTATTTATAGTTTTGGTGTAGGTCATGATTCTACAGATGGGATAGTTTAGGAGTAAGCCTTCCTTTGTGACTATACAAGTGGATAGTTTAAGTATAGGCCCATATATGAGTACCTACTCTAATACCGTGTGAAGTTAGGTCCAAGTCTATCCCAAAATAACTAGCTCAATTTAGAAAACATATTTTTTAGCTAATAATCTCAATATATTTTGTAATCATGTGCATTATTCTTTCATAGGGTAGAATTTGGGTCACAAATGGCGAAAATCTCGTAGGAGTTAATGTTATTCATCAACCACATGGTGCATACGTGTTTTGAATTTCGATTTCGGAAGAAGAAATAAATAAACTTTCATGCATCTAAGGAGAGGTCGGGCCTGTTTCCCTTCAATAATGTCATCTTCCATCGCCATAACCAATTGCATCACAAAGATTTGGAGCTTTTCGTACTACGAAACCTCTTTTGTCCTTGATGACAGCCTCATTTCTTGGATGGGCATCCCCTTCTGCAACAACCTCGGCTGGTTAGGTTCATTAACCTCCTCTTTTCTTCTTCGGTTGACATACTCTTTATCCATTTGTGACAGCAGATACAGTACAAACTACAGTGAATACATGTTGAGGTTGAAGGAGGACTCTTTGTTCTTTTGAAGATATGCAGTCTACGGAGGTGTAGATTTAGTATTTTCTGGGTTGGGTATCCTCAGCAGTAATCTTCATATATGTTTCTGGGTTGGGTATCCTCAGCAGTAATCTTCATATATGTTTCTGGGTGCTTATTCTTCGATTCCTGAAAGAAAAGGAAAGAAGAGATTCAAACAGAGAGAAGAGACGAGAAATAATCCAATATCAAGTCACCGATCCACTTGTCAGGGTTTCAGCGAGTACAATCGAGAAAAATATTCGAGGTGTAACACCTCTGCTTCAGCAATTTAACTGTGATGTACTGGATTTCTCTACCAACCAGCACGGACTCTCTTTCTCTCTCACCCAACCATCGCCCTCTTTAATAAGAGAAAGCCTCCTTTCTCTCTCTCAGGAACTGGTAAGCTTTTAAATCGTCACAACAGCTTTCATGTTTTGGCTGTAAAGATAAACCCATTTTAAACGTCTGGCACAGGGACGCTCTCTGTACTCTTTTGAAGGGAAGAAGGAGAAACCACCCATTTAAAGCGACACCAGACTGCTGCCACATTAAAGAGAGAAGACCCGTTAAAGATTCACAGGAGTACTTCTCTTCAATGGAAAGGTTAGGTAAAGCTGGCGCCTGCCATCCATTATTTATTGTCCTTGACTTTGCTTTTTCTCACCTCCATAAGACTCCTGGGCGAACTTGTCTTTCTTGGCTGATGGTGGAGAATTACATGAAGAGTGTCCGATTAAAAGTTATTAATTGGAACTCATTTACAGGGCAACGGAAGAAATTTCTTCAGGCTCTATCCTTGTCTCTCCTCTTGTCTGATAATGAAACGATCTTTCTTTGCTATCTCCACTTTTCCTTTTTTTAGCAGCGCCGCCTTCAACAAACAGATGAAAAATGCCAAGGTTTGTCGTCAACCCTAATTTTAGGTTCAGATGAGAATGAAGAAACCAGAGCTTAAACATCTAAAGCAGTCTTGAATCTCTGTAACTTGCAATTCTTACTTGAGTAAAAGAATACGGAATTCAAGGAAGCGAACACTCGCACAAAATTATTCAGAAAATCTCATTATATTTGCTGACAAAATGTTATTCTTTTAAAAGCAGGAAGTAGGTATAGGAGGCAGTTGTGAAACATAGAGGGGCTACCAGTAGACGTTGGGCAACATGTCTAGATTTCAGAAGCTTAAGCTTCTCTTGGTTTTAGCACTGATGCAAATGCCAAATCCAAGGCCAACAAGAGCCTTCTTCAGATCAGGAACCTGATCTTCTTTATCTCTTTACTCCGCTGGTAAAAAATCCAGTTTCTGCAGATCCTAATATGATCCCTCTTTATGCCTGAAGAGCATCAATTATTCTGCTGCCGCCATGTCTCCCTCAGAAAAGCTCTTTATAACCGATCTCGATGACTCTCCCTCCCTTCAGTCCTCATTCGTCCACTGTTCTGTCAAGAGATGCAGAGCCCAATGGCGAGCCATTCTTCCCTGTTCACATTCCTCTTTCCCTCCCAAGGGCAAAGGTGATTTATGCCCTTCCGCTGGCGAATATAGCAGGTTTCTCTTTTGGGAGAAACATCCATTTCCATGAACATGGATGGAATGCTTGGGGTTGGCTGGCAGTCTGATCTCTGTGAAGCAAAACAGAATGAGAATCAGAACAGAAGCTCTATGTTAATTCTTTTATTCATCAAAGGTCTTGCATGTGGAAAGGAGGATACCTGGTGCAGCCAAGGATGACTTGCCGGAAAGCTTTCCATATTTTCTCTTTCCATTCATGTCGAAATTTTATAAGTTTTCTCGTCTGAAGTCGCTCGGCAAGTTGTCTTTGGCTACATTTTTCTCCTCTTTTTCTCATGCAACACCTGAGATGATAAGCCAGAAGGTGATGCAGGCTTTTTGCAGGATTAGTTGTATCGGCTGACGTTAGAATTCACAACTTTGTTTCTGCTGGTAATCTGTTGTTCAGAAGCTTTTCTACTAGTGGAAACCATTCTCCAGATATGACTGCTTTCATCTTCTGCATAAATGCTTCAATTGCTATTATTTGAGTAACCGTTTATCTCCAGATATGACTGCTTTCATCTTCTGTATAATGCCGAATTCTTAATTTTTTTCTGCGCTAGATAGTGAAGCAGAGAATCATCCCTGACCCTGACAATGTCGATTTCATAATTTTTTGGACGATTAATATTAAGTTCTTTTTATCATATCTTCACAAGCTTAAACTACGAAGATGAAGCTCCTTCAATCGTGTTTTTACTTGTCACCTCGTGGATAATCTTCTCTGTAGGCTGCTGTGGTGGCCGATCTGCTGTTCTGTTTTACTGGAGACTGCTGCTACTGCTTTGAGCAGAGGTGGTGTAGTCTCGCCGATAGACATGGCGACGAAGCAGAGGGAAACCTGGAACAATTCATACCCTTTTGGAATAGAAGATGCCTCGTCTACTTCTTACTGCCCAAAGAACGAACTCTACTAGCGTGCATTGTTATCTTTGGTTTTTCAGCAGAAATCGCTTCTGTCTGGACAGACGAAGCTGTTACTTGGGAGATGATCGATCCCATTCACGAGAGACGTCCGTGATCGATGCTGATAATGACTGGCTTTTTATTAGTAGACAGAGAACCCATGGGTCTTCCACTCACCCTGTAGAGGTTTAGAGTGTGGGTAAGGTTAATTTATCATTTGAATAATTGTTAAATTGGGTCGAATGACCTATCCTAAAATGACTAGCCACTTACGTAATATTTTCCGATCTAATAAATACAAGATCTTTATATTCACTAATGTATGTAGGATCATTATTTTAAACAACAATAAAACCCATTATGGGTCAGGCCAATCACTTTTTCACGTCTCCATTTTTTTAAATAAGAGAAGGTTTAGGGTTTAAGGTTTAGGGATTAGGGTATAGAAGGGAGTGAGGGTGATTGGGCCTCCTCTCTCCCTTATCTACTTGTTTATTGAATCTCATAATTTGAACTTCAATTTTTAAGTTTTATCTTTTGCACCCAATTGAGGAGTAGGTAGATTAATTATAATCTTTTAAAAAAATTTCTTTAAATACTTATTTTTATTGGTCGGAGAAATATTTCTCTTCCATTTTCTTCTCCCGTCGTATTTTTATACAAAGTAGTCAAATTTAACTACAGGCCCTAGTTTAAAAAAACATGTCCATGACTGAAATTGAAATTAGGGCAGAAATGATGCTCATAATTGGTAATTGCCCAAAGTCCTTATATTAACTCCTTCCCGTTGTCAATTTCGAAAGGGATGATTTAAGAGTCTAATAGGTCTCCTTCATGCAAACTTCTCGGTGAATTTCTTCATCAGATGCCGTCATGGCGCCTGCAGCCGAAAGCCCCCAAATTTGTTCACTCTGCTTTGTACGTATCATGAGAAACAATATTTCAACGACCAGATACAAAACGCCAGTGAGAACCAATTCAGTTCTTGGTGGAAGTACCAAAGATCGTCTCCTCCCTCTCGAGTTTAATATCTAACTGGGTCTACCTGGTGTTCTCAAGAGGAAGAAGATAGACGCTGCTTCAGCAAAGATGTCAAAGACAACTCCATCGGAACCTTCTCCCTCCAAGCTCTGGCCCATCTCGATCCTGTTGCTCAGACTTCTGACCTTCCTCTTCCTCATCGTTTCACTCATCGTCCTCGTGACAGATTCCGTGACGCTCACCTTGGATCTTAGAACTGTCAATCTTCACTTCAACGACATCTATGCCTACAGGTACGACTGCTTCCCACTTAAAAACCGTGAACTGATCAATCGGTTCTCGATAGCTTGTAATCGTTTTGTTCCGCGATGCAGATATCTGCTGTCGGCTGCAGTGATCGGATGCTCCTACACGCTTCTGCAAATTCCCTTTGCTGTATACTACGTTAGCATGGGAAAACGGATGGGAAGCACCGAAGGGCTTCTTCATTTTGATCTTTTCACGGACAAGGTTTCTTCTATCTATTGCAACTAGCTCCAATCCTGTTCTAGCTGCAGAGGTTTGGATTAATTACTTGTACTTCCAAGAGTTCTGATCATGTCAGGGTATTGTGAACAGCTGATTACGCTGCTGTTAGCGACCGGCGTTGGTGCTGGATTTGGGACAACTGGGGATTTTAAGAAGATCTTGGACAGCGTGGTGGACTTGCTGGAAGACTACGGGGAGTTCAACACAGCCGTATCCCTTTCGAAGCTCGACAAATTCTTCAACATGGTTCATGTATCTACTGGGTTTCTTCTTATTGGATGCGTTTGCATGACTGTGTTGTCCGTTATCTCCTCCTATGCTCTCGTTAACAGAGGAGCTTCTTCTTGAGCCCTGTACTTCAATCTTTCTTCCCTATTTTGATCAGTTTATGAATTACAAATTTCTGGGCTATCAAATTCTTCTTCATATTTGACCTTTTGGGCTTATGAAGTTATTATTTTCTTTGGAAATAATTATTTATATAAAATTTATTTTGGTTTTTTTATGCATACTTCATTTTTCCAATGCATATTTTTGTGTTTTCATAAATATAAGGAATCAATAATTAGTGTAAAGTTTAATCAATAATTTTGAAGCCATATTTAAGTTTATATTTGAGCAATTAAGTAATAACCACGTCATTATTAATTATGAAAACGTCTAGTGATATTAAGTTTAGTCATATAAGGTTAACGATATTAATAACTATAATTAATCATAAAATATAATAACTCAACCCCACAAGGTAATTATTATATTTAATTTATTATTTATGATGGGATCTAAACATTTTGTTAGTTGCACATGTGTACCGATAAATATAAGGTAATAAAAAAATACTGATAAATTTTATTTCTAAACTCTACGATAATTTTTTCAAATATTTTTTTTATTTTATAAATATTTTAAATCGATAATAAAAGGTGTTAATCGGAAAGAGTAAGATTTTTTAATTAATTAATATACATATTTTATATTTTATTATTGTAAATATAAGGTAATAAAATGTGTACCAATAAATTAGATTTTTAAAATAAAAAAATCTCAATATTTTTTAATTAATAAATATTTTAAATTGATAATAAAAGGTGTTAATTAGGTAAGAGTAAGATTTTTTAATTAATTAATATAATTTTAATAATTTATTATTTTAAATATAAGGTTAAAAAGAATTACAGATAAATTTGATTTTTAAACACTAAAATAATTTTTTAAATACTTTTCAATTAATAAATATTTTAAATCGATCATAAAAGGTGTTAAATAGGTAAGAGTAACTTTTTTAATTAATTAATTTACTTTATTTAAAATAAAAGGTAAAAAAAAAGTGTACAGATAGATTTGATTTTTAAACTCTAAAATAAAATTTTCAATTTTTTTTAAGCAAAGCCACTCCCCCCCACATCGGCCTTCCTCCCTCTCAGCCTCCATCTCCTCTCCCTCTCGACCTCCGTCGGAGAGCACGAGAGGCCGAGCCTATGTCACATAGCCTCTCGCCCTCCCGACTTCTCTTCTCTCTCGGCCTCCCTCTCTTCTCCCTCTCGGCGTACCATCGAAGCCCCGCCTCCATCGCCGTTGCCCGTTGGCCCGTCGTTGAGGAAGACGATGGTTTAATTTTTTCTAAGTTAGGAAAAATTAAACCATCGTCATAAAATATAATAATTTATATTTTTATTTATTTTATAGTTACTATATTAAATTAGTGATTTAATAGTCACAATTAAAATATTTTAAAAATAAATATTTGATAAATTATTTTGGTTTAATTATCCCTTCGCTATAATTAATTAAACCAATGGTTTTAAAATTTGTGACAATATATTATTAATTAATAATACATAAAAAATATATTATGTGATTGATAAATATATTTAATTATTTATTATATTATTTTTTATTATTGTATTAAAGTAGTGGTTTTTTAATGTTAAATCATATCTTATATCATTAAAAATTAATATATTTATTTATTATATTCGCTTATGTTATTATTTATTTATTTTTAATAATTTATTCTCGTCACACGTAATTATTGTATTGATTTATAATTAACTATAATCATTAAGTAATATAATATATTATAATACTACATGTTAAATCACTTATAAGAGTAGTAATCATGTTTATTTTGGTTAATTATCTATATAGATATATGTTCTATTTAAGTATATTATAAAATGTTACTCATTCTCTTGTTTATATCATACTTTTCATTTGGGGCACTAATACTGAAATCTATTTTCCAATACATTTGAATTCGTCTACACTAACACTTAAAGATGAGTTGAAGTTGAATCAATTCATTTAAGATGAATTAAAGTTTTCACTTTATTTCAAGTTCATTGTGAACTAACCCCCCCTAACCCCTTAATCTAATGAACTAAATAATACGGGAGTAATTCATCGCATTTCGTTTTGGACTAACCCCTGGTATCATCCTTAGGGCTTCAATGGCTTTCTGGTAGCTAACCCCATCGGCCGAGCCAGTGTTCTTCGTAGGCTAACAATTGATCAGTATTCTCTTCTTCGCTGTGTCCGTTAAGCTAACTCTCCAGCAATATTACAAGATAGACGAGGAACTGGGTCACCTTTTCAAGTTAATATAAGAACCAAAATTACGTTAAAGAGTCTTTTCATTTGATTTGCCGTTACGAACGATTTCAGTTCGATTTTGGATATAAATGCTGGATATAAACCGGGGATACGAAAGCTTGGAGGTAGGGGACGATTGAGTGGTCTTGTAAATTAATGTGATGGTGCATCTGAACACTCATCATCCAACGGCAGAGGGCCCTAGTCGGCACAGAAATGGCGGATCTGGGCGGTTGCTTGGGTGTCCGCATCGGAGGAACAAGGCTGCAGGAGACATAAAAAATAAAAAAAGAAATCATCATATATCAGGTGGTATAGGCCAATTTCATGGGCTTAGGCTGGGTGCTTGTAAGTGGATTGTACCAGGGGCCCAGAAGTAGACCCAAAGGGTTGATTGGGCCCATTATGTTACTGAATAAGATAAGTAGATGATACGTATAAGTGGGGAGTGATCATTTTATATTGGGTAAAGCTAAAAGCTTGGGCAAAGGGGCTAATGCTTGGTAACAATTTAAGTATTCACTTCAAAATCATATATAAATCATCAGGTTTGTGTCAAAGAGATTATTGTTAGCATGGATTATAGTCTTAGATTAGGACATGACAAGGGATTTCGGTGTTCGGAATGCCCCCAGACTTTGGCTGAGCTTCAGTCGGTCCTATGTATATTGCAAATCAAGGAGTTTTATCTATAAAATTATAAGGTTGAGCAATAAACCTCTTTGCCGTCATAAGTGGGTTAGTCATTAGCACATAATTAAACGCAATTCAACGTGAGTTAGGTCTAAACCCAAAGTCGGTCTCTATGTAGGAGACAGTTGTTACTAAATTAGCATAGCTTATGATTTAGAAATGTATTAATTTATTGGGCGGGATAATAGACTTGTTAAGTGGTTAGTCATTTTGAGAAGAAATAAAAAAAAAAAAAAAGGATTTTACGATGAAATTATTTCATCGAAAATTTCATTTATACATTTAGTGCCTATATTTAAGGCAATTGGAGAAGGGTTTACTAACATTAATCCAACAAGTAACAATAATTTTCACATTTTAATTAAGGGGAGAAAAGAATAATTAGTTATTTAAAATTTTATTAAATAAAAATTGAAATCTTGTCCTGAGGTCACAGATACCTCCATTGTTGACATAAACTTTACGTACAAAGTGTCTTCTGTGTACAGTCGTCGTCTACCCGTCAACGTCTCATTCTCTCTCTGCGCGAGCAGTCTAAATTCCATGAGAACCCCGTCGTAGGTACAATTGCGTGAAAATATCTGGGATGAATGGGTGAAAACTGGCAAAAGTAAAATCTCTGCAAAACCCTGCTCCTTCAACCTCCATCTCCATTAACGATCCGCCATTGCATGTGACCCATTACTCCAGGCCTCGCTTTGTTCTCGGCCTCGCTAGAGGACATATGAATGAAACAAAAGGAGTCATAAAAGCCATTACGACTCTCTTGGCTAAGTCCTTCGCGCTTCTTCTCTCCCCCCAACCCTACCACTAAATTCAGATGTCAGCTTCTGTGAGCCAAACAGAAATTCAATGAGAGTAGAGACGAGCATTTATCCCTGTTTCCAGGCGTTCGATAATGGCTCCCAACCGCCCTGAATTGAAACTTCCTTCCCGGCTACTGTAGTTTCGCGTTCAATTAAAGAAACTGAGCGAACGATTACAGAAGGTGGAATTGGAATTCGGATCTACCTTTTGAAAACGCGGAAAGATTCAATTAGCTAGATCTCCGGCCCGGGTAACTTTTGACCTGCGATTCGATGTTTTTAGCTTAGAATATATTCTGCAAGAAGATTTGGTTCACATGTTGCTTGATTATCACTTCACGTAGCCTTGCTTTCCCCGTCAACGACCTCATTATGTTGCTGCCTGGATACGCTTAAAGATAAGAATGGCGGAATGGCGGGAACTGTTGAAAGAGCAAGATTACAAAAGGGTAAGGGTTGAACGAGGAGACGAGGTTGATGGGACCATGAAGTCGCCCCACGCGGAATCATCCAGCGTCTGTAAATCGTGGGGCAGTAATGGGCCCCGGAGTTGGTGCAGATCAATGGAGTGGGTTTGTCTTTATAGAGAATGGATTATATGGCAGCGAACGGGACGACTGCAGACAATGTTAGGACACTAAAATCGTCAAATCAGGCCTTGGGGGAGGGAATCTGTGGGAGATCAGTAGGCAGGATGTGATTGTTGGGAGGAGCAGGAGATAGATGCCTCCGAGTTGTCCCCCTGCCATTGAATCCATCAACTGTTCGGCCTAGCTTGAGATGATCAGATTGACTCAAGGGAGGTCTCCATCTCTCTCTCTCTCTCTCTCATGGTAAATGGATTAAAACTGTTCCGAGAAGCAAAACTGTTGAATTGGAGGAAGAACAGTCTCCAGAATGCTGCCGTTTGTCCTTTAATGGCACCCAGTTAACGGGTCCAAGGACGTGTACTTGAAATGACAAGAGCAAACTAATGAAGTTCAGTTTTAGGATAAAAAAACTAGGGTTTCATCTGTGGGGATGAAGCTTTTTCTGGATTTTCAGCTTCTTCCCTTCTCTGGGAAGGATTCTCGTGGTAATAAAAGCCAGATTTGGCAGCTTAATCAAAAAAAAATTGAAAGGATTTGCATCGGTCAACTATTACTGTATCATCATCATCATCACTGCCCTGCTGACTACTTTGACTACTTGACTAAGTCAAGACTCCACTCGATTCACAATTGTTTTCTTCACCTGACTTTCATATATTTTACTCCTTTAATCATTAATCATAGGTACAGAGTCTGGTCGTGCGATCAGAGCCCTCTTTTTGTCTAACATCTTTAATACTTACCCATGGTTTCTGCTTCTTCCAAATACAAGAATTCGGAAAAACTGACACCGAAATCAATCAAAGTATGCTTAAAACGATAACCCAATTGCAAAGTCATTGAAACACTCGAAAGCTTTGAACGCAGGAAAGGAAAGAGCATCAAGCCCGAACCCACGAGATGCAGAGCTTTCAGCTCACTTAGGCTAAGGATCTGAATCTTCTTCTCAAAATTTTCCATAAACAAATTAGTAACCAATTACATTAGTGTCTGCAATCTCATGAACTACATCAGTTGAAGCTTGAAGAAAGTTTTCAAGAGAAGACCATGAAGCATTTGAGAGAGAGACGTAGAGGGGAACAAAAGGAGCTTTTGGGCGAGGGAAGAAGAAGAAGAAGAATAAGTTGCAATCTTAATATGGTCAGAGCTTTTAGCATGTGAAAATGGGGTTTGGCTTTTCGTTTTCTCTACGGCGCCATCATTTATTTCCTCTCTCTATCTCGCCCCCTCTGACAACCCATTTACATCTAAAAGATTTTTTTCCAAAATCATATTTTTTCTTAAGAAATACAAAACCTTCAGCAACGCCAGAATTTTCTTCTTCGTTTTCTTTCTTCTGTTTTTCCCTTTCTACGGAGACTTCCTCACAGACTAGTTCATGAGGGTGCACCAGATATTTTTCTGAAACCCCACCACTTCTTCGATATGGTATCATTGTCACCGACTTTCTCAGAACTCTTTCTCACTTTATTTTTTGTAACATCACATAATTGCTCTCCAGTTAATTTTCTGCAAATACTGTCTCTCTCTCCCTCTCCCTCTGTCTGGTCTGCTACCTAACGAAAATAAGTGAGAGAAGCAGATAACCAAAACCCTCTCTTTTGGCAGATTATACCCAGGTTATTCATAAAAAATAAATGAAACCTCGCCAGTTGCACCCAGCAGGGCCCCGGGACTGTGCTGGGCTATTCTAACGTGTCAAAAGCTGGGGCACTAAAGTGGATAAATTAAAGAGCTGCTCCTCCTTTCTCCATTGCGATGCTTTTTGTTAAACTTTCCTTGAGGAAAGAGTCGTCCCTTTTGTATGTGAGCCACCAGTCCATGTGCCTCCATCACCTTCACACAATGGTGGGTGGATCATTTCATACGAAAGACAAAAAAAATGAAACAAAAAGTGATGTAAAAAGCACTGGGAGTGGTAGCATGTCACTCTAAAAGGAATAAGATAAGAAAGGTATTGCATCGAGGGGAGGGAGGGAGGGGAGAGAGAGGGATTGCCTCAGGCGAAAGAGACAAGAGAGTTGATATAGAAGGATCTAAAGACGAAGGCTTCTTTTATCTATGGCTTCACATCATTAAATGGCTTTCAGAAAAGGTAGCCCTAGAAAACCCTAATCATTCAGCTGAATGGATACTTCCATCTAGGCATTTGGGGCCACGGCCTTTGTAAAGATTCCAAAACAAAGCTGCATGGCGAGTGAGCTTTTTCTCCCTTGTTTGCCTTTTCCCCTTTTCTTAGACGTGTTTTGGTGATACCAGTCAGATTTAAGGGATGCCAGTACAACCCTAAAAGATGATATACACCCTATACAACTCAAGATTCCCACTTAAGAAGTTCAAACATCTTTTTTATCCTATAACTTTGTGATCTCTTCACTTATCATATATGTTCTCATTAGATTTATCCCATGTTGTATTTATCTTCTCGCGTAAAGTTTATATTTTTTATTCTAAATAGTATAAATACCACCTTTAATCAATTGTAAAAGTGTGCTTCAGTTCAATATCTAATATGGTATCAGAGTAGGATCTGATCTATCATCTCAAGTAGTTTAGGTTCGTATTCTATTTTTTTTTCTTTCTGTCATGTCACAGTGACCATTGTTTTCTTGGCATTCGCACCTCCATAGTGAACTTTTCATATTACAAATTATATATTGATGAAAAAATCTTTTAGTCTACTTGTTATCACAAAAATAATATCGGTACCCTCACACTCGATGCCATTGTTTTGGCTCGTATTCCATGTAAAAATATTCTTAACACCTTTTATGTGCATTTTTTCTTTGATATCATGAGTACAGGACTAGCCAAATTAGAAGGTGTTGTCGCAAGTAATCAGTATAATATCTTTCTTATTGTGTATAATGGATGTACCAATAGTAACGAATTTCAATTATCAGGATACAAATACATACGAACCTTCTTAAACAAACCATGAAAGGTCTAAACCCATTTCACCTCTTCTCTTCCATCTTACATAATCCAAACCATAAACATCAAATCTTACAGGGCATCGTCTCCTCTTTTTTTCAAACGAGACGGATTTTTTCCCGATCGATCATTTTAGCTTCGGTATCACTCAAAACCATGGATCTGAGAGGCCGAAGTGATGGAGGACCTACTCTCTTTTTGGACAGCCACACCATAGAAGGACCCACCTCGTGGAAACTCTAAAAGGGCTTCCGATTCCACTTTGTTCTTTGGTCCTTGTCTCCACAACTTTAGACGTGTGATATGGTGTCTTTTACTTCTCTCTGCAGTTTCAGAAACGAACCTTTGCACCACATGGTCTGTTATACTTTTGGGGGGCCTTTTTCCCCTTTTTTCCCTGATCTGATTAGTATTAGACTGATACCTGTTACTGGTTCAACAATGGCGATGACTCTGGAATGCCAGACGTAACCTTGTAAAGCACAAAGGAGATATGGTTCAGTAATCATCGTCAATACTGGGGACAGATTGACACGACTTGCTTCCTGTAAGCTCGTGTATTATGCCTTTCGATTAGACTAAATCAACGTCTCACTCTCAACTAACTGGCGTCGACAGCACAGTGAGAAATTTGACGCATTTCTGATTTCAGCGGATCACTCGATCAATCTCTCCTTCATGCATGCCCATTTCTAGATAAAAGATTTCGATTCAAACGGTATCTCCAGAGGAAAGTAATGATGGATTGTCCATCCAATGCCGAAAGTACTGGGTCTAGGAGTTGTTTATTCTATTCAAGCCTTGTAATGGTAATGGTGGTTCTAAGCGATATAAGTAGGGTACTGTTCGTGTCATCAAAGTTTATTTTGACTAACTTTTGCATTGAAATGTTTTTCTATTGGTAAATGAATTCCCTTTTCGCCAGCTTTTGGTGCCCTGTGTATCTTCTAGGTTTAGCTAGTGATTGAATTACACAGAGAACCTCCCCTTTTAGTTCTTTTGCGGGATAAGAATATTTGAGTTAAAACCAACTCAAATAATAAAAAAAAATTATTTTAGTGGATTAAGATGATATTAAACTTGTAACAGTTCCAAGAAGTAAGGCTAGAAGTCGTGCCCAAGCAATTTGAGGCTCAAGATGGGAACAATTCTGTGAGGTCGACCGACTTAATGCACAGTTGCTGCTGAGTTAATAATGGTGGGCACGTCTCACCTAAACTGAACCGATCTTAAAACGCAGGAAGTTTTGGTGGAATGAGAGCCACTCCTCCAGTTTTGGCTTTACTTTCTTCTACCCTTTACCAAACGAGTCCTCTAATTGCAGCACGCATTTGCAGGGACGATTCCTGCAACTAAAATGAAAACAAATTCTGACCCCCACTCCATCGATCATTTTTACTGTTTGATGCCTTGTACCCATTCCCCAGCTGAAGACGTTTGGTTTCATGTCGATTGTCCTCACCTGTGCCAGTACAAATGTTTCAGAAATTGAGCCATTCCTACCAGGAAAAGAGAAGATGCCGTCAAATCTCAGGTCATCCTTGGCCTCAACTTGCTTCTCCCCCATTAGATTTTAAAGAGAAGTTAGATTAACAGTCCAACTCTCTCTCTCTCTCTCTCTCTTGTCACAACCTAACAGTGACGATTTTTGAAAAAGGCGAATGCTTTTCTCTTGAACCAGAGAAAGGTAGGAAGGTACTGGATGGTTCCATGGCTGCCATTTTGGGAGCAGGATGTGGTTTTCCTTATCTCAACCATATCGTCAAACAGTGATGAAAAATCTCTTGATCACTCAATAATGTATTTCTTTTCGTTTTTTCTGATGATCACTGGTCACTGTTTCCCTGTTTCTTTACAAAAGAAAAGAGCAAAGGAAGAAGATGAGTTGGGTATGTCAAGCCTGTTAAACAGTGTTATCTACATTGTCTACATTGTCCACAAGAATAAAAAGGGGAAAGGGGGAGATATTAATTCCTAAGCTTATCATCTTCATAGCTGCACTTCTCTGTGATGCCTCAATTATGAAAATTCTTCATATCAACTGACAGAATAATGGTATGAAATTGTTCAATATGGAGTTTCCTGACTTGGGTCCCACTTGTTTCTCGCTGTCTAGATCATGACCGTTGATTTTAATAGGTCAAACGTGTTGTATACCACCATGGGGATGAATAGATGAGTGGGGCAGACCTTACCAACCTCCTCACATGGATGTCTCACCACCCATTTTAGAGAGGACAACTTTACATGCTAATGTGATATGAAATGATACCAGGCCAGTCACCCTTTGCAAAGGGGCCCTCCCAATTATCTGTTACCGAGTCTTATGCCAACTCAGACTATAGGTTACTCATCAATTGAACCAGTGACTTGATGTAAATAAGTCTCATTCATGTTCACCTGTGTAAGCAGGAAGTATAATCTACTACTCCAATTGAACCAGTAGATTACCGACAACCGGATAAATCTTTGGTTTACCAAAAATAAATGCGAAGCATCGCCATCTAAGCAGCTCTGCAAGTAGGAGATTGATGTAGATAGACCGTGAAAGGCCATCTCTTTGGTGTTTTCCTTTTCAAAAGTTTAAGAAACCCCGACATGATAAGGTCATATAGAAGATTCATTTCCATCACCCACTCTAGCCGTGGATGTTATCTTTGTGACTTCAGAATCGGTGAGAATGTCTCTTGATAATCTACGTCATATGTTTGTGTAAATTCTTATGCTTCTAGCCTCGTCTTGTACCATATAACCACTCTAACGGATTTTTACTTGATGGAGAATACCCTTTTACACCCCTCTGTGTTTTTATCTTCAATTAAAGGACAATACTCTAACCCTCATATTTCATAAATGCCTCCGTTCCTTCCTTCGGGCTTGAGCTCACCTAGGGTTTTTTCAGAGCTTCATCGACACTTGTGGGAACATGGTGTGAGTAGAGTTCATTTACAATCTTTTTGAAGGGTTCAGACAGTTCTTTTGTAAACACATAATTGGCAACAAGATATTTCGATCTTTGTTCATTCAGGGGAATATTTGTTCAGTGGTTTGCCCTGATTACACCTAACAAGTAATTATTAGCCAACAAAAAGTGGCGTTAATCAGCCAAACACTAAGAGGGATTGCAAGAAAGAAAATCGCAACGGTCAAGATCAGTCTGTCCTAGATGTATGGCGTCACACCAGAGACAGACAAGCCACATTAGAAGATCGCATCAATCCGCAGTCTGCGCGTCGGTTCCTCTCAGATGAAAGCCATCAGCCCCTTGCTCCCTGCGCTGGGAGAGGCCACAAACGCCACCAGACATCCCACTACCGGCTGCCCCTCGAGCGTCAAGCACCAGTCAAGCGTGCAAGCTGAATGTATCTCTCCGCACAAGATACAAAAGGAAGAAGCTACGAAGCAGACAGAAAGATAAATGAATGTGTTGGTCATTTGATCTGATCACAGCCATTATGTGTTTGGAAGCACCTTACAGCCATTAAATTCCTTCCAAACCGCACGTTCCGTTGGATTTCTCTCCATAATAATCAGCTCTAGACAAGAAAAAACAGATAGAGAGAGAGAGAGAGAGAGAGAGAGAGAGAGAGAGAGAACAACTTGGTTAATTGCTCGTTTTGATGATTAAGAAAGAAACCAGCATCCTATCCCTTTTGTTACTGGTTTAATCTTGTTGCTTAGTCCAATGTCACCTCCTCGTATGCTTCCTTAATGGTAACATGATTATCAAATGGGGTTTCTCTAACATGGGTAATGATAAATAAATGAGTGCATTATGGTGAGTTCATCATGTATGAGCTTATTAGCAATTTTGGGTTGCTTTCCAAAAGGAAGAAAAGATAAGTGGGAAAGCATGTGGAGTTTAATTCATCTCTTGTGCACATTCACTTTAGACTATTCAGTCTAGTACTTGAAGGCTTTTGTGAGCTTTCATGGCTGGACCACTGATCAACTTTAACTGATCATCACACATGAGCAGGAAACGGAGTAAGGTCCACAACACAGTCCTCTAATGGAGTTTCTCAATCTCCTGCACGAGTACTACTACCTCAGCGACTGTAAATAATTTCAATAATATCAATGCAGCTTTAATTATTTAAGAAACTACAATTTTGTGGACCGAAATCACTGATGAACTCCGTAAACTATACATCGCAGTCGGAAATAATATATCGGTCTCTTGATAATCTATTCATTAGATTAATCTTATTCATTGTCGATAGAACACTAGTAATCTTGGATGAATATTTTCAACTTTAATTGGTTTGTTAACTTTTGCTACTAATTTATGAGATCTTGTAACAACTGGTTCATTATTTTTTATGATCAGAAGAATTTGTTTTTGAGGGTTTAAGGGTATTAGAAGGATTTCAAGTCTAGGAAAAAGGATATTTCTCTTGAGAATTGCTACTAGGGTTTAGGGAAACAATAAATTTTGTTTATTATTATTTTTTTTAGCAGAGCTACACTATACTTAAAATTTTAATGGTTAAATTATTTTTAGCTTATAATAAAAATATTATTTTTGGTAGGGATGCTCATATGGGTATTCAACCCTTAAATGTCCAATATATTGTCAATACATATCGTGTATCGATACTATCTAGTCATGTTAGCTCTCTAATCTGCATGACTCAAATCTGAATTCGAGTCGACTTGGTGATGTACAAATTATAATTTTGTTATTTTTTTCTTAGAGCTATAATAATAATTACTACAAATTTTAATAAAATAGCTAGCAATTTTTCAACATAACACCTATAAGATATCGATTTCCTTGCCGGTCATAGTAATAATTACAAAAAAAAATTAATTAAAAGCATATTCTTTTATAATATATAATTTATGTATATATATTTTTCCTTTTTCCCGTGGTAAATAAATAAATAAATAAATAAATAAATGGACTAGGAAGTTTCTAACCCTAATCATTAAAAAGGAAAATAAAGCGAAAGAAAACAAAATTTCAGGGGGGCACAAACCCTTGTAACCTCATCATCGCCTCCGCCTCCGTAAAATGCCGGTAAAATCCGAAATCGAAACCACCACCGATGTGCGACTATAAAAGCCAAAGTTTCGTAGCGGTACAAAACGCCAATCGCTCCGCAGCGCCCGAGTCAGACCTCCGGAGGGCGGACCCATTCGCCCTTGTCGGTCCTCGGATCCCCGCCAATCATGCTCACGTCTACCACATTTCGCTTCCTCCGCCGTCCTCACCTGCCAGCTAAGATCCCACTCCTTCTCAATCCGCTCCCGCCACGTGTACTTCGGCAGGCCCTCGTGTGTCGCTTTTTGACTATGGAGTACGTTTTGTCTTCATGCTCTCAGATGGGACAACCGCGGCCAACGGTTAAGATATAAAAGGAAAGCTTCAAATCTGGACAGTCGTCATAATGACGCCATAGACAGAATCTATTGACGCCGTGAACTGACGCCGTGAGGCAACTACTATGGGACCCCGGGGGGGTTCGCACGTGAAGTCATGATACTGGCACGAGTAAAAGGTTTGCCGTGGGCCCCAAGCACTCGAGTCCGCGTCTGCAGATCCCTGAGCCGAGTTGTCACGTGGGGAGGTGAAAAGGGTGCGTCGCACATGCGGTCGCTTTTTTACTGGACCCGCTTCTGGGTTTTGACCCAGGACAGTAAAGTCAATATCATAGTTAAAAAGGTTTGACCGAGCTTTAGGTTCTCATTAGTTTAATATAAAGATTAGAAAAAAAAAGGGAAGAACTCAGGCTTCGAGGTATGTTGTGAGCTGTCTCTATTTTTATTTCTTTTTGTTCGTGCCTTTCCTTTTCGTTTTCGAGTAATTTAGACTTTTGGACGGGAAAAAGTATAAAGGGAACAAATAAAAGAGGCCAGAAAAGCTAAAAAGGCCACCATTTGGATGCTGGGTTCCATGGAAAGAAATAATTTCGATCTCAACAATTCGTCCGAGTAGTTGCAGGTATCGATGTCAGGTATCAAATTTCAAACGTTTCGATTTAAATACTAAATACTGACTCAGAACTATTCAGGGCTTCCGAGTCGAAGCTTATCGAGTTTGCGACCCACAGTACAGAGAAACTCGAACTGGATACCTCCATGTAGAAAACCTAATGAGGGGGTGAGGGGGAGAGGGGGAGAGAGGGAGGGGAGTTCCTCATTTATGCATTCAAAAGGAAATGCAAAGGGGCTGGTAGTTTTGTTGTTTTCTACGTTTTGAAGTATTTTCTGAAAGTAGGGATTTCTGGCTCTGGAGGAAGAAGAGGCGTACAAAGTGTCTTTTGTGAGGATTGAGGGTCTCTGCTAGCGCCTCGCTTTATTTTTTTCCCTTTCTTTACTCCGCATCTCTCCCCCGCCTTTCTCCTTTAAATTTCTTTTGTTTTTCCTAAGAGGAGAAAGCTTGGCTTTTCAGTCTCCCACGATAACAGCACCACACTTACACTGTCAGCTTCTTCTTCCTCTTTTCTCTTCCGTTATCTTCTTCCAGTCATGGAAACCAGTACTGCTGCATTTGCACCCAAAAGAAGGAGAAGAGGGCAAAAGCACAATCGCTCTATTGTGTCGCTGCATGGTGGTGGGACCCCGTGTTCGGAAAATCCGGGTCCTTCATACGATCTGGGACCTGCTTAGCCTTACTGGGTGCTTCGTCTTGTTTGCTTATTATTCTTCTGAAGAAAAACAAAGGACGGAAAAGAGAAAAAGACGAGAGATATGGAGATGGAGTTGCATGGGTGTTTTAAAAAAAAAAAGGAGTTGAGAGAGAGAGAGAGAGAGAGAGAGAGAGAGAGAGACTCCCCGTTTTGTTTAAACTAAGCAGGTATGATTAGATTCGGATCGAGAAGGTGTTGGGAAGGATGATTGCAAGAAACATTCTCTTCGGATGCTGCATGTGTTGAGAATCGCCTCCCCATCATCTCCCCATGTCTTAACACCCAATAAACAAACAAAGATGGCTTGCTTTTCATGCATTATTATTATAATGTTAACAAACATTTAACATACGAAGCTCGATCGACTCTGCTCTGCTTCGATCTTCGTCTTCCTTTGCTGCTGCTTCATTATCTTCTCTCTCTTTGAATTTAATTAAACAACTCTGATGACGTGGAGGAATTATGGAGTGGGAATGGGCATGGGACCATCTCTTTTTCAGCCCAGGCAGCCACCAAACAAGACACAATAGTTTCGGTGTCGGGTGTCCTTTCTTGGAGAGCTGCTTTCTTCTTCCTCCGGACTCTTTATTCTGACACTCACTTAATGGGAGATGTACATCAGAGCGCTCTCTCTGTGACGGTAGGACTGTATTTTCAGTTTCACCACCCATGTTTGACATTCCAGTCAGCGGAACTGTTCTTCACTTCGGGCCTGAAAAATACTCGATTTCTCATCCCCGTCTTAGGCTAACGAATCGGTTGTCTGCAGCCGGTATCAGCGACGTATTTGTATTTGAAATCTCATGTTCCTGTATCTCTGCGCGTAGAATCATGAGCAAGATAGAGGCTACCAGAAATCTCAGAGAAAATCATTCAGGGAAGCGTTTGATTGACAGTAATGCCCCTTTGAAAATGACGCACAGCGAGTCTTAGAGAAACGGGAAAATTCCTGTTTGGCCGGCTTAATTAATAAAAGGGTCATTCTTTGATTAGATTAGGTCAAGTTCAGTGACGTTTCCCGAGTTTATCTTTTCTCGAGGAAGAAGTAGCATTCCGGGCAAGTAAAGTCTAGTTTCTGGGATTCTATACACGTAGTTTCGACGTGTTTTGATCGGGGCTACAAACCTTTTACGACTGACGAAATTACACTATCGGCTCTCAGAACTCGAAAGATTCGTTGCCCACTTTCTTTCTACTTTTTGTCCTTATTAATTCATTACAATCCAAGATCTTACTGGTATAATCCACTGCGACGCAGATGCCTCTGGATGGCATCTTTACCCTGAGAAGAGCGTGAGAGTTGATAGTTCAACCAGAGCTCGCTTTGATCAGGCATAGGGTACAGGACCCAGAAACCCAATTGAATGATTCGCTGATCTTTGGACGGAGCGAACAGTAAATGCCATGTAGATCAAACGAAAGACACTCGAAGACATCATCCTTTTTCTTTGCCTTCTTTAGCTCTTGTCTCTTGTATCATTCTTTACGATTTTAAGGAAAATCTAAGGTGAGAAAGAAAATACATTATTTCTCTCGACTGTAATAAGTTAAGGGAAGAGAGGAGAAGAAGAAGCAGAAGCAGCAGAAAGTGCTCCCGTGTACAAGTGGATTGGCCTGCATTTATGCCATGCAATGTACTGTGAGATGAATTATGAGTGTTTGTGTTTGTTCCTTTGCGAGGATGTTTTCTCCTCTGCTTGAATGCTAGCGAGAGGGAGGTTGTGGGCTCAAGTTTCGAGTAGAGTGATTGGTTCAGGCCATTCTCTGAGGTTTTTAAAGAGTCTCACCGTAACACAAGACTCGTCAAGGAGAGAGGAGAGGGGACAGTGAAAGAGAGAGAGAGAGAGATTGATGAAAACTGAAAGGTAAAAAGCTGAAAGAAAGCTGAAGATTGCCGAAAGAGCTTTCCTTTCTTCATGTTCTCCCTCCGTTCCTTCTCCCCGTTTCTTGTATTATTATAACCAGGGAAGAAGCTGCAGCCATCACAGAACCTAAATAAAGAGCAAAAAGTGTGTAGCTGTTTACAGAGGGGGAGCTCGGCCTGGAAAATTTGAAGATTTCAACACAATCCAGCTCAATCGTGCCGTCTGGGAATTTGCCCAGTTCTTCAGTCGAGGAGGGCTAAACTGCTTCCGTTTCATTTCCGAGAGGGATATAAAGAAAGATTTTTCTGGGAATTTCGAAAGATCTCTCAGTGAACCCAGCAAGACCCACATCGAAGTTTCCCATGTTTGGCACTCCAACATCTTCCCAAGCCAATAAGGCCTCCTCGACTATCCCCTCTCAGTCGTTCCCTTGCATGGAGAACGGAAGTAATAGCAAGAGAAAAAGAAGACCAGCGGGAACACCTGGTGAGCACACAACAGTCTTCTCCTCTTTGGTTATTGATTCGTTTTCCTGACACGAGTTCGAAAATTTGTGGGCTTCTCCTTCCTCCTCGATCGAATTCTCCCGTTTTAGATTTTAATTTTGTTTCGCCTTTGTAGATCCTGATGCAGAGGTCGTTTCTCTATCGCCCAAGACATTGTTAGAATCTGATCGTTACGTCTGTGAGATCTGCAACCAAGGATTCCAACGAGACCAGAACCTGCAAATGCATCGGAGAAGACACAAGGTCCCCTGGAAGTTATTGAAAAGGGAGTCGCCGGAGGTTCGGAAACGGGTTTTTGTGTGTCCAGAGCCCAGTTGCTTGCACCACGATCCCTGTCATGCTCTAGGCGATCTTGTGGGAATCAAGAAGCACTTCAGAAGGAAGCACAGCAATCACAAGCAGTGGGTGTGCGAGAAGTGCTCCAAAGGATACGCCGTTCAGTCGGATTACAAAGCTCATCTCAAGACTTGTGGCACTAGAGGCCACTCTTGCGACTGCGGCCGAGTTTTCTCAAGGTCAATTTAGTTTTCCTTCGCTGAGAATTTCACAAACTTTTCAGGTTTCCTTAAAGCAAATTAGTTACCATTTTTTTCTGGTTTTGTTAGCACTCAGTATCGAGAGCTCAAATTTAACGAATTCAGATACGGAAACATAAATAAATGTTTTATTGAACCTCGTCTTCCGTTTTCTGATACCGAATGTTCATCGCAAAAGGAAGATCATGGTTAGGAGTTTGTGTTTTTTAAATAAATCGAAGGCAATCTGATTCTAATCGGTCAAAGGCGCAGACACGATTTCCTAGATCAGCCCCGTGGTTGTTTTCAAGACTAATCTTCAGTGATCAATTTCCTTGTCTTCCTGTCTGTTTCTTTTTTCTTTTTTTTTGTTTGTTGTTGTTGTTCTAGTTTGCTTTCTTTTCTTCGACTCTTTTATTTGAGCCCCTTAATTTCCAGACATCAAGATCCGATTCCGGAGCTCCTTGTTTACGACAATGTCGGGCTGTGTTATAACTTCTAACGCCATCGCTTCGTCAGCTCATTATTTTTATCTGTCCCTAAATCTAACACCCAGAATTCAGTTCTCATGGAAAAATTTTCACCTCCGACTTTTCATCTTCCAGGGTGGAGAGCTTCATCGAACACCAAGACGCTTGCAATGTGGGGCGGGGGCGGCCGGAAGTACATACGCCGCAACCTGCTTGCTTGTCGCGAACAGCTTCAAGCCCGAGCCAGTCGAGCGACACCAATTTCAGTGCAGCTACATGGCCGAGTATCAGAATGCCGAGCCACGCGGCACCAATTTTCCTCTATCCTGAACGCAGTCCCTCGGCGGCTACCGCCGATCTCCGCCACAACCTGGAGCTTCAACTCTTGCCTAGTTCTAATCCTCTATCCACCTCCTCCATCTCACCTAATTCAGACGAAAACCAGGCCACTAAGTTACAGCTCTCGATCGGTTCCTGCAACCCAGGTTGCATCAACGCCAATTCAGACACGGATAAGAAGTCCCGGGAGGAACCAAGGTTAGCGGAGTCGAAGCTGAAAGAACAAGCGAGGGAACAGCTGAGGTTAGCCATGGCGGAGAAGGCATTCGCGGAGGAAGCAAGACAGCAGACCAGAAAGCAGATCGAATTGGCAGAACAGGAATTCGCTAACGCCAAGAGAATCAGGCAACATGCCCAGGCCGAGCTAGATAAGGCTCAAATTCTGAAAGAGCAAGCCACCAAACAAATCAACGCGACCCTCCTCCAAATCACATGCCATGCTTGCAAACAACAGTTCCAGGCCTCTGCTGTAGGTCCGCCCGACGAGACCTCGCTTGCCATGAGCTACATGTCGTCAGCTGTAACAGAAGGAGAAGGCGAGAACGACAACAGAAGAAATCTCTGTCCCATGATCTCCAACACATAGCTCTCCGCTTCAAAATCACTCCACAGTTCTAGTTGTTGTTGTTGTTGTTGTTGTAATTACCTATTGAGCGCCTGACGTTAACCGGCACTTCTGAAGTTTGTTTATCTTATTTTTTCATTTATTTGAACGAAGAAGAAGGAGACGGAGGTGATAATGATGGAAATGATGCTTCTATTAGTCATTTCAGACTACATCTTCTCGTGGGGTGTTTGTAATTTGCATGGTTTTTACGTTAATGATCAGTGACTACTGAAAAAAAATTCCCATTTGATCGCATGATGTCATCTGCTACCTCGTCATACTGTGAATACTCTAACCTGCATGTTTCTTGACGTTAACACTCCTGTTAATGTAAAAAACAAGCGTAACTGAGGAAGAGGAGAAGCGAGACTTAGTTGTGATGGGAAGAAGAAGAAGAAGAGATGGAGGAGTTGCAGGAGGAGGAGGGAGGAATAGGAAAGAGCATTGAAACGGGACTGACTAGTATTACTGGTTGAATTTAAAGAAGAAAAAGGTACTGGGAAGGGAGGAGAGAGAGAGAGGATGAAAATTCAGAAATCTGAAAATTTCTGAAGCCTGCGTGATAGTCCCTTTCATTGCTCTTCTGTTTTCTTTAAATGCTCATATGAAATGCCATGTTTTTCAGTGCCGAAGGATCCAATCGCTTAAAGACAGCGGACTACATCCTCTCTCCCCTCTTCTCTCTGAATCAGGAGTTGCAGCCTGCTGCAGAGGCATCTTTCCATATATACAGAGACCGTTCAACGGCATCAGTGGTAGAGCATTTACGTTAAAAACTGCGTGTGGTGGCTGAGGACTTTCACGACTGCAGCCAGGCCTGAGAAAACTGAAAAGGGTCTTGGGGAGAAAGAGAGTCGAGTGAAGGATAGATAAGAAAGAAAGGATTTCTGGTTTTTTCCTGGCTTTTGTGGGGTACCGTGCCCTTTTAATGTGGAGCTCCTTTTCATCTAGTTTTGGCTCCTTTCCCCTTTCCACCTCCACCTTTTTCCCTTATTCCCCCCTCTATGGTCCTCAAGGAGAGAAAGGGAGGGGGGGGAGAGGAAGAGATCTGAGTTTTCTCTTTCATAGTTAGTGTGCAAGAACAAGGGAATTTGCTTAATTAGTGACACTAAAAACTTCTTGTGTTAACTAAATTATAGTTGTTTGAAGGATAATCATGAAATTATAGGATTTTTAATTTCAAAAACAAGTCTTTAATTATATAATACATGAAAGAGTACATTGTCAGAGTGGTTCCGTCAACTCTTATGAGCGGTGGCTTTCTGCACTTAACCTATTAGTCGTTTAGGTTGTATTGGTCAACCTCCTGACACTAAGAGTTTTGGGGCTCGTGATGTTCGACATTCGAATCCCGTGAGAGGCGGTAGAGAATGGGCGAGATGGATGTCAGAGTGGTTCCATCTACTCTTGTGAGCGGTGGTTTTCCGCACTTCACCGACTAGTCTTTTAGGTTGTATTGGCCAACCTCTTGACATACATAAGATGATTGTTCATCGAGTAATCGTGGGATTTTGATGAAAATAGTTCTCACCCAATACGAAGGCCTATTAAATTTCAACATTTAAATCATTATAGGTGGTTAGTATGCTTAGAATCGATGTTAATACTCAAATGCATGATTTGAAGTTCTGAGTGAGAGAGAGAGAGAAGACTTCCATACTAAAAGAGAAGATGAAGAAGAAGAGGGCATAGAAAGAAAGAGAGGGAGGAGAATAGGAGAAGTCTCTTATAGATCCAATTCCAAACAATCTACACTAACCCTTGAGAAGAAACAAGCAAGAAAAGAAACTTTTCTCAATTGCAGACATTACCGAAGAAGAAGGAGAAAAGGAGCTCAAAAAGGTTGCACACTTCAAGGTGGTTCATGGTGTTGTTAAAGGCTTTAGAAGGAGCCTACTTTCCCCCCTGTCCTTTCTTTTCATTAATTTAAAAAATTGTTATCCTCCTGGGAAAGGGTTCGTGGGCTTTAAGAGATGGGCTCTGGGCCCCACCTTAAGGAATCAGTTCCGGAATACAAGTGTTCATGTACCGTTATAATGATGCAAGTTATGTTTGTTTAGGGAGGCTAAGTGTGGGCAGTGATGTGATGTGGCATCCACATGGGACAACTCTTTGCCTTTTCTTCTTGTCTCCTCTCCACTCGAGTGACTGTCTTCAATTGCGTTCAACTTTATTAATGATTTTAAAACATGATCTTCATCTCGAGCCCATGGCGGCCCAACTCTAGAATCTCTTTATAGTGGGCTTTATCTCCTTTCTCGGAGTGTTGAAGAGACTGATCTTATCAGATCCAATTTTGGCCCATTGCTTCTATTTTTTCTGACTAACGACTGGGCTGGGCTTTCTGAGGTGCCCTCAGTCTTGGACCCAAAGTCCACATTCGAATATGCCGGACTTGAACAGCAAAAGGCTGTTCTTCCTCAAAAGCATGTGGTCGTGTAAATGGGCCACATGGGATCCAAACACGTATCTGAAATCTAAAAAGTAAAAAATAAAAATAATCATCCAAAATTTAGATACTCGAATCCGAAAATCCAAAAAATAAATAAAACGACTTATAAAAGTGTGTATATATATATTAAAAGACTTATATTTATTATTTATTAAATATTAAAATTATTTTTTAAAAATATTACTATATATCACATATTTTCTCTTCGTCCATTTTACATTAAATATTAAATATAAAAATTATATATCATATTATTAAATTTTAGGAGATCATGGGCTTGGGCTTGGATATTTACTGGATCTAAATCTCCTTATTCTTGTTCCAACCAAAACCGAATTGGACCCATCAGATTATAAACCATGAATTTATTTCAGCTTCAATGTTACTTTATCTTCTATCTTTTAAAAGTTTTTCTTTGAATAATAATCAACTCTAAATCGAATCTAAATCCAAACCAATAGCGGGGTGGATCCAAAATTTGACTGAAATCCGAAATCCAAAAACAAATATTCGAATCCGACTATGTCCGATAATATTCGGATTCAGATAGTATCCAAGTCCAAAAACCTTAAATAAGATTAAATAATAATAAAAAGATATATGAAGCTATATTAAAGAATTATATTTATAAAATTTTAAAATATATTTCCAATATTATGATATTATTACACATTATTCATTTAAAAAAATTACATATGAAAATTATTATATAATATTAACAAGTTTAAAGAGATTTCATATTCGAATATTTACGGGATTCTAAACTCATTAGTTCCGGTTCCAAATCGTATACCATATAAGATGTTTGATTAAGTTCGATCATATTCAAATTTCTGAAATTTTAGATCCGAATATTATCCAAATCCATTTACCACTCCTCAACTTCTTGATAAATTTAAAAATATTTTTAAATAATTTATAATGTCCAAAAAATGGTCTAAATATGAATTTGAGTGCTTAAATAATTCCAACCTAAATCCTATTGAATTCCAAGATTTAGATTGGAAACAGGCCTAAAAATAGTTAGTGAAAAAGAGAATTTGATCAATATTTTATTTTTAATAACTATTTTTAGGAATAATAATAATCAAATTCTCATTTTCTTTTATTTTCCATGGGTTTTAAACTAAAATTATTCATTCATATAAACCAAATATGATTAAATGATGTTGATTTCATCCCAGACAGAAAAGTAGTTTCAAACCCATCACCCTTCGAGTGGTATTTCTTAAAAAGAGTTTTATTAAAGCTTCACACGGTATCAGGAGTCCTTCCGATCCTGTTTCCTCAGTAATTTTTTTTTTGTCCTCTCCGACTGGTAACCCTCTTCCACCGTTGTAGTCCCGCTATTCGTCGCCGCCATAGCAGTGTCCAGCTCAGCAATGGAACACAAGAGGTTCCCTCCTAGAGCTATAATCGCTCGATTTGCCGACAGATTTTTCTTCAGCCACCACCACCCTTGGCCAGAGAGCACAATCGCTAGGCGACCTCACACGGTCGAAAACGAGCATCCCCCCACCAGTGCAAAAAGCGACGCCTGGCTGAAATTCGTCGAAGACTAACTGAATCATCTCAGACACTCACCGAAACACCAGTTGCCCACTATCGGAAACGAAGGAGACGAGCCGCACGTCTCGCTTCTGTCGCACCACCCAGAACCGGGTTCGCATTGAACCCGCCTTGATTCAATAGGTTCAAAAAATAAAAAAAATGGCCGCCGAAGTTTTTTCTCATATTCTCCCTTTTCATACCCTCATCCATATGATTACCATTAAACTTTCTTCCACAACATATCTCTTGTGGAAAAGCCAATTTTTCCCGATTCACTTGGCTTTATCCTTTGAAATTCAAATCAAATTTTTGTAATATTTTTACCCAATTTCAAAAACTTGTGGAAAATCAATATTTGGCACATATTAAAAAATTTCAAAGTGATGGTGGAGGAGAATTTACAAGTACTTACTTCCAGACTCATCTTCGTATCTCTGGAATCCATCATATTTTTTCTTGCCCATATACACCTGCCCAAAATGGACGTGCAAAACGCAAACACCATTCTCCGCACATTACTCAATCCGGATTAAACCCATGTTCAATCTGTATTGATCCGGTCGATGCATCCTTGCAGACTACTAATTCTTTTGCAAGTCCCTCCTCGTCGCATCAAATTTCCAGTCTGACACCTCCCGAGACACAAATCACTCCTCCTAGTCCAATATCTACACTACCGTTGGGTTCTCATCCTATGCTAACCCGAGGTAAAGCTGGCATTTTCAAACCACGCCATCCAGCCAACCTCGGTATCATGGGCTCCTCTGGACTTCTTTCTGCTCTCCTTATCTCTACTAAGCCTAAAGAATTCAAATCTGCCGCTAAGAATCCAACTTGGCTTGCTGCCATGGATGAAGAAGTTCGAGCTCTGCAAAATAATCGGACCTGGATTTTAGTCCATCGACCTACAAACACAAATATTGTAGGTTCCAAATGGGTCTTTCGAACAAAATATATGCTTAATGGATCCTTTGAGCGTCTCAAAGCATGCTTCGTTGCCTAGGGCTACACTGAAATCCCTGGTCTTGATTACACTGACACATTTAGCCTTGTGGTAAAAGCTACTACTGTTTGGGTTGTGCTCTCTCTTGCTGTGACCAACAAATGGCCTCTTCACCAACTTGATGTCAAGAATGCATTCCTCAATGGTATTCTCACTGAAAATGTTTACATGGAACAACCTCCTGGGTACATTGACCCTTGTTATCCGCATAACGTATGTCAATTGAAAAAAAAATTCTATGGTCTCAAGTAAACTCCTCGTGCCTGGTTCCAGCACTTCAGGTCCTTTATCACTCAACTTGGATTCTCCTGCAGTCGTGCTGACACTTCTCTATTTGATTTTCATCAGCATTCAAACACTATATATATGCTTCTCTATGTTGATGACATAATTATTACTGGTAACAACTCAGCCCTTATCACTATGTTCACTCGTGAGCTTCATTCTGAGTTTGCAACTAAATATTTGGCTCCGCTCAACTACTTTCTTGGTCTTGAAGCTTCACCAACTACTGATGGCTTATTTATTAGTCAACTCAAATATGCACGGGATATTCTTACTCACGCTCAGCTGCTTGATAGCAAGCCGATTCTTACGCTTATGGTCATTTCACAACATCTGTCCGCTGAAAGTTCTCTATTTCCGGATCCCACTTTCTACAGGTCTCTCATTGGTGTCCTTCAATACTTGACCATCACTCACCCTGACATCACCCATGCGGTCAACTCTATTAGTCAATACCTGCATGCTCCCAATGAAGATCATTTTCTTGTTGTTAAACGTATTTTGTGCTATGTCAAAGGTATTATTCACTTTGGCCTTATTTTTCGTCCATCCGCTACTCCTGCTACTCTAGTCGCTTACTCTAATGCTGACTGGGCTGGTTGTCCTGATACTTGTCACTCCACCTCTGGTTACTCCATTTATCTTGGGGACAACTTGATTTCTTGGAGTGTTAAAAAACAGCCAACGGTTTCTCGTTCCAGCTGTGAATTTGAGTATCGTGCTCTAGCGCACACTGCAGCTGAAATTATTTGGCTTACGCATCTTCTTACCTATCTACATGTTCCACTTCCACAACCACCTCTACTATTATGTGACAATAAAAGTACAATCTTCCTTAGCTCCAATCCAGTATCTTACAAACGCTCCAAACATATCGAGTTAGGTTATCATTTCCTTCGAGAACTTATTGTTGTAGACAAACTTTACACACATTATGTGCCATCTCACCTGCAAATTGCGGATATTTAGCAAGTTTTTGTTTTCAATTTTATGTATAAATACGTGATGTAATCTTATTTCCAAATCGTGGTGAATAAAAATAGTTTTATTAAAGCTTCACATTTCTTATCTTTATACTGTACCAGTGCTTAAACCCTTCCACCAAAAGCATTAATGGAATTCATCTTCTTCTTGTTTAAATATTCCAGTCTAAGAAACCACGGAAAAAAAAAAAGGTTCCTGGCTTCTGATCAGACTCTCTTAACCTATAACCTGACAAAAATTTACTCCAATATTGAAAACAATTCTGAAATGATAAGAACACGCGGTTGTCAAATCCTTTCAAATGATCGAAAAGCTCACACCTCAATGCAGAAACTTACTTCACACCTGCATGCACTCTGTAGAAACACCCAGTGAGTTAACTCTTGCTTAATGCAGTATTCAATGCCGAAACACCTTCGCCATGCATCCATGAATGGACTCTAAATTTCAAGCAACAAAGATTTCAGAGCATTTAGTAGCTTTTACATACTTTCATCGTTCCCAAAACAATTACGTAGTGGAGGGGTTATAGAGCTTCAATCGACATGACTGTTACTGCTCTTTAAGAACACTTTGGCGGAAGCAAACCCACTGATATGGGAGATTTAACGTTCTGAAACCATTGATGAAGCTACCTTTGAGCTGCTTCAAATAGGAGAAGGCTAGCAGGAACTGGTTCGGTCTTCGCAGCGGAAAGGGTGAGGAGCAAGTAAATCAATGAAGCTCTTCTTAAGTGAAAGACTAACAATGATCTAGAAATTCGGATTTCTTATATTTTTTTATCTGTACTTTCTGGTTTAATCTGAGCTGTGAGACCAAGGACAAACATTTCAGACAAAATAACCCCAATAAATATGAACCTCCAATCTCAAGTAACAGCTCTCAAAGGTAAAGATCTCGTTCATGTGATTGTAGTAACAAAAATCATGAGGTCCATAGAACAAAACTGTGGAGTGCACTGAAAGAGTTGCAAGGAAAAACTCTGATGGCTCATCAATGCAGGTTGTTGCACTCTCAGAAAGTTTACGATCAAGTAACAATTCCCAGCAAAAGCATAGACAGTTTCAGACTTGTAAACCGGGCATAAAAGCACTTGAATGCCCTTTTGTACTGTTGCTGTACTGTGGCCATCCAAAGCCACAGAGTCACACCAGACAAACCTCTCAAGACTGGCTGCTTCATGGGCACAAACTCGATTGTCTATTTAACAAACTTAACTCTACAAGCACCTGCCCGTATTCATTATTCCCTCACATTGCCCCCCCAATTACAATTTTATTAAACTCATTCAATTTAGATTGAAACTTTCAATTGTAATTACAAAAATTTCAAATTTTTTTTGTGTTTTTTATTGTTTTAGGGGACGAAAAAATCCACCGTAAATCGTCTTTTCCCACTATATAAATTTTGGGGAAATAGAGAAATGGGTTTTCTACTGTAAAAATCAATTAAAGAAAATTATAAAAAAAATATTTTATTGTCAATAAAAATTTAGAAAAAAATATTTTTTTTCCATTTGTTCAAAACTTTCGACATTTATGATTAATCATAGAAACGATAAAAATTTTACCCTATTGATTCCTCTAATCCCAGATAACTTAAAGGGGAATCGAGCAATCGGAAAAAAAAATAAAAATTATTAGTAAATTTTAATTGTTTCTTATAACAATTTTAAGGAATATGATTAATAATAAATAAAATAATCAAGTAAAATTTAAATTTTATTATTATTTTATTTTCGAGTGAGAAATAAGTGGTCAAGATGGAGTCTAATCAACATCACCAATGAGTGAAATAATTGAAAATAATGGTGACCCTCACCTCCATTTAAGTTATTTAATAGATAAAATATAAATACAAACATAAAACCCCATATCTAGTATGAAGTTAATTTGAATATTCCCCTCAATAAAAATTCTCATTAAAAGAAAGCCATGAAATCATTTGCTCTTTTAAACCATAAACCCTAAACCCTAAACCCCTTTTTGGTGTATTATTTCTTTTTTTTTTAAGGTAAATGCCACGTGGTGTCCACGTAGCGGAATTTGAGGTGACGACGGCGCGGATCAAATCCCGGGTCGGGCGGAGTCGGACAGGAGGCTCCGACGGCTCCGGATAGCGGAGCGGAAAAAGACGAAAGGATGAGTAATAAATGCGATCTGACTTTTGTCACCAAACTTGGGTCCGACGGCTTAAGGACGAGTTATGGAAAGAGTACGGACCCGAAAGCGACGTCTTCTTCTTTTTTTATTTTTTTACTTTTTTTACAGGCGAAATCATTTTTCTCTTTTAAAAACAAAAAAGAGCCGGATCCGGTTTCGGATCCGAAACCCGATAAACCGCAATCCCACAAATTTACCATTTAAACGTGGGGCCGAGGGGGGTTGTCGGCTGAATAAAAACAAATCTCAGGATTGATCGTGGGGACGAGGCCGCGGGCCCCTGGTAAAGGTAGGGCCTGGGTATATATAAAAAAAAATAAAAAATTAGATTTTTGTTGAGTTAACAGATAGGAAAAAGCGAAGTTTGACTTGGAGAGAGGTAGATTGGTAATTCAGATATCAACATTCGCTGTACTGCCATGGTAATGGCGAGAAGGAAATGTAGAGCTGCTGGCGAGAGAGAGAGAGAGAGCAGTGAACAGAGAAGAGAGACTTAAAAGCTCGGAGCTGTATCCTTCGAGTCTGCATACCAATTTACCAAACTCCGAGAGGGGTGGGGGGAGGGAGGGGGAGAAAAAAAAAGAAGAGAGAGAAAGGGTGAAGCTCTGGGCGGAGTCGCTCCTCGAACGCGGAGAAGGGGATTTAAAACACCTCCGATTTCTCATCGAGTGCTTTAAATTCATCCGTTACTCGACAACCCGAGGTTGCTTATTGCATCTCCACAATTCAAGCCCATTTCTCCGATCTTCCTGCCCTTTTTTCTCCTCCGAAGATGCGGCGGATATGATTCTTGCCCAAAGTGGCACAAATGCAACGAACGGCGCACGAGTTCTCATCTGGCTCGCTGTTGTTTCGTGCCTTTTGCTTGTTGCTCGCGCTGGGCTGCTCATGAGACGCGGGGGGAGTTTCCATGTATTCGAATGGGTTAGTGGGTCTCGACAGAGGAGGGGGGAGGAGAGACACTAGTTTGAGCATGGAAGGTGGGAGCAGCGGCGGCGGTGCCGGTGGCGGCTCTGGGGATGACCCGGATGTTGGGGACCCGCACAAGAGGAAGAAGAGATACCACCGTCATACTGCCAGGCAGATTCAGGAGCTGGAATCGTAAGAGCTTTCTTTAAAAATTAGCAGCTTTTTGTTTCCATCTGTCGGTTTTTTCTCTTTTGGTTTCCCTATCCGGGTCGACTGCTATCAGTTCTTCTCTTTCCTTTTTTTCTTTTTTGTCTTTTTAAATCTGTCCATGACGTTTTGCTTTCTTGGCTCGATTTTCCGGTTGGATTTTGTTTTTCCAGTAATTGCCTGAAGTTCAAACTTGAGTTTTATTGCATGCAGTGGGTTTTATCTGCTTCCTTTTTCATTTTGTGTGTTATCCAGTGGTGAAGTTTTTGTTGGATTTGTCTGTGACATTCCGACTGCTCCGAACTGCTTGATTCCCACTTCAGAGATCTTGTGCAACTCATCTTTTCTTTACGAAGTTCTACTTTCTGCATAATACTGACGAAACAATCTGTCTGCATTTGCTTCCTATTCGAACCAGTGTGCGGTTCCCAAACGAACTTCTCGCTCTTGCAATAGTAGTTTAGCATTTTATCCAGCTCTCTGCATCCTTCCTTATACAGCTTCATTGACCTGTGCGATGATTGTTCGAGTTCTCGCCAAAGCGTTCCGTTAAATATTTCGTTTTCTCAGGCTTCCCTCTTGATCGTTTGATGCCGCAGCCTGGACTTTGTTACCCGTTACTGAATATCGGCATTAATCACTGTTGAGTTATTCCGATTGTGTTTCCCAGGCTTCCCTCTTGATCGTTTGATGCCGCAGCCTGGACTTTGTTACCCGTTACTGAATATCGGCATTAATCACTGTTGGGTTATTCCGATTGTGTTTCCCAGGCTTCCCTCTTGATCGTTTCGTTTCCGGGCACTGCTTGAATCTCTTTTCCTTCTCCCGAACTGTTTGAGACCCTTTTTAAGTTTTTCATGACGAGCTACCCTTTTGACATGCGTTTCTCTATTTTATTTTGCAAGTGGTATCAAATTTTGATGCGATTTTTATGTTCTTTTCTTGTGCGCATAGAACGTTCAAGGAGTGCCCACACCCTGATGAGAAACAGCGGTTACAGTTGAGTAGAGATTTAGGCCTGGAACCTCGCCAAATCAAGTTCTGGTTTCAAAATAGAAGGACTCAAATGAAGGTAATGGGAGTTGTTCTGGAATATCAGTTGACGGGCTGAGGTTCTTAGTTCTTCGTCCTCACCGTTCTGTTTGTTCTCTTCTGTCCTCTTTTTCTGTGTTTGATATCTGTTTGAACATCCAGGCACAACATGAGCGTGCAGATAACTCCTCCCTTCGGGCTGAGAATGACAAAATCAGATGTGAAAACATTGCAATAAGGGAAGCACTAAAGAATGTGATCTGCCCTTCTTGCGGGGGTCCTCCCGTTAACGAAGATATGTATTTTGATGAACAGAAGCTCCGTATGGAGAATGCTCGACTAAAAGAAGAAGTATGAGGCTTCACTCAGTTGTCTGTTTCTTTCTTTCCTGGTTCATCCTGTTCTTCTACTGATTGGAGGTTTCTTTCAAAAATTTCAGCTTGACAGAATATCTAGTATAGCGGCTAAATACATAGGACGACCAATCTCACAACTCCCACCAATTCAACCTATATCAATTTCATCCTTGGACTTAACAGTGGGGAGTTATGGAGCTCAGGGAATGGGTCCCCCATCTCTCGACCTTGATCTGCTGCCAGGGAATCCTTCTATTCCATCTATGCAACTGCAGAGTCCGGGTATTTCTGAAATGGAGAAGTCTCTCATGGCAGAGATAGCCACAAATGCAATGGAAGAAGTGATTAGGTTATTGCAGACCGATGAGCCCTTGTGGATTAAATCACCTGTTGATGGGAGGGAGGTTCTTAATTTGGATAGCTATGACAGGATTTTCCCCCGGCCGAATCATCTGAAAAATCCTGATATCCGCATTGAAGCATCAAGGGATTCAGGTCTTGTGATAATGAATGGTTTGACGCTAAGTGACATGTTTATGGTTGCGGTAAGCTCTTGGTCTCATGTTTCATTTAATGCCATAAGTAGTCTTGCAACTGTTGTTTTCCTTATTGTGATGAGGGAACTGAAAGTGTTGTATATCTGATTTTTTCAATCAAAACATAGAACAAATGGATGGAGCTTTTTCCTACAATTGTTTCAAAGGCAAGGACAATTGAAGTTGTTGGAACTGGATTGGGGAGTAATCAGGCCGGGTCGCTTCAACTGGTAATCAAAGGCATATTTTCTTTTCAGTATAAACATTGCTGTGACCGTTCAAATATTAGTTTACAGAAATGGCTGATTTAAGGTTCCCACAGATGTATCAAGAATTACAAGTGCTCTCTCCTCTTGTTCCTACACGAGAATTCTACTTTCTTCGCTACTGTCAGCAAATTGAGCAAGGTTTATGGGCGATAGCAGATGTCTCTTTTGACTTGTCAAGTATGGATCAGTTTGTTACTCCTTCCCGCTCTCGAAGACTTCCTTCTGGGTGTTTGATTCAAGACATGCCTAACGGATACTCTAAGGTGATTAAATTATTCGTTTGTATCTTCTGATTCTCTAAATAAATTTCAGCTTTCACACTGACATCTTTGGTGGCAAATGCCCAATAGATTACTTGGCTAGAACATGTGGAAATCGAAGACAAGACACCTACCCATCGGATTTACAGAGAGCTCATTCATAGTAGTCTGGCATTTGGAGCTCAAAGATGGCTCACAACTCTGCAGAGGATGTGTGAGAGATTTGCTTGCTTAATGGTCACAGGGACATCTACCAGGGATCTTGGCGGAGGTAAATAATTCACTATCCTTCCCAACTGTCTGTAGTATCTCAGGTTTTATTTTTTATTTTTTTTTCAACAAATGAACTTAACTTTGATGCTTATAAGAGTTGTTATATTTTGATGGGTCCAGTGATTCCATCCCCTGATGGAAGGAGAAGCATGATGAAGCTTTCCCAAAGAATGATTAACAATTTCTGCACAAGCATAAGTACTTCAAGCGGCCATCGGTGGACAACACTATCAGGGTTGAACGATGTCGGTGTCCGTGTCACTGTCCATAAGAGCACAGATCCTGGCCAGCCCAACGGTGTTGTTCTAAGTGCCGCAACTTCCCTTTGGCTGCCTGTTTCCCCACAAACTGTCTTTAATTTCTTTAAAGATGAAAGGACTAGAGCTCAGGTATGTAAAACTCAATTTGATTAGGAGATCTTTCCCTACCAAAAGAGACTGTTTATACTTAATTTTTCTTCTTTGCCTACAGTGGGATGTCCTCTCCAATGGAAATTCGGTGCAAGAAGTGGCACATATTGCAAATGGATCACACCCTGGGAACTGTATATCTGTCCTGAGGGTAAGTATTCTCAATGGTTTCTTAATCTTGCCACTTGAATTGTAGTTTCTTTATTTTCATGTGTTATAACTTAATAACCTAACAATAAAATGTTGAGCAGGCATTGAATGCAAACCAGAATAACATGCTAATATTGCAAGAGAGTTGCATCGATTCATCAGGGTCTCTGGTTGTGTATGCACCTGTTGACCTGCCTGCAATCAACATTGCAATGAGCGGTGAAGATCCATCATACATCCCACTTCTTCCATCAGGTTTCACCATATCACCCGACGGGCGGCTGGACCCATCAGGTGGGGCATCTTCATCAAGCTCGAGTATCCAAGGTAGTGGAGCCCGATCATCAGGATCACTAATTACCGTTGCATTCCAGATCCTGGTGAGCAGCCTGCCATCAGCAAAGCTCAACCTTGAATCGGTCACAACAGTTAATAACCTTATCAGCACCACTGTCCAGCAAATAAAGGCTGCCTTGAATTGCACCGGTGCATAGACCAAAACAAAGCTCCCTCTCTCACTCTCCCTCCTTTTTTTTTCTCTCTCTACCTTAACTATAGAGATCAGAAAAACTCAGAGCTCTTGATGTTGGCATTCAAGAGACATTTTTGGTGTTGGTTAGGTTTGCCTTGAATGCTCCCATCAAGAGCTGAAACCTTTTGGTACTAGTGATACTACTGCCCACTTTGAAAACACCCACAATTCTTACAGACTGCCCACAATTTAAGATTTCCATCCTCATTTTATCTTGAACAGAGGAAGTCAAGAACGCACCATAGCTGTTTCTTGCTGTAGTAGAGTTCTGGAATTTCTTCTGATACCTACTTCTTACCAGCAGCAAGGTTTAATATATGGTTCGGGTATTGACTTCTGTTTTCAGTTTAGTTTTCATGTTTTTGTGCTGTAGTTTGAAGAATGTTGTTGTGTTATTAATTGTTTTCTTCTTTTGCTGCCAAAATGGCATAACCTGTCTTTGTTTGTTTCTGTTAGTCATATATCATCATCATCTCTAATTTTTTGTTCATCTGTCACTCTTTCTGATTTTCCACTTGCCTTTATTTTTCCTTTTTATGCACGCACGGAAGCCCACTTTGAGTATTACTGCCATGCTTCTTGTATGGCAATTGTATTTTATTTCTTCCACTCGGGCATAGACCAGAAACTCAACACTTTGGACAGCGCAGTGGCACCCCACTTCCTGCACATACAGATGTAGTCGGGCTCTTCAACTTTCTTTTCCACTGATCTCCACATACCCAATTCAGACCGAGAAAGCTGGGTGATGTTTTGAACCATGGAAATAGAAATAGACTTGTATTAAATTCATGGTTCTTATATAGACACTATGGGAAAGAGTCGTCCTTTGAACCAATCTCTTTCTGCCAGCAACACTGTTCAAACTGAACAAGCAAATACGAACGTACAAGGAGACGTGGGGTCCCAATTTAAAAGAGCATTTATGAGTTCTTAAATGGGGTTGCTATCTCTTAATCCTTTTCAGTCGTCCTTTTGGACAACAGGTACAATCAACAGTGTTCTTTAGTAAGTTTCATAAACAACTGCTACACCTTCAAAGGATCAAGCATTTCATCGAATAACCAAACTGCAGATATTCATGTAAGGATGTTTGGGTACAAAGGTCGGTTGAAACATGGATAAACACAATGAAGAGTGGTAAAATCAGTTAATAAAGTGTTACTGCAAGAGCCTAATGTTAAGAGCAAGTCATGGCCTTACCTTCGAGTGACTGTACTTCGGCCACATGAAGGTGTTCCTGCAACTTGTTCAAAAAAGGGGACCATCATTCAACAGCAGAGCTTTAGAGGACGTGCAGTGGCCTTAAATACTTCCTCTACCAAACCCAATTAATTATCATTTCGAAAACAAAATTTCCCTGACTTCAACCCCGAAGCGAGGATGCAACTTTAATGTGTCTCACAGTTTTGCTGATGCAAAAAACACTGGACCTTCTTTATGTTTATGTACGTCTTCTTCCATTCCAACAAAATTTTCTGAGCCATATTTCTGGCATGAAACGAAACCAAAACCATCCATTTGTATAAAATCTACTTGAATCGACCATCCCCATTCCGTCTCACACTGAGACATGACTGGAAAACGCCATGTCAGTATCCAAACATATTAACTCCAATGCAGTTGCAACTGTTCGCTTGTAACTTCTTCAATGCCGTCGATTCTGTAGCATTTCACACACAGAGCTCCCTCTTTCTGATCTACTCTCAGTTTAAGTTCGTTCCCCTCAAGCATCAACAAATGTGTTTTTGTTTTTCTTAAACCTTTTATACGAACTTCGAGACGATGCTTCCCGGAACGAGTGCTCAACCCATTCTCGATTTTCGGTCTTTTCAACGCCTCAAATCTTCCAACAGTAGTTTAAAAAAATGCCTTGGTGGGATAGATGATCCTTATTACCCTTTCATTACAGTTTGCAGTTCCTGTCAAAGAGCCCCAAGAAACGGATTGCCATTTCCAGTAATGTGAAATAACGTTGGCATAGAGAAACTTGTCTGAGCCGAATGCGCATTTAAAAATGACTTTCTGCATTCATTTCAGCAGCCACCGGTTCATGGAGATGACCAAAATATTCTGTCAGGACAGCCAATATTCTGTCAATTCAGCAGAGACTTGAAGCCCTTCTTGGACTTATAGGACCCTACTCAAAACCTCTGATTTCTCTGAGAAAACTCGTTTCTGTCAAATGTATGACTTTTGGCGGGAATGTATCATCAAACCATAATGCATAGGAAATCTAATAAAAGAAATAATAATAATAATAATAATAATTTGATCATTATTATTCTTAAAAATATTTAGAAAAAAATAAAATTTGATCATTATTTTATTTTATTTTATTTTATTATTAAAAATAATAATAATCAAATTCTTATTTTATTTTCTTTTCTTGGTGTTCCATTTGCACCATAGGTCTTAGTCGATCGGTTCTAAATTAAATATGAAAAACATGTAAATTTATATAATTTTTACTCAATCTTTGGAATTTAAATTTAAATGTATTTAAAAAATTTCTTTTTTCTTCTTCTTTTATATTTGTTCATTATCCTCATGTATTTATATGAATATTTATTTGATTTTTTATTTTTTAATAAAAAATAGAGATATTATTATAATAAATATAATAAAAATAATAGTGTCATTATACATAGAGTAACTTTTTAAGAAATAAAATTTCGGTATAATCAAGTTTAGCTCAACTTTGTAACTCCCTGTAAGAATCGAAACAATTGAATCAGGTCCAATCGATTATTTAACGATTTTAACTTGAAAAAAAACCCTAGTATACAACAACCTTAGTTCAAATTTTGAACGATTTAACCTCGAAAACTTTGAACAAGCCTAATGAGCCATACAAATCCCTAATCGTCACTTTTAGCAAATAGAAAATCAGTAAAATTTGTGTAAGAGTGAAAGGGGTTGAGTAGATCATTCAAAGGGACATAAATAAGCCAATAAGTAAGGAATTAAGGGGGATAGTGATTAGTGAATGGAATTAATTAAAAACACAAGCTTTTGTCAATTCGTTGTGGGATAAGGAGATCTACATAGAAAATGACCCACAATTAATTCATTTCAAGTGTCGCTTTTGAATATCTAATCACAATTTAATGGCAAGTGCTCCAGAATTTTCCCAGGATTTAGCTAAGTCAATTAAATGACTGAAATTGATGCTTTGTGGCCACATTCCATGTCTCCTCCCCCATGCTAGACCTGCCTCCTTCAATCCTTTTCACACCTCTGCATCCATGGAGCTAAGGGGAATTTTAATTTATTTTAGTTTATTTAAGAATAAATAGTTTTATGCTTTTATTACATAAGAATTATGGTTTTTAACTTATTGTAAGATTTGGAGATTGGGTCTCTAAATATCTTGGTTGGTTCGGATAAATCGGATCGTAACTCAGTGTGGAGGGTCAAGTCAAACCCTGATCGACTCATTATGGAATTCAAGCTGTCTCAATAGAGTTGCAAGTCAACTCAGTGAGTCAAAAAATTAAGTCTCAAAGAAATATCAAAAGTATAAAAAATATTCTTTGAAGTTTTAATTTGATATTCTTAATTTTTATTAAAAAAATTATGTGACAATTATGAAATTATGAACAAATTCTTAATTCGATCTTCTTTCGATATCGATTCTAGATTTAGAACTGTGTTGACTTGTAAATCAAATTTATAATTTTGAAATAATAGGCATGAATAATTATCCGAAATAAGCCTGGAAAGAAGATCTCTAAATGTTATTTCGACTCTTATTATTATAATTAATAACATGTGACGCTTAAAAAATAAATACAAGACAAGGAAAGCATTGAACTATATAGCATGCAAATATATTAATAAATGGTATAGGTAAGTGTCACATAAAGTGTACATACCAAATTGTCACATACATTACTGAAGTGGTACATGACCAAAATGCATGTGACTTCTCCTTTAATGGACCACACATAAATAATATTAATAGATACTTTCCTATTCAAATATAATTAAAAGAGAGGAAAACAATAAATACTCATTTTTCCATTTAGTCATTTATTATTGGGTATTTTCATAAATTTAATGTTTTCGAATTCTATGTCACCCCTTTTAATTGCCTTGAAGTTGTTATCATTGAAGAAGAAGCAGACCCTATTTTTAGAAAATAAAATAAAATTTTAAAGTTAAATAAAAAAGTATTTTTTAATTGAAGCCAAATATTTGATTCGATTGGTTCTTTGGCCCATCATTTATTATTATTACATGGGCCTAGCCCAGCATGTGGGTTCGGTCCATCATGGATTCTAGAATATTCTTGCTGTCAAGGACCTCCCAGTCAGACAATTTACGTGTCAGACCAGTTTTTTGAACAAAATAATATTACTAACAAACAATATCAAATACTTTGGTTTTAAAATAATAAATCTCGAATGCTCGTCATCCCTTGGAGAATCATTAAGCCGGATCCGACGGCTCAGATGTTTCCACGTGGGAACGTTTACAAGTTGAGATCCACTTGGTTCACAGGGGTCCGAGCAGACTTGCTTCGTCAGTTTCTCTTCCAATGGAGGGGTGAGATCGATTTGAAGGGTATGGATCAAGGGATGAGATTTTCACATGCGGAGGTCTCCCGGAGTCGGGAGATCAGAGTCGAGAGAGAGAGGGACGCGAGGTTTCAGAGGAGAAATGGCCAAAAAGGGAAAGAAAATGCTCTCCCAACTCAGGCATCCGGCGCTGTAAGTGAATGGATAAGTACAAGAATTGGAGTTTTTGGCGCATGGTGTCACCTGTCACAGTGCTTATATTAATGTGTATTTTGCTGGATATTGATACTTTTTAAGCTCAGTTTGAAAATATTTAAAGGGGATGACAATAAATAAGGTTTTAAAACCAGTATTTGTGTCTCTTTTCTTCATTTTCTCTTTCTCTCTCCACAGCTGAAAAGAACCCTACACAGCGCCTCTTTCTCCAAGTAAGTCCGCTCGCTACCCCCTTGTTTCTAAATCTTTCTTTCTTTTTGTTTTTTAGATTGATGTTTGCATTGTGGTATCTGAAGCAAGTCTTTGAACTGGGTTGATTTTGTTTATTGCTTGTGGTGATTGCATCTGGGCTGTGTGGAGTCCGATTTGCTCGAGAATCCGTGTGTTGAGATCTCGCGGTGGGAACTTAAAAGGTTCGATTTTTCTGGGTGCATTTGTATGAGGGTGGTTGGTTTTGTTCTGGGTCTGTGAAAAATGGGGTTTTGGTGTTTTTGAAGTGTGTTTTTCTGATGGATTGGATTAGTGTTGGCATGTGGGTAGTGTAGATCTTGGTCTATGGAGCTTGAATGTAACTACTATGTTTGTTTTTTTTTCCATTTTGGTATGTGGGTCTGGATTTTAATGCGTTTTTTGTTACTCGTGTTTGTGTTGCTTGTCAGTCTCGATTTGATCACTGAATCGACCCTTTTAGGTTCCTCCGAGAAAAATTTTGAGACGTCTGTTTTGATATGTGGAGGCCTCGTCTCACGTTTCGATTTTAATTTTGTGCTTTTCCTTGTCCATTTTCTCGATCGGTGAGATGGGCTTGTTGGCGACTGTTGTATAGGATTTATTTGTTCTCATGTTCGTCTCTCTTTTGTTTCTCTGTCCCTCGCGAATAATTTTCATATCTCGGTTTGAATGTTCAGATGTTTAATTTTTCTTTCTGATGCTGCTATTATTTTATTCCCACTACTGTTGGTTCAATCCATGGAATGGCTCTTGTAGGGACAGTTTAAGTGATCGAATGCTGCAGATGGGCTGATCGGAAAAAAAGCACTAAGTTTGTATTTTCTGTACTATATTCAGTGTTTTTAGTTGTTACAGTCTAACTTCATGGATGACGATGGGGGCTTGGGCATCCGAAATTGGGGATATTATGAGCAATCACTTAAAGGGAACCTTGGATTGCAACTCATGTCCTCTGTTGCAGAGCGTGATGCAAAGCCGCTCCTCTCAGGTCGGGACCCTTCATGCATGGTTCCCGCAAATGGTGCATACCTTCATCGGGATTGTGGGGTTCCTGAAGCTCAAGTGCCAATGGATTTTGTGAGAGAGAGTTGGATTGCTCAGAGAGAGAAGTTTCTGCATGTCTTACCCAGTAGCCAGAGTTATGCCCTGGCACCTGTACCTTCTGGATCTCATCACCTGCTGCAAATTCCCCCACATCCTGAGTCGATAAAAAATGAACATGTCCCATTGATGGAGGATGCAGCTGGTAAAAGGGATGGCCCCTTGAAGAAGCGCTCAAATGGCCGAGCATACAAGTCACCCAAAACAAAAAAGACAAGAAAGGTGGGGCAGAAGGAGGAATCAAATTGCTCAGTCTCTAGAGCCAAGACTGGGAAGAAGAGTACAGCTGTGGTTATCAATGGAATAGATATGGACATTTCGGGTATACCAATACCAGTTTGCTCATGTACTGGAACGCCTCAGCAGTGCTATAAATGGGGTGTTGGAGGTTGGCAATCTGCATGTTGTACTACTAGTATATCTATGTATCCACTACCAATGAGCACTAAGAGACGTGGGGCCCGCATTGCTGGACGAAAGATGAGCCAGGGTGCATTTAAGAAGGTTTTGGAGAAGCTAGCTTCTGAAGGGCATAACCTTTCTAATCCAATTGATTTGAAGACTCACTGGGCAAAGCATGGTACAAACAAGTTTGTGACAATCAGGTAGATGTACAATTTTCATCAAAGAATTAACATAGGCCTCCTTATATGCACTGGGTCAGTTTCTCCTGTGTATATATATGTTTAAGTCCTTTCGTGGAGGCTTCCTCGAACAGATTTTAGTCAAGGAATTTTCTCTAAGTTCTGTTAAATGGCCTTTTTAAGTTAAGACACTCAGTTATTTTTTATGTTCTTCTTTATTGATTTTTTGTTTGGGCGAAATCAAAAATGTTTACAATACATGGGTTAATGGAAGGAGAGAGGAATCCTTAAGGATTTATTTCCTGTTCACACAGATCTTACTGAAGATTGTTTCATGGATAATTTCTAGTTCCCTTGGTGAATGTGGAGCTTGATTAGTTTTTGTATATAACATATGCGTGTCACAGTAACAGGTTACAGGCTCATAATGTACAACACTGAAATGTATTCATCTTTATGAGCATTCAGAAAAGAAAGTAATTGGATTTACTTCTCTTATTTAGATATATAATTGACAACCTTTTACCGCAAAAGCCAAGTAGGCATGGGGGTGTCGGTAATAACAGGTCAGTTTTTTTTTTTTTTTCCTCATTAACATCTTTTACTACTAAGCATATCCCTCCCAAAGCTTTTTCATGCTCGTTTGAATTTGTCAGCACATGGATAGTAAAGATCGTTTTTTGCTCCTAACTAGTCGTCAACTCTGTATTTTTTTTTTTTTTTTGAGAGGGGCGTGGTGCGATTTGAACTCGCGACCTGACGCACCTAATGTAAACAGAATACCACTAGACCAAATGGCCTTAGGTATCAACTCTGTATTTTTCTTTCAAGTAAATCTAAATATATCCTAGATCTCTCTTAACTTGAGCCTGAATGTTTCCAACTGTTATTTAAATGTTTTGTTTTTTTGAATGTTGGCTACACACAGAGACACCCCCTCCTTACCCTTAGTGGTACCTGAACCTAAGACCTCACACTAGAAACCTCCCATGTGACAATTGAGCCAAATGCCCAAATCACCAGCTTGCACTATGATAGATTGGTTATGGCTGAAGTCTCCTGGTAATGCCTCTACATGATTCCTCTTGTAGTCGTTCAGTTTGGCTAATGGTTATAAGATGTAAACTTTTTCAATCTCAACATTGTACTAAATGTTATAAGCATCATAAATATGATAAAATGTTGACCAAATTGTGCAACTTAATGTTGCTCGTTGGCTTGTCATTGACTTATTTGAATATTAATGGAAGTTTTTAGCCAGCTTCATTTTTGTCACTCTGTACTGTGCTGGTTTTACATTATTAAAGTGTTTGTTAGTGTTATCTTGTTTGTAATCCATCCTTGATATCCATGTTTGCCTCAGCTTTGTTGTAGTTAACTTTCTTGTAACATAAAAAGTAATAAATGCCCATCTCAGATCGTTCTGTTTCCAGTTAAGTCTTTCAACCTTCATTGTTTGCCATGGGTGACTCAACTCTTTTTTTTAAATAGATCATTTTAGATCATAGTCCCTTTTATTGTGTAGCGTGAACTGATGGGAATAGTCTTTTTGCCTTCTTGTTAAATTTTAATGTGCTGCACTTTTACTGTTGCTCTTGTTATTCAGTTAACCATTTATTTATGGAATATATGCCGTATTTACTTCACAAAATCTTATATAATCAATTGCTGCCAAGATAGTATCTCCTTTGAGATTGGAGTTTTGTATTCCAAATCGTCAAATATTTCTTTCCTACATTCTGATTGGTAAGCATGCAAGTAATCTCATCTAAATTGGCATGTCAGTAGAAGTTGTGACTGTTAATTGTTGTGTGGTAATAGTTACTGGTGTCCGATCAGCATCCTAAGATTGATATACACACATGTGAAATCATTATTGTTCATAATCGTTTGCGTCTCTTTCTTGGCTACCATTTTGTTTCACTTATGTTTTTGGATTGCAAGTTGCATTGTAATGTGTTCTTGGTGATTTTTTCGTATTGATGCTCAAGGTCAAATTATTTGGGTCGTCTTTCCATTAGTTTACACTGGAAAAACTATCCCTCAAAATAAAGAAAAACATTGTCTGCATCACTTCTCTGGTACACATATTTGAGAGGATGTACCTAGTGCACTATAACAAAAAACAAACACATGCAAATGTCTGTCTGCTTTTGGTAAATTTAATGTTTGCTGTGAAGTGTGTGTTTGGTGAAACCTTAGAAGTGGATACATATATGATGATTATGATATGAATGTTGCTTTGTCTTTTTTCTACTACTTGCTGTTTTTTAATTTCTTTTTTATCTAGAAAAAATTAGATCTCCATTTTTTCTGAATGTTTTTATCTTTTTTTTTTCTTCTATTTTTATATTAAAATCCTTACCCCAGTGAGACTTCAACCAGAGAACCCCACCCCCCACTCCCCTTTGCCAGCCAATTAGTTGTAAAATGTTATTCATGTCATCCTTTTGAAAATCTAAGGAATCTGAATTGAGATATGCTCCTTCTGGAGTAAACACCTTTTATGAAATGATAAAGCAACAAGAATCTGACACCTTTTATGAAATGATAAAGCAGCAAGAATCTGAACTACTTGCAAAGCTTTGACCAATTGCCTGGACTGTTTCTATATTATCTAAACGTAGAGCACAATTTTTTTTTATAAAAACATGGTAGAGCACCAAAAAGGGTATGTAATTTTTCGTATTCACTGAACTTGTAAAACAAAAAGTCATGTGACGAGGGTTCTAGTTGTTTACTGGGAAAGTGGAACAAAGCAAATAAGCAATCTGACAATGATCAGACTCTTGTATTTTGAAGTTAAATTGCAGGAACTCTTGTGGATGATACTCAACCAAGATTAGTGATACAGACATCTAGATTAATGGATGGAAAGGAGGTGTTTATGTTACCAGTCTTGGTAAGAAGAGTAGTGTGACCTGGAAATTGGAGGTGGCTTTCAATGGGGAACTGCTGAAGTTAGTGAACTAGTACCAATCTAGACCATGAAATTTGCAGAGTAAAAATGGGGTATATTATATAGCATCCAGACTATGCATGTTGGAGGTCTAGATAACCTTATTCAGGTCTGCATTGCTTCACTAAGCAATGTAGCTTAGAAATGCCAAGCATGGACAGAAATCTGTTTGACCTAATTGCAGTACCATTTATGTGATGCTGTTGTTGCTATTTTGTCTGCATGGGCTTGTCATTGACATGGTTGTGGGTTCAGGTGAGTGGGGCTCGAAATTAGGGCATGTGGCAAATTTCTGGAGTAAATTGCAAAATTCTTTGGCCCTCTTGGTTTCATTACTTGTGTGTTATGTCTGTGGTGATTGGGTGTTTTTTTCTTCTTCTTTTTGCTGCTCCATTCTTCCTGAAACATGACTGATAATTTCAAATTGCAATGCAATATGGAAAGTTTGGGGTGACAAACTCGAGCCATATCTGGCATTGGAGAAACATAATTGAAACTAGTAGAAATGTTACTGAATAATTTGCTTTGAGTGGTCAGAAGTCTGAGTTTTGGTTGCAAATGGGAAATCTTCTAATTCCAGAGATTCACAGCCGTGGAAGCTTGGATAAGTCCTGTATTGATTTGAGAGAATGCAAAGGTTTTAATAGATTCAGGGGTTTATTCATCATATTTGTCTAGGTATTGTGACAAATCAATTGTTTCATGTGAATCATTGGCTTTCTTATTCGATATCCTCCAGTCTGTAACTAAATTTCATGTTTGTTACCATGAAATGTTTTCCTGGAATTATTAAGTCACTTGGCCTCCTGATTTCTCATATTATTCAAGTTCATTTTCCTTGAGTTTGCCTACCCTGAGTTACCCACAGGTGAGGCAGAACCAGTAAAGGGATTTTCTTTATTCTTTTCAATGTCACAAAAGTTTCCGAAGTAAGGAAGAGGACCAACATGAGTTTATCGATTTCTATACCCTGGTAAAACTCCATTAGTAATAAGCTCTGCTTATTTCCCGATCAGCTTTCCCAGCCTTCTCTTTGCTCTCGTTTTGAATCTGGTTGTAAAGGTCTCTGATCTTCAATCCGAGTATTGTTTGAAAAAGACCAGTGCCATTGTTGCTTCCAGGGAAACCGGCGTGCCTCAGCATTTGCTGGGTGACCTCGCCGTAGAATTTGGTAGATATGTTGCTCAGATGGCTCTCGACGTAGATGAGCTCCTCTAATTTATCAAATTGCCCATCCATTTCCAGAACTGACACCTACGAAACCAGAAATCAAGATCAAACAGTTTCTCTCAATCAATTGCAGACGAATTGTCTCAGAAATTGAAAATCTCTCAATGGGTATCTTGAATACGATCACCTCCGAGGAATAGTAAGTTTCCGGGCCGTAGTAAAACTTGATTCCTGGATAGGAGCAAGTGAGCTTCCTTCCGCATGGGATCCAATCAATGATGGAGCCTTCATCAAAGAGGTACACTGTTTCGAAGTTTTTAACACCTTCTTTCATCACCATTCGAACCCTGAGGATCTTCCCATTGTTGTCATCTGGGATGAGCTGCGTGGGGAGGACCTCGATCACCACGTCTGCAAACTCTTTCTGAGGATCTGCTCGGCAAGAAAAACTCATTCTCACTAAATGAGAACCTATATACTGTTCGAGTTATGATCATCGGCTACCCCAAGCTGGGATTTGCCGATTCCTGTGCAAACTACTCACCTACGTACGCATCGAAGTCTACCTTCCTCGCTGTAATGCTGGCTTTTATACTCTCTAAATTGTGCCCGCGTTCTGTCATGTCTCTCTGTGTATATGATCGAACGTTTCAGAAAGGCGAAAATAGAATAAAAAGACTAATTATACGCTATAAAAGGAGAACACGAAAGGGTTTCTGTTGACTTCTGGAAACAGGAAGGCATTTGTCTGCAGTCAGGCGGGAGGTTAGACACAGGCCTGTATCTTCCACGCGAACTTGACGTCGTTGCTGATGTCAAAGTAGATGCTGAAATCGAGAAGCTTTCGCACTCGGGGATCGTACCTGCAAAAATCAGAGCCACTACCTTATCATCTCACACGCGGCAGTCACCTAACGTGGTGACGGCTTCAGGACGTTCGTTTCTGAGTTTCACAGTACTCACGCCACTCGACCCATTACAGACAGGAGAAACAGCTGTTGTTGAAGTCCGGCCAGATTGACCAGAACTACTTACAGTGGGTGAAGGCCTTCAATGATCAGGATTTTGGGGGGTTCGATTCTTTCAGGGGAATCAATTAGGCCTGTCAGGTGATTGTAAATGGGTTTCTCTACTGCGACTCCCTCCTTGAGACGTTTCACCTGCATGGATATAGAAGTTCAAGTCAAACCATCAACTCGTGTTGGATTATCCATTCTTTCCCGCAGTGTTAAATGGATTCTGGAATACTATAAAAAAAGTTGGAAGTAGTCAAGAATGAAGGATTTTTTTCTGCAGTTAAGATCAATAGTAGCTGTAACTACAAGATATTAAGCAGCTGGAAATTTGTGGATGGAGCGTAGGGGGTGATGAAGAGAAGGTAGACCTGGTGATACATGAGATCAAAGTGATTAGCCCTAGGATCAAGTGCAGTGACTCCTTTCTCTTTCCTTCCGAGACGATCCAAGGAGTGATAGTCGTCCAAGCAGATAACAGTGGTGATGTCGCCAATGAGGGTATTCGAATCCGGGTTTCCTCCCTTGGGAGGTTCCGCGGCGCCTCCGAAAACGTTCGTCAGCCGGCGCATGAAGGTGCTCTTCCCGCAACCAGAATCAGCAGCCAGTCCGATCACCACCGTCTGCGAGTCGACAGCTGAGATAGGCCTGCTTCTCCTGTACAAATGCTGCTGTTTCTGCTTCATCCGTTTCCCTTCGGTTGAACACAGTGGTTGAGATCTTCCTCTCAATTCATAGCCATCTGGGTAGGTGGCGGGCATGAAGACCTTGGCGCAGGCCATTGTTCTCCCTCCTCTGTCTGTAGTTTGGAAAGAAAACGAGAGAAAGAAAGGCCTCTTCTGCTGCCTCTGCTTCTTAAATGTAGTCACTTTTGCTGGTTATTCTCCTTTCAGGAACGCTTCTCGATTTTTCTGCGTAAATCCGCCACCAGAAGCAATAGTCCAGCAACGACGATAATACACAGGCTTCAGTGTTAGCTTGGAATCTGGACATTCCATCTTTTCACGAGGGTGACCAAATTAACAGAAGAAGACAAGTCCTAAGTACCCATATGCGTCTTCTTTTAACGCCTGAGTTAAAAGGTCCATTCCAACGTCCGGACCAGCCAAGAAACACTAGAGGCCAGAACGATGTAGGGATGGGCCGTGCGGGATGTGTGATCTCCCGGACAAAACACGATGGGCCTCGTTCAATACAACTCCTGCTAGGTAATGGGTTTGGTCCAGGAGATCAAATGTTGATTTTATTTGTTTATAGTTCAATAATTTATATAAATATTATATAATTCTAGTAATTTTTCTAAAGATTTTTAATTTTTAATCATTTTTATACATTAAATTGTTGTCTTTTCAGGCTTTTATATATATAATTTGGTGATTTTTTAATCAAATTTATGATTTATTTATTCAATTACCCTCTTTATCATTCGATAAATAAATAATACATGAAATGAGGTATAAAAACTTAGGTTAAATGGTATATAGATTAAAGTCATAAGTCAAATATTAGAAAAAAATAGCTAATTTTGTTCCATACATATACTATTTCAAATCCCAACTCTCAAATATTCCAAGACGAAAACATGAATCATTTCTTGCAATGGTTTAGTTAATACAACCCAACATATTGATCTGTTAGGTGCGGAAAGCTATCGCCTACAAGAGTGGAGGAAACCACTCTGACATTAATTTTCAGACTCATATATTATATCCGACTAGGGAGACACACCCTAAGGTTTTTCAAGTGCCCTAGTCAACTCCTGAGTCTGAGTAAAAAAAAAGAAAATACAATAAATAAAGTCACAAATCACTTTATTATTTAGATTTTTCTATCTCCAGATCTCTCGTCGGAAACAAATTGAAAAGTGTATTTCTCTAAATCTATAGATTATTTAGTTTTTATTGTGTTTTAAACTTAAATATTTATTATTATGTTTAATAAGTAATGTATTAATTATATTAATAAATTATTTTTAAGTTATAATTTATTTATTATTGATCTATATATTTAGTATTTTAAGATACTTACCACAAATAATTTAAATTTATCAATGAAAATTTGAGTTTAATTATTTAATAATTATTTATAAATATTATTTATTTATAAATTTTAATAATCTAATTATGATATATAATGGTCACATGTACCTAGGACTGTAGTATGGAGTTTGGTTAAAGCCTCGAGTTTTTTTTAACACAGTCTACGACTCACCGCTTGAATCGGATGGTGCTTCTCGGAAAATCTAACGCCGCCGATTGCCGTCGTCGAGCTACAAAACAGGTGAACCAGTTGCTCACCGGCAATGGTTTAAGAAAAAAGAAAACCCATGTCCCGCGTGTCTGGAGATGTCTCGAAGACCGGGGGATGCCCGATCGCCATTTTTTATTCCGGGAAGATCACACACACTGTCAAGACATACACAGCAACAAAAAATGATCAATGACTGCTGGGAATCGAACCCTTCCATGAATCTAATCGACATCACGGATCTTCCACAACTTAAATCGCGTTTAGAGCTCGATAAAATACAGATTCAGCGTGACCGAGATGGAATAGTTAAATGGGAGAGTGTTTGAATTTGATCTTTTGAGGAAGATGAATCGTATATTTCGGGAAGGAAGGAAGAAGAGACGTGCGGAAGGTGCATAGGATTCATGAACTTGAGCCGATTCTTCTGATATCGTGAAGATATTAAAAGGGCAGGAAGCAGCGAGGAGAGATTTATCTACTGTTGACTCGAACGAAATGGAGAAAAGAGAGAGAGAGAGAGGGAGTAAAGAAGGGTTCGTGCAATGCTTGCTTGTCGCAGAGCTTCTATTTGGGGGGTTTTGGTACATGTGCATGTAATGTGTCAATCCATGCAAATCTCCGAGTTTGATGTTTTCTAATTATTATTTCATATATATGAAGAAATTTAACTCACAATTCGGTTGGGTCGACTCAGATTTTATAGAGATGGTTCGACCAATGGTCAAACTCACCCTTTCCCTAGGCCGAGTATTAGGGTTTGTTTGGAGCCCCTAAAAAATAAAAGAAAAGGGGAGAGAAATGTATTTTCTGTTGTTTGACATCAAATAATTATAAAGAGAAAAAAAATAAAAGAGAAAATCACTTTCTAAGAAACCTTTTTTTTTTTCTTTATTTTCTTTTTTCTCCACTTTTTGTGTTCCAAACACAACCTGAAGATAAATATAGACAAAAATGATGCTGTAAACCTTTGGAAATGGTTTAGTCGAAGCTCAAGTGTAGTTCATGGGTGCCTCCAAATGGAATCGATTAATGGATGACCCAACTAGATTTTCTTGGTTAGGTCACCTAAGTAAACCAATTAAAAAATGTGGGAAAGCAAATTGAGTTAATCTTTTGCTAATCTTCGTTAGAGATTGAACCGGTTAAGCTAATTAAACTCGGGTTTTAAATTTTAGTTAGTTGTGGAGCAAGAAATGGGATTTAGTTTATGGAAGATCACATTTGGTTATAGAATACTTGTAATTAGGGGCTAATTAGCTGGTTTAATTAGGGAAATGGGATTTTCAATTGTTGACACCATGTGAGGAAAGAGAGAGGTTCAGTTCATGAACCAGGAAGAGACCCAATTAATGAGAGTGATTCCATCTAATTGAAACCCAATTAATCTATTTTGTCAATAATCATCAAAGGGCAAGGCTCCCTACTTCCCTAAGAACACTCTCAGAAGAAAATAATGAAAAGAAAATTCAGAGGAATTGAAAAAGTAGAATGATAGAGGAGAGTAGACTCTTAAGGTCTTGTTCGTGTTCTATGGAGAGAAACCTGTATCGTATAAACAATTCTCTGTTATGATCACTGACATGACCATTCCTGTAATTTCACTCTTTACGAAGCCATGACTTGTAATCGAAGCTCGACAGTCTCTTTCATCTCCTCCCCTAGTCGGACAGACAGCTCCTTCTTCTTCTTCTTCTTCCTTCTTCTGTCCTTCCTTTTAAAGGGTAAAGGGTAGAGACCAGTGATCAGAGTCGAGGCTCCAGAGTTCAGAAGAGTATTCTGTTCTGCTTTGTAGTTCGTAGTTTCTGACGGGAACAGGGAGGGAAGTGAGAACCCCCCTTGATTCTTATCTTGCTGTCCATTTATTTAGTAGCAGAAGGAATCGATCGGTAGAGACCAGAGATCAGAATCGAGGCTCCAGAGTTCAGAAGAGTATTCTGTTCTGCTTTGTAGTTCGTAGTTTCCGACGGGAACAGGGAGGGAAGTGAGAACCCCCCTTGATTCTTAGCTTGCTGTCCATTTATTTAGTAGCAGGAGGAATCGATCGGTTATTCATCCGGGTAAGAGGGATCTCGCGAAGTGATGGAGCTGGAGTCCGACAACTCGAATGAGTGCTACAGAGAATGCCAGAGAAACCACGCGGCGAGCCTCGGCAGCTACGCGACGGACGGATGCGGCGAGTTCACACCCAGTGAACCGAGCGGGCTACAGTGCGCCGCATGCGGCTGCCACCGCAACTTCCACCGAAAGGTGGTGGCGGGGCGCCACATCCAAGCGGAGTCGGAGGAGTCCGACCCCGTGGCGAAGCGACGAACGAGGACCAAGTTCTCGCCGGAGCAGAAGGAGAAGATGCACAAGTTCGCGGAGAAGATTGGATGGAGGATCCAGAGGAGAGACAAGGAAGACGAGATGGAGATCCAGAGGTTCTGCAAGGCAATTGGGGTCAGCCGACAGGTGTTCAAAGTCTGGATGCATAATCACAAGAGCACAAGTGCTTCTGCTTCCTCTGCGCGTAATGGCCACTGCAATGACTTCTCCTCGGCCATAGAGTAGATATATATTTCTGGGTTTTTTTCTTTTTTCTTTTTCTCTGATCGTTCATGCTCCTGCAAGAACTAAAGTTCGAAAATGGTCAATTTTTCATTTAATGAAAACATTTCTCCAATGAATTTTGCTTACGAATTCGATGACGGAAGAGACGACCAACTGCTCGGACCGCCGGCAAGACTGAAACTGAATGCAAAACCATATTTAAACCATATTTAAAAAAAAAATCATCAATATTTTCCTCTTCCAAAAGGGCTATTGGAAAGGTAAGTAATTAAAGGACAAAAAAGAAAAGAAAATGGCGACTTAATTGAAAAGATAAGTTGGCTCTGCACGCTTCAAAGTAGTAGTAATGGAGTCACCGACCATGATCAGAAGAATATCTGCTTCCCTCTCCATGATCATCTGCATGACCAAAGACTCAGTTTCTCTCATGCTTCGCATAATTTCAGAACTCTACAAAATTTAAGATTGCAGAAGTTTTGATTTTTCATCATTAGGGAGTAAATGATTTTATCTTTTTATTACTTTATTATAATATAATAGTCATTTGTCTCTAAAATTAAGAACAGACACGATGCATTAACTGCAAGTATGAAAATTCGCCTAGTCGTGATATTAAAAAATTAAAAATATATTTTTTAATAATAGAACTGGACCCACGTGGACGCGAGATTGTTGATAGTAGCCTGCGTGAATTGCCGTCCCCCGACACTCCCAAGTTTCCAGAATGATCACGTAATCTCGTTTCACAGTTTGCGAATAGGAGAGTGACGTCTTTCTGTACTATTTCACCCCAGATGGGTAAACGCCCTGGAATTTTTTTTCTAGTAAAAGCGACCAGTTCCGAGATGTGGGCTGACACTTTCATCAAATAAATCATTAGGAAAGAGTAAAATCTGCTCGAACTCCATCCAGCAAATAATTTTAAAGATCTCACGTCGCAAACGAGACTGTTTCACTCTCAGAGGGGCAATTCGCACGACAGTAACTCAGGTTGCGAAGCAGAATAAGAACAACTTAACGGACAAACAAGGCCGCGTCAAGGACCATTTTATGTTTTACAAGGAACGGCCATTACTTTTTTAGACACTACTCAAACAACGGTTATCTAAATATATTTCTAAACATAGAGTGAGCTGCATTACAACAGCAAAAGAAAAGAGACAAGTCAAGCCATCCAGGTAAATCCAAAGGAACTACCATTCAAACTAGGGACACAGGAAAAAGGATATGGTTCTAATCCACAACATTAAATATGAGAATGATGGTACTACTACAAGAGTATATATGTCCATTTTACCAATAGCTTATAATAGCCCAAAACATGTCAACCTTTATGCCGGCCTTATCTACTTGGCCAACATCATTCTCACAAATTCCTCATAGTTGACCTGTCCATCACCGTCAACATCAGCCTCACGGATCATCTCATCAACTTCCTCATCCGTTAGTTTCTCCCCCAGATTGGTCATTACATGCCTTAGCTGCTCACCACAATGGAACTTGTGTCACAGGTAGAAAATAAGTAGGCATAAACCCTAAACAGTAAACATGATTACAAGAACGGGAGCTGAGTTCTTTGAATAGCATTTAGAGAAACAGATCTTACCTCGGCAGCAGAAATGAATCCATTTTGATCCTTATCAAAGACCTTGAAAGCCTCTTTCAGTTCCTCTTCAGAATCAGTATCCTGAAACGACAAAAACATAGACTAGAAATAAGCACTTCAACCATCAATCGGGCACTCACGAAAGAAACTGGTAACAGACACAGGTTATGCTTCCTGGAGAGAATGAACAGGATAGGCATATATAAAGAAACGACAAACATAGATGACCATATCCAACCTGACCATCTTTTATTATTTCCTTATAAAACATGACACTTATTTCAATATCAAGACTAGGGTCAAGGAAATTTCAACTTATAATGTGCTAATTACCAATTAGCATCAGTAATTAACACTCAGAATTTCCTACAAAACAAAACTGTAATGTGACCTACCTCTCTTTGTGCCAACATCCTGGGCAATGACAGCCACATGCCAGTATCTTTACTAACCTATTACTGCAATTGGTGTGGAAATTTGTTACCACTTTTCTTTGCAATGAACCCAGTATCATTGTCGATTGTCCACCATATTTCAAGCATTTGTTTACATTTTTTATTAATTAGAAGATGCTGTAACTTCTACCATGCACTGATCCTCTTGCCCATCCGACATAGCATCCAGAGGAAATCAATTTCAATTCCCATGCTTATTGACATCGAGCCATATTTGGAAATTGAGATAACAAGAAGATTTAAATATATAAAAAACAGAAGTATATCCCAGGTGTGTAGGAATTATTGATCAAACGGTACTACTTGGGAAGAAGGACAAAGAACAGAGGGCAGCTGGAGTAAACCAGCAAAACAGACTTTTAATATAGAAAGAACTTTGTCGTGGAAGAATGTCAACAATTCATAAACCAAAACATTAAATGATCTTGTTTCTATCCAGATTTTTTTTTTAAAACGCATGGTGTAAAAAAAGTAAATATAAAATTGAATTCCTACTGATTTAAGATTACAAAGACTGGACAAACCCTTTCCGTGAGTAAAACCCCTCCAACTGGTCCCAGTTTAAAAAATAATAATGAAAATCTGCAGTACTTCCAAGCTTAAATTGCATAATGACTGAATTTAGAAAGAAAAAAGAAGATTAGAATGCCTCTGCACTTCAGATAGAAACAATAAAAAAATATTTAAGAAAGCCAAGACTACATTCAGTAAATGCCCTTATTCAGAGAGACTGACAACTCAATTGTGAAAAGAAACAACTAAATTCACCTTGGTAATGATAACAGAGTTTTCTGAAAACAAGATAAAAGTAATACAAAATCGAAATAACTTGAGTATATGAAGTCGGCAAAACGAACAGGTGCCCTCAGTTCTCACTGTTATAAAAACAATAAAATAAACTTTAAAAAAAGTGTTGCAAACCATATTTGAATGCCAAACTGAATCAAAATCATTAAAAAAACCAAAATAAGGAAGAAAATTTGGATTGACAAAAAAAGATTTGGAACATGCACACCATATGCACACATGATCAACAAGACTTTTCCTCCGCAGGCCAACATTGTTTTTTATGATGTTAGAAATCCTAAGATGAAAACACAGTGGAGACACCTTACAACTGATTACAGCCAATGACTAGTTTGCCAGGAGGAACTCATAATTCTATCATAGGATATCTGTTGTTTTTTAATATAATGAGAGGCAATTGGATGTCTATTTTGATTTTGATTTCCAAATCTTACACGGACCTTTTTAATGTGGTAATTTGCATAGAGCAACCACAACATTTTTCTATAAAATAAGAAATTTAAGAAAATCAAGCAAGTAATTTTCCGACTTGTTCGAGGCCGTCTTCAAAACTAGAGGATTTGAGAGGCACGGAGAATCGGCTTTGTTATTGCCAACATTCAACACAAATAGGCACCATTGCAATCGGTGCATTTGCACTGCTAATTGGCTTTCCTCATTCACATCCATATAACATCCATACGTTTTTTTTTAAAAAAGAGGAAGAATAGTTCATGAAGGAAGAAAGCCCCGGAGGCTTGCATAATAAATCCACCATTACCCTAGAAGACTGGAAAACAGAAACCCTTATCATTGCACTTCTATTTCAAAACTTACAGAAAAGCCAACCATGACAAATGAAATGTTAATTAATCAATAATACATTAAAAGGAACTTTTCATGCTTTACACATCATATATTTCCTTACTTTATAGGCTACATTAATTAGTTCCATTGTAAAATATAAAAAAATGAACATTTATTTTGGCAATGAAGTGCCTACTGCTCCGTTTTCATCATTGGGCAGACATAAATGAAAGATAAATAAATGATTGGGAATGACCAACTCGCTACATGTGCAACTGGAAAAAGAGTAGAACAACAGCATGAAAAAAAGCCATCACACAACTGCACCAAGATAAATAGAAGTAACTTGCATGACATATTCCAGCCATGCACGTGCAATACCAATTTCCTGGACTAGAACAAGTCAAGCGATCCATAGTGCAGCTAGTAGATACCTTATCAATTATAGCAAAAGGAAGAAAACCCAAAAACCAGACCAATTATTGAAAAGGAAAATAGCTCCTCAGAAATGATATCAACAAACTTCGCCACATAAAAGTGACTCAGGATATTTCACTAATGCACATGAAGATATCCAAAAAATAAAGCTCAAAATATGTCAGTACCCTCATGAAGTGCATTTGAAACATATCAACTTAAAACATTATAATCTACAAAATTATTATTAAGAAGCAAAATAGATAGCAATTGAACACAAAACTAATAAATATTCTCAAATACTAGCAAGTCACAGAAAAGCTGTTTTACCTTCATTTTACGGGCCATCAAGTTTAAGAATTCAGGGAAATCAATTGTCCCATTCTGATCTGCATCAACCTCATTAATCATATCCTGTAGTTCAGCTTCAGTAGGATTTTGCCCCAGTGACCTCATCACAGTACCCAATTCTTTGGTAGTTATGCAACCTACAAAGACAATGATCAGATCACCATTTCAAAAAAAAAAAAAAAAAAAGACAATGATCAGATGGGAGCGTCAAATGATATAGATGTGGCTGCAACAATCCAAAAAAACCAAATATATTTGAGTACATCGGTAAAGAGCACGGAAATTGTGCACAGATTGTAAAATGAAATGTATATTTGCACATGTCTCCAAATCAACCAATGCAAATCATCAGGAAACAGTAAGGAAATTAAAAACTTCCTTCTCATCATAGCTCAAATTATAGCCGTCTTAAAATCATCAAAATTGAGGAACCAATTACTCCTAACCACAGTCTCCTATTAAAGGAAGACAAGAAAAACTTATCAAGCCTCCCTTTAGCACAAGAAAGTGCTAGAAAAATTAAGGCTGCCGTGAATACTTATGAAAAGCCCCAGAAAAATTTCAAATACCTCAAAATACTGCAAGCATCGTTATTCAAAATGCAAAAAAGAGGAGAACAGCACTGTTACTTTTTGGATCATAATTTGTATTAGTAAACGGCAATCCTTATCTGGTGATTTAAGGTTTATTAACTGCCAAAAATTCTGACGCCATGGTATTTAGTGCTTCGAGACTAAAAATTAGCCCCAAATCAAGGAAAAGAAACAAAAGACATAGGCGCTTTGAACTTGAAAATCACCAGAACATTCATGTAGATCAGGCTAAACGATTACCATAAAATATCGGAAGATTGTACTCCAGGGATCGCCATATCAAAAGACGTGATAAATCCAGAACAAGCTACTCGAGAAGAACAAAATAAAAGGCTGACGAATCAAGAGAAGAAAATGTATAGTGAACAAAACTAAGTCTCTTTGAAATGACGTCAATAGTCCAGAAATTGATTCACGATTAAAAAGAGAAATTAGTTATAACAAGAAAAGGGCACGGCCAAACAAAAAACTCCCAACAAGGAGCAAAAAAACGGACGTAGACAACATAAGAAGCAACAGTTTTGACCTCATAAGCACATTCCTTTACCATTGCAGAAACCAAGGGAAAGACAAAGAAATAGATCCAATTATTCACCATCTAATCGCAGATAACTTCTCATCACAGCAGCAGAAATCCCAATCAAGGCAAAATAAACTAACGAAACCCGCACAAGTCGCATCCAGATGCAAATGCAAAAACAAATCTGAGCACATAACTAAGTCTAGCCAACAGAAAATCTCATAAATCAAACCGAAAATAACGCAACTGAAGAAAACCGATGAACAGCCATCCAGGAGCATGATCTCCAAGTTTCCGCAATGAAATTATGATATCCTAATGCAGATTAAGCCCAAACTACCAAGTACGAATGTATAAAGATCCCGAGCAGAGGAAACACATGAAACCCCCGATTTAAGGATCTCAAAATCCAACAGACAAGAAAACGACATAAGAGAAATCCATCATACCATCTCCATCCTTGTCGAACAGACTGAAAGCTTCCTTGAACTCAGAGATCTGCTCTTCCGTCAACTGCTCGGCCATTTCCTCTCCTCTCCTGCCTGAGACAAACTACAGAAATAAATCTCAAAGCTTGTCTGTTTAGTGCTCAAGAACTCCTGATACTAGGAGTTTAAAATCCCACCACCTATTTATAGACAACGGAAGCCAGAATCGGACGGTCAATATCACCTCCAGGGACAACCATCGGGGCCCGCTTAGTAATTTCGGAGGAGAAGAGGGAGGAGAAGATTCATACCGTTCAATTCCATAATATACCCTTGACATAACAAAAAGGACAAATATGTCCAGTTATATGACTAAAATACCCCGACGGGAATATTTACTCGTGCCCCTCCACGATTTAACGGAGTCTAGTGACGCTGGCAGCAAAGCAAACGAGGGAGAAAAAAGGGCTTTCTTGGAAATAACAATTACTTGTTTGGGTAATGGCATTTCTGTCAAATCACGGGGGGCGACTCAACTAGAAGAAGAGGATTAGCTTAATTTTGGCGTATTCTGAAATTACGACGAAATGTTGCCAGGTCAAGAGGCCGGGGGAGGAGAGGGCCAGGTGCGGATTCGACGAAATCGCCACGAGATAATGTACAGGAACTGGCGGTAGCCGTCATTTTATGGCGTCATTTAGATACCCTATTAAAATGTGGAATCAACTTTACCTCTTTTATTTTTATTTATTATTTCATTATATAAAATAAAAATTAAATAATTTTTTACTGTATTAGGTATTTATAAATTTTACCTACTTATCTATTTTTTATTATTAAAAATAACAAGAAAATGGGTAAATGTTATTTTGTATCCAAATATATAAAGATAATTTAATAAAAAATATTTCAGTGTATTTATGTTTGAGATATTATGTGACATTAATAATATTTAAAAATATAATTTAAATTAAATTACATTGTTCTTGGGTTTTTGTGCATGTGTTTATGTGATTTTTTTAATATTTAATAATTTTGTATATGTTAGATTAATATTATTATTTTTATTTTCTTGCTTATTATCCATTTAGAGGAGTAAATAGTGTACAAACGAAATAGAATAAGGCTATTCCGTATATTTTTACGATCCCATATCCGTTCCATCCAATTATTCTTTTAAGGTGAATTATTCCATTTATTTACCTTGTTATTAGTCAAATAATATAGGTAATTAAATAAATAAATATTATATTTATATTATTTTAGAAAACGAAAGACATATAAAAGTCATATAATATCATGCATAATAAGGTCATCCATGTCAAAGCTAGGTGGTTCTGGTCCACTTAGGTTAGGTTTCGTCCGCCCCTGGTCCACATGGTTTAAGTATTTGGTTTTTCGTACTTAACAAACCGTTTTTTGGGTTGTATTGGCTAAGCGTTTGACATAGTATCAAAGTTGGACACCACATTCCGTGTTCGAATAGCTTTGGGTTAGGTTGTATTGGCTAGGTGTGTTAATTTATATTGGCTAGGTATTTGATAATCCCCCCACATAGGTATATAAAAGATATAATAATAGTTTTAAATCGATAATCAAGTAAATGAGTACGAATTAGATATTATTGGGTAAACTCTTAATTTGGGATGACATAAACATTGACTGATCGACTCCGATGGACAAAAATGGAAAAAAGAAAAGAAAAAGAAAACAAAAGTGCACAAAACAGGACCAGTCCATGGGCCTCGCTCATACTCGTCTAGTGCGTTTGTGCGTCCTGTCGGTCTCTCAAGCCGGCTGGCTGTTCGCCTGGCGCGGGTTTTCTCTAAACGAGACTGCGACGAACGAAGAAACCATTTGTTTCAAATTCAGATTCTCTAGTTGTTGTTTTGAGACACTACAGTTCACGTTCTGGGAAGATGATAGCCGGATTAACGACTGGTTACTCTGGTGTGCATTTGATAATGGTAATTTTTATTTATCTACTGCTATTTAGATTATTTATTTTGATTTGTCTTCGTAGGTGTGGTTCAGCTTAGTTTTGATAAACGGCTTTTTCGGATACAGAGATTCAACCGAGGTACACTCTGTAAGCTTGATAAGCGCCCGTGTTCGTCGCAACTGGTAATTTTGATAATATGCTGGCTGGTGAAACTTTAGCATTTTAAAATTGTTCGTGGTTTTTATTTTCTCTTTTTTTTGTTCCGTTTCAGATTTCTACAAGATGGAGCGTTAAAAGGTTTCCCAAGAACTTTTCTGTAAAATGTACTGTATCTGGGAAAGCAAATGAAGATATAGGATTTGAAGACGAATTTCATGCGGATCCATTTTGGTTAAGTTTTATCAGGGAAGCTTTTGGGTATGGTTTATTGTTGTCCTCATTCCTCTGATGAATTTCTGTCGTTTCCTTAAGAATGAACTATTTCTCATTGTAACATGAGAGAGTGTATCATGTGGTACTACTCGTCTTACATGGTTTTGAACTTTTCATATTAAACACGACGATGAAATGATGTTTCAAGAACAACTGAAGTCTTGGAAACCAGTGGCTTTCTTGAAATATGGTGGGCAGTCATACTAGGAACTTCTGCCAACCAAGCAAAGAGTGTCATCAGGGATATGTGATGGTTAAGATCCGCACAAATTCATAGCTGAGTGAGTTCAGTGGTCAGAACAAATGTTATAAGCACAATTACATGCTGACCAAAAGTTTAAAGAAAGATGAAAAAGAACTCTAATATCTGCTTTTGCTAGCATAAAGGTTGTCCAATGAGCACTCTTCCTTTTCTGGATCTTTTATTCAGTAGTTCAAGGGTTGCTTCTTAACTCGTTATCCATAAGCATTCCTTTTTGGCCTAGTAATAATCCCAGCATGCAGCCTATTCCAACTGTCATACCTTGATATATTGATGATACTAGTTGCAATAGATGGGTTCTAAGAGTTGGTTTCAATATCCAGGGCTCTGAGGTCATTGCTAGCGTTCCTTGCTGAGCAGCCCAGTCAATTGAAGTACATTGAATGGCCAACCTTCCAAAGCACGGTTAGTGTCTGCAAACCTACTATTTCTCTATAGCATACTACCTATAATTTAAGATAGTAAAATAATTTTGACTTGAAACTTACAGATTTATCATTTGAATTGTAGACAAATTGATGTAGTTAATTTTAGGTGTTTATTTTCCTATGAGTTGTCTATTCATCTTTTGATTATTATGAAAGAATTTATTTGTCTTTCTTTTAGGTTGGGAATATCAATTGTCTTCATTAGTTTTTATGGGTATTAGAGAATTGGTCATGTATTGCTATCTCCTTCTTCAATGTTGGTATAACTGTAAAATGGAGAGAATAACCGTGGTGAAACAGCATATTTAAATGGAAGATTTAATGATATCATGTGGATATTCAAGAAGTGGGAATAAGGTGCCGAAGGTCTTTAAGAAATGATAGGCCTAATGTATGAAGATGTTGTTTTCACTCTGTTTTGTTAACTCATGTTGCCTGAATCTAAAGAATTTAGAGGTCTTGAACGAAATAGTGGGAATTTAACTCTATATGAGGTGCCTCCAGATTGCAGACATAGGAGTCCAAATCTTTACATCAAGAATGGTGCTTGCAGAAGAGCAAAAGAAAGAAAGGCACCATCACAGACAAAACATCCATGCAGCATATGCAATGTTCCAAAGTCTATAAGCAGGATGAGAAATGAAAAGAATATCCATCCTGTTGCTTCAAAGCCCAATAATGGACTTAGAGAAAAATGATCTACAAAAATACCTGATACCACAGGCTCAAAATATATGCGATTAGACATTATGGAAACTTATATTGCTTATCAGCTTACGTTGAGAATGCAATCTTTGGACACATACAATGGGGATGGATGTTTTGTTATCTCTTGAGCTGTGACCAAATAACGGCAAAATTATTTGTTAGAAAACAGTATAAGGGGCAGTTTGATCTTTTTACATGATCTGTATTTACTAGTGAGGGCACTATCTTATTCAGCATGATTAGATGTCTCTATTGTCCAATTTTCATGTAAGTTAGAGGTGTAGATTGGGAATTATATGTAGTTAAGTGTATGAAGGGCATATTAGTCATAGTACTTCAATTTCACTTCAGTGAATAAAAGGATTTGGGGGTCGAATTCTGACCCCCAACGAGAGACGTTTATGGCTCTCTTTCCCAACAGCTTCTTCTCCTTTTTTCCTCATCCTTTCTTCTCTCACTCTTCTATATTTCATCTTTTCACATTATCTTTGCCAATCTTGACATGGAGTATGGAATAGTTCTATCTAAAACTTCCAAACACTTATTTATGATCTGTTATTATCAAGAGTTGAGGGTGTGCTATGTAATGTTACATAGAGAAGAAAATATATCTTTTTTATACCATAGGTTCAAAATATGCGCAATTAGACATTATGGAAACTTATATTACTAAACAACTTATGTTGCGTTTGCAATCTTTGGACACATACCATGGAGATGGATGTTTTGTTATCTCTTGAATTGAGACCAAATAATGGCATAAGTTGTCTTTGCCATTCATGACATGGAGTGACCCATGTCTCGGCGATGGCTTTCCCTTTCTGGAGGTCTGCAGTGATGCTTGCAGAAGTTACTACAAAGCCCAAGAAAGCCACCTGATCAGTCAGGAAGGAGCATTTCTGGAGATAAGCATAAAGTTTTTCCTTTTGGAGAGCGTGACAAACTAGGCGGAGGTGTTCTAGGTGTTGGTCCTTGGCTTGGTTATAAATGAGGATGTCATCAAAATAGACCACCAAGAACTTGCCAAGAAATGGTCAAGCACCTATGCCATCATGCGCATAAAAGTGTTAGGTGTATTTGACAGTCCAAATGGCATAATCATCATTCATAGAACCCTTCTTTTGTTTTAAAGGCTGTTTTCCTTTCATCTCCTGTGCGGACCCAAATCTGGCGGTAACCACTTTTGAGGTCAATCTTTGAAAATATATTGGATCCCATCAACGTATCTATCATATCATCTAGTCGGGGATCAGAAATCGATACTTTACGGTGATTTTGTTGATGGCCCTATTGTCCACACACATTCGCCAAGTGCCATCCTTATTTGTTGTGAGTAGGGTTGGTACTGTGCAAGGGCTTAAAATCTCCCCGATGAATCTCTTTCGGAGGAGTTCATTCACCTACCACTGTAACTCTCCATGTTTAGCGGGATTCATTCGATAATGTGGCAGATTTTGCAGTGAGGCTCCTGACTCAAAATCTATGGCATGTTGGATGTCACGCATAGGTGGTTGTGTATCTAGAAGCTCGTCAGGAAAGACATCCTGAAATTCCTTGGGCTGAGTTAACACAAATCGGACAATATTTAGCCTGTTAACAGGAGTTCGAGCAGATCATCGAACATAGGGGCTTCAACCTTTATATGTTTCAGCATTTTGTCTTCAAATGCCTCATGGCAGGGAATGTAGGATGTGTGGTTCCTAGGAGGAGAAAATATATATGGGCGCAGATGAGCAAACTCCTCATCCCTAGTATCATAATCCCTAGGTGACCTAACTCCTACAAAACTTGTTCCTTTCGAGGTCTGAACCTCTAGGGCAATGAGCCTATCATTGATGGTATTTAATTGTTCTAGGATTTGCTTAAGCGTGTCATCCTTGTTTTCTACAACAGAAGATGAAACGACACCTGACATGATGCGACCACTACGTAACTGCATGTACTAGTGGATTCTAGCAAGTAAAACCCAAACAAACTCAATGCACGTTAAAGTTAATTATTTATTAGTTTGACTGGTAACTATGCTAAGATTCAAATCTACAAAATTGCAAATCACTAGTGTAGGTACCACTAAAATAAAGAAATGATCAATCTTCTACAATGATGTAGATAGCACCGAAGGGCTGGGCTCTAAAACTAACACTAAAGATTGATCACGCACCTGTGCTACAATTTCAAATGAGTTTTTTTTTTTTTTTTCACAGGTCTTGATATCAAATGTGGCTCAAGTGGGCCCAAATAATGGAAAGACTAGCTACCAGCACAAAATAGAGAATTGATTCATTTTAATGTTACATAAGAAAAGAAAATACTTTTTTTTTTTGAAAAGTGAGAAGAAAATAAAAATCTTCACCCCGCTAAGTTGAGAATTTGGGAGTGCTTTTGAGCTGAAGTTCCCTTTTTATTAAAGAAATAAAAAATTATGAGGGATTCGATTTTCTCCCTTCTCAAGTTGTCTTGCGCCCTACTAGTCACTGAGCTAAATTTAGGATATTTAGCTGTTGATGTTCTGCTGTTTGTTTTATTTTTAAGTTAGTTTTTGCTGCCATTCCTAGTCACAGTTTTACAGAAAGAGATGTTGTTCACTGATATTACTGCTGTTACCTGGTTGGTTATCTTGTAGAGATTTGTGAACATTATGTGGTGGTTTGCTTTGCATCCTTAATTTCTTGTTCTGATCACAATTCCAAAAGATATCTGAGATACAAGTGTTGTCTCTACGTGATATAGAATGCCTTTGACTCCTTTACAATTCTGGTTGTGCAAATTATGTTGTTGAATTTCTTGAGAAGAAAAATAATTCACTAAATTGATTATAACTGAGTACATTGAGTCTCTATTTATAATAGAGGAAATAAGTAGAATCATATTACAATTAAGCTACCCATATCCCAATTATACCCAAAGTCAAACACTTAAAGATAAATCTTAGATTAAAAGAAACAACTGAATCATAATAGAAGATTAACATAATTAAAACACTTTTAACTGATGTACTCCTGTGAGACTTCCTCCCATGAGACTCCTGTAAGATTCTACCATATTAATTATTTCTCTATGAGACTTCTTTTTTGTGAGGGTCATGTAAGACTCTTCTATACTTGCTCTTCAACATATGTCTTGTGTTAGATATCTGTTCATTTTCAAAAAAAAAAACTATCTGATAAAATTTTCCCTTTTACTGATGTAAGTCATTGCTGGTGCTCGTCATAAACTTGGTCAAGATTTTGAGAGGACATTCCTCAGAATTGATCTCTAAAACTTCAGGCTACCATTTAAATTCAAAATTGTGTGGCTAAGAGAATGGATATCTCCATTTATAAGCTTCCCTCTATTCTTCGCTAGGGATGGCAGCAAGATGGGTTTTGCTGTGCTTGTCTCTTCCCAGCAACATAAAGATTACCTTCACTTAATGGTGATAGAGTTCATGTGGCACTTCATCCTGTTCATATATATGGCATTTTTAAAGCTTTTCTCGTTTAACAATGCAGACCTAAAAGTTTGATATGCACTCTAAGCATGAAGGTACTAACAAATATTGAGGTGTGTATAGAAAATAAGTGTTGTAAGACATCGAACCTGGGTCGGACTGGAGCTGGAGCCCACTTGCTGGTGGCATCCTGTATTTGCTACTCCGAGCCCCTATTCTTCCCCATGTCCACCACTATTTAAGAAGCTTCCCCCATATTCATTGGTTGTGTGCCTCTCCCAAATCTTAAGGTGTAACATATTAAAGTTCTACCTTGCATGATAAAAATGAAAAGAATGAAAAAGCCAAAGACCTGTTTACTACTATTATACTCTTGAATGATTTTTTTCTAAATATGAAGGAAATTAGTGTTATCCCGAATCTTTCTCTATTGGTTCTGCCTGCATTATTGCTTGGTTCCCAAGGTTGGGTTTTGTATAGACAGAAACTGAATTACTAAGGAAAGAGAATATGAATGTCAGTCTTATATGATCTGGTTTTTCGTGATGGGGTAATAGAATGTTGAAATTTGCAAGTGGCATCAATCACGCTTTTCCATGTGATACTAAAAATTTCTCTCATCTAGAGGCATCATTAGTCTGAATTGAATTCCCTAGGTAAGGGAATTTTACCCTCCCCCCAAGTACTTTTACCCACTGAAAGACAATTCTATAGGTGACACTCTGGTCAGTTCTTTGTAGAAAGCCAACTCTATAACTCACACTTGGCCTACACATTGAAGGTGCATTCATTGTCACAAATACTCTGTTATTACACACTGAAGATGCATTGACTGTTGCAAATATTCTGTTAGAAGGCACATGACAAATGCAGGCAAAATCTGTAATATGCTGTCCTGATTTTTATCCTGTATGTTTTTTCCCCTTTCTTTGTCTTTTTCTGATGTAAACTGTTGGGCATTTTTGCAGTTTAAGACAGCTACTCTGACTCTGGTTCTTGTAACCCTTTTCATTATATCACTTGCTTCCATAGACTCTGCTCTCTGTTTTCTGTTGAGTGTCTGGCTCCGGAGAAAGGCATGATCTAACACAAAACACAGGATTCAACCTATCTGAGATCATATTATACTAAACATCTGTTGCTGACGATGGTAAATGATTTCCAACTCGAGTGCCTGTAATTTATCCTGTAAATCCTGGGTCCGATGGCTTTGAATTGCAATGAAAATGATTGGCATCTATAGTCCATTACCATTGTACTTATTATACAGGATATTAGTGAATGTCATCACTGTATCTTTCTCTGTATTTGATATATAATGATAACAAATCTCGATTCCATGTAAATTGAGGAAATCAGAAGCTCTCTAAGAATCCAATCAATTTATCTTCAGACCTATTCACAAAAATAAAATCAATTTATCTAGAAACTGTTTGTTTATTTATTTATTGGTTTGCATTTTTGGGTCCAAGGCCTTTATCTAGAGAGTGTCAAGGAGCTTTCCTAAGTTACATAAATCCTGCGAGATTTATTAATGCCTCCGATGCAATATAAAACAATCCGCTCTATCCCCATCTCCCCTGAGCTCCAGGCCTAAACCCCCTGGCTTAAAATAAAGAGCAAAAGAACACTGTTCAAAAGCTGTTAACATTTATATTACAGCACCTGCCAGGCTCATCTGGAGGTCAATTAGTTTCCAGGGTACTTCCCAACTAGCTCCCATGATGAATCTGGGCGATTGCTTTGTCTCAGTTAATGCAGGCCCAATGTCTGTACATTTAAATAAACGATATGACAACTTGGAGATTGGGCAATAGTCAACACGCATGTCCGATGAAATTATTCTTCAGTTCTGTCTTTTGTCTGGACAAGGCAGAATAGGACGTAAAATTGCTCTTCGGGACATCGTAATTCTCAAAAACGGGGTAGACGTCTTCTGAAAACGTTATAAAACTAGTGAAGTTCTGCCCATCTATACAATGATAAACATGGACAGCCATTTTTGCAAATATGTTCTCTCCCTCCGCGCAGGAATCACGGTTCCACACTGGTATACTCTCTTTTTACAGGGAAAAGGAGCGTATAGAGGAAAAGAGAGAAGTACGATAGTAGGAATCTTTTCTTGTTTTCCAGGCAACAGGCGATCCCACTCCGTCCTCGAGGTACTTCTTTTCATGCATTCTTTTTCGATATTTATTCCCCCCCTGTCACTCTCTTTAAGCTTTTCTTTATCTCGCTCACATCACCTTTAAAAGCCACTGTATGAAAGACCTTCGTCTTCCCTAAACCCTCCGGATTTTCCTCTTTCTTTTTTCAGTTTTCTTCTCTTTATGAATCTCTGTTCTTGTTCTTGGTGCAAGCATATGACAGTCTCAATGGGGTTTTCATCTGAGAATGGTCCAGTATGAAGTCTTTTTCTCTTTCTTTGCTTTTTTTTGCTTGAATTGGAAATCGTGCTTGTTTGCTTCTCTCATTGTTTTTCATGCACTCCTTTGCCTATTGTAGGACAAAAAGGGAAGAGGAGTCCATGCTGGAGATGGCACCAAGGAAACGGGTTGCAGTAGGGCTAACGGGCATAGTCATGTGATGGAAGTTGACATTGAATTTATGCCCATAGAGCATCCACTCGAGCCTCCAGATGAAGACAGACCGCTCAAATGTCCAATGCCAAACTCCTCTGTTCCAAATGTAAGTCCTTAGTCTTTGAATCTGATTCAATATATTCTTCACAATGCCATTTCATGATTGATCACTGCCTCCCTCCGGTCAAGTTCTTATTTTCTTACCTGTGAGATCAGCGAGCCCTGCAAGAGGCAAAATTTGAATTCGTTATAAGACCATCTAAACCTCATAAAAACTGTTGAAATGGCAATGTTCCACCAGCTTCCTCTGGACTGAACGACAGGAAATATACTACTACAGCCGCAGTTACAATTTGATGTGATACGCTATTCCCCAGCTACTCAATTTTTCACAGACCTCCTACTACTTCAGTGCTAGAAAAGGAAATTCTAGTTTGCTAACACTTTTTTTTTTTTCTTTCAAATGAAGAGTGGAGGAATGAGAAACGAGAGGAGCATAGAAAGTTTCCGGAAGAAAAGAGTTGAGTTACCTGTAGCCTATGAAGAAGAAATGGTGGTTTCCCCAGAACCTCCTGCAGTGCGAAAAAGGCATCATGCTCCAACTCCAGAATATGCACTGCCCCTTTTGCTGGGGACTTCACAACAGCACAGCGTCCTACAAATGCTTCAAGAGTGCAATGAATATGAATCCTGACAAGGGCAAGAATTTGATTCTCCTGTACCATCTAATATGAATGCATTGTTAACAGGAGGGCAACCGATCACAACAGCTGAGCTTGAGCATCAAATTTTGTTGAAGAAGATCGAGTTATAGGTAATTAAATGTCACTGGATACAAATGCTCACGTTCAACTGCTCTAGTCTGCCTGAAATGCACAAGTTTCTGTATGTCTAAACAAGATATACCAGAGTACAAATTATCCATGAAATTCTATCTTGGAGACTAGTTTGGTAGCAACTGAATGCGTGTTTTCGATCCCAGCAGAAAACAAGAAATTTCTTGATTAACCCTGTAAAAAACAAAACCTCATTACGACCAAGAACAAAAAGACCCCTGATCAGATTTCTGCATGTCTTGTGAATTTTGATAAATCAAGTTTTCATGCAAAGCCAAAGTCAAACCCAAGATAGAAAACTCAAGTTTTACCCAAGTACATCTATGTCATCCCAAAGATGGTCCATATGGGCTATACAGTCATGAGCCCAAAATGGGGGTATTAAGACAGAAGCTTCCTCCACTGCCTCTATTGGGATCGACACGCCAATCAAGCATCCTGCAAGTCACTAAAAATTTGGATTGATTCAAAGGCAGCAATAGTTTCCTTCTTTAGCTTTGGCCAATACTCAGCAACTGCATCTGAAATAATGTTTTTTTTGTGTCCAAAATTCAGAAAATGCACGCCAATCTTATACCTTGTCAACAAGAATGCCATTGAATCTTACCCCACAAGGGAAATACAAAGGGCAACATTCCCATAAGCAGGGCTGCTAGCTGAATTGTAGTACTTTTAAAACTTGTATTTCCATTATTCATTTCAGGAAGCACTCCAGCAACTGCAATATATACATAAAGCCATCTGCAGTAATTCCCTGGAGAACATATAAAAAATCCTTTTAGAGATGCTTGGATGTTATGGACATAAATTTAAACATAATGAGCCTTGGGTTTTTCACCTCAATCAACAAAGGCTGTCCTGGGTCTTTCCCGAAGATCAAGGCCTGTAAGAAGCAGGGAAGTGGGGACATTTTTTCTATAGAACAAACTATTGTACTCACTAATGCAGTCCCCACAAGTGCTATCAGTGCTGACAACAGATTGAAGAAGAGAGCCTTTGGGACATTGAAACCAGATCTTACCAAGATCCCAAAATCACCCACCTGAAGGAAGAAAGAAATGGGTTAAACACATCAATCAAAAGATGTCAGAGCACAGTTAACAGTTCCATTTATCTTCCCATTTACCTTAGTAAACTTTTTCATTGCTGCCAATGAGAAAAAGAACACAACATATTTTTTTATACATGCTCACACATTTTTATTAGAATGAACAAAAACTAAAGGAAAAACCTCTTGAGGAAGCTCATGAGCCAGTAAAAAAATAGTACGAGACCATCCACCAACTGAGCCATGAAGTAAGAAAGCACTTCCTAGAGCCATCCCATCAGTAAAATTATGCTGCCAAAATCACATAAATGGTTTCTCAAATGCGGAAATTGCATTTTGTAGACACAACCACGGAATAAATGTAAAAAAATTCTGAGCAAACATACTGACTTACAACACCATCAGAAAAGAGATTTAGGCAGCCAAAACTAAGTTTGATTGTGAGTGAGCAGGTACATTGCCGGCCAAGACTGTCTCCCCTGTCGTAGAGCTATTTAAAGCATCTGAATTAGTTTTATCCGTATCAGTGACCCCAGAAGTACTTCTCTACACACCAATCAAGACGTTATAATATTTTTAACAAATTCTATTCATAGAATAAAAATAAGTACCCTACTATTTAATTTAATTGTTTTAAACAGGTTTCACAGATCTCTGTTTATGAAGATTGTTACATTTTTTGAGATATAGGGGCAGAGGGGTAACCTTATGGGATATGTGAAGATAACTAGCAATTTGACTCTCCAATTAGAAACTCTAAAGGATGCAACAGTGCTAGCTGTTTGGAGAACTGTTACAAATAGAAAGGGTACAACGGATTAGAGATCGCTTTGTTTCAACTGTTCATTCAGATCTCATTGACTGGATAGATAGGATTATTCCAAAGTAAAATTGAACCACCATACTCCCCAGATAGAGGATCCAAAACATCCATAATTCACATTACCTATAGAAACACTTGGTTCTATCAATGATTTGGAGCAAATAAATGCTGTTATTCCTCTGCTTAAGGAGTGCTAATATATCAAACTACTATGCAAGTTTACCTTACAAAGAATACTTTTTTGTGGATCAGGTCTTTTGCCATCCACATGTGATTTTGAGTCACTTTTATCAGTTGCACCTTTCTTCAACTTGTTGTTGCTCTTATGGTGATGATGGTGCTGACCATGATCCCATTCATGTCCTATGGTGGAATGATCCTCAACATACCTTACAATTTTCTCAACCAGAAGAAATAGTACAATTCCAGCTGCAAACAGATGTATATCATTAAGGCTTACAACTGTCAAATAAGTAATGACACCAAGACTAAAAATAGCAAAACAAAGGACCTCTATATTAACCAAACTATCTGATTAAGTGAGTAATGATGAAAGGGCTTATAAAGAAACAATCGGCTTCCAAAACCAATTATACCTCTTTCGGTGTCAAAGTTTTGGAGCAAAGCATTTTATTCAAACAGCAAAACCAAATTGGCAGACAGAATCCATTTGAAAAAAAAAAAAGGCAGAAAGAAAGATTTTCAAGGCCTTAAAAGCCATCCACAGTGATGGGTGATTCACCAATATGTATTGGATTTCAGCCTGGATGATACAGGGTGTAATACAGGTCAGCAGAGGAAGCATATCGGTTGATATAGTTGATATGTATCTCCCTGGCTGCTGTGGCCAAAATGTATTGGATTTCAGGGTATCTGAAAACCAATACGCTCACCCATGATGGATGATGCTGATCTTCAAGGATTCTATTGGAGGAAAGCTTTTGGTGCTCCAAGGCTGTTGAACCATCTTGGAGGCATTATCATAAAATTATAGACATTTCTTCTAGGTTTTTGTTGTTTTTACTATAATGTCATGACATCTGTTGTGCTTTTGGCTTTGATTTTAGTCAAAAAACCATTTTTTCTGAAGGACGGCCGAAATACCTTTATTCTGAGCCATCAGAGACCCGATACCTTTCTTCTGATTCTACAACAGGGCCTCTCCCAAAAATCAGCAAAAGACACAGACATACATGAACCAAACAGTACTTGACACTGACAAAGGTATTATACAAACTAGACACAGTTATGCAGTGTCAGACTCATAAGATTCCAATTGTACTATAACAAAGAAAGGTTATTAGAAGCTCCAGACAGAAATTTCAATCATTTTGGACAATTTAATACTTGTTCATAAAGTTGAACAGCAAATCATAGGGATTGTGGCAGGTGCCTTTTAGAGAAAACTGTGCAACAAATAAGCAGGAAATAGAATGACAGCAAATTTAGAACCAGAAGAAAAACGTAATGAACAACCTGAAACTCACACATGACAGATAATCCAACAGAAAGATCCACAAAAGAATGAGCATGAGGGCTTTCGTGTCCAAGAGTATGATAGCCATGAGCATCATACACATGGTGTTCATGGGAATGAGAATGGCCCCCACCTGGAGGAAAGAGAATATTGCAGTGAAAATATTGACAATTAGAGACACCCAAAGCAAACAACTGCATCTACAGTCGAGTTTCACGTCCATACACCACAGAACTATTGCATACTGGAGTAATGAAAATAGAAGTAAGACAACTCAAGCAAACAACTGCATCTACAGTCGAGTTTCACGTCCATACACCACAGAACTATTGCATACTGGAGTAATGAAAATAGAAGTAAGACAACTCAAAGGATCTTAGACAATTATAACAAGTAAAGTAAATGAGGTCAGCAGAAAAATGCTTTTTTCCACCCAACAGAATTTATGACCATAAGTAAGACAAGCAATTAAGCCAAAAACATTTTTAGAAATATAAAAGAAACAACAAAAATAAATAAACCTATAAAAGAATGGAAAATTAGACATCCATTCCCAAATCTAGATCTAATAACTATTTTCTCAAGTGCTGCTCAAAGGCACAAAAACTATTACCTGCAGCTTTGCAGAAAACTACAAAAACAGGCATTCTTGATCACTGGCCACAATGGTACAGTAAACCTCACAAAAAGCTAAGAACTAAGAACCACTTTACCACAAGAATCTCCAAGGGAAAACACGCATTTATTTCAAAAGACCAAATAGTAGAACAGGGAAAACATCTACTCATGGCACTTAAACATATGACTTCCAATTCATAACTTACCAAAAGCATGTGGTAGTTGGTGAAGACAAGCATCTTCCAACATTGCACCTGCCTGCCAACAAGAAGCATTCAGGATCAGATAATCATCTAATAACAAATTTCCAACAAAGAAATAATGGAAAAGTAGTAACCAAGATAGCCTCAACTCATATTCATTTTTTAAACTTTAATTGAATGATAATAACACAAGGGCAAAGCACAATATTTAACTGAAACTTGTGTGAGGAACAGATAATCGATGGCCCCATTGTTTGTAATTGACAAATGAAAAAGCAGATCAGCTTGCTTAACGAAGCTATAGGAGGAGAAGGTTCCTAATTGCATGGAGACTCAGCCAGAGAAGTAAAGCAGAACTAAAGGATAGGCTTGTATATACTTTATCTCACACGAATAAACTTTACTTTATCTTCTTGGTAGGAAAATCACATAATGGAAACTGTACATGCTGAAGGAAAGTATCTAACCCGAATGCAGCCAACGAATCAATCACTACTTCGAGGGTTTTCCTTGCGTTGAAAGCTCAGAGGTTATATATAGTTACGACACGGATACATAACATCAAATGACGATAAAAGTCCAGAGGCAAGGCCAAGCTACTTACAGAAAATCACAGGCAAAATAATTAAGCAGACAAGAGAAGCAATGCTCACCAGAAGTGAGCATCCCATCGCACTGATCCAAAGACCTAAATACGAGAAAAAACAAAAAAGAACTTTGTAAGAGACATGTTTCAGACCTTGCAAGAAGAACTCCGCATTATACACTAGAAGTATCCAAATTCGTAGTCAACAACGTCGTCAATTACAATATCAATGCAACCAAGTGAGAAAATTACTTATTTTTGCTAGCTCCTGAACATCGCCGTCGCTAACAGATTCGTGACTGAACCCGTAGAGCTCCAAATCCTCTTCTTCCGCCACTTCCGGCGGAAGCTTCGTACTCGTCGGTCTATCAACCCCATGGTGGCGGCGGCGGCGGCGGCGGCGGCGGTGGTGGTGGTGGTGATGATGATGGTCATAAGCATGGCTATTAGAAGGGCACGATCCCGATTCTGCCTCATGCGCGTGGCAAAGTCTGAGAGAAAAACCCAAAACTTCCAAGGCCAGAATAAACTCCTTAACAAACATTCCCATATACTTGTTTCTGAAAGACAGGAATAATAGTAAAAAGACTAATTTTTCTCACTTCGAGCTGTTGCGTCTGCAGGTGCCTTCAACAGTGATAAAACAACGACGAAGAAAATGATGATTATGGCGATAATAATACCAAAAGTGAGGATATCCATTACTTATTTTTGGAAAAACTCTTAAATCCGGGATTTGCAAGAAGTGGCAGCATTATTAAAAATAAAATTGCAATTGTTATCTACAAAAAAGAAAAAATGATCCGGTGGTTTCCTCGTGCTGATGAACCTCTGCAAACGCTACTGTAGCTGAGTGACGGCGCTCTTCTCTTCGTACCAGAATCATGGAATCTTGCCGGGCGCCGCCTCTCGCTTAAAGTTGGCACTGGGAATCTTGTAATTCGATGGTTGCAGTGCTTCGACATTTAAAAATTAAAATAGCTTTTTAAAATAGTCATTTTTTATTAAAGGCTTTGACCTTGGTCTCCGCTGTCCTGTGGGCCTTCGGCCCAACAAAATTTATGGATTTGAATGATTGCTGCTTGGATGTGCTACCGTGGACTTAATGGATCGAGTCCAAGGAATTAGACGGTCGAGAGGTCCATTAGACATTGAGCTTTAGAGGCTCAGGAGAGTTTGGGCCTTGAAATTGGTGGCCTAATCCAGTTTCGCATTATGGCGCACTACCTTAGCCCTTGGGCTCGCCTGCGAGCTGTCGACTCTTTGCGACGTTGCTGGACCACTCATGAGGTTACTAGAAGTTTCTCTTCGTTCGATCAAAATCCCGGAGAGGGCACATCACCGATCGCCATTATTCTCACAGTAAGCTCTGCCATAGTTTTGTTTTTCATTTTTCGCAGACAAATCTGAAAGACCAACGCGCGGGACCTGTTCGAGGAAACGCCTCACAGGAGGATTTCATATCGTGAAGAGGAAATAGCTGCTGCTGCTGCGCCCGTGCAGAATGTTCGGAGTCGTGTTTCCCAATCGCAGCTTCCCGATTGACATTTCCACGTTCGCCCAAATCGACACCTTTCACTGGATTCTTGACATGAATACCTTCGTGGGTACTGGTTCAATCTCTACTCTAGTGGTTGCTTTTGAATTTTCTGTCCGGTTCTCGCGCGCTGCAGGTTGATCGATCACTTCATTCCTTTTTTGCAGGCGAAGCGTATGATGATATAAAAGAGATGTGCATTTTTCTACTTAATGGTCTTTCTCTCCCTACCGACAAAGCCCTAGCCGTCTACGTCCAGTCGCCCGGCTCTGCTTTTGTCTACTGTGGTGCCGTTCACGTTTCGCGCCCGTCCGCCGTCCTTAACCTCACGTGGCCACCTCCGGGGGGTCAAATGCAGCTGACTCCGGCGGACGCCCCGCCTCTCTCCGCCAAGATCGGGGTGTCGGTGGAGGACCTCAGCTCGCTTCCCAGTCTCGACGTGACTGCCCAGAGAAAAATCGAACACCTCGCCCTCAAAGTTGGGGAAAACTTGTTTAATTTTATGCAGTCGTTTTGTGGGGTGGACGGAAGTAAGCTCGTGGTTCCCATGGATATTATGGACAGGTGGTTTAAGAAGTTCCAGGAACGGGCAAAGAAGGATCCTGATTATTTGAAGGGGTTCGTGTTGTGATGCTGTTCTCCATTGCTCAGCTCATAGCTGAGCCCAGCACGATCTCATGGATACAGGAACATGTAAGACAAGAGACAGCGCCATTATTTACAGTGTCTCCGCTCTGTAGCATTTGTCACCCTGATCAGAAGTTGTAAGCAAATCTGGCTTTCCTTTTTTCGAAAATGAATCTGGTTTTCTTTTCTACAAGACACAAATTGCCATTCTCTGAACTCGGTAGAGAAAATATGCGGTTGTGAACCAAACTTGTCAGGACGAATTCACAATTGTGAATAACACTACTTAGAAATTCTTCTGACAGAGTCGTAGCTGCTTTTATCACCTTCAATTGCAATGGTTACTTCCGAGTGTTTAGCTCGTCTAGTTATCACCACGAAAACCTCATCAGATTGGAGGGGAAAATGAAGTATTAAGAGTGTACAATGGGAAACATCTTCTATAGAAGCATTAAGAGTGTACAATCTGAAACTACTGCGAAAACAACCTAAAAGATTTTGTGAAATATGTACACATGTAAGACCATGTAGTACTAACCGTTCACCTCAGCACAAGACCGCTAACAAATCCAAAAGAAGCAAAACCACTAGTCAACACTGTCACACTAGGTCCTAATTCCCATGTAAAAGAAAAAGATATATAATCATCAAGTATCAATCGGTGCTGCCTTTCCCCAAACCTCTTCAATGTTAATTGCTCTTCACACTAGTGTACATTCTTATTCACAAAGGCTTCTTCTCCTCTGAAGAAAATTTACAGTCTAACATCACGATCAAGGAACCAACTATCTGCAACAATTATAAAGCATCTTCAGACGACAATAATCAGAACATATCAATCAAAATAGTTTGGATGGAAGCCCGTCTTACAGAGGCCATTCAAGTGGTGGTTTTGTTCCACAAGGATGTTTTACCTATTTCATTGTAGCCCCACACGGAGAATGTGTTACTTAAATAGCTTCTCAAGGAAAATTTCATGTTACACCAGAGGAAGGTAGAGAAGGGGTAGATTTACCATATCAAAAGTTAACTTTTCGGTGGAGATCCTGCCTCTGAACCAAAACCAGAGACTAATGATGCTGTATCATCCTTTGAGATAGCAACAAAATTCAATGGTGCAGTTGATAATCTTCTTGTCTCTTTGAAGTATCCATTTTGACGTCCAGAGTACGATCGTGGTGTGAGGAGCTCAGGAGTGGCGCCTCCAACTGACATCCTTCTAGGTGTGGGAGTCATGGAACCATTTCCATTAGATCGAACCCCATTAGGCTTCCTAAAGCTGCTGCTCCTCCTTGGACTAGGTTTAGAGCCGTAGATAGCTTCCTTCTCTGTAAGAAGGAGATCCTGCAACTTCTTCTGATTCTGCATGGATCAAGGATCAATGATGTTAAAACCTTGTCCGAAGCTGTTAGGTTGCATGTGGAGGTAATTTATTATTTCTTTTTCAACATGCCAAATGTTTTTTTTTTTTTATAAATGACAAATGAGAAAATGAAAGGATACCCGTAGCTGTCTCTTCTCTTCTTCTCTTTGTTGTCTGGTAATTTTGTACTCCTCCAAGATTGATACCAGTCGGACCTTCAATTTACAGAAGCAGCACATAAAGTTGCACTCTATAAAACGTATTAGCAAACAAGTATGCCTCTATCTTCTATAGAAAGCTGAATCTCACCCCATCATACAAAAAAGGCACATGTCTTTCATCCTCCCAGTAAAATGTCTTGTTCATCAGTGAGTCAACCATGCCTAGAAATTAAATCCCAGTTAGCTTAGAGAACAAAACTTCCAGCTCTGCACTAGTCAAATTTCAATAGCAGGAAATACCAGGAATCTTTGTCACCAATACTCGGGCTCGTTCTGCACGTTTGAGGTTTATGTGAGCTCCTCGTCCGGCACTGTACCGATTCTCGTCCTGCATTTCAGGAGACACTTTGAGGAAACATGAACTAGGAGCAAGCACATGATTGATCCAGGTAAGAAGAGCGTCATAAGGACCCAGAGCAATAAAGTTCCAAGACAAGAAAAAATAAGGCATTCTGTTAGACCGTCCAGCTTCCCCTGGGCATCTAGAGGGGTTAAGATAATTATCATCTGAGTTGTATGCATGGAGATGGAAAGAGAATACATCAGATACCTAGGCATGTTCAAGATGAACAACTCATGCAATCTCATACAGCCTAGAATTGGAAAAAAAGAATCAATTTAGGAATCGAGCCCTAATTTTCTAGTCCAAAGAAGGATCAATTGAAGTAACTACAGCAGCCACAAAAATGTCTTGTGACATGGGGTTCGGAGTGATGCTCAACAAACCCTTTATATAAAGACATTTACCTGGTTATATTCGTCAAGCCAGTATTCTTCTTCGCAAGCAGCAAGCCATTTATCAATTCTGTCCAAAATTTCTTTTCTGCTCAATGCTTCCTCCTTTGCTTTCATGATTTGGGCCTCAATGTTGGATAAAAGTTCAGAAGGATCAACAATGCCTGGAACAAGATCAGGCAGCAAATAATTCTTAGCGAGAAAAATGACAATTTTGTAGCTGTTAGGACTGCAATGTGTTAACTTCACCATTCAAAACAAATAAATTCCTACCTGAATCTATGAGCGCAATAGATTTTTCAGGTGCTGTGCTCATATCAGGTTCAACATGGGCCCTCCTGCAAATTTCCTCCAATTCTGACCTCCTCTTCAACACCAATTCCTTCATTCTGCCTGCTTTCAGTTTAGTGAGCCTGTCAACTTCAGATGATGCCTGCAAAATCATAGAAAGGAATGTTTATAGCCAATTAATGGAAAAAACATAACCACAAGAGAGGTGGAAAACTTATTTCATACCTGATCTATAATTTCCGTTGAAAGGACGCCAGAAAATGTAATTTCCTGCTCTGATGATCCAAGAATACGAGTAACTTTAGCAAACTGACTTTTTTCTTCTTCTGGAGTATCCATCAAGTCCCATAGCTCAAAGAGAGATGCCACAATATCTTTCAGCTGCCCACATATAGTCATCTCATGAAGCATATGAAGAAATGGGGGACACAGAAAAGAAAAGAGAAGGAGAAATCTATACCTTCTGAATTCTGTCTTTTTTCTCCATTTTTAGCTTAAGAATTGTTTGAGCGAGGCCATTCAATGTGTCAGTGCTGATGTTCGTCGATTGCCCTGGCCCTGATTCCTGCAAACTTGGATCCACTTCACTAACGGTCTTCCCAAAATCCATTCCTAGCACTCCACATAAACAGTGTACTTCGTTTACATATTCAAGAACCTGGTGAAGCCGGTCAGACTGGAAGCAGCAAACAGAGATGTCAAAACCAGAACAGGACATATCATATACCGTTGCATGGATATCAGTATATAATTCTCAATTCATGACTTGCATTAATCTAGTGATGTGTATGTTTTTGCATTAAGCACATCTACCGGGGTCTCCATACAGGTTCCAGAAACATATGGAGGCCCTTGTAGGGTAGGCACTTAAAAAATCATTTCACAAATGAATTGGTGGAACCTAATAATGAACCACCTCCTTTAATTCAAGCAGCTTGAACCAGCTGATGTTCAATCAGTTTACTCTTGTTCAACCAAAACAATCCAATCATAAAGTAAATGGAATAGGTTAACTAATGCCACAAACTTGAGACTAATAGCATAATGCCCAAAAATAGTAAACTGATTACCTACGTAGCCTTTTCATCAACTTATTTTTTTTTCATCAACTTATGTATTTGAAAGTTAGGCTAGGAGCAAACTAACTGTAGTTGAACTTATTCAGTCTGCTTCTACTACTGAACTAGCTGAAGGGTTTAGTTGAGTTAAATTGGCCAGTTAAAAGTCAGCTTAGCTGTTTTTGTCAATTCATAGAATTTAGAATTCAGAAGCAATCACAAAGTTTGACACAAGCAGACCTTTTCCTTTTGGAGGCTGCGGAGTTGTGCTTGGTACTCATTGAGTATTCTCAATGATAAATCATGTTCATCCACATCTCTATGATGGGCTTCAGCTGTATCACTTAGATAGGAGTAACCCAAAATCTCTCCGCTGATCTTCTCAATCTGCTGTTTAACATCAGAAAACTGTTTGAGGCGCTCTTCTTTCTTTGCCCTCAAGTCTTCCACAAGGGGCGTAACAGAAGCAAGTTGCTCCTTCAATGATGTCAACCTCTTATCTGTCTGGATACAAATATTTACAATCTAATGAGCTCAAAAAAAAAAAAAAAAAAAAAATCATTACTTTGTAAAACGACTGTTGCTCACATATCATCCAGAACAAATTATATATACTATTGCTCATATGAGTAGAACCAAAAGCAAATGCCTCTTCTTTAATATTTAAGAATTATAGAAGAATTAAACTCTTTTTTTTAGAGCCAGAAAATCTTTACTGTCTATGTAAGCAAAAAACAGATAAAAATCATGGCAAATAGTAAGTGTCTAATACATATCATAAGAACTCTGATGCTGCAGTAAAAAGGGAAATGCTTCCAAGGAAAGCCCTGAAACTTGAATAGGTTTATCTTATAGAAAATTACAATTGATTTAATTGGACATGGGAAGTTTCGATACTAAAAAAAAATTAGATTATAAAGCAAAAGGATATCCCCTCAAGAGTTTCTTACTATCCTGGTCTATATTTCTATACTGCAACATAATATTCTGTACAATTTACTTAAAAAAATATCAATGAAAAAATACCAGGCTTATTATGACAAAAGAACCAATTGGATTTTTTTCTCTTTAAATAAGAACCAATTAAATGAAACTAATTATGACAGATATTTTCCACCACTAATAAGCCTCAAGTCTCTTGCAGAGGAGCATGCTAAAAAGGTAAGCCAGTCTAAGCTAAATATTTGCATGTAATCCTAAGATCAGATAATGGAGTAAGCTTGATATGTTGGTATCCATTTCTATAGACTGTTTGTTTATCAGATGAAAGGGAAACAAAGGGTATTACAGATTTTCTGATTGCATTAGAATGCTATTTTTTTATGAAGTTAATGACTGAGAGATGCCCTTGTCTGATTGAAAATTGAAGTTTAAGAAAAACTAAAAGGTTGGTAACTGGATCTCCATCATGTTATCCATAAGGACACAAATCAAGAGGTAGCTCCAGTATAAGTCAGAGATAGAAGAAGAAAGCTAGACACCATTGCTCCAAATTGCTCCTTCTAAACTATAACAATTGGGGCTGCTGCAGACACAGGAATATCAGAAACATCTGCAGTTTGAACTCTAATATCCAAAAAAGGCACTTATCGTAAAAATAAAAATAAAACAACGTCAAAGTGATTTTTTTCAGGAATCTTTATTTCAAGAAGATGTTAATGATTTACACAATGTTGTAGTCTTAATATAGAAATTAGTAGTCCAGTCTTTCTAACCCTCCAGGATGGCAAGATGGGATATCTGGAAGGCTGTTCATTATTTTCAGAGGCTTTCAGAATTTCTCATAAGAACAACTTAACCAAGGAAGAAGATTCAATCGCAAGATAAATAATGGAACATACATTAAAAAAAAAAGATGTTAAATGGACATATTGGGACATAATAAGAGAGCACAATAAGAAAAGTTTCAAAATACATTCAGACTTGCATCAAATGCATGAAATATTCACGAAGCAACTATTTAATTTATCCATAGCTTGTGACATATTGTATTCTGTTGTCAAATAAGACGAAATCAAGAGTAGATGGTTCAGCATTTGAATAGGAGGAGATTTTCTCAGTGCATCAAGATGCTCAAGTTAAACAAGTAAAAAAGAAAGTAAGTAAACAGGATAATTTAATAACTGAATAATAAAAAACACCTGAGATTGATGAATATGTTCGCCAAGGGCCACCATGAGTGAAGCAAGCTCTGCTTCCTTTGCGGCCAGAGTCTGATGGAGACATACTTTGGCCTTACTAGCTTCATCAACCTTTCTGCGATATACTCCCATGCATTCCTTCTCAAGTTCTAAAAGCATCCGGTCTTTCTCTGATTCACTCTCACCTATCTCATTCCAAATTTGCTGCTCATGCAACAGGTAAAACGAATTAGAACAGTTAAAACAGTATATTTATTCACGGAGACGAACTGAATAACACGATGGAGGATTCATCAATAACGTTATAAAATGTTCCACATTCATCAGAAAACCAATCTTTTACTTGATTAAAAAGCAATTCACAAAATTTTTTACATCCGCTCAAGAAGAAAAGACAGTACTACAAATTGTGGTTAGAAAAGAAAACACAAAATGAAAATACTCCAACCGCTATTACAGTACTACTCTTCACCTAATTCCCTTCTCAAACACGAGGAAAAAACTGTCTTCTACTTTCCCCTCTGGAAAGAATAATTCAATTTCATGAAGCGTTCACTGCGAGTATCCAAAGAGGAAAGAAGAACGAACAACGAAAAATGACAACTGATTTTACCCAGTCAACGCAATTAAGTTAGCCAAAGGCTACTATTTTCTTGAAAAAGGAAAGCAGGGTAAAAAATCTTCCCAAAACCTTTTCCAAATGAAAAAAATCCAAATAATTATAATATCACAAAAGGAAAAAATCCCATTTTTTCTACGTGACTACACCCATCATCAGCAATACTCTAGTCCTAAATCTGTAAGGGGTTTAAAAAAAAAAAACCGTAAGTGAGAACAAAAAGAAGATAGTTTTTTTTCCTCTAGCTGGTTAGATTAATAAACAAGCAATAACTGCTCGAAACTCCAGTTACTTCAACAAACCATGAATAAAATGAATTTCTAGCGATAACTATCTCAACTCTTAACAACTAAAAGAACAATGAACAAAGCAGCAGAACCAAAACAAACAAAAACGATAAACAGAGCAAAGCTTCTCAAAACTTCAGAAATAGCGATCGGAAAAAAAGAATAACAAACACATAAAAGAAGCAAAAAAAAAAAAAAACCGAAACAAACTGTAACAGAGTCGAATTGTCCAACTTCCACTTAAAAATTCCGAAACGCCTTCAAGAGACAAAAAGAGCTGAAAAGAGAAGGAAGAGGCAGTAACAGAGACCTGAAGTTCTCGAAGCAGAGCTCCACAAGTAGTTTCCATAAGCGAGCATCTAGGGCTACCTAAAGCAGCCAGAACCTCCATTTTAACGGAGAAACGCTGTTTCACCCACCCCAGATCAACAAAACCGAAACAGTAACCACAAGCTAGTCACAGTCCACCCAAAACCGCGACTTCCCGGAAAGAACTCAAGAAAACCCAAAAATGTTACCCCAAAGGACACCAAAAGCTCAACATACAGCGATCTTTCAAGCCTGGCAAACAAGAAGACACGCTACATTGACAGGAAGACGAATTACAGTCAGATCCGAGGTCCCCATTAAAGAATCTGAAACCCCCCAGCTCAAAGCACAGAGAAAACACAGCCTTTCAGGGTTCCAGATGCTAGAAACAGCATGTTGCTAGGGAAAAAGAACCACATGGAGGAGACCGTTAGCCCTTTCGAAAGGGAAAAACGCCATTAAAGTTGACAACATGCAGACGCAGAGACACAGTTTAGGGTTTTGGAAAGAGAATAAGAAAATGCAGAAATAGGCGAGCCAAATGCAAGTGCTCAGAGAGAGGGCGGCTGTCTTGCAGAACCAAATGGGTAAAGCGAGGGAGACCGGAGAGAGTGAGAGAGAGAGAGAGAGAGAGAGAGACAAAGTAGAGAGCTCACTACCAAATACAGATTTTTTATATGGGTTTTGGCGATTTGTTTACAGAATCGTAGCTTTATTGAAGAGAAGATATTAAAATCGAAAGCAGTACTTTCCGGAGGACAAAAGTCCAAGCAACCTGAGAAATTTGAAAACTACATGGGAGGGGGCGGATGGAATCGAGGGATCTACATTCAACCATGAACCATTTGATTTATTTTCTCAGCCATATCGATGACGTCTGGCAAAGTAAAAATAAAATGACATATATGCCCCCAAACCGGAGGACAGTAGGAGATGGAGAAGTGGGTTCCAGTGAATTGCCCAAACTGGATGGATGAATGGGACCCACAGATTGGAAGGACAGTGTGTGGACTGGTACCTTGTGTACACATAAAACGAACTTTCACTTCAAGCAAGCACACATCACATGCAGGATCGCCGCCCCACCAATCTCGCTTTCTGTAGACTCTCTCGCGCTTCAGGGAATAAGACGAAACTGCCACTACGTTTTCTATTATTTACATGTCAAGCAAATAATTGCCTACGGTATGCGAATTCTTGTTAGTTGTGGTAGGAGCAAACGACCCACCCAATCCATCCATCTTACCTCCCACAATTGGTATTCACGTAATTAATGCAGACATTCTTCAAGGTTATAGTCTTTTCAAACTCGAGATTTTGCTTGAAGCCTCCAACGACAACAGTATATGGGTATTAGAACGTCAGGTATGGGCCCCTACTCGTAAAAGTGGGGCCCAATGAAGCCAGAAGAGGTGACGTCATTGTTTTAACCTAAAGATTAGAGGCAGTTTCGGGGTATTACCGACCCAAGTCGACGGTGTGCTCCCACAAAGCCCAATAAATTACCGATGGGACGCTCCACCTGCCGAGGCACAAGATGGAAATCATTGATAATCAAAAGAATCTCGTCCAGTGAGACGCTCGTGAGAAGCCCAAGTCCAAGCCTGAAGTGACTGTGCAAGCCTAATAGGACCACTTGAATTCTAAGGCCAGACATCGCTCCCAGTAGACATCGCTCCCAGTGCTCGTCCTGCAACAGAAATGGTGATTTCTGCTTTTGTTTAAGAGGATTGAGGCGAGTAATTTTCAGAAAAGATTTTCTGTGACAGTTCTTTTGAATCCCTTATGGTACGATGGATAAAGCCGTGGCAGCCTTACAGAGCTCTTTGTTGCACGTCCAGAGGCGAAATGTTAAGCGTCCTTCAGGAACGTAATTACGTTTCTGGAGGTCATAATGGCCATGGAAGCTACCGGTACCTGTACCGAAGGCGGCTCTTCCGTGGAGGCTTTCTGAGTCAATGCCCCTCTAAGTCATGCACAAAGAAGCGTTATCAGTCTTTGTCCCTTTCTACATTAAAATGTGGAAAACAGGAGCAAGCAAACCATTTTGCAAGGCAGGAATTTTAACAAACAGGTTGTTGGCGTGCTGCCAACTACTGCACTCTTGTGTTCTTAGTGGAAGTTGGGAGGCCAATGTTGCTTCAAACTGGTAATTTAGGAGATGGTTAAATACCTTGAACTACGGTGTCTCTTCAGCACTAGTTTTCAGGATCTGTAGAGAGTTTAAAGAAAGGAAATCAAATAAAAGCAGGGAGGTTTTGGCTGTTGGGAAGTTGCTATTTTGTGAATTTAAATCGAAGTAGTTCCACTTTGGCATTTACTCCAAATATTGAGATGTAAAAACTTGTAAGTGAGATTAGACTTCTTTTAAGCTTCAAGATATGTAAAGAACTTTACCATTTCTCCTGTCTGATTTAGGGATGTGACAAGGAAGCCTTTGGTGCTGTGGAGTAGGTCACAGAGATACGATCTTACCCAACAGAAAAAGTTCCAAAAAATGGCAGATCATGGGAAGCTGCATGAAGAAATAAAATCACAGATTCTGAAGATATGCAAAGAAAGAGTCAGCAGAAGAAAGCAGAGTCTTGTTTTGAGAAAACAGTAACAGTACAAAAACAAAAAATTGGCTGGAAAGCAAAGAGATGAGACGGACCCAGAATCAACTTCATCATAAGCATAAAAAGCAGATGCCCTCTGTGATTACATTAAAGAAAACCACTTTCTGAGAAGACCCAGCCAGGTTTGATTAGCCTAAAACACCTAATGGAGGACAACACACAGCAGAATGGTCAAATCAAACAGTTCAAGTCCAGGAAGGAACAGCCAGACAAAAACAACCAATCACCTCCATTTAGATAAGAGTTATCATATGTAACACGCTCTTAGTACAAGACATTCAATCTACCAACAGCTTTGTTTAATTAAGTTGTGGTTGAGTGGATTTATAATTCCACTACCGTGCTGTATTGGCCTAACAACTTTTTTTTTAGTTTCCTTTCAAAATGTCGCTTATGGTAGTTAGAGAATTGTTTGTGTTATTCAAGTAGGATCAGCTTGTTACTTGTTTTTTCAATCTTGTCCAATTATCTACTTCTTGGTCTCCTGGAGATAGAGACATATTTTTGCATGGGTCCCAGTCATTATTTCTTTGGTTCTGTAGCTATTCCTAATTATGGTAGTCATAAATTAGCATATCATACAGTCAAGGAAAAAGAATCAGTGATGGACACTACCAAGCAGACACGAGTATAATTACGTAGCACAAAGCACGAGAGGTTTGAACTAAGCTATCTTGCTTACTGTCCAACGTCCTGTAGAAAGAAACAGGCATGAAATAGGTAGTTTAGTAGAATGACAGCTAAAATCATCTTTCAGCTACCTTTGCAGCTTGTCTCGGATTGAAGAAAGTATAATAAAAACAGGATACCAACATATTGTATATTGACACCTCCAAAGTCTGCAAGACTTTTCATCCAGCAGGTCTCAGTAACCTAGAAGAAAAGGATAGGTAGGGGAAGCATCAAGTGGAGTCAAGTTTGAACCTACATACCAAGAGCCTCAAATTGGAATCGAATTTGAACTCAACTCGAGTTTAACCTCGAGTCTAAAATTGGAATCAAACATGAGCTCAAAATTTTTAACGAAGTTTGAACTTCAAGTTATAACAGAGTCCAAGACTTTGCAATGGAGCAAACTAAAGTATAATAACCAGCTTAATAGGCCTAAAAGAAAAAGTAAATACTTTTATCAATAGTGTTTATTCAATTGGTAAACAACAATATTAGATATTGAAGGACCTAAAATGGTTGAATTATCGATCATCTTTGAGGTTTGAGGTAAATAAGAACAACTATCAACCAACGAAAGAGGGAATTAACAAAACCAATTAGAGTAAAAGGTATTTTCGTAAAAAATCTATGTTAATGAATCGGCTCACCAGCTAACAAACCAAACTTGGAAAATCTCGAGTTTGGCTTGTTATACTTTACGAACCTTATTTCAAATTTGAGCTCGAACGGTTTGTGTACCAGTTTGGCTTGGTGCCACCCTTAGGGATAGGGATCAATGACTTTATATTGATAAACATTGTTTATTTTCTGTCTATCATGAAGATCAATGTAGTCCAGACTAACAGTTCTGGTCGAGAAGGTAATTTACACAAAGCTATTAGACAGTAGGGAATATCGAATTATTGAAATGCTTATAATTGCATGCAAAAAAATAACATAGAACATAATATGGTTGGAGACACCATGACAAGGAATCCGTTACTTTGTAAATTGATATATGATGCAGCTAATAATTACACTGGCTATTCAAACAAGAATAGAATCCAAAGGATTTAACAAAGAAGATCATCCATGGTGGATACCGATAGCAAGGAAATTGCACCTCCACAGAATGTGACCATGTGGCTTTGCCTCATCTGGTTAATTCCCAAAGTTGCAGCAGGAAAAAGAGTTAAAATGTTCACAAGCCTACATTCAGCAAGGCCAGCAAGTGCGGGTCCTTGGATAATTGGAAGATCAGGATGTCAAAATCGATCTAATCCGTTTTTTATCTTTCCAGGTAGCCTCCTTAACTAACTATAATCTCCACTCAGAAGCAGATTATGTGCAAACACGTGGTGAACCTCTTTCTCAGTCTACAGAAAATCGTTCTTTCAAATCCTTTGGACTCATCAAACATATCATAAGACTTATTGGGAATGAGGGCCTCTCTTTGTTAGCGCGGGTTACCAAGAAAGTCATCACTCATCACCCAGATTTTTTCAACACCACGAGCTTTCGTTGTCCGCTCCAAATACTTGCTCCAGAATGCTCCGAACATCTTCTGCAATGTCTTCTTCTTTGTAAGAGGTCGAGCTTCACTGCGATAGCAAACGTCTCATCTAGAATACCTCCAATCCATAAAACTACACCGGAAATGAAATTTGCAGGAAAGGGAAGACGGACGAATCCTAATTCCTCGGATCCTAACCCACACAGTAATACAACTACTCCCCAATTTGTGGACCCATACTGGTCCTACTAATCAGGTGACAATTTCTCTCTCAACCCTGATAACCCTCAGTACAAGCAGTCCATACTCCATAGAGAAATAAGAACTAACTTTTGCGAAAAAGCCATGAAGGACTGTCGGTAATGGGGTACACTGGAAACTTAGAGGATGCCAGATAAACCTGGGCCTACAGATTGACTCAAAAGCTTCACATACTCAATCGGCGACGCCGGATAAGGACGAGGGAGGACGACGAGATAGAGATTTCGGACAGGTTGTAAATTGCCTTTCCAACCTCACAATCAATTACACGTGTGTTTGACTTTTGTCCTTCTGGGCAAAGCCAGCCTCCTCCTGTATTCCAATCTCCGCAGACTGCATCTACCGTCTGTTAAATGCAATTGGGCCCATAGTCAGCACATTCTTGCTCATCGCAGTTATGCGCCGGTGTGGATTTGTGAATTTGAGGTAACTCACCGGCCAACCTTCCATCTCTCCCAACCAATACCTGCGCGGTCGGTTGTCAATGGGTATGAGCCCCTCTTGCCCGTCCCATTGAATAAGCAGCTTTACAGACAAAAAAAGAAGAAGAAGAAGCTAAAATCCCTGATTCCTGAGATCGATTGATCTGTATAGGGCATACGCCCCTCGTTTTCAATAGAACGATCGGTATGGGGCCCTCTGACTGGCGAATTATGCCAATTGAACTGACCAGTCTGATGGTCATTTATCAATCATGGAAGGGTAGTTGTTCTGTCGTGTTTTCTCATGAATAAGATCTATAATGAACTCTGAAAAAGTGGATCCTCCTCAAGTTGAAGTGTTCATGAAGGTGCCAAACCTCTGGAGTAGGTCAAAAAGGTAGTTCTCTCCAAATAAGACATTGTGAAATGGTATGTCCACATTCATCAAACACTACTGAATAAACCTTGCCTGTTTACTTAATTCAGCTGAGGCAGCAGCAACCAGAATTTTTCGAGCTCAGTGATGATTGTAACTGATGTCATCTGGCTAAACAACGAAGGAAACGAAATAGAAACACAACAATATGTTGAATTATATAAGAGGACAGTGATGCTACCGAAGCAAGCAGGATTCCCGATACAGGAAATTCTACTGATGTAGAACACCCTGTCTCAGTAAAGACATCTGAATTTATGATACAGGATTCTGCACACTGGCGGCATTTCAGTGCAATGGGACTCGAAGATCATGAAGTTGAAAGAAATAAAATATCCAAGACAGAGATGATCTCAAGAGAGTAAAGATCATGAAGTTGAAAGAAATAAATTTTTCAAGAGAGTGGTAGCTTAACACTAGAATTTTGGAAGCTAATACATCATTAGAACTTCCTATCATTGATACGACTGGTAGAAGGTTGGGCAAACCCTTTCGAGCCAACTCCCTCCCTGATTTTTTGGGCAAAAAAGTTGTGAATGCTCCACACGCAATGAGTAAGAATGAGTAGGATCCGATCAGATCAGCAATTTAAAAAGAGAAAACTACAAAGCAGGAAATAACTGGGAGATCTTACCCCAAGGAAGAAGAGGGAACTCTGACCGTTGCTTGGGAACTTCGATAGTATATGAAGCCACCTGCTGAAAAATTACATCTTCTGCACGTAGTAAGAAGGGAGACCACCTTGCATCTCCTAAGCAACTTACCAAGACAGACGCAGCAAGATAGAATGGGGATACTTATAAAGCTTGGACATTTCTTCTGTTTCACAGAGGAGATCCATGGTATCTCCTACTTTTGCTACTTCCTTGAATGCATGAAAGCACTTCCTGAAAAGATGAATAGGGATAATTGCAAGTCTTTCTTATTGGCAAGTAAAATCAAAAGCTAAATGAAATGGAGAATATGAAGATAAATATAATTATAACAAAATCCCCTTCATTATTCATTCATATAAAGAGATTTCAACTAAATGAATTTTAAAAGGATGAGGGATTTTTTAAAATAAGGCTTTCAAGTTTATCTAAAAACGGCCATCGAACAAATTAGATCTCCGCTTGCTTGCTGCCCCTGAGGAAAATGTAGCAAGGAGGTATAAATGTCACTATATGCAATACTCAATTATTTTTGCCCTGACAATTAATTTAAGCCGCATTGATTCGAAGAAAGAGGTCCAGTCCCTCTTTGTCTCCTCTTCAAGAGAGTTAAGGTGATCTGATCTACAAGAGCGTCCCTCTCTCATCTGTTTGCTTCTATCAGAGATTGAAGCACCCCGCCTTCCCCCTTCCTTCTCCATTCAATAGAAACATTTTCAATCATCATCATGCAATCAGGACTAAAGTCCCTTCTAACAAAATATAAATAAATAATAAATTAAAACTAAGTAAATAAATAAATAATGAAAAAATCTTACTGCATCAACAAAGTCTCGTGTGGTGAAATGCTGATCCTGAACAATCTGATCCGCAGAAGTCTGCCAACTTTTTACTGAGAGAGAACGCGTGTCGTGGATCTGCAGTGTTAAAGATACTGATCGGGTGGTGTTAAGTGTTAACAGCAAATTTAACCATGATAATAAGCTTGACATCACTTTACTTGCAATCCATATAGATATGAGGACAAACAGTTGCAAAGTGCTCTCCATTATGGGTTGCAAAAGTCAATTTCGTGCACGACTGTCTTGTTTATTCCTCCTGTCAATCAACATAAAAGTATTGATAATTAGTAAATTAGTAAAATAGAACAAATGTTGCCGCAAATTCCTCGAGGAACAAAAGCGGGAACCAGAAAGGACCAAAAATCTCCATCTCATTCTCAGCTACCAAACAACAATCTTAGTAGCTGGTTACTGACTGACTGCTTTAGAATGAAAGTTCATCTCATTTCTAGATGGAGAAACACTACGAGAAACTTGAAATATCAGAGATAGTTTTACCAAAAGTCCAAAACTAGAAAGTTCGCGTGCAAAACGACACAGCTGCAGTCCAATAGGATATTTGAAGCAACAAAAAAGAGAATCAATTAAAGACATCCGTTCACCGTTCACCGTTCACGTCTTCTATAGACCTTCATAAAAGGCAAGCCAGATAATGAAATTGCGGGAAAAGACATCAAACCTTTCCAAGGATAGCAGGAATCTGTCGGCAAAGAACGTTAATGCGGTGTAATTGACGATAGGAGAGAGATTCAATTGCTTATATAAGTCAGGGGCGAACGAGAGAGGATCGGAGAAGAGGTTTGCAGATGGCGAGGCAATTGACGGAGGAATGTGCCAGGGGATTCGATTCCAGTGTAGAGATTTCGTCCAGCGTTCAGCCTGACGCCGACCACGAGTAGCCTCTCCTGCTGCCTACCTCATTCCCGCGCTTTTTTTTAATTTGGTTTTCAGCATATAGAGAGGGAGAGAGAGAGAGAAGGAAACAGGGCTTCGGTTTTACGTTCGCACCTTTCTTTTTCAATAAATCCATGACACAGCCACCTCAGACTCCAGAGACAGCATGGATTAATTCCCTCGGATCATTCACCTTCTCAAGTGATCTAAGAAGAGTCGCCCATACTGCTTGCTCCACATGCTGACAAATCTCAACTCCCAAGTAGGGAGATGCATCATCGAAATATTAGTTGAAAAGAAGGCTTGGAAGAACGGAAGTTAGCGCTAGGCCTACGGCTTTGAAACCAGGCAAGCTAATATAATTAAAAAAAAACTCTTTATTTTTATTTTTATTAATATAATCAAATTTGTTTTATCTTAAATCCTATTTCCTTTGGTACACTTTATAGATTTATGTGAAGAGAACTAAAAAGTGTTTTTTCCTTGAAACAGGAGTTAGACCACTCTCACTACGTCTAAATTTATTTCTCATTATATGGGTTACTCACATATGATGCAGATTAACATGTCCTAAACCTTTTTACCTCTAAAGAAAAAGCGCTGGTTGGTTCCATATTAATAAATCCAATTACTCTCAACAAATCAAGTGTCATATGATGCTGTTGCTGAAGACAAAAACACTTTTCCTAGTCATCATCCTTCGCAAAATGCATAAAATCAACAGCCGGGGAGAATCACGAAGGGCCATTATGTAACCTGCAAAAAAATGACCAATATCAACCCCGAATGTACCTCTTATTCCCCTTCATACTGAAGTAAGGATTGCTTCACTGGAGATCTGCTATTTCTCACAATAACTGGGCTAAATATTACATAATAAAAATCAGCCATAAAGTTTTATTCCTGTTTAGTATACAAGATTTTCAACAAGAACAAATAGTGTGTAAGAAGCTCGCTTTCTCAGCTCATGCATCGCACAGGCGGGAAGCAAATTGAGTTTTGACAATCGGAGGCACAAAAACAAAAAAAAACAGAGTTCTTTTGCAAAATTACTCAGTTAAAAATGGAGTCAGAAGAGAATCGCCGACAGGAGGAGCTCCATTGAAAATGTATACACTCAACAGTGGTGCAGTTTGTTTTGAACAGCAAGAGCAGCCGCCCTGTACCATGCAGCTGCAGCCATGGCTCCTGGGTCCGGAATGGTTTGAAGAACTTCCCCAGAGACATAAGTTGAACGGCCAGCCTGCATGAGTAATAGCAGTAAACTTACAAAAGGAAAGAGCACGCGCTACATGTAAACTATGCTAACTTCAGTGTATCCCTGTTGCAGATTGCGTAACTTTTGCAACATACACCATAATTCAACTTCCCACGTGAAAATCTCGTCTTTCTTCTTTTCGTTCATTTTCGGACAGAGAAAGAGGATAGGATTTCTTTTAAATAATTTTCTTAGACTCTTCCATAAACTACAATCACAAGAAAACATCTATATTATTACCTGTGGATTCATATTCTTAGTAGACTCTGCACCACTAAGGGCTGCATCAGATGAAAGAACAAAAGCAACTGCAGGATTATCCCCTGCAAGAAGTTGCTGTTGACATAGACATGTCACATAGGTCAGTTTTAAAGCACAAACAGCACTCAAAAAGGCAACAGGGTGTCTATCCTATACCTCCCTCAGAACATCCAAAGCTGGAATAAGAGCATCCAACAATGTGCGGTAGCCTGCCATAGCACCTCCATACTTGCTGACAGCAGCAATGGCAGCTTCAAGAGCATCAGCCCCTGCAAATGATGTCTCTTGATTATGAGAATTACATAAAGAAGCATGAATTTGTTAATTGTTGTAAAATTTGCAAATTTGTCGGCTGTAAATTTAGCATCTAAATATGAACAGAAAGGCATCTCACATTGTTGGGCTGTAACAACTGGCGAGTTGTTCTCTTTCAACTTAACATATGCAGCCTTGCAGAATATATCATATCTGTTTTAGAACAGCAAACCTCATGACTAAGAACTATAACACCAATAATATCGATGTCATTCATTAGTACCATAGAATATTAAAATACTAGTTTACAAGGTAAGCATGATACATGATTCCACTTGTTCCTCCCATGACCCTACGAATTGTTGCTCCAATCTCATTCACTGTTTCCGCAGCATCATTCACAGGATAACTGTGAAGCAGAAAGCTCAAATTAAAGGATGAGGATATTACAACATAGAAACACTAGAAACTTAAAATGAGGGCATCCCTTAAATTTGTATAACAAATGAAATGATGGCCAGATAACCTACTACAGCAGCCACAAAAATTTAGATTCATAACTCTTCACATCTTGCAAGCTAGAACAGAAAGTTACTTACTAGTTTATCATATCCTCAAGAATAGCAGTTGCACCTCTAGACATCTGCAAAATGCGAGGTCATATTGAGTCCAAAAAAAAGCAGAATGGTATATTAGCTTTCAATGATGCACAAACGGACAGTAGACTCACAGTTGTCCCACAATCACCATCTCCAACTTTGCTGTCCCATTCATTTAGACTGTCCTTAATATTAATTATTTCAGTTGTTGCAGCTTCAATAGCAGCCTCAAGAATGATGCCTTGTTCATTTAGCTCTGCAGGTCGACTCACAACCTGTACAATCAGAGGCATTAGATTTGACAACCACTAAACAGGAGTAGCTCAATTGGTAGCATAGAAAAATATGCATTGATCTTTCATTTCAAAACAATATTTGCTGAAGCTAAATGGCAAATAAATATATGATACATTACATGCATTTTTATATTCAGAAAAAGAATTTTTTTTTTGTCTCATAAATAGAATTTCTCGAATGCTACCTCCACATTTCTTGTGGAACGAGATGGTGGCAATGAAAAAGGAATCTTAGCAGGTGGATGGTCGCCTGCATGTTAGAAGAACAAATGCCTGTAAGATTGAATGAAATCAAACCTACAATAATCATGAAATAGGTTATCAAGTAAATTTTTTAGGTAATACACAAAAGAGGACATCTAACTAATTTTGACAATAGTCACATATCACTAGAGGCCCAAAATTGAATATCAATAAAAGCTGCTCCAAGGTTTGGATTACCTACCATCAACTCCAACAGGCCAACTTGGAGCCTTAGTTGGGGCATCCAGCCTTTGCAGAGTTGCTTGATCAGCCTTCATAATAGTAATGGAAAACCCTACATAGGAGACACATAAAAGGTGAAATCTTTGAGCAAACAGACAACAGAGAATGCTTTTGGTTCGAACTTGTAAAATTGTGTCCAAGAAACCAAGTCCCAAAAATGACTAGCCAAAAGTAAAGAGGCTTCTTTCCAAGTACTAAGCACAGGATTTTTCTAATCCTAAATTCGTGTGAGATTATTCATGTCACTGCCCTTTATGTGTGGGCTCTTTTGTGGCTCTCACATGTGGATAATTTTGAGTGGAAGCCCACGTACAATTACTTATTCTGGTGCAGTATGTTCAAATTGTGTTCAAATCCACCCCAAAGTGACTAGCCAAAGTCAAGAGGCTTCTTCCCAAGTAATAAGCAAAATTATTTTCTAATCCTGAATCCATACAGTACTATTCTTAATATGACAAACCTGACATATCAAGAGAAGTCATAAAGGATCCTGTATAAACTCTATCAACAGCCAATCCATGTTCCAGCTGCAGTTGAGGTACTGCTTTCCCAGCTGCAATCATCAGCTCCATAACAGGAGTTGCACCCAATCTGTGTTAAGAATAACATGTCTCAATTCTTCACTTGGGAAAGAAATCAAGAGAATTTTTGTAAGGAAAGTGCAAGTAGCTTCCATTAATATGGGAACCAGCAATAATACATATCATACAAATGCACATATGGCCCATTAGTGAACCAAAAGAAAAACGAGCCTGTAGACTGATATTCACCAAAAATCACAACCATAATATTTTTGAATCACAGCATTTTGTATTTTTTCTTGAAGCATATAAATGCTTCTATAATAATAAGTATGCAAATGCTTCCATATAAAAGGTAAGAACCTTAAAAAAAAAAAAAAAAGCCTAGCCAATGATTATGCATTAAGAATCTTGTATCCAGTTTCAGGCTATCCTCAAAAAAATTTAGTAGGACGTGGGAAGTGCACCCAATGCACTCACCCGTTAACCATGAGAACCACTCTACTCCCTCGAGTGATAGGAACATAGTGAGTTTCCTGCAGGAATGAGAATGATAAAAAAAAAAAAAATCAAACCAGAAAAAAAATTAAATAGCATTTAGTGATCTATGCAAAATTGATTATACTAATTTCTCACGTGCATGTAATAGAGAAAATGGACAACCTAAACACATGTCTATCCGATAACCAATGAAGGACCATGCAAGAAGCATTATGAAATAAGTACGCACACAATGAAAAGTATCGCAGGCAGAAGAACTTGAAGAGTTAACCAGCAAAACAGACCGTTGATAAAATCTGCTTTAACACATGAGATACCACGATATCAACAGGTTGAAGGTCCGCGACTGCAGCTCCAGGCTCTCCATGCTGGCAAGACAAAGTCTATGCTCAGCCTGATAATATGTATAACAAAAAAGAAGGAATGCTTAACATTCAACAGGAACCCCACATACAAGTTGAAAAGAAAAGAAACAAACAAACAATAATTTTGACTAAAGGGACTCTTAAATTAAGTAAAGAGCATAACAGAAATATTTGTAACTTCAACTACAAGGAAATGTCCAAATTGCTTTATCTGAAACAACTTGAACAAATGAAAGATGATTATTTAGCTTACAATTCCAAGACCCAGTTCCATCTTTCCTGGACCTAAACGGTCTGACATGACCTGGCCTGGCAGGGTACAAACTGATAAGGCAACACCCATTGTTCCCACCAACTCAGACACACGCCTTGCTTCTGCAGCAACTTCAGCAAGAGAAAGACCAGCAGCTGCCACTGCTCCTGCAACCTGTTCACGGAGCAGAGTTTTAATGATTTAAACTAGTATCAAGTGCACTTTAGATACTTGGCAGTGCTGACAGACAATCGAAAGTGCAGCTCATTTGTAAAATGATATTGCGCTTTGTTAATGCAATTAACTGTCACTATATTTGCTAATATTATTGTATCTCTTGAAATTCATAGTAAGCATTAACTCAGTCCACTTATCATTTTTTTGAAAACATTGACAATGAAAATATAGACGTACAAAGATCTTTGAATGAGAATTATAGGGATATGTACATAAAGAGATACATCATAAAATACAGAAATCGATTACTCTATGAGTAAAGAGTTGCCAACAACAAGTAGTTGTTGAGACAGTTCAATGATAAAATCCTACTAAAATTAACAAATCTGTTCCTGAAAGATTATCGACAGCATGATTTTATTGGATAAGGCTTCCCCTCATTTTTCCAGACTTATAATTAGTCTTTACCCAAAAGCTCAGGCACACATCATATCCTATTTCAACAGCAGTTCATTTTCTTATTAAGAAATAAAGAAATAAATCGAGAGGTCGCAAGAAAAAATAAAGAGAATAAGAGGCAAGACAAGTAGGAATCACAACAAAATAAAAAATAAAAATAAAGAGAGATTAATAACATAACCTTGTGAACAAGAATTGTGCCAGCCAGTCCTCTACGCCCAGCTATTCCCCGAGGTGGTGGGAGAGCACAGTCATCTCCAACAATAACTGTCTGCGTGTATCAGGTTTCCCAATTCAGTCAAACTTCAACAAGACTACCAGATCCTAAACCCAAAATTCAGACCAATGCCTACCTCTACTTTATAGCCTTCAGCCTTTGCTTGCTCAGCTGCCAAGCCAAAATTCAATCTGTCACCTGTATAGTTCTGCCAAAGCCAAACAAGATCAGTTTGCTTAGAAAATGAAAAATAAAATAAAATAAATATAATATAAAATCCAAAGTAAATTGATCATGAACGACATAAGAGATTACTGCAAACATCTTTAATATCACATCAAATACAAGAACTAACATCCTCAAAGATCAACAAAAAAGTACTCAGTCAGAACATGCACCAAATGTCTCATTTACTTGAATTACGATACAAGAAAACCATGAAATGATAATTACTAATTGTACCTTGACTATGAGAAGGCATCCCATAGGACCTGTCACAGCTCGAATACCCTAAAGAGATAATCTTGATTAGTTAGCAAATCTTTAGCTTAGGATCAGATGAGCAGTTGAATTAAAAAATCATAAGTGCAAGCATTGGCAAGAATGTCATGAGCACCCATACAGCTAAGATGGAATCAACAGGAGGAGAAGCAAAAACATCTCCACAAATAGCCGCCGTTAGCATCCCTTCCCCAACAAATCCAGCATGAGCAGGCTCATGGCCACTTCCACCCCCTATATTAAGCATCCATATGTAAGACATATACATAAGAAGATTAATACTAGTGTTTCCGAAAGTTAAAATTTCAGAAGCAAGTGGCTATGCATGAGTTATGTCATGATAACTTGTCAATGAATTGTAACGAAAAGACAATAACTAAAGGTGTAGCATCTTATAAGAATCAGAAACTTCACTCTTAAGAACAGTTCCATATAAATCCAGGATAAGAAAGATCTTCTACTAATAAATTTTATAAAAAATAAAAAATAAAAAAACACCCAACTTCTTCCAGATATTTTTGGATGGATCTGGACTCAACTTTGATATAGTATCAAAGCAAGTTCTCATATGAAAATCTGTAATCCAAATCGTCCATGTGAAGAACCATAAAAATGGTCAAACAAGTGAGGTAAGAGTTAAGAATAGTCCCACATGAATCCAAGAAAAGAAAGATCATGTACACTTTAAAAAAAGCCTGCCCAACTTCAACTTGTCATTTCGGGATGGACTTGGACCAACTTTAACATTCATCATATTTTCTAAGATACTGAAAACATGCAAATACTCCATAAATAATCAAAACATTGTCACCATCTCGAAAGAAAGTTATAAGATATAACCCATATAAATAGATCACATTGTCGCAACACAACCACATATTATTTTGCACAAGATTCTCATCCATGCAAAAGATGTACACAATGTCTAATCAAAAGGCTCAGTAAAAAGTTTCACCCACATAATGACAAAATAAAAAGATCCAAAAATGTGACATAAAAATCACAGAAATATCAGTCCATACAGTGCAAAGTAAGTAGTGGTAGTAGAATCAACACCATAGTTCACTTGTTTCCAGGAACAAACCAACCAACAAAAAGTTAGTTAATATCGAGTTCAAAAAGTTTTGAGCATGAAATAGCAATGCCAACACAGTACAGCTTCCATCTTGTAATATTAAAGATGTGGAGAAAGATATCATGCAGGAAGTGTCAACAACGACTTTCAAATAATGATTAATAGTCATAGGCACTGTTATCAATAATAAGCCTCAAATGAGTTCACCAACTCCATATTTGTGCAAACATATGGAGGAAGATCAGCTGTATTCTACCAGTTCATTGCAACACCCTTGTAATTTCATCACATAACAAGTGAGGATAACATGGACACCTATATCAATGGTTTCTAACCAAGACTATTCCAAAGACTGTCAAACCATCAGCACTGAGCCAGTCTAACCTTGCTGTGGCTTTTTGATGATTTGAATTCCATGGAAGACACATGTCTGCTTCATAGTGCACTAACTATCAAACATATCTTAATTGCTATTTTTGTATAAGCATTAAATATCAGTATTGAGCAATTTTTTCCCTACCAACCAAAACCCATTTCTTTTATTGAAATTATCATATATTTCAAGAAGTATATAAGCTACCATGGACTCCAAATATAATCAACTTAATGACAAGTTTCATTTGTAACCTGAAGGTTAAAAAAATCCAACAAAATTTTCTAAATGAACATTGCAGACTGTTTCATAATCACGATAGACAGTCCTAAGTAAAGACCATGATCCTCATGGAGAGAAAACATGAAAGGTCATAAAGGAGCACACAATTGTAAAACAACAATCAGTACTCATATCTAAAACCCTAGAAAGTGAATAAGTTCATCTGATACCCCAATTGGATGAAATTCTTTTTAGAGGACGTAATTAGATTCCCAGAGCAAACATGTCACACGCATATCCTGAGAAACTGCTCAGAATGCTCAGAGAACAAGGCTAAAGCAGCAAATAGCACAATCCACTTCACTAGCAGCCAGCGATTTGTACAGAAATCTACATATTACATGGTGAGAAGCATTTGCTTAGCAAATTTTGTGTTCAAAATGTATAAAAATGCAATCGGATGTTCTTTTCGATTTCAACTTTACACAGTGAAGATATATTTCAACATAAAAGTTTCAGCTATAAGTCATTTCCTCACCCGAAATTACGGCAACCTTGTCGTAGGTACCACTTGAAACATCTGCACGCAGCACGACCTTAACCTACGTTGGCATGGACATTTTATCAGCATTTGACACCACAGAAGAGTTGGCACTGCAAAGTCAAGATCGAGATAATACAACTAATTCTACCACCTCTGGGAAGCCATCCAAGTACTGCAAGCCCGGGTAAGTCTCCACCAAACCCTCGATGAACTCCGTCACCACATCTGCAACAAAAATCAGACGACTAAGACACACATTCACGACAGGAACTCCAATTCGTCTAAAAGAAACGCACTAAAACGCGAATAAAGAATCCGCGAATAATTAAAATTCCATCGTTGTAGTAACATGCAAAAGGAGTCCGAAGTCAGAAACTTAAAAAGTATCAAGATCAGATCAGAAACGAAAACATCAGTGAAAAATCGTCGAAATGTCACGAAATTAAGGTCGCCGAAAATCAAAATTCCGAGGCAGTTGCTGATGAAATCGAACCGTTCGGGTCGTTGATAAGCTTCTTAGCTTGAAAAGACATGATCGAAATAGACCGAACAGAACTTCCAGCGATTAAAACGAGTCGTCGAACATTCACGAGAGAAATTCCGCGAAACCCTATCAAATGTCAGTAGTTCTTCCTTCTCAGGTTGGTCTTTGTGAATTTATTTATAGCCTTTGCTTGAGACGAGCGAGCGGGTAAAGCTCTCAAGCTAGCTGTTTGTCGGAAGGGATAATCTCTCAAATTACGAAAACATCCTCCAAATCTCCCAAATATGACCACAACGTAGAAAACTGGAATTCCCTTTTCTTGCCGGGAACGACGACCGCCCAGATGGTTAGGTGAGTTGACATTTTGGGCCGAAGACAAGGGTACTGTGGTATTTTTATTCCTTCCCTGTTTATCCAAAGAGAAGAAAGCCCAGCAGAAAACAACAAAACAAGTCCAAATCGTGTAGATGGAGTGGGGAAACGGTTAAGTGCCGAGTGAGTCGCGGAAAGTACAACTTTGCCGAGTCGGAATCGGGTGGGACCCATTTCAACAGCGATTCAACCGTGGCCTACATCCCTATAAAAGCGTAAAAACAGAAGAAAAAAATCCCCTTTTTTCCTCCTTTCAAGGATTTCTGCCACTTTCTCTCTCTCCTGATTCGAGTCGGCACATTCGAGGCTTCCGAGTGAGCATATCTTTGATACGTGTCGGATTTTGCCTTAAAAAAGTATATATTAACCGATACACCCGATATGGGTATATCGGGAAATTGATACGTAAAAAAATGTGCAATGTAAAAGGGTATTTGGGTTCAAACTTCAAATTGACTCTGCCTGTAATTATGTTTATAGGAGGAAAATTTACTCCATTATATTTTTAATAATAATTAAATATAAAAAATTTATAATATATTTAAAAATATCAATAAATAGGTTACTAACAACTAATAAGAAAATTTAAAACTATTATGACCTCTTTGAATATTTAAATTTACCATCACCTATTAATTTTAAATTTTATTATTTACTTAATTTTAAAATAATAATTTTTATTCAATTCAACCAATACAACAGGAGAAAAGTTGATTATTTCTCAATTTCTCTTTGAAATAAGATTTTTTTCTCATTTTTGTCGATCTTTTTAAGTTTTAACTCCTTGTAAAGGATAAAATAGGCTCTTTCATCTACAGTCGGGTTTTTTAACGTAAAGAACCCTTTTTAAAAAAAAAATATTTAAAAAATAATTGAATGATATAAAAGCTAGTAGAATAAATCTTTCACCTTACAAATATAGGCACTATGAGCCTTTATCTTTAAAGTCTTGGCAATTGTCACTTATGGCTTTAAAATGTTCATACAATTCACCTTTATTAGGCATAACATAGGGATCATATTATTTCATCTTATTCTTTTTCTTACTTTACATCAATATCTTATCCTTGTCATAAAAAAATCAATAATCACCTTAGGGAAATTGTATAAAAAAATAAACTTGGGACCAAGGGTAGATTTAGCCCTGTCATCTTAATTTGTGTTTTTATAATAAGAATGACAACTAATCTTAGAAATATTATATGGAAATGTGATAGACAAGTCACATAGATGATTAGATTAAAAAGTGCTTGTAGATCCATTGAAGGTGGGACAGATGACAAAAAACTAAAATAAAATAGGATGATATGATTCTTTTAGATTTTATATATTTTTTAATGATTTTATTAGATGATTCAAATATGTATATGGGTTTATACAGGTATTTGGGTACAAAACGTTATTTATTCATATCCATGTAATAAATCGAACACGAATAAATTAGCTATTTTACATGATTTTTTGTTCAGTATTCGATTATAATAAAATAAATAATCATGTAAAGTAGATTTAGAAGACAAAAAAGTAAGAAATATTATATTAAATAATTTAATTCCGATTGGATGACTATTTCATAAAAAAAACCCCTCCTCAGACACGTTACACGTTACACCTCGAACGTTCTCTTTAAAATGACATGTTTCCTAATTGATCATATCTACTACAATACAATAATTATCACTTTTCACTATATTTTTAAAACTTGTATTTATTTTCCATAATTTCCATTGACTTTTGACCTGCTTCCTCTAGAAAAAATACCCCTAACCTATTAGGCTTCTTAGAATATCTTGTATAAAAAAGCAATTTGAACTATAGAATGTCCTTCATTTAATAATCAATTTCCCTTTAAAATCCAAATGGGTGATGTTAATTTTGATTAATTTTCTTTAATTTACATTAAAACTAATAAATATAGAACATGTCACATATGTCACATACACGAAATAGACCCTTTTGTTTGTGTATACGAAACAACCCGGAGACCCTTCTAACCTTGGTTTTAATTGGTAGATGAGAGGATATTACTTTTAATGTATTTTGGTCCATGAATGACGAAACCCATCAATGGGTTCAGTGAAAAACAAGCGAGTAGTGGGTAAATGTCTCATCGAGGGCATGCAGTCACCGGTGGCGACGGGCAATAACTAAGAACCCTTACGTGGGCTACATGATTCTCTTTAACTCTACATTGGATTTACGCTATTCGAGTCAAGAATCGTGACTCAAAAGTCTTAAACAGCGTAGAAGAATGGAATCGCCCACCGAAAGATTTAAATCTCGAAAGTGGCCTCAGTTTGGCGTTACTGTCTTTTCTGCGTGTTTTCCGTCTCGTAGAATTGACTGAAGACTCAGTTACTTGGTTCGAGTTTGAGACTGGAGGACCCTTTTCGTGATTCTCCTCTAACTCGGGCATTAATAAGTGGGAACTTCTAGCGAACGTGAGCATTCAGTCCGGAAGAGTAAGAACAGGCCTGGAATGACAGGTAAGTGCCATCCGTCCAACTAATTTAGGTCTTGCCTTATTTAAGGGAGAGATGACTGTTTCCATCTCCTACAATCAAAAACAATGTTGACGAGGGAAAGCAATATTTCCACCATGAATTGCCAGCCTGCGTGTGGTTAAGCCATAAACTGCAGTAATGTCGAGTAGGACAGATGCATTCATCATTTAACTCTGCTAAGGAATTGATTTTCTCAAGTAACACTGTCAGTAACTACTGGGTAATTATATGTACAGCCACACACTTCTACAACTTTCTTCAGTTCATGTTATAGCAGGAAAAATGAAAATCGAGTGTAGATGACTTTAGTAAGCAAAGACTAGGGCTAAAGCAATGGAGAAACAAAATTTAGCCCAACAAATAATTGGACTGAACAATTGTAGTGATCTGTACTCTTTTCCAGCTTGGTTAACTGGCTTATGTGGAAGTAATCACTGTCAGGTGTGTATCAGCAAATCCTTTACTCATCTCTGGTTAGTTGCTCTCCTGGTAGACACCAATAGACAGCCATCACTATCCAGTGAATATCTAAGATTTCAAAACTTCACCTGAACCAAATTAACAAGCACACCCAATCTTGATATTGAAAGGCAAAACATAAACTTGCCCATGATAGAATGGTTTAGAAAGATGCAGGCACTATAACAAACAAATCATGTCAAGTCTTATTGACCATTTATGGCTGTTTGGTGACTGAAAAACAGTGAGAAGAGAACGATAGAAGATGTTATGTGTGGGTAATTTCAAATCGTCATCTGACTCTTCAGCAATAATACACTCATTTTAGAGTTGCATGTTTGTCTGAAGCCCATCTTAGTAGAACATTTCATAGCTTTAAGTGATCTTGTGTTTTTTAACTTTTGGATTTATTTTTTCCATTGTTTCCTTTTTTTTTTTTTAAATTGAAGGAAATTTCATTAAAACTCAAAAAGGGGAAACAAGAATTACCAAGCTCAGAAAACACGATGGTTAAGTCCTGTTGAGAGTTTCCCATTCTAGCCTAATGATTAGCCATAGAGTTTGCCTCATTGTTTCCTATTGGAGCAATAGGAAACTCATTTTCCAATCCTCTTAACATCTTATGAGATAAGAGGAATCAGAGTGCAATTTCTCTTATCCCCTTGAATCAGTATACATACAAAAAAGTTTTAGTCAAATTGAAAATTTTCTGTTTGAAACTGTCCTATAATTCCCTATTGGCACAAACACCCTAACTGTAGTGGAGTTCAAGAAATCACACCTGGGTTGCAGTATAAAGACTCAGAGAAAGATAAAGATGTGAAAAAAATCTACTTCATATTTGAGGCACAACAGCCGACAGTGGTGTTTGGAGATACCACCACATGCATGGCCACAAAAATGCCTTCGACTGCATGGGCCACAAAAATGCCTTCGACTGCATGGGTTATCAGGCCTCCTAGCCACTAAGTTAAATGGCTTCATTGATCTGGACTCCACCCATAGTGTTCCAGATCACTCTACGAAGGTACGAATTGAAAAATGAAAAATAAGTATTAACGTTCAAAGCATCCAGTTTATCATACATCGAGACATTAAGGAATTCAGAGCCTACCATAGAGATGGCCAATTAGTTTGTTTTCACCTACATCCAGAAAAGAAGCGACAGCCATACTCCCAAAGTCATGCCATGTAGGTGAAGTGATTCATAATAAAGTAATTTGCTTTTCATGAGACAATATAGACAAATGAATATCATAACGTCCACACCTTAAAGTGTTAAGTACCTCTAACTTGGCTTTTGCCTCAAAATCAAATGCCTTGCAGAGTATCTCATAACTCTTCTCAGCTCCTATCTGCAAGTAAATTGACAAGAGATAAGAAACCTAAACAAAAAGAAACAAACAAACTGGGAAGAAAATCACTTTTTATGACTTTTAAGCTTTAAGGTTTAAGAAGAAGCCTCACCAATGGATCTACTCTTGATGGAGAAATGATTGAAACTATGTATCTGTACAAAGATGGACATTCACAGTGTTAAATAAATATTAAATATTTGGAGTTTAATGACATAAACAGAGTTTGAATTCAAAGCTCACTCTCTACCACTTCAAGCACTTACCTTAGCTTGTTCATATAAAAGTTCATGGCTGATTGATTTGTTTTTTGAACAGTCAGCATGACAGCACCCATATGATTCTACGCAAGTGAAAGCCCATACCATAAAAAGTCAACCCTCATAGGAAACTAGATATACGCTCATACCTTTTTTTTTCCATTTATTAAAAATGAATAAATAGTTGTATCTTTATAAAAAAGGATTTACTACCTTGCGTGCAATAAGCTCAATAAGCTGCATCAAAAATTTTCCCAATCCCTTCCCTTGTACACAAGACTCAAGTTGCAACTCATACACATAAACAACTGGTATTTCTTCCTCAACAATAAATCGATAGTGTACAAACCCAACTAGGGGATCCCCCTCTCCCATCCAAAGAACATGACTGTCTTTGCCCTCTACTTTTGACGGAATTTCATCATCACTTTGTTTTGAAGATTCTCGCACAAAAACGTATCGAGCTTCAGTTGCTACCATTTCCCTGCGTTTCACCTTCTCTTCAGTAGGCCATTCTGACCCATAGGGTCCTTCCATGTTGACCTATGGAAGATAGATGTACAAGATGACTTAGTTTATTAGCTTTAAAAAGGAATAGTAAAACAAGATTATAATTTCTAATACCTTAAGAAGTTTCTGAATATATTGCTTGATAGGAGAAGAAAGCTTGTCACCAGACCCTGACTCCAAGTATACCGAAAGACCTGATTAAAAATAATATGTGGCACACCGACCAGCGAAATTATGAGCTGCCTTGAGGATTCAAAACAATTGAACGCCAATTCACATAGTCAAAGGGTTGGTTTTGAAAAAGAAAACATACACTAAACCTCAAAAGGACTGAGCAATAACAAGATGTAAATAAAAATGAGATAATGAGAATACAGAATGGAAGGTTATCAGAAATTTGTTGGATTTAGGATAGAGCAGTGCACAGCTTATCTTAACTATAGTCTTACCATTCCTATCATAGTGACGAAATGGTTGAAAAGAAACCAAATGGTCTTTCTCAGCAGATGCAGACTTTATTAGTTCATCTATAGCTTTCTTCTTCCCCAGGACCTACTTCATCTCCAACAGAAATTTAATTTTCTAATCAGTACAACTTCAGAGTTTTTAGAACTCAAGGCCATGGCAGTTCAAGACATTAAAAAAACTATAAGGACCATGAAGAGCAATGACATGGACAACTAAATGCGTAGATGACTTGGGTAGGAAGAACAAAATTTAGAGAAAAGAAAAGGTATATCAGTGAGAAAGGTGCCAGTGCATGTATATTAAACTTTGAATCAGTGGAGAACAGTTGAGAGAACTGAACAGCCAACAAATAAATGAAAAGTATCGTTTGTTTCCATGTAATAAACCCCATGTGTCTGTCTACTGGTCTTCTGTGTGAGCATCTCAATGCAAATTCTATAACAGAACTGGGGAAGGTTTCCCAAGTTTGAGCAAGTCCAGTTGCTCGTCTTTGATTTCTGGGGTGAACTCCGAATGCCTCTTTTTACTCTTTGGATGCTCCTCATCCAAATGAATATGAAACCACCTTGGATCCCAAGCTCGTCATATTTTACACAATCCCCATTGTAGAGTGAGTGAACCAATAAAATAAATCACCTAAGGAAGGAGAAAATGAATGTAAATTCCTGGGTGATTTACTTTCCTTGAGCTGAAGTATTTTTTACTTAATGGTAGTAAAGCGGAAAGTATGGGGCCACTCAATATTAAGGTCCCAAGTAGCAGAAGTGAGCCCCTTATGAAGGAAATCAGACTCTGCCTTTTGGCATGGGGTGATTCCCCTTCACATCCCCATTCACATAGTCTGAAATAAACGTCACTAGAGGCCTGTTTGGAACCCATAGAAAAGAAAAGAGGAGAGAAAATTATTATCTGTTGTTTGGCAGCAGAGAATCATCGAGAGAAAAGAAAATAAGAGAGAAAATTTTAATCATCAGAATTTTAAAATTTACTATTTTTTTTTCTTTTTTATTTTCCACGTATACCCAAACAAGAAAAACTATATTTATCTTCCACTTTCTCTCTCATTTTCCATTCGCATCCAAACAAGAGAAAATAAACCTCTTTTTCTTTTCTTTTCTTTACTCTTTCTCTTTCTCTTTCTCTTTCTCTTTCTCTTTCGCTTTGTTTTTTCTTTTTTTCTTTTCTTTTCTCTCCACTTTCTGTGTTCCAAACACAGCCTAGAAGAAAGTGAATATCATCCTCACTTTCGCGTACAGGAAGAAGTCCCAAAAATCTCCCACAAGGAAACAAAACTAGTGAAGTAAACTCCATCCTTGTTTTATATATTCATTCATTCAAGTGAAAGCACTTTTCTAAATCGTGGGCAGCTCGAATTCTTCATCCTATGATCACGGTGCTCATAGTTCACAACTTAAGTAATCTCTATCACGAATCGTCTTAACCTACCAAATCCCAAAGAAAATAGCTCTTCACCATCCTACAGCCAATAACACTAAACTAATACAAAGCGCGAAAAATTCTTCATCCGGCATTTTGACAAATTCAATTCCAGGAACCATCGAACGACATAAAACAAAATGGAACAACGAGGCAAGGAGGGGGAAGATTCAAGGGGATCGTGAGCAATAAAAATAACAAGAAAAATTAAATAAGCCAAAATTAAAACCTCTTTCCTCTTCATTTTCTTCTCTTTACTGCTCTGTGGCCTCCTGGGTTCCATTGTTGCGATTCTGCTCAGTCTGAACTCTGAATTCTTTCTCACTTCACATTGTTTCAGGTCTTTCGACAATAACCCAGGAATCGAGAAAGGAAAACGTGTGCGTCGAAGTTCTCGCGTTACTCTTTTCGTCGTTCGAGGGGGTTAAATATGGTATTTCACTTACCGAAGCAAAATGAAACGTCAGCGTATGGCGGGCACGGAGGAGCGATCGAAGTCCGCGCCTTTTCGAGCGACGGCAATACCGAAGTTTTAAAAAAGGTCGCGGGAATCTAGAGGAAATAACGCAAATGCCCTCGTCTCGAATTAAGGGTATTCCGAGTTGAACTCCGAACTCGAACGAGTTCTTTAAGAAGATCATGAAACTCCAATTCCAAAGAATAAGATGTGGGCCTCGAAATAAGCCCATTTTTAACCAAACACTTCTTTCGAATCCACAGAAAATAAATCTGGGCAAATCTAAGCATGAGGTTTTGATTCACATCAATTCCAATTCTCCTTGCGTCCTCACATGATTTGTTATTGAATAAACTAAAAATGGTTTGCATTATTTCTCTTTGTTCGATGGGGTAGTGAAGACCAGTCTGTTAGGAGTGGAAGACTAATATACTTAACCACAGGACCAGACGGAGCGTGAAATCTTAACACAGCCCCTCACGTGAAGCTCTAGGCCCGTCCTCCACACCCGCCTCCTTTACTTTCCCGCAAAGCGTTCATTGATACTAAATGTTGAAGTACCTAGCCAATACATTCCAAAAAACCGGCCTATTAAGAGTGGAAGACTAGTGTACTTAACTACAGGACCGGGCCGAGCGTGAAATCTTAATACGCCCCCTCACGCGAGGCTCCAGGCCCGTCCCGCCTCCTTTACCCTCCTCCCATAGAGGGCGTACTTTACCTCTTGGCAAGATTCGAAGGCGTAACGTGCCCAGTTTTGATACAAAATATTGAAGTACCTAGTCAATACATCCCAAAAGACCGGCTTGTTAGGAGCGGAAGACTAGCGTACTTAACTATAGGACCAAAGCCGAGTGTAAAATCTCAATACGCCCTCTCACGCGAGGCTCCGCGGAAAGCCCACTTTGCCTCTTGGCAGGGGTGACGTGGCTGAGCGTGAAATCTCAAAGGGGAACTTCTGTTTTTTCCGTTTCCGTTCTAATTACCCTCTGAATTTATTCTCAATAATTAAGCAACAAAGCTCAAGGGATAGAACTCAGACTTTTTTTTAAAAAACCCAGCGAACCGACTCTCGAGGAGTTGTTCTTTCCATTACCAAAAACTCACCTCCTTTTATCTTCTTCTCTGCAGGACCACACATCCCTGATACAAAATATTAACACAGGAGCGAGCAGGCAGGCAGGCGAGTAGCCTTCTCCTCTGCGAGGATATTTCCAGAGGTCGGCACATAAAGAAATGAAACTTTTTCTCAAGTTGGGTATGTTATTCAAGCCTCTTTGCTGTAATTTTTTTATTTTTTATTCAAGTCTCAATCAATCGGAGTGGTTGTTTTGAGGTCGAATAGAGTTGTGTTTTCTTCCCCCCCCTTTTGTTTTTATTGACATTTATACTGGAAGAATTCCTTCATTGGTTGCAAGTTGAGAACCCAAATTTGCAGCCACAAGATATAATATGGGGGGCTTCCATTTGACCCATTCATTGCCTTAATTTTCTTTTCTTTTCGTTTTGGAAGTTTTTAGTTGTCTCTGAGAGTGACAACTTGGGAAATGAAAAGAAAAGAGAGACAGACAGAGAGGGATAAGTTTGGCAGCAATCACATTAGGCTTTTGCCTGTGGAAAGCTGGTAACCAGCTCAATTCTTAGCAGCAGCAGCAGCAGAAAGCAGCATTGGCACTTTTGAAAACTACTGGCTATTGTTTCCCCTCTTACCTTTATAAGATACCCAAAAAATCGATATATATCGGCCGATATTAATAGTTATCATGTACTAATTTGTATCTGGTGCTACTGATGAATCATGTAAATGGCTCTAGGTTTGCTCGAATCTTAGAGGATAAAAACAAGTATAATATATAAAATGAGGAGAATTTATGTTGGAAAAACAACTTGGTCTGGACCTATTCAATCCAAGATTGAATGAAGTAATGGATCTTAGATACTCAACCTTGCCTCAAAATAAGTTCTGCCTTATCAGGTTTGAATTGAATAGTTCTTCCTAACATAAATTCTTCTGATTTTACATATTATAAGTTTTTATCCTCTGATCTTCCAAAAAGTTTTGTTCTTCTTCCTTGTTTGGCTCTATGGTTTCAGAGGACAAGAACCCAGTTTAAATAGAAGAGCAACTTGCTAAGTAAGAGATTCATTAAAATGCAGAACAAAACAGAGTGATAAGGCCTTATCAAAGTATCAGACTCACTCATCTGTTAATCTAACTATCTTTCTCATTTATTTCTTCATTTTTGGCATGAGATTCATAGGTTCTAATCGGTACACCATGTTTCAAACCCCTGTCAACAACAACTGGTTGGTTACAAGAAATATCCAGACTTGACCGATCCAAATGATCAAAGAAAGAAGAAGAATGCAACCAAGTCAAGCTCACATTTTGCTGCAGGGCTGCATCAAATGATAAAAAACAGCAACATCTGCTCAGAATAATTTACTGTCAGCTCTCCTGGTTCAGTGACATCGAGAGATGTATTTCATTGAAGGAATCACTGTGATAAATGGACAACAGAAAACCTGTTTCTGACTGGGGAATCAGGAAACTTTCCAGGCTCTCATGGGCAGGCTGCAACTGTTTTATTTTAGAGAAGTTAATGGAATCATCATGATCAAAGGGGTGTTTTTTAAATTAAGGTGTCCTGGTAAAAAACGTGGTAAAAACATGCACTTCACTCGGCTGAAAGCGAGTCTTCATCCATTCATGTTGGACCTACATAAACGAAGAACTCTGAATCTTTCTCATCTTGAGCTGCAGCTTAGAAGGTAGAGGCCAATTGAGGGGAGAAATTGTGAATCTACATGCTTCAAGTTAAGAAACTCATGAACAGTTAAATACCCAAGACACTCAGAATAGTATTCTCAAATCAATTTCTCCATGTTCAGTATTAATTCAACTATTCTTCTCTTGTTTTTTCAACTTCTTCTTGTTCATGACAAAGGAAAGAAAACCAGAAGCATTTCAATATCTGCTCCCGATTGAAAAGAGAGAAAACGCCGTTACTGTACATCGTCGCAAAAAAAAAAAAAAAGTATATGCACATAATGAAAAAAAGCTTCTTGAATCTTGCGACATAAAAATCACACCATAGAAAAAAGCTTCTTCTGAATCAAAATCTAGTTTTGAAAACTGGTTCTTCCCTCAGTTAACAATCGTCGGCTTGAAAACAGCTGAAGTGGTCGACTATTCTCTCCAATCTGTCCGACAATAAGAAGCTCTGGAAAGGATTTGAAATTCTCAACTTCTCGACCTCCACGTTGAAGACCGCTCGAACGGATCTGTGATCGGATAATCTTGATTCGCCTCTGCTGTATTCCTTCTGCTTCAACCCCTTCCCGTACCAGAGAATTCGATCACACCTGCAAATAAACCAACACCCAGATTAAATTTCTTCCTCTTCTTCTTCGTGTAATTACTAGATCGTGTCAAAGAATTTCGAACACCCAGAATTACCATGCCGGAGCACGCCTCTTTTCGCCCTTTTTAGGCTGTGCACAGCCGTAGTAGTTATCAGAGTTGGGATAGTATTTGTAGGTCGGAGCAAAATTGATGGGTCCTTCATGCCACCCTTCGAACACTCGACCCTCCGAGAGCTCCACTCTTAGCTTCAATTCAATTAGGTTCAGCGTCAGACACTGAGATTAATAATCGATCAATCAATCCTCTGGAAACTGGAAATTGAAACCCAGAATGGAATTCTCTCAGTACCTGATCGTTTTCTAATAAGATATCCCATTCACCTCTCTCCACCAGTGACCGCGTTGTAGCTGCAGGCATGGAGATTCTGTAATTCAAGTCTCCTAACCAGATTACCCGGCTGCACGAAGAGGTAAAACGAAATCAACCCAGATTCATAAAAAGTCCATGAGATAAACCAAAATCAATCCAGATTCAGAATATTAAATAATTCATGAGAAAACCCAGTTTAACAGCTAAATTAAAGTCGCTGGTGGCTTTATTATCTACCCATTAAGCAAAAGATAAGATGGGTGCTAAATGTCTTCATCGTCTGCAAATGGGGTTCTTTAAACAATCCAAGGTTTTGGCACTTTTTTCAACTTTCGATGATTCAGAGTAGGTTCACCCAGCAAAGAAATTCTTTCAGAAAGATGCTTTTGTCAATGTTTTAAGATCCAGTGATTCCAATCAATATTTCATAATTGAACTTGGCGTTAAAATATTCATCTGCAATTAAAATCGACCATGTTGATTAAGATAAAATGTTTAGTGGTTCGACTTTCTGCAACCACCCGTATTTTGTAATCGTTAGTATCCCCTCCATGATCATTAATGCCACCAAAATCAATAGCTTTGGAGATTTAAAATGCTAATATTCGACTAAATCATGTTGCAGAGAGAGAGAGAGAGAGAGAGAGAGAGAGGAAAATAACAAAGAACTACGCATTAGATTGATTAACTAAGGACGGAATCGAGCTCGCGCTTTGGTTGAATATGGAGAAGAAGCATAAGGTGACTTACTCATGATCTAGAATTTTTCCGGGCAAATCTATCGAGGGGCCACGGGGAAAGCTCGTTCTAGCCAGGATATCGGCGGCGTCGGAATTCCGATGGATCTCATCGCCGGTTTTCCCTCCCGATGCCAAATGACAACACACAAAGCAGAAGCTCGTTTCATGCAAGCAAAACCTAATGGACACTGACCCCTGCATACGCACAATCCCCACACAAGTTTGAGAAAAACTAGAATTCTTTCTGTTTTTCTTTGAAATTCATCACGGCGAACATAAGTTACATCGAAATATAGAACACGTTTTAGAGAACAGATTTGTTTTTCAGAGAATTGGAGTGGTTGCTGTGATAAGGAGGAAGAAGGAAATCGCCGTACCTTGTTTCCTAGACAACCCATGATCCCGCAACCAACGCAAGAAACACTGGGATGTCGAATGAATCGCCGTAGATCACCTCTGACCCAGACGGTGGTGAAAATTCCGACCATCTGTTTGCTGATGATGCATTTGAAATCTTGAGGAACGACTATCTTCGAGTCGCCATCTTTAACCGGGTAGACCTTTTGCTTCTCTCCAACCTTCGATTCTTGAATTTTTTTCCAGGTTTTTCTGGTTTTGTTCAGAGCTGCTCGGATCAGTGAGTTCCATTTCATGGCAATTTTACTGTTTTCGGAGCCCAGAACGTTGCCCGCGCTCAAAGGCACAGTCTCTTGAAACCTTTTTCAAACAGAAAACACAGATTAGCAAGCTCATTCTAAAGTACGTCGATAAACTGATTAATTTTCTGAAGAACCGCAAGGAAATCTGGTGATTACCCAAGAACATAGATGTCACAGGGATTATTGTCAATGTTCAGCCAATCTTCCAAGTTCAGATCATCAGATGGTGCAACACCTCCTACATTCCATGTGCTAACGAACAATCTAATCGAGAGAAAAAAACAGGAAACAGAATTAGGAAGTACGAATGAAGATACGAAGAAATGAAAATATAAACTATATGTGCTGGCAACTGACTTGTACTTTTGCGTGTCCTTCTCAACGCTTGTAGCTAACAAACTGTTGCTAGAGCTTTGGACTTCGATCAAGGCTTCTGTTTTCTGCAAGTCAGCCACAAAGCGGTCGCTGCCCATCCGTTTCCGCAGAAATTTGTTGGCTATCAGCTTCGGCCACATGACCTTCAACACCATAAAACCATTCATCGATCATTTCCTCTCTTAACATAAAAAAGAAAACCCAGTTCAGGAAAGCTTAGAGGGAGTGATATTAATGGCGGTTGTGCTTACTTCTCCCTGCGTGCTCTGCATGGTGATTTGGAGTAGTTAAGGAGAGTCGGTGTGGTGGAATGAGCTGAATAGGGAAGAGTGGAGCGACATGGGGCGAAAGGATTAAAAGGAGGAGCTCGTCTTAAAAAGGGGTGGGAAGAAAGAAAGAGAACAAGATAGAGGACCCACTTGGCATTCTGAAGTGCCAATTGGCAAGTTGGGAGAGGGAAGATTGCTCCAGCCTGACGTTGACGATGATGTATGTCAGCATGTCTGCTCAGAGCACAGGCCAATGGGATTTCTTCTCTTTTCTCTTGTTTCTTTCAAGGCCATTCCGATCATGGAAAATAAAAAAACGAAAAGCACCTAACGTATCAGATATCAAAATTACATAAAGCGTGCAGAATTTGCAAGAAGAAATTTTCCGAAAAGTGCAAAATCCGTTTCTGGGTTTTCTGCGTTGTCTTTATCTACTCAAGCTGTTCGAGCGAGAGCAATTTCTTACAGTAGAGTGAAGAACAAAACGTATAGTTGGAGTTGCAGAACCTTGCTGTGAAGCAAGAAGAATCACAGCACAGAATTTAGAGAAAACACCAATCACAGCACAGAATTTAGAACAAAAGCCAGGTGGGTCCTGAATCATCTTCCCTTCTCGTGTGAACATTCCTTCCAGTCGATGCGAATATTTTCATGTGGCAAATATAGTCAAACAGGGAAAGACAGATGAACAATAGAAAAAAAAAAAAAAAGGGATCTGCTACTGCTTCGAATGTTCCTCAAGGACTCAAATAGGTTTTTCTCTTGTCAAGCATTTGTTTAGAAATGCAAGGCAGGTAGATAAGCCCCACGCTAGAAAGCATAGAGCAAGTTGCCCACAGTCGACACAAGTTGCTTCCGTGAGGAGTGGGTCACAGGCCAGTCAAGTCTGCTCCAATGGTGACCACAAGAACAGGGAAGAAGACAAGCCGGAGCCTGTGGCTCTCAACATGAGTGCGTGTATCGCCGGCCGATGACAGAGCATTTACTTACATGGCTGGGAATTGGGGCCTTCCTATTTACAAATCGTTTTAATTCTAACACAAGATTAGAAGAAAACGAACAGTAAAATGAAAAGTACAGTAAAGAAGAAAAACAGTGACAACCATTTTCAAAGTTGACTAACTAAATAGACATAAACAACTCTCAGTGTAGGAGACTTGACAAGGATGACGATGTCAAAACCATTTCTAGATAGTAAGAACACCTCCAAAGCTTATTTTATGGACATGAACATGGAGCAGGTCATATGAAAGGATTTGCAGATTACAAGCCAAATCCATCGTCTTCCATCATGGACATTAGTGAAGCAAGCTTGATGGATCAGTTGCTCTAACGACGATGGAAAGTAAAACTATAATAAGCTAATGACCTTTGGTTATAAACAAAGAGCTCTTAGAGGTTCCAACCAAAGTTAGTTTTTCTCTTTAAAAATGATCCAAGTTGTGTTATGATCTGAGAAGTATAATGTTATGGTCTTGGGTTAAATACCTATGTCTTCCGCTCCTAACAGGCAGGTTTTTTGGGATATATCAGTTAGGTGCTTAACATTTGGTATCAGACTTAGCGCTACGTGTTGGGTTCGAATCCCGTGTACTGCAAGCGGCGTGTGGAGGTATGTAGCCCTGGGCGAAGGCAGAGTGTGTTCCCGCAACACGGGTCATTGCTATAAACGGAAGAGGCGACCTGAGTGTGTGCCTGCACCTTAAGGCCGTCGCTAGAGTGAGCCGTCGTCAGAAGTGGGTCGTCTCCATTGTAGGCCGCCGTGGGCATCGGCCTCGCGACGGTGGGTGTGATGTTATGGTCCTAGGTTAAGTACTTATGTCTTCCGCTCCTAACAGGCCGATCTTTTGGGATGTATTGGCTAGGTGCTTAACATACAAGGACAAGCTTTTAACAACATAGGCTGTTAATATTTTAACTTTCTTGGTTTAAGGCTTAAAAACTAATATAAGGAGTGCATAACTGCAAATGAAAGTAAATTAAAGTAGTTCATAACTTAGCATATTCTCACTATAAAAAAATTATTAGTTTGAACCACCCACACCGACCATCGACGAAGCAAAGAGTAACAAATGAAATTCCTTGTGTGATCTACCGGTTAAGCAAATGAAAATAGTTGCAGGTTTAGTAGAACTGATAAACCAACTAAATCAACAGTGACCAGAACTGATAAACGATTTTCACGAAAAGAAAAGAAAACTTCAAGAACAGAAATGCTGAGCTCAACTGATAGCTGTAGCTGTAGTGAATGAATACTTAATAGCCATTTGCATGTTTAGACAAACCAAGCTGAAGGACAGCAAGATTATTTGATTGATCAGGAGTTTAATTAACGCCGCGGTGCGTCTTTGAATAAGTTTTCGATATCTTTGTTTGAAGCCTGACCTCAAGTTTGCCCCTTTAATCTGGGACAGACCCATGGAGATGAACAGTACTCTCAGGCGTGACGAGAACAAGGTATTGTTTATTGATCATAATGAGCTTTAAAGAAATAAGCGAAAATGATAAAGCAATTTAATAACAAAATATTTGCAGTTTTATATTAGCAATTTGCCCAACGAATGAAGCTCTCTTGCTTGGAAACAAGTGGATGCATGTCAAGATCAATCTTAGCTTCAAATATGATAATAATGCTCTTGATTATATAGATATAATATCTGCTAAATTCACCAAAATTTCTGTTTATATTTGCTAGATTGCTCCTTCTCCCTCTCTCAATATGGTTCAGGTCCGTGCATATTCAAAATTGAAATGCGATTTATCCATTCCTTCTTCTTTATATCCATTGCCAACGTTAGCTCCATTAATTAACTACACAGCCAAATCAGTTCGGATATCGGAATCCCAGAAGATCTCGGCCACCTTAGACGCATAAAAACAAACAGCCCTTATCAGCAATGACCAGACGAAGAAGGTTGACTGAAGAGTTCTTCACCCTTTAACCTCACTGAAATCACGCTTTTTGGTGATTAAAACCCGAGGGAGAACGCAACAAAATAATGCAGATCATATGTTCGATTGTTGCTCCGTGTCAACCCGCGACTGGTAAACATGATCCATTTCACTTGGCCGAAATCATGCAGAGATCAATCCGCCATTGATGAGGCCACCCATTGGCGGATTGCTTATTATTCTAATGATGAGGGAAGAAAAAGGTCCCTGAAACTTTCTCCGGCGATAAGTTGGACTCCTCTCTTCTCCACCCACCTGTCCCGTGAGTCAATTTTTTCACCAGACCCATATAATCTAAACAAAAGATAAGGTAGAGAGGATTCGTTCCAGAATCCACCGATCACCCTCCATTTTTCTATTGTTTCGATGCTGAAGATGATACTGAAAACATGTCACCTTGCTCCCCAGCATCAGTCTACAGTCTCTCTATTCCTGCCTGCACAATTCAGCCCCGCCGCGTGGTGGATCAGTCCAAACTCAAGGCCTGAAACTCTGATTGATTGGCCGAGGGTCACCAATAAATAGATGAACTACCCACCCGTCTGATGGAGACTGTTTCCCTGCAGCATCGCTGTCGGATTCTCCGAGCATCATTACGACTTGGTACGTGTAATTTGCAGAGAGAATTTGCTGCCTGGACGAAAGAAAAAAATTCTGTCGAATGATTTATCTCTGCAAGTCCATCGTATAAAGAGAACAGTCTTCGTTCTCTGAATTGGCTTTGGAATGTTATTGGGTGGACGGTGCTTTAATATCTCGATTAATAAATTCAAGAATGATTATGTCATGGATTAGGAACTTTTGGCCATGGGTTAGAGTAGTTTAATGGGGTATTAAATGAGTATCAGTAATGCTAATCACGTCGATTTGTTTGTAACAAGAGAGACATGTCTCCTTTCCTTTCTTAGTTTTCTTAAGATAAATTAATTGGGTGATTTGAACTTTAAGCATGTTAAATACAGGTTAGATGCTAGAGAGAAGAACATAAGGAGACTAGGAGGGGTGCTAATGACATTGTTGAGGGAAAAAAAATTGGATGTGATTAGAAAGAGTAAAAATGTGCTTAACTAGTACGGAGAGTTTAGATTAGATGGGAGTGCCCAGGGACCGATCTTTAGAGGAGAAAACGATAAAGTAGTTGAAGTTTTATAATCTACGACATTCTTTATTGATATTTTAAAAAGTCATCGAAATAATTTTTTTTAAAATTTTTTATTTTTTAAAATATTTAAATTGTTCGAAATTGTGATCTGGAAGCGTAACAACATAGGTGGTAAGGTATAATGTATGGTCCTCCCTCACTCTCACCCTAGCCTAAACGATTAGTAGAGAGTTTATAAGGTCTCATTCATGCATGCTTGACCTACATGGTTGGATTGGGGGATGGAAATTTACCTAATATTTATTTGAATAGAAAATTTTACACTTGTTTGAGTTCTTATACATATTGACTTCAATTGAGCTGAGAACTTGCCATCATCAAGTGATCCCAACCCAATTTTGTTCATAGTGGCCTCATTACTCCTATCAATTAATCGAACTAAAAAATAGACAATTGGAAGCCAATAAAAGTTTAATTAAAAAAATAAAGTACGAACATTTTAAAAAAAGAATAATAAGTATTATTTTGATTCACACAAAGCTCACCAATAAGAAAAGGACAAAAAACAACTAAATAATTGACATATATAAATGAATGGATAATCCATAATAATATCCTTTAGCTTCCAACCAAAACAAAAATGAACATAAACCCATCAAATATTGGATTATTGAATTGAACATTAAAACAATACTAAACTTCATCAACTATTGGAGATATTGGTTTTAATATCGTACAACGAAAAGACGTATTTAATTTATTATAATATTCTCTACTGGGTCTAGTGAAGAACAAACTTAATAAAAAGGGGGGAGGTGAATAGGTTTATTCAACTCGTTAGTAATTTTTTACTTCTTTTGTTCAATCCTTTTTAAAAGTGTCAGCAATCTTGTATTATTCGGTTGTGCAATGTAATTATCCAGATCAAAATTTAAACAAAGCTCACCAATAAGAAAAGGACAAAAAACAACTATATAAATGAATGGCTCTCATATCCTTTAGCTTCCAACCAACACAAAAATGAACATTGGATTATTGAATTGAACATTAAAACAATACTAAACTATATTCGTTTTAATATCATAAAATGAAAAGACGTATTTAATTTATTATAATATTCCATACTAGGTCTAATGAGGAACAAACTTAGAGGGGGGAGGTGAATAGGTTTATTCAACTCGCTAGTAATTTTTTACTTTTTTTTATTCTTTTGTCCAATCCTTTTTTAAAAGTGTCGGCAATCTTGTATTATTCGGCCGTGCAATGTAATTATCCAGATCAAAATTTAAACAACAATTTATAGTGGATCACAATATAAAACTATCTTAGATTGTTAATCCACTCTCAAGATATTTACACCTTGGAGTTAATTATATATGATGTTGACACCACTCAATTGACCAGAACAACCAATTTACTAAGTCCACTCACATATATAAATACAACAACAGATTAGATTATCCAACTTAGACCTACAAAGGGATTTTCTAGTAGCTAACTTACAAAGTAGTTTAATTGAATAAACGATTTCAAAGTATACACCATGAATAATAATATGAACTTTAACGAACAATCTCAAAATGTTATGGCTCTCAATGTACTACCTTCATATCTTAATCGTTATGTTAAGCCCCTTCAAAATCGAATGCTAGAGTATAAACAATGATTTTAAAGTACATAAACAATTTCTAAGATATACTTAGCACAATGAAAAAACTCTGGCAAATTTATTTTCCTTTTTTCACTATTGGAGGAGACTCAAAATCTCAAAATCCTGATAGGTTATAGGGCTCTTGAATAATACTCTCTCTAAGAGGATTCAACATTTGGATCAAGTTTGGTTAGGAAATTCACCCAATGTTCAAAAAGCTAGATGTTAGGGCTAGAATGACCTTGTATCATTTTGCTTAACTAGGGCAAAAATAGATCTAAATAGTTAATCCTATTTTAGCTGCTAAAACACAATTGTAGATTACTTACAATTCTTGGAGCCCTTCAACTCCAATTGTAGATTATTAGCTATTTTGTCCGCAAGAGAAAAGACATGATTAAAGGAGTACTGAAAGGAAACAAAATGCTTTCAAGCTATTTGGATTAAGAAAAATGGAGCATTTCATGTTTGGAATGCTTGAATGAGAGTATAAGAAATGATTAGCATCACAAGAGTTATACTCCAAGAACTTAAACTAGAAAATATGAGACCAAACAGTTCAGAGCCTACTCTTTTGACAAGTTAAAAGATCACCCAATTTCTGTCCAAGGTGTTCGAGATAGAAAGAATCCCCCTGAAACATTAAGACAGATGCAGCGATTCCAGCTTAATCCAAGCCAACGAATGCTTATCTAGCAGTAAGTGCGAACCTGATTGAGCAACTACTCAGTGGCTGTTCGGCTGTTCTCCTCTTTCCTATTGCAGTTAAGTCTTTAGCCTAGAGTTCAACCATTCAATGATGTCTTGTGTGACTGCTTCCCTTTCAGGTTCAGGTTCAAAGAGGAGATCATGCACGAAGCCCTCATACAGTTTGATGGATTTGTCTGTGGAAGAGGCTTCTTCGTAAAGCTTTTGAGATGCCTCTGGATCGGTCACAGTGTCAGCAGTACCATGCATAACCAAAAATGGAGTTGTTACATTGGCAAGGTTTTGCTGCAAGTAGGTCGATAAACGAAGAATTTCATAGCCCGTCCTCACTCTAATTGAACCAGTGTAAACAAGTGGATCTGAGTATTTAGCCGCAAGTGCTTCAGGATCACGAGAAACTGGTAATCCAGGCTTATTTGCAGCACTGAACTGAAACTTGGGTAAGAAGAAAGAGAAAACCGGAGCAAGTATCTGGTACAGAGAAAATAAACAATACATCAAACACAAAGTTAAGGAAGAGATCAAAGAAAGGAGGAGCAGATAATTAGACAAGATCGGTCGTTGAATTAATCGAGATAAAAGGGTTCATGATTTCATATCCTTACCCCGAATATTGGGTGAGAAGGTTGAACTCTTATTGCAGGTGAAGTCAATATCATACCATCGCATTTCACTTTTGTGTCTAGTACTGCCTTCAAATATTCATGAAACAGAAGAAAACTCCCATATAAGTAGAAAATTTGGGGGTCCATTAAGTTGGGTACATGAAGCTAATAAGCTGCTGATTTAGAACACAGCTGGAAAGATTGTAAGTGGAGAACAAATTTACCTTAACAATAATGGCTCCACCAGTTGAGTGTCCAAACAAGAAACATGGAAGCCCAGGGTTTTCTGCTAGAACCTTCTCAAGAAATTGTTTCTGTAGAAATGTAGATGGTTAGGTTAGGGACTAAACAAGCCTTCCTTATCATCTCCTTACAAATGTAATTTATGTGGAAACATACCATATCACTAACTGCCTCATCAAGAGAATGGACATAGGCATGCAATCCATCGCTTCCTCCATGTCCTGAGGGGAAACACATTATATCACCATTATTCCGAACTGAATGAAATAAGTTCATGACTAAATACTCGATCAACTCAAAGCTTGCATTTATGTTGGATACAAGTAAAAGGCCATGCAAGAAGTACTTGGATTGCTTCTCTGGTTTAGTTCAGCAAGAAAAAAAAATTGTTTGATATTCAAAGGGTGAGTCATTTTTCAATCGCTTTGACTAAATTGAAAACTTTAGTCATACTAAGAGTTTTTACGATTCCAATTGGTTCAATCGGCAGAAACCAGATAAAGTTCCAAGTTCTTGTAGATAGTGAAAAATTACTTAATTGAGAAAAAGAAGACATTTTTAAGTTGTTTTTATCTCTGCAGAAGTAGCTCATATATGAGAGAAGATTAAATGCAATAAAAAATGCATGAAACAGCAAATACGAAAATTGGAGATACAATAAACTTATTTGTCTTCCAGCAGAGTGGTGAGGATATTTTTTTTCTTTTCCTCTTTTTGCATCTGAACATGAATCTCTATGGCCAAAATACACTGGCTACTGCATAAAATAGGCACTTACCAATCCAATCCATGCCATATACTTTATAGCCATTGGCATTCAGTTTCTTTGAAAAATTGTCATATCGGCCACTGTTGCACCAAAAAGTATCATAAGTTCCATAATCCAGAAGGGCAGCAAATTAGAGACAGAAAGGAGAATGCATGTCACCTGTGCTCGTTAAGCCCATGTAAAAGAACCACCAGTCCCCTGCAGAACATAGTTGGAAGCCAATCAGTTACTACTTGAAACAACCAGTTCTCAATAAAGTATTTACCCATATTTATAAAATGGGTGGTTTAAAAAATCTTTACAAATTAGCCATTGAGGTGGTTCAGTTTTCATCTAGAATTAACCAAAACCATTCAGATGGCCCAACATATAAACTAGCTTTAACTAGCCAAGTAACCACTGACCTACAACACATCCAGTTCAGTGTACAAGTGCACACCTTAGGTTTCAGTTCTCAAAGATGATACTTAGCGTCTAGCAACAGTAAATGACAAACTAACAGAAAGAAGGGAAATTTATCATTGTAACAACAGTCTCATTCCATTTTTAATGCCTAAGAAACATTGACATCAACTACTTACTTCTTTAAGTTGCACTAATTACCTTTATCAAATATCTTATGCAGGGAACTAACTGGTATGCAGATTCTCTGTTGAGTGCATAACAGTAACTGTAATTTAATGAACACAGATTAATAAAATATCATACTTCAGTGCATAACCAGTGGAGTAGCATTGAAGTAACTTCCCTTCTTCATAATATAACGAAGACAGTTTCTATAAAAAAATGAACCACCATCCTAATAGAGCACACAGTCATTTTTTTCAGGAGCCAAAAAATCATGTTTTTTACCTCAATTTGTTGTTAAGCATCTTAGCCATACATGAGATATAGGAACTCGAAACAAAAGCCTCAACCTAGAAATTCCTCCAAAAATAAATAGAGATATCTCCTAATTCAAAATCATATTCTATTTGGAATAAACAAGTACAGAGAAAAACAGTAACATTTAACAAAATTAACTTGTTTTCAGCTGTGAAAATGAGCAATTGATATGATTGTCATTATGATTTGTGCAAAGACAACTCACAATGCAATATATTTACAACCAACAACTCAAAATGCAATAGATGTACAAACTAAAATAACACAAAATATTATTTGCTAAAGGACAGTGGCAGAAGTTGGTGCTCATAGGAGGCAGATGTGGCACCTTCTGAAGATATTCCAGCCACTAAAACTAGACGATGATAAGAAGTTTCAGTGGACGTTTGCAGGGTATATACTCCAGGGTACCTGGATACAGAATTAAAATCTTACCAGGAATCATGAATACATGAAGGAGACACAATTAAGCATGTATTTATGAATACTAAATGCATTTGTCAGAAGCAAGCAAGCAATACACATTATCAAGGAATAGCAGGATGGCTAAATAACAGCAGGAAGAAGCCAAAACCACATGTGCAAACAAATGATATACCATTATTGCTAAATACATCAGGAATACAAGTCCAAATCTCTGATACAAAAATATCTGACATTGAATACTAGTATGGTTAACACTCTCACCATTTCATGTTGGTAAGAATTCACCGTTCCATTTCATTCAGAATTCAAGGATATGTGTCAACCTAGTCATAAGCCTTGCACATCTGGCATTGGGCATCACATACTCAAGCTGAATATTTGAATCTATTTGAAACCAAAGAGAAACTACCAGTACAACTAGAGTCAACTTAGGATTTATTTCTAACATGATTTCACTTCTCAAATACATATCAAATCGTGAGAATTTTAATTGTCACTGGTTTATTTTAAAAATGGAGAAAACCAACAAACTAACGATCCCTCTAACCATGGCACTTGGTTGTCTCGTGAAACTATATATTCTAAAACTAATAATGTGGCTTATCATTTGTCTTTGAAAAATTATTTCCCCAGAGATATGAACACAATTTATCATCAACCTGTTTACAGAGCTGCTTAATCAGTACATGCCCAACTTGTAATTCTTTTTCTATAAAGTAAATATATTTTTCTGACACCATCCAAAAATCAGCTCATAATGTCTTTCACATAATCCATTCCAGAAAAAAAAGTCAGCAACCAGATCCCCCAATTTGATTTCCACACTTCCAACGAAGCAATTTATATGAGAATACTATCCAGGGAACTATGGCCCTGAAAACCACTCCATTTTTCTGCAAAATTGAGCTGCCATGGCATCAAACTCACAAGGATGTATCAGAAAATATCTAAAGGGAAAGAAAGACACAAGCATATATACACACAGCAGCCGAGAAAAAATTAAACACTAAACACAAGGTGATTGAACACATAAGCAGATCAGTTCAGAGAATCAAGATTTCTCTCAGATCTAATTTCCAATAAGATACTCTACTGAGGTGATTCTAGTTCAACATCAGCCTAAAGACCTTTAGGATAAACTGTCATAAGCATGTCTTATATATACTATGAATTACCTAAGAAAGGAAGAGCTATGAAAATAAATAGGACAAACCAATTGAGATATATCTTGGAGCCCTAAACTCCCTGCATGACTAATATGGTATTTTTTCAACATCTTTCTACATGAAGGAGATAATTTAGACAATGGAAATGCATTCGGTCTTTTAAGAACTATGTGTGGAATGAAATGTAGCAGGCAGTTGCCAAAAAGGGAGACCTGCACCAGCATGTTCAAACTTTGGAGTCTTTTCAAAACTATTGTAGGTTTCCAACATTGGAAAGTAAACAACCATTTGGAATTCCCAAATGGTAAGAATACCCATCACTATCTCAACTAAACTACCAGGGACTCTAGAGAAATCAAAATAGGAGAGCACACATCTTGGAGTGGGTTTACTATTTATATGCTTTCAGCAGTTATTCACTCTGCGCTTGGCAACCCAGAATGTAACACTGCCCTAATAAGTGGTACTCCAGAGGTGCATCCTTCCTGGTCCTCTCATACTAAAGGAAGGTCCTCCTCTCAATGCTCTAATGACCATGAAAGGGGGACCAGGACCTGGACATGGACCTGGACCTGGCCCTGGCAAATGCAGCTCAGCTTTAAACTGAATTTCTGAGACAACATCAATAGCAGAGAAAGAACTGAAACACAGCTTTTCTATTTTACTGGAAGGGATAAAGAACAAAGACAATCAATTAAATTTAAGAATTGTAAGACCCGCATATAGTTTGCTTCAGATATTTAAAGTGTCGATCTCCTAAGCTCATAAGAAAGAGTATAAGTTTTGCCATATGTATGGCATCATTAGTCAAACTTTTCAGTGTGCCTGGCAACTCCTGTATAAGCAGCACTAGAGCAGGTAACAAATCTTGTAATCAGCCCCACCAGCAGCAGCTCCATCTTCGATTGAATACAACTGGTTAATCCTATCAGAGAACTAACAGAGAGAAAACCCATCCCACCACAAGAAAGAAAGGCATCCTGCAGGCTACTAAGTGGTCCACACAAGGCAATAGCAGTACTGGACCACTATTACTGGAAACATCAGGGTTCCCACTGTATCTTTTCACTGGAGATAAAATAAAGCTTTTGTGTTTCATACTTTCAAGAAATAAAATATCCAAGTTATTTGAGCTAGAAAATATTATGTAAGGATAGAATAAGCAGGCAACTTCATTTTTCACTTGTCTTCATTTGGTGAGAACTAATTAGTTATGTCTTAAATCCTTGTTGACAATGTGACAACGGGGCACTAAAGCCATCGTGGAGACACGGCCAAGAAAAGACTAATGTTCCTCGGGCATCGCAATCCCTTGGGGAGCGATCCTGCCACAACAGTGCAGCAGATACTGATTCAGAAGACATGATTATGGCAAATGCCAATATAAAACGAGGAATTACTATGACAAAGTTAATTTAAAAGGCCAAAACAATGTCACAGAAGAGCTCTGGAGAATATGCTTCTGACAACTGACACACAACATTGAAATTATAACCCTTTTCATCCTTGTTAGAGCAACCTTGAGAAAAGCACCAAGCATTGAAACCAGACAAAATCTCCTGAAATCATCTTCAATTTACAGTTACTCTCTAAGGCATTAAAGTTAAATATAACAAACTATAAAAACTTACAATCAGAGAGACCCATACCATATCACTTTGTAATCTGCTATAAGCAACGTCAAATGATTCAAAAAAGTAATTCACTAAATGTCAACCTAATGTAAGTACAAAGACATTTACGTTTAAAATATATGGTCATCCAAAGGCAATAAAACGACTGACGGATAATGCAATAAAGCTACGCAACCAAGCATATATACCAACAAACAATAAATGAAAAAATTGTAGAGTCAAACCAAAAAAAAAAAGGAAAAGGAGAGAAATGTCTATCGTCAAATTGCTTACCTGACCTTAACGGAGACCGGGGTCCAGGATTGTGTAAAAAGCGTTTCACCTCTTGCAGTAAGGAAAAACGAAAAATCCCTAATTGAGCTACCGTCGCTATCCTGCTCTACCCTTTTGATCGCTAGCACTCGTCTTGTGGGTCCCTCTTGATCATCTGACACAATCGCATTGGAAACCGGGGTGCTATTCCTCCGTTGAAGTATGGCGGCCGGGATGCGTAGGACAGGACCTGCCTTTCGGTGGCTGCTAAGTTCGCGCTTCTCCTCCTTCGGCTTCTCAATCGCAATGCTGCGCTTTCGCGGCTGGAATGGAAAGAGTAGTAGAAGCAAAAATGCGTTAAGAAGCACAAGGAGGCTTCTGAGTGCCTGTAAAGAGAAAAGGGCGCTGACTCGGCCACTTGCGCCGGCTGTGAGGATTAAGGAAGACGAGGCATCTGAGACTTTTGGTACGGTCTCCATTGGCCTCGAAGTTTTTGGTGGGCTATGATTCTCCTTCCGGGAGGGGGTTTCCCGGGTGCAGAGCTCCTTCTCCCACTCCCGCTCAGAAATTGCTTTGCGGAGGGCAACAGAGAGGCGTATACCGTTTGTTGGCAGGGAAGGGCCTACGCTGATCATGCGTCTGTGACGAGGAAAAGCTGATATAGAGGGCGACCCGTCGAAGGCGACAGAATATGGCGAATTTCGAAGGTCTTTCGCCAAATTTGAGTGCCTGAAAATAACATGTCAAACACCGTTCAGTTTGTGCAATATTAAAATTCTGGTTAAACATGAGTCGTCTGCAAAGATTCATACAGCTAAAATTATCTGGAAATGGATCATCTAAAATACGAAAAAGAGAGTCTACGTGTTTGAAAGATTGCCTTTTATCAAACTCTGCGAAATATGAAGGAAAAAATAGAGTAATCTAACAACCTTTCCAGAAGATTCATTTCATGGCATATAAATTAAGAACGACGAGCAAAACTCTAAACAGCGAACAACAGAAAAACTCCATTCCAGTACTCATAAAATTTTACAAATTTTAAATTTTTAAATGCCAAAAGAGGTGATCAGACTTCAGACGCCTCTACCTCGGGGTATAAGTCCTACATGATTCTAAAGACAAAACGCTGTACATAACAGTTTGAGTCCTTTAAATAACTTTACAATAATGAAACAAGAAAAATGATAAATAAAAAAAATTGACAAAAGATGCCAGAAGCCGCTGCTTATCCAATCAATCCGTAAGACAGAAGAGCGCCAGACCTGACAAACAATGTCGTCGCTCTACAAAAGCAACTCGACCTCGCCGCAAATTAGACAGTCCAAAAGAAATTAAAAATGAACAAATACGGCGACTCTACTCCGGTTCCTCCGCGTTGCTCGACCGCGATATGCCAAGAAAAAATCTCCCTCCAGCAGCTTCAATGGTGGAGAAAGAAGAGAAAAAAAATGATTTCTACCAGAATACCTGACTAAAAATCCAAAGGGAGACCGGAAATGAGGGATGGAGGACTTTAGGTGTTAACAGGGACTAAAAATGGAGAGTTTTCGAGGGCTGCCAATTTTGAAAGAAGCACAGAAACACAACACAGCTCTCCAATGGCGGAGCCGAGAAGATAAACGACGAGGGGAGACTCGTTCGCGTTTCGCGTAGGAAAGAGACGGTTGAAGCCACGCCACGTGTAAAGAGAAAGTTGATGGGATACGTGGTGCGTATGCGGCGAACTGACGTCTAGCCTCGGAAAAAGTCGCTTTCGCTCTTTCAGCTGCGAGCCGGTTCGTCTCGCCTGATAAGAGAGCTTCGCGTTCGCCACGTGGATAGTAAGGACCCTGAATTTCGAGAAACCTCTGCATGCTGAGTCGCTTAGTGACTCGGACGAGTATAGATTACCCGCAAGGAGTTACGAAGAAGGGAGCCAATTTTACTGGGTGCCGCCTCTAAGACTGGAGTCTTGTTTTACTAAATAATTTCCACTCGACCGAGTTCAATCACTAAACCGGTAAATTCTGATCCAACGGAATCGGTTGAATTTAAAATTTCAATTAAAAAAACGCGATAATTTCAAATACTTATTTTGCGGGGGGGGGGGGGGGCATTCGCGGATTTCAATTTGAACGCATGCCACGGATAATAATCCGTTTTATCTCTAATCCCTTTCCTGCCACGGAACTGGATTGGCGGTCGTGGTGGTCTGGATGATTCGCAGAGAAGCCGTGCAGGAGGAATTTGATCTTTTTGTTCAGGTGGAATCTTTTCGATTCCGTTCCGCTTTCGTGTTTTTTATGAAGAATGAAGAGATGTTAAGTGGGCCGGGCCGTGAGAGTTAATATGATTCAAGCGTATAACTAACTACATATAAATGTCACGTTAGCTCAAATATAATTTTATTAGATGTCGTATTTTTTATATATTTTAAAATATAATCATGAATTTAAAAATATACTTAAATTATTCATTAAATTGGTAATTTAGATTTTAAGAAATTAGGCATATTTTAGAAAATAAATTTAAATTTTTATATTATTTTATATATATATTTTACCTCATCATTTTTTTTTTACATTTGATATTTAATTAACCCAACTTAACTAAGATAAAACTTGATTTCCCCTATTTTTAAGTATGAAGCCCTATCTGGGTTAGTATGGGATGACATAATATTTTACCCTTAAGAAGGGGTGAAAAAATCTAATTAAACTTAGGAATCTAACTTAGCATAAATGGGTTGAATTTAAGTTTACTTAGCATTAAATGACAGCGGCTAGCCAATACAACTTAACAAACCGATCTGTTAGGTACAGAAAGCTACTGCCTACAAGAGTGGACAAAACCACTCTAACACCCACCCTACCTATTCTTGACCGCCTCTCACGGGATTCGAACATGGGATATGGTGTGCCCAGTTCTGATACCATGACAGCGATTAGCCAATACAACCCAACATACCGATCTGTTAGGTGCGGAAAGCTACCGCCTACAAGAGTGGACGGAACCACTCTGACAAAGGTTAGGGTTTGCCATAGGGATACCATGAGTAATGACTCCTCATTTAATGGTTTATAATGATAAAAATTATATTTGTCAGAGCTAGGTGGTTCCGGTCTACCTGGGTTAGGTTTCGTTCACCCCTGGTCCACCTAGGTTAGGTATTTGGTTTTCTGCACTTAACAAACCGGTTTGTTGAGTTGTATTTACTAGGCATTTGATAATATTAAATTTAATTAGGTTTGATATATTTGAAACAAATGAAATTGGACCATACATTTGCTTCTTATAGCTTTTAACTAATTTAAAACCTAACTCGAAGTAATTTGGTCTGATTGAACATGGGTTAACCTTTTTTCATTATCGATCATTTAGTGATGACATTGTGTTGAAATAAAACTTAGATTTTGGGAGGTTTTTCTACCCCAATTCAAGAGAAAAGGAGTAGAGGTCTCTTTGTCACCCTCCTTAATTATAATTAGAGGATAAGGGGAATTATAATTAGAGGATAAGGGGAAGAGAGGGTCGATTATCTTCGAGGGTTTAGGGTTTAGGGTTTAGGGTTTAAGGTTCAAAGTTCAAATTAACCTATTTAACAATAAGTTTAAGTCAACTAAACCCTAACTCAACTATTGGTCTAAAACCGGCAAGAATGTCTCTAATTTTATTATATTTATAATATTATTATTATATCCCAAAATTGTCTTATAATTTATTAGTGAAAATAAAAGTATAATTGAAAATTTACTATTTCCGGAGTCTGAACTGAAGTTTCACGAAGGACTACGTCGTCGTCTTCCTACAAAGCAACGAACAGAAGAGGAGAAAAGCACCACTTACCCGGAATCGTGACCGTAGACTCTGAGAAATTTTCCGCCCGGCGGAGGCAGAACCTTGGCCATCTGAATTTTGAAGTAGCGATCCAGGCAGACTCAAAGCAAAGACGTGGAAGAGACGATCATCCATCATTAACGAACAACAACATGAGGCGAGAAGGTTGAAAATGAGAAGCGAATGGGGAGGATGGAGATAAGGTAGCTGGTACTTTTTTATTTGTCCGAACTACCAAAAACGGTGCCTTCGTTTTCCTTTTGGCTAACAAAACTGAAAGCGCGAATTGCCGAATGTTCGTACAAATTCGATCTTAAAGCCAGCGTGGGCCAGTCCCCCCCTCCTCCATTGTCTTGTAGCTAGATCCGTCCAAGCCATGAAACGAAGGAAAGGCCAGATTAGAGCGGGATTCTGCAACAATTTGACAAGGTTAACGGGAAGAAACGTGAAGTAAAATATGTGCAAAGATCAAACGATAAAAGTATAAATTCAGGAAAGGAGAGACGCTCAACTTTCAAGTCTTATTTAGTTGTAAATTTGATTTTTTTAATTTGATTTGGTGGTTTGTGTCAATATTATTAAAACTGAAGTAACAAAGTATGATCATTGGTTTTGATCCAACCGGTTAGATCATATCTAATTCTACCACCTTTTCTCTCTCTCTCTCTCTCTCTCTCTCTCTCTCTCTATCTGTATATATAATTGAAGTTAGATACCAATTAGGCTTTGGTTGGTTGATAGTATCTTTTTTATACAAGTACTTGGCCATTGCTTGAATCCTCTCTCAAATAAAATATTTTTCATTATTTTTTCATAAAAAAATAATTTAATCTATTGAGATAATCGATCTTGTTCCAGATTAGATTGGACCAACCAGCTAAGTATTCATGTTTTTAAACCAAAAACCATTTTCCTTATTTGAGAACCGAAAAAAGCGATTTTAGTTCAATTGGGTTAGCCAATCAGTTCGATTCTAACAACGTTGTTTTTAAATCTCTTATATTGATTGTCACATCGAGTTAAGTCGGTTGATTTTAAAGTAAGTCCTATTTTTTCCTAAAAATGAATTGAAGAATGGGTTCAGTTCTAATTTAAACCCAATTGAATCGGCTACTTCAGTCCGATTTTGACAACATTGACTTTGTGTAATATAAAATGATAAAGTTTCACTTTAAATTATTTTCAAAAGTTTCATGTATATAATATCATTTACGGATTCAAGGTAAATAAATATAAATATATCTATGGAGATAAAGGCGATTGGAGGGACGAGTTGAACTCCCTTACCCAATTCCTCAAATAGTCTAACCATGTTTATAACACCTAAGTGCTTCCTCACTTAGGAAATTGAAATAGGATACATTGCATGTTGCAATAAAAAAATACTTGGAACGAAATTGTTGAGAAACAAGTATGAAAGAGTCTTACAAGAAGTCTGGCAAAGCCATAATTATTATGGTGAAATCTTAACGGAGGAGGTCTCACAAAAAAATCTTAGTTAAAGGCGTTTTAATTATGTTTGTATTCTATTTATGTTCAATTGTTTTGGTACTTATCTTTTAGTACTTAACTTTGGGTATAACTGGGACAAGGGTAGTTTAATTGTATCTGGATTTTATTTGTTTCCTCTATCACAATAGAGGTTCATTGTAATTAGAGTACATCAAGTCAATGAAGGTTGTTTCTTTTCCAGAAATTCGACAAAAAACATAGTTAGACGAATTAGTAAATTGGTTGGCTGCTTGAGAGAGGAGGGTGATTTCGATAAGAGACAAAACCACCTCTTGTATTTTGGGCAATTCTTCCATTTACTTCAAAAAATTAGTGGCACACAAATTCATACGGGGATCGATGACCAAATCTCATTTACTTCATAAATCAACACATGTCATTTCAAAGGTATACAATTTTTCTACTTCAACATATTTCAACCCATGGAAATTGGAACTCTCCGTTGCCAAACAAAAGCCTTGAAGAGAAATATTGAAGACTATAGGAGCGGGGAGAGTTAACTTCCATTGGAAAATAAAAGTTTGGTTAACATAACATTTGACCAAAGAAATGAAGTAGAGATTAAGTATACAACAATGGGTTATAAATAGATATCTCTAGATATATATCATCTTCTTTACAAAAGAGGGGGAAAATTTGAACATAAATGATGACATTGGGAACCCCATCGACCATGTGCAAATGGAAGGGATCATTCACTACAAGAAAAAGAGTTTTTGGAGGTAACTAGGTTTAAGAAAACAAGAAGTTAGATATAGATGAAAGTGGACAGTATATATCAAATTTGTCTTCTATTTAGAAGTTGTTGTTGATAGCTACGTTTTGATGAATTTATAGGTATCAAATTAACATGGACAAAAGTTGGATGACAATAGTCTTCTTTAGATTTGTTGACCAGTATAACATGGGGTTGATGCCTTTATTCAGATGGCACAATCTATGGTTGATGGGAAAAACATAATTTTATACCTATGTGAGAAATATGGGACTAATCATTATCAACCCATATTTTAAATAAAGAACCACATGTACCATCATACAATGATACAAAGTTAGATCATATGGACACTTCGGGGGGGTTAGTGCACATGACTCAGGACATGATCTTCATGCGCATTACGCAGGTCATGTCCTGATGTCGTTAGGGAACGCCCAAATTCATGTCATGTACATGAATATACATGAATCAAGAGTTCATGTCTCAAGAGTAAAGGGCGGAAAGTGCTTTCCGCTCGATTTTGAGAATCATGTACATGACTCTCGCGCGGGGCTGTCTCTCGGGGATCTCTCTGCCGCACACCCTCTCTGCCGTTGCATTCCCGCAGCCCTCTCTCTTTCTCTGCTCCCTCTCTCGTCTCCTTTCCCGCAACCCTCTCTCGTCTCCGTTCCCGCAGCCCTCTCTCGTCTCCGTTCTCCATTCCCGCAGCCCTCTCTCGTCTCCGTTCCCGCAGTCCTCTCTCGTCTCCATTCCCGCAGCCCTCTCTCATTCTCTGCTCCCACTCTCATTTCCGCAGCCCTCTCTCGTCTCCATTCCCGCAGCCCTCTCTCATTCTCTGCTCTCTCTCTCATTTCCGCAGCCCTCTCTCATTCCCGCAGAGCACGGGAGGTCAAACATTTGCAGAGCTTCTCGCCCTCCCTCTCTTCTCCCTCTCGGCGTACCGTCGGAGCGCCGCCTCTGTCGGCATTGCCCCCCGCCGCCGTCGCCGGCCGTTGCCTTTGCCTAGCCCGGCCCCGTCGCCATCGCCCCGCTGGCGCGCTGCTGAGGAAGACGAAGATGTTTAATTTTTCCTAAGTTAGGAAAAATTAAACTATCTTCATAAAAATTATTATTTTATAATTTTTATTTATAAAATAATTATTTTTATTTATAAAATAATTATTTTTATTTTACAATTACTATATTAAAATAGTGATTTAATAGTTATAATTAAAATATTATTAAAATAAATATTTGATAAATTATTTTGGCATAATTATCTGATTGTTATAGTTAATTAAACCAATGGTTTTAAATTTTGTGATAATATATTATTAATTAATAATACATAAAATATATTATGTACAAATATATAGTGTGTTAAAGTTATGATTAGATCAATTTTTTCTCTTAAATTATTCATTTTTAGGTTAAAATATATCATATGTTATTAATAAATTAATAACTTAATGTATTACTTTTGTTTTTTTATTTATAATGTTATTTATTTATTATTTTTAATTAATCATATACGTATTTCATTGGCTCGTGTAATTACCATATTAATGTACAATAAAATATCTAATTCAATTAATAAATATATTAGTATATTTAATTATACATTCAATAACTTATTCGTGTAGTAATAATGGTTGTTTTACCTAATTTGGGGTTTAAGGATTATGTTGTAATTAAGTGCACTGTAAAGGTTTAGAAATTCTCTTATTTTTTATGTTTTTCTCATGTTGGGGCACTAACACTGGAAACTGTTTTCCAGTGCACATGAAGTCGTCAACACTAACACAAATTCTTACCTGATCTTCATGTACATGACATGACATGATCTTCATGTTGGACATGACTTGATCTTCAAGAATCCACTTTGGGGCACTAACCCCCCCTTCAGAGAGAACAAGTGGACATTAGTGAATAGATATGTCAAAGGCAAATTGTTAGAAATTGTCTAAGCAAATAACCGGTAACGATGGAAGCATGAGTGATGGAATCGACATGTTCATCCATGACTTACAAACAAGTCGGATTAGAGTACAAGATAGGTAGCCAATGCATAACACCTAGTGCCAACAATCGAGAGAATGAACTAGTGGTAATAATAGGTTTACACAATTATTTGTAGATGTGAAAAAAGAGTTTTCTCGATTGTCAACGTTTCTTTAAGCTGAAGTTTCTTATCTGATTGATTTATATTAAGATGACAAACAATATGAACAACAAAACAATGGATAATATAATTTTCTAGCAAAAATATTTTCCTCCATGTGAAACGGCTTCCTCACAATTATTACAAGGAAAAAATTCTTTTGTGTGATTTAGGATTTTATTATGATAAGATATGTGCATACAAAAATGATTATGTCTTGTTTTGGAAGGAGTACAAAAGCTTCAACAATTGCTCACATTGCATTGAGTAGAGGTACGCACACTCAAAGTAAAAAATAAAATCCACACCTTCAATGTTTCTTCATGTAAAAAGAAACAACCAAAGACATGAGGTGACATGCTGATATGTATTTACATGAAAACAAAACATCGTGATATCCAACAAATTCAAAAGCATGACGTGAACTAAACAAAGAGTATGTGTGGTTTGCAAGAAGCCCATGAAGTATTCACCTAAGACTTGCCAATGATGACTTCAATTTGTTTGGCAACATAAACACATCATATAACATTTGGTCAATGGTATTAATTCCATATAATTTACCACTATGGAAGAGCACGAAAGATAATTAGTTTCTCTTGACTTTACTCATTTTAGGGCCAAAATCGTCAAGCAACAGTATTAATGCCTATTTGCATCCATTGCTAGATGAGTTGAAGGATTTATGGGACAAGAGTATGCAAATGTTTTATGTATTAACGAGTAATGTATTTAGATGCATGTTGTTCATCTATACACCATACATGATTTTTAAGCCTATGATTCATTGTCAAGGCGGAGCACTTAAGGAAAGTTATCATGCCCAATCTGTATCAGTGAGGCCAAATCTCAGAGGTTGAAAGACGAAGGTAAAGAATGTTACATAGGGCATCATTTTTATCTACCTTTAGACCATTCATGGAGGAGTAGGGTTAAGTTTAATCTAAGACAAAAACATGAAACCCCTCCAATTAGTTAAATTAGTTAACTTGTAGTGACAATGTGTTACAATTAGATAGGCTTACCCATCAACTAGAATGCGAACGAATTAGAAAATAAAAAGAGTATTTTTTTTGTTACTATATTGATCAAAGTTAAAGTCGAGACACAACTTAGAAGTTAAATACATTGAAAAAAATATTTGTGACAATATACTAGGGACAATTTTAAATATACCTAGAAAATAACCGACTCTCCCCAACCCAAACTCGACACGAAAGAAATAAGAATTAGAAAATAATTACACCTGATTTGATATCCCTGACGGAGAAGAAGAAGGTTTTTTTGTGGCTCCGGATTATTATGTTTCCAAAAGAGTTTGCTTCGAATATAGCTCGATGTAAAAATGTCCTGGCACTTTTTTTGCATGAAAATTTTTGTTTTAAAATAATAATTCTATTAAATTGTAAAATAAATAATAATTTAAAAAAAATGAAGTACCTTCCATCTATTTGTTTTTGTTAATGTCCAGAGGATTATATTTAGAGTTTTGTCTCATGCAAACTTTTTTTTTTAAATACTATTAAAATAATAACTTATTAAAAAGAGAGTTGATTTTAAAACTACCCTTATATATGCTTTTGAGAATCGGTCAAACTCTCAAGGAGAATTTGACCAATACACAGGAGAATGCAGACGTTAACGGGTCAAATGACGAGGGAAAACAGCCACCCGCTGCCAATCGGCATCTCTTCATCATTATGTTTCACAATTCACAGGTGTTCATCGGAATTCCGAGGAATCAGTCGACGGTTACAAAGAAAAAGAAACAAACGTGACATGTAATGGTATACTTTTTGCTTCAAAATTTTAATGGTGTTTGGCGTGAGTAGTTCAACTTCATCTGGGTTCATTTATTATGTGTCGGAGTGTGAAACGAGGGGTCTCGTCTTTCAACTGTTTTGGGTCTTCGGCTGGGGAAAGCTTCCGAACGGACTCGGCCTTTTTAGACGGTCCAGCAGCTGTCAACTGGGGAGACACAATTTGATAGAGATCAAGACGACATGTCGACTTTGAGCGTTCCGCCTGTGCTTACCTCGCCCCGCCAGGACGCCATGGATCTTTACCGTGCGTTCAAAGGTATCGGCTCTCTCCGGTGGTGCTTATTTCATTTAATAATTATTTGCATGGGTTTGTTTTTTCATTGTTTGTTGTGTTTGTTAGAATTGATGGTATGTTGAGCAAAAAGTTTATCTAACATCTGATGGAATCTAGATCTTCTCATACTTGACCATTTGAACATATTAATGTATTATTAGAGCAAGCATAGAACAGAGAGCATGTTTACTTTGCAGCTGCAGCTGTGGATAAATGATTTTTCTGTCAGGACAATCTTCCTCCAGTTTTTTTTTTTTTTTCTTGCAATTTTAAAATATTATAGAAAACTTATTGACGGGTTAGACCAACAAATCATCTTCTAGGGTTTCTTTTTAGTCTGCCTGTATAGTTGTTCTAACAGAAAGGTGCTCGATGCTAGAGCGACTTGAGCTTAGTTAAATCTGACAGACAATTGTCAGAATTTTTCTTTGGGTTTGCAGTGACTAAGAACAACTTACGGATTAATTTTAATATAAGTGTTAGGATTTAGAGAGATTGTTCAAATGAATGGATATTCTCAATGTGGTTTTTACTTGTCCAACCCTATAACTTGATAAAATTATCTCAAACATAATTTTTTATTTTGGATCATTTTCCAAGATTGCATCTACATGGCATCACTGTTAGTACATATCGTGGAAGAAATGATATCCTAGAGCAGAAAATAGAGCAAAATTTTCCCAATGCTTGGCTCATTTAGGTGAGGGAAATTTTAGCCTTTGGAGCAATGGTCACATGGGGAGTAGTGTATGTGAAAAGTCTACATTCGAAAAAAGAAAAGAAAAAAGAGAAAGAAACTTGATGTTTCATATTGCATCTGTCCACAGTCCTGTTGATAGCGAGTTTACACACATAAGCATTACAGTGATGAAGTATATTTTAGCCCATAACAGTGACAAAACTTTTCAGGATTTGGCTGTGATACTGCAGCTGTTGTCAATATTCTTGCCCATCGAGATGCATCCCAGCGGGCTCTCATTCAACAGGAATACAGAGCCATGTACTCTGCTGATCTTAGTACCCGTCTCTCATCAGAGCTTAGTGGACATCTTAAGGTATCAATTTTCATAACCTTTAAAGTCTTTTGCCATTGGATTGTGAGGCTCAAAGAAAACTGTTTTAAATCTTGATATATTTTTTACATCCAAGTGCCTAGGATCAAGATCTGATAGTAGGTTTGCATGCTTTTCTGTTTTTTGTGTGCATGTCTGTGGTCAGAAAGCAGTTCTATTATGGATGAATGATCTACCAGGGCGTGACGCAATCATTGTGAGGCAAGCATTAAGTGGTGAAATCATTGATCTTCGAGCTGCTACTGAAGTGATATGTTCTCGGACCCCCTCTCAGATACAAGTATTTAAGCAAGCATATTATGTCAAATTTGGGGTTCACCTTGAGCACGACATTAATTTTCAAACACCTGGTGATCACCAAAAGGTACTCTCGCATTTTCGCTGTTTCTGTTGTCGTCCTATAAAAGCAGCAATCTTAATTAGCACTAGTTGATTCCACTGTTTCAGCATATTTAAGAAAAGCATTTGTCTATATAAAGAAGGGCTAACTTACGTATTTGGACAAATTGAACCTAATTTATCAAGTTAGTGACCCTCAATTAAAGGGGGTCCTTTCTTTTGCATGGAGGTCTAGATGCATGCTAAACCATGCACTGTTTCCTGAAGTTTTACTTTTTAAGTACAAGTACAAAGAAATTTGTCTCGGTTAACTGAAGAAAAAACTAAAGATTTTGATTTGAGTTTGGTACTTCAAAAAGACTCATGCAGCAAGATTTTGATTTGAGTTTGGTAAAAAGACTCATGCAGCCTAGAAAATAGGGAAACAGTAAAAAAGAAAAAGAGTTGGGAAGTTGTCTAAAAAGAAGATTTGAGGACGTTTTAGGAAGAGTTGATTCTTCCACAATCATCCGTAGTATGGGTCAGTGCAAGCTATCCCATCAACAAGGAAGAGCAGATAACTTGGGGATAGTTCAAAGCATGAGTGATGCAGAAAAGAAGCTGGACGATTAGGAATGCTTTCTATTTTTATTTCTTTATGCCTTCATACTGTAATGAGAGGTAATTTTTTTTCTAAAATCAAGGAATGTTGCAGAAGAATGGCTTTTATACATGTAGATGTTATGTACTGTAGCATGTGCATTTTTTTCTTCTCAATTGCTCTATTAGGTGTTTAATAAGCCTTGGATGGGCTTTTCCAGTTTAGATGAGATGGTGTTTCCAGAGATATGGATGCAAAGATCATTCATCGCTTGTTACTTATAGTGATTCTCCTCGTTACACAGCTGTTAATTTGGTGCACAATAAAAATGTACAGTGACAAAGGGAGGAGCCTGAAATTTGGAAATCAAGGTGTTTTGCCCTCTTCAAGAATTTTCCCCCTGCCCCAGTACAGTATGCCTCAGTTTCCAAAACTCTCTGGTTCCACCACTGACTTTGACAATGAATCTACTGTCATTTTGAAAAATATGTGATTTGGGGAGGAAATAGAAGAGAAAATGGATTTCTGGAAGAGAGGCAGTTTTTCTGCCTTGGAATCCGAGCCAGAAAGGCCCTTCCTGCTTCTTTATAATCAGGGTTTAAGTGAAATTTTACAATATGATAAAAATGCCCCTCAATACTCAAAATTACATATCTCCTAAAATACATGTCTAAATTGAATGAAAATTTAACTAGAGATAAAATAAGACATTCTCTATCTAATAGCCATACTATAAGAGAAAAATGTAATATTGAACTAAGAAATGACCAAAATACTCCTGAACTTGTATTTTAACACTCTCCCTCAAGCTGGAGAGTAGATATCAAACAATCCCAGCTTGTCACTAAAGGATACATGTTTGTGTCTCCCCAAAGGCTTGGTAAATATATCTCCCAACTGGTCTGAAGACTTTACATAAGGAGTTATCACCTTCTCCTACATAACTGCATCTCTAATGAAGTGGCAGTCAACCTCTATATGTTTCGTTCTCTCATGGAATACAGGGTTGCTGGCAATAAAAATGGTTGCCTGGTTATCACAACTCATAACCATAGGGTCAGGTAACATAAATCCAAACTCAAGAAGCACAGACTTAATCCACATAAGTTCACTAACTGTATGAGCCATTGCTCGATACTCAGCCTCTGCACTGGACCTAGCCACAACTATCTGTAAGAACTTTTCCAACTTATCAGGTTGCCTCCAACAAAACAACAGTAGCCCGATGTAGAACGTCTATCTATCTTACACCCAGCATAATCGGTATCAGAATACTCAAGTACATTAATTTTCCCATTATGAGTATACAGAAGACCTTTTCCAGGTACCCTTTCAAGTACTTCAAAATCCTCTGAGTAGCTTCTAAATGGACTTTTTGAGGATTTTCCATGAACTGGCTCACAACTCCCACAACAAATGAAATATCCGGCCTGGTAACTGAAGCATAGATCAGTTTACCTACTAACCGTCGGTATTGAGTTTTATCCTTGAGTGTTGGACCCTGGGTGTCATGTAGATGATAGTTAACTTCCATGGGGGTGTCTATAGGTTTAGCACCTTATAAACCATGCTTCTGTAACATATCCAATATATATTTTCTCTGAGAAAGAACAATACCTTGCTTGCTACGAGCAACTTCAATGCCTAGGAAGTACTTGAGAGAGCCCAAATCCGTAGTCTGAAAATGTGTGGCCAGATATTGTTTAACTTCTGTAATACCATTAAGATCATCACCAGATAACACAATGTCATCTACATAGACAACCAAAACCACCATACCAGTCTTCCTTTTAAGTAGGAACATAGAATGATCACAATGACTCCTATAGAACCCAAATTGTAGTACCACATCCACTAAACTTTTCAAACCAGGCCCGTGGATTCTGTTTAAGTCCATAAATAGCCCTCTGCAACTTACACACCTTTTCTGTCTCCCCCTGAGCAACATACCCTGGAGGTTGCTCCATATATACTTCCTCATGTAGATCACCATATAAAAAGGCATTCTTCACTTCGAGTTAAAAGAGAGGCCAACCCTTATTAACAACCACAAATATTAAGATACGTATCGAAGTAAGTTGGGTCACAGGAGAGAATGTGTCAAAGACATCAACTCCAAAAGTTGTGTATACTCTTTCGCTACCAGCCGAGCTTTGTACTGTTCAATAGAGCCATCAACGTTATATTTGATAGTATAAACCCAATGACACCCAACAATAGCAGCTCCTGCAGGTGGATCACATAAATTCCATGTTCACCAAAGCACTCATTTCATCATCCATAGCTTGTTTGCATTCTAGAGAGCACAAGGCTTCCTGCACTGAACGAGGTATATGGGAAGTAGACAATGACATAGCAAAGGACTTGAAGGATGAGGGCAAAAAATCAAGTGACAAGTATTTGGATATCGGATGAGAAGTACAAAATCGTTTACCTTTTCGTAGACTAATAAATAGGTCCAAATCAAAGACAACAGGATCTGCAGGCAATGAGAAAGTTGGTGGATCATGAGAAGAGAGCTCTGTAGTGGCAACTGTTGGAAGCACTGCAGGAGTACGAGAGCAACTACTGTAAACACAAAGAGGCAATGAAGAACTCGATGACATTGGTACATCTAAAATTGCAATAGGAACAGGATAGTTCGAAGGAGATTCAAGTGATACTGGAAGCTCAGTAGATGATGAAAAATATGGAGTATGTTAAAAAAAGGTCACGTCGGCTGACACATACGTTTTTTCGTCGAACAGGATCATAACATTTGTACCCTTTTTTTTAACGAGAATATCCCAAAAAAAAAACATTTGACGGACCGAGGTGACAACTTATCGATCGATCCAAGCATATGAACAAAATAGGTACATCCAAAAATACGAGGAACCACACTAAACAATTTACAATTGGGTTTTAAAACCTGAAGTGGAACTTGACCACCCAAAACAGTTGAGGGCATACGATTAACTAAATAGCACGAAGTTAAAACTGCATCTCCCCAAAAAGATTTAGGAATATTCATATGCAATAATAGTGTCCTTGTAACCTCAAGGAGATGTCGATTTTTATGTTCAACCACCCCATTTTGTTGTGGTGTATAAGAGCAGGATGTTTTATGGTTAATACCATGAGAATCACAATATACTGAAAATTTATGGTTAAGATATTTCAAACCATTGTCAGTACGAAGTACATGAACACATGTACCAAATTGATTTTATATTTCATTGAAAAAATTGAGGAATACATCAAATACTTCGGACTTCTCCCGTAGGAGATACACCCAAGTGACTCTATTGAAATTATCAATGAACGACACAAAATACTTAAAACCACATGGGCTAGGAACCCGACATGGACCCCATACATCAGAGTGGACTAATTCAAACAACTTGGTGCTTTGACTAAAACTAACTGGGAAACTGGAGCGACGATGCTTTCCCAGTTGATAGGATTCGCAATCAAATGAAATATCGGCTGGTAGAGAAGGAAAAAACTGACGCAACTTAGCTGGTGAGGGATGTCCCAAGCGCAGATGCCAGAAGTAAGAAGAATCTGTAGTAGTGAGAGTTAAAGCTCGAGAAACGGATACATCATCCCGCATGTAGAGCCCTCCCTTCTCATGTCCTGAACCAATCGTCCTCTTCGTTTGCAAGTCCTGGAAAACGCAAGAGGTAGGATAAAAGGTTACTGAACAGTTTAAGGATTTAGTTATATGACTCGCATACAAGAGATTAACTGAAAACTTTGGTACAAATAAAACAGAATCTAAGGATATTTGTGGAGTAATGCGAACTATACCCTCCCCCGAATGGGAGAGGTAGATCCATCAACTAAAGTAACTCGACGGTATGAATGAGATGGACTAATGGATTGAAATAGAGAGGGCACACCTGGCATGTGTGTAGAGGCTCCTGAATCAATGATCCAAGAGGGGGAATGAGACACATTTAGTGCATTCATACCTGTACTAGCCATTGTGGTACTCGCTGAGGAAGAAGAAGGAGTCTTGGTAGTCTGAGAAACAATAGATGAAACAGTCAGTTGACCCAGTCGCTGTAATAACTGCTGAATTTCCTCATACGATCCAGTGTGTGAGGAAGTGTCCTTATATGTGACTATAGAATTGGCCCAGGTAGGTTTACCAAATTTATCCCAGCATTTCGCAAAAATATGATTAGTCCTACCACAATAAACACATTTTCGATCCCCTCGATCTTACATGCCACGATCACGGGTTGTGTAAGAGCGACCTCTACCTTTATTATTACCACCATGAAACTGACCGCCAGGCTTACCAATAGAAGATTGAAGGTTAAGAACAACTGCTTCTGAGAGGGCTCCACCTGACTCATTCTTATTTACAATTGCACCTTCATCTCGAATAACTCTGTTAAAGGTTGCTCAATAGTGGTCAATCCTCATTAACCAACAATTGGGCTCTAATAGCATCATACTTATGCCCCAAACCATCCAAAAACCGGGCTACTTGAATCTGATTTTCTTTCTTACGGATGTCTTCAACATTCGTAGTAAAATGATGTAATGTACTAATCTCCTGTAGTACTCCCCTCATTTCAGTGAAATAATTTGTCACTGATCGACCTCCACGCTTCATATTAAATAACTTCACATATAACTCATAGATCCTTGATAAATTACTTTCTTGAGACAAAATGGAAGCCAATGTAGTCCACATTGCCTTAGTAGTATTGCAACTCAAAATCTGATCACTAAATCTGGATTCTATACTATTAACCAACCAGGTCATTACTAAATTATCTTCTGCTACCCAATCTTCAGTACCAGGTATCGGGGGATCATCAAATATATATTTTGTCGTTCTTCTGGCCCTCAAATGCATCAAAACTGATCTAGACCAGTTTACATAATTCAATCCATTCAACCGGATCGTAGTTATTTGAATAAACTGAGAGAATTTCACATTTGAGCTCTCAGCAGTCCTTTGGACAGTAACCCGTGTGCTGGAATCAGCCATTAAATATCACAAACACCACAATTCAGTACACTAGAGCGTCAATTAACCAAATGGAAGCACTTTCCCCAAATTTCAATATTTGCGTAGTCAAGTGGGCCCCACACCGAATTCAATTAGGGCAATTAAGCACCCAATTCATTCAATTTAGAACCAATAGTGATCAATTCCAGCAATTGAGACCATAAATCAATGAAAGAATGACCTAATTGCAAGAAATCAAGATGGCGTAGGCTATATGGATGATGATGCAAACATTAGGTTGACGACGCAAACAAATTTGAGAAATTTCCTCAAATTGGGATCATTAAATACTTCTAAATCCCAACATTCAATCACATAGAAGCAGTAATCATTAGCTAATAGGCTAAGATAGGCAGAAAAGGGAAAAAATGAAAATTTTACCCTACCAGTCCAGAAATGTGGGGAAAACCTTCAAGGAGATTGCTAAAAATGGAGAGAAGATCCACAAAATCTAAAGAAACTTGCCCAAGTCTTGCGTTATTGCTCTGATACCATGAAAAATAAGTGATTTGGGGAGAAAATAGAAGAGAAAATGGATTTCTGGAAGAGAGGCAGCTTTGTTGCCTTGGAATCCGATCCAGAAAGGCCCTTCCTACTTCTTTATAATCGGGTTTAAGTGAAATTTTATAATAGGACAAAAATGCCCCTTGATACTCAAACTTACATATCTCCTAAAATATATGTCTAAATTGAATGAAAATTTAACTAGAGATAAAATAAAACATTCTCTATCTAATAGCCATACTATAAGAGAAAAATGTAATATTGAAATCCTAAGAAATGACCAAAATACCCTGAATTTGTATTTTAACACATTTATAAAACTACTTGTAATGGTTGGCTATCCTATTCTCTTCCATGATGGTTGCTGTACAGACGTTTTAATTTTTTGAGTTTTGATTGGTGAGACTTTTTTGTGCCTTTCAGTTGCTTCTTTCATATGTAAGCACACCACGTTATGAAGGCCCAGAGATTGATCATGGGATGGTAGAAAAGGATGCAAAAGATCTCTATAAAGCTGGGGAGAAAAGATTTGGAACAGATGAAAAGACCTTCATTCAGATCTTCACTTCACGAAGCAGTGCACATCTGGCTGCTGTTTCTAATTTTTACCATCGTATGTATGCCAACTCACTCGAGAAGGTGCAACTCTAATCAAATCTTCTTTCCCTCTTCTTTACCATACTGTTAGTTGCTAGTAGTATGTCATTATTATTTTTTTATCACATTGGACTGTACATATATTACTTCTACAGGCAGTGAAGAGGGAGACATCTGGACTTTTTGAGTTTGCACTTCTAACAATCATACGATGTGCTGAAAATCCTGCCAAGTACTTTGCCAAGGTAAATTTTGTTTTTATTTTTTAGTGGATTATAAATATTTTTATAACAATGAACCTGCTTTGGAATTCTTTCCCCCCTGTACCTACCTGGAACAGGTAAACTGTGAGTTTTGAAAACCTTCTGAAGTCTGTAATGATATAATTTGGTCAGGAATCTGGTACATGGGATCATTTCTGGGTCATCCATGTGCTTTTACTGGTCAACTAATCTCAATATGTGAATCCTATTTTTGTGGTGATGAAATTGAGTGCACAAATCAATCTCAAAGCTAACAATCTTACTTTCATAAGAAATTAGCAGGTAGGCCTTGTACAAACGTTTACTTTCAGTTTTGGGCCTTTTGTTATCCCTCTGGTTCAGCCAGGTGGTTCTTTCTCAAACGTATGGGCACATATTATTTGTCTTGTGCATTTTCTATCGGTTGCTCTCATGCTTGATCTTAATATATTTTCAGGTTTTGCACAAGGCAATGAAAGGACTAGGAACCGACGACACAACTCTTGTGAGGGTAGTGGTGAGTAGGACTGAAATAGACATGCAGTATATAAAAGCAGAATATGAGAAGAACTACAAGAAGGCGCTGGGAGGTGCGATTCACTCTGAAACATCAAGCCATTATCGTTCTTTTCTTTTGTCTCTTGTGGGTCATAAGCATTAGAAAACTTGTTTTTCATCCTTGGTCAATGTCCTGTAACTTATAATGTCGATGCTGCTTGTGTGTATTTTGTATGGTAAATGATCGGCATGTTAAGAGTGATTTTAGTGTCCGCTGATGACTGAAAATTTGTTGTTGTTGTTATTATTATTATTATTGTTGTATTGTCATCAAAGATTCCAGTATTCATCTATTTGTACAATTCAAATTACTATTGTCGACATTTTCACTAAAAGTATTCTACGTCCTATTTTTAAACTTTTTCACTCCAAATCCGACGCTCACTCAACTTGTTGGGGAGTGAAAGATAATATGCCATAATTGAAACCAGATACCGGAATCAGAGGCAGAGAAGCTTTACATTGTAGAGGAGGACACATGAGCTGCAAATGAAGTCAGATTATGGGACACTGTATATAATGAAGTCAGAAAATAGGATTTCTTATATAATTAATAATTTTTTATAAATATATTATTTAAAATGGGGGAGGGCCGGTTCTTGTATGCTCTCTCTTTGCCTACTCTGTTACAAGGGAAAGCCACGAATCATGCTAGCTACTGCAAACAGTGGGAGAGATCATCGAAGACCTGGCTTCCCTTCGTCCTCAAGCTTGTACATATATGTGCAGTCATGGTTTCAGATTCAGACTTAAACCAGAAAACAAGAGAAAATGAAAGAAACTAGAGCTTCTTAATAGTTCACAGACAAGAAAGAGCGTTCCACTCTTATGAGACGAACAACCACATTTGTTTTAGAATTAGAAATGGAGGAAGGTTGGCTCAATACGCGGCTGATTATAAGCTTATCTTCTCAGTCAGATTTATGTTAGACGCTCGATTTGTGATCAACTCTGTGTTAGGAGTTCGTAGGCGGAGGAGAGGATGTAGAGAGGATTTTCTTAAGCAGCTGGAGGATGGAACGAGCAGCACGGATGGCAGGGTCGACGCTCGTTGCCTCTCTGAAGCTGGCATGGGCTCGGAGAGCCACCTCGATGCCCACTCCCAGCCGTACCTGCTCGTCCTTGATTGCCTCCTCGCACAACCCACATACCCAGATGCCGCCGAATCGCTCCTGTACCCAAACGATGTACTCGTCTGTGCACTCTTCGCACATGCCGCAGCAGCCGCATCGAGCCGACTTCACTGCTTCTAAGCTACCCATTGTCTTCCTCTGTGTTTTCTTCCTGGAGCACTTTACACTTGTTTCTGCTCTCAGCTTCGCCCAGTGTAGTAAGCTCTTGAAGTTTCGGTGCTTTCACTTTTATAGGAAAAGGGTGCTTGGGTTGTCTTTGGTTGAAGCAGGAAAAGTTGCCTGAAGTGTCTTTATGGGTGCTCCGCTTTCTACTAAGCTTTGATTTCTCTGGGCTCTGATTGAAAAGATATCACAAGAGACAGGGCTTCCGGACTGTTGTTGTCTTTTGAGGAGGAACTGATGAAGGAAGAGGATGGCCACTTAAAAACAACAATATCTCCTCTTTCTGTTTTCAACTGTTGCAGGCGACTTCTTTTTCACTACCCAGTTGATGAAATTGCTGGAAGCAATCACATCAAAGATAGACCAACAAGATCAACAAACTCATTCTATGAAATTGCTCAATGGGAGTAGAGGGGGGAAATGGCAGAAAATGGGAAATTTTTGGCCGCTTCTGTAGAGGCTGGGCCACATAGTATTCAATTTATGGGTGGAAACATCCAATCTAGGTGATGATTGGAGGTCTATGCTCTGGTTTGAATCCATTGTTTCAGAGATGAAATCCATGTGCTCCTGAATGGAGTTTGAATTCTATATGTAAAGCTGCACCGAAATCTGCCAGAGGCAAATGCTCTCATTATTTCTCCGTTTAAAATATGGACAAAAGTTGTCCCCTATTCAGTCTACAATTGTGGTGGAGCAGTCGAGGCTCAGACAGTTAACAAGATGGAAGAGTTCTGGTCAGACCCATCTAGACCTAGTAGAGATCACTGATCAGCTTCTTTTGAGGGAAGAAGGACTGAGAGCTTCTGATTGATAAAAAGAACGCTCTGGGTTAATGATGTGAAGTATGATCATCTCCCTGTGCATCGTCCTTCGCAAGATAGCGGAGAGGTTCAGTATAATCCAGTTTACATAACTGAAAACGGGAGTTTTTCAACTTGATCTCTGAACAGTAAGTCCAGTAACCCAGAAACCAGTTCTTACAAAAAGAATAAACCAAAGGGGTGAAACCAAACGCAGAGAAAACGTGCATGGAGCTTTATGTAGTGACAGCCAAATAAGTGAAAGAATCAACCGCAGAAGACAGGGAAGACGAGAGATGGGAGAAAGGGTATCTGCGAAAAGGGCGCTCAGAAGTTCTGAAGCGGGATGGTTACTGGTTGGGGATGAAGCCACGTGACTGATAAGTTCACGTGAAAGAGAGAAGGAGAGATGGATTGATGAAGGGGAAGGAGGGACTCGAGACTGGATATCTTTTTGTTTAAATTCTCAATCGAGATCCTCCTTTGATCATTTTATTCTTTCACGAGAGAAGATAAGGGATGGGAGTATCTTCGTCTACATTGGGGATAAATAATTCAATGCAGTAGTATTCATGCTTGCTTTTGTCTTACTAGTTGACCACAAATTAGTGCCCTTTTTCTTCCTCATGAACAAATAGTAAACTCCCCTTCTATCCCACCTGTTTTTATTTCAGTAGTTTGGTACTGAGGAAGGGACCATAAAAACAAGATACCTTCCCCCTTCCCCTCATCAATGAAACACAAGAGGAGGGGAGGAGATGGCTCTTCTCCTCTGCATAGAGGGGATGATAAATTTGAATGAATGACTCTTTGTTTGGGCCTGGTAGTAGTGCACCCTAGAGAAAGTGAAAGTGAAAATGCATTTACTTTCATCATCCTCTCTTTCGACCCTCTCGGCTTCCCAACCCTCGTCTCTCTCTCCTGGCCTCTCTCGCTCTCTCGGCTCCTCTCTCAACGTCTCAGTTATTTTCTTCTTTTTAACTCTCACCGTTTGAACCCTCTTTGAATCCTATTCCTCTTTTTGTTTAAATAAATTATTTAATCATGACTTTAAAAGTACTAACCTAAATACCCTCTATCAGAGTTTTTTTTATTTGTTATAATTAATTAAAATAATATTTATATTTTACTTCGTAATTATATTATTAATCTATACCACACTAAAACCTATCTTATGTTATTAATTAAAAATAACATATTTATTTATTATATTTATTATTGCTAATACTATATTAAATTACTAATTTAAGAGCGATAATTAAGATATTGTTAAAGTTAAAATTTGATCAAGTATCTAGACAATAAAAGTAAATATTTTTGTTTGAGTATTCTATATTTTATAATTAATTAAATTAATAATTTACTTTCAACTCATAATTATTATATTAATTTAGGCTAAACTATAGTCTATCTTAATTTATTAATAAAATGCCCTACTTAATTATTTATTATGTCAATATATTTTAACATTAAATGAAATTACTTATTATAAAATTAACCATGTTGTTTAGGTTCATTATTTTTTTAGTATATTATAAAAAAATATCTCATTTCCCTATTTTCATTATATTTTTCATTATAGCACTAACACAAGAAAAAAAAAACAAGGTAGAGTGTTTGACTCATGTCTCAATCAAGTTGACTCATATTTGGCCGGATAGGGGTCAGATGAGAGTTAACTCGGTCCTTTTATTTTAAAAGTTAAGTTTTCTCCTATTGACACCAAATCTAAGGTCAAGTTAGCTCGAGTCCGATCTGACTCTTTTATTTTAAAAGTTAAGTTTTCTCCTATTGACACCAAATCTAAGGTCAAGTTAGCTCGAGTCCGATCTGACTCTGATTATTCAACTCAGGTTTCCTGGTGCGGGAGTGAGAACACCATAATTTACCCCAAGCTGATTTTCCTCGTCCCAACCAGGACGATTCGCGTGTCAAATGGGCCCGTCGCAGAACCCATGCTTTACGCATCTTTGCTACTTTGCTTGCCGCCTTCGGCCAACGTTATCCATCCACTCTACAGCTTATTCGTAATAAATTGCAATAACCGATACAGATCAGCATCCTTTTCGAATAGCGCAATCGTAGACGTCCATTCCATTCGACACTTCCGCTCATCAAACCCAACGGCTCCACAGCCAGACACGTGTTGCGGGGCCCTGAGCAAGCATGTGCCAGCTCTCCAGTTCCCTCGACTACTGTTCACGAGTAAAGAAGATCCAGCAAAGCGTGATGCTGGAAATCTCGAATCTCAGGCTTCTCAGTTGATGTTCCGACGTCGTTTTGTTACATTTGTCGATTTTTCACCGATTTTCAGGTGTTTGGGCGGTTGTGCAGATTCCATGGGTTACAGTTCATCCTTTATGATGCTGGCTTCAGCGTTACAGAATCATAGACCACCGCCGAGGACCCTGCCCTAGGGAAATTTCTGGCTGTTCTATCCCCTTGCTATTGGAGGTTGTGCCATTGATTTTCACTTGTTTGTTTGCTTTTTCTTTTTCTGTTTGTTTTGATTTGGGAGAGGGGATCGTAGGCTACGAAGGTGTGTTGCCTCGTTCCTTCCCTGATTCTTTTGTTTCATATTGCATATCTCATGTGTTTGTTTACGTGAAATGGACATCTCATCCATTCTAAGTCGTGTTCTGGTGCTATCTGTGCCTGTTCTTTTTCTATTCCACTTTTTAAGTTTCTGATACGGGTGTTCTCGACTATAAGTGCATGGACGACTTTTTTTTTGTAATTAGGTCACTGACTCGTTATTTTTTTTTGCTTATTCCAGATTTAATCTCTACTTTTTTGCTATTTTTTTTATTTTTTATTAATATGCCTCAGAAATCTTGTCGCTGCTATTATACGTTTTGAACCTAGCAGTTTTCTTCCACTTTCAGTAGTGTTTCATCGATGCTGATTTACTTCAACCCTTCGAATAAGAGCATCCACTCGCAATCATGTACTTCGTCTGACAATCTTTTTGTAATGTATGACCGAGTATTACATTTAGGGTTTCCTTTTTCTCCTTAAATCGACGTAGATAGTTTATTAGCTCTACCTGTGTTATGAACATATAGCTTTTTCCGTGCATTGTCATAAATATCTCATTGGTCTTTCTCATTAGTTATATGTTTCGTTTCTTTCACTTTTTTTTTTTTTTTACATGAATGACTTTGATGTTCAATCGGGTACTTCGTTTAGCTTCTCAACATTACACTTGCTGAAGTTAGGCTTTCTCGAGCTGTGGCAAGTGAAAATCGTTCTTTCTCTTTATTTTTATCTTTGCTGTACCTTATTGGATATCTGCTGCTCTTCATGCGGTGTTTTGTACTTTTTGTTTTCTCATTGGATATCTATTGGCATGTATGTGGTGGAGCTGGAAAGTCTGTATATATATGTATTTTCTGTCACTAAGGCTTCTGTTGCACAGCAGTATGGAAAACGTAAACTTGAGCAGGATATCTGGCTCCAAACGTAAACTAGAAATCCAATCTAGCACGGGCCAACGAGCTAAGTTTGCTTATGCCAGTATAAAAAACCAGGAGCTAGTCTCTGCAAGATGGAATGTTGCAGAAAATTGTTCCAATTTTTCAAAGAGCATGTTGCCCCGGAGAGTAATGTTTTATTCTGACAAAGAATGGAAAGATTTTCCTGAGGATATGATCCCTTTGGTGGTTGATGCATTTAAGTCTAAAAGATCAGCTGTCGACGTGGCAATTGCAAGTAATAGCTTCCTTGTGGATTTTCTGCGCATGACTCTGTTTAATTTGGAAACTGGGACCCAACAATCTGTGGCATGGATCGATCAATCTGACAAGTGTTTCTTTCCTAAATACTGTTTTGACATTGATAATATGCCACGTGATAATGATGACACTGAGATGAAGCTCGAAATTGATATCAGTGTTGAAGATTCGTCAGAGCCCAAAAACCGTAACAAGATTGGGCGGGATTCTGAAGCAAATGAAGTGATTGCCGAAAATGGGGTGCCATGTTTGGATGCATCTCCAAATACCTTTGGTTTTGATTCGGTAGTTGACAGTTTGGTTGCCAAAGTGGAAGTGGGTTCCAAAGACTATCTCACTGTCCAGAATACTTTCTTAAGAGGGTTTGGTGAATCCCTTAAATCCGATAACATAATTTCAATATACCGATACATGCCTACGGGCTGCTCAGCACTGGCCCGCTCGCAGTCATTTGAAAAACAAATAGAGATAACAAAGACGTACCGTGGAGATGCCAATGTACGGTTGGCATGGCATGGTTCATCTGGCAAGTCCATAGGTGGAATTTTACGTTATGGTTTTGGGATGGACAGGAGGCCATTAAATGGTGTGGCTTATGGGACTGGCATTTATTTTTCCCCCGAGGATTGCTCTCATGTCAGGTGCTCTTATTGTATTTTCCTTTTTTATTTTGTTTTAAATTCTATCGTAGGATCCTATAATACCTCAGGTGTTTTGAAGTTATGTCAAGTAGTATATGTGGGAGCATTAAAGAGTGCCAATTCAAGACATGAATTCCACTCTGGGTCTCGCTGTTTCGGCAATTCTACCCCTCTTGATTTGTCAGTTTGATACTCTAAATCTAAGGACAATGCCAGACGATAAGGAAAACTGGACTGTTGATAGTTGTTTGCTTGTCATGTCTTTGCTGGAACCAGCAATATTTTGCTTCAACTCTAAACTGCCTTGTTGCTTCAATATGCTGCATCCTTCTTAGCTTACTCCAGACGGACTGCTCTTTTTTTTGGTATGCATTCCATCAGACAACAATTCTCTAAATATATGGCCCCATATAGCATGTTCTAGTGTGTGAAGATTTTCGGCTCAGATGAAATGTCTCAGTAGCCAATTGTAGCTTCATGGTTATTTTAAAGAAATCTTCCAGATGTCTTGTCTACACCAAGTCTTCCATGTAAGCTTTTGATATGTTATATTTTTCAAATGTTTTTCAATGTTAATGTTCTCAATGAGCATTGCGTGAGATCTCTTTCATGAGGATACCAGATGCCCGAGTAGTTGAATAATGACTGTATCACCTCTTGCAGTGTAGTTCTGTTTCCTACACCTCTCTATGGAGAAACATAATTTATATTTTCTTTGTTCCTAACTGCAGTGCAAAAGATTCTGATGTTGACGAAAATGGAATGCAACACATGATGTTGTGCCAAGTTATCATGGGGTGCATGGAACTGGTCCAACCAGGATCGAAACAATTCCACCCCAGCAGTGAGAAGTTTGATTCTGGAGTAGATAATCTTCAGAATCCCAAGCATTATGTTGTTTGGAGTACACATATGAACACCCATATACACCCTGAGTATGTTGTAGCGTTTAAGCTTCCTCCTCCTGTCCGAGGTAACTTTCGAGTTAAAAAAAACTGCAAATTACTTAGTTTTTCTTGGTTCGAGAAAAGGTATATTTTGTCCTAATGCATATATTTCTTCCACAGAGCAACTTGTAGGGCCAAAACTGAATGTAATGAAATTTGTTGACAATAAAAGCAGATGCCTACAGGTAATGTATATGAAGTGGTAGAAGCTGAATTGTATTTTTGAGTGAGTTTCCAGAGTTCAATAAGTGTAGCTAATTAGCTCTGGAATTGAGCAGTTTGTGGCTTGGCAAGTTAGGGTCCTTTTCCTATGTAAAGTTCAACTTTGAAATTCAGCTTTGCTTTCTTTCTTGGTATTCTTCTGCTCTAGCCTCCACAGGTAGCTTCTGTGCCTTTATCTGAATGTTAGGAATAGGAAGGTTCTGTGCCTTTATCAGAATGCTAATCATTTAGCTGATGCTCAGGCTAAATTAGGCGTCTCTCTCCAACACCTTGTTGTGGAGGGAGGCCCTGTTTAGCAAGGTATTGTAATCTTCATCTTTTTTTATTTTTTTTTATTTTTTTATTTTTTTAATTTTGTTTTAATAAAGCTTATACATCTTCTTTCAAAAAAAAAGGAAGCTGACTTCAACCTTTTGTGGCCTAATTAATATTGGGATTTTAATTGCTTTATTCTTATTTAGTTTCCTAATATGTGTAGGTTAAACCGCCTACTTCACCTTGGATGCCTATTCCAATGATTTTCGATGCTATCCAAAACAACATATCTTCTCAAGCTAAAGATGCACTTGACCGCCACTACAATGATTTTGAGGTGTCTTTTGTTTTTGTTTTTATGAAATGCAGTTGGCCTTTTGGTATATTATCTTTTCGTTCTTGCCGGTAGTATTAACACACGTTTTGAATTATTTGTCAGAGTAAATTGATAACTAGGGTGGAGTTTGTTAGGCAGTTGAGATTGATTGTTGGCGACAAGCTGTTGAGGTCTACTCTGACAAGATTTCACTGCAAGGTAGGATGCATTCACTTGCTTACTCTTTAACTTTGGTTATTTCAGACAAAGGAAACAGAAAGGCAATATCAATTGTAAGCATCCTCAATGGTAGTTAACATATTCCCAGATGTGTGCATCGGAGCCTTTTGGATTTAATAGTACCTGTATGATCCAAATTCATCAGAGGCTTTTATTGTTTTATGTAATTGATAACAAACTGGGGACACTCTGGGAAGGTCATGACAATCCTGACTTTGTCCCTAATCCTTCCACAATAGACTCTGTGAAGTAGCCACCTGGCAAGCTTAGGGGCCATTCTTTCCAACATTGGCAAGGTTAAATGTATAATCAACTTAATATTGTGAGCAATTCACATTTTGAAGACTTCTGTAATGTGTTATAGTGATTTTGATTGAAAAACCTAAATGCATCTTATTGATTTATGTTCATGATAGACCGTGGGCCGGTATGTACTTTTATAGGAGCTATTTATTTGTTGTTAGATATTTAGTTTCCTTATACGATTCTTCTGAATCTTTGAATGGAATCAGTCTATCAAATTTGATTTAGTCACATACAGAGGGTCTAACATATTTAAGGAGACGTGTCTTTTCTATGCAACAATAAGTACCTTTTAAAATATTTTGGACGTGTTTTGATTTGATATATGTTTGGGTAGATTAGATGGTTATATGGTAAATGTGAAGTTTTGTTATCAATTGATTTATTTTTTATTTCATTCTCAAAAAATTATTTTATTTATTTATGAAAAGACGTGCTGCTCTTGAGTTTGTATCCTTTCTTTTTGGTCATCTTTAGGAGATATGAGTCTTCAAAAAAATTTGTATTCTATTCCTTTTGCTTTCTTTAACGAAAGAAGATCTACTGGCACTTTATTGTTTGGTGAAGGGACAACTATGATGAATTTCCTTAATTTTCTTTTTGCATTGTCAAAATGTTTTTAGAAAAATCTTTGTTTGTTTGTGTAAGTCTCTTTGGTTTTTATGAAACATTGTTTCAATAAATTTCTGTGATATGTATCACTTACATGGGCACTAAAGGAATTAAAGTATATTTCTAGGAATAAACCATGGTTCTCATGCAACTCAGAGCTTTGCGGTGCTTATCGTTATTCTGTTACAAGTGGTTTCTCTTCTTTCCCGAATGTCCATTCACTTAGAATAGAAAGTCCTCAGATAACAATGACATTGATTCATATGAGTTGATGTCTTTCAAGCTTGTGTTGACTGTGGGACCAGCATATTAGCTGTAGGAGCCACTCTCGTGTATTTCATCGTTCATCCAACCTTATTAGGTAGATTGTAAAGGATTCAGTAATCCAAATTGGATTTCATCCCCTGGTGCAAGTAACATGAGGAAAAAAAGTGGTTTTTTATTTTTAAATGATCTCAGACATTATGTCAGTCTTCTTACTCACATTTTACATTGTTTGTGGAGATATCTTTTTCTTTAAACTATCAAAGGATGATGAACTCTTAGTTTGTTATTTCATGGAAAGGGGGAAAGACTGTGATTGATGCTTGTTTATGTTGAACATTTTGTATTAAGGATCAGTTTCTGGATGTTTCAGAACTCAAGTTTTTTTCTCTTTTGGTCCCTCAAGCAAGTCACAGAAGGTTGGCAAAGTTAATCTGAAGTACACTGGATTAAATTATTTATTTATTTTTTATCTAGATAATGAAATTTGTTTTACACAATGAGAAGAATCGCATTCACAACAAGGTGTTGAAAGGAGACACCACTCCTAGTTGGGAATCCACAGTGCTATTGACCAATCAATTTTATCCAGAATCACAAAACCTTTGCAGGGTAGGGCTTCCATAAACCCAGCAAATGATTACTGGTGAATTGCCCTCAACTTGGAGGGGAAAAGAGTGCCCTCTGGCTATAATATGGTGGATGCCCTGAAAGAGAGCCTTTCCATCTGCCTCAGTTGTCACATTAATCGAAAGGAGTGGAACAGATACATGGGACAATACCATCAGAATTTTGAAGAGAAATTTTGAAATGACAAGCTAGAATTGGTTATTTGTGGTGTATGACCATAGTTCATAAAATGTTTTATGTATCTTAAACTGCAGTCCGACACTATAGCTGATAGGACACCATGTTGGCCAGAGTCGTTTGAGGAGTAAGAGGTCATAGGGAGAGTAGACAAGATAAAGCAGTATGATTTGTTTTTGTTTTCACAATTTTTTTAGCATGTTTAACATTGTCCTAGTAAGCAAAATGAGACTTGCTGTGTATGCATCTATTGGTAAAGAGCATATTGAGTGGTTAAAGTCCTATGTTAAGCAATAGGCCTCTTCTGTGGCTAATCATTTGGGTATGGAACCAATCTCAATTCAGTAGTGATATCGGAGTAGGATGTGTGTGTGGGCAGAAGGCTAGTTTGTAATCCCCAAGTTATTTGTGTGTTGTAGGTTCCATGAAGTGGGAGTTTGTGTGTTATTTGCTCCATTGAGAATTTGTGCTCACGTCTCAAAGTCTGCTATGTGTAAGCTTAAACGTGAGGGAGAGCATTAAGTCGGAACAATTCCCACATTGAGAAATCTTAAAAATGTTAATGGTTTATAAGGTCAAGCCTTATGACTTGTTAGTCATTTTGAGATGGAATGGGCTCAATCTAAGGGCCCTAATTGACATCACAAGTATATCATTGAGAACAGGCTATTTTCAAACACCCTTTACTTCTAGGAGCGTCTTGGTCTTGCAATCATATCTATTCTTGATCATGTTCCTGCCATCGTTACTGGTTAGAACATTTATAATACTTGACGTCTTCTGCTGTCTTATGTTTATAATAAATACAAGAGAAGATCTTTCTCATTGAGTTGATGTTAACGTTGTTGGACATGCACATTACATGCTTAATTTTAAGGTGGAGACAATTTTTTTTTTAATTTGTTTAAAAGCAGTGAGTATTTTTCTATTTATGTAGCACTCCTCCGCCTGAAAAGGCAAATATCTATTTATTGTTTCAACAATTTTTTTTTGTTGTTTTTTTGTTTTTTTGTGTGAAAGCAATAAGAAATAAAATTCAGTGAGAGACCTCAAATGTGAGCGTGAAATACATGAAAAAGTACAAAGGGGGAAGGTACAAAACATAAAAATATCTACAAAGGCAACGAGGAATAAAAGAAATGACAATAATAGTGGGAGTGAGCTGATGATAGCGAGATGCTGGCAAGAAGCTCTTTCACTCACATATGAGTCTACAACACTTTTTTTTTTGGATGAAGGAGTCCGCAACACTGTTAGGAATGTGCCGCCAAATGATAAATTGTTTGCAGATGTCCTTGATCTCATAAAAATACCTCAAATATCTTCCTGGTGGAGTTTTCTTCTTTGAGGCCCAGGAAATGACAACAGTGGAGTGTCTCTCTAATATAAGAGGGGAGGAGAACCTCTGAGAAAAAAAATCTAAGGTCCAGCAGGAGTGCCCAGAACTCGGCTACTGTTCCGACAAATGTCTAAAAGGAGCAGAGAAGTCAATTGTTTAATTTTTGTAAGTAGTAAGAATTTGTTATTTAAAGTGTTTTGGAAATTTCACTTAAAACGATGATTTTTTTGTGAAAAATAAACAAAATTCTTGTTCCAAAAAAAAAAAGACCCAAGTTTCACTTGTCTTCCTTATGTCCTGAGTGAATTGATTTCTCTTTTGCTATTCATTGCAATGAAAGTCTCTATCTTGGTCCTTTTTTGTTGGATATCCTGTGCTTTTTATCAGTTATTGTGGCTGGGGAACTAAAGCTTATGTAGATTCTCAAAGATGAACTATGAGATGTCCATTTACTTAATGTCTAGCATTGTAGTGTATTTTATAAACGTTTTTGGTAATGACTGATTCTGTTGATTGCTTTCATGGGTATCAAGATTAAATTATTTACCTACTGAAGCACCAAGCGGAAAAAAAAAATTCTAAACTATTAGCTATCCTATATTACTTGGATTTTTTTTCCTGCAGAAATGCCCAGGAAATATTTCCTGTTCTGTTTACCTGTTATCTATATTTGGTGGGAACCAATTCCTTTGGGTTCTAAGTTATTTTCTAGGGTTTCAGGAATCCAAAATATTTTGCATGCTTAACAGTATGGTAAAAGTTAACAGCGCAGAAAAAATTTCTTTATTATCTTCCTGGTTAAAATCTCAACCATTTTTATGCGTTCAACAACTCACAGCTGTGGACTACTTCTACAGATATGCGACACCAAGCATGATCACCTTAGATTCTTGGGGCAGTACTCTTGGCAGTTCCTTAGTGGGCTTTTTCAAGGTACTAGCTCTGGCCCATGACTAGCTATTTTGGGCCTTCAGAAAATTCTTGCCCAATACATAAAGAAAAGATATTTTGATTTGGGCTTCTAACTCCTGGAAACAGGAGGCCTGGTCCAAGCTAAAGTGGGTGAAATGTTGGAATGGATAATGCTCAAGTAGTGTTATCTGACAAAAATTTCTTCTGCCTGAGATCATGAAGGACTGTTCTCCATGGTTGCTACAAATAGTCGACGGGGGATCAATATAAATAGCCATATTATCTGAAAATGGCGCCTATCTGAAAATGGCGCCTATTGGTTAATGAGTGTCACCTGCTGAAGTCCACTTGGAAGATTCTAGAGCTGCTTTTCAGTCGCATTTGAGCTTCACTTTTGAGTTTACTGTTGAAGATAAGTGCTTATTTTGCCCTTCATCGTTTTATTAACAGGTAATGATATTACATGGATATACATATATATTTTTTGTTGGCAAAAGCCTTTGATGAAAACATATGATTTGGTCCATTTGGGAGTGTTAAGTCCACACCTATGTGCCTCCCATACTTCAGCATATCAAGGGTATAACATAGATTTAAGATCCTGCTATATTCTTTTTTTGGATTTTTTTATCCATTATTAGTGGCAATTTTTATAATAATGCTTATGCTGCCAAAGATATTTTTGTTATTGTAACCTTACAAAACTATACATAGTTTATGGAGGGTCTCACAATTTGTTTGCATCTTTTTCATCAGCTAGCGTTATATTCATTTGTTAGGCTATTCTTAGTTAGACGTAACTATAGTTGGCCATCATAATATTCACTGTTCTTTTGCCTTCTGCTCTTTTGTTTTCTTTTTGTGTGGAGAATGCTCGAAATTTTATTCCTAGCCCCAAGGCAATAGAACAAAAGTTGGGGTAGGAGGAAGCTTATAATGAGAGATTAGAGGGACACCCGTAACTTGCTAATGAGTCTGCCAATTGATTGACATTGATCCATCCTGAAGCAATGTTTATGATTTCACGAAAAGCTTGTCAATGTCTCCAAGGAGGATCCATCACTTTGGAACACCAACTAATCACCTAGCTTGAGTTGCCTTCAATCCATATCTGCCTACCAATGGAGTTCTTGAAAATAACCCCTGTTGAAGACTCTGAATTCTGCTATGGTGGGGTCAGCGATACCAAGCGGGCGTGAATAGGAAGCAATAGCGATGCTTTCTTGGGTTTCGAAAACACTGCCAAACTGTTTGGAGCTTGGACTCCCAAAAGCAAAGCCATCAAAGTTCAGTTAGTTTGATGACACCTGGAGGAGGGGGCACCCATTCAGTGACCAGATTTTTCTGAGAAACATAGCTGAGCAATCAACCTCCAATTACTCCTGAGGATACCGCCATTGAGGCTTTGAAACTCCTTCCAACTGCTAATCCAAGCAAAATGGATCAGTAGTACCTACAATAACCCTTCCTGCATGCTGCATTTGCTGTTAAAGTGGAGGCTGTTTCTTTCCATTCATATCCCCCAAGATATGTCATCAAGGTAGGTGGAGAACAGAAGTCTACCAATTTTTGGGAGACAAGATTCTGCTCCGAGCTTAAGGAGGTGGGGCAGGCCACAAGGAAACCAGATGCACAGCCCATCTTATTCATGAAATGCATCAAGATATTTCAGGCGATGGGGCAGCGGATCAAACAAATGGCTCACACATTCTTTATCCCTTCTACACAGAGTACATGTTGTGTCATCTTTCCAGCCATCCATGGTTTCCTTTGTTCCCTTTCCTTATTGGATTCCAGAACAGGCATACCTCAACAAGGAGACTGTTCACTTAAAAAATGTTGAAACAGTGAAAATCTTCCCAGAGTAATGGATCAACCAACTGGATATGACAACAAAATGTGCGGTTCATTAGAAGGAATTCCATGAAATGGATACGTATAGCATGACACTGGAGTGAACAGAAAAACAATGGAAGAACCTGTGGATATCAGCAAAACAACAATTTCTGTTTGCCAAGGAAATTGACTTGTGGTAAAGACAAGATAGACTTCTACCAGGAATCTTTTTCTATTTTTTATTAAATATGGGGAAAAGGAAAGACTCAAAGTTTGTTACTTTTGTTCAATTCTGAAATTTCTTATTTGATGCAGATTTGCAGCGAATTTAAAAAAAAAAAAGGATTTGTAGCATCATTCTAGTAAATACAGATTGAGATCATAGAAGTGATACTTGCATTTTTTGTCTTATGTCTTTTATTTTGATTGGTTTCCAAAGTATCATCCTAGTGTCTTCGTGGGATGCCTTAGGTGTTATGCGAGCTCTGTACTCCAAAGCTCCTTGAATTACTGAAGCACTTCTGCTTTCTTTGTTCTACCTTGTATGTTCTACTGCTTCCCTCCTCTTCTCTGTCTCTCTCTTATATCTTGTATGCTCTACTGTATGTTGTACTGCTTCTCCTCTTCTCTGTCTTTCTCTCTTAAAGTTTATTTTGTATATTCTTTTAACTTTTGCCTTTCTGAGTGTGTTCTTGATAATTGGCTGCTACTGACTTGCAATTTATAATATTATGGTTTTTATGGCGAATAGAACAATTGTCTGGTGTCTGTTGGAGCTTTGATCATCAAGGTACTGTTTGTGTCATCATAGGAAACTCACTTTCCCTTTGACCAATTTTTTTAATTAGAAAGTTTTCCTATTGGATAAAGAATTCTTGTTGACTGCATATTTTGCATTTGTTCCATCTAAATTTATTTTTGTTCTATCTTTTCTTATTAAAGCCATAGGAAAATCAATTCTCCCTTCCCTTTTTATCTTTCTGGGTTGGACAACAGGAATTCCTATCCCCTAAAACTGGCTCAAATATCCAAATTTTTTGGTCGAAGGAAAATTTTCTTTGTACTTTTCCTATTATTTCCTATTGGCAAACACAGCCTATGTATGGGGCGTTTTCTCTGATCAGCTTTTAGCTGCCTGCAATTCTTTTAGAGTCTCACTATAGAAGGGATGTATCTTTGTTTTCATTCCCTTTGTGCTTTTATTGTTTGATGGACGCCTCAGACCAATTTGTATTCACATGTTGCTTGCCCAATAACATGCTGTAGCTAGAATATCTGGTTTCAGAATTTTTTGGTTAAAATTTTCAAGTCTTTATTTGAGATATTCCATATTTCGTTTGTTGGTGTTCTCATTTTAAACACATTTGTCCTCTTATATTTCTAAATGCTTGTGTAAGTGAAATTTTATATTTATACCAGATACCGTAGAGGCATCTTTTTACTTAGTTGATATTTGATGTTGCTGCCTCTTATCGTTGGTGCTGCACAGGAGAAAACAACTGATTGTCTGGAGCATACAGAGTAGTGGTTTTTCCCGTTGACAATTGTTTCTGGGGTGGTATGACCTTGGTTTCCTTTTGGAGCATATGTAGACAGGTATGTTTGCATTATAATCTATGTTTTCTTTATGAAAGATGATGATAAAATGACAATGGTTGTTATCTTTTCACATCCTCTGTGTTAATGTGATGGACATTTAAACTGTGGATTACACTGGAAAAGAGTTAGTGCCAGATATAGCATGAACCTTTAATTTAATTTTTTGAATGATGATTTTATTAAATAGAAGAAAACAAAACAAGGTAGGAGTGCCAAAAGGAGCCATCGGACAAACAGACATTGAAAGCTAAAAGTTCAGTGTGCTCTTCAACTAGTTGTTGATGAAAGCACCCTCCATAGTCAAAGACTCTACTATCTGATCAGCAGATCTGAGCATGTGATTTCCAAGAGATGTGGAGAGACTGCTGTATCTAAGGTTCAATCAAAGTACTGCTCTAATCTCCAGAGATGATTTGGTGCATTCCTTATCTAATCATTGACCAAATTAGGATCTCCTTCAACCACCAATAGCCCCTTAAAGTGTTCCTTATAAAGCCTGAGACCTTGGAGCATAGCCATGACCTCAGCCTCCAACGAGTTCTTGTGAAGAGAACCTTGTTCTCAGCCTATGAGCTAGATGTTCACTTTGGTTCAAGTAGTGCAATATCTTACCTTTTATCCCGAAAATTTCAGTTTCGACCAACTGCTTATCTCTTTGCTACCTATTAGAGCAATGAATTTCCGTCCCTCTCCAATGGTGGTGGCTGGCAAAATTGCTTGGCTATGATTATGAGATTGTGTACTAGGAAGAACTAAAAATTCTGGAGTCAACACCCTGTCTAGAAGGCATTTCTTGTCTCTCTTTGGTTTTTGACTTAATGTGATGCTATTGCAAGACATCAAGGACATGTAAAGGGGACAATGAGGAAGGTTCAAAAGCTGGTTGAGAAAATTTGTAGCCAACCAAAACAGCCACTCCAAACACCATTGGTGTAGGTCGCTTCTCCTGTAAAAGAACTGAATAGTAGGTACCTAAAGTTGTAACAGTAATACAAGCTTCATTGACCAAGCTGCATCATTGACCAACTGCAAGTTACAAAAGGTTCCTCCAAATGTATGGGTGCGTCAAAGTCACTTTCTGGCCAAGAAAAAAGGGTGGCATCAAGAAGCTTGTGGATGAATGTGATATTCCTCCTGTGTCGTAAAGTATAAAAGGGGAGCAGGGCCGACAGCCCCCCTATTCCCTGCATTGTTGAGAGAATAGCTTTCACTCTTTTTGTTATGTGATGGTGGGGCTCCTCCATTGGTGCCAAAAGAGATGGGAGGGGGTGGTCACTTCCCCTCCTCTCTTTGTATATTGCATGGGGGAATTTCCTTGGCATGACAAATGACCTAGTTGACCGGTTCATTTTTTGAACTAGTAAACCTTTCTTTGTCAATCCGTTTTAACACATTTTTAGATCTCGAAATGTTTTGACCAGGAGGAGAGACCGTCTCTGGCTTATGAAGTTAGATTGGTAGGTCGATGGCTTATGAAGTTTGGTAGAAACCTTCCCACGCCAGTGGATGAGATTGAAAGGTCTGGTACTCTAGCTCCTAGGGAAAGTTTTTTTTTTTTTTTTTTTTTTTTTACAATTATGGATCAACTGGTGGTCAACACAAGTAGACTTGGGTTCAACAGGATCTGATCCACCTTTCATGATTGGATATTATAACATTGGTTTAAATATTACATATATGCCTACGTCTAAATTTCCAATGCTTACGCACAACCATGATATCACAAAGCAGCTCGTGAAAGTTCTGCCTGTTAACACTAAAAATTTTATTTATTAAAGTTTTTTTTAAAGATATTAAACATTTCGACATCATAATAATTGTGATACTCCAATTTTTATACTATGTAGACTTGTGAGTAATTCAATGTGTCTCTGAATAAAGTAATTTGGTACCAAAAGGTTATATGAGATAACCCAGTGTTGCTTGCTCCGGTTTTAAAATCTCTAGTGTTGGTCCTTACAGATTAACTCATATGCATCCATGTAAAATAGAAATAGTTTTGTTATTTTTATGTCTTCTCAATTAATAGATTTAAAACCGATGTTTGGATAGGCATTATTTGAAGACCCAACAGGGTCTAAATGTTGCAATTAAAGTAGGATAGGTTTCTATTTTGACTGGGGGTTTGTGGGAAATTGCCTCAAATTAGTTTAATGCGGTACATATTGTAAAACATTTTTTTTTTTTTTTTATGATCTATAGACTCATACAGCATCATGGCGTTTCATACTTTTACCAGGAAGACTTTGGTACTGAATTCTTATAGGATTGATGGCAGCTTGATTTTTCTGAGCATTTATGGCTTCGTATATGAGCAGGTGAAAGCAATCAATGGGAAGGCCGCCCTACTATTCCAGTCTGTAGCGAACCTGTTGCTTATTAATTTGAAGTATGACTTTTGAATTGAATTCTAAAGTTTGAATTGTTTGTGGTGAAAATAGCTAGATTGTTGTAAATGCAATCAGTCTTGCTGATAGAGGAATGTGAATATGTCCGTCTGTCGACTATCTTTTACTCTTGCTGCAATTGAGGAAATTTCATAGACCTAGTCTTATAATTGATTCCTCTAGGGTGACCGTCTTGGTACGTTTCGAGCATGTGGTTATCATCAACTGATAGTAACCATTGTATTTAAAGTAGTCACCATGGAGGGGGATCTTGTTGCTCGTGTGTTTGCGACATGGTTAAGTCTCCTTTAGTTGCATAAAACCTAATTCAGAAACGAATGCATTCATGAAGATGTGATGTTTTGTTTATTCTTTTCAGTTTTTAAGCCCTACATGCGTAGTCACCTAGGTATCGGCCCATCTTTCATTATGGTTTGGTTACGATAACAACAACTAAGTAATTATGATTCAAGAATTCTCTTTATTTTCGATTATATTTGGATACAGGCAAAAGCCTATTTCGATGTGCTGTGTGCAAGGAAGGAGAGTGATGGATTCAGCCTTGTCGCAATGAGTGGCCTCCCTTCGTGCAGGAAGGGAGGAAGAAAGTCGATCAGACAATCTGGGCCTTATGTGGAAACTGGGGTAGTAGAGGTGAGCCCTGTGAGGAAATTGGGCGGTGTCCCTTTTTTATATCGTTTTAAACGCTTATCTTTATAAAAGAATACCTCTAAAAACTATGTCAACAAATGTATTATATATTTATTTGAAAATGCACGTATTTTATATTTAATATGAAGATTGACTCGTATTTTGCAGTACAATGACCACGATGAAGTAAAAACTTCTTTTTTGAAAATTTCAGTAGTTGGAAGTAAATTTTAATTTTGATTTTTCAAATGCCATAATTTGACAGTAACCACACTAATGTTCACACGCCAATCTGGAGAGCAACCGCTCCCCATTACTGCTTCGTAGAAGACCATTCTACGAACCTCCACAGTTCAAAAACTTGCCTCCCATTTCACCTTTCCTATATACAAACCAGAAATATGAGAAACCTACATATCGGTTAAGGAGATGGTCTCATCCTGGAAGAATTACCAACGCAAACCACATTTTAGGCACTTATTTGCGACCACTTCCTTCTAATCCGAGCGCTTCTCCTGACTGCGGCTCCGGCTATATCGAGTAGCAGAGTATGCTGAAAGTGCAGACCCTGTCAGGTTCAGCGAATGTTTGGTGAGATCTACACTTGTCTTTGCTGCAACCCACACTGCCCAGAAGAACCCGATCCATCCTGCAGCAAAAGATTTTCCATCAAGAACTTGATTACAAGTTGTTTCCCAAAACAAGGAATTCTAATTCTCTGAAAATACAGGAAAAAACAATAATAAGATCTCCAAAAGCTCTCTCATCAAGTTTGATGAATAGTTTCCCCTTTTGGGTAAGTTCAATCATGAGGTTATTGAACACTGGGACATTCTCTCTCCATTTTCCTCCCTCCCAAGTTCTGAGTGCCAGAACTTTCCTTTTCTTCACACGAGGAGCTCGGACACATGGACACAGAGAATTGGGTACACCAACCAATCAACCATATTAACTCTGAAGTAGAACTCCTTTACGAGTACGAAGTCATGTACATGAGACCTTCTTGAGATAAATTTTCTGCGAAATTGCCCCATATCTTATATCATCCATGGATTGGAAAATAAACAACTGCGTTTGATGACCCAAAAATCTGAAGGTCAAATAAATCCATTATAAAGGCAAAAATTTGAATGTCATGGAGTACCTGTAGCTATGAGAACAGCAATGATAGTTGAAATGGTTGCAGTTGAAATAACAAAGAAAGCCAGTGACATTGCAGCAACATAGATTGAAGCTATGCAAGCAAAGAAAAGAGCTAAGAAGCCTCCAGCAGCCGCCAAGGATATCAATAAAGATATAATAATAGCATTAGCTGTTGCTGCTAGAAAGAAAAGCATGAACACCAGCAACCCCGTCAAAGCCAATGAAGTGATAGTCCCGACCTGCAATAATGTCATAAGAAGGAAAATCAGGAAAGAGAAGGTGTCTATCTGTAGAGAGAAGAAGAGAAAAGAACATAAGATACAGAAACTTCTGCTCAATTTTGGTGATATTCGGAGTCAAAGATGAAATTTCTTGGACACTGACTTGTATTATCATCTGAATGATGTTCAAGTCCTATACCCCATATTATCAGTAAATATTCTCAATTTGAACCTATCAATTCCCTGTGATTTCAAGTTACTCTGAACATTACATCGTTTACATGGTAGTATCACGCTTCACAACTATCCTCATTTACTTCAATCAGGAAATTCTACGAAGTGAAAAAGTTTTCTCGCCAGCTACAGAACAAGAATCTGCGGATACTTCCTCCTAAGAACAAGACCGCTAGAAAAGTAAAGTATGTCATATGAGTGGCGTACAGACAAGGAAAATTCGCTAAATGAACTAAATGAAGTATTACCGGCATCCTTCACAAGGCAGCATTCCTGAGCATTGTGCAAAGGATTGTCACTAAGAATTTTATTTTATTATTGAGAATTGTCGCTAAAGAACTTATCGCATGGCTATCAAAAGTTAAAAAAAACACAGTTCCCAGGTATAAGAAAAATCACAGAAAGGAGAGTAAAAAAGAATGCTAAATACTACCTTCCTCTTACATCACAGCCGGATACAGCATATCTCTCTAACAGAACTTAAAAATCTAAAAATAGGAAAGATAGGAAAGGCTAATTTTATGAAATCAGTACGCAAGCTTCAAAGAAAACCTTAATCTACAGAGAGACAACGAAAATACACACTTTTATCAAGTTCGAGAAAAAGAATAAGGGAAAAATAAAAGGCCCAATCCACCAAGACCGAATTGTCATAATACGACGCCTAAAATTTCAAATACAGAACCAAGATACTTCCGCCCGACACTCACAGAGATGACAAGGAGCGCACGGAGAGGACTGCCTCGTCGAGTCCACAACAGAAGCTTCCGAGTAGAGTTCCTGGAACCTTCTCGAACAGAAGTAGCGTTCCTGTTCACCGACGTTTTGATCCGCCGGACGATTGAAGAGGAAGAACCGGAGGCATCGGGATCGGAAAAGATGATCTCTGACACGAGCCGACGAAGAGCACGGTACAAGGTCTCCTCGCTCTCCGTCTCTTCGATCTCCCCCCGATGGAGAGGGTTCAGATTCTCGGACTCGCCGTTGGTCCTGGAGATCTTCTCGTCGGGCTCCGCCATTTTTTCTTCCTCAGTCGCTCATCGCTGGAGAGGGAAAACGATGGTCACTGACTCTGTGTGATTTGTGATTCAGCGAAGCTTCTGTGTGGCTTCTAACCTGCACGCGGCGGTTAGGTATTGACACGTGGGATTCTTAAACCTGGTTGGCTGCCACCTCATGTCACTTGTTATGTCTACCCTAAGAGCCAATAAGGTGAGAAGCATTACAGACTAGTTTAGATTTCATTCGGTTCACGAGAAAAAAATTATTTTTAAAAAATTATTTATGACATCAGCAATTCACCTGTAATCAAATTCGGCTGGGCTGGACCCAATTAATTAGGACTCAAGCCGAACCTAATCAGATATCCAAGTAATTGGGTCGTACTTACAGAACAAAAATCGATCCGACCCGGCCACTACTATGAAAGAATCCAAACACCGCAGCAAAAAAATCAACGCTAGAAGGAGGGCTTGAACCTCCGACCTTGTGGTTAACAGCCACACGCTCTAACCAACTGAGCTATTCCAGCAACTGTTGAGATGAGAAGTAAATAATATAATTCTATATTTAAATAGTACTAATTAAAATTAAAAAAAAAAAATTTCAGGGAATCGAAAGCCGAAACTTTGAAATAATCCGATACAGAATCATTTTCTACGAGATCAATCGTCTCCCTTCATGACACTCGAACCCCTCCTTTCTCCTTCAACCAGCCACACCTTTGACACTGTGCCCGTTCTTCGATTCTGCCTCCAGATTAGCAAAAGCGTCAAGCAGCTGCAGCAAACACATGCGCGGCTTCTCCGCACAGGAACGCTCCAGCTTCAGCTCCTTCTTCTTCTCACAACCCAAATCCTTAAGTTCCAAAATAGTCTCAAGTATGCTCGGAAAGTATTCGATGAAATCCCCCAGTGCCAGAACCTTTTTGTCTGGACCGCCCTTATTCGTGCTCACACCCTCAATAACCTGTTCGCAGACTCCCTCTCTCTCTTCACCAAGATGCACTCTTGCGGTGTATCTCCCAACGCATTCACTTTCTCCTCGGCGCTTTCTGCAGCTGCCCGTACCTCGGCGGTCGTTGAAGGTCGCGGGCTCCATACCCACGTTGTAAAGCTCGGGTTTTCCTCAAATAAAGTCGTGGAGACAGTACTCTTAGATATGTATTCTAAATGCGGAGCTGTGCCGGACGCACGGCAAGTGTTCGATTCAATGCGCGAGAAAGATATTGTCTCTTGGACAGCTATGGTTTCGGGCTACGCTAAAGCAGGTCAAATGAGTCCTGCGAGAGAACTGTTCGATGTTATGCCGGAGAGAAATGTTGTTTCTTGGACTGCAATGGTTGCCGGGTATGCAAGCAATGGCGAGCTGGGTTCGGCCAGAGAATTATTTAGTCAAATGCCGGAAAGGAACTCTGTGTCCTGGACAGCAATGATCGCTGGTTACGGAAAGTGTGGAAATGTACCTTGTGCTCGTCAGTTATTTGATCAAATAGCCACTAAAGATCCTGAGGTACATGCAGCAATGATCGCTTGTTATTCACAGAACGGATTTTCGAAGGAAGCGATAGAGTTGTATAAAGAGATGAAGAAAACAAAAGTAGAAGCTAACGAAGTTGCTTTGGTGGGTGTCATCTCTGCTTGTACCCAGACTGGAGACACCGATGTCGCTGACATGGTGGCTAGCCACATGGAGGAAAGAGGCTCCAAACTAACCCTTATCGCAGCAAATGCTTTGATTCATCTGCACTCAAAATGTGGGACAATTGAGAGAGCCCTTCGTGTATTCCATAAGATGCAGGAAAAGGATGTCATCTCTTACAGTGCAGTAATCACAGGGTTAGCTGTTCATGGGCAGACCAAAGAGGCACTTAATATCTTTGAACAGATGCACCTGGAGGGAATTGAACCAAATGAAGTTACTTTTGTGGGTGTACTTAATGCTTGCAGCCATGCAGGGTTTGTGGATGAAGGACTCGATTACTTTAAGATGATGACAAAGACTTACGGGCTTGTTCCAAGAACAGAGCATTATGCCTGTCTAGCTGATCTTCTTGGCCGCGCTGGACGTTTAAAGGAGGCACAAAAGCTTATTGAGAATATAGCTGGTTTGTCAGACGCAGGAGCATGGGGTGCTCTGCTAGGGGCTTGTATGGTGCACAGCAATGTTGAAATAGGAGAAACCGCAGCCAAGCATTTGTTCAAGATCGAACCAGAGAATACTGGTAATTATGTTTTACTGGCTAATATCTATGCATCTGTAAATAGATGGGCGGATGCTGAAACTGTAAGAAAGATGATGAGTGGTAGAGGACTGAGGAAGAATCCTGGCTTTAGTTGGACATCGAGTTGAAAATGGTTTACTCCTAGTTTCTGTATCCGATTCCATGATTTATTGATTCAAAAATTAGATAAAACTTTCTTTGCGCTTGTCCTGATTATCCTTTTGTATAAGCCTCCAATGTATCAAATCGAAATCAATCAAGATCACAGGTTAGCTTGAGACTGAAGAATTAAAACCATTCTTCTCTTCGTTCATCTTGGTAGCAGACCATGCATTAAAACCATGGAATCTACTATTGACAATAACCACAATTCCGCTCAAGTAATATGCTTCTTTATTTTCCCTTGTAGCAAATGTACAGAGTTACAGAAAGTCAGACCTTATTTCATGTACATTATTACTAGTAGAACGTTTCCCAACCAGCTTGGTGGAACTTGGGAAATAACTAGCCTGACCATGCATCTCTGCCAGCTCTCTCACACGAATTAAGATGGGTGCTGGTATTGGTATTGAAGAATGTTTTCGGGAGTTCTTCACCTGCGAGTGGTTGAAAAAAAAGTTATGGGGTTAATGAAGAAAAGCAACCCATTCAGATTCAACCAGGCCATGGCACAAAACAAATGAACCGTTCACCTTAAGAGTTCCTCAGTCATACTTTACAAAACAATGTAGCTTATGCTAGATTCATAGTCCGGGTATTGTTTTGTTCCTAGTAGGTTAGTTTTCTAGTACTCCAGAGAGTAAAGCCCCGAGTATGTTGTCAGTATTTTCCCTCTTAGAAACCAGTCATCAATGATGGAAGGGGTGTGCAGCTTGATAACATGATAGAGAAGCTCCCACGTATACAGCCAACTTCAAATTTAAACAGAAGAAAAAAACACAGATAACAGAAGAAAAGATTGTAGGCATCACTCACCCCTTTGTTCGAATGAACTTGAGAAAAGCTAGCTCTCAGAAGATTCCTCCACTTGTCCTACAAGGAACAAACATCTTTCAGCTCCTGATCTATGAGTTCTGGAACTTCTTGTCATCTAAAAATGTCCAAAGGCTTTGAACATCTTACCTTAAGATCAACAGAGGTGCGATAAGAATATGAAGCAAAGGCAAGCCGTTTGATCTCAGACCACCTTCCGGCACCATACCTTGAAACTCCCTCAACAAGCTTCACAACCTCAGAAAGAGACCAAGCTCTGTGATGCTTTCTTCTAGTCCCGCCATTGGCGGTTGGAACAGTTACTACATTCTCATCTGAAGTGTCATCTCCAGATGAATCCACATTTTCCATCTTAACAGTTTCTTGATGCCCATTAATGTCGATACACATCTGCTTTCCTAATTTATCATCAGACTGGAAGTGACAAAATCAGTGAGCACAAATACAAAATACACACATATTCAAACACAAATAATTAAAATAAAAGACTAGGCCTGGAGAGAAATCAAATGGCATCAACTCCAGGGGACATACCACAAATCCACATGTGATATGTGAAAAATTAAAGTTGTGGACCGTAGTCAGTAGCTAACTATGGATGAGGAGCATGGAATACTTAAGGTGAGCTACAACAATGTTTGAATAGCCTAACATACCTAAGAGATAATTGAGCATGCCATGACGTTGTTAGGATCTCATAGAGACCTTTTATTATGATCTTAGTAGTTCTGGCCCTTTATGCGCCTCTAAAATCTCTTTCAGACTGTGACCAATGCCCCAGTTAGCCTAAACATGAGACTAGCTATCAGAAAAAGCAATAGCTAAATGACGGTGTGCAATACCGGTCAGCCGTGGACCCCCTGTTCCAGGGTGTAATCCTCCACAAAAAGTCAGAAATTTCACTTATTTCCCCAATTCAAGGTGAAAGATGGGGTTGCTCCCTAACCAAAACTTTTGGATAATTTTGAGCCAAAAGATCCCAATTCAAGATAAATTTTTAGCTTGCAGTCACTCCTTAGAATCTACCCCGGCATCTAGAAATTGGTTAACCGGCAAAGATACAAGTACTTGGTGTCCTGCCCAAGAAAGAAACACGTCCTATAACCCTGCTTCGTGGTGATTTAACATAGATTCTAGATCTTGGAACCAAGCCAATTTATGAGCAGCTTTGTGATAATGGAACCAACCGGCATAGAGCATTAATGCAAAAATACTAATGCACCAATTGTGATACAACAGAGTTGCAACTTGTGAGTTATTCTAGACACTCACCAAGAAAAAACCCAGAGGTCATTTATGGTGAGAAAATCACAAGGCACCAATTCTAGGGGCTTGTTCACATAGTTAATGAAGGACCATAATGAAGTTCAGTGTCGACCAAATTCCTATGACCAGAGTCTGGATTCTAGAAAATGCTCTAAAAATGTTTCAATCCCAAGACTTTACAGCTTCTCAGGTTCCATGTGATGTTTTTAGATGAAAATTTTGGAGTTGCTGTAAACTCATGAACCAGAAACAAAGTACAGAAATAAGAAGAATGTTGTCTTTCTTTCTTTTACAAAGTTGCATGGTGTTTCTTACCGACTGCTGAACTTGTTTTGAAAGAGTTCCACTTTGTAAGCTTTCAGTTTCACCATCTTGTCTTGAAATTTGTATCCCAAGGGCCTCTTCAACCACTTCAGCTGCAATTCCACTCGGTTGGTATTTCTGTAAATTTTAAAAAAGGCATTCATATCCAATTTCATAACTTCAGTTTATAAAAGAAGATATTGATTATCATTTTACAGATTGTAAGGCCCAACAGAGATGGGTGCAAATATCAGAGAAATATACAATTCACAGCTCACACAAACATACCATGAGAGCCATAAAACTTTGTCGGGGACGCCCTCTACGCACTCGAGAGACATATGGAACTTGAACACCAGATCCCCCCAAAGAATCATTCCTAGTGACAAACATTTTTCTTGAGGAAAAAGTCCCATGAAGGTGCCCAATTTGAAATCTTTGTGGGTCCAGATTGTGTCTGCAACTTTTTCCCAAAGAAACTGACCTCCCACTGCATTCCCTGGTCTCAACTTCTGACAGTTCTTCAATATATCGTTTGGTAGGCTTTCTAATTCTCTTGGCAGCGGTCTCTACCTCATTAAGTTCTTCATTTTTTGACTCCTCAGTTTCTGTTTTAGGTCTCCTTAATCCCTTGGTGGACAAAACTTGGCAATCCTGCATTTGGTTGGATGGTCTAACAGGCATGTCCGTGCAACCCTCACTCATGTTCCCAACAGCATTGGGAGAACCATCCAGTTCTTCTCCTGCGTTTTTGCTGATTAATGTTTTCCCTTTGAGTATAAAATTTGTGGTTGGGACATCATAAGAGTTGGTCAAACCCATTGCAATCCGCCTTTTGAGCCACAATTTGTCCTTCACCGATGTTGTTCGGCCAAATGTTGTCTTAAAAGTTTCCTGAAGCTCTCTTATCGATAGGTTGTCCAGGCAAATCTCCCTTTCTGTTGTAGATATATCAGGATTATAACTGGTGCAATTATTAAGATGCACAGATGTGGTAAGAGGCTCATCAGTGGACATTGCCAGCATCTCATTAATCCTCAATTCAACACTATCAGTATCTTTTAATCTGGCATTTGGAACAGAATCCTGCACAGGATTTTCTACTTTCAAGTTGCCGTCTCTATATGGCTCTTGTTCATGCTTATCCAGCATCATCTCCTCCATGCTGATGAATTTGGACAAATGATCTGAGTACCCACATGACAACCTGAGCCTCTCTTCCTGTTTAACCCTCTGTAACATCTCCTCAATGTACTGCAGCAACCAGGAGAATTATGAACTCAGAAACTTTAACTAGGGATTGCTCATAAAGAAACATAACATGGAGAGGTTAATATTCTAACATAAACATAATACGATTAAAAAATGGAAGAATATATCATCGTAAATTACTTTTCTGATAATTAAATGAATTATACAGCAGAGCAGAATGGCATATCAATGAATCAAAATTTTACTAAAAATATGCACCATTTCAAAAAAAAATACTGATAAGCACTTAATACTTTTCATCACCATGGCCACAAAAATGCTACCCAAATGAGCAGCCAAACCAGAACCACAGTCCTGTCCTGCTATTTCATTGGTAAGAATCATATCTTCAGTTAATCTGGCCTGGTTAAACTGATCTTATTTAGTTAGACAAAGGTCTCACTTCAAAATTTGCACAAAATATATACTCTTATAAATAATTTACTTTTTTTTAGACAAAGAAATTTTCCAAAAGAATTTTTGAATTTAAATATGAAACTTTTAAACTGGAAAAGGGAAATATCCAAACTTGAACACAACAACTCAAAGAAAAATCAGTTTCTAATGGCCTGGCAAACTAGAAGTCCAATAATATGAAAAAGAAATATCACAACGAAAGCAAGACAACACTGCATGCACGTTCACTTATTTATAATATATAAGGATAACCATATGACCCAGAACCAGCCATGCCTCATTGTTTTCATCGCTGGTCCAGTTCCTACAACATTGGTCACAATGCTGTAGTTTGGCTCGGTCAGAACTTATTCTACATCTGCCAGTATAACCCATACAAATGCCTTAAAATCTGATATGTTGACCCAGGTGCAATGTACGTCAACAATACAGAAGACCATGGTCACCAGAGGGTACACACCATTTGATCACCACAAGATAAACGTTTGCACACACAGAGGATAGATAGGATAAACCACAGTTGCTTAGAAGAATGAACAGAAGGATAAAATCCTGTAGATATCGAACTCCTAAAGAACTAAAATAAATATTTGATCAAAACAATCTGTTGAACACAAGCTTTTGAGAAAAGAACATATGCCTAAGAAACTATCATGACTGCCAAAAAATGGTCGTGATTTATTATATTCAAACTGTTATTGCTAAAAAAATATTGAAGGGTTAATTACACTAAGTCCTGGAGAATATGCAGATAATGTCACCACTGACCTTTTGTTAAAAGAATATCTCTTTTCTTTGATGCCCAAGACAAAAAGCCAAGAAACATCTGAACTTTTTGCCTGCATCACTCCTAAAGCAGTATAAATTGACCAAGATATCTAACTTTTTATACCAGGATTACCTTAGTTTGTTCTTTTGCCTTTTGGCCTTCGAATAAAATTCACCTCTTTCAAGGAAAAAAAAAAGATTCCTTATATCCACATATTCTGCACCCTGCTGTTGACTACAATCGTAGCAGACATACACAAATAATAGATCCATGACTTTGAAAATCTATCTTAGATCTATCCCTCCATTGCTAATCCAATTCAATGTACTGCTAATGCTTTCAAGCATTAGGGGACAGTACAGCAAAGTTTTATAAATCAAACTTCGGACTATCAGACGACCTGAAATTTAAGAAACATTTGTACCAGATAGTACAGAAACAATTCCCATTAGCCTTGAAAACATGTCAAGCAACTAGGAGAAGTTACCAAAAAGAAGCAAAAATAAACTTAACCCAATAGCGTAATGTTTATATTACTGTGATAAAATTTGATGGTACAGTTATAAGAAGTAGAACAAACATGTATCAAGTTTAGAGCACTTAATCACTAATCTGATTAATTTCATTTTTCGAACTAAAATTTGAATCATCTAATTAAAGCTGTAACTAAGAAATCCTTAAAAGATCTGAGGCAGACATTTTCATCTAATTAAGCTATAATTTTTACCACATAAAATCTTTTATGAGATCCTCTCCTCCCATCCCATCACCCCAGCCATGGTGGCTCATTGGTGACTCACAATAGCTGCAGTTATAGGGTGCCCTTGACTTGAAAAAAATGAGAGGACCTTTTTTCTCAAGTTTCGGTCACTTGGAAGTGTAACTGAAAAATAAAAAATTCACTGGCACCTTTTTTCCTGCAACTTTGGCTCACTTGGAGTGTAACTGAAAAAAAAATTCACTATATTTTCTTTTGGACTTGCCTGGTAAAGGATTTGATGATTTCCACTCTGCCCTTAATAAAGAGAGCTAGGCCTCTAATCCTAGTACCACCTTAAAGATGGAGGCCGCTGTCCACTCCCCAATTACTCAACTTTGATGGCACCTCATAATTAAGTCCTAGAATAGCTCAATTGGACTGCATAGCTCAAGATCATGATGGTCATATCATGTTTTTTTTTTTTTTTTGAATGGTCATGATGACCATATCTTGTTTGCATAACATGGTCCACTCAGTGAGATTGATTCCACTGATGCTGAATTTTAGGCCCTCCAAGAACTCAAAATTAACTCCAATTATTGTTGAGGGAATTCTATGGTGACGATATCTTGGACCAAAGAGGCACGATTCCCCCATTGGAGATATGATCATGTTTCCTTGGAAATAGGTGGTATCCCTTCATTGCTCTCTACATTTTGGATCCCATACCTAGGTCAACAAATTTTATGACTTCTCCTTTGCTAGAGCTGGTGCCGTCCAGCATTACTATTAGAGGTACTTGTTCCTCTCCAGTTATATATTCTGAGCTTGTCACTAGCATATCATTTAGTCTTCTAGCTTTTCATTTCTCCTCCAATTCGAGGAACCTTTTTAAAGTAACATTTGACTACTGTTCATAGAAAAGAATAACTTAGAATATTGTCTTCTTCAGTAATCTGGAACATATGTTTCCATAGATAATTAGAATGCTCAATGTTTAGAATGCTAAGTTATTGTGCTTGTTCTAACTCAGTGGGACAAAGGCCTTGGATCTGTCCCAGGACTCCGGGCAGATCATTAGTACCCGACTTTGTTTCAGTGATTCAACATAGTCCACATCAAACATCTATAAGGAGCTTGTTAAAACCCAAAAGAAAGAAAACCATTTCATCCCTTACCCTTCTAGTATTGCAACTTTGGCATAGTTACTTAACATTAACCGTATCAAACATCCAGTGATCTATTTTGAAAAGGAAACATCCATAAGGGCTTTCAAGGCCCCAAAGGGAAAGAAACCTTTTTTTTTTTTTTAAAGCGAGAGATTTTAATAGAGAGGCCAAGGGGAAGCAGCTATCCCCAATAGAAAAGGGGAGGGAGGCCACAAGGAACAAGAGAATACAAATAAGCAAAAGAACATAAAAGAAAATTACAAAGAGAAAGAAATACTTTTTTTTTTTAAAAGGATGTATATATTAACAAAAAGAATTACAAAGAAACAAGGAGCAAATCCCTAACAACAAGAGATTGAAAGGTTGCTCCCGACTTGGCAAGCACATTTGCCACCGAGCTAGCAAATCTTGGAATGTGAGACCAAATACAAGAAATTGAGAAGCAATTTCAAGAACTCAATTTCAAGAATTTCCCGAAGAGAATCCCAATGGCGCCACGGGGGGGGGGGGGGGGGGGGGGGGGGGGAGGATGCTTTTTTGCACCAACCAATTACCACCTTCGAGTCCCCCTTAATGTGAAGAGGACCACTATAATTGTCTCTGAAAACGCGGAGCCCATTGAGAAGACCTTGGAGTTCAACACGTTGAATCAGCAATGCCTAACATACTAGCATACGACAGACACTGATTGTCTAAGGAATCCAAGATAACACCCCTAAAACCAGTAATTCTAGGATTACCTAGAGAAAAACCATAAAAAATTTAACTTTCGGAAACCATGCTCTGGGGGGGTCTATTCCTGCATGATTGGGATCTTGGTTCCACACCGCATCTTTGCAATGATGCTCCAATTATTGTGGATAGATAAACTAGTAAAGGAGGAGAAACACTTCTCTTTCTAACAACTGGTTACAGCCAAAGGAACCTTTTCTCCCCATATCCCTTCTCTTTCTCCCCCACAGCTCAAAGGTTTCCAAAGGAAATGGCAGAACCGCCACTTACAGTTTCCAAAAGTCCAGAGTTGCTTAAATATATCTCATTCAAAGGAACAAAACACAAGAAGATTTTTTTTCAAAGATCTACCTAGGACTCAGGGTCAAATCCAAAATCCTAAGACAGTACCTGGAATGTTGTTTGTTAAATAGTTAACTTAGATTCCATTCTGTCATAAAATTTGCATCAGCCAATTGCTACAAGTAATCCTTCTGTTGGATGCCACCAGTGACAGATAGCCCATGAGAGTCATCAAGTTTACAGTTACTCTAACAAAAGCAGCAGGAGGCAGCTTATTATATGCCATCAGACTATGCAGCAAACACAAGCTTATGATCACAAAGCAAAAGCTGCACACAAGCTGCCAAGAGGGGAGGCAAGAAAATTTATGTTTCTTTTAAGGAATAAATAAAACAAAAAAGAGGAAGGAAAGCAGACACACCAGAGACAAGTACAAAAACAAGAAAATGTGATAAAGGATAATTCAGGTTGGGTCCAATTGAAATTAATCCAGCAAATATACCCACTCAAACCCTTGATATAAAACCAATTCAAGAAGACAGCAGTTGAATAAACTTCCTATACTCAAATTGATGCAATGGATCAACAGGGAAGTGTCTGGAGAGAATTACTAGGTATATCTCAAGATCATATCTATTCACCTTGAAATAAAATACCTCCTTCAATCATTCTCCTTCCCTTCATCTCCTTTCTTCTTGTTGCTTGTATAAAAGCAATCTGTTCTTCATCTTATCATAGTATCAACTAATTAAACACTTCTACGCATTTTGGATTCCTATTCTCCTTCCCTTCATCTCCTTTCTTTTTGTTGCTTGTATAAAAGCAATTTTTTCTTCATCTTATCATAGTATCAACTAATTAAACACTTATACGCATTTCATAATCCAAATCAATATACAGCATATTCCATACTTCCAAAACTCCTATTCCTAATCCTGGCCAGCTTACTAAACCACACGAATCGAGTATCTTGTGGCACTTTTCTTTATTTATTGCTGGAAAAAAATACAGTGACCTGACATCACACCAAGTTTCTATGATGCAACACATAAAAGTCAGCATAGCATGCTGAAAATAACCTCATCTGTTCCCTACCAAGAAGTCATGTAAATGTAACACTCCAAGAAAAGGAAGACACATAAAAGACCCCCAGGGAGCAGTAGGATATCTGATAAAGAATGCTGTCACTGGAAAAGGTTGACAACAACAATATCGAAAACAAAGGCTTGGTGTAACTATTTTGCATCAAATGAATACTCAGTTTAACAAGGGTTGGTGTAACTATTTTGTGTCAAATAAATGCTCACTTTCAATACTGAAACTAAGAATTCCTTAAAAAAGGGCATTTTGAGAATGAACTTTTCTTCTCATACAGTTATTTACAATCAACTGAAGATTGCAACAAGAACGAACAGCGAAAAAACATTTCAGGTACATTTGGAATATGGGTAAAGGTGACCAATAAGAAAACAAAGATCATATCCAGCAGCGAAATGCACCTCAAGTCTCGCATTTAACTTTTCTGCATCAGCTTCTACATTCTCACAACCTGTTATTTGTGCAATATTGAGAATATCTTGTTAGCACCACATTGAAGAAGAGTGAAGAGAAAAAGGTACAGAAAATTGTTAAATTGAACCAACAATGAAGGAAGTCATGCCAATCGTATCAACCAACAAGAATTAGCCACTGATAGAAAAAAAGAAACACAAAGAAAACCTTTAGAACCCTCCATAATGGGCTTCTTCAAAGAAATTCCATTGGAAATATATCCTTTATTGATCCTCGCATCTTCAACTGAAGGTGGTTGACTCTTGTCGTCATCGAGAAAATCCTCAACTGCCATAACCTCATCATCTGTAGCAGGGACCAATCTCCCATCACCTTCAACCTAAACATGAAAGCAAGGAAATCTAAGAGAGGTGAATACATCAACATTGTAAAACATCCCCATATGCATACTTTTCTTTTTTTTTAATGTAGATCACGCACACAATCACTTGAAAACCCTGGTGAGATTTTAAACCGAGTACTGATGCTAGAAATCCCCCATGTAGCCATTAAGCCAATAGCCAATCCTCCACACATATCCATATAAATGACTAAATAAATAAAAGTGAAAACAGTATTCATTTAGATTATGAAATGATATTGTACTAGAAGCCTTACCCGAACAAGTTTATAAACCACAGGATCAGCAATCTGCTTTTTTGAAGAGACAGAAAGACTGACACTTTCATCTAATGTTCCCGTTAAAGTCCCACAATTTGTCTTTGCCTCGGGCAGCGTTTCCATGGAAAATCGACCACATGCAGCAACTCAAGCAATAAGCTGCAAAACAAGAAGAATTACTAGTGAGAACTTCGAGTTCCACTTCACGAACTTTAAGTTTCGCATCGTAATGACCGTATCCGTTCCTGACTGAACGTGGCCGACACACTTCGCTCCCTCTCCCCCCTCTTCCCCCCAACAGATACCATATACAACGGACAAAACAATTCCAGCATGCACTGCAATCAAAAACTTCACAACACCAATGCCCTAATTCATAGACGCAAATTTAGTCCAGCATCTTCACCACCATTAAAACCCATTTCCAATTCTCAAACAGCTCAGCCTTTCCAACACAAAAGTACCCAACTCCCGTCACGAATTTGATGCATACAACGCAATCTTTTTTCAGAGGAAAATAGGAAAGAATCAGGAAAAAAAATAGTAGAGAGAATAAAAATCGCTGTACTGAATAACTTACCATCAAACTGAACCTCTGCGCTGATTAAGCTGATCCACTGGCATTCTCGACACTCCACAAAGATCGATGGATGAAGTCTCGACGCGCAGATAACAGCAAAAGCGATTGAAAACTCCGGGACGAAAGATAGACAACGATCCGCTTCCAAGCGAGCAAAATTTTGAAATGACCGAGATTTAAAGGTCGGAAAGCGATTTGAAAGGATTTGACAGGGATAGGTTATTTTAGAGCCGCTGCCGGAACTAGGAAATGTGTAGACTTTATTGCGCTTCCCTCGGTTTTTTTACTATTTCGCTGCGCCACTGTTCGTGCTCGCCATAGCCCAGTGCGGATTCCAAGTGGCTTTATATGCTGGATTTGAACTTTTGGACGCGAAGTCCGGACGGAGTTGGACTCCTGGAGAATTAACTGATCCGCCAGGAACATTATTTTTTAATTTTGTCCACACGTGCGGAACGCTTGTGTATTCGACACACGTCGCATGTAAGAAAGAGGTGCACAATAGAAGAGTGGATTTCCGAGAAAAGAGGTTGGAAAAGTCCATCCCACTTTCATCCCCCACCTTTGCTTTATTATATTTATGATAATATTATTATCTCTATTTTTATAATTAATATTTAATAAAATATAAGAAAAACTCAAATAAATATTCACAAAAAACCATATGATAATAAAAATATAAAAAAATTAATTAAATTTATTTTATTTTAAATTAATAGTTAAATAAAAAATTATACACCTAAAAAATTTCGAACTAATGGTCAGGAGTCTTCTTTTATATAGAATTGCGACGGAGTTAGTAGAATTCTTACTTATTTAAATAAAATTAATAAAATGATGTAATACAAAATTAAAGTATTCTCATAAATTTCTTCACAGTATTTATATTTTACGTGTAATTAAACAATAAAATGACACACTCTAAGCGAAGTTTACCGCTCTATAATAAATCTCTCACTTTTAACCTATTTTTATACAATATTTTATTTCTAATGAAAATAAAAACATTTTAACTAATTCTTCCGTTGTTTCTTAAGGTGACACAAATGCAATAAAATCGGTTACAGAGAAATTTTTATAATAGAAAAAATAATTTTCTAGTCGTTTTGTTTTCCGATGGCGGCACAATTAGTCCCTTAGAGGTGTTCAAACTATACACAACAAGTTCAAACTTATTGCTTAAGATGGATAAACAAAGTTAAAATTTTGATGGAACCATTCATTAGGCATCATGAGACCCATCAAGACCCTTGTAGTCCTGTTGGGTTAGCCTTTTCCCTTCGCCCAACCAATTCTGACTGAACCCAATTCAACCAACTACTCTCCACCAAGCTGGGAATTTTGTAAAAGAGAAGGGGATATATTTAGAATTTACCATGAAAAATATGACGGGTTCTATTTAGGAACTAGGGTAATTTTTGAAAGAAAAACGTTAAAAATTGTTCTTCCCGCGCATTATGCTAACTGCTTCCTAACTGCCATTGGCATCGCTAATCTGGTGCCCGCACTTTCGGTCCCTCAATCCGTTGTCCATCAAATCCATCCCACTGGCAATTTATCAATTATCGATCCAAAACCTCTGATTCTTCCTGTTCATTTTTGCTCTCCTCTTTCCTCCTCCCAATTTTTTGTCCAGCTTCCCTTCCTGTTTTTTCCTCCTTTTTTTGTTCTCTTGTACATCTTCAATCTTTTCTCTCTCACTTTTTTCTCCTAGTCCCTGATTTTCTTAGTCCGCTCTTCCTGTTTTTACTCTCTCGTTCTTCGTCCCTCAATATTTCTTCTTCTCGCTTCCTTTTTCTTGACAAATTCTATGGGCGGGTTATCCTATTGTTGATCTCGGTGTGGTAATTAGTGGTTTTAGACAGGTAATTTTATTAAATAGATTTCTCACTTTTTCTAGGTTTTCCTTCCGGATAATTTTTTTTTTCTCAACTTGATGTGTTTCCGTGTGTGTTGAACTAAAAATTTCATGCTTTATATTTATTTGGCATGTTATTTCGTTTTAGTTTATTTGTTTATTATTTTCTATATTCCTTGTCCAATTTATTTTGATACATTCCACGGTCCAAAACTGTTGGGTGTTTGCTTGGAAAGAACTGTGTTTAGCCGCTTAATTATGATTTTTTTTTTTTTTTTTGCAAGAGTTCGGGTTCTAATTTTTTAAGAGGAACCTTTAGAATGATAGTTAGACACGCAACTATGGTTTTAGGACAATTTTTGTCATGTAATTTTGGAAAGTAGTAATTATAGGCTGTTTTCAAATTTCTTATACATGATGGCATTTAGACGCTAAATTGTAGAGAACACAGACATGCATCGATGGCATTGCAGAGACCGAGAGATAATAAAAGTATCTGGCAAAACAGATGGACATAGGTCAATACTTTTTTTTTTTTTTTTTAAAGAAGAATATGACACTTAGGAGGCTTTACTTTTAGCTAAAAGCTAATATTAGCTATTTTTTTCCTGGGCATTGATACACATTTTCCAAGAAGTGGTATATGGTTTGTTGATCTAAAACCACCAATTATTTCGGGAGGTTGAATAAGAATCAATAATCTGGTATTTGACAATAAGTTTGATAACAGTTTTTCTTGAGTTTTTTATGTAATCACTTTGATTGATTGATTCCGCTGAGAGAGGCAATCTTTTAATGTTCTTGATGTGCATTTTAATTGATTTAGGGCCTCAGTTTCTTATCTCTACCAATGAGTATGAGAAGGTTTGTTGGATATTTGAAGAATTGCAGGAAGAAGGAACGGTTCAGAATACAGTCAGCCCTGCTTTGCTTTCACTGATGCTTTTTTTTTTTGCAGCTCTAATGGTGGCTCCTCCGTTTTCAACTGCTACCGGCTTTTTTTTCAAATAGGTACCCAAGACATAATCACAATCTTTTTCGCATGCGCTTTTTTCTTCTTTTAATTCTGTTCGTTGTTGTAAGCTTTCGTGTTCTTTTCTAATCCGCTGTCACTCCATGGTTTTGAACTATGATCTAATGCATCTTTGTTTATCTTTCAGTTTTACTTTTACTTACATGTCTTAGCACTCAGAATTGCTGGCATTTTTCAATCTTTTGCCTTGATGTTAAATAAGCATATCCATTAGGGTTTAAATTTTATACGCTTATGTACAACACTTATTGGAGCATTTCTTTCAGTTATGCAGAATTCTTATAAAACCCCCCTAGTAAAAATATTCTAGTTTCTCGTTTTTTATATGATTTACCAACCTTGATTAATTTGATTTATGAGTCTGTCACACAGCGAAGTGGGAGGATGATGATGGGTTGGGACGAGGTGGAGGAGGAAGATGATGATGACCGCTTCTTCGAGTCAATGGAGAGGGTGTCATCTGCCCTTCCTGTTGATCTTTCCTCATTTGGACCTGATGACGGGGATGAAGAATTTGCTGATAGTAGGATGTCATTTGCATCGGCTGTGGGAGGTCCCTCCCAGTACCGGCAGTCCTCTGCTGGAGAAGAGGATATTGCAGGTGATTCTATGGAGGATTACAATGTCTGGATGATGGACCCTGGATCCATCAAAGAGCGGCGAATGCGCCTTCTTCAGGGGATGGGGCTTTTTGGCAACAAAGAATTCCTAAGGCTGACCAGCATTGAACTTCGCAAAGGAGCTGCTCCCACATCCCCAGAAGCAGCACGACCTCTTTCTGCATCGAGCTCGCCCGTACAATCTGCATCTCCTCCATCCAAAACAAAGCAGATGTCGACCTCGCCCTCAACCATATCTAATCCTTTGCCGGTTATTGCCCGCTCCAGATCAGATGTAGCTGCAGTAACGGATGTTGATCGTGAGCACCGTCGCAAGGAGCTTCTAGGGACATCACCTCCACCGTCTCTCATTAGACGCATCCCTTCTGCTCCCTCCTCTTTGTACCGTTGTCATAACGAACACTTCGCATTGCTTTCTGGTAACTCTTTTCCTGTCTCTGCAAATCGTAGCAGGCGTGATGGAAAGGAAATGCTCTCATCACCCAGTGGTGGAGCATCTTTCGTCTGCAAGATTAAGAATTTAGACACTGGTAAGGAGTTCATAGTCAACGAAGATGGCACCTGGAAATGCTTTGATGACAAAGAGGCCGGTCAACAACTTACAATGGAAGAGTTTGAGAGGTGCATAGGTTATTCTCCCATTGTCAAGGAACTCATGCGAAGAGAGAATGTTAGAATGTCTCGGGATAATTCAACAGCTGAGAAACTTGAGTATGCCATCTCTGCGAAGAGTCTTAGATCATCAACCACTAAGAAGAAGGGTGGGTGGTTTAAGAATATCAAAGGGGTGGCTACATCTGTCTCTGGAATTATTGGAGAGAGGGACAGGGACAACTCCTCTTCCATGAACAGGTCCAGACACAACTCTAAGTGGATGAAAGTCCGTCCACATGGTAAAAGTTACAAGGAAATTAGTGGTCTTTACATGTCCCAGGAGATCCAGGCACACCAGGGTTCGATCTGGTGCATCAAGTTCAGTGTTGATACCCGCTATCTTGCCAGTGCCGGTGAAGATCGTGTAATACATGTGTGGCAAGTCATTGAATCTGAGGCTGTCATATCTGGACCTGAAGAATCCAACTTTAGCCCTTCTCGCTCCATAGCAAATGGTTCACCAGATCGACCTCCCCTCGCTGATCACTACCCTTCAAAGAGAAGGGGCAAGTTGTCATCCTCAACTAGGAAGAGCTCCATTCCTGACTATGTCGTTGTACCTGACACTGTTTTTTCACTCTCGGACAAGCCAGTTTGCTCGTTCCAAGGTCACTTGGATGATGTTCTGGACCTATCGTGGTCCAAATCTCAGGTTTCTCGTCCTTGATAGCTTTTATGGAATTGATATATAGACAAATCTGCAAGCTCTGTATATGCAACTCTGACCAAGTTTATCCTTGTGTTTACAGCTTTTGCTTTCTTCTTCGATGGACAAAACAGTTAGATTATGGGACATGGAAAGCAAGGCATGCTTGAAATTGTTTGCACACAATGACTATGGTGAGATACTATCTGCCTCTGCTCACTTGATGCATTCCATGTTGATTCTATTATGGCACCAACAGAATCCGAGATCCAGAGCATAGTGAGAAATGACAAATAAGAGGCGCTATGGATAAGGGGCATGATTTTGCAATGCTGCTGATAGTCAACTCAAAGTTAAAGAGGTTTCATTCCTGAAAAGTGTCACAAAGTTGCCATGGAATTACGAAAATACCATCACTAACTCCCAGTTGATATTAATGTTGCCTGTAGGAGTGGCTGGTCATGAAAGCATGCTAAAATTCTTAACGAATTTAGAGAAACTTAGTACCATTTTGTAGTCATCTCAATTTGGATTTCATTTTGCAAGGTTTATTATCTGAAATTTGATTGTATTTTTGTGCTACTGTTTGCTTCTGCAGTGACTTGCATCCAGTTTAATCCAGTAGATGATAGATACTTTATCAGTGGCTCACTTGATGCCAAGGTTCGGATATGGAGTATACCTGACCATCAAGTTGTCGATTGGAGTGATCTTCATGAAATGGTTACTGCTGCTTGCTACACGCCTGATGGACAGGTTCAATTATTCACTTTTAAAACAGTTTCTTCCTGCCTTTTTGAGCTGATTGAGCATTGCCAGCATTTTTCTATTTACTGATGGATTTTATTTTGCTTAAAGGGGGCTCTTGTTGGTTCTCATAAGGGAAGTTGCCGCTTGTATGAGACATCTGGTATAAATTCTTTGTTTGCACATCTTTATGAGCTCACTGCTCTGTTTTTGCTACATACTTAATAGTCACTGCATTGTTTATTTGTATTAATTTCCAAAAGTTCTTTAGGTTTTGTCATTAGTTCTATGCTCTGAGAATCTCCCATAATCAGCAGTTAGCATTCAAGAAACATCCGTTGTTCTGAGTATAACTAGCTTTTTCCATAAATCATGACCTGGCTTGATGAAATTGAATAGGGCCTCTAAACTCAAAATTGTCATATTAGGAGAACTACACAGCCAAAAGTAATAGATTATAGATGAAATTGTGCCTATAGTCATTAGTGAAGTTTTCATTTAAAAAAGACTGGTTACAGAGGATATCTTTGATAAAATAAAGAACTGATATAAGTTGTATCTTTTTTCTGTTTTCTGAGATCAAAATCCATAAACAGATATTTGGATTGGGCTTTTGGTTCAATTGTCACATGGAGGGGTTTCTAGAATAAGGTCTTATGTGGTTTTAAGCCTTACTGGGAGAAAGGGGATTTTACGTTTGTAATCAACACTCAAAAAAAATTCTTAATACGGTTATAAATTTAACATGGTCAGATTCGCATTCATAGCTACATTCCTCTTTATGTGGTCTTCGAAGCTAACAGACTTTGACATTATTATATCTTTACTGATTGCTATCTTATGCCTCTCTCATAGGGGCCACTTTGGAAATTAAAGTTCTTCAAGTCTCTGTTTGCACAATCTTAACTGTACACTTTAAAGAAATTATGTGACACGTGAAGAGAGGATAGAGGTTAAGAAAAAAAGCTCATTAATGCACCTTTGGAATGGAAAGATCTTCAATGATTTGCGAAGTTATTACTGATTGCTATCTTAGGCCTCTCATAGGGGCCACTTTGGAAATTAAAGTTCTTCAGGTCTCTGTCTGCACAATCTTAACTGTACACTTTAAAGAAATCATGTGACACGTGAAGAGAGAAGAAAGGTTAAGAAAAAAAGCTCATTAATGCACCTTTGGAATGGAAAGATCTTCAATGATTGGCGAAGATAAGCCATAGTAAGAATGAAAAATAATGGAACAGTTTCAAAAAAATAAATGAAGGAGAGACAAGTTGTTTCCTTGGTGTCATTGATGCCCTTTGACAAACTTGATCCTGTTTGATCATTTTCAGATGCTTTTTCATTCAGTAATTTTTTTCTTCTTTCTTTTGTGATGTCCATTTTCTAGTCTGAATGTGCAAATTATGTGCAATGTATGTAAAGATGCTCTTGATGCAAAATATTTTTGCATTTCACATTATATGTCATGTAAATGAGTTCATTTTCGTTTATTGATTTTTTGTGTACATTTCTTTTTCATGTATTTGTTTAACTCTCAAATGTTTGTGTTCCTTTACTCTTATGATCCAGAATGTAAGCTTCACCAGACGGGTCAAATAGACATTCAACCTAAAAAAAAGAAGTCTCATGCAAAGAAAATTACTGGGTTCCAGGTGACATCTTCCTTCCCAAAACCTGAAACATCTGCAGCATGTGTGCACATGTTAGTCCAATTTATTAAAAGATAGTAACGTCATCAACCAATAGTTCTAACAGATTTTTTACTATCAATAATGCATGGTGAAATCACATAGTTGTCTTGCCTTCTAATTTAAGCTCTGGATACTTGCACCAGCCATCTTATTTTTCATCTTTGAACAGTTTGCACCAGGCAATGCATCAGAGGTGTTGATAACTTCTGCTGATTCACAGATCCGCATCTTCAATGGTGTTCATCTTGTTCAGAAATTTAGAGGTATGGACTAAATATATGCAAAAGCATGCTTATTTCTGGGTTTATATAGCAATACTTTTCCAGCCAAAAGATGAATGTGTCAATTCTGTGCTAAGACTATTCCCTATTGATCTTCGTTGCTTGTGTCTATAGTTGGGAAGTCTTATTATTCCCTGAAGTAAATATGGATTTTGTCTTCTTAAGATCACTATGTGTGCTACCAGCAAGTGGCCGGTTTTACTGCCCAATCAATAAAGTGGTTGTTCTAAGCTTTTCTATGGCGTCTTATTTTGGACTTTTATTAGAAATAAAAGTATGAAAAAAACCATGAAAAAAGAGAGAAGAAGATTTAAGAAACAGACAAGCAAGATGCTGAAAGGGTGCTCTGTAAACTGTTTTTTCAGTGTTCAATTCAACTCTTTAAATAGATTATTCATTAGTAAAAGTTTTAGCACAAAAAAATATGCCAAAGCTCTCAGAAATCGAGTACATACTACAAAGGACTTCTTAAGCTAACTGACTTGATTTTTCAGTGTAAAACTTTTAACTCAGAAATTAGATTAGAATACTGCTTAAAATATAAAACCTACCAACAGTCCACCTGATAATCCTGGTCTGTATTTAGACCAGGACTTCTGACACTTCAATTTTAATAACCTCAGCAACTGTGTCATTTAAAAAAAAAATACTAGATCAGAGATTCTACTATTTACTGTATACCTCTATTGTTATATCACTGGTGAGCCAGAAATAAATTGTGCTTTATCACATGACATGATTTTCCATGGATTTTACTCCTAAGGCGCTCACAGTAAGGATAGGAATGCATGAAGATGGGTGACTGACCGTCTGAATGGAAGCAGCTTGTCAGTTTATGTATAAGAAGGTAGTTCATCAGAATTTTAGGCTTCTGGTTGTAGCCATTTGTCATCTTGTGCTTGTTAATTGCTGTTTCAAGATTATTTGCATTGAGTGCAAATCCATGAGATGGATGGATCATGGTAAACCCTTGTTGTCCATGAGATGAACAAAAAAATTAGTGAGAGATGATGGAAGATGAAACGCATGTCACATTCTTGAATTATAGCCTGATATGGTTTATTAGACGGCAGTTCTAGTGACCAAATAATTTTGGATGTTATTGTTTAGTGAAGCAAAGATGTTACTCTGGTTTTTGAAATGCAAAAACTTCTTCCACTCTGGTATCTCAGTTTTATTTCGGAGATTTAAGACTGTAACAGAAGATTGGAACCTTACAGAGTACTGAAATGATGGTAACCTTACCGAATAGAAGTTGTCTAACAAAAAATTCCTCCTATGAAAGTTCGAAAGGACAATATATGTCCTAGCACTGTTTAGTCATGGCAGTGGATCAGGAAAGCAACACCTAAATGGTGTCTTGCCTGACCAGGAAAAGTAAGTGGGTTGCTTTGAACACATGTTCGCCTCCTCCTAAAACAGATGCTGTTTCTACATCTCAGAAACCGTCACTAGTCTTGTTGGTCTTTATTGAGTCTGAAGGACTACTGAAGGCGCAACCATTAGAAGGTTTAAACACAAGGATGGCTCTGATATCTATCTAGGTTATTAATGCTGTAGTCCTAAAGTTGAATCAAGTCATTAGATGAGTCTAGGTGATAGTTTTTTTTTTTTTTTTTTTAAATTGTTTGTTTGAGTTCTTGCATCTAACACACTTAAGGATTCTTTACATTGACTTCATTATATATTATATAAAGTCACGTAAAGATCAAAGCTTGGGGGAAGTTCAATGCTTTCCCTAAAGGGTTGACTGTCATGAGACTTCACCATCCCTGTTCACTACAATAAGTTCAGATATTTCCAAACACCAGTAGCTATAACAGAGAAAAAAATCGAGGAATATTTGGATTTCAATAAAGAATAGATACTCTGGTAATTTACAGTCATTTATCCAACAAGTAAAGGATTTAATCTAAGATCTGAATTGAATTGGATCGACGACAGCATGGATTTGTCTTCAAGAAAAAGGGAATTCCTTATAGTTTGTGCTCGTGGTAGCCTGTCGGTTTGCTTTAGCATCAAGTGAGCACCTTTATGAATCCGTAAAGTTGGAATTTTCTACAAAGAGATCTTGTTTTTCGTTATCATAGTGCCACTATTGTGTTTGTTTAAACTTCCGTATGCAATTTAATCTGCTGGGTAATTTCTGCTTTTTATTTTCATGTTTGGCAGGATTTCGAAACACAAGTAGCCAAATAGCTGCTTCATTTACTGCAGATGGGAAATACATTGTATCTGCAAGCGAGGATTCACAGGTGTATGTCTGGAAGCGCGATGAGTTGAAGCATGCAGGCAGCGGCGGCGGAGGTGGTACCGGAGGTGATGGTGGGAAAAACAAAGGTTACACCACCACTCGAACTCATGAGCACTTTCAGTGTAGAGATGTATCAGTTGCCATCCCTTGGCCTGGTGGCAAGTACGAACTACCACCTGTTCCAATACTCTCCAAGAGGCACCACTCCAGAAGACCAAGCTCAGTACAGCCCGTCTCTCTCGAGGATAACTTCCTCAGCAGCAGGAGCCTTTTGCCTCCTCTTCCGAGAAAGAGTTGTTCGGAACAAAATAGCGGAGCGCCAGAAGATGATCTGTCCCCCAGAAACCCATCTCGCTCTGATTCTGGGATCAGTTGTAGCCCGTCATTTGCCTCAACTTCACGATCTCGGTCCAATGGCTCATCCTCCATCTCTGCGTCTGCCTACTCTTCACCGTCTTCACTTTCCTCTTGGTCATATTGCGACGGGAACAGTTCGTCCACCAATCTTCAGGTGCCCACGGCATGGGGCCTCGCCCTTGTGACAGCAGGCCTTGGAGGAGAGATCAAGGTATATCAAAATTTTGGGCTCCCGATCCGGTTGCAGAATCAATCGCTTCTGAGACTCTGAGCTTTATAGTTCTCCATCTATGGAGCAAGGATGTGTAGTTCTTCTCTCCACAGAAGAGGTCCTTCTCCTCCTCCGAGCTACGGTCTCTTTACTGTAGATCCCATGTATGATATACCGAACGAGAGCAATCAATTCTGGGCAAATCAAATTAAAATCGACAGGTTCTTGTTCGGGGCTAGTCAATGTGCATGCCAGGTTCTCTGCTCTGCATATGTAAAGGCCTCTTTTTTCACTATTCATTTGCATTATAAAATTACTTATTTAGGATATGGAATCCTTGAAAGTAGTCCTCTTTCTACCCTAGAAGATGGTCAAAGTTATACTTTCTTAATCCTTATTCAACTTTTTAAAGAAATATAAAAATATCAAGTAAAAATGTGATGTATGTTTCAGGTTAAATGTTGTTGTAATTAAATTCTTTTTTGACAAACATGCAACAAAAGAAGCTGAATAGGAAAAAAAAACCCATCATAAATTCACCGTTATGCTTAATCAATTGTTATAATTCTTTGCTCTTTCTGGTTTGAATGTAATAATATAGTAATTTATTTATTCATTTTATTTAATTTTATAAATTATAATTAGATTGAATTAAGTTAAAACAATGAGTTATTTCAAATAAAGTGAAATATATTTAACTTTAAAGCACATATCTAAGTAATTTACTTAATATTTTAAACAATAAAACTTACTTTATCGTCGTTTAAAATTATTTTTATCATTAAAAATAATTAATAAATTAACTTAAAATAATAATTACTTCATTCATTTGTTAATGCTTAGAATATTATTGACTTTTTATATTAGTGAAGAATTCAATTATGATTTAGAATTAAAAATCGAGGATTGAATTTCATTTTTTTCTATTTTGATTCATTATCTGGAATTCATTCAGTTTTTGGAGAACAAAATTGGGATTCCATAGTTACTGCAAAAATTAGGGCTTCTCAAAAAAACTTACAACAATATTCCAAAAAATTACTTTGTTTTAAAATTTTGGCGAAAAAATGATCAATCAACATTTTCTAAATATGATTGATCAATGTAAGAATGATCAATCACATTTCTAAACTATTGATCAATCATCCAAAGAGTGACAAACCTTCATCATAGTGCATGATTATTCATAGCTATACCATTGATTGATCATCCAGAATTTTGCAAAGTAAATTTATAAAGCATGATCAATTAACATTTATAGGGCTTGACGATCAACCGTGATGTTGGCAGTTCGTGTGCAATGGTTGATTGATCAATGTTAGATTAATAAGTTAGGAAAAATTAAAAACAAAGCCATTAGAAGAAATTGATCAATCGGTTATAGAGCTGTTAGAACAGGTTTATTGATCAATAGTATTAAGCTGTCAAGTTGACTTTCTCTAAAGTTTCACAATGGCTAGTTTTCGATCCTAGGTTATAAGTAAATGACCTAGACACATCCTTGTGTAAAACAGGGGAGTTTATTTTTCTGTGTGTTGATTTCTATTGAATGAAGAGTTAATTTTTACAAGAGTTCTACAATCTATAATTGTGATTCTCGCGATTTTATACAATCCATTTACAATGGTTGAACTTATCTTTGATTTCAACCGTGATTTCTCAACACTCCCTGTCAAGTTGGAAAATTAATATCACGAACTCCCAACTTGCGTATCATAGTTTAGAAGACTTCCTTTCCCAATGGTTTGGTGAACACATCCACAAACTAATTTGTTGAAGCAACATATTTGGTTACAACCGAACCATCTTGTATTTTGTCATGAATAAAATGACAATTCATTTCTATATGTTTGTTTTTTTCATAAAAAAATGGGATTGGCTGCTATGTGTTATCACAATATAACAGTGCTGGCTTCGGATGTAATATTCTCAACTCTGTCAACAATGAATGTAGCCAGAATAATTCACAACATGTATCTGTCAATGCTCTATATTCGGCTTTTACTGAGGAAGGAGATACGATTTTATGCGAAGATCTAAAAAAACACAATAAACCGTAGTGGATCTATGAGATAATGGACAAACAGCCCAATCCGAATCAGAAAAAGCTTGCAAGGATAAATCGTTCTAAAAAGGAAAAAACAAACCTTGTCATGGACTGCTTTTTAAATAACGCAACACACGCAAGACAACTTCCTTGTGTGGTTTGCGTGGTTCATCCATGAATCTACTTAACACATGGACCGAATAGGTAATATCCGATCGAGTGATAGTCAAATAAAAGAGGCGCCCAACAAGTCGCCTATACTAAGATGGATCGTTAAGCAATTCTCCTAAATCTGAAAGCTTTATGTTTTGCTCCATTGGAAAGTTCACGGGTTTAACAGCCAAAAATCCACCATCTTTTAAAATTTCCAAAGTATATTTTCGTTGCGAGATTGAAATACCTTTATTTGACCGAGAAACTTCGATACCCAGAAAATACTTCAAATCACCCAAATCTTTAATTTGAAAATGGCTATGCAGAAATTTCTTGAGAGCTAATATGGAATTGACATCATACCTGTAATAAGAATGTCATCAACATATATCAACAGAGTTGTAAAAGATTTTCCTTTCCGATATGTGAATAATGAGTAATCTGCTTTGGATTTAACAAATCCAACAGCTTGGATAGCTATAGAGAATTTGGCAAATCAATGTCGGGAAGCTTGTTTTAAGCCATATAACGACTTGTGAAGGTGACACACAAGATTCCCCCCCTATGGCCGAAGACCAGGAGGTGGAGACATATAAATGTTTTCATGGAGATCACCATGAAGAAAGTATTGTTGACATCAAGTTGGTGAAGATACCAATTCTGGGCGGCTGCTAAAGCCAATAAACAACAAACAGTAACCATTTTAGCAGTGAGAGAAAAAGTGTCATGAAAATCTATACCTTCCAATTGTGTGTAACCTTTTGCAACCAAACGAGCTTTGAAATGCCCAATAGTACCATCCGAGCGCCTTTTGATTTTATAAACCCAACGACAGCCAATGGATTTCTTACCAAAAGGAAGTGTGTGGTTGGCATCCAAAGCGGCCAATTCAGATTGCATTGCTTCTGGCCAACGAGAATGAGAAGTTGCTTCCGTATAAAATGTAGGCTCAATATCTTGATTGACAGTAGCAGTATAAGATGTAGGACACACTCCTATCTTCTGTAGGTAGTGGGTCTACACGCAATGCTCAGAAGTGTAATAAAACTCTTCCATCACCGTGTCTAAACCCTAGACATCAACTCTCGAGTGTAAGAGTAATAAATGCCAATTAAGGTGGGTAATGGGTAACATAGATGTAGTAATAAGTTCGTACACACGGTGTCCCAACTCGGGGCACTGACTCTCAAAGGTAAAAATGGGTGATAAGTGGGTAATGCCTGTCATTCAAAAGACGACGATAAAAGACCCATGGGTATATATACAAAAAAATCTCAATGGACATAAAAACAAACCCCATATATATGTATTTATATATGGACTTAAAACACCAATCAAAGCAACACACAAGAGGTTGACCCAAAGGGGTATTTGAGAGTCAAATAAAGGATGGTAGGAGAGAGGCTGCCAAATAACTAATGGGTAATGTTGCGGTGAGTAACGATGATAAGAGACAAAATTGCTAAGAGGATAACACGTACCTGTTTTTGTGCACTTGATGACAAAGGTGACAAATGGTCGGGAGACGTCACTTGGTTGTAGACATAGTCACATAAAATCGAGGGAGGTTTATGGGGTGTTGGGAACGACATAAAATAGGTTTGGAAGGAAGAGTAGCAGATGATGGTGGAGGAGGAAGTGGAGTCGATGGTAACTGTTGTTGGTAAAGATTGAGTACAAAAAGAGGAATCACCAGGGCTGAATTGGAGGGAGTGGATGGAATGGACTCAAAAGAAAAAATATTTTCATGAAAAATAACATCACGGTTGGTGAACATTTGATGAGTGGTAAGATCATATAGCTTGTAAGCTTTCTGACCAATTGGATAGCCAAAAAAAATACAGCGTTTGGCTCGAGGAGCGAATTTATGGGGGACGTGCACTTCAGTAGCATAAGCAAGACACCCAAAAACCCGAAGATGGGAATAAGAAGGGAGCTTGCCATAAAGCCGTTCAAAATGAGTTTGGCGAGAAAGAAGTGGTATGGGCAAACAATTAATTATATGAACAACAGTATAAACACATTTTGCCCAAAAATGTAAAGGAAGGTGGGCTTGAAAACGAAAAACACAAGTTGATTCAAGAATATTGTGGTGCTTGCGCTCAACAACCCCATTTTGTTGGGGAGTATAAACACAATAATGCTAATAATTGGTCCCTTTTTTGTTTAAAAAATTTGTGCATGGAAAAGAATTCTCCACCATTATCAACCTGAATGTTGGCTATAGAAACATGAAATTGTGTTTGGACAAAAGAGAAAAAATTGACAAGTAAATGTTGTATTTCACTTTTGTGATGCATAAAAAATACCTAGGTGAATCTAGAATAATCGTCCACAATAGTCAAAAAATATTTCGCACCAGAAAGAGAGGATGTTTTATAGGGCCCCCAAATGTCACAATGAATTAATTCAAAAGATCTAACAGAAAAAAGAAGTCTACTTTATTTTGAAAAAACACAAGCATCACAAGCAATATTAGACTAGAAAGAGAAATCTAACAGATGTTTTGCCATAAAATCTAATCTAGAGGAAGATAAATGCCCCAATCGATGATGCAACAAGCCGGTGACCTGATGACCAGATGAACGATAGGAAGTCGTTGTTACAGATGGAGGTGGAGGTGGTGGCTTCTTTGATGCTAACACAACCAAATGATAAAGTCCGTCTCGTTGTTCACCCAAACCAATCATTGTTCTTATCATCAAATCCTGCAAAATACACCAATGAGGAAAAAAGTTATTGAACAATTGAGATCTCTGGTAACTCGACTCCCTGACATTAAATCCACCTTAAAAGATAGCACACTAAACACATATTGTTAAAGTAATAATGGAAGCCAAAGGTAAATTCCCAATAGAAGTAATTGGAGCATGTTCTCCACTTAGCATAACAACTGGTGGCAAAAGAGTGTTCTTGTTGTTGTTGATGAGCAAAGTTGGAGATGAAGAAATGTGGTATGTTGCACCACTGTCGATAATCAATCGATGGAGTTGCAATAATGTTTGTAACAAACCTGAGGAAGCGGCGACAACATTAACTTTAGGATTGGCGGATTGTGTTGTCACTTTTCCTTGCATAATAGATAAGATTTGTTGGATTTGTAAAGCAGAGAGACCATTCGTCACTGATGGCACTTCTTGCAATATTAGACCCTCCTTGACATTGTTGACGGATGACTGATGACTATTGTTGCGTTTGAAATGAGTACTTCCCTGAATAGGCTTTTTTGAAGCATGTTTAGGGTGGTCTAGTGGGTACCCATTTAGCTTCCAACATGTTTCTCGGACATAATGATCACGATCACAATAAGAGCAGTGCAAATATTTTCTATTAGGGGTAGAAGAGGAACCTTGTCCACATTGAACAGCCAAAGCTACTGGTTTATTCTGTTGAATGACCATGACTAAGTTCTCCGTCGTCTCACATACAGTCCCAAAGCTTCTCTGCTTCTCTTCTTGTACAATGGAAGAGTAAGTTTTGGCAACATCAGGAAGTGGACTCATCAATAAAATTTGCCCTCAGATTGCACTATAGGACTCATTAAGGCCCATGAGAAATTGCATCGGTCTATGTCTCTTATGGTTTGTCCCACAAGAGCAAACAATGTCATTATAGGATCCTAGTTCATCCCATAATCTTAAGCTTTGTGTAATAAGCCGCAACAGTCATCTGATCTTAAGTAAGACAACCAATGTCCCTCTCAATCTGAAAAATACGAGGGGCATTGCCAATCCTGAAGGTCTTCCCATACCTCCTAGGCGGTGGTCGAAAAAATAACGTTGTCTGTAATATCTGGTGTGAGTGAATTGAGAATCCAAGAGAGGATTATATCATTACATTTTCTTCATGAAGCATACTCGTCTAGTTTGTCTGTGGCAGACGGCATTATGGTGGTTCCATCTATGAACCCTAACTTGGATTTCGCATTCAAAGAAATCGTCATGGCTCTACACCATGTCGAATAATTTTTCCTATTGAGATGCTTGGAAACAAGCACCATTCTTGGATGATCGGAATGATGAATAAAATATGGATTGACAACATCAAGCTTGCCTCCATTCAAAGCTTGATCGTTCATCATGATGATGGGAAACGGTGATAAAAGGGAGGGCAAAGAATAATTTACCCCGAGAGGAGCTTGACAGTAGAAAATCAGGTCCGAGTTGACTCGTCAAAAAAACTGGTGTGGCTCGGCTCAGTTGGGTTAGCTCATCTCGGATTTGTATTGGCTCAATCGACTAGGATCTGTATCGACTCGGCATTGGTACTAACCATTGCGCCAAAAGATCGATCTGTTAGCGAAAGCGCAACTTGCATATTAAAGACAAGCCCATTCCAATACTCCCCCGCACGGGGAACACCCGTGTACAAATACAAATGCACAATCCCACCTATACGGGGACGGCCAAAGACAAAGTCCCACCTATGCGGGGACGGAACAAACGGGGGGAGCGGGACTCGAACTCGAGACCTACCTGCTCTGATACCATGTTACTAACCATTGTGCCAAAAGATCGACCTATTAGCGACGACGCAACTTGTATATTAAAGATAAGTTCATTCCAACACTCCCCCGCACGGGGAACACCTGTGTACAAATACAAATGCACAATCCTACCTATATGGGGACGGCCAAAGACAAAGTCCCAACTATGCGGGGATGGAACAAACGGGGGAGCGAGACTCGAACTTGAGACCAAGAGCGAGACTCGAACTTGAGACCAACCTACTTTGATACCATGTTATTAACCATTGCGCCAAAAGATTGACCTGTTAGCGAAGGCGTGACTTGCATATTAAAGACAAGCCCATTCCAACAGGCTTGGAGCTTTGGAAAAGGCGTTGATTTAATTCAAAGCATTAGCACCAAGGTTTGTTATAAATCTTCGTATTCTCGCCTCACACTTTGGAGTAGAACGAAAGAGAAAAAAATTGAAGAAGCAACAAATAGCAGGTGAACGACGACGAACAGTGGGTGACAAACGATAGCGCGACGACGAAAAATAGTGAGCAGAGAACAGCAGCGAAGCTCTGTGAATGGGGAGAAAGAAACTCGGTGAACACCAGCAAAGCACGACGAATAGGGAGAAAAAACTCGACAAAATTTTTGAGAGAAGACAAGGCTAAAATCTCTCAACCTCATGGTCGGATGAGGGAGCGAGAGCGGTAGAGACAGGGTAGAGTGTCTGCTCTAATACCGTGTAAAATAGGGAGGTTTATTTTTCCGTGTGTTGATTTCTATTGAATGAAGAGTTAATTTATACAAGAGTTTTACAATCTATAATCGCTATTCTCGCAATTTTATACAATCCATTTACAATGGTTGAGCTTATCTTTGATTTCAATCGTGATTTTCTCAACACCATGAACATCTAAGAACATTCAATTGTAATCGCAAGCCTTTAAAAAATTTCTCTTACCTTATTGCTCTTTTGTTTTTTAAAAAGAAAAGAATTTCTTCATTCATTCAACTCTTCCAAATCTCTCATTCATTTTTAGTTTCCCACGATTTGCATATTCAATCTTACATTTGCTTCAAAATTGGAGTTGTAGATCACAATAGGAGTGAGAGTGAGATTATCTCTCCACAAAAAGGGTATAAGTTTTTATTTTTAAATTGTAATTTTATTTTTCTTTCAAAAGTTTTTTTTTGAACCAAGAATCTAGAAAGGTGGATTATCTAGAACCATGAATATAGAGAGGGAGGTGCCTACTAGATCCAAAATCTATTTCATTGTCAAAAAGTTCTCTTTGGGAGAGATTGAAAAAAGTGCAATAGGGAATCGTATTTGTTTGGGATAAAAAAAATTATTAATCTTTGTATTTTTTAGTAGAGGATACTAGTATTTTTTTGGCCAAAGTTCTTGGGTGGTGATTACCACTAGAGGAACATCAAAAACAAAAAATCTTGACTTCTTGTGGTTGTTTGATTTACCTTGCATTTACATTCATTTTAGGACTTAAATTTGAACTATTCTCAATTCAACCCCCTCTCGAGTGCTACTTGGGCCAATAATTGGCATCAGAGCAAACTTAGAACGATTAACTTAAAATTCATAATAATTAATCAATTCTAAAACTTCTCAAGAAAAAAAAAATGCTCATTCCCAAAAGTCAATTTGCAAATCCACCTCCCATGTGCATTGGGGGTAAACTATGATATTGGAAAGTAAGAATTGAATTCTTCTTCCAATTCATGCAATGAGATAATTAGTATGTGACCAAAGAAGACAATTTGATCAACACAAAATTATGAACGGTGATAAGGAATCTTAAGGAGTTTAATGAGCATGTTAGAACGACAAAGAATAACCTATGACAGACTCCAAAGCTACCTTTTAATATAAAGTTACAAAACACCCTTATTCTAATTTTCCATTTATCATCTAAAAAGGGATCAAATATTAAAAATTGATGTTTCATACATGTCATTTCAAATAAAAAAAATTATTTTTGTTTTATATCTATAAGCTATGACTAGAGTATCTTTTTATATTTTAATACAGAACAACAAAAACATATTCCTTTAACATTTATCCCATGTATCATGCTTGATGTTCATATAAGTTTTTGTCTTATATTTGTCACATTTTAATGATATAATGAAGATTTTGGTATTATTGTAAATATATGAAATTAAATATCATTCATGTAAAGAGCATAACATTTTTAAAGAAGAAAAACTTAGGTGCAACTAAAGTAGTTTGAACATGAGCCCATTCTTCTTTTTTTATTTTATAATATAAATACATTATTAACTTTATATGGAAGTTCTCTAAGGAATTTATCTACAACAATAGTTAACAAACTAATTATTAAATTTTATTATTTAAAATATGAAGAATAATCATAAAATTCATACTAATTGCCAAATTCTATATCTAACAAGCTAATGTTAGATCATTAAATTTGACCATCAATAGAGTCAATCATAAATATTTTTAAAATTTTAAAATAATAAAAATTTCATAAGATGGATAGCTTCTTCCCCCATGGGACAAGTCAGGTAGACTATCAACTCGATCAATAGACCGCATTTCGTTTAAATTGGTTGGTAGGCTAATCTAATTCGGATTTGAGAACTCTGATTTTAAAATAGTGAACACACTAGGGAGTAAATTTTAGACTTCAAAACCTTATGATCATTGGAGAATTAGGTTAAACAACAAGATATTTTTTTTATTTTGAAAAAAAAAACACTTTTTCACTCATAATATTTGTAAACCTCTAAAAAAATTAGAAAAGAGCTCTCTCTCTCTCTCTCTCTCTCTCTCTCTCTCTCTTTTTGTCATTGGCTGTTCCTTTTTCATGATCTATTGATTGTATTTTTTTTTTCAGTTTATCTCTACTAAAACCATATAAACTTACTTCTATCTTCCTATCTTAAAGAGTAGTTTTTTCCCTTATGAAACTGCAAGGTGATTTTATTAATATTCTTCAATTTTTGTGTTCAAAAAATTGGATTTAATGAAAATTTATCTGTATCAGACATCTTATGAAACTATCCAATGTAGATGGTTCCCATTAATGGGCACATTTGAGATGGAATCAAAGTTGTCCATTCATGTCCATGGCTTCCTTACAGACATAGTAACTGGAAAGAGAGAATTGGGAACCAGGTCACTGGCTTTCTGGATTCAACATCATCTCGAGCTCTCCCTTTAAACTAGATGAGGAGCTCAATTGGTCATTCCTCCAGAAATAGCCATGAAACAACCATTCAAGCTTTCACATCGCATAGATCAATGGCCCAAGAAGACAACATATTACATCCTAGGTGTGAAGAATGTAGAAAAAAATACGAAAGAAGAAGAAAACGATGATGCATCACCTACACTCCATTCATTCTCGTTCCTCTTCTTTCCAGATTTCATGCATATGAGATACAGCTACAACCCAAAACCAGTGAGCTCCCTTTGGAACTCCCACTCTCTCATGGCTAGACATACAGAAAGCAAGAGAAGAAAAATGATGATGTCGAGTAAAAGCGTGGGATTACATTCATGGATATCATAAGACTTGCTTCTCCTTCTTCTGTGTTTTTATCTTCTTCTTCTTCTTCTTCAGCTGCTATATATAAAACATATACTCATCTTCTTCTCACATCTAAACATATTGAAGCAATGAAGGGAATACCAACACAAATTCAATGGGTGCTTCCCATCAGTATATCACCATCAATCGTTCTCTTTCCTATGCCAATCTGGCCTCCCGAGGGTGAACTCTAAGCTGGGATTTTTGAGCTCCGAATGGGGCCGTGGTGAATCTTTGGAGCGTGTAGAGTTACTTTCCTGTCACGGAATGACAAGCTTGTTAGAATAGACTCTTACAGACATTCTTACATGCAGATGAAACGCATGAACCATTCTTAATCTTCTGCAACATATAATTCTGTTTTCAAGTGCAATTTTGTACCTCGAATGCTAATCCGGATTTTTGTTGAGAATATAAACCCGGCGTTCCCAGTCCGTCTGTTTCACTGGAATTTGTCTGCACCCAGTTGCCTCTGCTGCAAAAATCCCGACTGTAACCATGTCGTGATTTGCTACAAAATGGTTTGCATCACTCAGACTAACTACTATTTTTTGGCATGCAGAAAAGTGAATGAGAAGGGTGCTTTGGGTGAGCAGATATCATGAATGAAGCTACGACCCAGCTAAATGCTTAAACAGTATTAGGATAAGGTTAGTGGAGGTGCCCGTAAGTGTTTCTCTGTGGTGTTTTTTTTCTTCTTTTTTTGTGAAGATGAGCTTTATCAAAGAGAACAAAGAGAAACAACAATATTACAGGAGCGATCTAGCAAGAGAGTCTGCCAAGGAATTGGCTGATCTCGAAGATCAGAGCTTCCTTGAGCTATGATAGAATGATTCTGAATTTAAGTACTCAGATTAAAGGATGTGGAAGGTAAATTCCCTTGCTTCAACACTTTAAAATTTTCATGTCCAGGTCCCCTTGACTAATTTCTTACAAGCTCAAATATCTCTCAAGACAGAGACAGAAACACCAACCCGCCGAAGCAACTCAATTATGAAATATTCACAACTATGCAATCAAAATTCTGCGTGAAATGATCACTAGCTAACTGCTTGAAGCGGAGCAAATCCCAGAGCCTACATTGCTGTTTAAGAAAAGAATGTATGGCCACATTGTGAAGATGAACTTCTTGAAGTCTTTCTTCACCATTTACAACCCCCTTCATGTGTCGGCACTTATGGTAAGCTTTGAACATGTTGAATAATTAGGGAACCTGGCTGTTCTAATCCCATAAAAGTTATTCTCATTCAAAACCTCAAGCTTAAGGTGGTCGACTGGGGAGAGTTCACCTAAGTTTTCATACTATGTTGGGAAGATAATGGGAGGAGAGAAGCGGCTAGTATTGCCCACAATTCCCATTTGTGAAGAAGCATTTTTTAGGAAGTTTCTGTATGATCTTCTACAAGTTTGCTTTTGTCCTCGCAAAATTGCTTGGAGACTAATGAAATCATTCAAACCCGATCGAGACAAAAGTACTACAATGGCTTTCACTGCAGAGGTCATAGTCCCATGTACCGAAAGAAGCAGGAGAAGCAAAGAGACAAAAAGGGAGCTGAAAAACCAACCTTGGACCAACTGGCCTGGTTGGAGTTTATCTGGAGACAAATGAAATAGGCAAAGGAAAGCTGAAAATAGGAATACGTAGACTGTGGCAGTGTATGTACGTCGGAGCAGAGAGCTTTCTGGATGAATAGTGAATGCATCGCACTGTAGATTAGCAGATTTACAGAAACGTACCAATGCGTTTCGAACGCGAGGATGTTAGAATGGTCGAAAAGCAAAAGAAAAAAGACGAGGAAACAGATTACGAATTTTGATGCAGGTAAAAAAACAAACGAGAGGAGAAAGGAGGAGAGAGAGAGAGTGAGAGAGGAGGAAGGACTCCGAGAAAATCATCAAAGCAGACAATGTAGTACTATGCCGGAATATAATATGTCATGCTTCAACAAAAAGAGGAGAGCACTTAAGTCAAGGGATGTGGGCTTCTTGGTCACACTCTCGGTCGAGCGAGAATAAGAACCTCCTGATGACAATAACAAATAGAAAAATGCAGGGAGGGGGATTGCTTTTTTTCTTTACTGGGTAGAGTTTGATATCTGGGTTGCTTTGCTTTTAACACTTTTGGAGCTAATTCGCGCATCAATCTCAAATGAAGCGAAAAAGCAAAAGCTGCCAGAGAAACCCTTTTATATTCTTTAGAAATGGAGGACGTGTGTGTTGATTTTTTTAAGCTATGTTGAGTCGAACCATGCAGAAAAACAAAAAAAGGAAGAACGGGTACAGATACACGTGAGAGAAAGAGGAGTCGATCGAAGAGGAAAATGGGGATTAATAGGTCACCTTGACGAGTTGCTCCATAGGCTCGTTGAAGAAGCGTAATCGATGTCAGTTTGTGTAGACCCCTCAGATCCTCTGGGTTCTGCGAGTCGTCTGATGTTGAGATCGTTCATGGCAGTTGCAGGCGACAGGTCTTCCTCGCCGGAGCCATCGGATTGACCTGTTGGAGAAGAAACGAGAAGGAAGAAAGAGGAATAAGGAAACGAGTGGCCCGTGTTAGCGTTAGGTGCAGAAATGGATAGCTGCAGGAGGGATGGAGAGGAAGAAATCGAGAGAAGAGATTTCCCAAACGGGTGGTGAAGATTCCAAAATTAATGGGGAGAAAACTGCAGAAGAGAAAAAGGGTGAAAGCTAAGCAACACGAATTACCTGAGGAAGCTGCAGGCTTGTCAGTGGTCTTAACAGTTCGATACATCTGCAATGGCAAAGAGAAACAAAGACAAGTAAAGAAAGAGCAGAAGAAGAAAAAGGAAAGAAAAGGGGGACAGATTACTAAAATAAAGTTCCCATTTCCCTAAAAAAATCGTTCAAATCCAAAACGGGTCTTGAGTCTTCTCTCACTTTTATCGATTCTTAATATATTTCCATTAACCACGAGGTTGATATTTGGTGAGATTAGTAATGGCCTGTATTATTGTGAAATGATGGCTTCTTTTCTCTCTATCATTTCTGTACTCGATTTCTCTCTCCAGAAAAGAAGCTGTCTAGTCTCAGAAAACCAGACTCCTCTGTTCATTTCATTCATTCAGTCATTCATTCACTGCAACCCTCGGCTACTGTGCCGGAGTCTGAAAGTAATGGATGATGTTCTGATTAGAAGCAGAGAGAGGGATAGAGATGAAGCCTCGTCTTTCTTTAATGTTTTCTTTCCTTTCTTCCATGGAGCTAGCCGTACCTGTAGATGGCTCTTCACATGAGCTAGAGTGAGATCTTTGACATCCATGAGCTCTAGAACAGACTTCGGAGTAGCTCCTGGTAGCCAAATACGAAAACAAAAAAACAAAATGGGGAAAAAGAAATTCAGAAGAGGGATCCGAGACAAAGTCTGGAACTGGCAAACATTTGAACTTGTTTTTACTTCAGAAAGAAGAAGATAAGATCAGATAAACGAAGTCCATCACTCTGTAGAGAAGCTAAATGAATATTTGACACAAAAAAAGAATAAATTTGCCTACTTTCATGTCCGCCGAGAAGCTCGACGGCATGGACGAAGCGAGCATGGAGGGTACTAGTCCACCGCATTCGAGGGGCCCGCATGCTCCTCTTCGTTGGCAGCTTGGGCATAAATCTGGACCTGAGCACACCGTGCGAGCCGTCCGACGATCCTAACCCGTACTGAGGATGGTGATTTAGCTGGTGGTTCCTCATGGACTCCGACGAGAACCCATTAAACCGCGTCCCAGCTGCCGATATCCTATAACTCGAAGAAGCAGGCCCCGAGTGTAATATCGCCACCTGGTCCAGCCCTCCCACTACACCCACAGTGGCGCCTGACGACGAACAAGACGGCGACGGCGAGGACCAGGACGGATAGGACATGGGATAAAAACCCAGCTTGGGATCCTTCTGATCCAACGCGACGAACGGGAAGGAACGGTTGTGATACACAGGGATCCCCTTGATCGGCCGGAGACCCTCCGGAATTTCGAGGAGGGAAGAACCGTGGTTTATGTGGTTCATCCTGTGGTTGTTGAGATGAAACAGCGACGGAATCGGTGGCTGGTCTTCCTCGAAGATATTTCTTCTGCAGCGGCTCTCGGCTTCCATCAGACCGGAGGGGTTGGTGAGAGCGAGGTTGGTGCAAGCCAGCGAGTGGGGCCTGAGGGAGCCATCACTGTGAGATTTCAGGCCTTGACGCCACTGATTGAACCCCACGTCTTGCTCCCCGTTGCCGTTGCACATGGATGTCGGAGCGCTATTCGGAGGACTAATGTGTAAGGATAGATCGGGAGCCTGTGGCACCGAAGGGGGCTCCATGAAAACACCTTGAAAGGGCATCTCTTCCGCCGATTTCCGCTCACTCAACTCTCGATATCACACTCCGGAGCAGAACCCACTTCGTTTCCATCGATCCTGACCTCCCCAACTCTCACAAAACACTGCGATTTTTTTCTCGCTCCCCCCGCAAGCTGAAAATCTGGTCCGAGATAAACGCTAGCTCTTAAGATGTATATAGAAGAATAAAACCAGACAATATAGAGAGAAGCTCAAGAAACAGACATGCTCGAGCAAGAGAAGAAAAGAGAGCGGAGAGAAGGGGGGAGCGATTGGGAGAAGAAGAGGGATATGCAGATGTCTGTGACACAACAAAAAAGGATAGAAAACGAGCTGGGCATTGAAAGGAGAGGGATTTGGGTCTCTCTTCCTCGAGAGTATATCTAAGAAAATGACACTCGAACAAGCTCTCCCTCTCTCCTCATTTTCTCTCTCTAAAGAGTCAAAACACGCAAAGCAGCAAAACCGGAGACTTGAACTCAGCTTCTCCCGGAGACGCCGGGTTAAAAAAGTACCCTTCTCTCTGAGAGCGATTCCTTTCCCCCACTCTATTCGCTGCTCCTCTTTCTCTCTCCTCCTACATACTCTACTGTAGATTATATAATCTACCAAGTAAAAAGCATTTTTCTAAATGTCGGCTGTGCTTTCAACTTCTCACGAGAAGCCCTCACGAGACTTCAAAACATTTTTGTGGGCATCACTTTTCACCTAAAATTTTACCAGTTCTTCCCAGCTTGGAATACTTTCATGAACAGTTCTTTCTTCATGGATGAAAATGAAAGAGAGATCATTCCCGGACCAGCACAAGAATCCATTTTGACAATTCTTGGATCTTTTTTTCTTGGTGGTTTTGCTGTGATTCAGACTCTAACCCAATTTTGGTACGGGTGGCTTGTGCCAACAAGTTAAGTTAACCCTAGTCTTGCACAAAACTATCGGAAAAAATAATCGGATAATTTTTGTTTAACTACAATTTTTTGGAGCTCGCAAAAATTTCGACCCCAATTCATATTTTTTCTAAGAAAATAATTTTATCATTGCTTTCGTTAGAAAATTATGGGGAAAACTGAGAAGAAACCAAAAAAAATGGTTAAAGGGAGTTTATTATTAATAAAATATTTTCCAATGTAAAAATTAGTCGACGGGAAAATAAATTTCGGTCATTATTTAAGTTTTACTATGATGGCACAAATAATCGTTTCTCTAAAAAAAATTCAACTACAGTCTCTCGATCCCGTATTTGCAAGGGGACTCCAAAATATGGCACAAATAATCGTTTCTCTAAAAAAATTCAACTACAGTCTCTCGATCCCGTATTTGTAAGGGGACTCCGAAATATTTCTTCAATCTCAAGTAGTCACTAAGATCCAAAATTTTGTTTGATTTAACTATTCTTAATTAAGAATGCTTAATCTCAAGATCCTTAACCTGGAATCCACCATAATCAACAAAGGCATTAGAAAATAACTCATTCTTGATTTCCCCAAACTTGGAAGAGGACAACATTTAAAATAGTGGAGAGTGGAACAAAGTAGCTTCAATGACCTAAAGGATAGTGTTGTCTTTGGTAGCATTAATTAATGTGCAATGTACATATTGTCTAAAGCCCTAATTCCACATCCTCCACCTTCTCATTCCCTTCCATCCTCCCAAATATTCCCTTCTAATCTTTCAAGTTTCCTCACCCTTGTCTAACACATTGGATTTGTTTATCATGTCATCTTCACATGACCTCCCCTCCCTCCACTGCACCTGGTTGACTCCCTCCATCAACTATAAATTTCTAAACCCTAGGCCAAATCAAAACAAAGAGAGACAAATGTGGATTATTTTTTATTGGGAAGTGCCCTAAGCCATTAATGCCCCCCCACAGGGTTCTCATAAACATGCATTGGAGGTAGAGGGTAGTGTGACCTGAAGGATGTGTGTGCTGGAGAGATGATTGACAGTGTTGCCTTTGCCCCAACCCCTAGGCTCCCTTCTCCTTCTTTCTACACTAATCTCTATCTCTATCTCTATCTCTATCTCTATATCAGACCTATATAAGAAAAGAACAGATTCAAAGAAAAAAGAAAACCCAGATTGCTCGAGTTCCTAAGCTATGAGTACAACAATGGCATTAGAATATAACATATTTTAACAAACCTTTGTTTCCTGACCTCGGCGCACTGCATTAATGGCGTAAAAAAAAGTCTACACGGCTTGAATTCCAGACAGAGCAAACTGAGATTTATCCATATTCCCTTTTTCTGCTTCTTCCGTCACATGGAGAGGACTCTCTAAAGAGATGATCTCTTCGGTTCTTAGATCAGAGTGACAAGGGAAGACGACTAGATTTTCACAGAGAAAACGAGGGATTTGACATTATCTGAAAGCCAAAACAGGTTCCTAATCTTGGATCTACGTAAAACTATTCTTGAAGTCTGTCCCAAAGTAGCTAGCTGAAGCTAGGATCAGAGGCCTCTTCCCAAGTAATAATTTAAACGTAAGATAATTGTTTAGTTTTAGATCCTTGTGGTGCTATTCTTAACTCGTTTCTCTCTTCAATATGGACAGTTCAGTTACTTGACATTCTTCCCTGCAAGGAAGTATTTCTGTTCTGAAATTTTCAGGGAGTGGTAATGGATCAGTCTCTATGTCATGGTTGCCGTTGTAAGGGCACTTTACTTCCTTTATCCAAAATCTGATGGAACTGGAAAGAAGCTGAAAGCTGTTCTTAATTTCAAGTTGGAAGCTTAGCTTTTACCAAGTCTAACTGGCTCTCAGAAAGAGTCTCTAGTGCAGTTTATCTTTCTAAGAAGCCTGAACGCAGATTCAATAAATCACTGATGAAACAACTCACTAGCTATCGACAATTGGAGCATTTTGCTGCTAAGATCTCAGTTTCTTGTGAAGTCACACCTGAATACTGCCATTGAACACCTGAAGTGTGTACAAAAAAGCCTTTTCTTCTTGGTCCACTCTGCAAAATCTGCTTAGATTCCTACTTCATAATTGTAAACGTTTTGTACTCGTGTTAAGACCGATCCAACAATTTTATTTTGGCCGCTGGCTACGAACTGTAGCCATTCTAGCTTCTTCTTCTTCTTCCAAGGAACTGATACAGGTGAAATCATGTTAATGATCAGAATGCTGGGTCGTCAGCGGCCAGCCTTGATTTTAGTTCTCTTAAGGGGAATCAAAGGAAATCCTCTTGGATCTGACCAGTGCGATGAAGGGGCCGAGGGGCGGCGGCAGAACCCAACCCCATTCTCCATTTGATGTCCCTAACTACTTGGTTTGGAGGGACAGCAATTGTCTGTAACTAGCAGCGTGCTGTCGATAGTTACGTCAATTATAAGGCACAGATGATACAGGAAAAGACCCATCACTTGGAAAATTTGGATCAACAAACACATGCGCTGATTAGACTGCACCCAACTTTAGAGATGATGAACCAGTAGATAAATCCCAGAAAATGAGCTGAACAGCGCGGATGGAGTAGTACCGTTCCTTTCTACTTCGATTCCTTCGCAATAAATTAACCTTCCAGATGGATTAACCGTTTAGATTTATGTGGAGTTACTGTTGCTTTCACCTCTGTCGTCAAGTGTCACATCTAAGAATGGCGTTGGCGATCCAGAAAATAAAGAATCATACGTAACTTTTGGTATTTATTCAGACAAAGTGTCATGTTTCGTAGCTCTTCAATGGTAGAGTTTGCTTTTCTTTTCTCTTTTTTTTTTTTTTTTTTCCAGACCTCTTTGTTTAGACGAAATCACGACTGGCGTCTAACTCCTTTTGCTACCCATTTCAGTGCAGAGAAAAAAAAGTTGTTTCTGAGCAGGAAGAAGAAGAAGAAGAAGAAGAAGAGTACAAAAAGGTGAAAATGAACTACCTCAGATTTCGAGACCCAGAATAGGAATTCACTCCATTGAGAAGATGCAGAAAACTGTAGAAAGGGGCACACATGGCTGGGTGATATTTATGGCATGGAACCCTCTAAACCTTCCTGTGGAGACAGGAAAGCTATGTATCACATTAACAAAACTTACCGAATTCGTTCATCTATCCTTCTCAGGGCTGCAAGGAAGACCAGTGGAAGCTTTCGGACACAATAATGGTAACATTTCTCAAGTTGCATTTCATATGGTACCAATTTGGAATCACGTGCCCCTTTTGGTTACCTTGCCATTACATTATATTTTTTTCTCATCTGGCAAAAGACAACAAAGGGGGGAAAGTGATACTTCAAAAGGGCGTAAGAAGAGTAAGTAAAGGAAGTTCACCTGCACGGGAACAGCATTCATGACCACTCCACTCAGACTTAGATCTATGAGAAATGAAAGCTCCATTATTCAAGTAGAACTGGATGGTCTTGAATGGATGTACCCCCCATGTCACCCTATGCAATTTCTATCGATCGTTTCAATGGATTTCTCGATAATTTTACAATTCGTGGTTAGATTGACCTTGACGTTATAATGTACAATGAACAAGTAGCTCTTTCATGGTACATGAATCAAATTCTAGTAAAAAAGATCTTTTTATTTCTTTTTACGACGATTTTTCTAAACTTTTATGCACTTACGTTAATTTTTTACTATGTACAACATGGGTTTATACAAATGTATGTTTAAAGCACATTCAAAGAAAGGAATACAGGTCCAACTTAGTTGGACTTGTCTGGCATTTAAATGTCTCTTACATAAAAGCAAGTAATTCGGTGCTTGATATTTCAGTAAACCAAATTTCTGTTAAATTAGCTAGAACTGATGCTCTAGAGCAACTTGTCAACCTCCTAGGGCGTTTTCCATCATGCATCTACTTTTGATCATTCTTGTAATAAAAACTATTATGAAGAAACTCTAGAGTCATGGTGCTCCTATGTGGTCCTTGGTCCATCTGTGTTTTTAGTATTGTCACAATCCTAAAAATGGTACCAAAATTGCTAGCTTAGCTTCCCAGGGTATGTTAAATGCGAGCATCGTTATCTTGCTTGCAAGGATGATGGTGGTCACCTTTTTTTTGTCACAACTATAAGATTAACCATATAATAATAATAATAATAATAATAATAATAATGACATAAATAATAGCAATAATATTAATAATAACAATGATACGGTTGAAGTGTTTAATGTCTTTTACCCTATTGTTTTTCACTTTGGTTTTTTATTTTTACAAGTTCTATGGATGTGCAGGCAAGAATTTACAAGATAACTATTAATCGAGTTCCATATATAAAGAAAAGACCAAATTAATTATCAATGAATATGCTATGAAAGTAATGAAAACATTCAAAACTAACTCAAGACAAAAATGGAGAAAATACACATGTAAAAAACATGTTAGGCAATTGGTAATTTCTCAAACAATCAAGGCAAGAAGTGGTTATCCATTCCAAAATGAAACCAATGTTAAGTGAATGGATGCTTCACGTCCAATTGGGATACATTGATGGCTACGAGCATGATGTGAAAGGCACAGAAGAACACCTTTTCTTGATTGAGCATATCGTTTCATCGACAGCCAAGAGACCACAACCACAACATGACAATAGTCAGAATGGATAAAGAAAAAGTTCTAGCCTAGAGGGCAAGACGGCAAAAGTTTAGAGAAACTTTCTTTAATAAAACAAAAAGTTAATAACATTTAAAGAGTTTAACATAGGCTATAAGTTGTATAAAAGACAAATTTTCATGGTATAGAGTAGGTTCTGTAGGGCCTCCACCAGGAAATTATTGAAGTGTAGGAGCACTAAAGAAGGCTAAGACATGTAGTAAGGTATTAAGAACAATTCCTCAATTAAAATGGATTACGATCTAGTCCGAGTTTATAAGTTTAGATAATAGGCCTCCTATACATAGGCTAGTTATTTTGGAACGAATCTGAACCCTAACTTTAATAGTTTTTATGTAGCATACTAGAATTAAATTTCAAAAAAATGATAAAAAATGATCGATAAACAAATTTTAAGACATAAAAATTTTGGTAGTGGGATTCTTGTTCAAGTAATACCCAAAAAAGAGGACTCCATGAATTGAGCCTAAGAATAATTCTAATTTCTAAATCTGTCTTTTCTTCCTCCTTCCTCTACTTCCATTAATGTCAAGACATGAAAGTTCCCTATAGCTTATTGAACAAATAAATAATCCTCAAAATTCTAATTTACAATCTATAAGGATTAGATTGGTCACAAAAGATATTTTTCGATAATATATAAAATATGTCATTCACATATAGAAAGCCAAACGTGTTAAACAAGTGAGGCCAGCTAAGAAGTGGTAGATACATGATTGGGGATCACACATGGATACTAAGTCCTCAATCAAATTGAAGGCATTTTGATAAACATATTCCTCAATGTTCATGAAAGTCAAAAGAGGAAAGAATGTTGTTGAAAATTTTGGACCATGATAATGGGAATGGCATCTATCTACTGTCCTAGACTAACCTTTCTATTATTCACAAACAAGAGTAACGGTCACCGTCGCTCCACGCTGGGTACAATTTGTAATGTTTGGTCCTACAACCACATGCAGCTACTCATGTAGATGCTTGCTTTAGGGCCAATCTCACTATCCTATGTGCTTAACCCTAAAGAGCTTAAAACTGAAAAGGGAATCGGAACAAACCTAGAGGCCTTTAGACACTCAAACTCCATTGAAGAAAGGGTATGTTATAATATGTTGTTCAAATCTTATATGAAAGAATTGGACATGACATGTTTTGGGTATCTCACTTTCGAGTTTCTCAAGTGGAAAAACATCTCATATATACCTAGTGTGAATGCCTGATCTTGGCTGATTGCCATAAAAAAAACCTATACCACTAATGTGCCCAATAAAGTCTTGATCAAGTTCATTAATTTTTCTTTCAAGAAGAATAGAAGAGTGATTAATGGGTATACTTCACTAATCTCTTTTTTTTGTTAATTCAATATTTGCAGAAAATATAGGGGTGCACTAGTGAGTCTATGATCATTCAAAACATCTCTTGTGAGCCAGGTAAATGGGAATGAAGAGTGAAACTCATCATTAATAGTCATTCTACACAATCCTTTCCTTCACTGAACTTCAGATTATGATCTAAATTTCTTGTCTTCCTCCACTTGAAGGCTTTAAAAAGAGAAAAAAAAAAAAAAAAAACAGGATCAAGTTAAGATTGGAAGACTCGGCTTGTCCCCTTTAAGGTGAGGAAATGGGTAGTGTAGAAAGGGAAGGGGAAAAGAAGAGGACTTCGTTTTCCTTCATTCCTTCTAATCCCCACATGCAGAGGTGGAGCAGAGAGTACAGCAGCCGTGTTTGAAAGGAGGGAAAAAGGAGAAGAAAGCTTTGAGAAAAAGGAGTAATGAATGGAGGAGAAAGAAAAGGTAAGAGAGAGGCAGCTCGTCAGTGAGTGGAAATATGTAAAGATTCAACAACTCCAATAACAAGACGCCACATCCCCGAACTGGGTTTACTGGAGATTGGATCAATAATTGAGGAATGATGACTATAATGAGTTATCGAAAAGAGTCAAACTGTTGGGATTTGAGAGAGAAAGGGTTAAGACTTGAGAGAGAAAAGAAAGAGAAGAGAGAGAAGTGTGATTTGGAAGAAAGGAATGTGAGTTGGGGGAGAGAGAGAGAGAAGAGATGACTGTTTTGTTTTCTCTTTTGGCAACAGTAAATATAGTGGAACGGGAAGCTTAGATTCCCGAGCCCATGTGAGACAAAACATGTCCGCACATGACCCACTTACCTACAAATCCCATCAGCATAAACCTTCTCTCTCTTGCACTGTTTTGGAATATTTAAATCTACCTTTATAACCATACGTGGTCATAAACTTGATTGGATCACTCTTTCACCACTTCACCTCTCAAATGCAAGATAAAAACTCAAGCAAACGCATTAGGGTTTACTGAGTTTCATGCAGCTCTCTTATAACATATGGATTCATGGCCTCATGAATCACACACAGTTTATCATATTAAGGAGCAGGTTCATAAGTACGAGTTACGGCAATGAAACGACGTATAATGTATCAATTTTGTGTCGATTTACACATATTGATCCTTGAATCATTCTCCATAAAAAAAGTTATGTGTTAAATCATTTACAATATGATAAAAAAAAGGTAGCGAATAGTGTCGTAAAAATATAATTTGATGTATAGCAACCGAAAATACTAACTAATTTTACATGGTTCAATGCAAGAAACAACATGAAGGAAGAAAGTGAGAGAAATTTTAGCCTATTTATGGACTAAGAAGGGATAATTTGAATCATTAATTAGTTATTCAAATTTTGTTAATTTATGCAATCAATTACTTGATTTTCATAACCAATTCAATAAGAGATTTTCTCTTAATTTGGGGAATTATGATTGATTTGTCATTGATTATCTAATTATTTAAATAAAATTAATTACAAAAAAAAATACTTTACTACCTCTTAGTATCCCCCCTCAAGTTGAGTTGGTGTAAATTCAAATTTTAATCTTCAGGAAGGACCCTTCAGTTTTTTGAAGGGGACCTTTTTGTGCTTTGGTATTGTCGATGGTGCACGGAAATGACATTTATGATATGGAGGAAAGTTAGATGAGGTGGTTGATGGCAAATATGATATTCACAACGAAATAATGGATTTAACTTTTTTTTTAATATAATGATATAGGATATGATATTTGTGTCTATCACACAATCTCTAGCCTAGTATCATAAAAATATTATTTCTCCCTTCCTAATTAAAAAAAAACTTTTAAATTTGTTTGACATTTCTTTTAAAATAAAAATAAATTTGAATATTTTTATTTATAGAGTCAATTAATTTATTTACATAATTAATTCAATCAAGTGATTTATCTTGACTTTGGGTAATCAAACAAAGAAATCTCTTGATTGATTTGTCATTGATTATAGAACTCTTTAAACAAAATAATTTTTAAAAATATACATAGTTATCTCTTAGCATTAAAAGCATCCTTCCAAGGTTAGTGGCCAATAAAAATGGTAGGTTTCCTCGTTGGATGATTAGTGGCCAATCATGCCACAACTTGGTTGGAATTTTCAAGTACACAAGTGAATTACAACATGACAAGTAACAATCACCTCAAATTGTTAATGTCACATGGGGGGACCTTTATTTGTGGGCATACATTCAAATATATGACACAAACAATCGACATCAAGGTATGTGTGGAACACAGAGTCGTAGATGACTTGAACTTTGCTTGGGATTCAACTCAGCTCTAGTGATTTCCATTGGGTTTTTTCATCTAAAAGCCGGACTTAATATAAGGGGGCACCTCCCGATAATACAGAGGACCAATCTTACCCTTGTCTAAATCCATGTCAATCCGACAAATCGGAAAATCATTGTATGGGATGCCCATCTTTGGTAACTTCTAAGTATACATGAATTATTGAAATAATCATCAGGTAGAAGTATTTCAATTCCCTATATATCTCTCAACTCTATTGAGAAACTAGGGAGCAAACAATTCTCAAGAATATATGGGAGAGAGAAAAATTAGGTGGGGATTCTTCTCTTTCTTCCCTCTCTCCTCTCTCACTCTAGTTGTTGCAACATTCCTGGTGGTGGGGGGCCAGTCCCCTACAGCAGCGGTCTCCAACAGACATCTCTCTCAATCAAGCCATGCATATGCGACGCTTCCTTTATGGGATCCTTTTTCCCCTTTTTTGCGTCTCTATTATAGAGATTTCGGACGTTTCCTCGAAGACTACCACTGGAAGAAACCTTCTCTTTTCAGTCTGCTTTTGCTTCTCACTTCTTCAGCTGATGGGAATGAAAGGATCGGAGGAAATTGTTTTTTAAATCCACCCATCTGCCTTTTTTTTTCGCCGATCCTCTTTTTCTCGCTCTCTTTCTTAAAGCTCATGACTCACGACAGTGCATGGCGAGGCCATTGTAACAAATAGCCTTTTCTTTAAAGCGATATTATACGCTGCCTGGCATGGAGGAATATTTCCAATCACTGTCTTTTCTAATGTCGAAAAAGCAGCGCCATTGAGGAAAAGCTTTCTTTTTCTTTCTTTCAAGGTTATTTAAAAATAAAAATGGATCGAAGAGGCGGGCGCTCTTCAGCTAGCTTTAAAGTCTTAAACCTTTAATTTTCTTAGTTTTCTGACTTGCCTGGCCATCTTCATCCAAAGCAGGAAGACGACTGCAAGCAGTAAAAAAAAACATTTTTACAGTAGATTTATATATATTTTATACTTCCTAGCCGTGAAGAATTAAGAAGAAAGAAAAAGGGTTCATCAGCTTATGATTGCTAAGCTAATTAACGTCGTCACCCATAGATATCTATATATATATAGTCGGATTGAACGACAAGACGAAGCATTTACATCAAAAAGTTCGAATGCCAGTTGTTTGCCACAGTCTGATCAAGGTCAGAAAGTGATGTTCGTCGAGGTCCAGATTATCCCAAGTCAAAGCAGTGGGCGAGAGTCCGTATGATGGTGATCTCACAGTCTCTGTATCTTCTTCCTCACCAGACAGTTTCATTTATCTTTTTTTTTTTCCTTGTACAGAAGGATCTTTATTATATTCTTCTCAGTAACTCTTTTCAATTTAAAGCTGGTAGTTAATATCCTTAAATGGGGAAAACGAGAGACAAGACGAGGCTGAAGAGATAACTGGTGGCTATGAATTTTGAATTAAGGGCCACACGTCCTTCACAGTGTGAACATGAAAGCTCTTCTGTCCACTACGTTTACTGGACACGACGTCCACCAGTCCATGGCCGGAGATTATAACTCCCACCATTGAAAATGGTGCTCTGCGTATGAGATTCTTCTAAGCTACTTCCTTATGGCCCTTCTAATTAAACTCATCTAAATATGAGAGAGAACCACAAATGACAAATGGTGGGCGTTTGTTCTCGTCTTGCGGAAATAATACTCTCTATCAACTCCACTGTTCGGATAAAAGAAGAGATTACTATATGAAGGTAAAGCATTTCTTTTGAGTGTCTCCCTTTTAAGGGCTTTATGGTAGGTGAAAGCAGGAAGAGTTTTGGCACAGTGCAGAAGTAGCTCAAGCAAGAGGAAGGTGCCCCCACCCCTTGAATGGGCTTAGTTCAGCCTTGTCTGGGTTCCTTCTGCATTTTACATCCAAAGCTCCCCCTGCTTTTGTATTTATATATATAGAAGCTTTCTGGTAATTCAGTCAGTTCCTTGTATACATATTTAAAGCATTTTTAATGTCTCCTTTTGTTAGGGTTCATGGTAGTTGGGTTCTTTCTAAAATGACTAGCTAAAGTTAGGGGATTTATTCCATTTCATAAGTTCAAGACATTCCAAAACTTTACCAACCGGTAATTACCGACAAACAACTCTCACATCTAGACAATTAGGGTCGGTGTAAAATACTTGTTCAGGCCATAGGATGGCACATACTTTACCAACCGGTAATTACCGACGAACAACTCCTCTCACATCTAGACAATTAGGGTCGGTGTAAAATACTTGTTCAGGCCATAGGATGGCACATACTTTACCAACCGGTAATTACCGACGAACAATTCCTCTCACATCTAGACAATTAGGGTTGGTGTAAAATACTTGCACAAGCCATAGTATGGCTGGCACAATTTTACACACCAATAACAAGATGTGGATACATACAACTTAAAGTCGATCAATGATTTGAGTGAACACCTTAAAGCACATTTATAAACGCAAATCATCTAGAAAGCCGGTTGATTGAATCCTATATATAATAATAGATCATTGAAAATGAAGCATATAACATTGTTGTCATCGCCAAATCTTTTTTGATTTTGTTTGTCTCATGGCATTTTTACTTTTGACGATGAGAATGTTTTGTTCACATCTTATACCAAAATTAAGCATAAACTAATGAGAAAAGGTTAGCCTTTTCCATTCAATATTTGCTCCCACATGCCGAATTTCACGTTGAAGTAAGCACATTTTGAGTTCTTCCTAGGGACAACGATAGTTCTAAACCTAATGACCCACTTCTCCTAATTATAATTTTGATATTACTTCTGGTTGTGGCATATAAGATACGAATCCGTTCAAAACAAAGGCACTACGTGTCTGGGCCTTGTCTTGTGGAACCCTAGCTTTGGTAATCAGCAAGGTTGTAGGCAGCATATCGAAGAGTCCAAAAACAGCAAAAGGCATATATATTTTTAGATTTTAGAAGAGGAAAAGAGTAGGTGGTTGGTCACATCGCATATTTCTCTCAGTCAAGGCTCTCACAGAGAGGCCACCAGAATGTGAGAAAGAAGCCAGAATAGAATGCGGAAATAGATTGATTTCCAAGAACCAGGAAAAGCAAGGAGAATAGATGTCGGTAAACCCATGAATCATGAGCTAGCTGGTTTCACGACAGTTCATTTCACTACATAATCATATCAGGATACCCGAAATCCGATACGATATACCTGATATATATAATCTTTCGGACTCCTGAAATCCCAGATGTATCGCCAGTAACATTAATGGCTTCATTTGGTTCATAACCATTCTGATGAATTAGATCTGCAAATTTCTTAACTGTTTGAATGTCTTAGTAGTACTCTGATCTCCCATGCCCAGTTAATGGGTTATTAAGAGCAAAATAAATGATCCCATGTAAAAAAAATCGGATATCCAAAGACCCAGAGTGAACAGGACTGGAAAGAGTACAATATAGTATTGCCCAGTACGCCATTTCCGAGCAGCATGCACATATCCCATCGTTACTTACTGTTTTTTTCAGTTTTTTTTTTTTTTTCTTATCATGCCGTGTTCTTTTCAAGGTCAAGAATCTCTGAGCAAATCAATGGAGCAAGTGGAAATCCGTATATATCTCACTATTGTCAATTTTTTAACCCCTAAGAAGTGCAACAAAAGAGCCAGAGATGGAAATGAGTATTTGAAGCAGAGACAGACGAGGGAGCTGGATCTGAAGAATTAGTAAGAATTAGTACTGTTTGTTCAACTGAAACCCTAAAAAGCCTCCTTTGCCTGATTTGTTTGCTGAGCCATTTACTGCAAGTGCAAGCTTCTGTTAATGGAAATCGTGGGGCGTGATTTACCCATCACGGGGGTGAGATCAGATATCCATGCAGATGAGAGAGTAAACGGAGGAAGATTCCAAAAGCTGGCTTGGGAAACGAGTTCTGAGTGTTTATCAGGGTGGATGATCTGGGTCTTTCTCTTGTCCGAGGAGGAAAAAGAAGGCCTTGGAATTACGCAGATGCAGGCAGTAAAGTAATAAATTAATGGCAGAGGGTGTTGAAAACTTGAACCGAGTTAAAAAACGAAGTCGGCCGGTTGAGAAAAAGAGAGAAGAAAAGGATAAAAGAAGGAAGAAAGCAGAGAGGAATTTAATGAGGGTGCCCACTGGCCAGAGTGACTGGCATAACTTAACTGAGCAGCTTGACTGAGCGACAGACATGTCTCTTGAGAGACAAATAAATAAATTAATGGCGAGCTACTCAACCAGAAATGGATTTGAATGAGTTTATTTTTTATCTTTTTTTTTTCGAACTGTACGGCTGACAAAGATGGTCAACTCTGCTCGGTTCTTCTCCATAATCTCCTTTTTAATGGACCTAATCTTGATGAGGAAATGATCGAACAGAAAGACGTTTAATGACCCGTTAATAAATCTGCTCCAGTCAAGTTTCAGAGTACTACAAGTTCAATCCTTGTTTAAGACAGTATAAAAGACCAGTTAGCTAGCAAATCTCCGCTCGTGGAGCAGTAATGGCGGTTCCATATTTCTGAATCTTTTGCTGCCATCAAATTATAAAACTATTTTTGAAAGGCCAGAAATTAACTTCATTTCCCCGGAAATTCGATCTTCCAGATGTTATTATTCTACAGAGTGACCCGTTGCATTAACTACTGCAACGCGGCTCCATCTACAATAACCCATCGTTGCTGCTGCAGCTCCGCACTGTATCATGTAAGCCCAATGGCTGTACGCAGAGATACCAAATATATTTAAATATTTTCGTCATTCTGGATGCTTCAAACCCGTCAAAGCCAGGCTCTATCTTCTTCACTGGCAAATGTTGGCTACATTACTTCTGGGTATCTATAAATTCCCCCAACAAAAGATGGGTTACTCCATTCTTCAGTGTTCCAGCCGTCATTAAAAATGACAAAACTGAAGAGTAAATCTAAATGACGCAAGAAGAAGAAAATCATCAGAAATGCGTGCCTCCAATGAAAAAAGCACCATTTACGAAAAAACTCGTCCAGGAATTAACACTAGTACAGCTAAATTCTGAGTTCTATTCGGATTCAATAAAATACGGAAAAGGGGATGAACGTCTCAGGGGAAGACAATGTCGTAGCCCTAGATGGCTCAGGGATCAAGACAGGTTGGAGAGAAGCATTAAATGCTGCTGAGTGGTGATACAGACATGAGACATGCAGTGATCAGTGTTCCTTCTTCTTCTTTTTACTCTTGACGTTTTTCATTACTTCTCTCTGCTTTTGAAAACTTTTCTGCAGTTCCTTTACTTTATCTCTGTCCAACGTCTCGTCTGAACATCCGCGGAAGAGGGGGAAAAGCTGGGAAATCATTTTGTAATCCATTGCTTTATGATTGAAGGGGAGAAAGAAGGAGAGAGGAGGAGAGAAATTCCTTTTCTCTGCTTTTTGCTTTGGTTTGCTTTTCCGGGTTTGGGTGACAGAAAAGGAAGGCCATGATAGCCTTATGATGGGCATAATCTCTGTGACTTCACTTTTCTTGCCAGCCCGGGCAGCGGGCAGGGCCCTCGAGATTTCACATCCCTGCACTGCTGCACCCTGTGGCACTGGTGTCCTCTCTTCTTTCTTTTTTTCTTTTTTTTTTTTTTTTTCAAATTGCCCGTGCTGCCCGGAAGTTCGCGCACTTAGACGGCCTGCTGACACGTTCCCCACGAACGTCGCTGCCCGGCATTTAATGCAGGCTCTCTCTTTCTCTCTCAACGAGAGATTGAATCTTGACCTTCTCACTCCTGCCCCCTTCTGCATGCGTTTATGTAAGAGCTCATGCACAAATCAAAACCCTAATTAGGGTTTTGATTATGGGAGAGAGTTTGATTAGGAGACTTAATTACCTCCAAATTGGAATTTAACTTGAAAGTGATCTTATTATTATTGTCTAAACCAACTTTAATCATAATTAGTTATAAGATTATTTAATAACCTTTATGTTGGAATCTACAAATATGAAAGTGCTCTTAGAAGGGAATTAGAAAGAGAGAGAGAGAGAGAGCAAACTAAAAAACATTTGAATTAGAATCAAGTTCAAAATAATTGATGTGCATCAATTAAAGTCGGTTCGAGCTGTTGTACATATTATGCATGGTTCACCGATCAAACATTAAAAATTTGTTCAAGTTCAACTGATCTCGATCAGTTCATCTAACACCAATAGACCAACCTAGACTCAAAAAAAAAAAAAAAAATTGGAAAGAACCGACTTAAACGGCCTATTCCAAGATGAGTTTGAACCGAAACAAATTGATTTTACTAAGTGAAACTTATTCAGATGGAGCTAGAACAAGTCCGGAATCAAGTCATTGGTTCAATGAGACATGTTTTATTGTATCAGCATCTAGTATATATATCCTACGTGCATAATACATAGGGTTAAGATTAATGAATACTTGCACAGATTGAAATAGTAGATCAATTGACAAGAATTAGCTTTTTCACTCTCAGACCTGTGACATCTCTTTAGTGAAAGCTCTGATTCATGTCCCAAAGTTAACTTCATTTTTATCCTTTTTTTATGTATCTTACCTCCACACACATGACCTTTTACTTCCTTTTGATTTGACTTGACAGAGAATACGCCGATGACTGTGAACAATACATAAAATCACAGATGATGTAAAGGGAGAAGAGAGTGAAAGGGAGAGAACTTTAATTTCAGTCGTCTAAGATGAAACTGGACAATCACCAAATAGCCATAGACGGGCAGGAGGTGGGAGTTTACCCAATTTGTCTTGTAGAAGACCTTGTCTCTCTCACTCGTCTTTATGCCGGATTTACATTTGTAAAGACGAGAGACACTGTTGCAAATCAAGCTGGCTTTATGCGAAGAAAAGGCAATCACTCACCACCTTCTGCCAAACCCTCTTAAATAAAAACTGTTTGTAACACAAGAATGACAACTCCCCCCCTTCTCCATTTGAGGACCACAGCCCCAAATGGATGAAATTAATCAGACTCCTTCATTTCCAAATTGCTCTGTCAGTCTTGGTAGGAAAAAGTGACCTTTCATGTTCTTGATAGGTGTTGAATCCCATACCCAAAAATCCAAATTATCGATCCGTAGGGGTTTGTTTCAAAAACCCAGGAAAAAAATGAGAATTTAACCATTATTATTCCCAAAAAATGGTTAAGAATAATAATGATCAAATTCTCCTTTTTTTTTCCTGGTCTTTTCTTTTCCATGGAGTTCCAACCAGACCCTAATACTCCTGTAGAAAGAATCAAGTTTCAGAGTCATGTCTCAATTACATGAAATTAAGTTAGGGTCGTTCATTCATGCAGTTTACCAGTTTCCTCAAATTCAGTGAGCTACCATCAATTGAACTCTGAGCCATGTCTTAGTATTAAATGGAAGCAGAGTCTCCAACCCCCTTGAGGAAAAGGGAATCCCCCCTCTCCTCCAAATAAAATAAAATAAAATACACATACACATACACGTATTAAATATGTAGAGCAAAAACTTGAATGACAAATACAGACTTTTGTGAGTGGCAACTGATAAGAACAGTTGGTTTGTCAATTCATACATCCCCATATGGGGGAGAAATGGAGACAAGGTTCATGGGTGTAGTTCATACTTGTTAGAGAAGAGGAGAGGTGGACATGGTACCTACCACACGTGTGGACATCATTCAAAGGCTGTCAATGAATGAACCCTATCCCCGTGACAGCCTCAGAAGGATGGGTCTCTTTCCATCCTCTCTACCAGTACTACATCCAAGATCTGGAATGAGAGGTTTGGTGGGGATGGGAATAAAATTGACCCATCTGTGTATTCCCCCCCCTGCATTCAACTGATCCCAATTGCTCAAGCAGCATGAGCTTTCCCTTTCCCTGAATTGAATTTTTTACCTGGACTATACAACAAGGCAGTTTATTCAGATGTAAATATGGTTTCCTATCTTGAAATTGGGGACCAACTCGAGCTCTCGAAATTTTTTAATCAACAAGGTGGATTGGGTTGCCCGAGATCAAAGGATGGACTTAACTAGGGTGTCACCCTAAATAGAAGGGACGATTCCCCCTTCAACCTATATGTTCTCCTCTAGGGTCTGTTCGGAACCCTAAGGAAAAAAAAAGAAAAGAAAATGAGAATTTGATCATTATCTCATTTTTATTAACTAATTTTTTAATAATAATGGTCAAATTCTTTTTTTTTTCTCTTCTTTTCTAGGAGTTCCAAACAGACCCGTAAAGGCTAACCAACTCCTTCTCTAAACCCTGGAGTCGAAAAACAATGGTATTATGACTCAAATTGGGACCTTGCCCTGATGAAAGCCAGATCAATTCACTTTCCCCAAATCCAAATGCTGATCCTGAGGCCCAAGGACAAATCAAGAGGACTCACAAGAAATAAAAGAGACTAGTTTGAAGCTAGCCTGACTCACCCTTTCACTAGGAACCAGAGCTTCAATCGCTGTGATTCCAGATTTTCCAAACTTCGTCCTAATATAAGATGAAATCAAGGTCATCCATTGTATAAGATCAAAATAAATAGACAGTCACATGAGTAAAAAAATGAATTGAATAAAAATCTTGTTTCTTCCTTTCCCCTTGTTTTAAATCCAGTAAAGGATAAAAACGAAAGAAAATAAAGCAAGTGATGTTGTTGTCAAATTAGCAGAGATACCAAACATGGGTGGCAGCCACCTTTGAGGGATGTTGCAGAAAGAGGAAGCATATCGAAATCCGAGTTGCTTCCATCGAATCCTGAGGAAATTTTTTTCAAAAGTGGGTCCCTTTTAATTGAATGGTGATGTCTGTAAATCATTGCACCAAGAATGGTTTCATACATAGCTTTTAGAAGCCTGCTTGGCCCACCTATCAAAAGAAAGGCCCCTGCAAGACACAAGTCGCAATTCCCAAAAGTGGCAGAATACTTTAGAAAAAATAATTGTTTTGCATTAGTCCTGATCCAATATTCGATCTGTCTTAACCTCTTCAAAAGAGGAAAACGACTATGGTTTCATGAGCCACCTCAGATTTTCTGACTCAGCTCAGCTCAGTTCGAGGAGTCGGGATCAGACTCACCAACTCTCTCCAACTCGGAAAATTAAGTTTCGAGTCAGGTACAATCACCTCAGTATAGCTCAGCTGTAAAGCCCTTTTATTATTTTTTCCTTTGTTGCTTTTGCATTTAGGCCTTTTGGTATAAAAAAGCCGGTTAAAAAAAATAAAAAACTTCAACTGTCTCGTCCTTGCCATGAAAAAAGCCAGACACAAGACGTCTTTCCTGGTTTTGAACATCTTTACTTCAGAAGGCAGAAAAATAATTTGAAAAAGTCAATTGAAATGGGCGATTGGCCCAACCATACTTACGGATATCTTTAATCACCAAATCTGTCCCTGGCTGTCGTCTTGATCTCCAGCCATTGAAATTCTGACAGAAAAACAAAGGAATGAAAACTACACTTGTACTGACACTAAGTAAAAAATTGTCAACTTTATTTTCTGTCCCTATCTTTTGACGTTTTTTACTGTTATTAATAGGTTCCACTGTTAATAATCGTAAGAACTGTTCCACCAAACCAAAGAGATGAGAATCTTTTACTGCAAGAAATGTTCATCCCGGTTAGAAGTCCATTTCAAGTCCTGTTCCGCCCAGGGCACTGATGTAACTCGCACCAGAAAAGGAATTTTAATGTAGATAATTTGAGTTTCGAGTTCCCATTCCCAAACTGTTGTACATCCTGCTGAAGACTGAAATTTGCGAAAGTTGAGGGGAGAAGAGGAAACCTGAAACTGTTATTTTTGTGCTGTGAAAATGATGTGCAACATTCTGGGGATCTTCCATGGTAGAATCAACAATCAGTTTAACACGCCCAACGATGCCCTGTTGATGAATAGTTCCCTTCTCCATGGGCACCAAGCGTGTCAGGCAGATTCAGACGCATCCATTACCAGAATCAAAGCAGCATCACTTCACGACATGGGACCGAGCATTAACAGCAGGGACTGTAGCTTTCTTTTCCTTTTCCTTTTTTTGGAGTCCTAAAAACTTTTATGGGTCAGAACAGTGAAAGGTGCCCATGTTGCAGAAGATGATAGAATATACTCACCTGTCGTAAGACTGTTCAGAAACCGACCTGACGAGATAGTTTCAACCAAGTCCAGATCCAAGGGGCTCTCGGATAGCACCTTTAAGATGGGGTACCCCAGAAGCAAAGCCATGTTTTCCGGCACTAAATGGGTCACATGTGGCCAACAGTCCCGCCTTTGTCAGATGTAACCTCTTCAAGGGCCATATTTGTGTCTCCGGCGGTCCCTATCTCTATGTCCATTAAGAAAATTTCTCTCATTTGGCAGTAACAAGCTATCCAAAGTGAAGGTTGCCATCATTGATGAAAAGCATCTATGCTTGGTTAAGAGGGAGGAAGACTTCAGTGCCAACTGAATATAAGTCCAAACCATAAGACTGGGTAAGCAAGTCGTGTTTGATCAGAAAGTGTCAACAAGCCACATCGCTGTTCTATTGATATATTGGATGGATTAAAGGCAGAGAAGTATATCCCACTGTAGCAGTTTATTCATTGTACATATTGACGGTGACTCTTGGTGAGTAAGTGACTGAGAACAATGCAGAATTGGGCCTTACCTAGCGGCAATGAATCAGTTTCGGCAGAAGTAGCAGTGGATACCAGCGGCTGAGCATGAGAACCAAACAAATAGGCCTTTCTGGGGCACAAAACTTGCAGAAGAATCAATGGAAGATATGTCCAACTCTTAAAGCATTAATGAAGGAAAGGTCACGACTTTGGTTTATGTACGCATAGACTTTGCCATTTAGGAACGGAAAGCAGAGTAGCGAAGTTAAAACCTTTTTCAACTTTCACTGTTAGTATTCCAAATAAATAACATGCAAATGAATGCACTGACTACTCTGGGGAACACTTCAAACCAAACCCTCTTGTAAGTACCACTTGGAGAACTCTACATCCACAAAAGAACTTATTTTGGACCCGAGAGTAATTTATGGGCAAGCAAACTTCTATGATAAAACACTTGCTAAACACAAGTTCCAGCAGAGAAAATCCAAATCAAGAGCCTGAAAAGATTATTATATCAGATGCGGCTTTTGCAAGTAGATATACTGGACAACGATCCACAAAATTCAGTGCTAGAAGTAACAATAAAAGCCGGGGAAATTTCAAACAAGACTGTCCCTTGAACCACTATACATGCCATCATGAAAGCATTTGCAACAAACAGAACTTTCAAGTGTGAACATAACTGATACACCACCGAACTGATTTTGATGAAACTTTATATACAACAATCAAAGACATTAGCTCTGGGTGGACTATATCTTTGAACAGCATTTGGATTCTCCTGCATGACAGGAAAAGTGGATCATCCCCAAGATCAGTTCCAAAGGGACTAGCTCCCATCCAAACCCACTAGATGATGATTGATCCGATTCCATATAACAATTACCCCTTTTCTGCTTGCAGGCAAATTCGTCCAAAGTAATGGATCGCTGCATAACATTCCAATTAACAAGTTAACAACATCCTCGCTGCCTTGCACATGTCAAAACATCCACAAGCATCAGAGACATCTCATACCATGCATATTTCATAAATCATAATAAACCCTTTTATTCTAATGCTTCATGGACTTAAATCCCTCATGATCCAACTCACTGATCCTATTCTATTCTATTAACTGTTGAGCTTACAAGATAATGAAAACCCAAATGCAGAGTGTATCTGCTCAGATTAAACTATTATTTTCAGTAACATTTTCACTTAATTACTGCGACAAGATGGTATTCACATTATAGAAGAAATTTATCAAGCACTGCATGCTCCGGAATATGAATGACCGGCAAAAAGCAGGTGAAGCAAAAAGTTTGCCCCATACCAGGACTACCAAGAAAAGATTGTAATACACTAGCTCTTCCATTTGACTAAAAATAGTTCATATTTTTTGCCACTAAAGTTTTGACTATTGTACTATTGATCATTTTCTTAGATCAAAATATCATATTTGGAATCATCAATTTCACCCTTTCCACCACCTGTAACAAAAATCTATGACCGGCTCTAGAAGCTCTAAAGCAGTCGACTATACTAAAAGATATATCATCTGGGCCACACTGCCCACCATACCAACCAACCCAACAGCATGCTGCCAGACAGCAAAAACGAAAAATAACCAACTTTAATGAAAAAAGGAGAACAGTACACAAAAGGAAATTTATGAACATTACATTTGTAGGACAAACATATTAGTAATAATTTTATGAATGATCTGGGTGAAGTAATGGGTAGACAATTAACTAGAGCTCTTCGATTCATGGCCAACACATTCCATCACCTGAACACCTACTAAAAAGGGCTACCTGAGTAACCTCTCCTAACATGGGGAAATTCATCCAACACCCACTGGTTTCAGTTGCCACAGAATTTGCCCAGTCCCAACAAAGCCTATCTCATTGGTGATATCAGTTTTTGGAATTTTTTATAACAATTACTTTTTAACTAATGAAACAGTATACAAGAGTCCTGATGAGATTTGAACCCAAGACCATACAGAAGAACAGACATTGGTTTATCATCATAGTTGTCCTAACTATGTCATGGCTCACCCTTATTTGGTCATGGGTGTTTGTAAAATCTCTGTTCTAGTCCCAGAATGAAATTGAAGGTCATGAGAATGTCAAAGAACACTGACTGTGATGAATGAAATTTGTTAAACCCTTGGAATGAAGCTACTAATGTACTTTTCCGGTGACCTTGTTGAATCTACTGAAGAACCTTTTTTTTTTTAAAATTGTAATCTAGTGAAGAACCTTGCTCCTTAAGCTATGCTAAACAGTTTAAATATTTATTTATGAATATTGGTTACCAACTAACACGTAATATACTGCAAATGCCTGCTAGATTTGAACCCAAGACCTAAGATAAAGAAAACCATAATGGGACTATCGTGCAATTGAGATAAAAAAGCAAAATAGTCAACTCCAAAACAGTCAGGGCAGTATTTTGCAACATTGGATCCTGAGTTCCAGTTGTGAATACAGACACTTTCAGCATAAAAAAAAGGTAAACAAAACAACGATGAAATACAGTTCAAGCAGCTACATTAGCAACTGAGACAGAGAACAAAGAAGGCCTACCCTGTTCCAACTGGTATCACAACAAACCAAAGTCCATCTAATTTTGTTTAGTGGCCCTTATGTGTTACTTTTCTCTTTTTCTGAGAAACACATATATGTGTTCTTGAAGAGTTCATGAGTATATGCTTTTCACATATTGGGCCAGGTTCTATATTTAGGCATGGACATGAGGGGAGTGTTGATGAGAAAAGAGGCCCATCGTTCTATGGCTGTACATATGCTCCCAAATCTGCAAAACCACAAAAATATAGTTGGTAGATAAAACTGGAATAGGATTAACCCAGCCACCACTTTCCCTACACTAAGAAATTCCTAGTTTTCAAGTTCATAAAAGAAGAACTTGAAATTTAAGATGTTTTGTAACTAGCAATAGCAAACATAAGAGAAGAAGAACATTAAGAAATTATTTGTAAAAACTTGAAATCGAGTAGAAGGAAGAGAGAAATTGAGAAGAGGGAAGAGAGGAGCAAAGAATTTGAGAGAGAGACGTCTAATCCAGTATGATCCCCAGTCCTTTTTATTAAGTGAGATCAATAAATTACAATAGTACCCCTCTATACTTACAACTAACTTAACACCTTATATCTCCTACATTACATATCCAAAATACATGAAAATAAAACCACAGATACAATTAAAGATGCTGAACAAGATGATGTAAGATGTAAGAATTACAGCGGTGTGAAATGACCAAAATACCCTTCTGATCATTTGTTAACATCATTCTTAACAAAGAGAAAGAGAAAGAAAGCTGTTCCACCAACTAAAAAGAAACTTTCTATTAACTCCTCAAAAACTGATGCCAAGTTATAGCTAATTCCCCATAAACTGTAAAATAACCATAGGCTTGCCAAAATAAGTTACATCGCCACAATGGAATCTTCTTAGGACTTGCAAGGTGGACTTGTAAAAGCTTGTAGATCACTTCATTTAGAAGTACCAATTTTCAGTAGATCAGTGACAGGTTCTACCCTTGAGTTAAAGTCTGCTAGAAATCTTCTACAAAAACAAGCAAGGCCATGAAAATATTGTACATCATGAATGTTGTAAGGACTAGCTAATCAATAATTGCTTCAACCTTAGCTTCATTTGGCTTTAATCCTTGTCGTGAAACTTCAAAACCCAAGAAGGTAACTTGATAAGTGATCAAAGAACACTTCATAAAGTTTGTATAAAGCCTCTCCTTCTCAAGGGTATGTACTACCTCCTGAATGATAACGATATGTAGATCAGTCAGAGTGTAAACAAAAATACCATCTAAATATACAGCTAAAACTTGCCTACTAAAAAGTAGCACCTAATTCATCACCTGTTTACAAGTACTATGTACATTGGGAAGCCCAAAAGGTGTCCCTAACCATTGATATAGCCCATCTCTTGTTTTAAAAACTGTTTTCCACTACTCACCAAGTCATATTCTGATTTAATGAACCACTTTTATAAATTTTGGAGACAACTATACACCATTGAGTTGATCTACCAAATCATCCAATTAGAATTGGAAAGCAGAACTTGATGGTAATCTGATTTACTGCTGAGCTGATAAAACACAAACACCAAGTGTTATCTGTCCTGGAATAGCACAAGGACTGGTACTTTCCCATACAGAACCTTTCAAAATTAGCACTTCTACATGTTTTTTTAGCTCTTCATGCTCTCTAGGAGACATTTCGTGATGTGGATGATTGGGGAAGCTAGTTCCAAGTATGAGATCAATATTATACTGTACCTCTCTCATAAGTGGAAGTCCAAAGGGTAAATCATTAATAGTCTCTTGAACTCTTCAAGTAGAAGCTTAACATGTTCTTGAGTATTACTTTCAGCTTGTTGTCCATTATGGTGACCAAGAGAAATAAAAGCAAAAAACTTTAGGCCCCTTAGTAGGCAAAAGAATTAGTTTTTGCCCACCAACAATGAATGAATAAACGTTTCTCTTGCCATTGTGCATTACCTTTCCATCATACTACCTGGACCGTTTCCTGGCATGTCCCAATTGGTTGCAGCTCTTTGGAAATGTCTCTGGAAATGTCTCTGGCCACATTCTCAACAAGGTGGGGTCAGATCATTGGCCAATCATGGTGACCACTTCTTTTGAGAAATGGGGACCTTCTCCCTTCCATTTCGAAAACTCATGGCTATCTGCAAAAAAAACTGATGCTCTTATTGATGGTTGGTGGTCGGAAGGCCCAAGTCTGGGCAGACAAGAATGGGCTTTTCCTCTGAAGCTCTGATACTTAAAAGGTAAAATCAAGGAATAGGCCACTTGCCACCGTACTGCTCTGGTTGCCAAGAAGACTTCTCTCCTTTCTCAGATTGTAGACTTGGACCTTGCGGAAGAACAAATGTTCTTAACTCCGGAGGAATTTTCTTCCTGAGTTTCTCTCAACTCTAATCTCAATTCTATCCTGCATCAAGCGACGATCCGTTGGAAGCAACGTGCCAGGTTTAAATGGCTGAAGAAGGGAGATGCAAATACAAAATTCTTTCATGTCGTGGCATCGGCAAAACGTAGGTCTAATCGAATTACCTCATTATGTATTAATAATGAGGTAATGTCGTGTCGGACCTCGATTACTAATGTATTGCTTAAGTTTTTTATAGACCTATAATCGGAGGAATGTTTCAATAGGCCTAAACTTCAACACATTAGCTTCTCTCGTCTCTCTCCTGCCGCCACATCTCTATTAGAGCTACCTTTCTCAGGCGGGGAAATTGAGCGTGCCGTTTTAGGCATGGAAAGTGATAGGGCGTCGGGCCCTGATGGTTTTAATGGAGATTTTCTAAAAATATTTTGGCCCCGGCTCAAGGAGGATATCTTAGCAATGATTCACGGCTTCTTCAGAAATGGTGTCACCTTTCGCAGTATCAACGCATCTTTCATTGCCTTGGTTCCAAAGAAAGTTAGTGTTGAGAAGCCGGTGGATTTCCGACCAATCAATCTCGTCACAAGCGTTTACAAAATCATTGCTAGAATTTTGGCTCACCGTTTAAAAGTTCTTCTTCCAACCGTCATACACAGAGGGCAAGGAGCTTTCCTCAAAGGAAGAGAAATTTTGGATTCTACTATAGTTGCACATGAGCTTATCGATCATTTCCGACGTAACAAAGAACCCAAAATTGCTTTGAAACTTGATTTAGAAATGGCCTTTGATAGAGTCAATTGGGTCTTGCTCGATGAAATCATGGAAAAAATGGGTTTTGGCGAAAAATAGAGATTTTGGATCAGAAGTTGTGTGGGCTCGACCTCCTATTCTCTCCTCCTAAATGACTCAGTCTGTGGGTATTTCAAAGGGACTAGAGGAATTAGACAAGTTGATCCGCTCTCTCCACTTCTTTTCAATATGGTTGGTGAATTTCTCTCTACTATGTTTTACTCGGCAATCAATCTTGGGTGGCTTCCTCCTACTAGTACACAAGAAGCCCTTAATATTCTCATCCTTTAGTATGCAGATGATACTATCATATTTGGAATCGGTAACACTGAGGGTGTCAGAAAGATCAAAGCGGTTTTGGGTCTCTTCGAGTTAGCATCAGGTCAGAAAGTCAACTGGGAAAAGACCACTCTCATGGGTTTTAATGTTAGCCCTAAGCTCCTTGCAAAGATGGCAAGTATATTCAGTTGTACAACAAGCCACTTACCGAAAACCTATCTTAGCCTGCCATTATTCAATGGCCGCATCTGCAAAAGTCTTTGGAATCCGATGGTTGAGAAAATTGAATCCCAGCTAGTAACCTGGAAAGGACGTTTTACTTAGTAAGGCAGGGAGGCTCATCCTTCTCAAGTCTTGTATTGCAGGTATTCCAAATTATGCACTATCTTTTATGGCTTGTCCTTCATCCACATGTAAGACTATGGATAAGCTCAAAAGAAGATTTCTATAGAGAGGATCGAGTGATGATTTTAAATATCATCTGGTCAGATGGGATAATATCTACTTGCCAAAAAATATGGGTGGCCTGGGGATTCGGAAATCCAAGGATATGAACCAAGCACTGCTCCTTAAATGGTTATGGAAAATTAATATTCACTCCTCAAATCTTTGGAAGGAAATGGTTATCGCAAAGCTTGGTGGGATCACTCATTGGTGGATGTCAGGGGGTAATCGGAGAGGTTTATCTTCAATTTGGAGAGCGCTATACCTACTTCTTCCAAAATTTTCTTCTGGCAGTAGATTCTATATTGGAAATGGTAGATCTCTCAAATTTTGGGATGATCTATGGATGGGGCAGGAACCGCTACAGAATGCCTTCAGAAGCCTGTTTCTCCTCTCTACCCGCAGAGATATATTAGTAGCCGATGTTTTTGAAGAGGGTGGTATAAACCTCCATCCTAGAAGAGGTCTTTCGGATACAGAACCGTTGGAGGCCAGTCGATTGATGGACTCTGTAATCTTGGTAAAAATTCGTCCTTTGGTGGTAGATAAACTCATTTGGTGGCCGGACAAAACAAGCACTTTCTCAGTATCATCTGCATTCGGATTCATCAATGGCTGGAATGCGTCTCAACAGGATCATGAGATCTATTTTGTATGACGTCTTTGTGCTCCTCCTAAGATTAAATTCTTCATGTGGAGTGTTTGTCACGGCAAGATTCTCTCGGCAGACGTGCTTAGAAGAAAAGGTCACCCCTCAATCGACCCCCTGTGTCCTTTTTGCAACATTGATGCCGAGTCCACAAGTCACATTCTGCTTCAATGCATATTCTCATGGAAGGTGTGGACATCCATTCTTAGCATGTTGGGGATGCAATTCTGCATGGCAGCTGATCTGCTCTCATTCAGTAAGTCGCTCCTCGGTACGTCCCTTCCTGGCCTCGGAAAGGTGATGCTCTCTGCTTGTGCTAGTTTCATCCCATGGGGTCTTTGGAATGAACGCAAATCATAGGAGGTTTGATGGTAAAAGTGAAGCAGTTGACCTGACCGGGTGGCAAACTGAGTGGTGGGGCATATTTCTTCTTGGCTCCTGATGAAGAAGTCATTCTCCTCTTTTGTGGGTACCCTTATCCATGAAAACTAGATTAATTTGGCTACGATGCACTCTAGGACAAAGGTCCCGATTATGCAGAAATGGATCCCTCCTGAACCTGGTTACCTTAAGTTGAACTTTGATGACTCTTCTCTTAGTAATCCCGAGATCTCTGGATTCGGAGGGGTTATTTCGAATCATTCAGGCAACCAACTTTTCTCATATGCCGGCCCTTTAGGAATCACCGACTCTACAGCTACAGAGCTTCATGGCCTTCTCAACGGGCTCCGCGTTTTCAGAGATAAGTGCATCGGTCCCCTTCAATATGGTCATTGGATGGTGCGAGTGTGCATCCTCTCCCCCATGGCACCATTGGGACACTTTTCGGAAGATTATTGAAATTACCTCAGTTTTATCTTGTATTTGGTCTCACATTCCGAGATCTGCAAATTCGGCAACCAATGTACTTGTTAAGCAGGGAGCTACCCTACAATCGCTGGTTATCAGGGATATGCTCCCTCTTTTGTAATTTCTATTGTTAATATAAATACATCTTTTAAATAAAAAAAAAACTTTCCATCATACTATCTATCGTGATCTTCTAAGTAAAAGGTGGCATGCATCCAAGAGAACAAAAACACATCATATGTTATCCTCATACTTCTAACTATGGCTAGTCATTTTGTAGGAACAGTCCTAGCATCAACACTCTTTCATACAAGATTTAATTTTTTCTATAGGACCTTATGTTCGATCTATAAGCACTAATGATCTCACAGCAACGCCCCACCCCCTCGGTGCCCACCCAAAAAAAAAAAAAAGAACTACTTGTGGCCTTTCTACCACAATGGATATATCAGCATCATTGAGTTTTCTCGAATATGTTACAGCTGGCCCTTATTGGTAAGATCTCCTTTGAAGAATCAAAATGAAATTGAAGACCATGAGAATGCCAGAGAACACTGGCGTAATTAATGAAATTTTTTATAACCTAGGAATGAAGCTCCAATGCACTTTTCCACTGACCTTGTTGATTCTATTAAGGAACCATTTTCCTCTTGCTAAACTAAACAATTGAAATACTTATTTACAAATGTTGGTTACAAACTAACATGGCATACTACAACCACCTGTCAGACTTGAAGTCAAGACCTGATATGAAGAAAACTTAATGGGAATATTGTGCAATTAAGCAATTAAAAAGCAATATAGTCAACTCCATGAAAAGTAAGGGCCATGCTAATAGATCATTTTGCAAACAATTGATAATGGAACTGGCTTCCATGTGTGAGATACTAGAAACATTTATTATAAAAATAAATAAATAGAACAATGATAAAATGCAGATCAAACAGCTAAATTAGCAACAGGAAACAGAGCAGGTCCTATCTAGTTCCAACACGGTATCAAAGCAAAACCAAGCTGATCTAATTTTGTTTGGTGGCCTGTTTTTGTGTTCAAAGTGGCTCATGTATATCTCCAGATGTTGGATCAGGCTGCTTATTTAAGCTTGGACATGAGGGAAGTGTTGGTGAGAAAAAAAAGTCCACCAATCTTTGGCTGTACATTTGCTCCACATCTCAAACTAGTTGTCTAATAGTGAGAGAAATCGTTGTATTAGAGGAAATCTCACATGTTATCATACTTAGCAAGATTTTGTGCTTATTACTTGAAAAAGACCTTCAAACATCAGCTAGTCACTCATATAGAAACCAGCCCAGCTTCGACACTCCCCTTTCATACAATAAGACATGGTTCAATTTTTTCTATATAAAATTATTTTATAAATAATTTCCCAGAGCCAAAATATTTGTGGCTATTGTACAGGCAAAATCCGTTTTTTGCAAGGAACTAGCCGACCCAACTGGTGGGTCAGTTCAGCTAATGAACCAGTCTGTAGGATCATCTTAATCATTGTTATCACTTCACACTTCAAACTTTGAACTAAAAACTAGTAGTTGCCAAAGGGAACACTTGATCTCATCACCCCTCGCCAATACAAGGGTGCCACTAGTCATCATGCTTCCCTGCTCCTTTGTACTGGTAAGATTATATCTGCTATTAAATCAAAACTGGTCATTAAACCATACCTATTCAACCAAAGCCAACCACACCCCCACTTTGACTGCTGGTCCTGTTTCAAAGAATTGGTGTGAATGGTTCAGGAGCTTTTCTTCCCAAACAACAGGAAAAATATGTGATCAACTTTGACAGCTTTGACAAGCATTCATAGCTTCACACTAATTAAAGAGCGAACCTTGTTTTGTTTCACAAACAATGTAAAGGATATAAATCACATGGATCAGGGCTGGTGATGTAGCTTCCAGTTTCAACAAATTAAGTAGAATGGCATAGATATGCACTCTGATAATTTTGAATCCAAAATCAATCAGCTTTCATCAGTGATATGTAAAGGTCCAGAAGGATACTTAGTCATTGGTGTTACCACTACATCACATAGAGCCACGAGATTTAGTGATTTTTTAATAACCTAACAAAAATGATATTTGGTGTTCTTTGAAGTTTAATTATTAGGTGTCACAGTTTTTACATCCTTCATAAAAAAAAAAAAAAAAATATTAGGTGTCACAGTGATAACACTGACCTGAAGATTAAGCAAGTTCTATATGCAATATTACACAATGTGGTTAAAACATCAACCATGTCAGGTTTCAGCTTAAGAGAGTTTCAGAGAGGATCTTACCTAATCAACAATCAGGTTGAAGATTAAGGCAATGAAACAATTTCAACCTTTAAGTAGATGCACTTCTTCAATGAATTCAGAATGTGCCTTTTCAAGAAAAAATTTAAGTAGATGTAAGACCCAGATTTCTTTTTTTTTTAAGAAAATGAAAAAGAGATTTCATAAAGAAGAGAAATTTCATTAGAATCCCATGGGAGTAAAATGTCCAACAGAGAAAGGAAACTACGATCTAAAAGACTAGGCAGCACAATAGAGAATGAAATAAGCTAATCCATTGCAAAGGCAGATCCCACAACAAGGTCTTGCCACCAAATGTCAGTCCCAATGGGCCATGCACACTTTGAGGGTTGTGCATTCAGTGTTGTCATGGGAATACAACAGTTCTCAATCTATTGAAATGTTGACTTTTTAGAAAAGAAACATAATTCATTGACTTGATTTTTTTAAACAAATTCACTGACTTGATTATAACTAAATACAATGAGTCTCTATTATAATAGAAGAAACAAATAGAATCAAATTACAATTAAACTACTCAAATCTCAGTTACACCCGAAGTCTACCACCTAAAGATAAACCATAGAAGAATTAAACAATTGAACATAAATAGAAGACTAAAATAACTAAAATACTTTTAACTGAGAGACTACTATGATACTTCCTCCCATAAGACTCTTGTAAGATTCTGTCATATTAAAATTCTTTGTGAGATTTCTTTTTGTGAGAGTCATATAAGGCTCTTCCATACCTGCTCTTCAACATAAAAGATTTGCAATCCCAAAAGGGTTTTCTTCCCTGATGCCCAACTGATGACAATAACTACATCCTCTTCTACCAGAGGATTAAACAAGTCATCATCATATACCTTACAACCTTAGAGGTGGTTCATCAACTCCACCCTCGCGAAGCCATAATGTCCAAATGTGGCACTTACTACTTTTTTGGGGGGAATAATAACAAGGCAATAACTATAAAGTCTTGGACAACACCGGCCCCAGCCAATTGGACCAAGATTAGCTCCGAAACGATTGTCAAGTTTGAGCTCGTCCAACCATGGAGGTAACAACTCCAATGGGTAGGGAGACTGGATGGGTGCTATCGAGTATATTTCATAAACTTACTCATCCTAAATAAAAATTGGTGAGAAGTTTTTTCAATGATTCCACCTATTGATCCATTTTCCCCATCAAAGGTCCTGATGTTTCTTTCTCTCCAAATACACCATGAAATCAGTACCACATTAAGCATCAAACCTTTCTTACCCGCCCTCTAGTCTCAGGTGACCCAACCTAACTCGGGCAACCGGACCTGGATTTCACCGGGGCAATGTTAGGCCCTAAGTCCCGATAGCAAAACCCTGGATTGAACAAGAGAAATGGTTCGGTTTATGTGTATTCTAGAAACTTTTCATTTGTAAGATAGAAAATAAGTCTAGTTATACCAGTACCTATAAATAAAAATTTTAAAATAAGAAAAAGAATAAACAAGACCCACACGTGCTACTTTATGATAATGGTTTTGGAATACTAAATAAAGTCAAAAGCCGTTACAGGACCAAAAAGAATAGTTTCAAAACTCCTTTCTCTTCTTGGAAGACTTCGGAATCTAGTCCAGACTTCTTCGAAACAAATTTACTATGCAAAGAGAAGGATCTAATGATGATTCTAATGCCATGTAAAGTCTCTCCACAACTAAGAGACTTTTAGTACCCATAATCCTCAAGACTTAACATATTTACATAGAGCAAGTAACCTTTCATGGTGAATACACAAATAAAAGTAATTTCCGTGGTACCAACAACCTTGCTAAAATAACAACTCGGTTAAAGGATAAAAGACAAATAGACATTTTAGTTCTCCGAACACGTTGAAATTTCTACTTCCAACACATTCCCGAGTTCTCTTTTTTCGGGGCAAAGTTAGTCAGTAGAATCGAGAGACCAGAAAGTACAATAAGGATGAAACAAGAATTTCACAAAAAAATAAATAAATAAATAAAAAAGTTGACCCTCTAATTGCTCCAACAAACTAAACTTCTTTAGACAAGAGGCAGCTCGTATTTTAAGTAAACCACAATCTTATTAATTACTCACTTCGGGTCGCAAGCAAAGTGACTTCAAAAAAATTAACGAATAAACAGAAAAACAGTTCATTTCAACCACTGATACCATGCAGATGTAAATATTGAAAGTTAGGGTACTTACACTAAGTCGAGCGTCCAATAAAACCAGGGAATCGACACAGTAGCAACAGACGAGAAAAGCTGGGATCCCTGGAAGGCATAGAAACTATGGCTGTAAGGGATGATAGACCTGTGCTTCTATAGATCACTGAGCGTGTAGGGGCTTCCCTCCAATCCTTCCCCTAACTATGCCATGGACGAGCACCGGACTCTATAGTGACCGGGTCGGTGACGTTCAAATGGGAAAACGGACGAACAGTTTTACCGGGAAAGTTCATTTTTCCTTTTTGAAGTTTTTATTATTACAAGCGGGAAACCCGTGATATGCACCAAAAAAATAAATTAAACTTAAATCAAATAATTAATTTTATGACATTAAACTAATGTCGGGAATAGGAGGCGGGATCCAACGGGGATGGGGCGAGGACGGGGTTGAAGAATATTGAAACGGGACAGGGCTGTGGTTGGGAAACCAACCCGTTCGGGTTTTTTTGGTTCAGGGTTCGGTTCGGGATTTGACAAACCCATCCCGACCCGATCCGACTTTTTTAATGTTTAAAAATATCAACAAAATATAAATTAACTTGTTTAATAGATAGTTAATATATGTAAATTAAAATATATTTTAATAAAATATATAATAAATAAACCATATTAATTAAAAAGACGACTATAAGCAATATTTATGTGCAAAGGTATGAAACATGAAATATACAGGAATTAATTAATATTAATGTTAAAAATAATGTTAAAAAGTATTTAGAACTAGATTAGTGTAGATAAAAAATAGAAAACGGTAAAGAGAGAATATAAGAGAAGAGACGACGAAGAGATATGAGAGAGATCACGAGGAGGAGAGACAGCTCAAGGTTAGGGTTAGCTCTCTTCATCTCCGTTATTTATAATAAATTGAAATTTTATAAAATAACAAGTATACCATTGAACATAGGAGAGTATGAATAGAGTTTTTGTCCTAGAAAAAGATAAAGCTAAAAGGAAATTTACTCCAAATACATTTTTATGTGTCCCCCCTCGAGTTTGTACATAAACATAAAAAAACGCCCAATCTAAGTCTAAAGTGAAACTGTTTTAACCACCTTAGTGAATATGTATGCCAATTGATTATTTGATGGAATATAATGCTTGTTAGTGATTTCAACTTTAAATTTACCTTGAACAAAATGGCAATCAATCTCAATATATTTGGTAGTTTCATGAAAAACTTGATTTGTAAAAATATGGATGGCAATTAGATTGTTACAATAAAACTGCATATATGCCACCACAGAGAATCACAATTTGAGTAGCAATGGATCTCAATGACAATTGTAGAGCCTAATCAACGCCCTGTGTTGAGTCGGTATACGAATCGACCTTTGCGGTAAGGTTACCGTGGGGGTTGGAAGGGGGATGGGAAACCCCCCTCCCGGGGGTGCACAATATATTAATTGTTGTTTCATTAAGGGTAGTTTGAGAATTTTACTCTTGTATCGCGGTTGCCTAATTTCCTCTTTATATTAGGGATTTATCATTGAGGAGCATCAGTTGTGGCCGAGAGAAGTTAGAGAAAAATAAGACATGTAAGTGTGTGCAAAATCTCTTATGAACTATTTATTATTTATAGTGGATTACTGCAACAGTGGAAGACAGGATGTAGTCTAACTTTGAGTTAAACACGTATAAATCTTGTTGTGTTTGTTCCGTGTTTGTTTTTCTTTTATTATGCAATTATTATTATTACTTTCATTACTTTATAATTATGACGTCTGATTCCTTACGACTAATTGCATTAGTAATAGCTCAATATTATACATTTGCACTTGATTGTGCTACTGTATTTTGTTTTTTTATTTGCCACCTAATGAGATTGCTTCGAGCCATAGTGCAATTGGCAAAAGTTATGTTTCTATCATTATGAGATCCTGCCCAATTTGCCTTTGCAAAACTTTTTATACCAATATGTCTTTTGCATGATGGTCATTGTCTCGATTTTTTCTTAAGATATCACAAAATTCTTTCCAATGCTCACCAACGAGAAATATGAGATTGATGCATAACATCGAGTGACTAATAACATTCATAACAAATGAATTATCTGGTCTAGTGACACGAGTTTACCAATTAAACGCTGAAATATCTCTACATCTACTTTTTCACCCACTTCAACATATAGTTTTACACTGGGATATTTACTATTTTGACATTCATAAACCATTATAACTTAAATTATTTCATGATTACAGTCCGAATATGTTGAATTGTAAGACTTATATGATAATAAAATCGTATAAATGTATAATATGAAGTGTAATAACCCTCACAGTCATGGTTAATTTATTCTATATTTGCACAATTCTGCTAAGGTCCACATCACAGGTACCAAGATCGTTTTACCTGTGACAGGTGTATGTGGCAGAGCTAGAAGAAATAAGGGATTTAAATCAGAAAGTGTTTTTCTGCCAGTTATTAGGGAGAGTGGAGATTGGGGGAACGGGAAGAACCCTTGCAAAACCCTCTAGCCACCAAAGAAGAGAGGTGCGATTGCTGCACTAATGGACATCTGCTACCAGCGCTTCCCGAAAGTGAAGATCCGAGAGATGAAGGACGATTACTTGAAATTCGAGCTTCGGGAGACTGACGCGAGTATGGCGAACGCACTCCGCCGTGTGATGATCGCGGAGGTCCCAACCCTGGCAGTTGACCTCGTGGAGATCGAGGTCAACTCCTCTGTCCTGAACGACGAGTTTATCGCGCACCGACTTGGCCTCATCCCACTCTCCAGCGACAATGCTATGGAGATGCGGTTCGCCCGTGACTGCGACGCCTGTGATGGCGACGGTCAGTGCGAGTTCTGCTCCATCGAGTTTACTCTAAGCGCCCGTTGCACTGATGACCAGACGCTCGACGTTACCAGCGCCGAGCTCAGGAGCTCCGACCCCGCCTTGTGCTGCCCCGTTGATCAGATTCTTCGCCCGGGCGCTGATTCCAATGGATACGATGGTTCTGAGCAGAGGTTCCTCTGCACTCCTCTCTATTATTTTGTTTTCAGTTGGTAATTTTTAGCTTAGGTATTTGTACTGTCTCTTATTGTTAATTATCAAGGAATTAGGGTCTGTCATCGAAAGAATGGATTAGGGTTTGTTTGCGAAAGGAACTAAGTTGAGGTAGACCTATATGCTTTTTGAATGCTGTCTCATTTTCCAATACTTCACTTCTATTTGTTGTTTCACTTCTATTTGTTGTTTCATTATTTTTTTGCATTTCTGTCTTAACAGTTATCTCTTTTAGGCATGTCAGTATATGGCATTTTATTGCTCATTTTGGTTATGCTAAAACGTGGCAGAAACATTCCTCTTCTTAATCTTAATGGTACTATGCTAACTTTTTTGTATTTTGTCGATATCATCTGTCCTGTTCTGTCTTCTTTAGGGGAATAACAATAGTCAAACTACGTCGTGGTCAAGAATTGAGGTTAAGAGCGATTGCTAGAAAAGGAATTGGTAAGGACCATGCAAAATGGTCGCCTGCTGCCACTGTGACTTTCATGTATGAACCACAGATCCACATCAATGAGGATTTGATGGAAACTCTCACTTATGAGCAGAAGATGGAGTGGATTGAGAGTAGTCCGACAAAAGTTTTTGGCATTGACCCCAACACTCATCAGGTTTGCCAAAGCAATCTGTATTCTCATGTTTCTATCCATCATGGAGTTACTTCGTACGATGGGCTTTTGTGTTTCTTTTTTTTTCTTTTTGACTTTGGATGCTGTACTAGATGTAGGGATTTGTCCTTGGTATGTTTTTTTTTTTTATGATGCTTTCCCTTTTAATTTACTTCATTCTGTTTGGTTGACTTTCAACTGTTTTTTGCTATCTCTTCTTGATTGTTATGGGGGAAAAGATGGCTCAGTGAAACAAGTTCTCTATGATGTTAGGCCAGCACTGCTGCCTGTACTTGTATAGAGACCTCACTCATTCTTGCTTATCCGATGAGAAAGAGGAGAAGTAGTGGGGAAAGAAAGCTCTGAATGTTCCTTCTCTTCCTCTTAATCTTCTTACTTATTTATTTATAAAAATGTTCTGAAAGATATCATGAACTTGTCACACCTGTCGGACGTAAACCTAAGACCTGATTTTAAGAAGTGACTGCCTTTCTCAATCAAGTAAAATTTTCCTACAGATGGTGATCACATTTACATTTGTAATATTAATGAGCATTTGGCCTTACTAATGATATTTGCATCCTCCATGTAAAAAAATGAGTATTTACTTCCTACTATATAGACTGGTATTTGATTTGCAAAATCTGGAGTAACAAAAGATGACTTTGTGGAGCGTTGGTTTTTTATGCAGGCCAAGTTCTTTAAGTTGTTACTCTTTTGTATTTCAGTGTACACTATGATTTTTATCAATGTGTTATGCACCATTATGGTTGCAAAAAAAGAAAAAAAGAGAGAAAAAAGAAAGTTGAATGAGATACTTTCTGGCAAAATATGACAAGATGGTACTTAAGTTGTTTCAAAGTCCTTGTTCTACTGGATGATGTAAAGAGAAAGTTCTTTGAGAACAAGGCTTAGTAGTGTTGAATTTCTTTCGATGAACTGTGATTCAGTTTAGATTTAAAAAAAATGGAAGAAAAAAAAGAATGAAAAATGAAAGAAAATGATTGAAAGAATAATGAAACATTTAAGGAAGAAAGATCATACTAATTTTAGCTTGTTCATCTATTTTTGTGCCTTTAAGTTATTTTGGCATCTTCATTAACAACTTATTTTCAAACATTTTTTAGTTCTTTTAGGTCCCAATGTTCACTTTTGAACAGATAAAGAGGCGAGTCTCTTATGGTTTTATATTTTTTGATTCTTCATATTGAGTCCTGCAAAATCTTCAAAGCGGTGTTTTAAGTTCAGTAGGATTTTTTAGGAGTACTGTTTCCCTCTGTATCTGCATCTGCTGTTCGTTTGCCTTTTAAGATATAAAGTCACTTATAATTAATTAGTGATCTGTAAGCAAAAGAGAATACAAGAAATAGGAATGGACAATCTTATACTTTAATTTTTTCGTTTTTCTCTTAATAAAGCTTTTAACCTTGCCCAAAATGTTGTATAGAACTTTGAAATATCTGCAGGATGAAACTGATAATGGGCTATGGGTTATGCAATCTAGAATATTGTTGAATTGTATTCTATACATAACCAGTGCAAAATAAAAAAATAAAAAAAAATAATCTGCAACTCTTGGAATTTTCATGAACAGAGTTCTCTCTTGCATCATTGGTTTTGTCCTTCGATGTAACTAACTATGTCTATCACGAGAATCGATGTAAGAGATTTGAGTCCTCTGTCCCACAATAGAACTGTGATTGTTGGAAAAACAAAAGAGGCAACTGAATACTGGAAAGGACATCTAAAAATTTATTGGTTTTAAACAAATACATTAGCTCTTTATGCCCTGTACAGGAATTATAATTGAAGCAAATGAAAAAGATTTTAAGGATCTGAGTAGCATACATGTGTGTGTGTTTGTATACATTTGTAAATACGTCTTGTGCATGTTTTTATCTAATATTTGTGCTCGTGTGTATTTATGTAAATATGTTAAACCCTGTGTATATGTTGATCTAATCTTTGTGTGTGTGATCTCTTATTTCTTGTACATGTTTTGCTATAATATTTGCATACTTTTATTTCCTTTGAGATTATATTGAACCTGATCGTCAAGACCAGTGCTTGAGATTTAGACTAGAACAGTCTGGGCATTTTTCAGTTGCCCAGATGGTATTGTGAAAGAGGAAATCAAGGTTATTATTGTGCTCTCTCTCTCGCTCACTCTCTCTCTCTTGGGGCAAAGACACCCTCGACTACATTATGGATCGGTCATTTGTACCAATATGCACAGTGAAGATGTCATTGTGCTGATTTGAGATGCACTTATAGCTTCTCCTATATCTGCTAGTGATGTTCTCTTTCTTCAATCGTGTGCTTTATAAATTACAGGTGTCTTTTGATTAAAGGAATGATTATTTATTCTGCAATAATTAAATTGTAGGTAGTGGTGCTTGATCCGGAAGCCTATACTTATGATGACGAAGTGATTAAGAAGGCAGAAGCAATGGGAAAGCCTGGACTTGTTGAGATTTATGCCAAAGAAGACAGCTTTATCTTTACTGTGGAGTCAACTGGTGCAATTAAATCATCTCAACTCGTGATAAATGCAATTGAAATTCTGAAGCAAAAGCTAGATGCAGTTCGCTTGTCTGAGGACACAGAGGAGAGTCTTGACCAATTTCGCGAGCTTGGTGCTCACCTGGGTGGGGGAGGAAACTAAACCAATGATCAATAAACTTATAAGGGTATTGTAGGCTTTTTATTCCTTGTTCTGACTAGTTTCTTGATTCGTCACTGTGACTTGATTTACATTTGTGGAGTTCAAGTTCAGCAGACAAAAGGACTTTATGTTCCAAAACCTTGCTCATCAGAGTGTCCTCTCTTCTCTTATCCCTAAGCTCATTTTACAGAGAAAAGAACTAGAGTTGATAGTTGACCAGTAAAAAATTCTTCCATTACATAATTGCACGATGGAGCTTCTTTAAATACTGCAATAGCTGAATTTCAGAAACAGCTATAAAAAGCTTCAGCTCTTTCAGTTGGCAAATATACATCTAATTTTACTCTTACACCGAGATATTGTACTACCAGTGCAGTTTCGCAGACATTTTTCCAATACTCAAAAACAAATGGGAGTAATAAACAATTATTAGACATGAATTTTGCCTTTGTTTCAACAGAATGGATAAGTTTGGGAACATTAATCTTTAGATGCAGATTGGAAGATGAATACAGCTGTAAGAACTCCAACCAGTCCGGTGACTGCCAAAGCTACTGTAGGTAGCGGCGAAGTAACCCCAAAGTTCTGCAAAGTGAAAAATACAATCTTGAGAGCTTTCTTTTTTTCTTTTTCTCTAAGGCAATAAAAATGAAATAAAGTAATGTGAAATAAGAAGTGGGTGGGTCAATTTGGATTTTACAATAACCATAGGGTGTTGTTAAGGAACAATCTCACATAGATTAGTAAACACAAATATCTTGATTTTATTAGTTGAGAAAGAGGTTTTTTAAGTTAGCTAGTTATTTTGGATGAGCTTTGGACCTAACTTTCTCTCTCTCCCTTTCTCTTTCTAGCTTAGCCAAGACAAAAGAAAAAAATGGGTGTGATCTTCTTCTCTCATCCACTTTCTTTTATTTTCATTGTCTCTTTCCTATTTTTCAATTCTCTGATGTGATCTTCAGTCAGTGACATGTTGATGTATTATATTTAGAAGTCTAATTAGAGTATTTCTTCTTGAAAAGCTTTCATTCAAGCAGTCAGATTCCATGTTGAAAAAGAAGTTTGAAGAGTGTAATATAGATGAAAAACAAGTGCTGCCAAATTTAAATTATAAGCAGACATGGAAGGATGCTCCATTAAGTGCATTGAGTGTTTTTCATATTCACAAAAAAATGGAAGTTGCCCTGTGTGGAAAGTTATACCTCCAAAAGACCCTTTCCTGTGGCAATCTCCACAGTAATTGCAGACGCAAACCCAACCATAGCAAGCCGGCCTAGCCATACATCCAATCCACCACCCTCTTTAGCACTCTGCTCACACCTGATGGAGACAACAATTTCACGCTTTCTTTGTAGAGAAATTCTTGAAACCACTGAGGATGAAATAAATATCAGATACTTGCATAGTTAGTTCTGATGGATTTAGGATAAAGAAACAATCTCGTATCCATAAAGCCAAACACTCATCTGGCCTGCAGCCATACTTGGAATACTGCACTGTTCAAGTAAATTAAAATGTTGAATCACGAATGAAACTATTCTTCAAGGGATTCAGAGGTAGCCAAAACATACATCTGGTGTTGCAACCTTCTACAATGTTCAAGTAAATTAAATCTTGAATCACGAATTAAACTATTAGTACTCTTCAAGGAATTCAGTATCTCTGCCCGTTAGACAAGCTAACGGCTCTTTAAGCTCTTTCCCACCTTCTTAATAGAGATAACGGATAATACTTATCCCCTCAGATTTTTTCTTGTAAGATAGATATGTAATCTTAGGTGCGAGGTATTGAATGGAACTTGTAGAGGGTGCATGGATTGAAACATTGGTTGATGTGCCAGTAATCGGAAGTAAAGACAGATGAACGAGAGTGTGTCAGACGAAAGACGATCAAGGTGAGACTGAAGTGTAGTAAAGGAGAAAATAGACTCAACGAATTTAACATGGTGTGACACATAAAAATGAGAGACAGTGGGTTGAAGACATAAATAGGTACTTTGAGTGTTAGAGTACCCAAGAAAGACATATGGAAAAGAACGTGGAGTGAGTTTATGGGAAGAGTATAACATGAGCCACGGATAACAAAGGCAACCAAAACTTCGGAATTTAGAGTAGTTAGGAGAAATGACAAACAGTTAGGCATATGGTAAAATAAGATTAAACATCCGATAATACTTATTCGTAATCTCAAATCACCTCTAAGTGCTCTGTAACTCAGTCCTATTAGTAAAAGCACTCAATCCTCAGCAATCCAGTATGAGTGTATTCCGTATATTACACCTCACACGATAAAATAAAGATTCAACTTGCTCTCGAGGGCAACCAATTCCCTTCTATTTCTTATGAACTACACTAGATTGCAGTTCAAACTTCCAAAATTACTGCAATTTAAAGGGACAACAAAAGATGCAACTGAATGAAAAGCAGCGTACGAAACTGTGCAGCAAGAAAGAAGCAACAAGGGAAGCGCCGATTATAATGATAAAGTCTTATCCATTCCCAAAAATTATAAGAAAATCAGTGGAGCGGACTTACAGAGTGGAGAGCCTTGGCGGAAAGAAGAAGCAATTCTTGGGTGCGCGGAGGTTTTATACCTCGGGATAGCTCGGGAGGGACTCGCTCTGGCCACATTGCAATCTGAGTAAAACAAAGACGGAAAAATAGTTGAATGAAGATTCCCAAATCCCAAACAAATTGACAGAGTGAGGGGGCACCTATAAATGAAAAGGCCAGAGCTGCGGATGCATGAGCTTGGGCCATGGCTGCTCTGTCTTCTGAAGAAATTGCAACCAAGCCCTCTTCAGTCTTATCTATTCTTCTATCTCTTTCAGGCTTCTGCTCTCCTCATCCCCGCAGCGACAGCCAGAAAATGTCTTAAAAGGATATTACATTAATACCCTCACTTATTGACAAGTGTTACCCTGTAATTTAAATGAAAAGCCCAGAGCTGCGGATGCATGTGCTGTGAAATGTGTCTTTTCGCGGCTGAAATCCTGAGATTGGCTCGTTCGGTCGTAACTCCCGCGATGGAACATTACGAATTAACGAGTATTGTCGTTGGTGTTCACTCATTGTCAATTGTCATTTACTCAATCCGTCGGTGATCGGTCTCCTTTGTTCGGAACATGGCTTCAGGAACGCGTCGGACATCAGCCGCCTCTCTCATCCCCTTCCGCTGCTCATGCCCAAAATATCTAGGTTTGTTCTCCAGTTTTTAGTTTCTAGGTTTTTTTCCCGGTTTTTATTAAATGTGGTTTGTTGAGTTTAACTTGGAGGCACTCTTATTGATTTTTATTAGATGCTTCTGCTAAATTGTTTTATTCAATTGATTATTTTATCCGATTCGGTTCAATATCATTCTTTGCCAATTCTCCGATCCTGTGGTCAAGATATCTCTCTAGCCTATACAGCAAACAACGACGCCGCTGAGAAAGGCGCGCAGCTGACTGTTTTGCCTGTAAATATAATATTAAGCCGAAAGTTTCCCATAACACTGTTGCTTATGTTAATGTGGAGTTAATCTTTCCTATTTAAGTTAGGAAATGTGGTATTGTTCTTGTTCAAATGAGAACCTCTAGAACTACGCTGAAAATGTCGAAGAGAGGGACGGATCTTCCTCTCTGCCGATGTTAATACAGGTGCTCGTTGGTACTGATCTGTGATTTGTTGGCGTGTCATTCTTAATGTCATCTTTCTGCAAGTGTAGTGTTTAATCTGCCAGCCTTGCTTGTGCTCTGCAGTAAGTAATCTTGTTCCAGCACATGTATAGAAATACTTCACTTTTTCACTAGATGAATCATTCTTAATTGGTCTGTTGGTAAGAGATCCACTATGATTCTAACCTTTTCCAGCACATTTATAAATATACTTCACTTTTTCACATAGATGAATCATTCTTAATTGTTTTTTTGGTAAGAGATCGCTATCATTCTAAACTTTTTTTTTTTTTTTTGGATGATGACAAGAACTGTCTTTTTAACTTCACTCAAAGTCTTAACTGAAAGATTTTCTGTATCATTTAAAAAAAAGGAAGATCCTTCTGTACTGCTGATATTGTTATTGATTTCAGCTCAATCCTCTATGGGTAGATGTACTCCTTGAAGATCCAAAAAACTTACTAGTTCTACATCAACTTACCTAATCTTGATCTTGAGATTTTCTAGCATTCATGTGAGGGAACCAATTGTAAAAAAGATCCAGGAGGAATGAAAGAAGGTTGGAGATCATCTTGATCAGAGATTGAGAGTGGGAGTTGAATTCTATGAGAGATTTCATCTGAATTGTTCCTTAGCAGTTTGGTGGTAGAGCAGTGAGCTCTTAATTGACTGGTCATTTGGTTCAAGGAAACAGCTGTGCTACATCTTTCATTGTGAAGCCTGTCAAAAGTAGGGTGCTCCAAAAGTGGTAAAAAGTTCTCCTCTTCTTAAGAAGAAGAAGCAGTCCTCAATAAGAAGATCCAAAGATGCCCCTAATTGCCTCTTAATAATATTCAGAAAGGATCTTCTTCTTGAGAAGCAGAGGCTGCATAACATATACCAGCTAATTGACATGCTTGGGTGTGCATGGTTCAAGGATCTAATGTTGACTATAAATAATCGTCTGATGGAGTACGTTAAGGATTAAGTTGCTGCTTAAACTTTTTGTGTTTGTTGACTTTAAAGCATATTTATGTCCTGTGAATGTCTATGTATCAAAATGTTTCTGGTGTTCCTTCTTCCTGCTACTGGATGGTAGATACCAAGAAATCAACCATCCTTTGAATTGTCAAAAGAATTAATCTGAAGACATTACAATTAAGATATTAGCATTTAATAATTCAATGGGCAGAATATTTTTTTAATGTTGACCTCACACACCCAGCCACTCACCAAATACCTTGGTGAGACTTGATTCCAAGGCCTTACCTTAAAAACCTCCTCCCATGTGGCCATTGAGCTAAAAGGTCCAATCCACAATTCAATGGGAATATGTATTCCTTTCAGCATTAAATGGACAAGTGAAGCATTGGAACTAGTCATAGCAATTAAAGCTCAACTTTCTTGGATATTCTATCTTGAATCCTTTTAAGAGTCTTTGTGATAATAACAAAGGAAGGCCTGGCAGAGGCATCGTTGTTCCACGACTGTTGGATGAGGTCAATGAGCTCTTCAAATTGCCCATCATTCTCAGGAAGTGTAGGTCTGAGGTTCCTTGTTGCAACTTTTATGGCAATCTGTTGGTCATCACAAAGCATGAGAGGTTAGTGATAATGCGCAAACTTTATATACCAAGGTGTATTTGCCTTAACGCAAGACACTAACGGGTCATCACAAATGCCAAGTGTTTTTTTTTTTTAGAAAAAAAATTACACCTTTGAAATGCTAAGTGAGAAAAATAGACCTTAAGGGACATCACAAATGCCAAGTGATGGTTATCGGTAAGAAATGGAGGCTCAGCACATAGCATATATACATGGTGCAGGGAGTATGGGCCTGCTTATGTCTCATGCAGACTTCTGCAAATTGGTGTCTGTTACTGTCTATGAGTGCATGTTGCATGCAACACTCTTTGGTATCAAAATGGTGTTTAATTAAGGATGGGAACATTGTATTTATGTTATGTTTATCATGCCCAACTCTCTCTTCTAAGTACTGGCCTTTTGGTTAGTACTTAGACTGAGTTTTTTTGTGCAAGGGATGAAGGATTTGGTTGGAGAGGGAGGGGAGGGAATGAGGGAGGGAGTGTTCTCTCTGGTTTGATTATATTAAACTGTATTGCTGTTCACTGGAGCATCACTGAAAACTTGTTTATGATATACCTTGGTGGGGCCACAGTCATAATTTATAAATGGATGCTGACCGGTGATTAGTTCATTGAGTATGACAGCAAAGCTGTAGACATCACACTTCTCATTGTAAGGTTCGCACTTGAGGACCTCTGGTGCCATGTACACAAATGTCCCTGAAAGTTGAAGAGTAAAAATTAATGTTCACTGAGCTGGTTAAGTCTTGTGAAAATTGTAGAAAAAATTGGACTGTACCTGTTTCCCCTGTCAATGCCCATTCTCCATCTTGCAAGAAGCAAGCATGTCCAAAATCAGCCACTCGGATGTGCATGGCATCGTCAAGAAATATGTTACTGGGCTTTAAATCCCTATGGAGGATCTTTGGCTTCTGTTCATGCAGGTATTGCATTGCTTGAGCTATTTCAAGCCCTCTGGCTATCCTTTCTTCTAGTGGAGGAAGTGGGACCACTCTCTCTTTGCATCTCTTGTTGTTACCATGCAACCACTCTTTTAAGGTATTCTCACTGAAGAACTCTGTTACCAGCCATCCATATTCAGGGGGGTCCATACATGCTCCAAGGAGTCTGAGGACAAAAGGGTGCCTCTGTCTTGATAATGTGTTCAATTCTTGTGCAAACCAATTAGTACCGCTTTGGTTTGAATGGAAAAATTGAGGGAAGATGCATTTCACTGCTACATCAAGGCCTCTCCATGTTCCTCGATATATGTCGGCAGTAGTTCCTTGTCCTATTTGTTCATGCAGTTCTATCTGTAACCAGTTTCAACCATCAGTCTGGATGACTTTTATTGAAGGTTAAAGTTTCATGATATGCAATTCATAAATCTGGGCTTGATCCAGCAAAGCAGTGACTTACTTCATGGGGTTCAATGTACCATCCATTGTGCTTGGCTTGTTCTCTTGTTGCACTAAGGTCAGAATGCAAAGCTGTTGGGGGAAACTGTTCAGGACTCGCCTTAAGCTTGATGTTTGTCGAGGTAAAAGATTGTTGTTGATTATGAAAGAGGTTCAAGAAACCATTCACTTGAGCTATCTGTAAGCAAGATCTTATGTAATCCTGTGCCTGCTCCTTGAGCTCAATCTGAAGCTGTAGTTCCTTGTCTAGGTCAATGAGCTGATAGAGAAGAACAGGAAAGACCACCATCAGTCTAGCTTTGATGAAATATCGCTAGTTTATGGTATTAAGCTCTCTAAAACTAAAGTTGGCTTTGGCAGCCCCGTTCTTAGTTTTGATGAGAAAAATCATTCTTGATCTCAGGTGTCTCATTTTGGAGTAAATTAGAAACCATTGTCCCATTTTACTGTCAAGTTCAATTTTAGTCTGAGAGGTCAATGAGAGCTGAAGAAAATGCAGAAAGTATGCTATTTAAGTTTAATGTCATTGATGAATGACGCTTCAAAAAAAAAAAAAAAAAAACCCTGCAAGATAATGTATAATTGCCAGAATCCATGTTTGGCATTTATACCTGCCCATACTTGAGCATTAGCAGCATATCCAATACCCGATAAAACAGTAGGTGGGATTTGGAGGATATGTGGTTACTATTTACCATGGGCACCAATAGTAAAATGAATTCCTAGAAGGAATTGGTGGCTATTGTAGTAGAATTGGTAAACTTTATTGATGTTTGTGATAGATACGCGGGTGAAGACCTAGTCTCTTTGAAGATGAGGTACCTGTTGCTGGAGTTTTGACGTGGAATGCACTGAGCTCTTGGAGACAGTAGATAATTTAATCCCCATGCAGTTCAACCCCCAGCAGCATCCACCTTAAACGCTTCTGCTCCTCTCCCTGGATGAAGCCTGAGAGGATGTGAGAAGCGGCTTCTTTTGTGTACTCTGATTTTGAACTTCTCCTGCATTCATTTCTTTCACAGGGCTGAGCAAGAAGAACCTATAGAATTTTCAGCTTTTTTAAAGGCAGTCCCCATTGTTGTTTAGTGCCCACAAGGGACGTTTGGGCGGAGGATCCGATTTCATGATCTTGATCTTGATCTTCTTCTAATCCACAAGTATAGTCTATAGTTGATTCACCTTAGTTCAATCGTTGATTTTGTTGCCTAAGTTGTTCCGTCAGGCGATGACTCTTATATAAGACTAACACAAAAAATAGTTTCAAATTCAGGCCTGCTTCAAATGCAGACTATTTTAGCAAGACAAAATTATTGTAGCCTTTTAATAATATATTAGAACTAAGTGGTAGAGCTGAAAATTTACTTAAAGAGGGGGGTAAATTATTCTAAGGAAATGAGAAAAGAGGGCAGGGGATGTAAATTTTGTACTAAAGGAGCAAATAAAGAGGAAAGAAGGGGGGAGAGAGTGAAAGGGAGCAATATCACTAATAAACATCTCAATTTTTACCCCCTTGGCTCTGCCCCTGTTTAGGACCACATAATTATGAGTGAAAAGGGCTCCTGCCGAGGCACTTCTCCTCTTCCATTCCCGTGCAGCGGAGAGTATCTTCCTTTTCATTAAAAAATATTTTATATTATAGATATCTAATCTTATGTTATCCAATACTAGTGGCTTCTTTACCTCCCGTTGATAACTAGGCGAGAATCAGATTTGTGTCATTTTTTTTTATAATTTTCGAATGGTTTGTAAATTTATCTTTGATCAGTTGGATTTGGATTCAAACTCCTTTCACAACAAGAGGTTTGGGCTGAATTCATACCTCTTTTAGGGGTAATTCTTAAATGTTGTCCTGGGTGCTTACTTATACTCGCTTAAATGCAACCTAGTTTTGGCATTAACGGATGCCAATGCAGAAAACAAAGTTGTGATAAACAATAAATTATGAATATAGAAAAAGGTCCCATTCACTCTTGACATAAGAGGAGAACTCTCTCAGTGTGCTTCCTCATCCTTCAGATTAACAAAAAATTTCAAAAGAATTTTGGATTTTTTTTCCCTTAACTGTTTAACAAAAAAAAATATTTATAATCACAATTAACTTTCATTAATTGTCAAATAGAAAATTTTCACAATACCGAAATTAGATAGCTGACATCCGGTAAGGAACGACAGGAGAATTGAGGAATCCTATCATGCCATGAAACCTTTTAACTAGATTTATTTTTTTGCCCAAGCTCAACCTCGACGACTTCATTCAGAAAAAAAAAAAGGTAACCTAGAGGTAATCTCTTATTCATATTTAGGACGTAAGTTATTATCCTTCATCAATCTATCAGTAGTTTTGACTTTTGCCACTATCAGTCCTCGCTCTTATCAGTAGCATCTTTGGACAAACACGAAGTCTGAGATGATTATGGCCAAACTGTTACTGTGATTTGCCAAGGCCAGCTACGCTGGAGAGTAATCATCTAGATTCCTAAAAAGGAATCCAATCCCCTGAAGAGATGTGAAACCTTAAAGGATAGCGATGCAACTGCAGTTTACCCTTTCCATTGGCTGTTTGAACTTGAAGAAGCAGCAGCAGCAGCAGCAGCCGCTACCGTTACCATCTACTCTCTCAACGCCCTTAATCATATCATCCGCTCTCTCAACGCTCTTAATCAATGCCAAATAAGAAAGTTCATTTGGAATAAAATCAAACAGGTAGACTGCCACAAAACGGAACGGCTCTGCTCTCAAGGATGCTCAAGATACCGATCCATAGTCCTCCGTTGGAGTTGGCAATGCACTTTTTAAGCTGATGAAGTGACTGGGGTGGGCTCCTGTCACCTCAGTCGTGAGTATCCATTATCTCTCTCTACTACCCAAATCGATATCCTCCCCGTCTTGTCCCCTTTTCTCTGTCTCATCACACGTTTCCCCCACCCAAAGCCGCACCCAAGTCCCACTTCCACGTTGAGACGGAGTAATCATCCTCTAACCAGAACAGACAAATGGGGGCAGGGAAGCTGTGTAATGCTGTTTGCGTAGCTGCATTAAGGATTCCATTCTCTGTAGTGCTGGACCTAGCATTAAAGTTGCAGTAAAAAAGATGAACATCCAAGTCTAGCACCAAAGAGAGACAAGGGACACATCTGGGACCTGTTAGAAACCAAAGTTATTTTGTGTGTTGTTTGGCCATAAGAATCATTGAGACAAAAACAAAAGAGAGAAAATTATTTTAGTTAATAATTTTTTTTTCACAAAATAATAAAATTTAGAGAGAAAAGAAAATAAATAGAAACTTAAGAGAAAATTTTAATTATCAAAATTAAAAAAACTATTAATTTTTTATTTTTATTTTATTTTTTACGTATATCCGAACAAAAAAAACTATATTTATTTTTCATTTTCTCACTCAGTTTTTATAGGCATCTGAACAAAAGAAAAAAAATCTATTTTTTTTAGTTTTTTTTCTTTTTTCTCCACTTTATTCCAATTTCCAAACACAACCTTAATCTTCAGGAGGGGAGGACCAACTGCCCCAGGCATATTCCCTTCCCACTCGCTCACCTCTCAAAAATTTCAAGATTCGGTGTGATTCTCAGAGGATAAGTAGAGCCATGCAAACGAAAGTGGTGGCGATAGTGTCAGGCAAATCACAATTGACGTTTGAGGTGAACCAGTGAGCCTTCGCCAACCGTTCATGTCACCGACTGCTCTCTAATCTTCTCAGCTCGGTAAGAATGAATTTGGCACTTTGAAGTTGAAAGACGTTTAACTACAAAACTACAAAAAACTGTAAATAGAAGATCAGATGTTGGTTCATTTTTCATAATGGGATTCATGGAATTTTGGGGATTCAAACTTCCACTGTTAAGAAGAATCTGATAGGAAGGATTGAGATATTTGAACAGTAGCGGCCATTTGAATATAATACATCACCTTTTATCAAGAACCCAGTTGCAGGCACTTGGATCTTGGCGACTGGGATCACCCTGTTGAACAGTCGAGAAGACCGACTTTTGGGCCGTGGGAATCTGGTGTACGGATCATATAAAAAATTAAATAGAGTATAGATCAACCAAAGCGAAAGCCTAGAAGCTAGAAATGCTAGGCCACTCTTTTTCTTCATTTTTCTTATGAGGTTTTTGATGGCTGCTAAGTTTAAATAGTCCCCAGAACCAAGTCCAACTGTTCACACTGTGATACCATCAAGAAGCCAACGCTTTAAGCATAAGAACATTTATTTGATCATTTCCTCTTGCAGTTAGCACTGTTTACACTCTCCAAATGAAACAGTATCCATTAAGAAATCTAAGCCAGTGCATAGAATAAGAAGAATTTGAAGGAGGAAGGCGGTAAAGTAGGAAGAGTCCCATGTGAGTAAAGGAGTGGGGAAGCACTGCACATTCCTCTCTCTCTTTTCCAGCCTTTTCTTTAATCTCACACATCCCCCTCTTATCTCCTCTTTCCCCCCACTGCAAATACCAGTCCGGAACTCAAGCCTGCTTCTCTCTACCTCTCACTCACCCCATTAAATTATAGAGGAACGGAAATGGAACCCTCTTCAGTAAAAAGCCAGAAGCAGAGCCACGAGTGCAATGATTAGTGCATCTAACATCCTTTCGCTCTCTTTCATGCTTTTGTCAACTCTACGCCCGAGGAGAGCAGTTGGGGTAGATTATTTTATAAATGGAAGAAGAAAATGGAAACAGAAACTGGGACAAAAAACGTCGTCTTCCTCCAGGGGCTTCTTTTTTTTGTTTTCTCTTTCTTTTGCAGATTGAGAATGAGATATTCTCTTTCTTTCTTTTACTACTGGAGCGAGCATCTTTAGATCCCCGCTGCCAGTTTGGTAGAATGAGATATTCTCTTTCTTTTACTACTGGAACGAGCATCTTTAGATCCCCGCTGCCAGTTTGGTAAAAACTACCAAGGGAGAAAATTAAAACAAGAAAGGAATATGATTCTCCTAATCTTGAATTTTCAATCCTAAACTTCTACGCTCCCATGATTATAAAGAGGAAAAAAATAAAACAGAAAGAATCCCAACAGTAGTCTCCAGGCTCTCTACAGAGAACTGCACTTTTCTTAGCAACTAAATCCTAGGTTCTTAATCCCGAATTGCAGTTCACCAACAGCTATTCTCATCATTGATAAATTTCCAATACTTTATCATGGCAGATTCACCAGAACCTAAATCATCCTTCCCGCAGAAATAAAAACGAACCTCTCATCCAACCATTAAAGAAAAAAAAAAAGAAATAGACATCCAAAGCAGAGATGATTAAACAAACCAAAGCAGCCCAAACAAAAGTGTTTTAAGGATCAGAGATCACCTCTAAAACAGAGCAGTGAATCAACTTTGTGGCAGTCCATTTACGTTCCCAGCTTTGTTGACTGATTGATCCAGCGGTCGCAAACAATCCGGTCACTCCTCTGCCCCACCTCGGGCTCCATTATACGTCAGGAAGCTGAATTATACCCAGAAAAAAAAAAAAAGCTTTATTTTCTCCTTCTATTCTTTTCACAACAAATAAAGATTTTATTCTTCCATTCTTTTCACGAAAGGAAAGAAACTAAGAAAGCCATTGGGGGACTCACACATCAGAATTTAAGTTACTTACGTTGATCACTCTCTTCCTTTTCCTTTTCCTTCCAATTAGTTTCCCCCTTCTGCAAACCTCCCCGCATTCAAGATTAAAAACCAAAAACCAAAAACCAGAAAGAAGAAGAAATCAAAGGGTTTTACTGAAAATGATGGAAAATGATGGGGGCTAAGTTCAAGTTTACTCTTACATTGAAAGGCCTCCACCAAGAATCCTCGTGTACTGCCTTCCACTCTTCTCCCTTTTAAGCGTTGATTCCGCTCAACACGTGACACAGAAGAACATCAACATGATTACTGGGCCCCATCTAACTTCAACGACCCAAGATTTATCCCTCCAGTGGACCCACCCCGGCCCCTCTCGTTCCAACTCGGAGTTAGCTTTAAGCGGGGCCCGAGGATGTGTGTCCACATTTAACTTTATTTTATAGTAAATAAATAAATAAATATAGCAGTTGATAATTATTAGTGTACTATATTAGATGAGGGACCCCACAAATTTGTAGCCGTTAGATTTGATGATTGCTTTGCATGTACAAAGAGGGACTGGGTAAATGATGGAGAAGCATAAGTTGAAGATAAGGAGCGAGGCATGGGCAGGGAATAGACAAGTGCGAAGCATGGTAGCACACTAGCAATTTAGCAAAGTAGAAAAAGCCATAAAAAGTAAAATTACTTAATAACATAAGAAAATGCCACCTCACCTGTTTGCCACTCTGTCATCTCTGCCAATTAGGATCATATAAGAGTCGGCCGCGTGAGACTCGAGCGTGCACTCTGCTATTCATTGCTTGCGCCCCCTCGCCTTCGCCATTTTTGCTCCCATTCGAGTTCGAAAAAACCAGCAAAAGACACTTCTCTGCCTCCGCCATCGATTGCTCCTGTCTCTCTTCTCCGGCATTAAATCAGTTTTGCGTGAAACACCACTCTCTCCTGTCGCGGAAATGTCTCTGCTTTTCCTTCTCTGTGCTTTTACTCCCTGCAGTTTCTGATCCTGGCTCCGCAGACAGCGAAGATTTGGCCCTCGATTCTTCTTCTCTTTACTTGAGCGTTTTTAAGGTCTGGTTGGAGAGATGGACAACTGGGAAAAGTCGCTCCGTGGAGATCGATCTCGATCCAACAGCAGGAAGAACCCCTCTTTCTCGTCCACCCTGCTCGACGCTATCTACCGCTCCATTGACGAAGGGGAGGCGGGAGCGGGGGAGCTCGTTATGTACAAGGAGACGATGAGGAAGAAGCAGAGCCGCAGCAGCAACTGTAACGCGATTATGAAGGAGTATGAGGACAGGGAGAGAAGAAATTATCACAGGACGGAGAAGAAGGTGAGCGAGAAACTGAGCACTCTTCGTCGGGCGTCGGATTATGATAGTTTTCACCTGAAGCAGAATCCCGTCGCGTTTCACTCCACTTCGAGTTCCTCTGAGTCGAGTTACGGAGGGTTCTCGTCCTCTGAGGCGGAGTCGGTTTACGGCGGGAGAGCTTCCGTGTTGACGGCGCAGAGGTCGAAACCGGTGAGGACATATCCGGCGCCGGTCCGGACTGAGCCTCCCCTGCAAAAGAAGGCGCAGACGTTGGAAAAGAGCAAGCCGAGATCGAGTCCTTTGTCTTATTCGGACCTGAAAAAGGCCAAAAAGCTGCCAGGCTCACCTGGTGCCAAATTCGCCAGCTTCCTCAACTCGCTCTTCGCTGCCACCGGCTCCGCCAAGAAGGCGAAGCTCTCGTCTTCCTTCAACGGCGACGATTACGGATCGGAGAGAAAATCCAAGTCCACGCAGGCGTCCTCGACCTGCTCTACGGCCTCGTCTTACTCCAGGTCTTGCCTCAGTAAAACCCCTTCGTCGAGGGGGAAGCCCGTCAATGGCGTCAAGAGATCCGTACGGTTTTACCCCGTGAGCGTCATTGTGGACGAAGACTGCCGTCCCTGCGGCCAGAAAAGCCTCTACGAGGAGGAAAGAAGCCTGACGGCGGTCAGGGAGACCGGAGATTCCGCCCCTCCCTTCCTCGGCGAGGAGCTCAAATTTCACCCAATGGAGAAGAATAAACGCGTCGAAGAAGCCGCGAAGAAATTACTGAATGGATATCAAACGAAAGGTGATATTCTCATGCGAGATCTCCAGTCGGACGACGACGACGACGACGATGCAGCCAGTGATTCCAGTTCGGATCTCTTCGAGCTGGAAAACTTGACGGCCATCGGGATCGAGAGGTACCGGGAAGAGCTTCCGGTGTACGAGACGACGCATCTTGTTACTAATCGCGCCATTGCTAATGGCTTAATTCTGTAATTAGTTTTTTTCTTTTTTTCTTTAAGAAAGACTGCATTCTTTATGCAGATATTAGCCGCTTAAATTACTGGTTTGGGATCAAATTGGAGAATAAAACTCGTTTTTTATTCAGAATATTGTGAAATTTCTGCCAACCTGGTTCAGTGGTGCGTTTCTTCTTCAATCGATCCTCCTTTTCGATCGCATTCTTCTTTTCTTTCATCAAAATCTTCAGCAAGAAGCGAGAGAGAATTAATCCATAAAGAGAAAGTGACGATCAAGCAATGAAGATTCGGGATCCAGTTCCTCACGGTTTGTCTGTCTACAGAAATCCGGAGCAAACAATTAGAAAAAAAAAACATAAAAGAACTAAAAAAGACAGAGAGAGCAGTTGTCGATGTCCGTTGAAACAACCGAGAGCTTACTCTTTTGCTTTGCAGGCGGGTCCCTGGACCATGGCGTCACCTCCATGATGACAGGTTTTACAGAGCAGAAAATGAACTCAGAAAATCGAAATTAAGCGACTCTAATGAGGCGTAGAGTGACGGATTAGTACGTCTGTTTTTGGGGATTGTAAGAGTCAAAAAGAGGCTGCGATCAAGATCTTCAGATCTCTTCTTTTCTTTTTCTTTAAAAAGCGAATTTGATCCGATCGCTCCAAGCAGTCGAGCTTGCGCATAATCTACCAGTGAGGTGAAAGCCTCCTCAGAGATGAGAGAGAGGTTTCAAAATATTTTTCCAGAGAGCTTTTGAGAATGTCTCCAAAGCTATGGACAGAGGATCTATCTCTCTTCCATTCAACCCTAAAATGCCAGACAACGGTTCTTTATCGTAGATATTTGTTCCTCTACTTCCTCATTGCTCCTCTTCAATCTCAGCTTACATTACAGCTGCTAACCAACAAGCTTTTGCAAGGAAGAAAGGTAATTGATAGACCAGATTTAACCCCTTATCTCTTCCATCTCTTTTCTCTTTCAGTATTAGACCCAATATAACCCCAAAAGTTAGATCCTTAAACCTATCTTACCCATCTATAATCTTCATAGTCAGTATTAAATCCAATAAAAAGCGAAAAGTTAAATCCTTAAACCTATCTTACCCATCTATAATCTTCATAGTCAGTATTAAATCCAATAAAAAGCGAAAAGTTAAATCCTTAAACCTATCTTATCATCTATAATCTGCATAATGACCCAATAGAACACGAAAAGCTAGATCCTTAAACTTATCTTATCGATCTATTATCTTCAGAGTCGGTCTTAGACCCAATAGAATGCAAAAAGCTAGATAAACCTATCTTATCAATCTATAATCTTTGGAGTCGGTCGGTCTTAGACCCAATGGAGCTAGATCCTTAAACCTATCTTATCGATATATAATCTTTGGAGTTTGTCTTAGACCCAATAGAATGCGAAAAGCTAGATAAACCTATCTTATCAATCTATAATCTTTGGAGTCAGTCGGTCTTGGACCCTATAGAGCTTGATCCTTAAACCTATCTTATCGATATATAATCTTTGGAGTTAGTCTTAGACCCAATAGAACACGGAAAGTTAGAAACTTAAACCTATCTTATCGATCTGTAATCTTCAGGATCAGTCTTAGACCTAATAGAACACGAAAAGTTAGATCCTGAAACCTATCTTATCAATGTATAATCTTCGACGTGATTCTTAGACCCAATAGAACTCGAAAAGTAAGATTCTTAAACCTATCTTATCGATCTATAATCTTTGGAGTCAGTCTTAGACCCAATAGAACACGAAAAACTAGATGCTTAAACTTATCTTATCGATCTATAATTTTCAAGGTCAATCTTAGACCCAATAGAATGCGAAAAGTTAGATCCTGAAACCTATCTTATCGATGTATAATCTTCGACTTCATTCTTAGACCCAATAGTACTCGAAAAGTTAGATCCTTAAACCTATCTTATCGATCTATAATCTTTGGAGTCAGTCTTAGTCCCAATAGAAGACAAAAAGCTAGATCCTTAAACCTATCTTATCGATCTATAATCTTTGGGGTGGCAAGGGTTTTACATATCTCATCTTTTCAAAGTAAAATCTGTGATGCAAATAAGAATTCGTGTGGTTGGTGAAGTGGGAAGTTGGGAAGAATGATGAATGATGAGACGAAGGTAGGAGGAGAGAGTTTAAAAGACAACCCACCAACCTAGCTCTCCCGTTGACAAATTTCCCAGAATTTCTTTTCCTCCTCTAATCCTTTCTAAAACGTTTTGCCGTGGACTGAAGGAATCAAGTGAGGCCCTTTCTTTTGACCACAGCTTCTCCAAAAACAAATAAAAATGATCCTACTAAGTACTCCCTCTCTAAAGTGTTATTATGAGCCCCTTAAGATTGGTTCATTATATACATGAATAGTTTAAGTCACTAATGATTTTCAAGATTTTGTTTTGGGATCCCTTACTTAAACACACCTGACCCACACTAAACTCCCCCTATTAAACATTTATCACTCTCTTAACCATTTTAAGTACTAACTAAAGACCTAGACGTCGAACCCTACCTCCGATCGCCTTTTTTCGTTTAAATGGAACAAAAACCAGATAAAAATTCTCACCCAATTGTATAAATGGAACAAAAACCAGATAAAAATTCTCACCCAATTGTATCCGATTTACCGATAATTTTCGTATATGATTAGGTATTTTTTATGATTTTGAATAAATTTATAATTTTTTATTAATTCATTATCATTCCATTTATTACCTGATGGGATTAGGATTAGGATTTAGGATAAGCTCATATCTAAATCCTTTAATGGGGATTAGATGTTTGGGTCCCACCATTTTGAGTCGAATCTCATAAGTCAGATATCTTATTATCTTAATTTGAAAGTTTTTAATCTAATCAAATCTATTGATTTGATGCATGCAGTTCATTATTAAGATAAGGTTTTTCAGTGTATTCGATTTATTCAAATCACTAAACCCGTCTTAATCCGCGCCGTAATCATTTTCTAGAGTTTCCTTTCAGTGCGAATGCTGCAGAGGAGTGCCGGTTAATTAGATTAATTAATCCTAATTAGTTGACAGTTCGTCTTGGCGCCCAAAAGGTGGGAATTGGGAAGGCGACGTTAAAGCCGAAGCGTGCGCGTGGAGGCGGGCAGGGCGGCCGGTAGGGCCGCGGCCGTGTATTATTTAGTAGGCGGATTGGTAGGCGGACATGCACGGGGTTAAGCGGGACGGGTGTTAATGATAAGGGAGTCGGCTTTTGGCAAAAGCCAAAATCTGAGAACACTGGCGACCACGCCTTAATCAATGTGAAAATGACTGGTGTTGGAGTCCATTATTCGTTTGATCTTTGAGGGGATGGGGAAGTAAAGAGGTCATCTTCCTTGTCGGTTCCGGATCTGGAACCGTTAACTGGTCCGAATTTTTACCCGCCTTTTTACTATTACAACCGTTTATCATTGAATTGACGGAGTTTGAAGAGGGCTGATCTAATACAAAAAATCATAGAGGGAGAAACATCTCCGATTAATAACTTTCTCAGCCGTAACTAAGTTGACTCAAATTTGAAGAAGGCCGATTTAATATAAAAAATTATTTGGTATAAAACATGTAAAACGACTATCTCAGTTGTCCAATCACGATCATTGACTATCTCAACCATTCGATCGATAGCTTTCTCAGATCTTTTTTTTTACAATTAGTTTATCATCGAATTGACCCATAACTCAACTAAGTTGACTCAAATTTGAAGAGGGTTGATCTAATAAGAAAAATCATTTTGGTACAAAATATCCAAAACGACTATCGCAGCTATCCAATCATAATCAACGAGTATATCAACGAATGAATAAATAGTGCAGATATGAAATAGAATAGGTTGAGCAAATGTTGGATCAAGTGGGACTGACAATTCCAGGAATAGGAAAACCGAAAACCAATGAAGATATCCAGTTTAAGAATAACAGTTCAAATGATAGAACAAAATGGGACCGGAAGATTCATATATTTCACTCAATTATCATAAGAATAATTCTCTTAGTAATTATCATATATTTAAAGTCATTTGTTTCAATTTTCCATCAACGAATGTCCTTAGTTACCACTCTTCAATTGTTGTACAATTATGAAGATAGAATTGATGTTATCTTCATAAATATGGTCTAGGGTTCATGAATCTTCATCTTACGTGTCCGGCAATCTGTGACTCTTCACCAGCCGTAATTATGCAGTCACACTACAAAATGCAGAGAAGTGAAAGCGGTTGGGGGGTCAGGGGGAAGCGTCTCTCCCACTCTTCACTCGATGCCTTTCAGCTGCCTTTGGCGTGGAACTGAAGTTACCCAGGACGTTCATGGCGTTCTCAACACCAGCTTCTCTTCCACCCACGTGTCCCAGCTTATCACTGCCTTAAAGCACCCAACGCCAAAACCAGAAATCATTAAAGGGTATGATAAGAAATCCCAAGATCTCTTCCGTTGACGGGGACGGATGGTTTCGGACAAATTTATCTTCATTTAAAGAGACAATTAAGGCTACTTTCCGGCGTCCACTGTATTCCGAAACATTTCGATTTGAATCAATTAATAACCAGCGGAAGATGATGATCAGTCGTCTACATGCTGGGCAGCGACCATACATGAGTCGCTGGCCGCAGTGCGTGAGGCCGCCCCCTCCACCTGATGTACCTTATCCCCGCGCCCGTACGGCGGCCCCACGGTTGTCCAAGATACGGGACACAGGGTGGGCTGTGAGCCTGTGAGGATCCCACGAGTGGAAAGAAACAAAACCCAGTTGGGTCATTTTCTGAGAGTTCTGATTAGAGGAGGGAATTTGTCTTTCTTTCATTGCATTATGATATTATCTGCCAGTAATGGAGTTCGTCATTTCGTCTCAGTGACGTGACTAAGTGCGGGCTCCATGGGTGTCTTTGATACAGGGCGCATCCCGGGTCGTGAGCGTTTTAATCCAAGCGTCCGTCGAAGTGGACATGGAATGGCTTTGGGACTGATCATTTAAGCATCACGGCCTGTGGTCTGGTAGTTGTCACGTTGCAGACGCGTAAGGGTCCTGTCCCCTGCAGAATTTCACATTTCCGGTGAAATGTGAACCAGTGATTTGATCTCTAGTCTTAGTAAATGACTCTACAGTTTGTAGGGGATTGGCGTCAGTGACGAAGGGGAGCAGGGCTGATACTGAAAGGAAGTAAACATTAGCATCAAATTGAATACGAAACATCGCGGAAAGAGATGGTTTACTGCTTTACTGTACGGAACTGGAGAGTAAAGGGACAGAAGCGTCGCAGGAGCAGGCCGGCGACACGACCCAGGTACAGAAGGAGACCAGAGAGGCGCGGTGGTGGTGGGGAAGACGGGACGTGGGGGTCGCCCGGCTCACGTGATGCCTGCCCCCACGCTGTCTGCTTCTTGTCTCCACAGCCTGCAGGGAAGCACACGTGCTTCTGCTCATCGTCTCCGCACAGCAACTCGTCAAACAAACTCAGATTAGACTCGTTTGATGTGGCTTGCTCCCTTTGCCCCTGGCAACTACGTCAGCTTCGCTCTGCCATCCCTCTGCCTCTTCCTACTTTTCTTAAAAGATGCTCCAGGAACCATTAAAGGGCAATTGCGGATCAGCGCGGATCAGCGAGAACTATTACGAGGGGTTTGCTGTAACTGGAGTCTGGACCACCATTCTGTAAAAAAATTCAAATCTTTCAAATTGGATCAATGTGATATCAGTAAAGAACCCAAAAGAACCCAGAGGCAGGTAGCTGATAAGCAGATAAACCAGATAGGTATCTGTGATGAACAGTTGGATAAAGGCTGCATGAGACACGAGAAGAGGGGGTAGCTTTTGGTTAATTAATCAGTGGGAGGTGTGAACAGAGGATTAGGGAAGACAAGGAGGGGAGTTCAGAGTTCAGACAGTACAGCTTTTGTTAAAGCGGAGGAAGAAAAGAAACCGGAGGAGCTGCCAATGGTCAGTGGTCAGTATCTGGCGGGCTTTAAACGAGGATAAAAGGGTGTGGATAAGAAGATTTTTGGCGATCCCAAGGAGGACTTGTGTTTTTATTTAGATTATAGACGCATCGTCTTGCTTTTCGCTTTTCTTTAAATTTTTTGGAGAACGAGGAGGGAGTTGTCCGATCGTAGAAGAAGATCTTCTTTGATCTATGTCAGACCCTGTCGCTCTCACGCGTGAATTGTCACGTGCAGTGCCTGTCTTCTCCTTCTCTTCCAAAAAAATCACCCGCGTAATCGCTGACACGCAGACGCAGGCACCATTCACCACCACGGCTTTCGAAGTTGAAAAGCAGATGGCACTGCGAGTCTCGATGCCAGAAGCTTGAATCATACACTGCCTGCAGGTTTCCCAGGCCGAGACCATCTGCTGAGAGGGACGGGGCTGCTTCTTTTTGTGCTTTTGCACAGAATAATCCTGTAATCGGTGAAGAAAAAGGGCTGGTCACGTAAGGCATCTCCTGTCTGGCTCGATTTGGATTGATGAACAGAAACCCACTTCTCCCCACCCGATGAGATGATTAAAGGGCTTTTCATCTGGCAAAATTGCACTGGAATCTCGAATTAGTTGTGTAATTTATCCTCAGGCTTGGCTGGAAAAAAAGAACACGCAGCACATTGAAAACCCAGCAGGCCTCACTAAATACCAACAGAAACGAAGGAGACCAGAATGCTCGTTCATGTGTGGATTACAGGCTGAGACAGATCCAGCAGTTTATCCATATCAGATTCGGTTGCAGATCAAGTTTACATATCAGTTGCTTCTCACTGGGATTTGCAGATTGTGGCTTGGAAGTCAACCAATTATTGAAACTGATACCCTAGTCTTTTGCTACTCAAAGTTGCAGGTTTCTCAGTGAAAGCATATTAAAAACATCTTCGAAGGACTTCAATGCTTGAAAAACTTGGTGACTACTTTTACTGACATTGTTACTGACCATGATCAGGAGTTCGCTTATTTTGGTCTATTAAGAATTAAGCCTCTGGACATCAACGAATTGATACAGATCCCCTCGCCTTTGCTTCTGTAGAGGAAGGTTTGCTCTGCAAAAACAATAATGAAATTAAAGAACATATTCAGAAAATCTTGTAAAGAAATCACCAACTTGAATAAATAAAATGGTGATTATCCACTTTAACAAATTTGTGGAGTTACCTTCGAAGGTCAATTATTGAATAGTCAATCTCGGCTATGATCGTAGCTTCCTCATGTTCAGTAGTTGCAAGCACTTCTCCAAACTGTCAATGGAATCGAAGAAAAAAATCAAGATAGAAATGTAATCGACTGGCTCTAACTCCAGGAAGAACTATTTTGGACAAGATCAGTCATGACTCTGAGAAGCATATTTCTTGTTGATTAATGTCATCTTTTCCTTTTTAGAAGGTAAATAATACAATCTTTATTTAACAACTTTGAGCATACTTACTGGACCAACAAGGGTAGAATGACCCCATGCAACGTAACCAGAACCAGTATCTCGAGCTGGTGAACATGTTGCCACATATAACTGTCACCCAACAGCACGTCTTTTAGACCACGTCAAATTCTAAAAAGAATCCAACATAATGTCAAATCAAAGAGCCATTTAACTCATTCATAGGAAACTATGATTTTCTAACGATTTGTTTGAATAACATGGTTTCCTTACTGACTATCTGAATATATTCAAAAGGAACAAGCAAGATCATTCTTAATGATATCAGGTATCAATTTTTGTTCCTATTCAAGCCCATCAAGGTAGTTCTATTATTGGTGGATAATTTTCCATGTGGACAGATTTTAATTTCTTTCGGATTTTCGTTACTGTTAACAATATTTTCTATTTGAGACCAGAAGCATGACCATCTTTTTAGAAAAGCTATAATTGGAATTGGAGTCAGTGATAGGGTTCCAAAAAAGTACCTGATTATCAGCAGCCCTGTAAAACCAATGGAGAATAGAATGGATCAGCATGGTTACTAATACGGCAAGTGAATTTTTAATAAGTATGTCATTCATTAAGCAATTACTTCACATTTGATTTCAGAAAGAAAAACAAGGAATTACTTCTTATTTCAAAAGAAATAGATTTTTGTGAAAGATGAAAAATACAGATCAAAATCACACAGAATAGCTAGTAAATTCATCCCTGAAGACAATGGACATAACAGACAAAACAGCAAGCTTATTCATTTCTCTTAACAAGAGGCAACCTGATATTGAGAGGGACGAAATATATGTTATGTGCTCAAATAGCAAAGAGAATTCAGACAAAAGTACAGACCAGCAGAATGCAATTGAAAGCAACTACTATCTTTCTGTTCAGATTCTAACGTAAATAAATCCCTTCTTAGTAATCCCATTGGTGAACTAAGTAACATATCTCATTCACAAACACCCATTTTTGTTTTTCAATAAGCTCATTGACTCTAGGTGTGACGACCTCAAAATCTGAAAATAAAATCTTGCTCTGAACCTTCATTTTGCAGTTCCTAGAACGGCAAAGAAGCTAATGATGGTGCATTTAAGCTATTTAATGAAAGTTCAAAAAATCCAAAGCAGCCAGATGATCATTACCTTGCTCTTTGCAACAATTCCCAGTGCAATGGGCCAGTAGTCATGTTAAAGGCTCCTGGATAACATACTAAATGAGCACCTGCAATCCAATCCATACTTCACTTACAACTGTGATATGCAACCTCTTCTTCTTCAAAAAAAATAGTGATATCCAACCATTCAGATTCTTTTAGTTTGCAATAACATATAAATATGCAAAAACAATAGCGTGAGGTTTAAAAACCAAAAGATAAATAAACAAAAGAAAAAGTAGGAAAGAAACCAGCATAATGCATAACATGATATAATAGAGCGGAGAAATGAGGAGTTGGCAAAACTAATGACATAGGGAATCAAGAAATGCTCATCCCTTGGAAAAAGAGAAAAAAAAAAAAACAATAAACTTTCTATGTTATAAACAAGCTTTCAGAGAACATATAGCAACCAAACAAGACACTCTCTTAACTCTTCCCACCAAAACTTACGAAAGAACATATCATAGATGGAAGCAGTAAGTTTCTGTTTCACATTATATTAATATGCTTCACATAATCTGTCTTTAACCGCTCACTTCCTGTTTTAATACCATGTCTCCACCCAATATCATGATGGAACATAGTAGGAGTAATGCATTGATGTGAGAATAACAATGATCATGATCATGATTCAGCTCGTGATGCTCATCATGATGATCTAGACGCTCCGACAGAGTAATACCTTAAAGCAAACTGCTACAATCAATGTGGTGCTGTGAAATAGTTTCACCTTACATGATATTAGGAAAAACCACCAGTATATTAACACCCAAAAATTAACAAAGGAAACATAAAAGTGAAAATTTGCCTGGTCATGCAATTAGACCTCGTCCTATGAAGTACAGCTGGAAGGGATCACTAAATGGCAGTCCCATAAATAGGGTAGAGAGCCCAAAGAAAAAACTTTGTTGAGAACTGTAGGACCTGGGCCCAGTTGAGCAACCAGGCCCAAACTCTAATATATTCATAATGATAAAATATTAGTACAGTATCAGAAATTATTTAGAATTTTAAACTTCCTCATAATGGTTCTGAAAAGTAATTCTTCTGTAGCTTCAGGGAAAATGCATGTGGCCTGGCTAACCAAAAAAAGACTGGCAGAAGTGATGACAGAAATGCTAGATTTTGAGGTAAAAGCTAATTGAGAAGGAAAAAAAATTAAAGAGCAATACTAACAAGCCTTAGTGCGATCTACAGAAACTCATATAACAAAACGAGTATGGGAAAAAACCTCTTGCTCCATATATCATTGCCAGTTCCTGAAACCGAATATCATAACAGATACCTATACCAATGCGCCCCACATCTGCACCCACAATTGAATATTCAGTTTCATACACATGAATCTGAACTACAACAAATACAATTAAATGCCATCGACAGATTACTGTAAAAGCAAGGAAATTTTTCACAAGAAGAAAATAATGGAGAAAGTGCATTTTGTATAAGACAATATGACACATCCTGAACAATTGGAGTTACTTCAAAAGAAGCCACACATTGTGGTATTAGATTTTTCTCTCAACATTTTAAGGCAATTGAGTTTATTAATATTTTCACCTCTGGCCATTCAAAGGAAAATATTTTTCTCACTTTTAGTTCAGTTGTTGCAATGCTAAGTGAGGCCCTATTTTGAAATTTTCTCTTAAATGAGTCATATGAGATGAAGAAGTCCCAAATATATCTGCACTATTATCCTGTGCCAGATGAGAAAAAGAACGTATTTGCCTAATGTTAGAGTTAGGTCCAAGTCCATGCCAAAATACAAGCCAAAGTTGGAAAGCCTTTTCCCTACTAATCATCACAAGGTTTTCCTGACATTAGCTTGTGGGATTATTCCCATTAACTCTCCCTCTCACATTCAAGCCTAACCAAATAGACAATGAGATTCAGACAAGGACCACTTCTAAACCTAGAAAAATATTCAAGGAAGTCCAGAAATGGACAACATAAATGGGTTATAAACTAAATGAGGATGAACTACGTCTAACAAAATAGATGCCCTTGGGTCTGATACCATGTTAAAGTTTGGTCCAAGTCTATTCCAAAATAACTAGCCAAATTAGGAAATGTTTTCCCAATTAATAACCAAAGGGTTTTCTTCTTGACATTAAATCTATATAGGATTATTCCTACTAACACCTAGAATTGTCAAATAATCCTCAACTATCACCACAAGGCTAGTAAGAAGCTTCATTAGCATTGGAGACATGAAAACTCATCAAATTTAGAACCTCGACTGATGGTCCAGATGCAAGCATCGGTCAATACCCAAGATCATGAAGTCCAACCAAGGGTTGACTACCAGTTAAGATCAAACATCTTGACCAAAATTGTGACTTGACAAATAGATAATCAGACATCAAAGTCAAATACATTGATAGACAGTTAACCATTGGCTAAAATAAAAAATGAATGATATGAAGGAGAAAGTGATTCAAATCACATTATTTACTCGCTTTCGGTATTTACTTACTATTGACTTTGACTTTCAGGATGACCAACAATGCGAGTCTGAATCAAGGATCGGATATGTCAACTCACAATCACTCAAGGTTTTAGGTCAAAGATCTTACAAGGACTTTGGCGACTAGAGGTCAACTAAAAGTCTTGACGACAATGCAAAGACTTTGGCAAAACCACCAAGTCAATTAGTGGTTAAAGTCAAACACCTTAAACCAATAGTTAAGCAATGGTCAAAGTCAAATGATTTTGACCAATGGTGATACAAGTTTAAAGCAACAAATGTGGTGCTCAGCCAATTGTCAACTGGGTCAACTGGCAATCAAAGTCTGAATCATTGTCAAATAGTGCAAGTTTCAATCAGCAACCACAAAAGTCAGCTTGCAGTTAACCAAGAGTCAAGGTCAGACAACTTGACCAATTATACAAGGGCCATATGATCAACCTAAAGTCAAAGAAATTGTCTGAAGAGGTGAGACCATAAGACTGAATCATAAATCGATTAGAATTGAGAGTCCCTATCGAATGAGTTGGAAGTGACGTTGCAAGTTTGGGTCAACATCTAAGATCAAGCCATGAAAGCGGGACCACCACCAAAATTAAATCAAGCAAGCGGATCACCCTTTAAAACCTTCCAATCAAGATTACTGGTCTAGATCATCTTGGCGTAGGATGGGCCCATAGATTAAGTCAATAGGTAACATGTAGCACCACCTAGGAGTGACATTTGGCATGATCAAGAGGCTCCATGTAATCCAATATGTGACTTAAACAAGACCCACATATTTGGAATTCCACCCATGCATTTGCCAAGTGTGACACCTCCATGAGGTGCAGATTTGGCTTTGCCATATATCTCATCCTCATGGAGGTGGACTTGGCAAGGGGGAAATGCTTATGAAATAGTCTCAAACTTCTTTTATTGACTCTACAAGGAAAAATACTACAATGATGTTTCCTTAACTCACAAGCTTCACACATTGAGGACCCATTTGACACTAAAGACGGGAAAAGATGGAGCTTGACATAAGATGGATGATTGAGCCTCGCATGCCATTGGTATAATCCTAATATGTTTGCAAAACCTTCAACCCATAATCTCCTCCACTAGTCAGATAATATAAACCATACCTTTCATGTCTTCCTCCAATCGTCCTCCTCATCTGTAAATCCTAGAAAACTCAAATAGAGGGAAAGAAGGTTTTGGAGTAATTAAGAGACTTAGTCAATTGCTGATTAATAGAAGATTAAGTGGGAATTTAGGTACATACCAGATAGAAGAAATAGACAAGGGTGGAGACACTTTAGTTTCACCTTGCCCTTGAATCTTTTGGCAGTTTAGAACATCAAAATTTGTTCTTAGAACAGTAGAACCGGTAACCTTAGGGTTATGGTAGAGAGAAAAGGAGAAAAAATTGGATTTTTACTAATCAGTAACCGAAAAACTGGAAAAAGATCTTTCCTTTAAGTAGACATCTTCTTCAAAAGAGAGAAAAAATTACAAAGAGTCCTCCCAGATGCGATCTACTACTTTGATATCATGAAAAAAAATTAAGAAAAAAAAGGGTTGAAGAGAGAGAATGAGAAGGAGAGAAAGTGGAGAAGAGAGATTTGAGAAAGTGACTGTGTTAGGGGACTCTATTTATAATCAGGGTTGAGTACAATTTACAAGAATGCCCTTACTTTAAGAGAAAAACCTAATTCTCTATATCTCCTATTCTACGTATCCTATTCTATGTATCCTCTTTGCATGAAATTTGGTCCATAGACATATTATAAATAAAGAAAAGGTAAAAAGACCAAAATGCCCCTGTACTTGTTTTTCAACAACATCTTTTCACAAGAGATTAACAACTCAAAGTGCTTCCCTCTGTTGCTCTAAGTTCTTGTCACTCACCAATGGATGGTACATCAAAAGATCTTGCCACACACTATCTAAATCACCAACAAACTCTATTAAAAATTTCTCACTTTGTCGCATAGTGAAGGCCTTAGAACAAGTCATATATCCTTGACAAGTTCCTATCTTTTGAGAACCTCTTTTGCAACTTTCTTACCATGCTTCCATACTGTTCACCAACCAGCTATCATTGTGAAGTTGTCGGTTTCCCATTCTTCTGTTAGAGTAGGAGGGTCTTTAGTCACAAATTTCAATTTTTTCTTTGAACCAAGAAGGATTCAAACAATCTGCACCCATACTACATAATTCGTGTTATTCAACTTAACAAAAATAATTTGGGTAATGTTGTTGTCCTTGCCATCAATTTTTGCAGGTTTCATATCACTTGAATCAGCCATAGTATATGCTATTAGGGGTGGGCAATCAGTTGGGTTCCATGGATAACCCAACCCGAAAAGCCAGGTTTGGGTTTCTGATTTCACCCTACGGATGGGGAATGGGGTGGGGAAAAAAAACCTTGTCTGGTTTCGGGTCGGGTTTAAGTTGGACTTACGGGAACAGGGCGGAGACAAGATTACAAGGACGGTGATCGGGTTGGGTTCGGATTTGGCTATTCAGGTTCTGGTATCGGGGATTGGGTTCGGGTTCAGGTTTTGGTAAACCTGACCCCGACCCAACCCATGACCACCTCTATATGCTATCTCACTTCAGATGTTCAAAAACTAGTATTCTTCAAAGAAAAAAAAAGGCTGGCTCACACACACACCACAAGGGCAGGCAGGCACGAGTTCATCAAACACCCAAATACTACATTATAACACCAGATTGCTTGAAACAGTAGCACATCAGCCACCAGTATAGCTATGCAGGCAATTAGAAATTAAAAAAGAGACAACTTTAGAGGAGAAAACCCTCTCAAAGGCACTTAATATTCGTAAAGAGGGTAGGCAAGCACAACATAACACTTTCTGAAATGTAGGCGGTTATTTAAGCCATTACCTGAAGGTAATAGCCCCCAAAATAACCAACTTGGGAGTTGTCCCAGACAAAAGAGAAGATTTGAAGAGGCCACAAGTTGAGAGAGAGAAAGAAAAGTAAATAAAATAAGAAAAGGGAAGAGAAATTGATAGAGATCACACATGATTTGACAATTGATGCTTTGGTACCATGTAGAATTAGGAGAGCATTGCTGTCACAAGAAAATTGAAGGAAGAAGCAGGACAGACACCTGCTGTCACTTAATTCTCTTTAATTAGGGCAGAAATCAAGCGCTCTCCTGCTTAAGTAAAAGTCAAGCGCTAAAAGACATAAAAGCCCATATATAAAGAAAATAAAAAGACTTTAATTGATCTGACTAAATTACTCTTAACTAATTGCATATAATAAAGAAGCCCATAACAGTGATTGAAATTACAAGAATGCCCCTCATACTCTCGTCACTCAACAGTAATAGATGTGACATCCTTTCCCAAAAAGTACATCACATGCAAGGCCTACTTCACACACACAAAGCTCCATAACATTACTTCATACACACGAAGCTCCATAGTACTCCATAACATTTCTTCACACGCACAAAGCTCCATAGTACTCCATAACATTTTTTCACACACACAAAACTCCATAGTACTCCATAATGGTTCTTCACACACACAAAGGTCCATAGTACTCCATAACAGTTTTTCACACACACAAAGCTCCATAGTACTCCATAACATTCTTCACACACACAAAGCTCCATACTAATACATAGCAATGGCAGAGTTTATCAATTCTCCTCCACCCAAGAGAATTGGGTTATCAAACCGTTTTATGTCAAATTGGCTTATTAAATTAAAGTTCTTTAAGTCTAGTTTCTTGAGAAACAAACCATTTGTTATTCGGAGCTATATTTTGGAAGATATCGATGACAAAAGTACCAAAGGTCAGATCTGCCAAAAATCTTTCATTTTCCTATTCTCTCCTCTTACCTTTTTTTTTTTTTTTTTTTTAATGGAATGTGTGAATATTATAAATAGAGGAAAGAAAAACAACCTATAGAGGTGCACCCTCCACCTCCACAATAAGGATTTGGAGGGAGGTTCCCTGTTTAGCATGATTCTCTCCTATTACCTCTCCATGCATTGACGTAAATTGAGTTTCCTTTTCTCTTAGAGTCCTAGTTTTTTAGGTAAATATCTCTTCTAATCAAAGAGTTTTGGTCATACTTAATCACTCCATGATGTGCTCGTTCAAGGTATGCAATATCTTGCTTGAATGTTGTTCTTAATTTTTTGCGTTTTTGTTACTTGGTTGTGTATCTTCTGCATCACCATCTCCAAAAATTATGCTTAGGCCCAAAAATTTCTTCTAGGTCATACTTAGACAAATTGGTTTAGTAAGTTATTTTTATCCTTAAAAAAAAGTCACATTCTAGATTCGTTTAGAACTATGAGTATTGCATAATCGCCTCCTTCCGATTTTAGTTGTTTTCCTCTAGTATTTTTTTCATTTATCACCTTGTGTTTTCATTAAGTCAAAGTAATGACCCACTATCTAAAAAGTATAGGAGTATGCCCAACATCCAACTCGAGTAAAGTCTTTTATTCTTCACCCAAGAGGTGAATCTTGTTTGAGCTACCCATAAAAAGTAAGTAGTATTTTTGTTGTACCCTAAGCTTAGGCCATTTTTCTACCTTTGAAATTAAGTGGTGTGTGTTTCAAACTATGACCGTTTTGACTAGTATATGGAGTTTTGTCGTACAACTAGGAGTGATTTTATTCTCCCATATTATGTTTTGTCCAAGTTGTGTCTCTATGTCCTTTTTATCCTTTGCTTGAGGGGGAGAAGTAGAAGAAGAAATATAAGAAATAGGTATTTTATTCCACATATTGTGGTAATTTTTATGTGACCAAAATATTCAAGAAAAGTGAGAAACAAAACAAAAGATTTTGTATTTGTGAAAAAAAAATTTAGGCAATGAAGATTGAAAACCAAATTTTTTCTTCATTGTAAACTAACGTTATAAACTCCAGTTTGAGGGGGAGTGTTGAAAAACAGGTATGGAAGAGTCTTACATGACTCTCACAGCAAGAAGTCTCACATAGCCAAAATTAATATGGTGGAGCCTAAGAGGAGTTTCATGGAAAGAGGTCTCAAAGAAGAGTCTTAGTTAAATGTGTTTTAGTTATTATGTTAGTCTGCTATTTATGTTTAATATTTATCTTTTAGTGTAAGACTTTGGGTGTAACAGGAACAAAAGGGTCATTTAATTGTAATTAGGTTATACTTGTTTCCTCTATTATAAATAGAGGCGCTTTGTACTCAAATTACAGCAAGTCAATGAACTATTTGTCTTTTCCACACATTCAACAATTTTAATAAACATCCAACTATTCAAAGGAAGAAAGAAAGTTGAATAGAAAGAAAGGGGGAAAAAGACCCCATGAAAATAATGAAACCTGTATCTACAATAGTAGGTGTCTCCCCCGCTGTAAGAGTTTTTGATTCTTGGAAAGTGATCTTCCCAGGAATGTCAATGTCAAATAGATGGATCTGCAAAATGAAACTTTCACTATCAGAATTATTGCAGTAATTGAAACAATTAGATGAAGAAAGACTTGGTGAAGACAAGATGGCCCTAACAATACTACCACAAAGGTTAGTAAAAGTTATCCCACAAGACCCCAAGTTAATTACTCAAGGAAAACAAGAGAGGGAGAGAGAGGAAGAGAGAGTCCATAAGATATAGGTTATTTAGTAGTTGAAAATCAAACACATCCATTGGAAGCTCAGAAAAATACCTTAATAAGCACAATCCAAATAATAGCTTAACTGCCAAGCCATATGCTTTCTTGCAAATGAAAGTGCAAAATAACTAGACTTTGGATCTTCCCCTCCTTATCTGAAAACCTTGCTTTTGACTCATTCGTGTATATTTTTTACCAATATTTCTTTTTATTGTATGCTCTAAAAAATTGCTAGAAATCCAAATATTTTGAACTCTCACAACTCCCTATCAGGTTTCTCATTCTACTTCTGCACTCGAATAAACTACCAAATATCACCCCAAAAAAAATAGCAAGAGCAATTTCCTTTTCTTAGAATGGTTATATGTACTTGTAGACATATATACCTACCCATATATTCAAAAATAAACATAATTCAGATCCATTATAAATAGACAACAAATAAAACCATTGGGCAGAGGCATGAGACATCCATTAAATGAATCGTCCAACATAAAACTCAAAACTCCTGAAACTCATAGATCCTTCCCCTAGGAGGAAAATAAAACACATTATCTATTATTTGTTTATATATCATATATGTACCTTCGATAAGGGCTATAGCTATCTTTTTTTTTTTTTTTTTTTTTTTTGAGATGTAGGCTTTAGCCATCTCAAGAACATAACAACCACTTTCTCCTTCATTGTCACTTCGCCTGGTCTGTTTGGTCCAGTATCTTCAACCACTTCGGCCTTTAATTATGCCTTCCCAGTGACCTCCTCACTACACTAAAGATCGCTTCAAGGCTCCATCTTCCCACCTTATGTAAAATCTTGATCTCCTCAGCTATTGGCCACACTCCTTGGGCCATATGGAAAGAGCACAATAACAGACGTTTCAACTTCAAGGCCTGCTATCCTGAGATGGTCGTCACCAAAATTATTGGTCAAGTCTCAGCTTGGCTTCATACCAGAAAAGAATTCAGATATATCAGCTCCTCCCTTCGTCTCAATTAGTCGACTATTACTGGTATGACTTGCCATCAACATCCACCCACCAACATAGCCTGGACCCCTCCTCCAGCAGGCTTCTTTAAGCTAAATTTTGACGGCAGTGCCCGTGGAAGCCCTGGCATAGCTGGTTTCGGTGGTATTTTCCGGGATGCTGATGGCCGATCCCTCCTCACTTACCCAGGAGCTAGGGAACTGCTCATTCTAAGGAAGCTGAGCTCTTTGCTCTCTATCAAGGTCTCCTCCTCTTCCGGCACTGTCTCAGCAGTCCCCTCATTATTGAAGGTGACTCACTGATCATCATCATCTGGTGTTCTACCGCCTCAGCACCTCCTTGGTGTAATTGGAGTGTTCTTAACAAAAACATTTATCTTATTTCCCCCCTTCAATGTTATTGGACTCACACCACAAGATCAGCAAATGAGTTTGCTGATTCTCTTGCTAAAAATGGAGCCTCTCTCCAATCCCTTGTGGTAGGGGCAGAGCTCTTCTAAGTTCTGTTTGTTTGCTTTTGTTGTCTCTAATAAAATATCGCTTAATTCAAAAAAAAAAAAAAAAAAGATAACAACAACAGCAGCAAGAATTCAGGAAAAAGTTTCATTTCATTTTGAAAAAGAAACAGAAATTCAATAAATTCCATGATCTCTAATACACGTTACCATAGAAGTCTCCACACCTTTCTATGTTTGCCCTTCAGGTACCCATCTGTACCAAAAATGCAGCAGGTGTTGTACAACCTATCACCTGAACGCTCTGGTATAGACCCACCCACTATTGTGATTTTTCGATTACGAGCAACTTCTGATAGCATTGAAATTGATGGCGATGATTCACCACCAGCATCAATATCTTCAGCATACACGGGAAAGCTATCATTTGAATATGGACTGTTCCATATTTCCTGAACCAAAGAGAAATGAAATAATGTCAAAACAGCAAAATCTTCACAACAAAGGCACCACCTACCTAAAGGAAACCACCAAAGAAAGAAGAAATAGAGAAGTAGAAATACAAAATTGGAGAGGAAGATGTAGTCTCAATGAGTCCCTAGCAAGCATACATGCAATTTTTTCAGTTAGAAATGAATTTGACTATTTAATTTCTTTTCAGATTATTCCTACAAACTGTTCAAGAATAAAAGTGATAACAACTAAATTTAAAAAAGATTCTGTGCTTGAAGAGCAACATTACCAATTCAGATCTCTCAGACAAAGAATACAATCATAACTCACATGGTCAAAATGAAGAAGCTGAACTACTAAGAGCTAGATTAAGCTCTCTAAGTCTTTGTTGATGTGCAGGATTGTGCAAAAGTTAATTTTAGAAATGCATCTACAAAAGTGATTGCATATCCAACATATGCCTTCTCATCAAGCTGCTCAAGAAAACTCATTTCCTTCACACTTATTAGCTGCTGAAAACCAAAGTAGCCAAAATATATGAACTCCTTCCAGTGTTATGCATAGAAGAAGTCATTATTTTAGTTTTGAAATCATGCTCCTGTTCTCTCTTAATCAAAGGAACTTCTGACAGAAGCAAGCATCAATATTTCAGTAATTTCCAAACAAAAACAGTTTAACTTACAGGTAAAAGAACAAGTTCAGCACCCTTGTCTGCAGCCTCTTCAATGGCCTTACGAGCATGAGAAATGTTTCTCTCCTTGTCTGCTGTCACTGATAATTGGCAGAGAGCAATCTTGAACTGAAAATCAGAGAAAAGATTAAAAAAAATAAAACAGAAATTTTCATGACCTTATGAGTTGCCATACTTTGGCCCATCAATGAAAGACCTCATAAAGACAACATCAAGGAATCCATATCAGAAGCATTGATATCCTTAAACCAATTTGAGAAGTACTTGAAGCATACTTTTTTATGGATAGAATCTCATCATTGTCAGAGCAGGAAAGGATGTAGAAAGAATAAGCTCCAGAAACAACCTATCTACAGACTGCATAGATCTCAATAGCTAACATCATTTTCAATTATTTTGTCATATTACCTCCAAAATCCAATAGCTTCATGAATACCTAAACCTGATGCTAACTAAAATTTATCTTACTAAATATTCATTACTAAAGCATTCAATGGTTATACTTACTCCCAGCCCTTCTTATAACAGAAACTCAAGAAGAAAATGCAAGAAATGATAAAAAAATAATGTATAAAAAGAAATAACCATAAAATATAGTTACATATAGACAGGGGAAAGTAACAATCTGCATCTGCTTGAAAATTTTTAATGGGGAAGAAAGTTGTACCATCTCTTATCGTTGCAAGTCTATTTGGCACACAATTGAGAGAGAGGAGAGAGATCAAATGACCTGACTTGGTTGAAAATATTTTTACTTGTTTTTTATGCAATATCAGAACCTTAATGTCTACAGAGTCTTAGACTTGAGGAAAAATACACCTTTTTATGTTATTTCCCACGTCGGGCTTCCAAATAAAAAGTCATCCATGAATGAAAAGCATTGTCCACAAACAATGGCCCTTTCTGGTATCAGGTACTCAAAAGTTCTTATACATATTCACCAAATCATCTGAATGAATCACTGAACCAGTCTAACATAATTGATGCAAAACAGTGATGGCAAGATCTGGATCTGATATACCCTTCACCTTAGCACTAATACATTATCACTGTTTGGGGAAACATGACAAGTACTTCTGAATTAACCAAAATTTGAACAGAACCTGATACTTCTATGCAGATTATCTAAAGCAACCCGTTGACTAGGGAATTTCAGTCACGAATAAATTTTCACCAACTCAGGCACTTCAATACCTGCAATCTTAACTCTGTAAATTTGTGGTTGAGTTTTATGTAGTTCGCACTAGAAAAAAAGCTACATGAAAATCAACGAGAATATTATGCTTAACGGATCACAAAATATTTAAAAATGAAATGTTCAAAAAGCTACATTTGAGCAAGGTAAATAAACAATTGCTACTGCTTATAAAGACATACTTTGTTTCATGAAACCTTGTAAGAACAACATTAAAACCACTAATAAGTCATGCATAATAAGTCAACAGTTATATGTTGCCTTGAAGAAGCACTAACCATGATTTTCATCATTACCATAATCACTCTGCACTGTATTGTTTCTCTTTTAGTTACTCCAACCATTGTAATAGAGTAACTGCTGAACTTATGAATGAAACATTCAGAAAATTATATCTCTTTTTCCAAGAGATATGCTTCTCAAAGAGCCAAACAATTCTCTTCGTATTGGCCCGACATGACACATTTCTAACTTTCCGGAGCTCCGAACAACAACACCTAAAAATCAGTCAATTCCCTTCTAGTTTATATCATCGGAATTACGACCAAGATCTAATAGATGGACCTGATCCTTCTACGGCAAAAATTTAGCAGTTTACCTAACTATCCAATCATTCAACCGCAGCATCTATGAAGTCCAGAAAAATCATGAGAAAAAAACAAAAAAAAAAACACAAGAAAACCACAAATTCTGAACAATCCCAATTGCTCTGGTAATAAATAAATAAATAAAAGCGCTTAAGATAAGAGTAAGCTCGCGATCAAATCGGAGTAACAACGGCAGTACCAAAAGCACATGGTGTTACACTTTATAAAGTTGAAAAATCACATGGTGAAAAATACGTCTATAATTGCTACATGTAGGTACCTTGGACACACGGGGCGGTGGCAAAGGAAGAGCCGGAGGGACCCTAGCCTGCTCGGGCTTGTAAGCAGAAGCCATGGCAGCGAAAGGCCTAAAAGGAATACTGAACCTCGGGACGCTTTTACGGATTCTGAAGACGGAATCAAGAGGAGAATGGCAGCTGTTAAGATGAGATAAAGAAGCGAGACTTGTCGGGCGAAAGGAGGCGGACGACAGAAATGCAATGCCGGTTCTCATCTTGCGACCATGGCTTGGATAGTAAGCACGACTTAATGCAGTTCGGTACTACCCGAACCGCGGCATTCTCATCAACGAGGACGGCAACCGTGTCGGAATCTCAAATCCGAAAAATCCTGCACATATTCGACGCTACAACTTTACCATGGGTTTTTCGACCCGGGTTCTATTAAACAGGTCGCCCCAGTTCAGACCGAATCTGACCCACCTTTTTTAAGACCGAGTTCATTCAACTGAAAATCGGGTTGACCAAAGTTTTCCCTCCTACACTTATAGGGGTTAGTCAATAAACATAAAATTTGAAGTTCATCTTTATCTTCATTTTTATTTCATGTATCTACATGATCTTCATATTCGAAACGGGTGTTAGTGTGGACAAGTTCATGTCCACTGGAAAATAATTTCCAGTGTTAGTACTTTCAAATGAGGAAAACGCAGAAAATAAGAGAATTAGTAACTTGTAAAGCATACTTAAATATTAAATTAGGTAAAATTATTACTACACGAATAACTAATTTAATGTATCACTAAAATACATTAACGTACTAATTAATTTAATTATATATTATATTAGTTAAAGATTTCTGTTAACTGTTTAACTATTTTTCAATTGACAAATTGACAAACGGATACGTTTCATTCAGAGTAAAGCTATCAACCAAATTCAGTTTCACCAACTAGGTAAAAGGGGATGATTTTTTATTTTTTTCTTTTCCTTGTAATTCACAATTTACATCAACATTGGCATTAGCCTGCTGTCACAATTTTCCTGGATCTTGAAAACTGGAACAATAAGCATAAACAAAGAAATTTGCAACAAACCAACAAATCTTTTAAGAAAAGTTCGCATGCAAAATAAACCATTTTGGAATTAAACTGGAGATGCCTCCAACACCCACCACTTTGCCAATTTGTCATTCATCTAGCCATTTATTGTTTGAACAAGATGTGCCTTTGGGGCTAACAACAAAGCCAATATGTTGTACTCAAATCAAAATGAGAGTTTACATAGTCCAAGAAAAAAACTGAGAAGAAAACTATTGAAGGATCATGTTATCAATTGAGTGAACTTTACTAATCCACACCTCAAAAAATATGCTGTCCTTCTTTCTTCCACAAGAATGTTAGACCACACTTTTCACTGTTCAACAAAAAGGAAACAACAATTGTCACACTATCATTAAGCATTAGCAATGGGGTCTTAATCTAGTGACCAAGACGGAACTTATACATAGTGGTAGAGATCCCCTTCCTCATGGTGTTGAAGCAACTTGTCTCAGTTTGGTCTGAAGGACGACACTGGCTTCATCTACCATGTTTTTCTTCTTTGAGGCAACCTGCATTTTACATTATTAAGTGTTTGGCTTCTACAAAAAAAAAAAAAAAAAAAAAAGTGAACAGCTTAAATAAGAAAAGATGATCTAGCTCAAAAGAAATAATTAGCTCCAAGTGTCTCATAAAGGTCTTCCATCTTGAATGAACTAAGGCAAAGGGGGAGGGGGAATAAATTCTAACGGAGGATTTTAAATTTTCAAATTAGAAGTTGGAGGTCACAAGAACATCTCTTCCAGAGAAAGGAGAAGGGGATGTCAAGGTCAGTAGCACATTCTCTTCAACCGAGGGTTTGCAGATCAGCCTTTAGTGACATGTATGAAAATCCCCAAGGTCAAACTAGGGAACTGTTTCGGCCTTAACCGAAGTCCGAGTTGCAACACTGTTAGGTCTCTACCCCAAGTTTTGATGCTCCAAAAAAGTATTATCAGTTCTACTTCCATCCACTACATTTATACTGACCATGAATGTTACTAAGCAAGTTCACCAATCCAAACATATATGCTAAGGCGATTTCCAGCTGAACAAACAACTGAATTATATGAGCTATGAGAACTCACTCTTGTTTCCTTCCTCCAATAAATAAGATAAACTTGAAATGGTCTATAGAGTGCATTCGTTAACTTGCAAAAACTAACATTTTCCAGTTAAAGTCCAAAACAAATACATGGAGAATTTTAAACATAATCTATTCCTTTAGGTTGCTAGGTAAAAAACTAATCCAAAGTGAAAATAATTTTGACCGATGCCAGCAGCTGTTTCTTTTAATAAAGTTATCAATCAATAAGCAAACAACTCAAGATAATTAAATCATCACAAAAATGCCAATGCATAGCAAGAAGTTTGACAAACATATTTAGTTAACAAAATAAATAACAAGAAAAAAGGTCAGCTTCAAGAAATGAAGACAAAATGGTCCACAAAGTGAAATCAAATTCTTGGCTCATAAATTGTAAATATGTTGTATACCTTCTGAAATTTGGGGAAAATCGAAGCCGAATGGGGAAATCGATGCTTGATCAAAGTAGAAATTAAGCAATCGATGCCCAAATGTCAAAATCAAAGAAAATCAAAATCAAAATGGGAAAATCGAACAAAATCAGAAGGTATTTTTGGGGAAAAGAGAATAGCGAGAGAGAGACGGGAGTGGGATGCTGAAAGGGAGAAGAGAGGGAGAAGAGAGAGAAGAGAGGGAGGCCAAGAGGGATAAGAGAGAGGGAGAAGCGAGAGAGAAAAACGGAAAGCGAGTCCGAGAGAAGAGATGGAGACACGGAGACGAGAGAGGGGTGTGGGAGAGAGGGCGAGTCCAACAAAAGACCGAGAGACGGAGGCTGGAGAAGAGAGGGAGCAGAGACGTCGGGGCGCAGGGTGACGAGAGAGGGGGTGCGGGAGAGGGGGGAAAATGAAAAATGAGAAGAGAGCGAGAGAGAGGGGAAAAAAAATAAACGTAGAGGGTTCAAACCCCTGTGTTTCCTTCATCCAAATGATTGGCAAAAAAGGTCAGAAACTAGTTTTCATTTTTTATAACGTGGAGATGATGTTCCGCCTTCATCCCCAACATCCAGATGACATGAAGTCTGGCGCTCCACTAACGACGTAAACTGATGAACAATGTAATGCGGCTGATCTTCATCATCAGCTACAAGTTGACTACACCCCCCCCCCCCCCCCCCCCCCCCCCCCCCCCCCTCCCCCTTAGTTTCTTGTTATTAATTACTAATTTTTTGCCCTACGAGGATCGATTCTCCTTGAATTCCCGACTACACTAACATCGTGCCTTAAATCATATATTTTGCAGAATAATTTTACATAAATCAATTATGAAGTTGGAGCCAAGACCTATCCCAAAATGACTAGTCTTCTTAATAAACCTTTTTTCCAACTAATAAACAAAACATATTTGTTCTCATTAATCCATTGAACTATTCCTTAACACTTCCCCTCCTGCTCTATACCATATGAAATTGGGTCAAGGCATATCTCAAAATGAGTAATGCTCTTAAAAAAAAACTAATAAACTTAACATATTTATTTTCATTAATCTATATAGGACTATTCCTTAACATCAATTAATACAAAGATCTTGAATTTATTTATTCACATGGTCCATCATAATAGAGAAAAGCATGAAACCAAAAGCACCACAGTAAGTACCAATATGTAAACCACCCATCCAATTATTAACGTGTAAGAGATATAAAGAAGGTTCACTTTTAAAAGTATATGTAAACATGGAGCAACAAAAGCAACATAAGAGAGAAGGTTGAGGTCTATGTCAGGCAAGATAGCCAGCCGAGAACCCCAGGTTGAGGCTGGCATCATCGGGGGGTCGAAGCGCATCATAACCTACGAGCTGTGGAGATCGAGAATAAGACCCTTTCTCTGTTGGCCATGCCATGATGTAGAGGTCGATCCCATCCATTCGCTCGATTGCAGAAGCTAGGGTTTGTTTAACCTCTGCATGATCACAACAATGTATGAGACCCGTTGAGGAGACTGTAGATGGCATCAGGCTGTGACCTTCCAGGCGGGAGATGATCATCAGCTTCCCCGAGGCTGCCGCCTGCTCCCGCAACTGTCTCAGGCCGGCTCTGTCCGCTGCTGAACCCTTCGCCACCCCGTAGATGCAAATGAAACCCTATCAAGCCAGACGAGTCGATCACTATCAGAAGAAGAATAAGAAGAGAAGGGGTACAGTAACTTTACCTCTTCTGTCCGCTTGATGTCCATGCCGAACCGGGTTTCACCTGCTTCAGGCGTCAGCATCACGGGAACCTCAGCAACTCCAGGCAAGAACCAAATCCTCACGGCTTGCAAGATTTGAATGGTCGGATTCGGGCTTTGATGCCACATGCTCCATGTCTGTGAATTGCCTCCGATACCGCTTCTCTCCTGCAAGAAAATTTAGGCTCCACTATTTTGAGGTGTCCATGCTGATCGATGAAACAAATCACCAGTAAAATGGTTAGTTACCGATGTGACGATTTGTTCCGTCTGGATGTTGACGAAGACGAGAGGAATCCCAGAAGAAACTGCAGCTGAGAACCAGGCCATGGTCCTCGAGGTTGTGGCCTCGACGGTGTGCTCGTTGTTGACGGGCAGGAAGAGAATGGAGCTGATAACGGTGGATCGCTGGTCTGGTAAATAGGTCCCAAGCTTCTTCTTCCAATCGTATTTAACACCCTTTCTCATGAAACCATCGCCATCCGTGATGTTCACAACCCTCCTGCTCATTTCTGTGATACAAGAGCACTGCTTACAGTAATCAGTGAAAGAAATTAAACCTGGACAACCAGTTGTAACTGATATTAGCGGAAGCGCAGAACCATGGGAGTAGTACCTTGGAGCTCGCAGCACTGATCAAGTGTGAGATCCGCCAAGACGGCCACATGCCGATCATCGGAAGCTGCCCGAATAGTGAATCTCTTCTGCAGCTTCGAAGATGATCTCTCCGGCACAACACCAGCCTTCAGTCTCAGCGTCGCGTTCCCACGCCTAACCTTCACCCATACAACCCCCCCATGGCGAATGAGCCTTCCCAGTTGCGAGCTCAGTTCCGACCTGCCTTTCGCCGAGATGAAATTTTCACCGCACTCACCTTCTGCGATGCCTTCAATTATATCGCCGGGAAGCGGCATGCTCTCGTCCCACTCCCCCTCCGGCATCCCTTCCTTGACTTGTTTGACGCAGACGAGGGTCTGAACACTACCCATATCGCCTGGAGCTGCAAAACAGCACAAATCCATCTACTGTTGGGTTGTGATTTTCTCTGGGGACTTTAAGCAAACTGTCCCTTGATCGGTGAATCCGAAGAATGTGTTTTGAAATTTACGTCCAGGTGGAGCAAACAAACAACAGATGTGGACGATGTGTTGCTTCGGTTATTTTGCGCGTGGACTGAATTTCTTGGACGATCAAATTGTCTTGAAAAATGTTTTTCTATGCCAAAACAGTAACCAATGCTGGCCATTATCTCATTTTTATTAATTATTTTTAAGAATAATAATGATCAAATTATTATTATCTTTTTCTTTTAGAGTTCTGGATAGACCCTAAATAGCATAAACTAAACGGGTTAGATGTGCAAGCATTGGGCTAATCTACTCCAATTATATGGAGAGTGTGAAGGAGACTCACTCCATATGATTAGAATAAACTAGCCTCATTATTATCCATTTGATACATATACAAGCATTAAGCATAGTGGCACATCTGAGGACTATGTATTTGTAATTGGGCTTTAATCAAGCAGATCGCCAAAAGCTTCTGCTTTCCTCTTCTTTCTGTTACCTTTTGAACCTCTAAAGGAACATTGGGCCTGGATCAGCATCTTCTCCCATCTTTTCCTCTCACTAGAGTGCAGGAGCTCTTGTTGACCTATAGGAGCTCCCATTGTCAATGGAAAAAGCTGAGGCATCTCCTCCCCTCTCTAATCTCTGCAGTGTCAGACCCAAATACTTAGAGGTCATATTTACAGAATCAAATTCACTAAGAGTAGAACAAGTCTTCTTGTTATCCATTTGATTACTAATAGTGAAAAGTAGATTCTCCGACACTCACGATTATGACGAGAGAGGTGCCATATATGAGGCTACCAAAGAGAGTCTCTCTACTGCCCTTCCTTTCTTTTTTTGCAATAGTTGAGAAATATGTGGTTGTTTATTATTTAACAAGATTTTTAAAGGTTTATAATTGAGACAAGATGGTAGTATCTTTTCAGTTTTCAGTGTAAAAAGGGGCGGATAACCCACCTCCCCATCTGGTTTTCTCCTGACATAGTGATTCTTGCACTGAGAACGGGGAACAGAGGCACCTCCCTTCTCCTTTTAACATTTTGTGATATAGAGAAGAAGGGCGAGGTCATCCCCTCCCCTTCCATCCTTTTTTGCTCCCTCATTCAGGAAAGTTTCATCTCCCAGCTCATCTCTTGCTCTATTACGCTAGCAAAAGATAAGTGTGCATCAAGGGAAACACAAACTTACAAGTTTCACCAGTATCTTAGTATCTCCTGCCTTTTTTCCTTTTCTCCTTCTTATTTCTCCTATCCTCGCACCACATCAGCAAATAACATGAAAGGTTACAACAACAAAAAGTTAGCATCAGAAGGAAGATCTCACTTGACAAATAAATCTGCATTCATTTTGTGGTGAAAAATTCATATTCATATCTGCTCTTGGAAATTAGAACTTGAAGCCTTCAATTTGGAAAGTCTTGTCCAAAAAGAAGAAAAAAATACAAAATAAAATTCTGTTAAAATCATGCATAGAAAATAGATTCTTTAAAAAGTTAAATGGTACCTGGAGTTTGTAACAAATGTTAGCATCAAGGACTTATTCAATTAAGAAAATTCAACACCTAACTTTTTTTTTTTTTGAATGTCGATTATGCATGACTCATTTTCCCCAACAAGACTTGAACTGAAGATCGCCTCCCCTCTCCCACCCCCACCCCCCCAATAGCCATTGACCCAAAAGGCTCATTCCCAATATTTTCTTTTCGAACAACTTCAAGAAATAAATTCTAGGAATCTACACCAAAGAATCACCATATCTTATTAGAGGCAGACCTTTAGTCTTTGGATGTGTGTATCACATGAAGACATGATGCACTTCACTGAAGGGAGTGCATGGATTTGATGATTCACCTCGCCTCTACATGGATTCAGCTATGAAGTACTCTACAGCCTTCTGAGCTCATCCCAAGCAGGGGTTGCATCGAGTTGAGCCAAACTTGAACCTGCATATGCTCGAGTTGGGCTTTATCTAAATACTTCGAACTCAAGCTTGCTCTCGAGATCAACCTCGAGCCTAAAATTAGAATCGAGCTCCAACCTATATTTAAAACTTTGCATAAAATACATGTCAAATAAACTGTACATAAAATTATGCAAAAAATTTACTTAAAATTGTACATAAACTCTGCATAAAATTGTACATGAGCATCGTGACAAATTTGTCAAACCATTCTCGTGTTTTTCAAACCTACATTCTCTCGTGTTTTAACAATTTTGTACTGCACAAAATTTGTTTGGACATAGTCAAACGAGTTAAATCCTTCCTGCATAGAAACCAAAACCTTAATTAATAGTTGCAAAACAAGACTACTTTACATACAGGAAAAACTAATTTTCTCCCCAAATTACAGCAAATCATCTTATAATCAACGAGGTTGCTGCAAAATCAACCAGGAGACACACACTAGCTCACTGGTAAACAAAATAGTACAATTAATAAAGGAAAATCAGCAAAACATACCATAAATAACAACTACTGAAAAAGAGAAATAAAAGAAGTTCAAAAGCTTACTTGATAACAATGAATCAACAATGCAGTAGCTCTGAAGACGCTTATGATGTGATCAGACGTAGGCCTTCCCAACTTGTACACTGCAGTGAGTGGAGGACGAGCGATGGGCTCGTATCATGCGAAGAAAACAACGAAGATAGGCTTACAAGTAGCTTGGAGATCAACGGTTAACAGTGAATAGTAGCATGCATGAAGACACGAAGCCATAGGAGTTCACAGCGTGGAGCAAATGCAACGGTCCGGTCCGCTTGGCGGGTAAAACCACATTTGGGGAAATTATTTCCGATTAACTTGACAAATCAGAAAAAGTAATTTTCAAATTCCGACAGGACTCTCCTTAGCCTTTTCACAGTCAAGCTTCTGATAAAAAAATGTGCTCCTCTTTCGACTCTCTTTGTTTAATCTATCAGACCAAGCACTGTTTAAAGAGAGAAATCGAAAAGAGGAGAATAAAAAAGAGAAGAGAAATCAGTGGTTAAAGATAAAATAGGTAAGGTTGATACCAGTTGGTTTCGAGACTTCCATCGGCAACGCTCAAGATGGCAATGCCCAAGTCGTTGGTAGCACCCAAATCGGCTAGAGCGGCGGAGAAATTGCAGACACCTAAGATTCAAAATTTTTGCAATTTGCATCCAGGCAAAGAATAATGTTGAAGGAAATCAAACTTACCTATGACTTCCGTCGGCAATGCCCAAATCTACAAGAGCAACGGAAAAATTGCAAACGATGGAAGATGTACATGGCAAGAGGAATCAATTTTCTGGAGGCAGAGAGGAGTCATGGCCTGGCTCCCTTATTCTTATGTCGAAACTCGAAACACCTCCTCTATTTTGGATATGCCCGAAGCGGAAGATGCTAAACTCCCCAAATAAATCGCCCCTCCCAGCTCCTGCTGGTTTAAGTAAATGAGCTGGCTCGCGAGCTTGCGAACCGAACCGTTGCTCATTCAAGTTCAATTCGTTTACTTAAACAAACCCAAAACCCGATCTCAAATTCGATTCGAGATCCAGTTTATTTGAACCAAACCGAGCCGAGCTCGAACCATTAGCGAACCGGCTCAGTTTGATGCCACCCCTAATCCCATGTGACCATTAGCACCACATATCAAGCCAGCATTACACAGCCTTTTTACAATTCATCAAGAAGCTAAACCAAACATAAATAATAATAATAATAATAATAATAAAAAAAGCATGCAGCTTGGATAAATCAGGTCACCAGTAGTGACTTCCACTATCAACCATCTAACTTTTTCTATTATTCACATATGTTAAAAAATGGTGAATCACAAATATTTTATAAAAATTAAAAAGAAAAAGTTCCACCTAGTCATATGATGCAATAATTTTGACCTCTATCAACCAGCATTTGGTTATAGAAACAGATCGAATACAAGCAAGCACTTGTGCAGAGAATTCCCCTATACAGCAACATTGCTCTGTCCTTTAACAGCAATATTGCATCTCTGCACCTGGGGCCCTTAAGAAGGTTTCTATACAAGATTTTAGTGTTCAAACACTCCAGTACGTAAGTCCAAGCTGCAACCTTGATCATAAGAAATCCAAACAATGCATGAGAGAGAGAGAGAGAGAGAGAGGGAGTAAATTAATCCAGGTGGGTAAATGCATTATTTTTGTATTAAAAAAATAACTTCATTAGAATCAACCTAGAAGCATATTTCCTTGCAATGGAGATGATAATAATGTTACTTAGTCTACCTTTCTTACACAACACAAACAAGGTATATCTTGACAAACATCTAGTTAATGTGCATGAAAAGAATATGTCAGAAAAGGGATTGCCAAAAGAATGATTCAAGCCAAACAAGTCTTCAGACTCTCAAGATGCCTAAGGTGTAGCAGGTAGAGACAGCTTAATTTTATTTTTTTGCAACTTCTCTTTTTATCTGTTATTCTTTTCCTCCTTATTCATAACAAGCCTCCACATTGAAATCTACTAGACTAGACTGCAGATTACATATTCCAATAAGAAGTTCAAGCAAAATTTTGTAGAGTAGATTCAGTTGCATCCATCATGTCTTTTAGGTGATCAAAATGATGAATATTATGGTGAGAGACACTCACACGAATAGATATAGTTAATCAATTCGGCTGGAATTATATAGAAAATTTCTAGTTCAAGATGCATATTTTTCCACTCAAAAGCATTACCACCTTTTTCCTACTTATGCTCTTCTTGCACTATTTCAGGTAATCTGGAGGTCACTAATAACTCTGAAATTAATCAATTCAAGGCAGTCTCTCTCACTGTAAAATGGCAGCTCAAAGGATGAAGGGCAATTCGATCAAATTTGCTCAATGCAAACCCTCGGAAAAGAGCTTCAATGAAATCAGATTAAAAATCATAGGAAGAACTTTCTTTCAATTGCATTTCCAGTTGTGTTTCCTCGTGGAAAAAAATGGATGATATATCATTCTGCTGTAAAATGAATATAAAATAAAATAAAAAACTCGGCATGTACTTGCTACTACCTTTGGAGACTAGAGCTTTAGACTGACTTTATCAGACCACTTGAAGATATCAGAATGAACTTGATCACCGCCCAAGTCCTCCCCAGTAGCCCCAGCTGCAACTCTTATAATATCTTCCATCAGCTGAAAGTTACCCATTATGTCAACATGGGCACCACTCTGTGTCCCACGTCCCTCCAAGAGATTTGCAGGTGGTGCATGATCATATTCCCTAATATATGTCCGAATGCCTGACGGGTTGAATCGGTTTTTCCCACGCCAACCTTTTGCACACATGAAGCCAGCACTTAGAACAGGCACAGTCTCATCTCCATTTGTTAAGTAAACTCCTCCTTGTAAGCAGTTCTCATCTTGTCCAGCCCCAGCAGATGTATCAATTTGGAAGGGGATGTGACATTCGGCATAGGGAGATATCTTGTAAACATATGATCTTTCAGTGAGAATTCCTACTCCATACATGGAATAGATCTCCATGTCAGGAGCATCCGGCAACCTGCAAAAAATTCTCAGCAGAAAGTAAGCAACCAGAGAGATAACCTAAAGTGAAGGGCATATTTTCCATTCTTGTATAAGCTAGACTATAAATAAGATTACTGGGTCAAGTTCTCGATCAACCAGATAGCCCCCTCTTTCTCAAAATCTTTTCTCATCTTTTTCTTCTCTTTCTCCTATCTCTTGACTTTCCTAATTTCTTCTCTTGTCCAAGCAACCTCTCCCACAAATACAGCCCCATAAAAGGACTCTTACCATTCTTCCATGCAATTTAACCAAGAAGAAACTTATATTAACCAAGAGAAAGGTAAAATACTTACTTTGTCTCCAGGGGGTTAGACCAATATTTATAGTGCTGATATTTTGGGTCATCCAAATCGTCTGCAATTCCATAGGAGAATTGGGCCCCTCCACGCTGCATCATCTTTGGAGCAACAAATTGAAGGAGATCCAGAAGTGACCCAGCGGTATAAACTTTGTAATCAGCAACTGCTTGAATACCACCCCATCCCATTTCATGGTACTCAGTCCAAACATCATGGCAGGATACATTTGGGGAAGCAAATTTGCTACCTTTAACAGCATCCTACATATGTTAGCACCAAGATGAGATTTTTTTTAACAGCAAGTATTTCATTTAAAATAGGATAAAATGAAATAGGATAATACCCATAAGACTTACCCTAAAATCCAGCCTTTCAATCTTCAATGATGGTAACACAGCCACATCTTTTCCAAAAGATATAATCCTTCCATCATTAATTCCTTTTGATTTAATTTTCATATTTTCTGTCTGGTTGCCACGCCCATGCTTAGCATCATTGTTTCTCTGTTTCTTAGGAGTGCAATCAAAGCCTTCGTCAGGTGCCCAGTCAAGGCCCCCCCATATGGTGTCACCACCTTTTGGTATCATTGACATGGTTGAATCCCAAGTTCGTGTCATCCGCATAATATGTTGTAAAGTTTGCAGGCCAAATAAATCAGAGTCTAACACACCCGGAGCAAGTGCTCTGTAAAATTTTATTTCACAAACTGGATCTCAGATTTAGTAAGCAATGAAACGAAAATGAGACTACATGGAAGTTGTTGAGTAAGAACCTTGCAACGGCAACATCTCTAGCTTCAGCTGAGAAAAGTCCAGCAACAGCTTTTGGAACTCCTAAAAAGGGTCCACCAATGTTCATCACTGCTTTAATATGGCGAGCACACCAATCTGAGCCACCCTCACCACCCATTGGAGCTGGTGCTTCAACCCACTTCATAAAATGTAGAAAGTACAGAACACCCATAGAATGTGGAATTACAACCACTTTTTTACCACCATTAGTAGCCACCATAAGCTCTATATTACTTTTTATTCGACTAAGTGTTTGATCCCTCACCTGTTGACTCCAATTTAAACAGAAAACAGTAAGCATATGTTCCCAATATCAAGAGACGTGTAAACCCGTAACAGAACTCACACAGGAAGGAAGAAGTATCAAGAAAATTTCTTGTTAGGGAACAAAGGGAAAGCAAAATTTTGTTTTCTGAAAGTAAAGGAAAATTTAAATTTTGTTTTTTGAAAGTGAAGGAAACGGAAAATATTGCCTCAGTGTTCTGAAAGGAGATCCTCCAATCATATGCCGCCATATACATATTTTTTTCTTCATAACCAATGCGTGCTAAATTAGCAATTAGAACTGCCCAGACAAAATATCCAGGAGCAAAGTAATCTGCAGCCACAAGTCCTGTAACAGGCCTAATTCTTATTCCTGGGGGATCTAATCCAGTCTCATTGTCAAGAGACATATGCTCTATCCAACACAAGGGCCTGCAATAAGACAAGAAAAATGTTAATACAATTAGAACCATCTCTTAGATCTAAGAAGAACACCGCACTACAAAAAATAAAAAATAAAAATAACAAAAAATAAAAATAAAATCAACTTACCATGTCCCCAAGCACCATATAAAAAATTTACAAAAAAAAAAGAATAGAAAAGATAAGTTCAAAAGGAAACACTGGTCATCTGTCTTTTTAGAAAATGAAATCAGTGCCAATTAGCCAATCATTAGTTGTCTAATTTTCTTTGATGGGAAAGAATAGCAAATGAATGTGAACATTTTCCAACTAAGAGTTTGCTTGAAGAATCCAGCATCTGGGGCACAGCATAAAATGCTAACCACAATACAATAAATGGAAAGTTAAAGAGAGTAGCAGTACAGTACTCCTTTAGATGAGAGAAGGAGTCATGTGTTGCACAAAGATGCTGTAACCAGTCCAGAGGATCACCCAGATTGAACTTCTAAGAGAAATGTGTTTCCTGAGAAGTGTGAAGTACCAGCAGCTTCCAGCCAACATATCCAGGAGAAATGGTGTCACTGCCTAGCCAGCATGCACGGCTTATTTTGAGGAAAGTGAGAGAGAGAGAGAGAGAGGAGCTACAAGGGTACAGCTATCTGGCTTAAGGTTCACCTGTAACTTTCAACCCTATACCTAGGACATGTTTAGCATGTAGCTCACACTTCAACCACATTAGGCATAGTCAACAGAAAGGAGAGAAGAGAAACTGATCAGGAATGGATTGGGTTTAAAGCGAAACGTGAGGAAGGAAGAGAGGAAGAAGAAGAGAGAGGCAGGAGGGCTGCAGAGTGAACAGTCTAACACAACCCAAGTGCAAATATGCCCCTAACTTAAAGAATGAGTAAACAGGGGCAATTAAGTAAACCCAAATAAAATACTAGACTAACTTAATTTCAGTAAACCCAAATATAACTTGAAATAACTATATCAACAAATATGCCCTTATCTCAAACAATCCACCCCCAATACCCAGCTTTGAAACTAACATGAGATAAATGAGCAATAATTAATGCTGTTTTAAACACATCTGCAAGGTGATTCTATAATGAAACATGCTCTGTGAGGATAATTTTATATCTCTTTTTTTTTTTGAAAAGTGACAATCAAATTTATGACATTTGGTTTGCTCATATAACTGCGTATATATAGAGTAGCTTTACTACCCCAAAACAAAATCATAGGCTCCTCAACTTGTAAGTATATTGCTGAAGTAAACAATTCAAAGGCATTATCTCGTGTATTGCATCAGCTACAGCTCAGCAACTCTGCTTTTGCACTTCATCTTGCAACAGAATTGCTTTTTACTTCACCAGATCACCAAATTTCTGCCCACAAAGATACTCTTTGCCACTTCAAATAGATGCCTAGTATTCCTCTCAGTAACACCATTTTGCCGTGTATATGAACAAGATGTTTCATATAAGATACCTTTGTTATAAAGAATTTGATAAAGATGTAAAAATAAGAGAAAATAAGAGAAAGGAGAGGAAAAATGAAGAGAGAAGAGAGAAGAGAGAAGAGAGAAAGGAAGAAGCAGCCAGAAAGGAGCTGTGTTCCTCTTAAATTCATCACTCAAGTGATTTTGGGTAAAAGGACAGAAATGCTCTTTAGTTCAAGAATCCCTATAACTTTTCCATACACATCAGATTGTAATGAAATATCTACTCAATTTGAAATTACTTAATTGGAAATAACAAAACATTGATAACAAGTAAGTCTAGAAACTCATATAGATTTCCCTATAACTTACACATGGTCTTCAAGAATGAAATCTGTCACTATAACAAATAAACTAATGGACATCCAAGCCTGTAGGAATACAACAGTAGGAAAACTGCTGTTGTTGATGCTAGGACAATTTTTTGTCATTATAATAAGACCAACAAGCTCACAACATGCACCAACCACCCGCTTTATCTGCAGAACCTGAAAGGTACAGTGAGTAGGAAAAAGAGTAATAGAACAACTAAGATGCTTACTAAGCTTACTAAAAAAATAAAGGACTCGAATGAAGATTTCATACATTAGGGACATTTGAAAAAGATAAATTTGGAAAGACCATAGATGTCTCAAAGCCATGTACTCGAGACTGGGACATATTAGGCAACAAGACAAATCTTTCTATTACAAGGATGAAAGTACTATATGCTTTTCAAATCTGTCATACGTTTAAATGCTCTAAAACAATGATCCAAGAGGGAGACTAGAGAAGCAGCACTAAGAAATCTCTAAAACCAATGATCCAAGAGGGAGATTAGAGAAGGAGCACTAAGAAATCCCACAACTATAGAGGCCAGTATAGTTTGCAAAATATGATTTTTTTTTTTTTGAGAAAGGGCACATTGGTATCAGAGCAGGTATTCATATGTGAGTCTCCACCTAAATTATCCACTTGTAGAGCCACAAAAAAGGCCTACACGTTAGGGGGAGTGCTAAGGAATAGTCCCACATAGATTAATGAGTAGAAAGATGTTGAGTTTATTAGTTGGAAAAGAAGCTTCCTAAGTTGGCTAGTCATTTTGGGATGGGCCTTGGACCCAACTTTACAACATTAAAAAAACCCAAAGGCTAAACAAGTAACCCCCTCTTTAGCTAAAGAATCAACAACATTATTTGTTGACCTAGGTACATGAGATTACGTAGAAACAACATCTTTCAAAGGATCTTGAATTTCAAAATAACATTCCAACATGCACCAAGGAGGGGGTTTGTTGTCCATGCACCAGCCATTGACATTTCTGAATCTCCTTAAACAGAAAGCATCCAAGAGATGCGATCTTTAAAAATTCTTAATTTGTGTTCTAAAGCTTGAAGTTCAGCCATGGTGGAATCAGAAATGCCACAAGGTCCAGCAAAAGAGGAGATCACAGCACCATTAGAATTCTGGAAAACTCCATCAAAACCATAAGGCCCAGGATTATCGAGAGAAGATCCATTGCAATTAAGTTTGATAAGGTCATTTTCAGGGGGTTTCCACTCCATTTGGATCAGTCGCTTAGGATGAGAAATGTTAGCAATCTGAGACCGATTACTTCTGATTACCCCACATTTAATTTCCTCAAGATATCAAAAGAGCATAAACAGGAAATCAAATGGGATAGGGTCTTCTCAGCAACAACCTTCCCAGGAGAGGAGCTTTGACAAAAGCATCTTTTATTTCTCTCCCCCAAATCACACATGGGGCAAAGACAAGACACGCCTTGAGCATACTCTTAGTTTTTTTAAATGCCTTGTATTTATCATCAGACAAAATATGCATGCCCTTGGAAGATTGTGAGCTAGATGCTTGGACTTCCACTTGGTTTCTTCATGCTCGTTGATGCACAACATAATTCGCAATACTCTCCTCTATATTATTGAGGGGAGTTGATTTTTAAAAATTTTAAATACTATTCTGGTGTAGATTGATCAGATTAGGCAGCCATAATTGATCCAAGTGGGTGAGATCACAAAAGAAGAGATGAATAAAATTCTAACAAGTATTTCATAAGCTTTTAAAAAGAGAAGAGAAGGAACAAAGGTTCAAGTTTAAATTTTGTTTGTGCCAAATAAAAGCAGCATAAACAATAATACGGATGAAAAAATCACCTTCAGCAACAAGAGAGTAAGGGTTTTCCTTAGCTCAGAAATAGGAAACCCAATTAGGTTATCCAGGACCCAAAGACTGTAAATCAACAATATAAAAGATTTCCAGCAACTCTATTTAGACAGCCCAGATTACTCAAAAAGTAAATTAGACCACCAAGACTAAACAAGTAGGAGAAAGCAGACAAAAAATATTTTCAATAAAAAGGGGACAAAAATAGATGTTGAAACCAAAATTACTCAAGAAAATACAGAAGTCATAAACAGTGAACTCACCCAAAAGGATTAAATTTTTTCAAAGAAATAGGACAAACTACGAGCAAGAAACTTTTTAAGTAGATGCCAGGCCTATTACTGGCTCTGGTACAGTGTTAACATAATAATCACTCCTTATAGCCTCATGCTTTGAGCACCATCAGCATAAAGAAGCAGGAAAGAAAGGTAGATGCAAGAAGAGATTAAGATTTAGAATGAGAGAAGAGGAAGCAACAGAGGAAAAAGAGATGAGGGGGGGAAAGCTTGTAAGAGGCAGCAGTAGGGCTGTCCAGTGAACAATCTAACTTGACCCCTCTGTCTCTTTCTCTAGCATTCCCTCATAAATAATAGACACATTTGTTTTCTTAAGCTTTTTTTAGGGAATAATGGCAGATGTAAAATTTGCACATGGAGGGAATGAGGTTTCAGAGCGTGGTGTACACATGAGATAGCTGATGGTTGACGAGAATAGTGTGACAACCTCCAAGTTGGGTCTGGTTTAAATCAGTGACTTCCATGCTCGGCCCATGAGTTGTGTCAATTTCAGCAAACATAACAGTAATCACTCTCTTCTCTCATTCTCGCAGCCCATAAGTTGTCCAGTAAACAGACTATTGTCCTCTCCCTCTAAAATAAACCATGAACCCAAGGTTCAAACTTAGCTGACTTCTAACTAGACTCTTGACCCAAACCAACTACAATTCAATTAACTCTTCTCCTAATAACTTTATTGACTCTTACTTGACTCTTGAACGTTATCACAAGGATCCAGGCATCTTCTCATGTGCAACAACTAAGAGTTTACGGAAGCTAATTCACCAAGCGGGTAGCTGCCACCTAAGACTTGGAACACCTTGAGTACCTCCCCAAAGCAGTTATGTCAAATTGAGTTGACCTTAGCTCCATGTGTAACTACAGTCTGGCTGGCTGTGGAAGGTGCTTCGGACAACAATGGCCACATGATCCTTACATGCCCTAGTTCCATGGGCATTGTCAACTCCGGATAGTGAAACTCCACTCTAATACAGGAAATCAAGACATATCTGCAGTTCTTCTTGAGTCAATCACTGAAGAGGACTCCACAGTAGCAGCAGCAGGATGAGACGGAATGGTTCAAGCCATTGAAGCCTAGAGCAATATATTGGAAAAAAATGCTTGTGATATGGCAAATTTCATCTCAATTTCAAGCTCTCGCATAAAGCTAACTCTTTAGCCGATTTCTTAGCTAAAAATATTGTATGCAATCAAAACCTTGCAGCACAGTAGATATCCCCTCAGTTGTCCTGATTGGATATTCATCGTTCCACCAAAAGGTTTTTTTTTTGGGCCTAGAGGCAAAATGTCTAGCACTGAAGCAGAGATGGATGTGTGTGTTCTATCATGTTAATGTTACCAGATTCCAGTTAAATTTTCAACTTCTTGCTAACTCTTAATGTTTTGATCAACTATAAGTAAAATAATGACATGCAAAACCTGCATGTTGTAGCTCACCATAACTAAGAGGCAATAAAATTCCACGAACGTTCAATTTGACTGGATCCCAACAAACAGCATGGTTGGATCAAGAAAGCACCAACATTAAGAGAACTTCAACAAACATTATCTACAAAATGATGCAATTTTGTTCATTCTTCTGTTTCCTCCTATCCTTACAAGCACACATAAAAAAAGAATAAAAGAGAAGGTTTTCTAAGGATTTTTTTCCTTATCCTACTCTAACAGGAAGCCTATCACCCAAAATGCATGATTATGACATGGAGTAACACTTCTAAGGACCATTAAGTACTACTTCCAGTTCTGCAAACAGCACAACATCCATAATAGATGATGATGCAACCTTTCTTCCAAAGGTCGCACTTGACCTTCCATTACTTAAGATTTATATGATATAAAAAGTTGCTTCCGTTTTCCTTGAGCCCTCAAAAGATTTGTACGCATATTCATCATCCTCATATGAAGTCTAACATGATTAACGATTCAAAGTTACATACTTCCAATGTTTATGAGAAATCTGTCCAGAAAGCCAAATACGCCAGCTAAAAACATGACATAAAAAATAGAACATTCATATCACCCAATGACATGAACTAAACAGTCAAGTGGCACAATTTTTTAAATAAATCACCTTGAAGTACAAGTACTTAACATAGAACCACTCCTTTGGGAAAATAATATAAAAGATAAATGCAAAACAAGATAATTACTTTGGTGAAAATTTCAGAAAATGAGCAGTCCAACTGGTAATATAATCGTTATAAAGGACAACTTAGTTAAAACACCTGCCAATTTTTATTTTCAGTAAAAATTCCACATCAGAATTAGTTAATAACTACTAACTCTACCATATGTTTTCTGAGTCCTAAGTGGTAGAACAACACCAGTATTTGCAAGATAATAACTGCAAATTAGGTTGCAGCACAAGTAGACCACCAGCAAATTGAATAACTTTGAAACCAGTTTAGGAGTTCAAAGTGTTTGAATTACAAAAATTCAAAATGTGCTATTTAATATAACTAACAGTCAGCTGATGGAGTCACAGCTGAATAAACTTTACCTCTTATAGACTTCCCCAAATGTACCGCCCCATAGTCGCTTCCTAAATAATCCATCCGCGCACTGATGCCCCTCCCACAATTCCAGTCCTCCAGTGACAATCCCCGGAACGAACACCACTGGATGGTTGACTTTCAACCCTTCTTTTTGTAATTTCACTCCCGGTGGGTGTGGCATAGGCCCGGTTATCGCCTCCGTCACGTACTGAGGAATCGAAGCCGGCAACGCATTGTACAAAAACAGGAGACACCACCATATCGAACAGATACAACCAATCAACCAATAACAACTATCCACACAAGACCACTTCTTCCTCTTTTTCTCATGGACCTCGTTTCTGCTCTTCTCTTTCTTCTTATCCTCCTCGCTCTGCTTCTTATCCTCCGGCGGAGTCTTCTGCGGCTCCGAAGCCTTCCGTCGCCGAAGCGTCGGCATTTCTCGATCCTCCTTTACTTAAATAAATACCACATAAAAGAACACCAAAACTAATTAAAAAAAAAAAAAAAAAACTACTACAGACACCACAACGAGCTATGCCAGCTGCGGAGACGCAGTGAAGTCCGAGCTGCAAACCGCTTTATTGGCTTCTCTTTCGTTACAAAACCCTGATTAACCGAGATCTTTGTCTTCTTACAGCAGGGAAGAATTTATGAATTTACAAGTGCGGTGCTGCGGAGGCGACGTAGAGAGTTCTCGGTGGATCCGCACTGGAGTTCGGGAAAACGGCTGAAGGTTTGCTCGTCAGGTCTCGACGTTAAGAAACTTGGCTGGATATTAATTGCTGATGACATTGCCATCAACATGGGACCAGCTGCATAAGGGTGTGGCCAATGACTTATTTTATGGCCAGGAGAAAACAGACGGAAAAAATTCAACAAAAAAGATTAGAGGCGGGCGTGACTTAGAGGTGGGCACGGGTTGAGTAGGGGTCGGATTTAAACCGGAACCGAACCCGACCCGATTATTATCCTCATAACCTATTCCCGTAAACCCGAATTAAATCTAACCTATTCCCACCCCATCCCCATAAATCTTGACCCGTCTCAACCCCATTTTATATCTTTGTTTTATATGTGAATTGAGTTCGGTTGGGTTCCAACCCAGATCTATAAACCCGAACCTGCATTTTTCGGATCGGATCTAATAGGTTCCCATAAAATCCGACCCGATGCCTACCTTGGGGACGTCAGGCTGCGCTTTTGTTGTTTTATTTTTGACCGATCACGTGCTGTAGACTATGGCCTCTCACGAGCATCGGGTGTTCGGATGGGGATTCGGGCCTCTATTCGGACACTTTGGAAATTCAAGTCATATCAGCCGATCGAGACTTATCGGTCCATTAACTACACTTGGGACGAGTAGAGCGGAACAAAAGAGTCGAATCCATCCAAAAAAACCAGTCCAAAAATCCGATTTAACTTATTCGAGTTGTGGATCAACTTGGTGACTCAAAAGCGAACGGTAAACATAAGAACTAATGGGTGTTTTATTGCTCATTTATTTACCTAAATAATTACTAATTATTCCAATGTCTATAAGCCTATATTACCTTGTCACTAAGATTTTTAATGTGAATTCAGTTTTTATGTAATTAAGTCGAACAAGATTCCGATATCTTCTAATTACTAAACCACATACTTCACCTTTTATTATTTACAACACCCAAAGTGAGAAGTGAAGGCCCCAAACCCATTTATATTAAACACAGTTCTTTTCACAAACAATTATTGACACATCCATTCTTCACCAATCCCACTCGGACGAGCTCCGAGTTCCAGGACAGACCAACGAAAACCCAGAAAAAGGAGAAAACAGAGACAGACCATCAGGTAAAAAGATAATAGGTGTGGAAGAGCAACTAGCATGATTTTGGCTGTTGGTGCTCCATTATCTTAGACAACCAAGAAAGAAACGATATGAAGATGCCGCTAAGCTTTCAGTGAAGCTTAGTGATAGAAGCTACTCTAGGATATGTATTCAATTTGCTGCTGGAATCATCTGTACGCTCACAAGTACTGCGCGTGTATTCTGGCGCGATTTTCTTCCCACCACAGCCTCGCGTGCATCTCCCCGAATCTTTCTCGGCTGCACAAACAGGTTTAATCGCAGTCAAAACTCTTCTGCAACCAATTTTAAATGAGGGAAATGCACAAACAAATAGTGAATGGCCTTCTCAATTCTCAGTCCAGTGATCAAGTAGGTGGCATTGGACGATAACGTAATTGATTTCGCTTGTATATTTACCTGAATCTGACGCGTCTAAGCTCCCTCGTCCCACCGGGCAAGGCCCTGATTGTTATGTAAACGCCGGGCTCGTCTTGCTCCACCCACTCGGTCTCCTGATCGCTTGCGTTGCTAATTGACACAGAAAGCTCCCCAGACCGGTCGCCTTCCCTTGAAGAGCTCGTCCTTATGGAGGCATCCATGGACGATGTCTCCGTCTTAGCCCCACTTAAGCTAGAGAGCTTCGGTGTCGAAGCGGGTCCGCCAGAGTCGTAGTAATGGCGAGGGTGGCTGTGTATAGGGTGGTGGTCCAGCGAATCCGAGGAAGAGTAGCCCATCCCAATTGGCCGCTGGAAGTTTCGCGGGAGGCGTTCTTTGCTCAGCGGGGGTGTCACCGGGCTATCCTCCGCTGATTCCATCTTCGAGCTCTGAGGAGAACATTAGATATCGCTCATTAATGAAACAGGAAACGGTGAAGCAGATCAAGAGGTAGAGGCGATTGAAGCCTTCTCACCTCATCTTCAGACCTCGGCGGTGTGGGAAGAGGGACAGCCTGGCGGTTGAACCTCTGGACGTTGTAAAGCTCCATAACTTTCTCATAATTTTCGGCCCACCACCTTTGAGCTTGCCATTTGTTGAACATGTCGCGACTAGCAAAATCCCAAACAGAACAAGCTTAAGCATGGCCTCGAAGAGGGTCTTAGTTGTGGGTCATCTATTCAGGGTCATGACGCCTGTTGACTATAATTTATTACGAGTCTGAAAAAATAAAGATTAGGATAACTGCTCACCACATCAGGAGACGGTGCTCCTGTCAGAGAATCCTGATTCATGGGAAATAACTGTAAACAGCCACAGTATTCAATATGTGTTGACAACATAGGGTCCCACTGTTAAACATGGGCTCTAAGTCCTGTGCCCATTGGCTTTCCACAAGACATCTAAGAGACGGAAAAGCAAGGAGAAGATGACAAACTGAGACCACGCAGCGCCCATGCACAATAAGTACCTAAACCAGATAAAGAAATGGTGTCCTACACAACGTGTACCAGCCTAGTGGATAAGGGCCACAACCAAATGATCCAAGAGACAGCCATGGAAGAAATTGACTCACCACATAGCCCACATTTCGACGCGCGTGGATTTCGAAAATTGGAAAAGGTTAAGCGCGATTTTGACAAGAATGGGCTCAAAAAAATACTGTACAGATAAGGGGAAAGGAGTGGTTTTCCTGATCCGCTTCAAAACCCCATATTTAATATAAGAAGATTTTCTATTATTACAAGTGAACATTGATGTCCAGATTATTAAAATAATAAATTTTATATAATTTAATATTTAACAACTTTGAAATAAACCTCAAACTTATCCCTCGAAGGATAGGTTTTAAAAAACCGGACCGCGCCGGTTCCAAGCCTGGTTTGCACCAATTTTGGAAGGGAAGCAAGATTGGGAGTCGTGTGAATCAATGTAAACGAGTAGAGTCATGCAAAATATAACTTTGAGATATAAAAAGCAGGGCCAGTAATAAGTACAGGGCTTACCTGAACCGAATCCGCTTGAGATCGTTCCCTCCCTGAGGAAGAGTGACGAAAGTTATGAGGACGCCGGGCTCCACCTGCGCCACCCACTCTTTAACCTCTTCCTCCTCCAGTAAAACAACTGCCGACGCCGACTCCGTGCGGCCACTCATTGATGGCGTTCGTTCTCCGCTTGATAGCCCCTTGAGCTCCTTCCCGAAGATCCTAGGCGTCGAGCTGGCGCTTCCCGTCCGGCGGTACGAGTAGTGAAACCTCTCTGACGCCGATGCCACGTCCGAGTCGACATACCCAGCGTGCCGGTGACTGCCCGATCCCGCACACGGCTTGCAGTGCTTGTACGCACCTGACGCCTTTAAGGCCATATCCTTGATCTGAGAGAATCAAACAGGCAACCACCATCAGACCATTTCACGCAGTTTGGGCTTTCTGTCATTCAGAATCACTCTTCCCCACGGTACTGCGCCCTTGCGCATTTTGGCAGAAGCCAACTAAAAATGAAAATGAAGCTGGATTCACTATTTCTAGGAAAGAATAGATTGCCATCCAAATGTTTGAGCAAGGAAGGTAACTTGCAAGCCTCATTAGAGGCAGAAGATCTGATGCACGCCATTAAAGAATGTAGACCAAGTCGACATGAAGTGAATAACAAAACATTAGGCGGACGATTGACATCAAATGGATGAAATTATCGACCAAATTGTATCTGAAATATACTGAATGCAACATTAGGGCTTTCTTTTTCCACGAATGTGAGCATTTCCTATGAAGACGTCAGACCACAGCATCGACTATTTTTTGCAGTGAAACTGAATTGGGCGTGGTAGGTGATGATTTTTCAAAATAGTATGATATGTTAATAGGCAAAGATCACCATCTCCGGTAACAAACAACCCACCAATGACTAAAGCAGAGGTCACTGACATCCCACCAGGACCGTACGCGATCCAAAAAAGGAAAAAAATATGTTAGAGAAAGAGAAATTTCTTCAGCCTATGAGCAATGTCATTTTACCTGAGCTGTAAGAGCTTTGATAGCTTGTTTGGTGCTCGGAGTTCCGGAAGGCTCGTTTTCTTCGGGATGGTGTATCGTTCCCCCGAGCTGCTTAGAGCAAGCGATGCACGTCAACATCTTCTCAGTTTGCCGATCCGCAATATCAGATCTCACCGGTTCACTCCCCCTGAACAGATCGACAAATCAAACGCCCTCAAAAACAAGAGAACCCGAATAAATGAACTCAAGTGAGACCAAATTCCTCCTCAGACATATTATCAACTAAATTCTTCTGGCCTTGAGAAACACAACTCGACATCCTTACGAAAGACTACAAAACATGGTACAGTAACAGGCGCAGAGAAACCACGAGTGATTTAAAGCTCCAATAAGGTACTTTAATGGCTACATAAATACAGCGGGCAGAGTCTTCAGGCGCTTTAAATCCCTCTGCAAACAAAAAAACAAAACCCCCCCAAAAGAAAAGTTGAGAAACCCATTTGTCACTCACACAGTCACACGTCTAGAAGAGGAATCGAAGGAAACATGGTGTCTGATAATATTACCGCTGAAACTTGTCGACAAATCTCTTCACCGACTGATCACGGGCTACCAGGGGGCTCCGTTATTTTCGTTTTCGGGATGATTTGAGAACGCGGAGAGAGGCGTGCGCCTGCGGCGGCCACCAGCGCATTTCCCTGACAGTTCTCCAGCACACAAAGGCGCAAGGAGAGTGGGAACTTAGATATGAGAAATACTCCCACTCCTCTCCCCCTTTCTCTCTCTCCTGCGCTTTCCGTTTCTTTTTCTCGCTCTAGGTTACAGAATTGGAATATTAAAACCCGGCGAGCTGCCGTTAGCCACTTGTTACCGGGTAACAACCGGTTAGAGGAGGCGTACGGCCGGTATCTGAGTCGGACGCAGGGGGGGGGAGGGGGTTCTCTCTTGTCGCTATGTGCTGGATCTCGGGACTCGACGAGGTTTTCGGAAACAAAACGCCGATGTGAAAAGACAGCCGAGCGCTTTTTCTGCTCACCCCGAGTTCCTCTCTAGTGTGTGCTCGCTTTCCGTTTCCTTGAGCGCAGATGAAAACCAGTAAAAAAGCGAAAGTTACAGTGCACACGCGCGTGAAAAAAGCTTTGCTTCGTACCCTTTTTTCCAGCTCCTGCCCCCTGCCTTTTCCATAGATGAAAAAAAGAAAAACAAATCCCTTTTTTAATCTATAAGAAAGTCTTCTTGCAATTGATCTTTTAAAAAATTATAAAAGTTAACTCTAATACATTAAATTAATTTTACAAAACAAAAATAAAAATAAACAATTATATCTCAATAAATAGAGAGAATTATATTTTTATTGTAAATATAAATATTATTTTAATTTTAAAGATAAATTAAGTATTCAAGTAGGTAATTATCCAATATGAAAAACTATTTGGTATGAAATATATTAAAAGATAATTTAAGACGTCGGATTTGTTAGAGTTTGTGGTTTGGGATAAGTATTAGGCTCCGTTCCTTAACAGACCGATCTTTTGGATTGTATTCGCTAGGCGTTTGACATGGTATTAGAGTTAGACACCATGTTTCGTATTAGAATCCCGGAGGGCAGTGGTACAGAACCTTGGAAGGGTGGTTGTTAAAGTTTGTGGTCTAGGTTAAGTACATGGCTTTTTGCTCCTTAAAACCGATCTTTTGGGCAATTGAGATAATGTTTCACACCAAATGTAAAGGTTAAAAAGATAAAATCAGATTACTCTCAATAACTTATCAAGTGGTTATTTTCCCTGATTATTACTAATCATTATTTTTCGTAATTTTTTAATAAAAAGTTCTTTGGTTCCTGGAATCTAAAATAAAACGAGAAAAAAAAATCAAAGGAAAAAACGTAGGGTCGTTTTCAGGACGGTGGGGTCTAACCGGACTCGAAGCCCGGAGCAGGGATCCGGCACACGTGCTCATCCAGAAGTACGTCAGAGAATGGAAGGACAGGGGAGTTCTTTGTCGCTGGATCTGCCCTTCGACTTGCTTCTGAATATCCAGATCCTAAGATCCGTAGAAACCGGAGTTGTTTCAACGTTTCAAATCCCCCAACGGTCATTTCGCGCGCCAGTTATTGTCGGTTCAATTGACCCTCTTCTACTCTTTTTCTTCACTCTTCATTGTAATGCATTTTTTACTACTCAACCAGAAAAACGACCATAAAAATAGAAATTATCTACCTTTGTTGGAGGTTGCTAACGTTAAGTTAGGTCCAAAATCCATTTAAAAACCAACTTAAAAAAATAAATATTTAAACTAATAAATTTAATATCTTTATATTCACTAATTCATGTGATACTATTCTTTAACAACTAACTAGTTACAACCATGGTATTGAGATTCATGGTTCTCATGGTTCTTATGGGTCTACTCGATTTTGTACCATGATAGGTCTCTCATGTCTACTCAATTTTGTACCTAGGTGAGTCATATAGGTCAAGCTCCACCTTTCCATGATAGGTGAAGCTTCCTTACCCACCCCAAGACTAGTGGGAGTTCACTTCAAGTATTGATCAAGCTCACATAGTCTAACTCAGTATTTCAGGAACATTTTTTAATAGAGTTTTGGATACCTAATATTTTTTTACTATTTAAGTTATTTAACTTTTATTTGTATTTATTACTACAAATCGGTTCAACTTGGATATTTTTCCTTTCAACCGGTCTATTTGTTCATAGGCACTTCATTAAATGGTTGTTACATCAAATTGGTTCAGCCCGGACATTTTCCCTTTCGCCCGGTCTATTCGTCCATGGTCACTTCATTAATTGCCGTTGATCCGGAACTAATGGTCCATCCTGTCCCGATCTCCTCCAACCGGTCCTACTGTTCCAGCGAATGCACTCTGCAATCTCCTGTCTTGATGTTGCCACCCAACCACTCGTCTTCATCATCCGGACCCTTTTTGTCATTTTCTAAGTTAAAACTCGCTGAAGGACGCCGAGTAAAGTTGGTAGGACGTAAGAATCGTGAAAAACTCGCCGAGTCCTTTTTGCGAATAAGGTTACCTTGCGAATGGGATATTGTGGGGTGCGCGTGGGGCGCAGTGATGACCTCGAAAGAGACGACTCGATCCGCTCTCCATGCTAGAAAATAATACGCCACATGACTCGAATGTAACCGACGGTCATAAAATCAGACCCCGGTTCGGTTGAACCGTTGGTCATAATCAGGTCCAATTGAACTCTATTTCTTTTCCTTTTTTTTCTAGTGTATTTGTGCTAATAAGAAAGTGCAAAAAAAATGTGATAGACCAAAAAGTACAAAAATGATTTTTTATCACTTACCTCTTATATTAATTTTTTTATTTATAAAAATACTTTATTTATAATATAATATTTTTTATTGAGATAAAAATAAAAAAATTGATCAAAGATAATTTTTTAATAATTTTTTCCTAATTTAAAAACTAGTTAAATAAAAAAAATTCCCATTGCATTGTTTTTCTATGACAGTATCTATAAAAAATAAAAATTTGACCATTATTATTCCTAAAAATAGTTAATGGTCCGATCCAATTGAACCAACTTGGTTTGATCTAAAAATAATAAATTAAACCAACTGGGAATAGCAAGTTAAGGAGATTTCAATCATGGGGCATCAGTAAATTCGAGGTGGACAGAAATATTAAGCCATCACATTATATCATTTGTCACCAATTATTCACCAGCTTCAGCGTGACACAGCTAATGACGAAGATGGAATCAACGCGTGCCACCGAACGATGCGTTTATTGCTCCACTTTGGTCGGCCATAACGCTCGCCCGCGCGCCATTAAATCTTCATGCTAAGACAGGGATTAGAAAGCTTATGATGATTAACGGGGGGAAGAAAAAGGTGAAGCCTTTCTAGTGAAGTACCCGGTAAGTGGTAACTGCATTTATTTACATTATTATTTTTGGTGAAGAATGATTTTGTCGAATGGGCGAAATGGTCCCATTGGGGCATGTGACATAAGTGTGGACGTTAATTGGATCATTTGGTTTAGTAGACCACCATTCTAATAACCTAAAAATCTAGGTCGGATTGACCAAGTTGGATCGTAATTTACAAGTTTGATAGTAAAATTGGGGGGCTTTGTATGAAAGGGTTTTAATAATGTAAATTGGTAAAGACGGGTTTAATTATGTTTTATTTTGGCAACTAATTGATTGATTAAATCCTATTTTTAAGATTATTAAGTTAATTGACATTTATTCTTTTGTTAGGAAAAAAAAATTTTAAAAAAAAGTTATAAAAATATATAAAAATAGTATAATTTATTTATATTTTTCCTTTAATTTTCAACTGTCCGTACATACTTTTAGGGTCTATTTGGAACCCCTAGAAAAAAAGGAGAATTTGAATATTATTATTCTCAAAAATAGTTAGTAAAAATGAGATAATAATTAAATTCTTATTTTTACTAATTATTTTGGGGAATAATAATGACCACATTGTTAGAGCTAGGTGGTTCAGGTCCACCTGGGTTAGGTTCCGTCCACACCTGGTCCATTTGGGTTAAGTACTTGGTTTTCCGCACTTAACAAACTATTTTTTGGGGTTGTATTGGTGAGGCTTTTGATATGGTATTAGAGCTAGACATTCGAATCCCGGCAGAAACGATAGAGAATGGGAATGGTGGGTGTTAGAGCTCGATGGTTCCGGTCCACCTGGGTTAGGTTCCCTCTACCCCTGGTCTATCTGGGTTAAGTACTTAGTTATCCGCACTTAACAGATCGGTTTTTTAGGTTGTATTGGTTAGGCGTTTGACATAAATTCTTAATTTTTTTATTTAATTTTATTTTTCATAGGTTCCAAATATACCTTTTAAGCTGTTGAGGTGGTAATTAACCGGATAATCTTCTGTATGGTGAACGCACTAAAGTTATAGTGTTGTGTTCACTTGTTTAATTAACTAGTTGATTATTTTTTAATTAATTTGAACATTTTTAAGTATAACTCAACATCAAGCAATTAAGCAACAGCTTTCGAATTTTATAATTAGGTTGGGTTTCCACTTGATGGGAAATTATACTTTGCTTGCCTTGTGTGCGACCAAATGTCATCTCTAAAAGCCATTAGGCCACCGAATCCTGCAAAAGTTGCTTCTCTCTCAAAGCTTCCTCTAGTCTGATATAAAAACAAGAGACCATCACGTACTACTTTCTGCCCCGGAAGAAAAAAAGTTTCGTCGAAAGGTTCCTGCAATCAGGTATTATAATCGATTACTCTAGACAATGCTCCAAGCAATCATTTATTCTCCCGGATTTTGATTCTTTGTCGCGCAGGAACGAACATACCAGCCACTGCATCCGGAATTCCAGTTTGGATCTTTGCGGAGGAAACTGGACATTTACCCCTTTTTATTCTCTTCGTGGAGGTTCTGCGTGTGTCGAAAGTCTTCATTGCTGGCTACACGCTGAAAGTGAAGGCGAATATTGTTGATTTGCTGTTGGCCGGTGGCGTTCTCGCGGGGTTATCAAAAGGGAAGGTAGTAAAGGTCGGTTTGCTCTGCTTTAAGTTGTTGCTTATCTTGTGTTTGTTGCAATGCCTAGGTGCCAGAAACTGGCGATAGAAGCAGATCTATGTATAGTTAATGGTTCTGGCTTTGAATGAGGGCATAGTTGCACTAATTAGCTGAAATTGCCACCACCTAACGCATTTCTGAGCAGTTTCTGCTAGCATTCGCAGGCTAGAACAAATCAATTCGTTCATTTAATTTATTCAATGCTCTTGTCAAAGAAAGAATCTGCTTCTTCCATTGTTGGTAGTAGGGTTTCAACATTCTAACCACCTAGCATTGAAGGGCTGGTGATGCCATCACCAGTTTCTTTATCTGAGAGGGAGAGGGGTTCTGACTTTGGAGGCTTCATGATTTGGATTTTAAGGTTGTTTCAGTCTTTAATCACACCTAACGCTGCTTTAAGCTGATTTTAAAGCTTTGAACCAGTGTTGATTCAGTCTGGCGGACTAATGGGTTCTGTACGAATTATGGAACGATTCAAATGATCCCATTAAATTGTTCATTGACTTGGTTTCTATGGGGATATTGGTTGGCTTAGCTACTGGGATTGGATTTGGAGTTTTCTAACTTCTCTTAATCTCATTTCAGCATGAGACTGATTCATCCCTGTTTAGTCGTGTAGAGCCTCACTGTAATAAGCATGCTTACCATTTCAGTCGTTGTTTTGTTATGTACAGAACTTTTTAGAAATGCCGAAAAAACATTTCTAGTAGAAAGACGTTGTTAGGGACCATTGATGTCTCATGATTTTTTGAAACATTTTTCTAGCTAAAAATTCTTACCTTGAAAATCATAAAATTTTCTAGGTAAGATTTTCTAGCTATAATGGGCCGGAAAACTATATGGAATTTTTTTGAATAAGTGTGTGACAATTGATGCTTTAATACTTTCAGCACAAAGGTAATTTTGTATTTGATAATTTATTTTAGTAAAAATTTATCCGATAAGTATGGTAATGTATGAGATTGATTATTAAATTTTCATTTATTTCCCTAGAAAAAGCACTAACAGATCCATTTAATTTTTTTTGGAAAATTTTAAAAATTTTTATTTAATTTCCTAGTAAGTCACTAATAGGATTTTATCTGAAAATTTATTGGAAATGTGTGTCATAAGAAAAATATTTATAGCTTTTTCTGGCATATAAGTATTTTAAAAAAAATTAATAAAAAAGGAAAGTGATTTTCCTGTTATTTTTTTATTTGCTTACTATTTCAATTTTTTATTATTTACAAAAAAAATATTTCTTTCTAGTGTAGTTATGAACAATATCCTTAGTTTTCTCGTTGTTTTTTATGGCGGCATCAAAGTAAGAAATTTAATTTAATATTTTTTTAAATTGGAGAACTTTCGAATAAAAAATGTAAATAATTTATTTTTCCAAATATATATATATATTTTTTTTTTATAGAGACAATGTTGTAAAACCTGATCCGGTCACCTCCCCCCTTTCCACTGGCGTGGAAAGGGGGATTTGCCCTGCCCTTCCTCCTTTCCACAGGCGGGGAAAGGGTTGTCGCCCTCTCCTTTGCTGTCTAAAAGTTCCGCAACTCCCCGTCCCCACGTCTGTGATGCTTGGTGATTTGGTCAGGTCCGCCAGTTCACTAGTTGAATCAGCAATCAAACCTGGTCAACTAGAGTTTCACAACAGGGGAGGGCGGTGGTCCTTCCCCAGCTGACGTAAAGGGAAATTTTCTCAGTGATTTTCCCCATCTGACGTCTGTGGCCCTTCCCCGTACATACTCTTCAGTTCCCTTCTTGTTATATCATAACTGAGTGAAGGATCCCTTCTCGGTCCTTGGAGGGAGGAGGTCCTCTGTGATGAAATAGGGGAGTATGCATCAACAATCCCTCTTCCTCTCTTATATCAACCTTCAGAAGAAGAGCAAAGTGCATATAGAAATGGTACAAGCTAGCCCCAGTGCATACCACTCATGTTCATAGGCTCTTCGTTTTAGAAATTGGAGAACTCTAGAACTTAGGGCATTTATTCACCATTTCTTTGATTACTGAGTAGTTTCAAATCTGTTTTTTTTTTATATATATATTAGGCTCAAAATCTTCATATTGATTGAGTGATTGTTGGTTTTCTTGCATAACCAACTTAGTAGTATTTCTGAATGCAATTCATTTTATCTTTTGTACATTAAAGTTGCTGAATTGCTGGTAGATTCACCTTAGTATTGGGGGTGTAATTTGAAGTTTTGAGTTTGATCTTAACGTCTACCTTTCAAGAGGCTTGATTTGTGTTTTAATTAGATAAACAAGTAATCCTTGTATTTGTTGAAAATGAGGCTCATGATTCCTCCAAATACAAGATTTTTGAGGATTACAGACTCTTATGTTAATGTTCGAGTAGAAATTTTGCAGAAGAGACAGAGACTTATAAAGTTTTGAAAAAGGAGTTGAATCCATACATGGGTTACAAACCACTAGCATGAAGAACGAAAAAGAAGGATTCAAACATCAGTTAGGAATCGAGCCCATCAGCCAATAGGATTTCGAATCCCAAGAACAAACGAACACTAAAAAGAACAATGAAGTTGACGCTAGGCATAGGAGTCGGACACTTACGCAACCAAAAAGAACAATGGAGTTGAACTCTAGTTATAGAAACTTCCAGAATAAAAAAGGGAGGGAGTCGTCCCCTATATGATGAAGAAGTTAAGAGGAGTTGAATCCACGGGAGATATCCACCCCATCTAGGTGAAAATGACAAAAGTATTGGGACAAAATAAAAGGGTCGACCTCTATAGGGTATAAAATCTATAGGAGTCAAACCTAGGGGAGCATTCGACTAGAGAATCATGATGTTGGCAGAAAATGGAGTCCAACCCAAACATTAGATTTGACCCCATGGTGCACAAATTCAAAATTTATGAATGTTTGACGCATATCCAGGAAAGAGTATTTGCTTTTTCGAATTGAATTTCTATTGAATTAGGAAAAGTAACTTTTATCCAGGAAAGAGTATTTACCTTTCCGAAATGAATTTTTATTGAATTAGGAAATGTAACTTTTATACAAGAAATTTCCACAATGACGCAAATCTCGTGAATCTATTCTTAGATAGTTATACAACTAATACAATCTATTTATAGCTATCATTGACCTTCTCAATATTCTTAACATTCCGTCTCAAGTTGTAGAATGAACGTAAAAAACTCCCAACTTGTGCAACATAGTTGAAAAAATTTCATTTCCCAATGGCTTGTGAACACATCCGCAAGTTGATTTGTTGAAGTAACATATTTGGTTTGGTTATAACTGAACTATTTTGTATTTTGTCACAAATAAAATGACAATCAATCTTTATATGTCTAGTTCTTTTATGGAAAATAGGATTGGCTATTATATATAAGGCAACTGTGTTATCACAATATACCAATGCTTATTTCATATGTAATATTCTCAACTTTGTCAATATTGAGCATAACCAGGATAATTCATTGCATATACATGTCACAAATCTATATTCGGCTTTTGTTGAGGAGAGAGATACGGTTTTATGCCTCTTTGTTCACCAAGAAATAAACGAATATCCCAAAAAAATACAATAACCTGTAGTGGATCTACGAGATATTGGACAACCAGCCTAATCTGAATCAGAAAAAGCTCACAAGGATAAATCGTTCTGAGAAGGGAAAAACAAACCTTGTCTTGGATTGTTTTTCAAATAACGCAACATTGCAAGGTGGCTTCCATGTGTGGTTTGTGTGGTGCGTGCATGCATGAATTTGCTTAACACATGAACCGAATAGGTGATATCAGGTCGGAAATTTTTCTAATAAATTAGGTTCTCATATATTGAGATGGATCTTTAAGCAATTCACCTAAATCCAAAAGCTTTACGTTTTGCTTCATGGGAAAGTTCATAGGTTTAACACCCCAAAATCCAATATCTTTTAAAAATTCCAAAGTATATTGTTGTTGCGAGATGTAAATACTTTTCTTTGATTGAGAAATTTCGATGTCCAAAAAATACTTCAAATTACCCAATTTTTAATCCGAAAATGACTATGCAGAAATATTTTGAGAGCTAATATGACATTAACATCATTACCCGTAAAAAGAATGTCATCAACATTTATGAACAAAGTTGTAAAAGATTTGTCTTTCCGACATGTGAATAACGAGTAATTTGCTTTGGATTGAACAAATCTTGTATTTTGGATAGTTGTAGAGAACTTGACAAATCATTGTCGGGAAACTTGTTTTAAGCCATATAATGACTTGTGAAGGCGACATATGAGATTCTCCCCCATGTCAGAGTGGTTCCGTCCACTCTTGTTAGAGTTTGTGGTCTGATTTAGATACTTGGCTTTCCACACCTTAAACGGCTAGTCTTTTTGGGTTGTATTGGCTAGGTATCTGACTCAGAACTTCGTAGTTAAGCAAGCCTGGGCGAGAGTAATTCTAGGATGGGTGACCTCCTGGGAAGTACTCTTGCCTAGGACTTTGACATGGTATCAGAGCTAGGCACACCATGGCCCGCGTTCGTATCCCGTGAGAAGTGGCTCCAGAATGGGCGAGGTGGGTGTCAGAGTGGTTCTGTCCACTCTTGTTAGAGTTTGTGGTCTGAGTTAGATACTTGGTTTTCCACACCTTAAATGGCTAGTCTTTTCGGGTTGTATTGGCTAGGTATCTGACTCAGAACTTCGTAATTAAGCGAGCCTGGGCGAGAGTAATTCTAGGATGGGTGACCTCCTGGAAAGTACTCTTACCTAGGACTTTGACACCCCAGTAGTTGAAGACTTGAAAGTGGAAACATATAAATTTCTTCATGGAGATCATCACGAAGGAAAACATTGTTGACATCAAGTTGGTGAATAGACTAATTTTAAGCAATTGCTAAAGCTAATAAACGACACAATAATAATTTTAGTAGTGAGAGAAAAAGTGTCATGGTAATCTATACATTCTAGCTGTGTGTAACTTTTTGCAACCAAACGAGCTTTGAAATGCTCAATAGTATCATCTGAGTGTCGTTTGATTTTATAAACCCAATGATAACAATAGACCTCTTACAAGGAGGAAAAGAAGTGAGTGACCAGGTGTGGTTAGCTTCTAAAGTGGCTAATTCAGATTGCATTATATTTTGCCAATGGGAATGAGAAACTGCTACGATATAAGATGTAGCCTCAATATCTGATTGACAACAATAGTAAAAGAGCAATGTTTGTTAGAGTGGTTCCGTCCACTCTTGTGAGCGGTAGCTTTCCGCACTTAACCGACTAGTCTTTTAGGTTGTATTAGCCGGCCTCTTGACATGGTATCAGAGCTGGGCAACACGTTCCGCGTTCGAATCCCGGCTGAAGCGGTAGGGAACGGAAACGGTGGGTGTCAGAGCTAGGTGGTTCCGGTCCACCCTTGGTCCACCTGGGATAGGTATTTGGCTTTCTACACTTAATAGACCGGTTTTTTGGGTTGTATTAGCTAGTCGTTTGACATGGTATCAGAGCTAGGTTAGACAAATCTAGCCTTCGAATCCCGCGGGAAGCGGTAAGGGGTGGGGTGGGTGTTAGAGGTGATTCAGGTCCACCTCTCTTGATTAGGTTGGTTTTTTGCACGTAAACGACTAATTGTTTAGGTTGTATTGGTCAACCTCTTGACATCAGGAGTTCTGGGGCACGCCACATCCGCGTTCAAATCCCGTGAGAGGCAGTAGAGAATGAGCGGGGTGGGTGTCAGAGTGGTTCCATCCACTCTTGTGAGCGGTGGCTTTTTGCAGTTAACCGATTAGTCTTTTAGGTTGTATTGGCCAGCCTATTGACAATGTTGTGGTGAGTAACGATGATAAGAGACAAAATTGTTAAGGAGATAACACGTACCTTTTTGTGGACCTAATGACAAAGGCGAAAAATGGTCGAGTTATGTCACTTGGTTGCAGACATAGTTACGGAAAGTCGTGGGAGAGTTATGAGGTCGTTGAGAACTGCTTAAAATTGGTTCGGGAGGATTACTAACAAACGATGGTTAAAGAAAAACTAGAGTCGGTGGTAAGGTTTATTGAACGGGAAAAACTAGTTCTGATGGTGAGGATTGTTTGACAAGTTGGGAAGGCTAAATTTGAGAAATTGGATGGAATAGACTCATCATGAAAAAAAGTTTCATGAAAAACAACATCACGTCTAGTGAACATATGATGAGTGGCAAAGATCATTTAACGTGTAAGCTTTCTGACCAATAGGATAACAAGAAAAAATACAATGTTTAGTTCGAAAAGCGAATTTTTGTGGGATGTGCACATCTGTGGTATATGCAAGATACCAAAAAACTCGAAGATGAGAATAAGAATGAAGTTTGTCATAAAGTTGTTCAAAAGGAATGGTGCGGGCAAACGATTAATTATGTGAATAGTAAAAACACATTCTTCCCAAAAATATAAAGGAATGAGGGTTTGAAAATAAAAAGCTCGAGTTGACTATATGGCAATGTTTGCACCCTACAACCCCATTTTGTTGGAGAGTATAAACACAAGAATTTTGATAAATAGTCATTTTTTCTTTAAAAATTTTTGGCATAGAAAACAATTTTCCACCATTATCAACCCTAATGTTGGCTATAGAAAAATGAAATTATGTTTGGACAAACGAGAAAAAATTAACAAATAATGTTGTGTTTCACGTATGTGATGCATAAAAAATACCCACGAGACTATAGAATAATCGTTCACAATAGTTAAAAAAATATTTCTAACCAGAAAGAGGGGCAATTTTATAGGGCCCCAAATGTCACAATAAATTAATTCAAAAGGTCTAATAGACGAAATTGAACTAACAGAAAATAGAAGTCAACTTTGTTTTGCAAATGCACAAATATCATAAGCATTATTAGACTGGAAAGTGAAATTTAACAATTGTCTTGCTATAAAACCTAATTTAGAAGAAGACAAAATCCTCCAATCGGCATTGCCACAAAGCGGTGGACGAGGTGACATGAGGGTTGAGTGAACTACAAAAAGTGGCTACAGTAGATGGAGTTTGAGGTTTTAAATTCTCTGATGCTAACACAACCAAGTAATAAAGCCCGTCTCGTTGTTCACGTAAACCAATTCTTGTCCTCGTCATAAAATCCTGTAAAATACACCAATGAGGGAAAAAATTACTAAACAATTGAGATATTTGGTAACTCGACTTGCAGACATTATATCCATTTTAATGGCACATCAAACACATTTTTTAAAGTAACAACAAAATTCTTAGATAAATTACCAATGGAAGTATATGGAAACTGTTCTCCAATTGGCATAACAACTGGTGGCAAAAAGTGTTCTTACTACTGTTGATAATCAATGTTGTAGATGAAGAAATGTGGTATGTTGTACCACTATCGATAATTAATTGGAGTCACAACAATGTTTGTAACAAACCTTAGCTTTAGGATTGGCGGATTGTGTTGTCCATATTTTTTGTATGAAAGATAAAATTTGTAAATCAAAGAGCCCATTTGTCACAAACGACACTTCATGAATTATTTGACCCTCCTTGATGGAAGACTGATGACTATTGTTGCGTTTGAAATAAGTACTTCCTTGATTAGGCTTGTTTGATGCATCTTTAGGGTATTCCGATGGGTACCCATTCAACTTCTAGCATATTTCTTGGAGATGATGGTCACGATCACAATAAGAGCAATGCAATGTTTTTGATTAGAAGTGTTGGAACGAGAATAAGAACCTTGTCGACATCGAACAACCAGAGCCACCGGTTCAGCTCTTCAATCAACCACGGCAGAGTTCTCCGTTGTCTCATGTGCTGCCCTCAAGCTTTCCTACTTCTTTTCTTGTACAATGAAAGAGTAAGTTTTAACAACATTAGGTAGTGGATTCATCAGTGGAATTTGCCATTGTATAACACTGTACGATTCATTGAGTCCCATGAAAAATTGCATCAATTTGCATCTCTTATGGTTTGTCTCACAAGAGCAAACAGTGTCATTATAGGATCCTATTTATCCCATAATCTTTTAAGCCTTGTGTAATAACCTGCAACAGTCATATGATATTGAGCAAGAAAAGCAATGTCCCTCTCAATATGAAAAATACGATGAACATTGCTTTGAGAAAACAACGATCCTGAAGGTCTTCCCATACCTTTTGGGCGGTGGTCGAAAGAATGACACTGTCTGCAAGATCCAGTGTGAGTGAATTGAGAATCCAAGAGAGGATTATTCCTTACCCTCTTTTTATCATTGTTTCCCATTGCCATGGTGAACGAGTAACCTTCGAATGGAGGCAAACTTGATGCTGCAAATCCATATTTTATTCACCATTCCGATCATCCAAGAATGGTGTTTGTTTCCAAGCCTCACAATGGGGGTAATTATTTGACAATGGTGTAGATCCATGACGATTTTTTTGAACGTCATATCCAAGTTAGGGTTTATAGATGAGACCACAATAATGCCGTCCACAACAACCAAACCAGACGATTAAGCTTCGTGGAAAAAAAATGTAACTATATGATCCTCTCTTGGATTCTCGATTCACTCACACCAGATCTTGGAGATAACATCATTCTTTTGACCACCGCCCAGGAGGTATGGGAAGACCTTCATGATCGTTTTTATTAAAGCAATGCCCCTCGTATTTTTCAGATTGAGATGAACATTGCTTGTCTTGCTTAAGATCAGATAACTGTTGCAGTTTATTACACAGGGCTTAAAAGATTATGGGATGAACTAGGATCCTATAATGACACCGTTTGCTCTTGTGGGACATACCATAAGAGATGCAAATTGATGCAATTTTTCATGGGACTCAAATGAGTCCTATAGGGGGGGTTAGTCAACTTGAAGTTTGAGATGATCTTCAACCACATGATGCCCTTCAACAGTTGAAGTTGTTAGTGGAGCGCTGATGACATTTCATCAGGATGCAGGGGATGAATCGGTCCTTCATCTCCACGGTTTAAAATCCTTCATCTCAAAGAAGGCCATATTTGATCTTCTTTGAGATGAAGGACGCGCAACGCTTCCTTTTCCCCTCTCTCTCCTCGCACCCCCCTCTCTCGCGCGTCCTCATTTTCCTTTTTTTCTTCCACTCTCCCGCACTCTGTCTCGGAAACTCTCCAAGCGGCGAAGCCCCAATGGACTGCGATTCACCACCGAAGAAGCAGGAGACTCTGTCGGGGAAATGTCCACAAGGGTTCTCTATTCTGGGGTGTTGAGAAACAAAGCTTAACAGGTTTCCGAGAGCCCTCTGTCTCAGAATTCTCCACACGGCGAAGCCCCAACGGGCTGCGATTCGCCCTCGGAGAAGCACGAGACTCTGTCGGCGACATTTCCGCTCAACCTCCGTCTCGGCAGCACAGCGGCAAACGACCCATCAGCGAAATTTCCGCAGGAGGAAAAAGGCTTCCGATTACAATTTTCCTAAGTTAGGAAACTTTAATCAGCGCAGTATGCTGAGTCGCGTGCCGGACCGGGCTTACTGAACCGAGTCAACCCAGGCCAACTCGGACCGGACCAACTAAAAAAATAAATAAATAAATAAATAAAAATAAGCTACAATTTTGGGCGTCCAGAGGGTGGACATAGCTATCGCGGATGCTACTTGGGCACCGGTGGAGACGTCGGCATATAGACCCTACTTTCGAGCTTGAGGACAAGCCGTATTGATCTGCTCCGTAAATTCGGTTGGAGCTTGATTAGCTGCCTGGATTGATTTTCTCTGTTCGTCGCAGTTTCTGGTTTTTCGGTGCCATGGGAAGAAGACACTGTTGGAAAATTTGATTTTCCTAAGTTAGGAAAAAATTAATGTGGCACTGGTTCATATTTAAGTCTCTTGTATATAAAATATAATTAAAGTATGTATTTGATTAATTAATTACTTTAAATTTTGTGAAAATATATTATTAATTAATACTATGTAAAAATCTATCTTATGTTATTAATATAATTTTTTTTATTAATTATATTTATTTTTTATTTACTCTATTGTATTAGTGATTTAATAGTGGTAATTAAAATATTGTTAACTCAAACACTTGGTTTAATTAACTCATTTTTATAATTAATAAAATCAATGGTTTTAAATTTCAAAGATGAAGATGAAGATGAACTTGTCTACACTAACACCCTATTTCAAAATTTCGAACATGAATTTGTCCACACTAACACCCATTTTGAAGATGAAGATCATGTAAATACATGAGATGAAAATGAAGATCAAATTTCCAGTTTGTTGACTAACCCCCCCATAATACAATATGAGGGCAAATTTTATTCATAAATCCACTACTTGATGTTTCCAAAGTTTTCTCTTCCATTATACAAGAAGAGAAGCAACATAGCGTGGGGGCTGCATGTGAGACAATGGAAAACTCAACCATGATTGTTCGAAGGGTTGAACCGGTGGCTTTGGCTGTTCGACGTGGACAAAGTTCTTCTTTTTGTTCTAACACTTCTAATCGAAAACCTTTTTGTGACCGTGACCATTATGTCCTAGAAACATGTTGAAAGCTGAATAACACAAAAACACCCTAAACATGCATCAAATAGGCATAATCAAGAAAGTACTTATTTCAAACGCAACAATAGTCATGAGTCTTTCATCAACAATATCAAGGAGGGTCAAATAATGGAGGAAGTGCCATCGGTGACAAATAAACTCTTTGATTTACAAATCCAACAAATTTTATTTATCATGCAAGAAAAAGTATAACACAATCTGCAAATCCTAAAACTAATGCTAGTGTTTTTTTCTCAGGTTTGTTACAAACATTGTTATGGAAAAAGCAGGATAAGATTTTGAAGTTAATGGTGCTTGATGGCGTTTTTTGGCTGGAGACGTGTCGTGTATAAATAGAGAAACATCAACACCAGATTATGGCAAAAATCAATCACTGTTCAGTTCTAGTCGGCCTTGTAAATTGCAAAATGACATGATTTTGCTAGAAAACCAGCGACCAAATGTTCTAGTGGAGTCTGTCTCCTAACAAAAGAACCTGCGCAACAGTTAAGAGAGAAGTGGCAGGCAATGCTGGAATTTCTGAAATTTGAAAGACGGGAAAGACAAATTCAGAAAATCGCACAGGAAGGGCAAGAGCTTGATCCGGAGCTTATCAGCAAGGTAAGAGTAGGAACTTGCAGAAAAATTCAAATAATTAAACAAAGTCTATAGATTGATGTTATTTGATTCATCCCGCTAATCCCTAATGGATTTTAACTGGATCCACCTCCAGGAGCCCCTGAACTTCCTGGATTGCCGGAGGAAGCAGGTGATTGGATTCTATACTAGAGATGGCTATGTGTACAGGAGGAAGGATAAATGTCTTTCTTTGATGGGCAGCGCGTTTTCTGAGAAAGTCGGGATCCAAAGCCACAAAAAATCTGGGTGAATCGAAAAAGTTACATCTGGTTGCTGAATATGGTGGCATTCGAGCATCAACATGGTGTAGGGCTGTAGGCTACGAAATTAGTGCCTATCTCATCGCCTCTCCAGGTAACGACGAGACTGCAGGTTTCCAGCAAAAGCTACGTTACAGTCCGGAGTATGAACTGGAAATAGAGGAATACTGCAGGATGAAGAGGAGGCCGAGCCAACTTGATCCGTGGAAAAAAAAAAACTCGAGGAGAAAATACTTAAGAGCTTGTGGGATATGATCAAGACCAAGAGAGATCGGAGGAAGGCGGCGGCCGTTGACTATAGCGATCGGAGCGTGCTTCTTCCGATCTCTTCGGATTCATTGATTTAATCTTCGATGCATGTCCTTCTTCCGATCTGGTCACTGCAAAGCAGGGAGACGGTTTCAAGCCGCGGCGAAGGGTCGGCGGAGGGTAAAACGTTGTCTCGGTAGATATTGCGAGTTCTTGACGCAGAGAACTCGGTTCGTGTGGCTGGAAGATGCGAGTTTACTCAGAATACGAAAGGTCAAATCCGCGCCAACCTTTTTTTCTCTACAGAAGGCAGATGACCGAGTCAACTCGTAATTCAACTACATGTATGCGAGTTAACTCGGTTTGTCTGTTTCGTAGCTGTTACATTGAAGAAAAACGTTACAATGCCGTTACGATAACGGCCGATAATCGTTACTATCGATTTGTAACGGCCGATACTCGTTTTAACGGGTACTTTGCTGTCTGTAACGGCCTATACGTAGTTACAAGTGGCCCGATATTTTGGGGAAATCGAAATTCGAACAAGCACATCAATCAACATATCAGGTAATGCCAGACGCAACCGAGTCAACCCGATTTGACTCTGTCAGATTTTTGCCGTCGGCCGAGGCTAACTCGGACACACTCGGTCGAATCCAACCGTAATATCTGGAAACGGCCGATTCAACTGTGTCAACACGTTTTAACTCGGTCTGTTTCGTACCCGTTACATGCAAGAAATAACGTTACAATGCCGTTGCGACAACTTTGTAACGGCCGATAAGCGTTACAGTAATGTTGTATCGGCCGATATTCGCGTTGTAACGGACTACTTTGTCGTCGGTAACGGCCGATAAGTGGAACAAAGTGGCCCGATATTCCGGAAACATATCGAAACGTATCGTATATCGTAACATTCCGAAATGAAACGATATACGATACGTTTCGATATGTTTCCGAAATATCGGGCCACTTTTTTCCACTTATCGGCCGTTACCGACGACAAAGTAGTCCGTTACAACGCGAATATCGGCCGCTACAACGTTACTGTAACGCTTATCGGCCGCTACAAAGTTATTGTAACGGTATTGTAACGTTATTTCCATCATGTAACGGTACGAAACATACCGAGTTAAAACAAGTTGACACAGTTGAATCGGCCGTTTCCAGATGTAACGGTTGGATTCGACCGAGTGTGTCCGAGTTCATTCCTGAGCCTCGGCCGACGGCAAAAATCTGACAAGAGTCAAATCGGGTCGAGTATCGGCGGCTACAAAGCTATCGTAACGCATACCGGCCGCTACAAAGCTATCGTAACGGCCTTGTAAGTTGTAACGTCATTTCTTGAATGTAACGGGTACGAAACAGACCGAATTAAACGAGTTGACACGGTGGAATCGGCCGTTTCCAGATATAACGGTTGGATTCGACCGAGTGTGTCCGAGTGGACTCCAGAGTATCGGCCTGTACAGATTTGACGCTAAAAATCTGGCAGAGTCAAATCGGGTTGACTCGGTTGCGTCTGGCATTACCTGATATGTCGATTGATGTGCTTGTTCGAATTTCGATTTCCACCCCTGCTTCGTCTCGCCGATTCTGATCCTCTCTGCAATTGACGACGTTCTTCGTTTCCCCTTTGAAAGAAGCGGCTTTCTGATTGCTTCCGCTTGATTGTGTTGATCTTGTACAACCTCACTCTGAACGTGATCACGAAAAACTGGTGCAGCGAAAGTAATGTCTGGAGAGAAGATGCGTTCTCGGTGGTGGCGCAGCACAGGGGACGCTCTGCTGTAGGATTTCGTCAAATAGCTTCGGTTCAATCTTCTTCCTGCAGGAGAAGGTCTCTCGCATCGACATTTATAATAGCAAATCAAGGTAGATTTGATTGTTTCACTGTCGAATAGTGTGTATGATCCGTGTTCATACCTGAGTTCCAGTGAAAGGTGCTCCGGTTACATTACCTCGGAATTTATACGTTGCTGAAACTCGGAATTCCAGCAGAATTTTCTCTCGTTTCTGGGTTAAACAAGCCTCGTACGCTCTGATTTCTGATGAAAAACAAGAAGGCTCGCCGAATCACAGATCAATTTTACCAGACGAGTATTATATGATTTACTTACTCATCTGATTGTTCCGTTGTGCCTCTCGTTCAGATCTGCAGTTTCTCGGAGATTGATTTTGTGATGTGACAACGAAATTCGTAGTTGGAAATGGAGCTGAGAGAGGAAACGGCGGCTAAAGGATTTGGCAGGGAGAAGATCTGGAGAAGTCCGGGAGGCTGCAGAAATGATTAACCCTCTACATACTAAAGGTAAGTTCTTGCGTGCTTTTTTAATTTTACAGATATTCATCTCGTATCGTTCAAATTTTAAACACAAAGCGGTTAGTAGGCTGTTAAGTCGGTTCAATATAACACCTCTCAAAATATTAGTTGCCTTACACGTCTCCTAACTCGACCCAAACCAATTACCATCCTCGTAATCCCATCCCAGCCCTGATCCATAACCCTATTTTATATTTATGTCCCATATGCGGGTTTTTTTTCACCCTTTCCCATGCTAGGTAAAATTAGAAAGCCAAACCCGGGTTTTTCAAGTTGGGTTAGGTGAAGTTCCTGACCGGGTGCCTTTCCCTAATATTACCGGTATATTTATTGCTTTATTTTTAGATATAAGGTAATAAAAAGTGTTTTTTATTTTTTTATTTTTTTAAAAAAATATTCAATTTTTTTATTTAATGGCATGGCAGCTTATATGGCAGATGACGTGGTAAAATAATGATATGGCAGATGACGTGTTCATCTAACTTCACTGCACTAGTGACATGGCGACATGTAAACAGTCAAAGCTTACGTGTTGCCTTTGACTGTACACATGTGCAGTGGACAGGTCCAAGTTGGGTATTTTTCAAAATAATTTGATGATGTGGTTGTTTTTCAAAATAAGTTGTTTTAAATAGTTATTTTGGTGAAATTCCCTCGCTTTATATAGAAGAAAGAGAAAAAATCAAAACATTTCTACTCATACAAGAACTCCCTAAACTAAAAGGGGTGATAAATATTTTCATATATTTATTTTCACAAACATAATATAATATTATTTATGGATGATAAAATAATAATATGAATTATCATTATTTTTATTTATTATTAAACAAGACGGAATTACAATAATATTACATTGAAAATGGATGAATCATATAAATACACACATAAACCATGTAAAACATCAGCTGAATCATTTTCTACTGAAAATTAAAATTTGTGTGTAGTAAATAAAAATTAATATTTGAAAAACAAAAACCAGTATTGGCATAGAATAGCTCGAAAGCTCTAAGATGGTTCGGTCGATATTTGGATCACGTTACAAAAAAAACTTATGCAGGGAGAGGCGTATTCTGTGTTGATACATGTTAAAATTTGCCTCATCCGATATACTATATAATGACAGGTAGGGGTGGCTTTGAACCGAGCCGACTCGAGTTCGGCTCGGTTCGATTCAGTATCTTTTGAGCTCGAGATCCGAAATCGGCTCGTTTGAGTTAACGAGTCGAGCTCGACCGAATATAGGTTCGGTTTGAAAGCTCGCAAGCTGGCTCGTTAACGGGCGAGTTGTGGGATCGTCGAGCCCCTCCCATCCGCCACTTTGGCCGCCTTTGTCGTCGTCGACAGTTATATCCCCTCCGATTTCTTCCTCTTCCTCCAATTTCTTCGCCTCCTCTGTTTTCGTCGTCGTCGCTTCCATCGTCTTCGACGACAGGTGCTCGTCGGCGTCGCGCCTTCGCTCATCCTGCATGCTAAAAGTATTATATCATCAACTGTCAATTTTTTGTGCATGTCAAACACAAAATTGTTATGAAAATTGTTTCATGCTAAAAGTATTATATCATCAACTATCAATTTTTTGTTAAAAAATCATATAATTTTCTAAGTAGATTTTCTTGCCTAGATGGGCTAGAAAACCATATAGTAAAAATTTGAATAAGTATTTGACAGTTGATGATATAATACTTTTAGCATGAAGCAATTTTCATAATGATTTTGTGTTTTACATTTTATTTGATTAAAAATTTATCAATAAGTATAGTAATATATTAGATTAATTATTAATTTTTATTTATTTCCTTAGAAGAGGCAATAAGAGGTCCATTTAACTTTCCTAAGAAAAATTTAAAATATTTCTTATAATTTTCTAGTAAGTCTCTAATAGTAATAATATTTTATTTAAAAGATTTATAGTTTTTTTTTTGGGTGATTGTAAATTGATAGTGATATTTTATTTAATTTTGTTGTGTTTAATTATTGTATGGGGTTTATTCATAATGTTATATAGTGTATGGAGTGTATGGAGTGTTTATGGAATGTATAGATAATTTTATGGAGTATTTATTGAGTGTTTATGCATGTATTATGTATATAGACTATGCCCAATTTTAAGTAGAGGTTATGTCGAATTTTATATAGGTATTATATATATTGATCATGCTCAATTTTAAGTAGAGGTCATGTCCAATCTTATACATGTATTATATATATAGGTTATGTCCAATTTTATGTAAAATATATATATAATTTTATATACAATTTAATTTATATATATTTTTTGAAAATTTTTAAATGTATGTTGAAGCTCGAGCTCGGCTTGAACTTGGTTAAAATTTTTGGACTCGACCTCGATAAGCTTGAAATATTCAAATCAAGTTCGGTTCAAGTATAGGTAAGTTCAGGATTGGCTCGGCTCGAAGCAATAGGTAGGACCACGAGAATCCCAAAAAAGGTTATCGCCACAGGAGACACCGGCGCCATTGTTTATTTAATTGGGGGTAATATAGTCATTTAATAAATTGAGGTCCATTCGTCGGAAAATTCCCTCCTCCCTAACACCCTAGGGCCATTTCCGTAACTTCGACGAGGAAGGAATATATAACGCATATCGGTTTTTCAAACCTCTTTTTACTGAACTCTTTACGAGAGTGACTACGCGCGATTTCAAAACCCTCGCCCCCCTCTCGCCTTCCGTGAAGCAAGATTTTCCGCTTTTCCCTCTTTCGCCTTCCTTTTAGTGTCAGATGCGTTACCGAGTCTCGACTTTCCTGCTCTTCCCTCAAATTTGGTGCCGTTTCCCTCAATCGCTTGCCGTTTGAGGGTTTCCCCATTTCCTTTCTCCTCGCTATTCTGAGCTTTTGGTTTAAATACCTTGGGAGATGGTCTCCGGGCCGAGGTTCGATGGTGGAACTCCAGTACTTCCAGCGCCTGTCCGTAAAACCATCCAGTCGATTAAAGAAATCGTCGGGAATCACTCGGACGCCGACATCTACTCGATGCTTAAGGAGACCAACATGGACCCCAATGAGACCGCGCAAAAACTGTTGAACCAAGGTTTCATTTCTTGTTCTTTTGGTGTACTTACTGTACTTAAAAGTGCATGCTGAATGAATGGTTTGGGGAATAGGGGGTCCTCTTCAAGTGCTTGTTGTGTTAGTCTTGGAACTTTGTTGCTAGTCTGTTATACTTCGCGCTGATTGACTAATTTTGGGAGTAGAGTTCCTGTTCGAGTGTTTGTTAGATTTCTCTATCTCTGCATGGATGACTATTGGGAGTCTGCTATTGTTTCCAGTAGGGATTGTTGTGTACTGCCTTAGTTATTGCATGTGGAAATACTGACAAATATTCGTGTGCTGAAATAATGACAATTATCTTTAAATATTAGCAGAGTTTTACTCTGTTGTAATAAGATGAACTAGATGAGCTTTTGAATGGGGACATGCTACGGGGTCTTCTTCTTATTGCCTCGCTTTTTCACTGGAGCTACTAAAGTATTGGATAAGAAGAAGATTGGAGCAAGAAAACATTTTTGTAATTAGTGAGTTAGGGCATGAAAATCTTTTTGTACTTAATGTAACGAAAGAGACACCATACTTGATATGCTTGTAGGAGTGAAAATATGTCCTATCTCATGTACTCAGAGCTCAAAATGGTATTTATTGTGACACTGTGAGCGAAAAAAAAAATTATCTGAAAGGTCTTGAGATTGTAGATGAGTACTTTTTTGGCATTAAATGGTTTTTCATTCTCTGTTTCTTCTTTCCTGTTTTTTTTTTTTTTTTTTTTTTTTGTAATTGAAGTGAGAGGGTGGGGGGGGTGGGGTTGGGGTTGGGGTTGGGCTGTGTCTTATTACTCCAGGATATCATGTTTGTTAAATATTGTTAACTTTTCCGAAATTTATATCATGTATTCTACTTGTACTCGGCAGATCCTTTTCATGAGGTGAAGAGGAAAAGAGACAAAAAAAAAGAGGTATGATTTAATGCTTTATTGCGTGCATATACATTTTAGGTTTTGATCTAATTATTGTTACGTTTTTCAGTGCTCATGGTGCATAACAATCAACTGGTATGAACATTTGTTTGGCAGCTTCCCACCTTCCAGCTTTGACCATTTATGGCTGTGATTCTTTATGTAATTATGCCATTCAAAAAAAATCTTTATGTAATTATATGGCCACTCGTTGGTGGACTGGGACTGAGAAATTGTTTTTTCAAAAAAAGAAAAAGGGACAGAGAAGTTGATCAAAGGTCCACAATTCAGTCAGTGTCTTATTGCATCTCTGAACTGAAATTCTTGAGTTTGCTATTGTCCAATAGGAACTTGTTTCCATAAAAAAGAGTGGTTGTTGAGAAGTCTTTAGTGTGGAAGTCTCAGCTTTATTATCATTAAGTGGTCCATGAGGTTCCTAGGTAGGTTATTGGTGGTGTGAAAGAGTTCTCACTGTTATATGGTTGTATGTGTGATCCTGGTATAAGGCTAGCCATTTTTGGATGAATTGCCCAATGCCAACACGGTGTCAGAGCAAATCTAAGCCCATGTTCCTGTTCATGACTTGTAAATGTGTTCGTTTGTTGGTCTTGAGTGTATGTTTTCAAAGACTTAGGCCATGCTGTCTTTTTTGGCATAGGCGCGAAGAGAAGTATAGGAAGAAAACAAATCTCAATGTTTGATGGCTGTATATGCTCTCAGGCTAGTCATGTTGGAGGAAGCATCTCCATTTTATAAATCAGTATATAGTTCCAATATATATTGATCGTGTTGGGACTAGTGGATGTTTTTCTTTACTGTTGAAGTTGTTTGTTTCTTATTCTACTATAGTATAGAGCTTCTCTAAGTTGTACTTTTTATTTTTGGAAACATTAGACAGTGAGAAATTGTAACTCTCTAAAGATTCAGGGTTTAGTGAAGTTCTTTGTCACATGCCAGGTTGACTGTTTCTCCCTGTTTAGAACCATGGATAATTGATAGATGGCTTCAGACCCTTCATAATAAAATTGGAGAAACCCTTCAATTCTATGTCAGTTTTTTTTTTTTTTTTTTTTGTGTTTACATCTTGCACTAATTTTACTTAGTTAAGTTTTCCTGACTTATCTTTTTTTCGGTAATTCTGGATATATTTCTTTACCTCCTGAAGAAGTGGTGTACTTCCTGTTAGTAAAAGGTACTCATACATAGGAAGTAGGTGGGGCCACCTGACTTGGCTTCATTAAACAATGAAATTTGGCTCAAATTGGTCACTAAAAAAATAATTTGAATTTTTGTGTGAAAACATTCTTTTTATGGTTGCAAAATTCTTGTATGACCTTGTTTTGAAACGTGTTGTACTTTTGGCTGTATCTGTAGTTAGGTGAAACTTATGGTGGTTTGAAAGTTGCCAATTTTAATTTTATTCAAAAAGTCCAATTTATCTCTTTGCAATGACTTTGGTCACGTGTATAACTGTTGGTGCAGAATGTAGGAAACAAGGGATTTGTAGAACCAAGAAATGTTATTGAGAACACAAGACAAGTGTCGAAGCCTACAGTATCATGGGATCGCAATGCTCAAAAAGGAGTCTATTACCGCCCCTTGGCACGTGGTAATGTGAATTACTGTGGAAGTTGATGACGTGATGGTGCATTTCAAAAAATAAAATTGAATAATGGAAGCAATTCTTTGGTGATATTATCATCATTTCTATCACCATCAGTTTTATGAAGTATCTACCTTAATTTGAATAGTATATGCATTTTCATGTTACTAAACAATTCTTGGGGTTGGGTGGGGCAACTGATACATGAGGCATGGTTAAGTGCAGGTATCAGCCGAGAGTTCCGTGTTGTGAGAGATAACAGAGTCAATCAAAATGGGAATATGCTGTCAGAGCCATCTCAATGTTCACCATCAACCAAAGAACCAGTCAAGTCGAGTGTCTCTGACAAGATGTATTACTTTTCTCTGTGGATTTCTTTTTCCTTGTTTGGATTATAGCCAATATGAAACCAGAAGTGCTTCTGGAGTGGTATTTCATGTTCATTCTAAGGATAAGAGACTGGTTGAAAGTTCTTTGGATTTTTGTTATATCTGCTGTTCTAAGCTAGTTTAATTAGCATGAGAAGCTAATACGTAGTGCAGCTGCATTACTTGAGGCTACCACTGTGAATCCTACATGCTGTTAAAGTTGCATTGTTTTTTTTACCATAACTGTGGATTTCCTTATGGTTGATTGGGATGTTTTTGATTCTTTATTTGAACTTTCTAAGCTTGCTGATATTTGGGCTGATTCAATAGGTATGGTTTTTGGGCATGTCTTCTCATGGTCGAGCTATCTCAACTGGCATCTCACGGATTAGCGCATGTTGGTGTTAATAAATTAGGTTTCTCATGGATTCTAACATACTAGCGTTAACAATTTCTTTAGGCCTTACAATGCATGTATTTAGGGAATCAACCTGGTGCCATGTGCTTTTCTTGCATTATGCATTCTTATAGTGGAAATTTTGCCAAGACTTACATAGATATTTCTCCTTGAACTCGGGTTGAACTCAGGTTGCCTACTTGTAGCTTGTTTTTTTGTACTAATATATGAAATTCTGGAGGTGTCTGTTGAACTTTGACAACTATTGAGTATCTAGTTATAATAGAAGCACTTAATAAGCTAGTAACCCATTAATAGCTCAAAGCTTCTTGTCTGGAATTGGGTCGTGTGATGGGTGATGGCAAGCATTGAAATATGTCCTGAATATTACATATCATTATTTGTTACATTTTTTTTATTAACGAATATAATAATAGTGCTAAGATTTCTTAATGTATTGGTTTCTGGTGCTGTTAATACCCCGATGTTTATTCTCATCCATTTTAAAAACATGTTATTCTCATCCATTGCTATGTAGCCCTTCAGAGATTCTAATTGATCAAAAGCACTCAGATGCCAGAAACTGTGATCGGCAGTATGCTTCTCAGGGTTTTAATGGCACTCGTGATTTTGTTTCTGGCCGTGCCATTGATGCTGATTCATATGGTGCCCGTAGGCCAGTACTCTTGGGGGAAAAGAGAGCAATTGTTCCTAGCTCAACTCTACGGTCCTCAGGGCAGAAACCACAGAATATTTCAGCATCTTCACTGACATTGATATCAAGCAACTCTGCAGTTGGGTTGTATTCCAAATCCACGGACCCAGTTCACGTGCCTTCACCGGATTCAAGATCCTCTGGGAAAGTTGGTGCTATCAAAAGGGAGGTTGGTGCTGTTGGTGTTCGTCACCAATTGGCGCAAAATTTAGTTGGTCTTTCATCTGCTCAAAATAATTCCTTGTCAGTTCCACCTTTTGGAAAGGATGGGCCGGGTTCTACAGAATCACTTGGAGAGTCTTCCTCTAACTTAGCAAAGAGTGGTAACTTGAGCCAAGTGTCTTTAGTCCAGCCTGTTGCGTCTGGAACTTCAACTGGTCGGTCCTTTTTGGGTAATCAACAAAATAATAAACCGCATCAGCAAGCAGTAGGTCATCAAAAAGGTAATGTAATCATCTAAAACGGTTATTCTTGAATTTCTGTTTGTTGCCATCAGTTTTATGCTTCTAGACTAGGGCGGTTTCATGTTTCTTGGTCATACTGTTTTTTTTGAAATGTGGTGTATAAGCTATAAAAAGATAAGAGTAAAGTACAAACAAACCTAGCTAGACGGGCCTTCCTCCACAACAAGGTGTTGGAGCGAAATACCCATCTTAGCCTGAGTGTCTGCCAAATGATTGGCAGAACGTGGAATGTGCTTCCAATTACAATTTTGTTCATAGTTTAGTCATGTAGCAATGTAAGGGCTCTCTCCAAAGGTTAAGCTCACAATCACAAAGAGCTTCTAAAAGGAAAATGAAATGATAGTGTTAATTTTACGGAGGACCTTAATTTTAAAATGACAAAAATATCTTTAATTTGTTTTAAAATCCTTCATGTAGTCATGGAAGAACTTTAACAGCAAGTTTAGATGTAGTCTGGTTTAAATATCTCTCTTTATTAATTTGATTATAGACTTACCTGTATTCTTGGCTGCTAGGATAATTGAACCATTTGATCTATTAAGGTAATATTCATAAGACCTTAATTTTTCCTCTTATATTACGACTTTTTCTCCCAATTTGGAGTCTAATATTAGAGAAATTGTTCTGTTATGTTAAATAGAATGTAGTATTTGTATTTTGAGTGTCTTATCATGCTGTTCCTTTCTATTTTGAGTGTTCCATCATGCTGTTCCGTTATTTATTTTTTTATTTTTATGCACATTTAAAAATAAGTTCTGTTCTTATATTTAAAAAAAAAAAAAGTTCTGTTCTTATGGATCAGACTTGGGTCCATGTTGTCTGGAATAAAGGCAAATTTAAAACTAGCTAGAAGAATAGATTTGTTGTAAATACATTCTTTGATGTATATATTTGAGATAGTTTCATTTCATCGTAACTTAGCAAGGTATTACGGGGTAGATGGATGCATTTCCTACTAGTGTATCAGTTACTGAACTCATACTAAACAAGTGGTCCAAATCTTTTGATCAGTTTGATTTTTTTCTATACACATGAAAAATGTTAATTTTAATATTTAAAACTCTTATTGAATTGATTTTTATTTCCTTTACTCTGTTTAGAATAGGTTGAAAGCGTTGTGCTTAGAATATTGGTTAATGACTATGAGGTCTATTACCAAGTAAAAAGGACAGCCAGATAAGATGAGCCAGTGTATTTTCATTCTTAGTTTTTTTCTTTTGCGGCATGTTCTTGTTTTGGATTTCTAGGTTTCCCATAATTTTTCATATTCCTTCTGCAGCTTCACAATCTAATATGGAGTGGAAGCCAAAATCAAGTAAAAAGACAGGCCTTAATGGTCCTGGAGTAATTGGAAAACCTCATGTTCCTACTGTGTCTAATGCTGATAATTCCTCAGCCACACAGAGGGAAACATCTAAGTTGCCAGAGAAGCTATCACAAGTTAAGGTATCTGAGAAGCAGCCTGTTATCATACCACAGCATCTTCGAGTTGCTGAGGCTGATCGCTTCCGGTTGACTTTTGGTAGCTTTGAAGCAGGATTTGATTCTACAAAAGGTTCCACTTCTGGACCCCAAGGATTCACCAATTCAGGAGAATCAAAAGATGAACCGGCACTCAGGTTGGTCACATGGAACCACATTTATTTATTTATTTATTTTTCACAATTTACATATTTAATAACAATCATCCTAAAGTTGCCTGATGAATTGGCAACAATAAGTGCTTAACTTGGATTCATTGTTGGTTGAGTCTTGCTATTCTGGTTTTTGGTTGGTGTTACTAAGATTGTCCTCTTCTTATGATTGTTCTGGATGAGTGGACATTGGCAGCTTTTTTATAATCAATTTTTTTTCTTACAAAAAAATGTTCTGATTAGATAAGTCCAGTTGACCATGTGATCATAAATACAGGATTCCAGTAATGCACCAAAGCCAGTGTGTTATGGTCTGGCTTATGATGTATTATGATAAAACTTTGGTGAGATGGACAAATTATACAATCAAAACCCAAAAGAATACTTTCTGAATGCAATTTTTTTTTTTTTTTTTTTGATAAAATGCTGAATGCAAATTCTTGGTTAATATTATTGTAAAATAGAGGTTTATTTGGCTGTTATTTTTTTAGCTGGTCTTCTGTGTTGAGCCTTTGGATTTAAGGCGAGATTGTACGTGTTTATCTTTTGATATCTTGTGATATTTTGTAAAACGTTAGTAAGAATTATGTTTTGCTCATATGAGCTTGTAAAATGTCTCTGAAATTAAGTATAAACATTTTGAACATTGATTTAATTTCTGTTTATGCTATTTCCGAAAGGGAACTAGCACTGAGTTTTAGTTTGTTATTTGTGTGAACATGTGCTTGATTTGACATTGTAGATACTTTTTATGTTTGTTTCTGCTAGCCCGTCTTTATCAAATCCAGTGGCTTCAAGTGAAGATGTTACTGTCCGTGATGAGATAGACATCCTAGATGACCAAATTGGAACTTCTGGATCTCAGTCTCCATCTGAAGGACCTGAACACTCCCTGCCAGACAGAAAGGAGTCTTCAAGCTCCCAGAGTTTGGATAACTATGGGCTTGTTCAAAGTGAGAGCCCTCCTTATGGTCCAGCTGACTCACAACAGGAGAATGATCCCGACTCAATACCAAGCTTTACTGTGAGTCTAGTTTGTAATCCTCTATTCTGGTGTTGCCTGTGTTTTGTTTCCTTATTTTATTATTTCTATTCATTTTTGGAACAGGGGTATGATTCACAGAATGGATACGATGTACCATTTTTCAGACCTGCTATGGATGAGAGTCTGCGGGGCCAGGGATTAGCTTCTGCACATGAGGTACAAAAATTGTTGCTTGCTAAAGGTCTTCTGTGTGGAAATCCATTAGCATTTTGGAAATCTTTTGAAGGCTTGTCACGTTGAGAGGCCAAAAGGCCAGTATATGTGGAATCAAGAGCATGCCTTGCTGTTTATAGATGTAGTCTGCTGATTTGCTACATTTTGCTTCAAATACCTTGACATAAAATTATTATGTGTGCTACTTACTATTTCTTTCCAAGCTATATAAGTACACAGATGCATAGGTACTAGTGACTATTTCTTTCTAAGCTATACAAGTATACAGATGCATAGGTACTTGTGGATTGATTGAGCTTTCTTTCCTATGGTCAGCGGTCTCTTGTGTGTGTGTGTGTGGGGAAATCAATTAGCCTTTTGGAAATCTTTTTGAAGGCTTGTCATGTTTAGAGGCCAAAAGTCCAGTTATATGTGGAAGCAAGAGCATGCCTTACTGTTTATAGGTGAACAATTGGGTACAAAAGTAGTTTAAGCCAATCTGTATGCAATTCAACATCTAAAAGTGTGCAATTGCAGATTTTGCCGTTTGTCCAGGAAAGACTTAAAACATTCTATTTTATTAAATATTAACTGGATGAACTATCTCCAGCATTTACTTGTAATGTATGATTGCCAGTGACTTTGTTTTTTATTGATCTTAGTTGGATTTTGTTGTCAGCAAATGAAAATTGCATTTATGATGTTATAATTCACATATCTTTTTATCTCAAATTTTAGGCCATGTTAGCTTTGCCCTTTCTACTTATTTAGTATTTCTTTGTTATCATTTGTCAGGCCTTGAGTTCACATCCAGCGACCGGTGGTCCACCTGCAACACTGGCCATGGTGCAGCAGCAACAACCAGTGGCCCAACTGTACCCACAAGTTCATATTTCCCATTATCCAAACTTCATGCCTTACAGACAAATCCTTTCTCCAGTGTATGTCCCACCAATGGCTGTACCAAGCTATTCTAGTAACCCAGCTTACACTCACCCCTCAAATGGCAATAGCTATGTATTAATGCCTGGAGGCAGCTCACACCTAACTACCAGCAATTTGAAGTATTCACCGACACAATATAAGCCTGTCCCTGCTGCAGGTCCAGCTGGTTATGGAAATTATAGTAATCCTGCTGGGTATGGTATCAGCACACCTGGTTCTGCTGGTGGTCCCACTGGCATCGAAGATGTGTCACGAATCAAATACAAGGAAGGGAATCTTTTTGTCCCCAATCCGCAGGTGAACTTGAAACCCTTTTCCTTTTTCTTTGCTTGGAAATGTATTTTCCCGTTGTTATGGAGTTTGATATACTGTGTGGAGGGCACTGTTTTTGTTATCAAAGACAGTAAAAATGTGTTGGCTTTTGTTCCTCTTTTATTTCTTGTTACTCTTATGGTTTATATTTTGAGCATCCTAAAATAATCTCCATTTGATGGGAGTTTTTGATTTTACCAATCAGACAAGGTCTGTTTTGGCTCCAAGGTTGATTGTTCTGATGAATATCCTCAAATTTGATCAGAAGAAGGGTGCCTGCTTTCCAATTTATGTGAATTTTGATTATGCAGGCAGAAACATCTGAGATTTGGATTCAGACACCGAGAGAGCTTCCTGGGATGCAAACAGGTCCATATTATAACATGTCAGGTCAGGCACCTCATGCAGCATATGTACCATCTCATGCAGCTGCTGCATCATACAACGCTGCACCAACGCAACCTGCGCATGTGCCATTCCCTGGTTTATATCACCCCTCCCAGCAAGCCACAATGACTAACCCCCATCACTTGGTACACCAACAGCTGCCTGCCATGGGTGGAAATGTTGGTGTGGGCGGCCTTGGCGCTCAAGTGGGAGCCTACCAGCAACAGCAACTTGGACACCTTAATTGGACCGCAAACTTCTGAAAAATGTTGATATGCCTTGGTGTTGGTTGGTAGATGTAGAGTTCTCGGCTTTTCCTGTGCATTGTGCATTCATAATGACTGTAATTTTGGGATGAAGAAATCAATGTCTACTTGGCATTCATAAATATAATAGCATATATCTCACAGGTCTCTGTACTAATCTTCTTTCTTTCGGAGGCCTAGTTCACACGGCATCTAATTATAATTGTTATTGGTGACGTGTATTATTGCCAATGCATCCATGCAACTTGGGGCCCTAGGACCATGTTCAGGCACGAAGATTTTGAATTCTTCCCTATTGCAGTCTGTAAGCCAAAAAGCTGCTCTTTCAGTCACTTTTGCATTGCTTAGTTTGATTTTCTAAGGAGTGCTTTTATTTAAATAATAAAGAAGAGAAAACCATCCATTAGGGAAGTTAAAAAATGAAGTTCTTCGGAGATGTGGAAAGAGTAGATAATAAATTTTTACTGAATAAGAGAATTTCATTCACTACATCTCGTAAGAATGATAAATAGATAAGAGAATCCACTTTAAAACGAACTAATACACGTCGAATGAACTTACGAAGGATCCATCTTAGGTTTTGGCAGAGAGGGCAGATATTTCCGGACACGCTGAGGCATCAAGCGCAAAACGGTCAGGTACACGTCAACTGACGAGAAAGGCCTTGTCAATTTTTTAAAATACCAGAGTAACTCCTTTAGGACATACTCCGTATCCCGTCACTGGGCCTCTTCCTCTGGAGTCCGGACTCTCGAGACTCCACGCACTGATTAACGTTTCCTTCCTCGGCACCCTCGATATTCTTCCTAATTGCACTCTGGTCCTTGTTCCCTTTAGCTCAAATTCTGATCTTCGTTGGGGGTTGAGACTCGCATTCCGATCTCCCCTCGGAAGCCCTAAACCCCACTTCGGTTTTGATTAGTTTTTTCTCGCGGTGCCTGTGCTATCTCTCGCAGAAAGCCTCGCGGCCTCCTCACCTTTTTTTTTTTTTTTTGGGAGAATCCTGCGCTGTGTAGCTCAGTTGCCAGAAGACTTCGCAAAGACCTGAAAACGAGATCGAGTAAATTTTTTTTACAGGTACATATTGTTTCTATCACTTTCATTTTTTATGTGTTTGTTTTTCTACATTGAAGTACGGTTGTTAGAGTGCGAGGGTACATAGAATTTAAATTTGAGAACGATCTGTGAGTTTGTTTCTCTACATGATCAGCATTTTGTTTGCTTTCTTTAGTTTTTCGGTTCATCCTTTTATTAATAGCGGTTGGTTGCTTATGTGAAATGGTGTTGAAAGTTAATATTTTTTGTCCTTACGATTGAAGGGTTTTTTTTTTTGTAACGTAAGGGTGTCAGAGTTTATATTTTTGTCTTTGGTCTCAGATAGTTGGTTAAGTCATTGAAGGAACTCCCAGTTGTTGCTCCTCCGAGAGGTGCTATCCTAGTTTCGTGTGAGGACCGTCTTTCCTGTTCCTCGTTGAATATCAAGCTTTTTTTCCTCTGTGATCCTGTAAGGTTGTATATGTGTAGAAATTATCTTACATTGGCTTTTTTTCCCCCTCTTAATGGAACATGAGCTCAAGAAATTCTTTCTCTCTAAACTAAACTTTGACGGATCAACCTTTGGTAACCCCAGGCCTGTGGACGTTGGGGGTAGTAACAGAAATCAAAATGCACCATACAATTGCTGTTCTCAAGCCCTTTCGAGTCATGGTGATTCAACTGAGCTTTAAGCTATGCTTGCGGGTTCATGATTGCTCTCTCAAAAATTTTCTGGAGATATGATCCAATGTCATTTTAAGGTTATCAAGAAGATCAGTGCCTCCTTTTTTTTTGAAATAGTGCCTCCTTGAAGACTAGTCTACATCTTTTTATGAAATTTTGACCTCCGTGCTTTCAGAGCTACTGAACCCAATCATATTCACTGAGATGCTAACAAGCTTGCTGATTGTTTAGCTAAAGATGAAGTTTCCTGAGAGCATCTTGCCCTTGGGATCTCCATCCCTTTTGTAATTCTGGGCTGCTGGCCCATTGTCTCATGATATATATTTTCCCTACTGTTTAATAAATATTATAACCACTATAAAAAAATGAACTCAAGAAACTCTTTCTCTTTCTCTCTCTCTCTCTTGCTCGCTCGCTTGCACGTGCTCTTTTTCTGTGTGCTTTTATTACATTGAGGGAGCACAATAATTTTTGAATGTGTTTCTTAATGGAAGATGAGCTCAAGAATCTCTCTCTCTCTCTCTCTCCCTCCCTCTCTCTCTCTCTTTCTCTGTGTCCAATTTTATAACATCAAGCAGTGCACATTAATTCTTTAATGAGTTCTTATCACTCATTATGAATGAACTTCTTCATATCTTAAATTCTATAGGTATTAGTCACACTTGAACTTTCTCCTTTTTGATTGTTCAAGCATTTCAGAAGTTCCCATGGAGGTCAGAAAGTAGCTAACACAATTTTTCTGTCCTTCATGCTCCAAACAGAAACTTAGGGTGGCATTTTTCTTGTCCAATTTTATCTGTTTATGGAAATGTCATTGTCAACTTTTGGTTCTTTTGCAATGCTCATGCTATTGTTTGCAAATGCTATGTATTACGCTTCCACTATTCGGATAAAAGGGGAAATTCAAATGCATTCTTGTGGTTCCTATGAAGGGTAACTATTAATATGTTGTGTAAATTCATTGCTGTTCTTGTGTAATCCTGTCCCTTGGGGTGCTTGCCTAAAGTCCTAGGAAAAGATAACTCGGAATTTGATATTCCAACAAAAGTAAGCTCATCTTCCATTAGTTGTATGTGAGAAAATAATATGTAACATACATAATGAGATTCAGCTTATAAATAAAGAATTTGCCCCTGGGTTTTTTCTCTCATCTTTACACGATATTTTGCACGAAATAAAATTCTCTTGAAGGACTACCTAGCTAACTTTAGTGCATATATCACTGGCAACAGAATTATGCACAAGCCACATCTGTGGTCACAATGGATAGGCAAGTGGACTGTCATTGTGCATAATTAGCTATTAAAATGGTAAATTTCTATAATATTTATTCAGTTATCTGGGTGATACAGGTCCCTGCTTTTCTGGTAATGCGACATTTCCAAAGGCAGAAGATGCTGATGAATCTAAGGCAGAAGAAACAGATATTCATGTGGAAACCTTGTATTTTGTTCAGGAACAACTGGAAGATACTATAAATAAGTCAGAATCTGCAATTTATATCTCTTTTAGGGAATAGGAAGCTATCTTTATTGAGAAATTGACATACCTTTGAAATTTTAATGAAATTTAAGATAGTTTCATGTGGTGGAAAAAAGTCAATAATAGGGTGAGGAAAATAAATCTGCAAGAGGAAAGACTGCTGGCAGAAGGTTCTTACTGTTCTTTTCTGTATTCCTTGCAAGAACAGAGTTGAAATCTGTATATTTCTTTTACCAATTATGGCATGAGAAAGAGGATTACTATATTGCCTTTGAAAGATTAAGATCTTGCCAAGTATCTAGGGAGGTGATTAGAAAGAGATTCAGAGATGGTCACTAAGTGGAAGGGGGTGGGATCATTCAACCTAGTCCAACACAGTCCAGCTGAAAACCTTTGGGAAAAGGACACAGGGAAAGATAGGAATGGGGAGATATTGACAAGTCATTAGAGAATCAAGAAATTTGCAGCACACGTCTAAAAATTTGTACTTGAATTTTTTTTCGTAATCATCTGAAATTTGTTACATTTCAACATATGCAAGGAAATTGTAGGAAGGATATATAAATTTTGGAACAAGCTGCAGCACCAAAGTGTATTTTGCTTCTGGGCTGGAATTCAATCATTAATGTTCCATTTACATTGATGTATATCTCTTTCTTCTTGCTTTCTCATTTTTCTTCTCTTCATTTGTTTGATACTTGTAAGAATTTGGTACTTAATTGTATTTTTTCGGACAGCAATTATAATTTACAGTGCGATTTTCCCTAAAAAAATTAAGTTGTGGTTTATCTGAAAAAAATTCAATATTTTGTAAGAAATGAACTTGTTTTTCACCTTTTTTCTTCAAATGACTGAAAAGAAAAAAAAATCTCTAATCACAATATGATGTTCCATTAAATAATGATTTTGAATTTTTTTCTCAGTACTCGCGGTAGGTTGTAAAAGCCTTAATCCATCTAATTCTTCGATTCATCCCAATTCCTAAAGTATACTTGACTGTAGCAGATGAAATCAAGAGGGCTTTGCCTCATAAGCATATGATCAGGCCTAGCAACATATAGAGAAAGTGTTATCATTAAAAAAAAACTTGTGCAAAAGGGGTGGTTGTAATTTACGAAACATGGAACTTTACACTCTAATTTTCATTTGATTGCTTAATATTAGCTTCTGTTGTGACTTGGGGCCTTTGGTTCAATGGTCACATGGGGAATTTCTCATGTGAGGTCTTGGGTTCAAGTCTCACTAGGGTAAAGGGTTTCAATATCCGAACAAAAATATCAGCTTTTATAATGCAATTTATCTCCTGAATCTGGCTATTCAGCTGTCTGGTGAGCCATTGCGTAGATTGTGCTGTTTGACTAGATTCTTTCTTCAACTGAAATAGACATATTACATACCAGTCTAAATTTAGATGCTAACTCAACTGTTGAGCATCATCCTTAAGTTAATCTAGTGGTAATTGGACTTCTAATTGATTGTAATCATACAATAAAAACGTTTTTTATCAACTTTGTCTCTCTTCACTTCTGTTTCCTTGTCCTCTTTTTAATTTACTTTTGAACTTGTTTATCATGTATGAGTTGTTTTTTACTGAATCTATTTTGATCCTTTTCATAACTTTTGCTCATTCCATTTTGTCTTCTCTCTTTTTGATACGTAGCCTCCTAGCTGCATATGACTTGGATTCTTAAGCAGGAGGCCTGATTTATGTTTGCGTAGATCTGCAGTTTGGTAAGGGCATCTTCAGAGGATGAGTCTACAACAAGCAATGCAGCCGAGGACTTCTACAAATGGATTTGGCCGCCGCAGAGTTGACAGAGAGATGGGATCCCGTCTTGACAGTAAATCATATCCAGGAAGATCATCCTCTAGCAGTTTTGGAAATGCAGGTAATGATCACTTCTATATCAATAATCAACCTGTTCTTTTATTGCTTCTCTAATAGCTTTATGTGCAGGTGTAGTGAATGGAAGCAAAGTTGGAGGATTTGAAAGTCCATCACGTGATCGATTAATCTTTCTAACAGCATGTCTTATTGGACATGGTGTGGAAGTCCAGGTCAAAAATGGATCACTTTTCTCGGGGATTTTTCATGCAACTAATAATGAAAGAGATTTCGGTAAGTTCTTCTGTTCTGGGGGATCTCTGTATTGACTCAGCATGAGTTTGATTTTTTTAGATATCTCCATCCCGATTCCTGTCAATTGACCCCAAAATCTGAGTCATGTTGGTTGATTAGTAGGTCCAAATGTCAGTAACAGTCTGTGTTGTTTGATACAGAACATATTGGCCTTTGGAAAGGCCAATATGACTTTAATGCACTATGGTCATTTTGATTGATTTGTTATGGTTTTTGAAGGAATTATTCTTAAAATGGCTCGGCTGGTGAAAGATGGTTCTGTGAGAGGACCAAGGTCCCTTTCTGATTCTGTTAGCAAACCTCCATCAAAGACATTGATCATACCCGCTAACGAACTTGTCCAAATTATTGCTAAGGTATGTTCAATGCGGTGTAATAGGTATAGAGAAGCAAATTTACATCTGTCGCTCTTGTTTTTCCAAAGATTATGGCATTACAAGGCTTGTGACACTAACATTGCACTTAATTTTGTAAATTATCTCAGGATGTTCTATTGTCTGGGGACGGATTAATAAATGGGCATGCATGTGATAAACAACAGGACATTTTGATAGATTCGTTCATTTCACAGTCTTCATATGTTGAAGAGAGGGAGCTGGAACGTTGGGCCCCTGATCAAGATGATCCTCAGTGTCCTGAATTGGAAAATATATTTGATGGGCCATGGAACAGGTTTATGCATGATCTGAATTCCTTTTCAGGTTTCAGGAGTACCTTCTCTTTGAATGATTTGGCCTTGTTGAATGGGAACTTCTGTTGCCTTTGCTGCTGGCTCATTGTTCTGTTCATTTTGTACTTTTTTATTCATTTATGCAGTCTTTTACTCTATGTGCATGGAATTGAATGGCTGTAAATGGTTTTGCTTGTCAAACTCCTTATAATGTTTTTAAGAAGTACTGTAATGGCATGCAGTTTTGTTGATGTTAGCATGTACTCTATTTTCAGAATATTGATCTATGTGATGAAAGGAATTTATGAATATGGAAAACATATGTTGGTAAATGTAATCGTCTGTAGAGGACATGAGAATAAGAAAAATAAATGTTTTATGCATATATTCTGTTTTTTACCTATTCAAAAAAGGAGAAAAGAACGGCCACAATAGAGAAAAAGAAAAAAAGGGATTGACACACCGGGCCTTCGATTGCATACTGATCTTGGAAAGCCGATGATATTTTGTACTCCACCTTGACCAAATTGCAAAGTCCTGTTTTTATTTGGAAGTCTTGTTGTTAATATTCTTTCTTTTAAATGGGCTCTTCTGCTAGCATATGTCAGAAATCAAGGATGACACTAAGTAGTATGAACTTGCTGTCTCACACCTTCGAAACATTCTTTCTTTTAAGCAGATAGCTATGCGCATCTTTCAGAAAATAAATATGTCACTGATTAGTATTGTTGGCTTCCTGTTTCTCACCCAATGGCCTAGCTAATTTTATTCCTTTTTTGATATTTCAAGCTAATTATTTGAATGTGCAAAAATTTGTTTCAAGTTCTTTTTATGCGAGTCTTTTAATTTCATGAAATTGCTTCCTTGTACTCTGTATCATGTCAATTCAATTGTCGCATCTCTCTTTAATAGAATCATCTTCCACGTGTTTTTGTACTTGCTTGTGGTTGTTTATTCTTCATCTAATTCTGTACCAGGAAATGGGATCAGTTTGAAACCAATGAATCACTTTTTGGAGTGAAAAGTACCTTCGATGAGGAGCTTTATACAACAAAACTTGAAAGAGGCCCTCAAATGAGGGAGATAGAAAGAGAAGCTTCTAGATTAGCACAAGAAATTGAAGGGGAAGAAACTGAAGATCTCCATTTAGCTGAGGTGGATTTACAAAATGTTCTGTTTGTATCATTCAGAAAAAAAAAAGTCTTATGCTTGTCCGACTAGCAGATCTATTATTTGCCCGTCTCCACATAGCAGTTTAATGTTTCTGACTAATTTTGACAGGAGAAGGGCCTCTGCTTGTATGATGATTTTGAACTAGATGAGGAGACCAGATATTCTTCAGTATTTAGAGGAGTTGATGATGGCAGATATGAAGAAACTGATGACACAAAACTAGATTCACGGAATACAGAAACCTTTGGAAGTTCTACTGATTCTGTCATTAAAAGAACTTTTTCTGATATGACTCAAAGGAAAAGCAGTGATGAAGCTCAAGTTTCGCCAAGCTGCTCCATGGTAGGCTCTGAGCTTGCATTTTGTGTGCATGCAATGTTAAATATGTTATTTACGTTATTACATATTATTGTTTTTTATCAGTCATGGATCTGACATCTGTATATGGTTAAATTTGGGACCATTTTCATTTTCCAAAAAAAAAACGAGTGGATGACTAATAATCATGTGCAGGTTATTGTTTTTCATATTGTTGGAAATGCATCAGTTTTTTTGATAAATATCCAAATGTACTGTTAGGCATTAAAAAAAAATGCTGTCGAGTTTGTTTTTTAACCATTCTGTTCATGTTGAAGAGGCTGTTTATTGTATTTACCATAGCATTAAAAGAGATTATTAGAATGTTACCACCCCTCATCCCAGCCAACCCACACACTCTACGTCCTTTATTTATTTATTTATTTATTTTTGAAATGATGTCCTTTATTGTTATTGTCTTTTATCAGTGCGCACAATATACATGCTACTTTATGCAGGAAGAGGTATCCAACTGTCAAAGACATGCTGCCAGGACTCTGCGTTCTTCGGGTTCTGCTGATCAAGTTGTAGATCGACTGGATAGTGTCTCAATTAGTGCAGATGCACAGAGCAGGTTCCTAGTTACTTTAATTGGGTGGTGCAACTTAAAGTTGTTTCCTGTTTCCATGAGCCTGTACCTTTTTTTGAAAACATAAACCTGTATTGTCTTAATTTTGTATACTCTGGCAAAAAGTTCAATTGTTTATTAAGATTTTGCGAATGATTTTTTTTTAAGTATGAAAAGTTAAAAGAAAAAGAATTCAGTGATATGAAGAAACATAGCCAGCTTATAGAGGAAGGATGCATCAATGACAAGATGGTGGCAGGAGGTCCATGCTTTTGCTGACCTCTAAGCAGTGGAGTTAAAATTTATAAGTGTCATTCAAATTTCCTCCTGTTTATTGAAAGTCGACATGAATACTATTCATGTGCTATTTTCCACATTATGTTTGAAAATGCATTTTAACCTGTTAAAATACTGGTATAGGGGTAATTCACATACTTATACGGGTCTTATAGAGTTACAGCAAGCTAGACTTCATATTAGGACTCTTTAATTTTCAATTTTCATTCAATTCTGACTTGGATTTATGATGTTATGAGTGTGTTCATATTGACGGGCTGAATTGTCATTTCCTTGTATTTTTTCACTTATGTGAGATTTTAAAACAGAGTCTCGATTTCTGAGTTCTCATTCAATGCAGCCTTAAGTGCTACTTCTCTCACTCTCTCATCTCCTTATTTTCTCCCTTTCTTCTCCTTTAATCCATTCACTATTGCATCTTTCATAATCTTCATGCACTTGTATCCTCAAAAGTCAGAGAAAGGTGAGGAATGGTCTGCCAGTGATGCCATCTCATTTCTCGTTGTTATTTTTAAAAAAATTGTCGTGTCTTCTTTGTCTTTTAATTTTTCTCTTTTTATTAAACTGACAACAGGACCTGTGCAATAGACAAGATGCAATTCCACATTAGGAAAGCTTATGAAATAAATAAGTATGAAATTAATATAGGTACAAATTAGGTAGTGATGAATTAAGATTGGTAAAAAATAATCTGTTTCAGGTATTTTACATAGTTATCTTCAAGTTAGCACCATAAGTTTTCATGGCATGTTAAGGATTTCATAATCATTTTTAATGTGGACTCAATTTTAAAAAAGAAGATGTGACTCTGAAAATTAAAGAAAATGATAAAGAGTAGTAAAAAATTTGGGCTAATTTATATATTTATATTCAAGTGGGCCCTTTGGTTTGCATGGCTGGAATTTAGATTTCATACAGAATAGGACAAGCTACCAATTAAATAAAAATTCATAAAACTCAAAGACATTGGCTTGTAAATTTTGGAGATGAAAGGATGATTATTATTTGTATTATATGATAGAGTTGCCATATTGAAAAAAATCTTAGTATTTAAAGATGAAGCCAATCAAGTGAAATGTAAAAGAGGTATTATAATGAGGATGAGAGGTCAACCGAGACAGCTTGTCCAGGGTGGTCCCAGTGTTATTACTAGATACCCCTGCAATCCAGAGATAGGGGACTTCATCTTTCCAGAGCCAGGTGAAAGAGCTCAGAATTATGTGGCTGCTCTTTAGATAGAACAACAAAAATTCGAAATAGTGGAACTTGCCAAGGTGATGGGCATCGTCTACACGGAGCTCCTCTGGGGATATACCCACTTGTCTGAGAAGTCCAAGAAGAAGACTGGTGATCAATGGTCATTCTCTCTTGGAATGTTCGTGGAATTAGATCCGTGCGTCGTCGTGCCTCAGTTCGGGACCTCCTTGCCTCTACCAAGGCAAATATTGCTATTTTTCAAGAAACCAAGGCGACTTCTCTGCCCCTTGGATGTATCCGCAAATTGTGGCCTCTTAAGGAGCTTGGATGGATTTTTGTGGATGCGATTGGATCGGCTGGCGACATTCTGATGATGTGGGACACTAATACCATTGAGGTGCTCGATTGTTGTTGTGACACTTACTCCCTTGGAATCAAGCTGAGAGACAAAGGATCGGGGAACATTTGGTGCTTTGTGGGTGTGTGTAGTCCTATTAGACACCATGAGAGACATCTCTTCTGGGATGACCTTTAGAGGACTTGTCAGAGGTGGCCCATTCCTCTGATGCTTGCGGAGGATTTCAATGTTACCCGCTTCTGCCATGAGAAATCCCCGCCCTCCCAGAGAATCACTACCTCCATGAGGCTATTTGCAGACTTTATTGGCAGCTGGGATTTTGATGAGGTTATCTTATCTGGGAAGACCTTCACTTGGTCAAATGGCAGATAGCCCCCTCGTCCTCTCCAAGCTTGACCACTTCTTAGCCAACAACGACTGGCTCCAGTTATACAGCAATTCCACAGGCAAAGTTCTCAATAGGGTCGTTTGCGATCATTAGCCGATTATGGTAGATACCCACTTCGGCAGCTACTCCCCCCTGCTCTCTTTCAGATTTAACAATGCTTGGATGGCAGACCCCCCTATCCAATCCTTCTGGGAGAGGATGGTCGTGGCTGTCCCGAATGGGTGGACTTTCCTAGCCAAGCTCAAGATGTTGAAGCCGTTGCTGTGATCCTGGGCCAGCGAGAAAGACCTCTTCCTCAGCCGAGAGAGCCTTTGTCCTTTCTCAGATTTCCACTCTTGACTTTGAGGAGGAATCTAGAAACCTCTCTTCCTCGGAAGTAACCCAGAGATATGCCCTCTAAGTGCAAATGCAGTCCTTTGCTCATAGTGAACTCGTGCAAGATTTAAGTGGCTTGTTGAGGGGAATGCCAATACTAAATTCTTCCATGTAGTTGCCTCTGCAAGGAGAAGAGCCAACCGCATCACCATGCTTAGCGTCAATGGTGAGATTACCTCGGATCGATCCCTTATTTCAGACTCACTGGTGAACTTTTTTGCATAATTATATTATGATTGCTAGCCAATTTGCCCTTTCTTCGAAAGGGTTCATTTCCAGGCTATTCCTTCGGCCGAAGCTAGTCTCATCAAGCTCCCTTTCTCTAGCAAAGGAAATTGAAAAAGCAGCATTGAGTCTTCCTTTGGATCGTGCTCTGGGCCCGGATGGTTTCAACGGGGAATTCTATCACCGCTGCTGGCCCTTCATTAGAAAAGATATTGCCTGCATGGTCCACTTGTTCTATCAGCATGACATCAGATATAGGAGCATCAGAGCTTCGTTTATTGCCCTCATCCCTAAAAAAGAAGGGACAAAACTTCCATCTGACTTTCGGCCAATCAGTCTCACCACCAATTACTACAAAGTGCTTGTGCGCCTCCTTGCCAATCGCCTCATGGCGGTTATCCCTATTGCCATTCATCATGGCCAAAGTGTTTTTATCAAGGGAAGATATATATTAGATTCGGCCATGGAATGTCACGAGTTCATTCACCATTTTAAAGCTTTAAAGCTTCCCAAATTCATCCTCAAGCTTGATTTTGAGAAAGCCTTTGACAGAGTTAATTGGAAGCTTTTGGACACTCCTGGGGAAGATGAGATTCGGGGGAAAATGGCGCTTTTGGATTCAAAGTTGCATCTCCTCTGCAAGTTACTCCGTTCTTCTCAATGGAACGGTCTGCAGGTATTTTAAGGGATCCAAGGGAATCAGGCAGGGAGACCCCCTTTACCCTTTGCTCTTCAATGTGGTAGCGGAATATCTATCCTCTTTGATCTATTCGACCAAGAACTTGGGTTGACTCCTCCCCACGACGAACTGTGCAGCCTTTGATGTCCCGATCCTTCAATTTGTAGACGATACAAATTGCTTTGGGGTTGGTACTGTGGATCAGATCCGAAAACTGCATGCTGTATTGGGACTATTTGAATTGGCTTCTAGTCATAACATTAACTGGAAGAAAACCATCCTCCTAGGCTATTATATCAATTCACCTGTGCTTCAGGGTATGACTGGCTATTTGGGGTGCTCAGTGGCAAATTTGCCGGTTATATATCTTGGACTCCCACTCTTTGACTCTTGCCTTTGGCGACACTTTGGTCCCCCCTTATTGAGAAATTTGAGAAGAGACTAGCTACTTGGAGGGGCAAGCTTTTATCTACTGCAGGGCGATTCACTCTCCTCAATTCTTGTTTGGCAAGATTGCCAAACTATTTATTATCCTTCATGCACTGTCTGGCCTTCGTTTGCAGCAGGATTGACCCCATCCGTCAGCGTTTTCTCTGGAGAGGATTAGAGGACACCTTCAGATATCATTTGGTGAGTTATAAGGATATTTGCATGCCGTGCAATCGGGGTGGTTTAGGCATCTGGCCTACGAAGGAGACGAACAATGCCCTTATGCTCAAATGGATCTGGAACTTCAACATCAAGTATAACATCCTATGGGGAGATATGGTCAGGTTCTATCTTCAACCTTCGGGTTCCTGGTGGAGGAAGGATGGCGCTACTTGCCTCCTATCCCCGATATGGAAATCAATTCAAAAGCTCCTTCCAATATTCAGAGATGCCACTTCCTCTTTCACACAAGAATGGAAGGACCCTCCTCTTTTGGTCGGATGAATGGTGTGGCCCCCGCCACCTCTCCAAGGACTTCCTGGGGCTCTCGAGGGTGGGGAGGGACATCTCTTACTCAGTGGCTGATTCTTGAAGAGATAGCTCATGGAGTCTCACGTTTTGTCGAGGATTAAATGATGAGGAAACTTCGCCTTTTTGCTCTCTCCTCTCCAGACTCAGCAGCATTACTATTCGTGAGCATGCAGTTGATAAACTGACATGGAAGCCCAACATTAATGACCGATTCACAGTTGCATCCGCCTACTTTCACATTAGAAAGCAAGATTATAACATGCTTGAGCACAAGGCAAACCTGGCATGGAAGCTCTTAGCGCCTAGTAAAATCAAATTCTTCATGTGGACGGCCATCAGGGAACATATCCTCACCTCTAACAACCTCCATAAAAGAGGTTACACAGCCCTCAATCGTATTTGTCCCCTTTGTGGATTGTGCGACGAGACAGTCTGGCATGTTCTCTTATATTGTGATTTTTTTAGGCAAGTCTGGATGAAGATATTTCAGAAGATTGGACTCCAAATGGGGCTACATCAAGACCTTTTCGGCACCTATGAGATGGTTATGGGGATCCGCCTTCTTAGGTTGGGCAAGATAATTCTCTCGGCATGCCTTGCGCATGTCCCATGGTGCCTATGGCTCGAGCAAAATAACCGGAGATTCAACTCCAAGGTTAACACCTCGGATAATGCAACTTCTCAGGCATTGGGCCTTATCTCAAATTGGTTATATACTAGGAAGGAGTTTGCCTCTCTATTGAGTGTTTCTCTTCCGAAAAATTGGGGTTTAATCGTGCATATGGTGGGCCCCTGTAGGAATCCGGTTATGGCCACCTGGGATCCTCCCCCTTAAGATTGCATCAAACTCAATTTTGATGGCAGTGCTTTAGACTGGCTTGAGCCGACTGGAGCTGGTGGTGTTTTCAGAGACAACAGTAGAGACCCTATTCTATCCTATGTTGGGCCGGTGGGTATTGTTGATTCAAATACTGCTGAAGTGAATGCTCTTCTATTCGGCCTCCAAATCTTTAAAAAACGGCTTCATGGCAAGCTGCTTATCGAAGGAGACTCAAAGACTATCATCAGCTGGTGTTCAAAAGATAGCTCCCCCCCTTGGCACCACTGGCTAATCACTGATTGTATTGCTGACATTGTGTCATCCATTCATTATAATTGGAACCTCGTTCCTTGATCAACTAATTCTTTGGCTGATAAATTTGCAAAATTCGGAACCTCCCAGCAATCTCTCATTGTTTGGGAAGGTTTCCCCTCTTGTAATCTGCTCGTTTGAGCTCTCTTAATAAAATTGAGCATCATTTAAAAAAATAAAAAATGAGGATGTTTAATCATTTCACTTACTAGAAACAATGAAGGGCAACATAACATGGTTCTGTTTATGGCTGCTGAGATCAGGACCACTTGAATGTAGATTTTTTTTTTTGTAGGGCGAAATATTTTTAGGCTGTCATTGCATGATTCAGTTGATAGTTCTTATTCACCCTTTTCTTGTATTTCTATGTGTAGAACATTTCAATGTGACAGTTTGTGTCACTTTCAGGTTAAATGAGAGCTTTTGCATAGATCGCTTAAAGGATCTGGCAGAAAGGAAGAATGTAAGTTGATTTTTATTAAGGAATTTTGTTTTTTTACATTCCTGGCATTTTTTCATGATTATATTATTCCTTTTAAAGTTTCCTCTTACCCCCCCTCACCCTCTTATTCCTAACCTTTTGTTTAATACAGATTTCTGAGGAGGCTCAATCTGCAAAGCCTGAGGGTGAGTGAAACTAAGGTTATGTGAGTTGGACAGTGTTCTTCTAGGGCTGGTTTCAAATATAGTTTATACATTGTTGATTGTAAGTGCATGGGAATGGAGCAGAGTTTATTTTTCTACAAACATCATCTGCCTTATGATAGAGTTTCCCTCTTCATCTTGTTAAGAAAGCAACCATGGGCATTGAAGCTTGATAAACATGTAAATGCACGTCTTGTGGTGATAATGGTGGTCTGCCAATAGAAAGTATGGCTTATTACTAACCATATGGTTCTGGTCCCATTACATTTATCTTTCACTTGCTTCAGTCTTCTATCCAGAACAATTTGCATGAGAAAGAATGGTTATTATATAAAAAAATGATTGTGAGTTTGTTACTTACCATGCTTTCGAGTTACTAATGATTTCTAACATGCTTGAATGCCTTCTACTGCCCTAGTAGTCATTTTTGGTACTCCTTGATGCTGTTCACTCTGCATTCACTTAACATTAGAATTTCTTATCTGGTTAGAAGAGGGCTTCATGGTAAGTTGATAGATGTCCTGGAACTGGCATTTGGTCCAGGGAAGATGGGCGGACTAAAAGTAAGTTAAAAGGTGGTGTTAAATTCCATCTTTTTCAAAATCAATAAAGATGGTGTTATATTGCAACTTATGGTAAAAGTACAGTCAAATGTCTTTTATAGGCTGGCATGCTTTTGAGAAAATAATGCAATCTGCAAAATAGAATTGAGAGTATCTTTGTGACTCTTTGACCTGGTTATTATTGCCATTTCTCCCTCGTCTGGTGTTAGATTAGCATCTTCAGAGAATGATGAAAGAAGGGCGGGATGGTAAAGCAGACCTCTTAGTACTATTGACTTTTTCAGTCTTTTCACTGGGGACCTGTTTTTTCTTTTGAAGAGAAGGTTTAGTTAAATTTCTGATTGAACTCTAGGTAAGTTTCCATTGACACTATTGGACTGACGAACCTGTATAGTATTTATTTCCAAGCTCCTTGTATAACCCAATGTCAACTTCAGTGAGAAAGTTTGGCCCTCGTCTCCTTTAATTTATTTATTTATTTTTGCCATTTCTTCTGAGGAAAGTAATGGTCTAGAACAATCTAATTTGAATAAAAAATCTGACTTGAGTCTGATGATCATCTCTTTTTTATTTTTTTTAAAACACTGATGATGATCTTGTATTCTCACATATTTTCACGTCTTTGGTTCATGTTACCAATGATTTATCCTCGCTTTCCCATTTAGCTTTGTCTCTTCAGTTTGGTTATTATTCTCGGCATCAATCATGTGTGGATCATGTGGACAGACACCTTTTTGTTGTGGTTCTTTGGAAAGTTTATGAAGAGAGAAAGATAGGATCCAGGTTGCTTAAAGATCTAAAGTATCGCATGGCTCTGCCTCTTATGGCATCTCAATGCCGGATGAGCTCCCAAGGGATCCAGGTGTAGCTGGGTTCCATTGGTCGTGGCTATTTTCAGGGGGACCTCCTACTACTGAGTCGAAAAGGGCAGTAGTTTGCTGGGCATCCTGTTTTCTTGTAAAAATCCAAGCATCCAGAAAATGGGGCAGTAGTTGTGGACACTCTTGACTGCTCTTAAGGTCCTTATTGATAAGTTGGTCATGTCTTAGTGGCATGTGACTTTACAAGTGTAATATTTTCATGATAAAAGGAAATTGAGCCCTTTGCTAGTGTAATATAAGCATGATAGGCACATCAATTGGTGGAAAGATTGGCTAATAATATGGTGGGATTATACTTGATCATACCCTCTTGTTCATTGTATACTCTCTATTTAGCCTTTGTATTTCTATGTTCTTCATCTGCTCTTCTTGATTATCATCTTCATTTTTGTTTATTTCAGCTTTGATTGTTTTGGTTGGATAAAATATTTTGGTCTAGTTTACGTATTGAGGATGACTGTAAACAATCTAATGAAGTTATAATTATTATATTTATTATAGTTATTGAAGGAAAATGAGAAATTTAATGCTTTTATAGTGTTTGGAAGAAAAACAAGTAATTTGACTATATTTCGATTTGTTGCAGATATACATCCAATATCAAACCCAAAGAAAGCCAGCCTGGAAAAAGGAGGTTTATCTCCTAGTGCCACTGCATATGCTCCTTCATTTTCCACTCCCTCAATACGTCAGGAGCGTGTTAGTGCTAGCGCTGAATCTTCAGAATTGGGAGGTTCTGGCAAAGGGGCAAAGCAACCTGTAAGTCATCGTGGACGACCTGGTAGTTCTACATCATCTACATCAGAGTGTCATGGTGCTTCCTCTGCTTCTAGTGGTCCTGGACTGTCACCTAGTTCATCTGTCGGGTCATTGTTATCAGAAAAGTCATCACTAAATCCTAATGCAAAGGTGGTTCTTTTTTATTCTAAGTTAAGATATGTTCTTCGTTGTAAATCCTCTGGTTCTTGTTTTCAAAAAAAAAAAAAAAATCCTTTGGTTATGCTTACCTGGATCTTATGTACTCTTTATTTTACCACTCTTCTATTTCAATTTTTTTTTTTTACCTCTTTTTCTGTTCCTTTCTTGCTTTGTGATTCAGGAGTTTAAACTAAATCCCAATGCAAAGAGCTTCTCACCATCTTCAGCTTCCTTTAGGCCTCCTGCCCCTGGACCCGAAGGCTCCTTCTATTATCCTGCCAATGTGGCTGCCGTTCCGCATATGCATGGCCTACCACTGGGAGTTGGGGTGAGTTTGCTGTTCAGCTCTTTTTTTATACAATGTTTTGTTCTGAACAATTTTTGGGTATCCTAGATATGATTACTTCTCTTACATCTAAGTAGATAGATAGTGACTGGTATATTGGAGCTTCATCCAACCATAATTCCAGTTGACCTCCGAAAATTGGAAATTCTCGTTATTTCTCATTTGGAAGATTCTGTTCCCTTAAAAAAATTATAATTTTTTTTGAATAACATTTTTTGGTGTAATACTGAAAAGTAATGGTTGTTTGCACCTGGTTGAAGAGAGTTGTAGAAATTTTCGTGTAAGTCTGATGTTACCTTTAAGTTTTAATATAGGTTGCATATAGGTCGTGATGTCTTTCTAAAACATTGATTTGTTGGTAGCCAGATGAAGGTTGAAGCCATGCCTGATAAGATATAATTTGATATGCAATTAAATGAACTCTATTCTGAATGAGTGAGCTTTGTTTTAGTAAGTGATGACTCTGAAAATTTGTGATCAAGCTAGATATTAATATCATGACGGTTAGGCTTGCATAATATCGTTTCATGCTGGTTCCCTCATTGGGGCACTTGTTTTTTAGTCTGTATCAGGTGATGCCAACTGAGAAAGCTGAGGAAACCAAGGAGCCGACTTTGTCCATTACAAATCTCTTATTTCCCCACTGACTTTGTTATGGCTAATGAATGATGTTTAAAATAAAGTAAATCACTCTGAGATATCATACATTGTTGGCATTTGAAAACTTGTATATCTCGGCTGACATTGAACTGCATCAGCAATATGGACTCTGTATTGCTCTATTTGCTTGCCTATTAAGCTCAGGCCCCTAACTGAAAATGCTTAAAAAGATGTTTATGTGAGAACCAGTTGGAAGACAACTTTCAGCATTAGTAACTTGCAGGTATCTGTATACTTGTTTAAATGTGAGAAAGACTACAACTTTTATTTCAGATTTTTGTATTATGACGATTACATATATCTAGTCAATTACCTTATATATATATATATATATCTAATCAATCATTCTGTCATCACTATATTATTACTATTAGCATATTTTTGTTACCTTATTCTGCCATTTATTTCGTCATGGTCCTTTAAGAGTCTTGCCATGTATAGAATTATGGCATGAGAATTTTTTTGTAGTGACCCAAGGAAACATATTGCAGATTGGACCGTCATTTGGTGGGAACCAGCCAGTTGTTTATAGTCCACAGGGGACATCATTGCAGACACATGGGGGATATGTCCATCCAAGTGGACCACTTGTATGTGATTTATGTGCATTACAAGTTTCTTTCAGTTGACTTACAAAGAGAGGCTATTTGTTTGGGATGATAAGTTTCTTAAGTTGTGTCCACAAAAGGATGACTTGATTTCAACATTTGCTTGTAGTATGGGCAGCAAATGTTCGTTGGCCAACCAAGGCAAGTCTTATACATGCCAACATATCCTCATGTAAGTCAGTGTATTATGCATTTTACTTTTTTTCTTTTTTTCTTTTGAACAATGTGTAAATATTCATTAAAAAGAAAAATGTGCATGTAGCTCTACATTGTTAGTACAAAGGAAAAATGAAAGGTCCCTTCTTTAGCGAGTGAATCTGCTGAAGAGTTTATCGAACAAAATACATCCATCCACACTCTATAAAAGCATTATTAGATCTGTGATATGCGGGAAATGTTGATAAAATCTCCACAGGGGATTACCTAAGCTTTCCTCATGAAACCAATATGACCGCATCACCCTCAATGATTAATGGCTGATTGAAATGTTTGCAGTTAAGAAAACAATAAGTCCTTGAAGAACTTACTGGACTTCCACTTCCATATAATTTACTACCCCAACTGTTACTGAATAGGACAATAAGTGACAACCCCCAATGATCTCTTATACTGCCACCAACATCCCCAGGTCCAGGGTTTCCTCTTGAACTACTGTCAAAATTGAGTTTGAAAAAATCTGTCCACGGGGAGTCCTAGCTTCTATGTTGATCTGTTTTACAGAAGAATTGCATTTTTCCAGTTGAGTCTTAAAGGGGGCACCTGTATGAATAAAGGCAGTTGTTAATTGAGTCCATGTGAGCACCATGTGAACTGATATCTTAGTAACAGCATCAACTGAGCCAATCTGATTTTAAAAGACCATATAATTACTTTCCAGCCAGAAGCTCCATATAACAGCTCCTCCTACGATGGCGATTCTTAGATGAGGCGACATCGGGAGGAACGCGATGAGGTGACATTGGTGCCTGGGCTCCCCCCGCTACCCCCCTTGGCTATGGGGGAACAGGAGGAAGATGCACACTGACCTCCCCACCCTGGAATTGTCGACTATGTGGAGGATCCAGTCACGGGGACCCATCAGAGGCAAGCCCACCGTGGAAAACTGGCAGCAACGGAGGATGGACCCTGGAGCACGGTGAAAGTAAGATCTTCGGCGAGGAAAGGAAATCGTAAAGGCAGGAAATCATCGTGGGCTTGCGACGAGTCTGAGATTTCATTGGAACTAAAGCAAGGGCGAAGTGAAAAGGTAATCCGAATCAATATAAGAAATGGGTGAAGGAGTTCTTTCATTTCGATCCCTCTGGTTTCAATTTCGGATTTTGCTCGATGTTTCGAAGATGGCGACACGGGAGAGCGCCGAAACTCCGTGAAATCTGAATCGGGGAGGTCTTTTTCTCCCTTTCTGTGTTTCGGAAAAAGGGGTTAGAGAGCTCAAGATAATCTAGAGAAAGGTGACTACCATCATGGCACGTGTCTACCTACCGGAAATTTTCGGGTCCTCTCCTTGCTGGAAAGAGGTGTGGAACTTGATCTTAGCCATCGGTGAGAAGTTCGCCGAGGTTCCTCCGGCGAGAAATTTAAAAAACCAGCTCCCCCCCCCCCCCTCTCCAGAAATGACCTCCGTGACTTCCCTCCCCTTCCAATTCCCAGCCAGGAAAATCTAACCCGTAAGCCACCAAATCAAAACAACACCTGCCCCCCCCCAGAAAATCCCTCACCTCATTGCTCAGAATCCATCAATAAACTTACCCCTCAACACCTTTGTAATGGGAAAGATGAAGCTCAACGCTGGCCTAATCGTGGCAGCAAAATCTGAGTGCTGGAATAGCACAAGTCTCGCGCAATGGTTCTGTGAATCCTTTCAGCTTGCCCGGAAATGGCTGGTTCTCCTCAAATTGAGGGAGGAGGTAGAAGATATTCTGGATAAGAGGAAATGGCTGCAAGAAGACGGCATTTCTTTGTCAAAGTTGGAAGAGACCCCGGTGTGCCAACCTCTCGGCCAATAGGTCTTGGTCTGAGGCCTCCCGATCGAACTATGGATGGATGAAGTGGTAAATCAAATTTTCAGCTCATTTGGAAAGTTGATACAGTGGTCAAACACCACGTCGGAGAAATCAAAACTCGATGTCGCGATGGCTTTCGTTGACCCAAACTCACGCTGGATCTTTACCTTGTTTTCTTAAATTAATTTTTGGTGAGAAGTTTGTATGGATTGAGGTATCCTTCGGGGAAACCTGTATTTTGAGGTCGTTGGAGTGTCATCGGACGTGAAGGAGATACACAACTCCTGAGTTCACAACCTGCTCGACTCCCCGACGAGTCAACTTAATGGACACTCAATAGGATCCCTCTTGCTCAAGTGAGTCCACATCGCTCCCAAGTTCTGATTCAAACTCAAACTCGTTTTTGAATTCTTTGGGAAAGGTTTCAAGATCCATCTCTGGCGTGGTCCCGATGTACAATGCTCCTCTGTCAGAAAGTTTTAAATCAATCCCAGATTCCCAAAATGAAAAAGTGGGATGTGTCAGATTCCCCTTCCATCCTCTCTTACCCAATCCCCAATACGGAAGCCCCTCGGTCTCTGGCCCCAAAGTTTCAAAATTCAAATTTGAAGAGCCAAGTGAGATCTCCGAGATCTGTCCCCTCTAATCTCGTTTCGGTAAACGAGTCCACTTCATCTAATACAAATTTAAAACCGGGTTCCCAAAATGAGAATGCGTTAGATCACACTACTCCTTTCCCAAACCCCAAAACAGAATCTTCTCGTACTGCAGCCTCAAATTTTCAAACTTCGTTAGGTCTCTCGTCTAGGCCTCTGTCAGAAAGCTCTATCTCGTTAGCTTTTTCCACTTCTTCCTCCTCGTACCAAGAGACATTTCCATAGAGTTTGAGATTATCCGCCGGTCACAAACACTTTGATCACCGTGGGAACTCAAATAGCTAGAAGGAGACCTTCAATCTGAACCTCGAACCAAGTTCCTCACCTACACATCATCTCAAGGCCCCAACTAAGTACAATGGTGCTATCAATAGTGACCTCTCGGGGTTTGACACCTCGAGCACCGAGAATACAGGAACTTCTCTTGTGGACAACGCACTCTTCCCCTCAAACTCTGTTTCTTTCGGGGAATGGAATGACCAATTGCCAGGAGTTGCTCTCATCGATTCCAGCTTCCATCTTACTATTGTTTGTTGTTGAGCAAGACTCCCCTTTTCTGAGAACCGAAAGACCGTCATCCCTTGCCTCACCCCCTCAAACTCACATGGAGCCTGGACATCCTGACCTTCCAGACTCAGAAAACTTCCCTCCTCTACACCCAATTCTCCCCCTGTCCTAGCTACATATCAAAGAAGAAGAAGGCATATGGAAAAAGATGTTCCTCAGGGTGTTATCTCTTCGTCTTCTTGAGAAGTACATTGCTCAACCTCCGCCTCTTCGAAATGACAGATCAACTTGTCTTGTGGAGGAACTCCAAGTGGAACGTCATAGATATGACGATGAGACATGGAATTAGATGATGCATTTGGCGCACTTTTTGGGCATTGTTTATAAAGGTCAGTTGCCTTGTGGCAGTACTACGTCGAGAGTCCAAAAACGAGGTAGCAAATGATTTTGATATCTTGGAATGTCAGAGGGATTGGTGTTGTCTGGAAGAGCGGCATGATATCTAGTTTCCTTTCTCAATTCAAGCCATCTATGGTTATCTTCAAAGAAACAAAATGTCAGGAGATGTCAGATGCCATTGCCAAGGAGCTCTGGTCGTGCCCTTCAATCAAGTGGGTTGTGGTAAATGCTATGGGCACTTCGGAGGTATCTTTGTAGCCTGGGACTCAGCGAAATTTGACTCTCTTAATGTCATTGAGGGTCGATACTCTTTGGGTATCTAGATTAGAGATCTCTCCTCCGGCAGAATTTGGTGCGTGGGTAGTGTGTATGGTCTGACCAGGTATAGGGAGCGAGGCCTATTCTGGGAAGAGCTCAGTGCACTTCAGTAGAATCGGAATCTCCTCTGGATATTTGCGGGGATTTCAATGCTACCAGATACTGTCATGAGAAGAAACCTCTGTCAACCCTTATTACTGCCTCATTGCGAGGCTTCTCGGATTTCATTGGCGGATGTGGTTTGGATGAGATTCCTCATTCCAGAAAGAACTTCATGTGGACAACGGCCCAACAACAGCCTATCCTCTCAAAATTGGACCGTTTCTTGGCTTGTCAGGACTGGTTGCAGCTGTTTGGGAATGTTACTGGAAGAGTTCTCAATAAGGTAAGGTATGATCATTGGCCTATCATGCTGAGCACCGTTTTTGAAAAATGGGGGCCCTCTCCTCTCCGTTTCGAAAACTCATGGTTGATGGAGAAAAATTTTGAAGCTCTTATTGATGGATGGTGGGTTGAGGGTTCAAACTATGGTAGAAGGGAGTGAGCATTCCCTCTAAAGTTTGTGATTCATAAAAGGAAAAATTAAGGAGTGGGCTACTAGTCATCATGCCTCTTTGGGTGTCGAGAAGGCCTCCCTCTTCTCTCAAATCGCGGCCTTGGATCTGGTGGAGGAACAAAGGTACCTAACTTCTGATGAGTTTTCTTCCCAAGTTTCTCTAAATTTTAATCTTAATACCATGCTGCACCAAGAGAAGATCCGTTGGAAGCAAAGATCCAGATTCAAATGGCTGAAAGTGGGAGATGCAAACACTAAATTTTTCCACACCGTTGCTTCGACAAAGAGGAGATCCAACCGAATTACCTCATTATGCATTGATAATGAGGTAACATCGTGTTGGGCCTCAATTACTAATGAGTTGATTAAGTTTTTTACAGATCTATATTCGGAGGAGTGTCCCAATCAGCCGAAGTTTCAACACATTAGCTTTTCTTGGCTCTCTCCAGCGACCACTTCACTGATTGAATCTCCTTTCTCTTCTGGAGAAATTGAGCGGGCAGTCTTGGTCATGGAAAGCGATAGGGCCCCTAGCCCTGATGTTTTCAAAGGAGATTTTCTAAAAAGATTTTGACCTCGTCTCAAGAAAGATATTATTGCAATGATTCATGGCTTCTTCAGAAATGGCATCACCTTCCACAACATTGGTGCATCTTTTATCATTTTGGTTCCGAAGAAAGCAAGTGTTGAGAAACCAGAGGATTTTCACCCAATCAGTCTTGTTACGAGTGCATACAAAATTATCGCAAGAATCTTGGCTCACCGTTTAAAAGTATTGCTCCCTATCGTCATCCACAGAGGGCAAGGCGCTTTCCTTAAGGGAAGAGAAATTTTAGATTTCACAATGGCAGCTCACAAGCTTATGGATCATTTTCGGCGTAACCAGAAACTGAGAATCGCCCTTAAGCTTGATCTTGAAAAAGCTTTCGACAAAGTAAATTGGATCTTGCTTGACGAGATAATGGAAAAAATGGGTTTCGGAGAAAAATGGCGTTTTTGGATCAGAAGTTGTGGGCTCGGCATCCTATTCCCTCATCCTCAATGGTTCGGTTTGTGGGTATTTCAAAGGAACCAAGGGGATCAGACAAGGTGACCCTCTCTCTCCGCTCTTATTCAATATAGTAGCAAAATTCATCTCCGCTATGTTTTATTTGGCTGTTAATCTTGGATGACTCCCCCCACTAGTCCCCAACAGACTTTTAATATTCCTATTCTTCAGTATGCGAATGATACCATATTATTTGGAATCGGAAATATTGATGGAGCCAGAAAGATCAAAGCAGTTTTGGGCTTTTTTGAATTAGTGTTTGGATAGAAAGTTAATTGGGGGAAAACCTCTCTCATAGGATTCAATGTTGGCACTGAGCTTCTTGCAGAGATGGCGAATTTATTTGGTTGTTCAACTATTAGCCTCCCAACAACATACCTTGGCCCCTCGTCCCCCTTCAAGGGCGTATATCCCAATGTCTATGGAACCTGGTGGTTGAAAAAATTGAGTCCCGATTAGCAACCTGGAAGGGGTGTCTCCTCAGCAAAGCTGGAAGGTTAATCCTCCTTAAGTCTTGTATTGCGGGCATCCCAAATCATGCTTTGTCCTTTATGCCTTGCCCTTCTTCCGTATGTAAAGCCATGGATAAGATGAAAAGAAGGTTTCTTTGAAGGGGATCAAGTGATACATTTAAATATCACTTGGTCAGATGGGATGTAGTATGTTTGCCAAAGAGATTCAGTGGACTGGGGATTCGGAAATCAAAGGAAATGAACCAATCTCTGCTCTTTAAATGGATATGGAAGTTTAACACTAATTCTTCTTAACTTTTGGAAGGATATGGTTCGTGTCAAGCTGGGTTGGAATTCTCCACGGTGGATGTCTGGTGGAAATCAGAGAGGGCTATCCTCAATATGGAGATCAATGTACTCACTTCTTCATAAATTTTTTCAGCCAGTAGATTCTATGTTGGAAGCGGTAGATCTCTTAAATTTTGGGATGATTTGTGGACGGGGCAGAAGCCTTTGCGGAATTCCTTCAGGAATCTATTCCTCCTTTCTACCCAAAGGGAGATGGCAGTTGTCGATGCCTTTGAGGGGGGTAGTCTGAGCCTACATCCCCGAACGGGTCTTTCCGACTCAGAGGCCATGGAAGCAAGTCGTTTATTGGATTCTCTGAATTTTGTCAGAATGAGACCTTCCGATGCGGACAAGCTCATTTGGTGGCCTGACAAAAGCGGCACTTTCTCAGTTTCATCTGCATACAGTCATATTAATGGTTAGGATTCAACGCCAATTGAGCATGATATCTACTTTGTATGGCGTCTCTATGCACCCCCAAGGATAAAATTCTTCATGTGGAGCGCTTACCAGAGTAAGATTCTCACGATAGATGTGCTTAAAAGAAGGGGCCACCCATCTATCAACCTCCTCTATCCTTTTTCCAATGTTGAGGCTGAAACCGCAGTCATATTCTTCTATTGTGCTCCTTCTCATCGCATGGAATGTATAGACCTCTGTTCTCTGCAAGTTGGAGCTGCAATTCTGTATGTCAGCTAATCTGATCTCCTTCAACAAGTCGATCATTGGCTATCCCCTTCCTGGTCTCGGTAAAGTGATGATCTCTGCCTGTGCTAGTTTCGTCCCATGGGGGCTTTGGAATTAACGTAACCGAAGGCGGTTCGATGCTAAAAGTGAATCAAAAGTAAGAGTTGTGGACAAGGTGTCAGGGCAAATCTCCACCTGGCTTCTAACTAAGAAGTATTTTTCTTCCTTCAAGGGTGCCTCTATCCGTGATAACTTCAGTAATTTGGCAAAGATGCACTTTGGGACTAAGGTTCAAGTAATGGAGGAGTGGACCTCCTGGAAGCTGGTTACCTAAAGTTGTATTTTGATGGCTCTTCTCTCAGCAATCAGGGGATCGCTGGTTTTGGGGGAGTTAGTTCGGATTCATCTGGCAATCAGTGTTTCTCTTATGCCGGTCTGTTAGGCATTTCCGATTCAACGTCGGCTAAGCTATATGGCCTCCTCAATGGGCTTCACGTTTTCAGAGACAATTGCAGTGGTTCTATTCACATTAAATGGGACTCAAAGGTAGTCATTGGATGGTGCGAGTGTGCTTCCCCTCCACCGTGGCGCCATTACCTCACTACTCTCTTGTATTTGGTCTCACATTCCGAGATCTGCAAATTCAGCTGCAGATGTGCTAGCCAAGCAGGGAGCGTCCCTGCAATATCTTTTTGTTAGGGATCTACTCCCTCTCCCTTTGTAAATTTTATCTTGTTAATATATATACATCTTTATAAAAAAAAAAAAAAATGCTCATCCTAGGGTCTTCCATAGTGTACTACCCAAAGAAGGGAGTGTGAAAGAAGAAATTTCAGCAAGCCATTCATTAATTTTCTCTTGTACGCAAAGAGAAAGGCCTAGTCTCCTAACGTAGGAATACCAAATCTCTCAGACAAAAGAGCAATTTAGAAGAATATGATCGATAGATTCCTCTTCTTCATTATAGAAATGATAATTCATTAAGGGTGGATGGAAACCTCTTCTGCTGAGAAGGTTACTTAACAGCTTGCCTTTAAGTACCATCCCCAGAAGAGCCTTAACCTTTGGTGCCCCCTTAAATTTCCTAGCAATGGCGAGGACATTTGAGTAAGTTCAACTGAAAAAACTGCCTCAGCAGAGCGAATGGCTTCTCTTCACCATTGCCATTATAGTAAAATTGGTAAGGAGTATCTTGACCCTATTCATCTTGGAGTTTAGCATTTTACTTCTTATGTGCATGATATTTGGTCTTTTCTTGTACTATTTGATTTTATGTCTGTTTGGGAGGATAGACTCTTGACAATATTAATTTGGGGTTTGGTTCTCGTATAATCTTATTTTTGGACTCTTTTTACCTTTATTTTTTATTTTTAATTTTATATAATGCTCTATATATATGGATTATCTGTTGGGCTTGATTGTTATTACCAAGGTACTAAAATGTACTGTTGTATTGCTTTAGCATTTCTATACTGCACTTAATCTCTGGTTATTCTAGATATTGAGACTGAGATGTTATTATGTATCAGTTTATCTGATAAAGTAAAAAATGGGCATTAAAAATTCATCTAGTATATGGCTTGGGCTTTAGGCCGGTTTCACTGTGGCGTCTTAGAATAAAGTCTCATCAGGGGTTGTGTGTGTGTAACCAGCATTTAAAAAAAAAAGTCTAATGTTCATTTAAAAAAAGGAATATTTGACCGTTACTCAAATGGACTTATGCTTTTGCTTCAAAATTACTATTGTATGATGTTTCAGTGTGTGAAAAAAATTCAGACCCCAAAAGTAAGATATATTTGTCAAAACCTAGGTGCTTGAGTATTCGAATACTGTCTGGCTAATTGGTAGGCCCTGTGTGAAAATCACATCTTAAATTTTTAACATTTTGCAGTTCACCAGGATAGATCTTTAAGGAATATTGCATCTTATTGTTTTTGGTATTCTATTTATTGTTTTTTAATCTGCCGACCAATTGTAACGAATGTTATGTATATACTTCTGGTCAATAGATGCATGCAGAAATAACATTAACAGCAATAATGTTTTAACTTGGTTGATGAAATGTCATGGAATGTTAGGGTTGGTTAGTAGTAACCCATTATCGGTGGTGATTATGGCTGGCTAGAGGCCCCTTTATCTGTCTGGTGGACAGTTTTATACATGATGACTCTGGAAACGGGCAGTAAGAATTAAAATGGCTTTCCAAATTTTCAAAATGCCATCTAGTATGAAACAAACCTCTTAGTTTCTGGCCAAAAGGAACCTGAGCTTTTATGCTACACCAACTTCTGGTGGCACAATGACAACAAATGTCATCCTGATGGCATTGTCTTGCCAAAATTGGGTCTGATGACCTCAGTTTTCTTGTTCCGTCTCCTGCTATGGACCAAACAAACGTCACAAGTGCTGAGAAACAAATGCTTGTAGCTGAGAACCAAACTGTTCCAGAAGGAGTGAGAAATTTCCCAAAACTTGACTGTCATTGCGTATCCGTTAATTTTTATTAATTTTTATATCTGGTGAACAGGAAATGATTACTAGTATATTGGTGATAAACTTGGATTTGGAAAAGAAGAAAGTCATTTAGCTTGCTTTATAGATTTCATATGACATTCATGTGAAATGTTGTTATACTGATAAAAGAATGGAACTAAAATGCAAACTATTGCGATACTGCCAAGAAGATCTGGTAACAGAGTTATGGAAATATTTGAGCTTCTACAATGTTCTATATGGTTGTTGTAATCTTCTATGCATAGGCATCCATAGTTGTTTTATTCATTTGTTTTTTTCTTTAATTTTTTTTTTTATAAAACTACAATATAAGCCCATTATTCTTTTGTGCAAAGATTGCATAAATAGCATAAAGATATTGTTAGTCTTTTTTTGAGTTGAATTTTGTTGTGCTGTCGTTTTGTGCTGCTCTGCAAGCAATTTGGTTTTCTCTGAATCCGTGGAAATTCTCTATCAGCGCTTCAACTTTTTATGATTTCCACATCAAGGTTGTGTCAAATTACTGTGCTGAGCTGCTTTTTAATTTTCATTCGACGACGTTTAATATTTTCATCTACTCTTTGTCCATTCGTTATGTGTCTCTCTCACTTTCTTCATTCTAATCCATGTTTATCCTGGTACAGGAAATGCAGTACAAAGGAAGGGATTTCTAAACAATTGACCGAGGTTTTCAGGTGGTATGAAATACTGCACTTTGGGGGTGTTGTTGCTTAAATCATTGGGAAGAACTAGCGTTGCGCCAGGGGTTCAATAAAGGCACTTGCCAAAAATTCATTTTCAAACTTCATTTTCATGTCTGTATTTAATAGTATGTATGAATGCTGTCTATTGTGTGATCACCAAAAGTTTATTGTTAGATTTCTATTTGTCCTCTTAATTCTTCCTGCCGAGTGTGAACTACACTTGCCATGTGATAGTAATAGGAATAGTTTAGTCGCCTTGAGTTTGCTTTTGTTCCCTATTAGAGGTTTGGCTTGTTGGCTAGATTGGTTGTCTACTTAAAACTATAATATTTAGGAATTGAGAATAATATTTGCCGTGATTTCATTGATGACAAGATAAGAATTTATAGAATTACAACAATGATTGTAGAGATTATAATTCTTCAGAGTTTGAGTTTGAGTCTATTTGGTATTTGTATTTCGGTTTTTATCCTTTATCTTTATTATGTCTCTATAAAATGGAGTAGTCTCATATGGATTAGTGAGTATAAGTCTCTCACAGAAATTATTGAGGCTTATATTCCACATTTGGGGTACCTTAACAGAGATTCGAGTGAATATTGTTTTGCCAAAAAATCGTTGTGGATGCGATGAAACCAATATTCAAACAACTTGCAAACAGTTTTTAGCAGTCAGTTTGTATATTTAATGCCACCAATATGCCTCAGAACTTGGGTTTTAAACCCCGTTGAAAAGAAAAAAAAAGAATTGTATTCTGGGTGATTTGGGCGAGGGCATTAACTAAACCGTTATTAAACTGCAAGGCTGGGGAACAAGTAACATCTTCCGGTTCATTATCACACCATGTTTGGGATTCTGCATAAGACTTTTTTTTGTCTCATAAATTTCATGAAATTTGGGTCAATTCTGCTAGTTGAAACTTCAAAGTCAGGGTCTGACCTGACTAAGCCTTACCAAGAAGTAACCAGTCGAACGTGATGAACTTGGATGAGTTCAAAAGTGAAATGAGGCAGTATAGATTAAGATGAGTGATTGCAAAATTCAACTCGACTGTTAAGCAAACCTTATCAGAGAGCTCGTTATTCAAGAGAGAAACCACCACAGTAACGCAGATTTATCTTTGCTTGTAAGATGGATCTTATGTTAGAAACTCTGTTCATTTTGAGCAGTTGAGTTCATGTACATGGGTGGAGTGGAACTCGAAATATCGCACTGGCATTTAATCTTCTCCACTGCCAATTACCACTCTTCTATTTTACTTCCCAGAAATCTAATGAGCCCGTTACCTTAGTAGTTTCTGTTTAGCTAACCTTTGTGGAATGTCACCTTATCAAATGCTCATCTACTACTCTTCTGTAAAGGTCCACTTCAGGTACATGACATCTCCTACACATCTCCTCGAACACTTTCTCTACTTCACTCCCCTTGCTGTCCTGACATAAATTCTTAAGTAGTGCAGAGAAACTCTCCCTGTTGATGACAAACCCTTTCTGTATCATCTCCCTAAACATTTCAACCGCCATTTCCATATCATTACTCTCACAGTATCCTTGAACCAGTGAACTGTACATCGACGCATCAAGGGAATGACCCTTTCGAATCATTGTAACAACAAGGTCTTCAGCATCCCTCATCCGACCTTGATGCTTGCACAGTTTACAAATCACAATGCTGTAAGATAAAGAATTTGGAGCTGTGCCCTGTCGAGGCATCTGCTGTAGAACATGAAATGCTGTCTCCGTTTCTCCTAAATGGCACAATGCTCGCAAGACTGCATTGAAACTAGAAACGTTTGGGACTAAACTTTGAACCTTCATTTGCTCCAAAACATTCATGGCCTCCATTGGATGACCCATCTTACAGTACTCATTTATTATCACCTCATATGATCTCACATCTGGTTTAATCCTTATCCGAAGCATCTCTTCGAGATGTTTCACAGCATCATCCAATCTTCCAGCAATACAAAATCCCTTTAGTAAACTAGTATGGGTAGCAACATCCGGTTTTATACCATTTAATAGCATCTTCACTAACATCTTCTCTGCCACATTGATCTTCCCCTGCATACACAACCCATATATTAAAGAGTTATAAGTTACGAGATTCGGTTTGCAAGACCACTTTGCCATCTCTTCCAAATATTTCAGAGCCAAATCCAATTCCCCCTTTTTACAGTAACCATCAATCAAACTTGTGAAAGTAACCGTATCAGGTTTGGATTTCCCACGTACTATCATCTGGTATACAATCTTCCTGGCATCCTCCAGTAGTCCCTTTTTGCAATACCCATCTACAAGTGTGTTATAAGTAACTAAATTTGGTTCACAAAGCATTTTATCAAACAGTTGTCTGGCATCTCCAATACGCCCGAATTTACAAAAGCCACGGATCATAGTAGTGTAACTTGATACATCAGGACGTGCAGACCTGTCCTCCAACATCTGTTTGAAAACCATGTGCGCATGATCGATGCGATTAGAGCGAACGAGAACAGCGAGCACCGCGTTGTAAGAGAAGCATGTCTGAGATGTTAGGAAGGTGCGGGCCCTGTGGAACCAGTGGAGGGTGCCGCTAATGTCACCCAGGTCGCCATAAGCTCTGATGAATTTGGAGAGGATAAGATCGGAAACAGAATCGGGGTATTTGATGGGGTCAAGGAGGGATTCGGCGCAGGAGAAAAGCGAATGAGAAAGGAGCCGAGAAATTATGTAGGCGAAGCAGCTTGTGGTCGGCGTATAGTGGTTCGGAGTTTCTAAAGCCCACCGGAAGAAACGGAAGGCTAGATGCGGGTCTGATTGTGCGTTAATAACTTGGTTCACGAGACTCGGAGACAGATATTCGACGAAATGATCAAGAGAAGCTTGGGGGTTTTGATTACCTTTCAGGGATTGGAGGGTAGAAGAGATTGAGGCTACGAGGCAGGCGAGTGGTAGAGGCGAGGCGCTGGCTCCGGGGAGAAAGCGTGCCCCCGGTTGCATAATTCGAGTTGTTTGCCGCCTCTTCTCTGTCGGAACTAGACACCATTAGCTTATCACGTACTCCCGAAACTTTTGAAATCCATGGATTTCGATTTTTGAGATGGATTTAACAAGTCTGCAATTAGTCAATTTATTCCAGTACGATGGGAAAAGCGCAAAGAGTCCTAGAAAAATAGAAACTTCAAAGAGCCCTCTCTACCGTTGTTTAACAATTACTAACCTGTGATTTGAGCAAGCCTGCTAAGGAAATGGAGAAGATGGGCTCTTTGGAGTTTTTGACTCACCCAAAGTTGCTGGTAATCTCGAGTTGACTCACGGTCTCCCCGCATCCTCCTCTCCTCCTTGTGACGGGGAGGCCTCCCATTCCATTCCCCCTTGTCACCTTAATTTTCAAAAATAGTCACAAGAATACTAATTGTTATATTTTTAGACATAAAAATTTGATTATTTTATTTAGAAAGTGGGCAAGATGAAGATTAATTTCGCAATGGTTCATGATAGATGTATGTGTAATATTACAATTATTGATTTTAATTTTAATAATAGGCAATTTACACCGTGTTTGGGTTTATTTAATTTCTAATTTAATTATATTAAGCAATTGCGTGATCTACTAACATCTTAGCTATCGTAACAGTCTCCACACCAACCCCACCAACAAGCAGAGGCTTGTACCAACCTGAGCGATGATGTTAGTGCTAAGACTCATGGTGCATCGCCCTGAAGAAGGTGATGACATTCAAGTCTTACAAAGATGAAGATATTTCCAACATGTTTGACATGATCCATGTAATTCCACTTTATTTAGATAAATTTTTAGTAGATTGTTATAATGATGAGTATGTTAGACGCGTCTATAAATCAATTTGGGACAAATTATCATGGATTACCACTCTGAACAATATAAATAAAAAGGAGTGATCCCCAATATATATGATCGTAGAGAAGGGAAGGAGAGAGAGGTGGTATCTTCCCTCTTGCATTTGAAGATCAGGGGAGACTTATCTCCCCTAACCTTTTTTTATAAACAAAATTTAACTTAAAAACTATTTTTCATACAAACAATTCACCATAACCGGCTCAATTGATTGTCGAACCTGATGGAACTAAATCTCGTCACTTTCAATATTTTTAAAGTTATGTAACTATATAAATAATCTTATTGTAAGACATTACTTTTAAAAAAACATTTGTTATAGTAAGAATTGTTTACAATTTCATAGTTTCTAGGGTTTTGATTAATTGATCAATTAACCTATTGTAAGCTAAAACCTAAGTGGCTTTATAGAATAGTGTATTCACATAGACTAAGTAGAGTTAAATCTACTTAGTCCATGGACCACATTAGAGTTATTACCTTTCAATTCCATGAAAAAAAAAAGTGAGAGACACCTTATTTAGATTGGGAGAAAGAACTCACTCACCTCGTCCATTTGCAGCCTTACTAAACGAACGCAAGAGAAAGCTGTAAAGGGGGAGAAAACTTTCGTGCCATCTTATTCTCAACTGAGATCAGGCTCAAACGAACTCAGACCAGATGAAGAGAGAGAGGAGACCATCAGGCTCAAAATCATTCCCCCTCCTCTTGCATTTCACTCGTTCAACTCCAATCAGCCGTTACTATGTTTAGATCATTTGTCTTGATCCCTTTTAATCATATGGGGTAAATATTCAAACCAGTTATAATCCCACCGCCTCATTCTTCTCTTGCAATAACTACATACAAGAAATTGAATGAGCTCGCTAGTGAGTTCAGCAAGAAGTCTACTCCATTATATTATAACCATGCGACTTGAATAAAACTGCAGAAACTTGGGTTTCAAGCATATAATTGCTTCTTGGAGGAATCACTTCAACATCTGGTCTTTAACAAACTGTTAAAACTTTAATACGACGACTGAGATCAAATAACAAAAAGACATGCAGATTCTGCTTCTTTGCTTCATTGCTATGATGGCAGTCGCTCTGGATTATGGGCAACAGAAAGACGGAATCTTGCAAGTTTGCAGACCTTAACTAAACTGGGTATGGATGATACGGCAGCGGAGGCGAGCGGTGGACATGAGTCGGCGGAGGCGGAGATATATACCTACTAGACGGGTGTTGGTGGTGGAGGAGATTTGTACCTGTAGACAGGTAATGGTGGCGGAGGTGACCAGTACTTGTACATCGGTGGTGGTGGAGACTTGTGTACTCGTCGTGGAGGCGGCGGAGAGTTGTACTCGTACACGGGGTGTGGTGGAGACTTGTGTACTACTGTCGGAGGTGGCGGTGATCGGTACTTGTATACAGGTGGCAGCGGAGACTTGAGTACCAGTGGTGGAGGCGGCGGTGACTTGTACACGTACACAGGGGGTGGCGGAGACTTGAGTACCGGAGGTGGAGGCGGCGGCGACCTGTATACGTATACAGGGGGTGGCGGAGACTTGAGTACCGGAGGTGGAGGCGGCGGCGACTTGTATTCGTATACATGGGGTGGCGGAAACTTGAGTACCGGAGGTGGAGGCGGCGGCGACTTGTATAAGTATACAGAGGGTGGCGGAGACTTAAGTACCGGAAGTGGAGGCGGCGGCGACCTGCATACGTATACAGGGGGTGGTGGAGACTTGTGTACTACTGGCGGAGGTGGCGGTGACCGGTACTTGTATACAGGTGGCGGCGGAGACTTGAGTACCAGTGGTGGAGGCGGCGGTGACTTGCGTACCAGAGGTGGAGGTGGCGGCGACTTGTATACATATACAGGGGGTGGCGGAGACTTGAGTACCAGTGGTGGAGGCGGCGGTGACTTGTATGTGTATACAGGGGGTGGGGGAGACTTGAGTATCGGAGGTGGAGGCGGCGATGACTTGTATATGTAAAAAGGAGGTGGTGGAGATTTGTGGACGCGTGGTGGAGGTGGCGGTGACCTATACCTGTATACTGGTGGAGATGGAGGTGGGGGAGACTTGTATCTGTGAACAGGTGGTGGAGGCGGTGACTTGTACTTATAGACAGGCGACGGAGGAGGCTTGTGAATGGGAGGCGGAGGTGACAGGTATTTGTATAAAGGAGGCGGTGGCGAACCGTAAACAAGCAACGGGGGAGGAGGTGACTTGTGCACAGGAGGCGGCGGTGGAGGAGATATGTACAGGTACGGCGGTGGTGTGTAAGCCGGCGACGGGGGTGGCGGAGATTTATACGTATAAATGGGTGATGGAAGCGGCGGCGACATGTGTGCAGGCTCCGGCGGAGGAGGTGACTTGCGCACAGGAGACGGCGGTGGAGGAGATATGTACAGGTAGGGCGGTGGTGTATAAGCCGGAGATGGAGGCGGCGGTGGTGACTGGTAAGTATACTCGGGAGGAGGTGGTGGTAATTTGAACCAGAAAACGGGCGCCGGAAAGTGATGATGGTGGTAATGCCATGGGAAAGGCGGAAATTGGATTGAATGCCAGAGACCTCCGGACAGTTCACCAACAGTGGCGGTGGCCGGCGCAGCAGAAGAGAGAAGAAGAGCCAGGCATAGGAAGAGATACGCTACTGAACCAGCCATAGTAAAGAAATTCTCGAATGTCGGAGATGAAGGAAGCTGTTTGGTGGTGGTATATATAGTGGTCTCCGGTGAGACCCAGCCCGAGCAAGACAATACTCATCCACAGAGAGAAGCACGTCCTTTGCAACGTCAAGGATTTTCTGTAGTAAATTTCCAGAGCTTTGGCTTGACCCAGAACCGGTCCAAACCCACTCTACTACTGAACCTTCCGGTTTAATCATATTCCGCTACTTATTTTGATTATTCTAAGCTTATTCTATTATCCATTTTAATTACACGATTAACAATAAGTAAAAGGGATATAGATCATCTCATTATGGTAATTAGGTAATTAGATGTGACATAATGTCTGACCATACTTTCATGTGAGACACAGAAGCGCAGACGCTTACCTCTAATCATGGCGATCAAATTCCAGAAGTTACAGAAGAATGTCTCGTCTATTTAGAAGTTCCTCAATGGAGAAGTCACTTACTAGACCAAATCCGAATTCTTAAACTTTTTTTCCCATCAAAAGAGAGAGGTTACAACTGCCTATCTTCACTACATCTAAGGGATAACGGGTCATCCCTGAAAAGCAAGAACCGATCATCCCAAACTCTGGTTTTGCTTATCTTTTCATTTTGCATGAACCAGACCAACAGAGAAAGAAAACCTGGTCAAGGCAGGTAGGCTCTTGCATGCCCAAGAGGGAAAAGTTAGGTTGAAAACATTTGATGAAGAGCAGAGAAAGTATATAGAGAAGCTCAAGTCCTCTTTGTAGAGAGAAAACTGAAAAAGAAAAGCTGCACAGCCTATAATTACTCCCCCAAGTCCAGAGTTTTCCCCAACTTTGTCAGATAAGGATAGAATGTCTCGTCTCTCTCTATTGAATTTAGAGAGCTTAAAACGCAACATGACCAACCCAGGAACCAATCTTCCTAATTTCTGCTTTGGGTTTAATTAAGCTTCTTTATATATGATCATGAATGGTGGGTTTGGTGAAGAGCAGGTGGAATCAGCTGACACAAACTGGTTGTGGCTTATGATAATACAAATGAGGAGATTACTAATGGTTTAGTGCTCATTTTCTGCTTTGCCAAAGTGGGTTTTGCAGTGTTCTAGTGTCAGTTCTGGGTTTCTTCCTGGTTGTGAAGCTTAATGATTTTAGAATACTTTTGGAAGTTACTATACTGAACCCATTTTGAATTCTTCAGAGTTGTTGTCCAGTGTAGAATGCTTCAGATAGCATTATTAGACCAAGATTAAATGACGAGAACTGATCCTACCAAGTCGTTCCTGGTTCTTAATTAAGCAGTTCTGAGGATTCAGACTGCCAATTCCCAGTGCATGGACTGTAATGGTAATGGGAACATTTAATAAGTTTGTTTCTGAAGGTTTACTGGAAATTCTTTCTGCAAGTAGAAAACGAAGAGGGAAAATGAACAATCGTCAGAGCCAGAGTGAGGTTTTAGAGCCTACCACATTTAATTTTCTTAGCTGGAGGCTGAAGCCATTCGTCTATTTTCATCTTCAGTTCTTTCAAATGGAAGAGTTGGCTGGCTGGCTGCCATGATAGTATCTCAAAGTTAAAGAAAGGCACAACTGATGGGTCAAAAAGCTAGATGGATTCATAGTTCTTCAGCTGTGGGACTTTTGTCGTGGGACACTTATGTATTGAATATAGGGAATTTTACTTAAATATTTAATTTTTTTTTAAATAATAACACAAATAACCGATTTTTCAACTTAATATCACAAATACCCAACTTTGACGGGTCAACTTCACATGTGTACAATCAAAGGTGATACGTAATCTTTGACCGCTTATATTGTACCACATCATCACGTTATATCAGCACCAAAGAGTGGCTTGATCCAACTGGGGTAGTCTCACATGATTCTAAGTGCCATGAAGAGACTAGACAAGAGTAATCTTATGGTCTTTGTTCACCTTGTTTTAATCATGTCAAATGGTCCAAAAATTCTCTTGAGTTCATTTTCAAACGTTTGATGTCACGGTGTAGCTAAAATGCCAACAACACTTGAGAATGAAAGGCGTTACAAAGAAGGTAACGATCGCCCGTCTAAAATATACAGACTTTAGACAATGACCGTTGAATGCTTCAGATAGCATTATTATACGTCCTGTATACGTCCGGCCACCCCTCACCCCCTAATCGCAACGCCTGCACGCCCTTTTTTATCAACTTTTTCCATTTCTTCAGCCCAAGGTTTAGATGGAGAACAGTATCACCATGCCCTTGAATCGTGATAAAAACATTTACATCGTCAAGCTTCTCCGTTTGTGGAAAGAAATGAATACAGAAATTTTCATCAGCAGCAGTCTTTTTTCTTTTTTTTATCGAGATTACAAGCATCTGTTTTTAAACGTTACATAACCTTTTCTTCTTCACCATCTTCCCCAGTTTCAGGTAATATCTACACGGTACAACAGAAAGAAGAAAGACTCTTCCACGGTATCGCTGGGTAGGAGAAAAGGAAGAGGATGGACGGAGGACTTTGCGTTACATAATTGGAAAGAAACAGGCGGGGGGAGGAGAGGGAAGAAAAGAAAAGAAAAGAAAAAAAAAGTCCAGTCTTTTCTATCAAGCTAAGGTGTCCTGACTCTTGGCTGAGAGTCGTTTCAAAAATTCGTACGTGGTGATCATTGTGGTGGCAGACATGGACATGGAAGCCCAGCGAGGACCCAATCCCCTGTAACAGGCCATCCATCCACCCTCTTTCAAGAGATTCCTCACCGTTTGTCCCACCGTCGGGGCGCGTCGTCCATTCTCCTCCCCTTCCAAAACCTGCAATCTGGTCTTGATTGTGTCCAGCGGCATCGTTATTAGAGCCGAGACCCCTCCCGCCATGGCGGCGCTCAATCCCTGCACCGCCACCACCGTCTTCGAATCCGGCCTGTAGACAACGCCCGCGCTCCCGCTTCCCCCGCCGCTATACTCTTTTACCTCCTTTCGACAAGAATAGTACCCAATGCCTTCCCACACCAGCCGCTGCGTGACAGAATATGAAGCCCACCACACGGCGTTGGAGGGTGCATAGGTCAAGATGGACATGCCGAACCCTCTGTACAAACCCCGCAAACCGTCCGACACAAGGATCTTCCGAAATGCGTCGATGCCTCCACGGTATTTACAATTGGTGGCAACCGGAGCAGAACCGGAACCTTGTACCATCAGCCGTTGGCTGATTACGTCCACAGGGGTCCACACCAGCTGCGCAGCCATTGCGGCGCTCAATCCCGCCGCGGCATTCGCTATCGTCGCGGCCGCCGGCTCAGGCAACCCTAACCTCACGGTGGCGGTCCCCACGTTGCTCTTCGTGATCTCCAGAGCGGTCATGTACAGTGCCCTCGCCGGTATGGTACCCATAAGGGAGGTGCCAAAGCCCCGGTACAGCCCGCGGAGGCCTTCGTGGCGCACGATGGAGAAAGCGGTTTTGATGCATGACAATTGGGTCTGTGAGATCTGTTGCCTGGTCTTAAGGACCACAACGGGGTAAAGTGTGGCTGAGACGCCGGAAAACAGAGCAGCTCCGAGAAAGAAAAACTTCGATTTATCAAGCATTTGCCAATCAATATCAGCTGGGAGATGGATCTCCGATGCCGAATCCTCTTCGGCGCCCAAGCTCATCTTCGCCACTTTGGGTGGAATTTTCGCCCGGGAAATCGAACGAAATTCCTCTCGATTCGATTCGATTTCCCTACTCGTATTCTTCCTACTCTTTCCTCATTGAAGCCCTACATGTACAAAATAAGAAGAACAAAAAGCAAAACAAAACAAGAACTTCCAGTCCCAGAAAAGCAATAAAAAAGACTAAAACCCTAGCCCTAACTGTACAAAACGAGGCACCGGATCGACGTCAGAGATCAAGGGTCTGAGTACCTGAGTCCGAGATGCAACCTGCGGCATCCCGTATCGGAATTTCCGGCAAAAAATGGAGTAATCGCTGGAAATAGAAGAGAGAGAGTCGCCAAGAGAGCAAAACAGGGAGTCACACTACAATCGTTTTTAACAGAGCGAAAAGCGGTCGCAAAGTCGAGACGGGGACGAGAGGCCTTTCAGGAATGGGGGAACCGGATGCCTTTTCAAGGCTTCAAGGGGATTTCTCATTAGGGCTTAAGCAGGGCTTTTTAATTGTGAATGCCACGTGTCAGTCACGAATTCGAGATCTCTCGCAGTCGGTGGTGGAAGCGAGGCCTGGATACGTAGGTTAAGTGTGAACCCTATCCGCACCCAGGGTCCCTTTTTTCTAACACAAGGGAGCCCGACTCAGCCGGTTCTCGACCGGCACGTTTCATCCTTCGATTCGGAAAATGGGACCCTATGGGCCGAGTTCCACGTGCCACGCACGTCCTCCGAGGGGGAAACGTTAATGTGGGTGATTAATCTGGCTAATCAAGGATCTTTAGGGTTTAGATCCATTAATACAAAATTATTGCACGCCCATCCACACTTAACAAATGACTCGCCAATGAGTCATATAAGTTATCCAAAGACTTTATTACGAAAAAATGGAATAAAAATAATATTTATTTATTTTTCGTTAATAAATATTAGTTTCTCCAATAATGACGTAATTTATTGTTAAATCATTTTAAAGAAATTAACGGGCTCGAGCATAAATAAATTAGGGCTGTACACGTGGCCAAGATGTAAGGGCTCACCGATCACACCGCAATAATTCTGACAAAATTTGTTGGTTACCGATACTAAGTCATATTCAATATTATCTCGATTAGGGTATTACCAGATTAGGCTAAACAAGAACACGAGGTGGGCCCGCCATCTGAAATGTTGCGACTGACGATGTGAACTCAGGCCCAGATATCTTATCGATCTCGACACTGATTGACGGCCAGGATGGTGGAATTATAGCCTGTTATGTGGTCCACGATGGCGTCCACTGGCTCAAATCAATTAAAATGGTATTTAAGTTAATAAAAACCTTAAGGATCAAGTGGTGGACCCAAAGCTGAAACAGTGGGGTCCATCGGGCTTGCCGTCTGTTTTGGACGGACAGAGGTAACAGTGTCGCACAGTTCCGCAGCTTTTTTCTTTTCCCAGCGGTTATTATCAATTTCTGGGTTCTGGTAACCAAAACCCAATCGTTGTTTCTGCGCAATCAATCAATCGGCTCTGCCTTTAGTGGTTTTATGTCCGGAAGAAGCTGATCAGCCCATCCTGTGTCTCCTTCTCTGCAACAACGAAGAAAATGGAAAGAGTTCACTGAATCGCTTACAGAAGGGAAGGAGACAACAGACATTGAGTATGGAACTATGGGCTGAAATGATGTCTGGCTGCGGCAGGAAAGAGCTGTGAGGACGATACGGTGGGTCTATTTTGTTTCTTTGGCAAGGTTAGAAGGTTCGTATCCGCTGGTCGGTGACTGGCGGCGGTGGCGATCGGGTTTGACTATCGTGAGTTCTGGGTTTCTGGGTGTGAAAGTCTCTATTTCTTAAACGAGTATGGCCATGGATGATTAGTTACAATAAAGTGAGAAGAAATACAAATTTTTTTTTTATTCTGTGTGTGGACATGCACGGAACCAAACTGAAACGAAAGGGCAAAAAAAAAACAAAAGCCAAAGAGCAATCAAGTGCCACCAAGACTTACCTGTTACAGCAAATTTTCATTGAGAGGGAAAAAAAATAAAGATTGGATTGAACTCAGGTAACCACTCTGTTTGGTTTGCATTTTGACAGCATTAATTTAGCCCTTTTTTGGACGGGAGTAACCCAAGCAAACTTTCTTTCTATGCAATAATTATGCTAATTGTTCTACAAAATTAATGTAGACAGATAGATCTTATCCGGGAATTGCCTGATTTGCCAACTTAAAATGGGCAAACATTAAAAGGTAGTACCAGTGTAATATGATTTATATAAGAATATGATCATAGATTGACACGCACATACGACGTGAATCATTAACCATAAAAAGCAATAAATAACGCAGAATTTTGTTTTCTAGCCAAGAAAAAAGAACTTGCACAATAAAGAAACCAGCATGTTACTGTAATGGCACTGGATTTTGGCGAGATCAGCTGTCACCTAAATTAAGTCCGTGACTGAACAAATTAATGAGTCTCAGACCTCTAATTTGAGGCAGATAAATGATACGAGACAAAAAGAGACGACCTAGAGATGCAATTCGGTGGTTACCTGAGAATTGTTCTCACCAATCACCGAAATCCACACCCTACATAAACATACAGAACAGATAATGTAACAAAGCCACTGTTCAGCTTTGACGACGAGGCACCTACTCTTTAAGATCTCAAATCCAACACACTAGATTCAATGAAACTTGGTATCAACTTCTAATAGCAGGTAGGCAGATACCAATGTAAATGATTTTGGTCATTAGTAAAAATTATGAAAACGAAAGAGTCTATCAAAACAGAAAGTAGTTATCAGAACTCATCATCCTCTTCGGCGATATGCTTTGCAAGCTCTTGCTCCTGTTGTTGTCTTTCTCTCCTTTTCTCAGCACTTTCCTTCCCTTTCTTGTGCGAGTTTGGTGGGAACCTCAAAGCCTTGACTGCTTCATTATGCATGTTCAAGCAAAAAGCAATTCTCGAATTAAAAGCCGTCTGGGGTTCCAGTGTTGAGTACACATCACCAGTCTCTTTTGATAGCATCCATCCGCTGGCATGATCCAATGTGGCATCAATGGCGCCATCGCGGATAGCCTTGGCCACAATACTTTCAGCATCAGCGATAGGATTACTTGAGTCCAACCTCAGTTTTTTAGCAACATCTATGAGAGAAATTCGAGAGTAGGAAATGCTGATATTTCGAAGACCTGTCCGTATCACATTGTGGCGAAGCCTCACAATGAGATTATGGGTCCTGTCTGAGCTGAACGTGCTTCCAAATTTCTCAGCTACATTCCTGAAGAGTTCTAAATCTCCTATCCGCACAGCCTGATAAACCCCATGAAATGAAATATAAGTTTCTTTTACAAAATCAAAATTGCTATGTATGCACTGAGATTTTAGTTTCAGCTAGCATAAGTTCTTCAGATCAAAGAGTTCACTAAAAGCAGGACTTCAGTCTGCTTAGTTTGGATTCAAGGAACTTTTTTCATGGAATTACTTATGGAAGCTTAAAAAATCAATGAACTTGCAACTACTGAAAATAAAGGAATTCAAGCTATAACACGGTCAACTAAAAATGAAGTTGCATCTACAGTAAAAAAAAGGGATAGAACCTATAACAGAGAACTAATATATCATAGGCCTTTTTATCCAACCTCTCTGAAAAACCATTGAACAGACATGCATCACTCGCCACCTATTTTCTTAACTCAAAAAGCAGGACTTAAGCAAAGATAAGATACCCCTATAAAATAGTGATTATTATCTCTTAGCAGATTGGAATTGTGAATTATTTTTTTGAATGTAGGGTAGCATCGAAATGGCCCCACAATGACACTGTCCACAGATGGAAAACAATCCCACATCAGATGAGCAGGCATTGAATCAAAATAGGAGCCCACAATTCCTCATGGTACAAGAGACAATAGATTGTTTACCATTGTAGTTTATCTTTTCTATATACTGGCTTAATGCTACTCGAAGACAACAGAGAGAAAGGGGTAGAGACCCTGGTTTTATGCACATTAAATGCTCACACAGAACACTCACAAAGGAATTTAATTTTATGGCGTTGTACTCACATTGGTAAGTTCAAAGTATGGCCTAAGAGCCTTCTTCATGCCTGTCTGCATGAAAACTGTCCTTTCAGGCATCTCTCCTAGAAGGAGGCGCACGATCAAAGCCCACTTATTGCACTGAATTCTGAAACCCCGGGCTGAAATTGGAGCCTTCCGCGCAGCTTGAAGGAGGCTATCTTTTGCGTCTGTATAATCCAATTGAATTGTCCTGATCTTTCCAACGTAGAACAGGTACCGGCAGAACTGCAAGAAATCATTCAGCAGCAAAATCTTAAAGCGCTTATCCACAAAACCAAATATATAGCAGTATCAGTAGAATCATTGTCTTTAGAGCCTTATCATAACTACTTCAGGTTCAGATTATAACTCATGGCAACTCAGTAGACAAATAGACAAATAAAAAAACCAGAATATCTTAGAACAGATTCAGCAGGATCCACGAAGGCTATTTGAGCATATTTACTTGTGACCTTGGTTCACAAGTATGTTTATCACATAAGTCAGGAGAATTACCTGTTGGTTGTTGTGAGCTTCAAAGCGTGGAGCCTTCGACCTCAGCTTCTCTGCTTGATCATACAAGTTGTAGTGAAGGTAATTGCGAAGAAGTAAGTTCAGTAGAGTTTCCTGCCATAAGAAACCAAACCTCAGAAGCATAAAATTTCAAGGGAATTGCAACTCAACTAATAGACACAAACCTGGCCGAGTTCATCATGCCGCAGAGTGGCCATTCTGTGCAAGGATAATAGGGTCCTGAAAGGAGTCCATGAGAACAAGTTTTGATAGTTAAACAACCTTGCTAAGAGATGCAAAATTTTCATTTTCTTCAAGTTCCAGGTGTACTAACCATCTATATAAAAATGAAACAAAAATTATCAGAAATAAGGTAAAGAAGTACTTACCCACGAATTTCTGCAAGGCTGTCAGTGAGTTCATGGACATATGAATAATAGAAGTAAAGTCTAGATGCTAAAACATCAAGTGTTCTTCTGTTCACACTCTTCACACGAGCAATGCTGGCAGAAGCACAAGCCTTTGCCTGAGAAACAGAAACCACCACCCAACAGGATAAATTAGCATGAAATATTGAGCATAAATTCCAAAATGGAGCAGATGCAAATTTTTTATAATTTAGCTGAAATTCTGGGACAAGTTTACTTCGTTGAATAACTTGTGGTCAATTAGAAATATCAGCACAAGCAAGTGACAGTAAATCTCAATCTCTGGAAGAGAATGTCTTAAAGGCCCTTGAGCTGCAGCTGTTGCAGTATCAATTTCCATATCCTCAACAGCTTCCTAGGGGAGAAAACAATACCATATGCAGGCTTTAGAAACAAGTCATTAAGAATAATCCAGAAAAAATCTATCCAAAATCTAGATAAATTATCACAGCAAGTCGGCTTCATAATCTATCACAAGAACCAAAAGAATAGATGAAACAATTGTTTACCTTCGGAAGATATGAGATCAGCCGTGAATGGGATTCAGAACCAGGGACAAGCACCAAGTTAAGAAATGCTGAAAGAATAGATGCTTTCAACTTCCTCCTTAATGCAATTGTAAGACGGATTGCATGAAAGATTCGGTGCACCTCCTTCGCGTAGGCCCCAGTCTCGATCAAAGAAACAATATCTTTCAAATCTATAACCACCCTCCACAACGAATCATCGTCAAAAAGCATGGATACTCAAAAAAAGGCTTGTTGAAATGAAAAACAGAAATTTAGGTTTCCCTTACGCTGTAACGTTACGAGCACAGACGTCGAAACAGAGTTGGAGGCCACTGGTACCTCCCTCATCTCCACATCTTGAGTCATCTTGTAAAACTGCAGCATATAAAAATCATATCCACCCTAATCTTTTTTCAGACCCTTTTGTTTGCAAAAGGAAATTAAAAAAATAATATCAAGTGAAAGTGTTCAAAGAAAGATCCATGAACAAATATTTGCAGAGAAAGACATGCACCCAGCAGAGCAGAGGAAGGCAGAAGAGATGCTCAGGGCACAAGCTCAGTGACACAGGCCTTCCTTAACTTTGGGAAAAGATAAAGATGTGAAGGAAAGTCGCTTAGGGGGAGGTCAGTGTGCAGAAATAGAGTTTTAGAAGCAGAGAACTTATGAGCTTCCTAACTTAGTCTCTAATACTTTTGGGGAAGTCAGTGTCTCTTGGTAGACAGTGCCTTGAAATGCAGTCACTTTTTTTTTGCTAGGCAACTACATGGAAAGCATCCAAGGTATTCGTTACTAGAGAGATTTGAGACTTTTTAGCCTTATTTTGTTTACAAATGTTTTCGCCAAGATTAAACGTTACAGATGAAATAAAAAAAATAAAAAAACAAGAAAATTGCCCAATGTTTGCTCATCTTATGTAAAATTACCCACCGTTAAATGCTAAAACCTTCATAGAATGTAAATGAAATTACCATCATTTTTAATGTGAAAAGAAGATGTAAAAAAATTCCGCACATACTGGAGATGTATTATCCCACGTGATTCATACAAATGAGCTAGCCTGATAGATTTGAATCACCCCCAAAAACATGACAATGAATTCATAAAATTACCAAAAAATAGTAAAAACTTACTTAAACCATCCATGAGATATTCATTCTATTCCTATCATATAAATATAAACTACCCATCACAAGTCATATATACCTATGTAAAAGCAAATATCCAAGTCCAATATATGCAATAAGTAATACTGTTTCTAGTATCGAGCATCACATGAGAATCTTGAACAGATTGGCTGGGTTCACTTAGCCAAGATTATGCTTCCTTACCTTTATCCAAATATATCTGCCCTATGTTTTCTTCCATGTTTTATACTGAACACACAATAAACAGAAAGCTCCACCTCTATGTTTTTGGGATGGGCATGATATCCCCCACCTACATAACCCTCCATATTTTCGCTAAAAAAACTAAGCTGCATCCAGAACAGGACTTAGTACAACCTCTACCATATCCACCTTTATTTTTGAGAAATTGCGAAGATTCTTCATTACTGAATGCAAAGATTACAATGAGGAGGTACATCAAGCCTCAGAATTACAATGGGAGGGAGTTTCCAACAGTTGACAAGCCAATGAGATTCCCTAAAAGTCAACACTAAACTAACATGATACGATGGATAGAAAGCGCAATTCAACATATTGTACATTACACATTGAATTACCTGATCTTTTTTATTTGCCTTAAATTTTTTTAATAAAAATATAATAGTAACCTTCAAATTTAAGAGACAAAAGCCAAATAATCATCTTCTGTGACTTTAATTTTATAAGTGAGTCCTCACCAAGGTTAAAGTTTGGCAGTCAATTCTCCAAGGCAGTTCGGTTTTAGATACCCTTATACAAATAGTTGTGCAGTGACTAATAGAAATACTTGACTAAACAATAGATAACAAATTTATTTACAACAACTCTTAGAGATTCTCAACTAGGCAGTAGATAATTTCGGAATTTTTATCTTCATCTTGTTCTTAAGAGATATAAAAGTTTCTGGATCAATTGAGCTAGCATATCATAATTACAACTAACATTTTTCAATGAAAATACGTTATCCGGTTGATATATCACTTTTCTAATCAGTAGCAGTTGACTAATGAACTAATCTGAAAGAACTTCCATGGAGAAGTCAAGAAGTTTGGTCTCGGATTTAGAACGAGCTTAGCATGGTAGCTGCGAGCTGTTAGGCGACACGGATCTCTCACTTAACCATAAAATTGACTCTAGATTTAAATAACTAAACAAATAACTAATTTAATTCTTAATAAAAGGAAATGAAGATAAAAAAAACTCTCCCACATCATTGACTAGTCGGTTACGTCTCAAATACCTCCCATCTAGTAGGAAGTCCTTAATAGATGCAGTATAATAGTAATCACAATTGCTACTAAAAATGAGAAATCCCTCTCTGAAATTATACTGTTTCTCCGATCTGAAAGCCAAATGAGATGAGAAGGAAAAGATAACGAAAAGAGGGAATAAAGTTCGGGATCCCTCAATCTGACAGCCAAATAGCGAAGAGACTTCTGCCAAACTCGATATCTGTAGATACCTCGAGTCAACAACGCAGAGAGGAGAATAAACGATCTCTGAGAGGAGAAGGATGAAGCCGCACTGCTTCCGGAGAAGAAGAAACCAACGCACAAACGGCACACAAGCTAGGGTTGCGGAAAATAAAAATGGAGATATGAGTAATGAGCACAGACCTAGGTCGCCACGAGGAGGACAGCGAGCGGGCAGATGTAAGATCGTCCTTCAAAGGAGAAAAAAGTGAAATGCCACTCTTTCTCCTGTTCTGCTCACCCCTTTCTCTTGTAAGGGAAGTGATCCAGAGAGATTGTATTATGAAACGACCGGATTGTTTTATTTATTTGTAAAATCCCAAAAGGCCCTAGTAGTGCACTCTGCAAATTTTACTTACACCAAGTAGTAAAAGTGCACAGAAACCCGTTACTTACAAATATAATTCACTTCCCCTCGTTTTAGACATAACTCGAGGGAAAGTGAATTCACTCGGGTCTGCTTTGAATTCACTTTCCCTCAGTCAATTACATCGGGCGGGTTATCGAAAGGAAGTTGGAGAGAAAAAAAAATTGCAACTTCTCGCTCGCGACCTTTGGCGATTTCAATCCCCCCCCTCTGTAACCTCTCCCCGGTGCTCGTTGAACCTCTCTTACTCTTGTTGTCCCTAGCATCGATGATTTTTTGCGACTTCTCTCCCCCCTCTGCAACCTCTTTGGCTCGATTAGAAAGAAATTAGGGTAAACCTTTCTTCCTGAAAATTGAAGGTCAGTCTTCTTCTTGTTTGTAAATCGTTCATCTACCTCTCATTTTAAATTTTGCCTCCATTTTTAGAATCGTTCCTTTGCCTCTCAGTGCTTGCTATTTGAAATTCTATGGTTTTTTTATTCAGGAATTTTTTCCCAAATACATTTCTTGGAAATCTTCCCTTTTTCTGCTTTCCATGTTTTTTCTTTTGTTGTTTCTGCATTTGAGGTTTTAGAGTGGAGTAATGTTGGTTTAGTTTCGTTTTTTATTTTTTTCGATGAAAAATAAAGTTATTGGAGTGGTATCCTTTGTAAATTCTGTCTCCAAATTCTTTGATGCTTTCTAGCTTTTTTTGTTTTCCAGCTTTCATCATATTCTCTTTCGGTCCAATAAAATTCATCATACTGCAATAAGCTCTATCAACAATATTAAATTTTACGACTTTCTTGGGGAGATCAACCTTGTATATTGTACCCCACTTGGTTCAATTGATTCTACTAAGGTGAAAATCCATGCCCTTTATCATAGCCTGAGGCTTTACCGTGGTTCCTTCTCTGCCTCCCCATTGTCGACGGTGACTCGATGGCTCTTATCAGTTGGGTTGCCGATCATGCTGCCCCTCCATGGATTTGCAAATTGGATCATGTGCAATTTGCAAATTAATTTCTAAGTGGGGACTAAGCCTATCAAGTAGGAACTAGATTTGTCTTCTATTAAATTGCACTGTCCTTTTATGGTCCGCTCAGTACTTCCATATTCAATAGGCAAGACAAATAAGGTCCAACCATGAGATTTTGTAGATACAGTCAAGATCACGACCTCATTTTGTATCAGAGGTGATCAGTGGAGAAACAAAAAAATGTTGAATCATTAAGTGCATTTCAGCATCTCCAAATGACTATGTCTCACCAGAAACCAAAAACCATGTTGCATTCTTTCGGGTACAAACCACAGACCAGAAACCTTTTCTTCCTCTCCTTTCCTTTTTTCAGCACTTACAAGTTATTTTTGATTCATTGTCTACTTGTTATGAGTTTTGGATGGTTGGAAAGAGGAAAGGTAAAGACAATATGGATGAAACTACAAAGAGCGCATACAACACATGGATGTGCGACGAAGACAGTAAAATGCTTGATTTATTCATTGAACAAGTCAATTTGGGTTAACAAATTACCCAATGGAGTCTGGAAACATGAAGCTTTCAACGATTGTGTCTGTATGTTTAATTTGGACACAACGAACCAAAAGACACTTGAACAATTGAAAAACTGCATGTGGACTTGGAAAAAAATCTATTAGATCGTGAGTACATGCCCCAACACTAGCAGCTTTGGGTGGGATCCAACAACCCAGAAAGTCACCGCAAGTAAGACTGTGTGGCAAGATTACATAAAAGTTTGTAAATGTAACATAGTATAATGTTTTTTTCTTTACTAATCAGGATTTTAAGTATTTTAAAAGATAATTTTTCATATAGGCGCACAGAGAAGCCGATAAGTATAGGTGGGAAGGTTGTCCACTATATGAAAAAATTGGCTTTAATTGTTGGAGATTCTATTGTTGTGGGGACAACAAGTCAAATAAACGTTGAGTCAGAAGACAACATTCCAAAGACTGCAAATGGTCAATGCTTGAGGACATAGATGAAGATGATGCAATGAGGGAGATCCTTATTGAAACCAGTTGCACTAAAACCTTGAGGTATTAGTGAAGGCGCAACATGAATAAAAGAGGGATCGGCCCGATCGATATTAAATTTTCAACACTCCCCTGCACATTGCCATTTGTGGCTCGTGGAAACAAGTGGGAGCGAGACTCGAACTCGAGACCAACCTTGCTCTGATACCACATTGAAACCAGTTGCACTAAAACCACGAGATCAACCTTGCTCTGATACCATATTGAAACCAGTTGAACTGCCAACCTTGCTCCGATACCATATTGAAACCAGTTGTGCTAAAGCCTCGAGGTTTTAGTGCAACTGGTTTAAATATGGTATCAGAGCAAGGTAGGTCCCCAGTTCGAGTCTCGCTCCCACCTGTTTCCACGAGCCACAAATGGCAACGTGCGGGGGAGTAACCAGTTGCGCTAAAACCTCGAGGCATTAGCGAAGGCACAACATGAATATAAGAGGGATCGGCCTGGTCGATATTAAATTCTCAACAATTCTAATACCTAACGGTATAGATTCTCCAAATAAGGCTACTCTAATAAGCAAAACACCCAGAAATGTTGAGGGTAGAACTTCTGCTACTCGATGTAGGAAGAGATACGAACCATTAACTAAATATACTTATAGGGTCGTTGAGGCTATTAAAAATATCTCATCAACCCTTTTGCATATCTTTAGTCCCATACCTGTCGATGCACAACTTCCATGGTTCAAAGTTATCGAGGCATTACCTAATTTGCCCAAAGAAGTCAAATTTTGTGCCCTAGAGTTGTTCGACACCAAAGATAAAAAGGATATGTTTGTCAAGATGAAACAAGAAGATCAATATGATTGGCTGATGGCTAAATTTAATGCAATATAATAGACTTACACAGATGTTAATAGTTTTAACCTATATTTATGAGACACATTTGACTTTGTATGAATAACGTTGATTATTGAGTATTTTTGGTAAACAATAAATGTGTATGTAATATGAAAAAATATGGGTAGAAATTTAATGTGTTTTTTGTATGATGAAATGGTTGAAAATTATTATTGTTTATGTTCAATATGTAGATATTGAGACTTCTTTAATGGTGTAGGTTGTGTTAACATGTTCAGACATAAATAACTGAATGTGTTTTAACTATGTTTTTATTATTGAATGTCTAGTGTTGCAAGTACTCATAAATAATCTACCAAATAGGGAGAAAATATGTATTTGTATTGCAACTTACACAGTTATACTTGTCCTTGTCAATTCATACTTAAATTTTTATAATAGGCAAGTACAACATTCTTATCATGGGTGGTCCACAATATTTAAATAAAGCATTAGAAATATTGCATATTAAATTTCGAAAAGTGTATAGGATGAATCAAACTATTTTTCTCAAGTTGGCTAGAATCTTAAAAAATAGAGGACTCTTATTTGATACAAGGACAATATATGTGGAAGAATAGCTCGCATATTTTTGTATCATTGTTGGTCAACAACAATCGTACACTGTCACCTCAGAGATGTTTGAAAGATCAAATTGGACAATGAGTACGTATTTTAACAAGGTGTTAGATGTTATTATCAAACTACAATCTGATTACATCAAGGAACCTTCAAGACGTACTTATTCAAATATCTTGAACAGTGATATCTATTACCCATATTTTAAGGTAAATATAAAGTCGTTTGATGAATAATTTTCAGTTACTATCAAATATATGTTTGTATTAATGAATTTTTTTATTTGGATTGTATTGGTGCCATCGATGATACTCATATTAAAGCACATATCATGTGTGATCAACAAGCAAGATTCTGGAACAGGAAGGGTTTCCACTCACAGAACGTAATGGCAGTATGTACATTTGACATGCTATTCACATATATACTTGTTGGATGGGAGAGATAACAGTTGATTCACGTGTCAACATTAACCAAACGAGATAAAGGTAAATGTCACTTCTCTCTATATAGGCTATTTAATTTTATTATTTTTATTAGATTATAATATATATATATATATATATATATATATATATCTTATTGTAAGCAAATATTATTTGGTAGATGCTGGATATGCAAATCTTTCAGGGTTTTTAACTCCCTATCGAGGGACTCGTTATTACTTGCAATAATTTGGAGATAATGCTCCTCGGATGAAAGAGAATTATTTAACCGAATACACTTATCTTTACGGAACACTATTGAGCGTACATTTGGGGCTTTAAAAGCTCATTTCAAATATTAAAAGATGGTCCTCCTTTTGATTTTGATATCCAGATAAAAATTGTGATTGTTTGCAATATATTGCATAATTATATACGCATGGAACATTACAAGGATTTATTTGAAGATAAAGAAGATGATTCAAGTGATGATTGTGGTGGAGAACAATGTGAAAATAATAATTAAAATGAAAATGAAGACAGTAATATTAGTGATGATGTTGAGGATGATGTGGACACTCAAAGAAGTACTCATCAGGAATCTACAGTACAATCTGCAAGAGCATCGTATTTTTGAAATATATTAGCAATTTAAATGTGGCTAAATTATAGACTATTATGTTTTAATGCCATTAAATATTTTTTGTGTTGTATTTTGTATGTACAATTGTGGGTTTTTTATATTAAATAGGTGATTGAGTTATATTTGTATTATTTTTATTTTTATTATTACGATCTTTGTGCAGTACGTTGGGTCATGAATTTAAACAAATATAACTAAGTATATACATTAGTTTAAGAGTGAGAATTTAAACACTTTTAATATAATAATTGCATTAAGTTTTTGGATATTATAAAAGTAAGTATTTGTGTAAATATTTTACTTTTTATAAATTATGTTAATAAATTAATATTATTTTGATATTACTAATATGTATTAAGTTAATAACTATTTTATAATATCCTTTTTTATATAATTATTTTATATTTAAATATTACAAAATTACAATTCGATTACAGTTTTAATAATATAAAAGTAAGCATTTGTTTAATTGTTATATTTAATATATTTATTTATTAACTAATTTTAATTTAATTTTCTAAAAGTCAGATATATCAAAATATTTTATTTAATAAATAATCTATCTGCACTTTACACCGCACTTTCCATTATGTACACTAATACAAACAAGTACTTTACTCTTTCTCCTGCTCTAACCATTAAACAACCATCTGACATAGTCTAGAGATGCTCCATTGTTTTATTTATTTGTAAAATCCCAAAACTATCCCTTTCTTCGTGTTATTATACAAGTTCTATATTAATTTAATTTACTTATTTTAATTCATCTAATTAATTGAAGTTAAGTAAGAAGCAGAATTCCGAATTCCAAACTACTCCCACCGACCCATTTCCAACCAGACCAAACCCTCTTCGTCACCTTGAGCTTCTGGTTTCAAAGTTTCCGTTGATCCCTCCAAGTAGTTGCAGCAGGGGACGTCGCTCGTGAGACGGCGGAGTCAGTTCGTGCCGGCGGATGTCAAACACTTCATCAGCACCTCGCCCAATCTGTCTTCCTTGATCGCCATATAGACTTTCTCGTTATCTTCCCCGGGGCTCACCTTCTTGGCGCCACTCACAAGCTCCGTTCCTACTTCACTCCTTACGAAGCGATAGATGGGATATGTTCTGCACTTTTTGATCCTGTTCGCTATTGGGGATTCGCGGGCGTCGAATCCTTTTCCTCGCTCTACCTACCTCCTTTTCCAGTCTTCTCTTTAGTTCCTCTTCAAATATCGGTATCCGTTTGAACAACGCGTAGCCCTCCTGGCTGTTGGCCTTTTGTACTTTAAGTGCCCTCTCAATCAGAACTGCTCGCAACTGTTGCAGAAGGGAGTAGGAAGGATTGGTAGGATCGTCGAGATAAAGAAAACACGGGCTGGTGGTCGATGACCATCGAGAGATCCTTCTCGCAAAAATGCGCTTCCAGGAGGGTTCCGTCATCGTTGATGTGTTGACAACTATGTTATGAAAAACTGATGACAATAAAGAGACAGGTAATCACACGGCACAAAATTTTACGTGGTTCGGCAAATTATCAACGTCCATGGGAGCTGCAGAGGATTTTTATTTTTTCAATCAGAGGAATCACAATACAAATGGGACCAGTATCTTTCTTTACACCTTTTACACAACGTCGACCAGCAGAGACCCTTCTCTGCAGCGTTGACCAGAAACATCGGCAACGGCGTCGTCCAACAGTATCGGCAACGGCGTCATCTAGCAGTACCAGCAACGGCGTCGTTCTTCTCGAGCCTCGCTCTCTTTGCCGAGAAGAACGCTTCTCTCTTCCGGCAAAACCCTTCTCTACTCTGTCACTCTCTGTTTTTTGTTTTTTCACTGCTGCTCACTGTTTGTCCCGATTATTTAAAAAAAAATAGCATAGAGGGAAATTTTTTGTTTCCCTTGTGTGCAGTACATGCATTGAATATGGGATGGGAAATGTCCTCCATGCCGCCCCGTGGACCAGACTCCACATTACTCAACAATTCTCCCACTTGGAGACTGGTAGATCCACTGCATCGCCTTCTTCCTCAAACATGATATCCTCCACTACCTCTGCAACTCACTGCTCCTGTCTTCATGCTAGAAGACCAACTGAAGTTGAGCACAACTTCAGTTTCTCAAGTGTAACACCCTTTGTCAACATATCAGCGGGGTTCTTACTTCTACAAATTTTCTCAAGTACCAACTGTCCATCATCTAACAATGATCGTATAAAATGATACCTGATCTGAATGTGTTTTGTCCTAGAATGAAGTGTTGGGTTCTTGGCAAGGAATATGGCACTCTGACTATCGCTGTAGAGAGTGCCCTTCTGATTTTTCTTGCCCAATTCCTCCAAGAAGTCCTGTAGCCAGATCATCTCCTTTGCAGCTTCTGATACTGCATGTATTCAACTTCTGTGGTAGACAAATAAACTATTTTCTGTAGATTTGAACCCCATGAAACTGCAGTACCGCCCAGAGTGTAAACAAACCCTGTAGTACTTTTCTGCTATCAATATCTCCAGCTAGATCAGCATCAACATAGCCCCTCACCTCTAAGCTCTTTCCTGAGAAACACAAACACATATCTGAGGAGCCTTTTAAGTACATCAGAATCCACTTCACAGCTTCCCAATGTTATTTTATTGGGTTACTCATGTATCTACTCACAACTTTCACTGCATGGGCAATATCCGGTCTAGTGCAAACCATAGCATACATAAGTGAACCAATGGCTGAGGCATAAGGAACCTTACTCATGTAATCTAGTTTCTCCTCTGACTTAGGTGACTGATCCTTGCTGAGTCTGAAGTGACTACCCAAGGGTGTGCCAAATGGTTTGGCCTTATCCATATTGAACCTGCTGAGTTCCTTTTTCACATACTCAGCCTGTGAGAGTCTCAACGTGCCTCTGACTCTTATCTCTGACAATTCTCATACAGAGGATTTGCGTCGCAGCTCCCAAATCCTTCATTGCAAAGTGCTCTGACATCAGCTTCTTCAGATTATTGATCTCATCAATACTAGCCCCTGCAATAAGCATGTCATCCACATACAGTAACAAAATGATGTAAGAATTGTCAAAATACCTGACATAGCAATTGTGATCTGCCTGACATCTTATGTAACCTGCACTGGACATAAAGCTATCAAATTTCTTGTACCACTGTCTAGGAGCTTGCTTCAGGCCATACAAGCTCTTCTTCAGTCTGCAAACTGAACATTCCTTTCCCTGTACTGCAAACCCCTCAGGTTGGTGCATGTAGATGTTTTATTCAAGGTCTCCATGAAGAAAAGTTGTTTTCACATCTAACTGCTCAAGAAATAAATATTCAGTAGCAACCATAGACAGTACTAACCTGATGGTTGTGATCTTCACTACAGGAGAGAAAATCTCAGAGTAATCAATACCCTGCTTCTGCTGAAAGCCCTTTACAACAAGTCTAGTCTTGTACCTCTTACTGCCATCATGCTCAGTTTTCACCCGGTACACCCACTTGTTGTGCAATGCCTTCTTCCTGGTGGAAGTTCAGTCAACTTCCATGTCTAATTTTCTAACAAGGAATCTATCTCTTCCTTCATTTCCAACTCTCACTTGCTAGAATTTTCATCTTGCAAGGTTTCTTCATAACTCTGCGGTTCTCCACCATCTGTCAACATAATATAATTCAAAATAGGTGAGAAACGCTGTTGAGGCCGAATAGTCCTGACTGACCTACGAACTGTAGCTACAGGAGAAGACGGCTCTAGATCTGACTGAGGAATAATAGGAGTGGGTGCACTAGATCCACTCTCCCCGTCACTCGCATCTCTGCACTGCACTGTGGCCTCTGGTAGGTCATCCAAGACTACTGAGGAGCTGCTTCAGCAACCGTACTGGACTTGTCCTTGTATACAATCTTCTCATTGAAAATCACATTCCTGCTTCTTATAATCTTCCGACCCTGATCATCCCAGAAACGATAGCCAAATGCTTCGTCTCCATAGCCAATAAAATAACATTTTTTTGACTTGGCCCCAAGTTTACTACGAGCATCAGAATCAACAATAACATAAGAAAGACAACCAAAAAGTTTAAGATGAGAAAATATGACCTCTTTCCCGCTCCAGGCCTCCTCTAGCTATCCACAATCCAACGGAACTGATGGTTCTCTGTTGATCAAGTAAACTGCAGTACTGACTACATCTGCCCAGAAAGTAGGTGGTAATCCAGTGTGCAACCTCATGCTTCTAGCACACTCATTGATGGTTCTGTTCATATGTTCAGCAACTCAATTTTGCTGTGGTGTCCCAGGAATGGTCTTCTCCATTCTGATACCTTGAGCTGCACAATATTCTTTGAACCCGCCATCAATATACTCACCGCCATTATCAGACCTCAAACATTTCAGTTTCAAGTTTGTCTCTGTTTCAACCATGGCCTTCCAAATTTTGAACACATTGAATACCTCAGATTTATGCTTCAAAAAATAAACCCATACCTTCCTACTATGATCATCAATGAACGTGACATAGTAACGAGAACCTCCAAGGGATGCCACTAGGGAAGGTCCCCACACATCTGTGTGCACAAGGTCCAGTTTTTCTTTCTTCAGTGTTCTGCCACCCTTCAAAAAACTGAATTTCTTCTGTTTCCCCATAATGCAACTCTTGCACATACTGAGATCAACTAATTTCAGTTCTGGTAGCTTACCTCTGGACAACAGTTCTGTCATGCCCCTCTGACTCATATGGCCAAGCTTGCAATGCCATAAATCTATTGTGCTTTCTGCAACGGTAGTAGAAATAGTATTAATCAAACCAGTAGTCGAATAGAGTGTACCGATTTTCTTACCCCCAGCCAGTACCAATGCTCCTTTGGTGACCTTCCAGGTGTTATCTGATAACACCACTAAATGGCCATAGTCATCAAGCTACCCAACAAAAATGAGATTCTTCTTCAATTCAGGAATGTGCTTGACCTTTTGCAGGGTCCATTTGTTCTTGTTAGGGAGTGCAATGTCAATGTCTCCCATCCCCACCATGTTCAAGGCCTCTCCATCAGCCAGATATTCCTTCCCAAAGTCACCTGCAACATAGTTTGCATTATCTCCTGATGGTAGGATGTATGGAATGAAGCCCCTGAATCCAGTATCCAGTCATCAACTGGACTATGAACTGTAAGCAATAGTGCATCTTGTACTTCTTCAGTTACTGCATTTGCACTATCATTCTCGGTTTTCTTAGGGCTTTTACAGTTTCTCTTTAAGTGGCCAGTTTTGCCACAGCTCCAGCAAGTTACGTGCTAACCAGGCTTTGACTTACTCTTGCCCCTGTACTTTGACTTTGATATGTTTCTGTTTGAGTTCCTGTCATGTGATCTCCCTCGAGAATCAACATTCAATGTGGAACTCGAACCAGAAGTCTCGTCTGAATCCCTCCAGCGTACCTCCTGAACCAAAATCAAATTACGAATATCATCATATTTCAACTTTGATTTACTGACAGAATTACTCATGGCTTCCCAACTATTTGGCAATGAAGCCAATAGTATTAGTGCACATATCTCATCACCAAATTCAATTTCAACAGATGACAATTGATTTGTGATAGTATTAAAAGCATTCAGATGTTGTGCAACAGATGTACCTTCTACCATCTTCAAATTGAAAAACTTTTTCATCAAATAAACGTTTTATTCGCTGAAGGTTTTTCGTACATACCTGACAAAACCTCTAAGAGACCCATAGTCGTCTTCACCTTACTGACGTTGTGTGCAACGGATCTTGACAGGGTTAGACGAATAATCCCTAGAACCTGTCGATCCAATTGATTCCAATCGTCTTCCTCTATTTTTTCCGGTTTCTTCCCCAACAGTGGAAGATGGAGTTTCCTCCCATGGGGGTAGTCCTCTATCTGCATCCTCCAGAATCCATAGTCCTTGCCATCGAACTTTTCGATTCCCGATACCTTCACTTCGTCTCCAGCCATCATTTTTCCCTCAGCCGAACCTCTGGTCTGATACCAGTTGTTATGAAAAACCGATGACAATAAAGAGACAAGTAATCACTCGGCACAAAATTTTACGTGGTTCGGCAAATTGCCTACGTCCACGGGAGCTAGAGAGGATTTTTATTTCTTTAATCAGAGGAATCACAATACAAATGGGACCAATATCTTTCTTTGCACTATTTACATAGTGTCGACCAGTAGAGACCCTTCTCTTCAGCGTCGACCAGCAGAGCCCGTTGGAACCGTCGACCAGCATAGACCCTTCTCTGTAGCGTCGACCAGCAGAACCCGTCGGAACCATTGACCAGCAGAGACCCTTCTCTGCAGCATCGACCAGAAACACCGGCAACGACGTCGTCCAGCAGAACTAGCAACGGCGTCGTTCTTCTTGAACCTCGCTCACTCTGCCGAGAAGAACGCTTCTCTCTTCCGGCAAAACCCGTTTCCCTTGTGTGCAGTACACGCATTGAATATGGCATGGGAAATATCCTCCATGCGCCCCCCCCCCCCCCCGTGGACCAGATTCCACATTACTCAACAAACTATGTACTTGATAAACTCACTCATATGATCCTCCAGGTGTCTGAGATCCACAGCTTGACAAAGGGCGATCATGTAAGTGGCAGACATGAGCTTCAAGATCTCCACGGCCTTGCGGAGAGTAAACCCAGAGAATTCGCATCTTGGGTATGTTGTTCGGCACTTTGGACGTGGGTAGTGACGGGGTTTGCGAGGTACTGGAGTTCCGAGCAGTAGGCAGCCATGGCTATCACAGCCCCTTTGAGACCGTAATCCAATCTCAGGTCTGGCCGCTGAGATTCGAGGGAAGGCCGTTGCTGTAGTGCTCGCGGATGAGCTCGGAAAATTGAGCAAACATGAGCTTCCCGATTGCAGCCATTGCGATTCGCAGGTTATCCATAGGGGTCCCTTGCCTACGTGAATGGAGATTTTCCGGTCGACGTCTATCAGAGGATTGTCGTTGACATAATTGATCTCACGCCAAGCGAATTACCTCGATCTGGGGCCCCAGCCACTGCGGCGATGTCCACAGCGCATACCTATCCTGCTTCGGCTTCGTATATGGATCCCTCTCGTGCCTAATCTTCGCCTCCTTGATGTAATTGCTCTCGTCGAGCAGGAATTTCATGATCGCCGCCGCCTCGATCTGGCCCGGGTGGTGCTTCAGCTCGTGCGTCAGCGGGTACGCGAACTCCAGCTTCCCATGCGTCACCTCGCAGAACATCGCGGAGAGGATTTCGGTAGAAGGGCCAGCACGTAAGCGTTTTAATAGAGATGCTCAAGAACAGTTGAGAACAGACTAAGAAGTCTGAGCATAGTCATTTGGAAGTAATTAATTTATCTCTTTATTTTCTAACGGTGCAAGTAATTAATACATAATCATTTGGAAATAAACAGAATTCTATTTTTATTTCATTTATTTTAAAAAACATATCGAAGTTGGGTATGATGCAGATTTCCGATTTTCAAATGATCCATTTACATTTCCATGGTTCTACTCTACCAATCACAACCTTACTCTGCAATTTTTATTATCTTTTCCGGCGATGTCAATCCTCTCCTCGTTTCGACCTTGCAGTTTCTAAGTTTCCGGAGATCTCTCCCAGTTGTTGCAGCAGGGGACCTTGCCTGCTCGAACCAGCCACTGGGATTACAGTGAGCTGGCGAACTCAGTTCTTGCCGGTGGAAGGACCGGACGATGTCAAACATTTCATCAGCACCTCGCCAAGTCTGTCTTCCCCGATCGCCTCGTAAACTTTCTCGATATGTTCCCCGGGGCTCACCTTCTTCCCGCCACTCAGAAGCTCCGTTCCCACTTCATTCCTGACGAATCGATAAATGGGATATGTTCTGCACTTCTCGATCCTGTTCGCTATTGGGAATTCGCCGACGTCGAATCTCTCCCTTGCTCTGTGTACCTCCTGTTCCAGTCTTTCCTTCAATTCTTCTTCAAATATGGGTATCCGTTTGAACACCGCGTAGCCCTCCTCACGGTTGGACTTTTCTCCTTTTAGTGCCTTCTGAACCAGAACTTCTCGTAGTTGTTGCAGAAGTGAGTAGGAAGGATTGGTGGGATCGTCGAGGTAGGAAAACACGCTCTGGTGGTCGATCACCTTCGATAATTCCTTCTCGCAGAAACGGGCTTCCAGGAGGGATCCGTCGTCGTCAGAGTAAAGAGTCTTCCTTGATGTTTGGACGATTATCTTCTTAACGAACTCTCTCATGTTTTCCTCCAGGTGTCTGAGATCCACAGCTTGACAAAGCGCGACCATGTAAGTGGCAAACATGAGCTTCAAGATCTCAACGGCTTCGGCGCTCTTCCTTGCGGAGATCAAACCTAGAGAATTCACGTCTTGGTTGTGTTGTTCGGCACTTTGAACGTGGGTTGTGACGGGGTTTGCGAGGTACTGGAGTTCGGAGCAGTAGGCGGCCATGGCGATCTCTGCTCCTTTGAGACCGTAGTCCAAGCTCGGGTTGGGCCCGCCGCTGAGATTCGAGGGCAGCCCGTTGTTGTAGTAGTCGCAAACGAGCTCTGAAAACTGAGCAAACAAGAGCTTCCCGATCGCAGCCAAGGCGATTCGCAGGTTATCCATGGAGACGCCGATAGGGGTCCCTTGGAAATTCCCTCCATGAAGGGCGATATTCCGGTCGACGTCTATCAGAGGGTTGTCGTTGACAGAATTGATCTCGCGTTCGATCGAATGGGTCGCCGAGCGAATCACCTCGATCTGGGGCCCCAGCCATTGCGGCGACGTTCGCAGCGCGTACCTATCCTGCTTCGGCTTCGTCAATGGATCCCTCTCGTGCCTAATCTTCGCCTCCTTGATGTAATCGCTCTCGTCGAGCAAGAATTCCATGATCGCCGCCGCCTCGATCTGGCCCGGGTGGTGCTTAAGCTCGTGCGTCAACGGGTCCGTGAACTCCGGCTTCCCATGCATGACCTCGCAGAACATCGCGGAGAGGACCTCAGCGAGAAGGGCCAGCACGTTAGCGTCGTAACAGACGGTCGCCGCCACGGCGGAGCCCACCGCCGTCCCATTCACGAGCGCCAGCCCTTCTTTCGCCTGTAGCTCAAAAGGGCCGGCGATCCCCACCCGCTTCAACGCCTCTATGGAAGTAATCTCTTCTCCGTCTCTCGTCACCACTCTAGAATTATGACGGCCGGTGAGCAAGCCGGCAATGTAAGATAAAGGAACAAGATCGCCGGAAGCAGTAATCGTTCCCCTCAGGGGCAGCTTCGGAATCAAATTCTCGTTCATCAGCTTCGCCACGGCTTCCAGGATCTCCCACCTGATCCCGGAATAGCCTTGCATGAGAGTGTTTGTACGCACGAGCATGGCAGCCTTGGCGTAGCTCAGGGGGAGAGTCTCCTTCCCGACGACGCCTGCGTTAAGAAACCGTATCAGCTCCGTCTGGAGGTCAGCCGTCTTGTTGGTCCTCCTCTGAGAAGTCGACCCAAAGCCAGTGGTGACCCCATAAATATCAATCCCCCGAGCAATGTTGTCAGCCACCCAAGCAGCGCTACGAGATACCCGACCCTTCGCAGCCGCCACGTCCAACTCCACCGCGACCTCAGCCCGGCGGGAGATGGCAGCCACCTGGGTGACCGTCAGGGTAGTCCCCTCCAGCTGGACGTACTGTGAGTCCCGGAACTGGGACACCATGCGGCGAACCTCGTCCAAGTGGGTACCCTCAAGGGCGGCGGCAGCCTTCTTCCAGTGCGCGGGAGAGCAGGGAATAGAGAGGTCGGGGGAGGCCATGTCGTGATGGGAGGAAGGCGAGAAAGAGGACTGAAAACAGTTTATGGGAAATCTCGAAGATGATCGATCGTCTGCCGAGTGGATGCCGAAGGGTCGCCAATTTATAGGGGAGAGATGGTCGGTGCCCGCGTCAATGGTCAAGTCATCTATAGGGTTGGTCAGAGAGCAGAACGTGCGAAGTGGAAACCCAGCTTCGTGGCAGGCTTCCCAGTCAATCCCAGTCAAAGGGGCGTGCGTTCCTAACCAAGTCGACTAGATTTGAGATCCCCTAGGTTTTTCTCTTGACACAGTAAGGCTCAGTTAGACTTGAGTCCGGTCTCATAATGAAACCGGTCCCAATTGAAAATGAATCCTCGAGACTTAGGTGACGGTGACGGGAGCGACATATCTGCAAACGAGTGGTTCAGGAAGAGCCGAGCGTGAAACTCGTAGGGAGGAGATGGGGACGATTTAATTAGACTGGACTGAGTAAAAAAACGTAAACCACATCTTTGCATGGTCGTCTCCGAATTCACAGCGTTCACAAGATACCATTCTCTTCTGTTCGATCAAGAATTTGATTCCTCTTCTGCAAGTATCTTGGTGACCGTCATCTTCTTTCTTTGATTAACCTCCTTCCTGTTGCTCCCCGTTTCTGGTTCTTTAAAACTTCAAACAGGATTAGACATAAAGAAGGGAAACAGAGTTTCTCTGTCCCTTTACTGCTAATGTTTAAAGTCCGAGTCTACTGTCGAATTGAAAATTGACGGCCAGACCTTTGGTTGTCTCTACCCAGCAGGGGATCACCCTCCTTCCTTTTCCTCTGCCTTGATCGTTCTTTTTGCTTTTTGGTCTCTCGACTAGGATCGTCGCTTCTGTGTGTTTCATGCGGCTGTCGAATTTTAGAGTTTGCGGACTTTGTTCGTTGTGTTTCATGCGTTCACATTGAAGGAATCGTGAAGAGTATTGGCGTTTGCAGATTCGCTAGACAAATTTAGGCTATCAGGTGAAGATGATCCAGCATTCTCATGCATGTTTCAATCGTTCGGTTCAGTCTATTCTTCTCCTATTCTTCGTCTTTTGATTTTAACCACAATCAAGCACCATAACGTCATGTCGATGGCATGCTTGGCTAGAGAGATATTGACACGCCCTGAATATGAATCAGTAAATGACTGCTTCAGCACCCCAAGCATAGAATGATGCTAGAGTCTAATGCACCAAAATCGATCAAATAACAGGCAAGAGAACGGGGTTAACAGATATAATTTGAATCAAGACGAGCGAAAAAGGCCTCACAGCGTAAGATGAATTTTACGAGGAACTGAACATTTCAGCAATGGGTAGAGTTGAGATGAAGTCTTATGAGACTTCAGAGGCAAGAGTATCATACACGCGCTGGGACCAGTGTACTAGATAGTAAGAAAAACAAACCTGTCCACTCCCTATGAAAAGAAAATGAAAACTAGACAGTTAGCAGAACCCTCAATTACAGACAACCAACAACATCAGGGACGCGCTCTCTTGTTGCTGCAAGATGGACACTTGTACTGCTTGATATGCTCGGCCCTTGCGGGGGTGATTTTCACACATTTACCATGGAACCACTTCTCACATATATCACAACAGATCCAGAACTCGTCCGAGGCATAATTTTCACCACAAGCCCCACAAAGAGTCTCACCATGTTCATCCTCATCTTCATCCTCCAAACCATCATCTTCTTCTTTTTGTTGCATGGTTTTTGTGAACTTCGACTGAGAGTCGGAAACCCGCTGATGGCCATAGAACATAACAACATTACAGTAAGTAACTAACTTATTATCCTGTCAAGAGTACAAGATGACTCTACTGAAGCACAAAACTACAGCAAATAAATGCAACAAAGACAATAACACAAACAATTCATTACCACTTTGGAGTTGGGCTTGGATTTGTTGCTGCTGTGATTTGTGCCGGTCTTTTCCTTCACTTGCTTCTTTGCAGTTCCAGTCACAACCTCGAAGATTGATGGGAGTTCATTAATCATATTAAACAGCCGCCTCCTGAATATCATGCAGTAGCAAAAAAAAAATTATCATTTGTCCAAATGACATAAGAGGCATCAACCTGAGCTATGCCAAAAAACTCAGCTACTATCTGCATATTAAGAAGCACCTCAAACCCTTAACATTGGGATATACAACTGTTTAAACATTTTCCAGATTTTGCAACATTTCTTTTTTCAACCACCAGATTTTGAAATATATATCTCCCATATGAATTTAACTCAATTTACACAGGTTAATCACTACTTCTGTCACACCAAAACATCATCAATCACTCGTAACAAGATGAAAGTTCCAATGATCAAAAGCAATTAGCACACAAAACAAGTCCAGATCAACAACTCAGAAAAAAAATGATATCTTAAATACACAAAATCTATATAGAATCCATTGAGTTCTCCCTTGATTGTTAGACGAACCAGGATACCACTGCATGCTACACATAATATCAACATAGTATCGGGAGACCTATCAATTCATTGACTTGTACCAACAAAACTTAACAAAGAAAGGTCTTAAACAATTACCACTAAGCCAAATTCTTAGTGAGTAGTCCATGAAGATACAATACCCCCAGAGCGAGCAGCCACAGCCAGCCTTAGGCTGCCTCATGCAATTGCAGTTGCAGAATCACAAGTCAGCAGAGGGTAAAAATCCTCAACCCTAGTTCCAACTCTCTGAAAACCTTGACCAAAGTGAAAGATATAACAATATGAGGAAAGAAAGAAATAAGCTCAAAAATCCAGAGTATCTCCTCATTATACAAAATTCTGAGACAATTTAATCAAACAAAGAACTTGAAAATGCCCTATATTGACTTCATCTCCTCCCATATCAAACCAAAAAACAATATGACAAAATGAAAACAGTTAAAAGCAAAAAAGAAAAAATGAACTTTGAGAGTTTACATACAGGAAAACATCACTACTTTTAACTCCTCAAGATCAACATATACAGTAGACAAGCCAAAGAAAGGCAGGCTGAGCCAAAAAATATTAGGAATAGCCATCCAAAGGCAAACAAAAAAGACAAATAAGCCAGAGACAGCAAATATAAAGAATCAAGGTCATCCAAAAGAGATCATCCACTTGAAATGTCCAATAAAAAAGCAATCCAGGACGTGAGATTCCAGCATAGATGCCTTTATCTGAAACAAGTAATGATGACCATGGGTGTATCTCCACAGTGGATTTCTAGGATCACAAATGCCAGTTTGCTAATCCACCTTGTCAGTGAGCATCCTTATCATCAAGGAGTGATGAAGTTAAAAGAATCATTCAACCCAAGGGATCTAAATCACAGGTTACCATTTGCACTTACCAATATAAGGTTTCCCAAGAATTGAACTTGACAATTTTCAAAAATAAACTTAATCTGGAGATACTTTCATATGAGAAATAACTTCTATTGAAAAGCCTTAATTCTTGAGAATAGGTCACTCTCATTACAATACAGTAAAACAACCATGCAATCAATCCAACACTTCATCACAAACAACATGACACTCCATAACAGAGCCTGACCGAACTTTTAAGCTGTGCTCAAGATTCAAGCATTATCTCACTAGAATATAATAATGATCTACAATAATCTATAAATATGTTCTTATTGCGAATTTTAGTTCACCATCTGCACAATTTTTTGGAGATTAAAAACATGGTTTTCTCAAGTCCGATGTTCATCAAACATGCACTTCAATTAGGTACTTTACTTAGAACTACACTTAATATTTGTTTTTAAGACAAAATAAAGAGAATGAAGTGCTCTAAAAGGCTCAAGAAAAAGTAGCATGCCAGAAAAAATTAGACACATGCTAATGCACCTTTTCCTCTATGCAAGTTTTACTCACAGAAAAAATAATTTTTAATAAGATTTCCCAGCTTGTCGTGACCCTAATTTGTTTAATACTTTAATTTCTTCAACCCTAACCATTATGGTGATTTCAATTTTGCAAGTGCAGGAAGCATCAGTACATTGATAACAAGTACCTCAATATAAAACATACTTGAATATCCAGACAACAACCTTCCACCACTTCAACTAATATAGGAAACCCCAATTTTTAAACATTGTTACACCTAGCACTTCATCAATGGACCAGTATGAAAAAAAGCTATAGAAGTTGTCACAAGAAAAAAGTTGAAGTAGGTCACTAATGCAGGTTTGGAGAATAGAACATCTCACAAGAACAAGTTAGAATTTAGAACAAAGGAGAAAATAAAACCAATGAATATGGACATCAGCAGGGTCTAAACTAGAAAAAATTACTAATAATCCATCCTAGAGCTTGATAGACCAACCTAAACTCAAAATAAGATTCAAGACCAATAATAGTAGTTTTCATGCAAAATTTGTAGTGGGGATTGGGAGAGAGGTCAAGCTCTAACAAATTAAACAACTTTTGCTTCCTATCCATTTATAAGATAACCGAAAGCCCTCCACTTATTTATACTCTCTAAATTACATGAATACCCCTCCCCATCCACAAATGGGTTTATTAACTGTTGACAGAAACTAAAATACAACCATAAAAAAATGTTAGCAAGTAAAACTATATCAGTAGAAACCCTTCTTTTTAAGGAATAAATCATTGAGAAGCATCTTCTTATTACTATGAAGATCGTCCAGGTTGTACTCTTCAAGAATGTGTACCCAATTCTCTTCAAACCCCTCATAGTCACCCTACTGAAACCCTTTAACACACCAGATCTAACCAATTAGGTAAAGCAAGGGATGCATCAATCAACCTCAAAACTGGTAAGAAAAATAAGGTACTGTATATTGATGCAGAGGCCTTTTTCTTCTTTCCACTGTAAAATAAGGTTTAGGCCTGTAAAACTTCTGCAATGACTAACAGACATCTACTGCAAAATATACCAAGCTTCCTACACATTTTGTAGCACATAGTGGGGTCTTGATTTCAAGACTCATTAGTGTAAGGGGTTCAACAATCAAAAACGCTAGAGCAAGAGAGAGAGAGAGAGAAGAAGAAGAAGCAAGAAAGCACATAAAAGAAAAGAAAAGAAAAAATTATGTACTGTATATTCTCCTAAATTCTCAAATTTTAGGAGCACTGCAATAAAATTTTCCCACCTTAACCGACTTAGGCTTAATAAAATTTGTAAAATAGCAATAAGCACGCGTCAAACCTTGTGTGGTATAGGCAGGCACTTTAAACAGCTAACTTCCTCACACAAGGTATGCCGCACCAAATAGTCAAACCAAATTCGAAGTTTGGATAAGGTAAGCCTCCTGTGACCCATTAAAAAAATAAAAAAGAAAATGAACCACCCAACTCTTTCAGTGATTGTTTACTACTGAGATCAAGTAAGCACAAATAGAGAATCTCAAATAAGAAAAGCCTATACGTGAGTAATCTTGTTCACCTTTTCAACCTCCTCAATGTCCTACATAATGACTATATCCCCTTATCTTTGGATGGGTCCACCCATGAGATTTTACAATATGACCCCCTATTACATAGGATCAATGAGCTTGTCTAAATGCATGTGGTAAATATAAAAACTACTAGTAATCAAAAGATAAATTCAAGAATAGCTCTTTTCTATAAGAGTTGAAGAAAAGCATTCAAGAATAGTCAGTTACAAGTGTTGAGAAAAATGCTTTGCAGTCAAACTGCATCAATTCAAACTCTTGAAAGCCTTTTCTCGATTGTACTTTTTGCAGTATTTCCTGAAACTAAACATAGATTCTCTACAAAATTTCCAACCTATACCCTTTTAACATATAAATTACTACTTTCCACAGAATTTGAAAGAAAAGTTTGCAGTTTGGTAGCAAAGAAAAGTTCTTATCTTACTAAATAAATAGAAAATGAGATGCACACACAAAAAAAAAAAAAAACAATCCGATAAATAATTCATGTTATAACTTAAAATAACAACAAGAAAAATGAAAAAATATAAATACTGCTAAACATTCAGAAATGGGAAAAAGATCTCCACGTGAAATGGATAAGAAAATCACCTGTCATTCTTATCAAACCCAAATCTAGCTCCAAAATAAAAGGCCACAGCAAGTAACCAGGCATCGCTGTGGACAGCAACCAAAGACAACCAATCTTTTTCCTGCATACCATCTCGAGCAAAGTTGATGCCCAGTGCAGGTTCAGGGAGCTCAGGTGGAACCTCATCAGCAGGTAAATTTACTTCCCATTGCTCACTTGGAAAGCCATAGAGGCACAAATTTTCCTTTTCTGCAAAAAAAAAAAAAAAAAAGATATGTGATGTCACTAGTAAGTTGCCCAGCCATGAAGTTTATGTAACTAAGACAATATGTAGCATAAAATGCTATTAAATTGAAGCAACAAGAACAGCAGTAAGTGAAAGCAAACTTGAATCAACAAACAAAAAAGACAACTGCAAAACCAAAATGTACATCAGAATTATTAGTCCTGATGTCAACAACCAGTATAAGAAAGTCTCAAATTTTTAAATCTAACTGACTGAAAACACCAACACTTCAAAGAATGCCTGACCCAAGAGCAAGGAAGAAAACAGATAATCCGAAAACACTATCAAACTGTTCATTTTCCATTGAATAATCAATAAAAATGGTATACAAGCAACACTAGAATTCAAAACAGAACGCCATTAAGAAATTTAATGCCCATAATAAAACTTAAGACTTAGCAAAATAACAAAAGTAGTAACTAAATATTTCTATTAGCATACACAAATCAATGTCCTAAAATCTCAACTCACTACCATGACCAGAACAGACAATACCTTTCAGGCAGGCACTAATTCAATCACAGGTAAGTCAGATACTCAAAGTAATTTTAAAAAATACAACATAGTATTTCATGTAAAACTCCCAAGAAAGAACTTAAATATTTGAACCATCACTTAGCTACTCACGTACTAAAGTGGAGAGAATATTAAATTTAATATGAACACGTGGACATGAACCAAGGACTTAGAAGGTATAACTTTTTCATATACACTATTTGGAAGAGAAGGTGAAAATAAAAAGACAAAAGTAAAAGGCAAAATGTATAAATAAGTGGGCTAAACGGTAATGCTAAACACAAAAAGCATGTATTGTTCTGCACTCTACTATTGCTGGTCTAAAAGCATGGACACCAACCACGTCACTTTCCATCCATGAGAAGCAGCGATTAAACTCTGGGACTTCACGACATACTCTGAAGCATAATATTGAAAAGTATGGGAGGCATTTTAATTTTTCAAAAAATTAAAATAAGTAAAAAGAAAGAAGAACAAAAACAAGCAGAAGAAATAATTCGCATTTCGACAAAACCGAGGCAAAAGAAGACAACAAATTCGAGGAAACAGCTGGAAAAATCAACGAAGAGCACGCCTTAGGAGCTTAAGCCCTAACATCAAACAAAATAAGACCAAAACTTCGAACTATACTAGCTGGTCAACCACCATAACCACCGAACAAAAAAGACCATATGCCCAAACCGAAAACACCTTCCCAAAAGAAATTCCACTAGAACGGCGAACTTCACAGAACTTTAACATGCACAACGAAACCACAAGCCATAAACCCTAACCTGGATCGCACTGGTTGAAAAATTCCTCCACGTCTGCACAAAAACCAAAAGCAGAAACTACGTCAATTCCTCAAAATGCAGCAAAAAGGAAAAAACGAAGCTACAAATTCACCTTCACATAAAAAGTCAAAAAACGAAAAACAGCACCTGTAGTGAGGGCTTTAATCATTCCGGCTCTCCGGCCTTTAAAATCTCTGAAGACCTCCTCAACCGTCCGAGGATTGTACGGTCCGGATCCCGCGTCCATCGCTCACAACTCCCAACCTGCCGCGAGAGACAAAAACAAACAGAACGGGCACGAAGAAACGGAGGAGGACGGTATAGATGCAGAGAGAGCACGGGAGCAGAATCCCTCAGAAGCGAGAGAAAAAAAATGCAGAGAGTTGAGAGAGCGGACTGCGTTTTGTGTTCGGAAAGGAGGGAAACACGAAAGAAAAATATTTGACCCCTCTCCCTCTCTCAGACGAGCGGGCTGAGCAGTTTCGGAGCACGAAAAAAGAAAACCGGAGGAAAAAACGACATTCGCTTGGCGGATTTGAAGCGGATTGTTGTAGACGGTTTAACTGGATTTGAGACAGGGGGGACGCGTCCGGGAACGGATTATCCAAGTACAGGTAAACGCTAAAGAACACCGCGAGTTGATTGGACGGAGATGCGATCATCCGCGCGCTCATGCGAGAAGCGCCAGAGCGGGCCCACCGGCGTCACATCACCCCGATCCGAGTCTGCTACAAAAATCGAAGAGGGGGTTTGAATTTCGGGATTTCGGATTCGATTCGAAATTTGGCGGTTACTTTTATAGAAATGTCCGTGAAATTTCACACAATGACGGTACTGTCCCTTGGCTCGAAAGACAAGGCGATGCTTCAAAATCCGTTGGTCGCTGGTCAGGGATGTCACTGTCTTTTCAGTGATATGACGAAAACACCCCTGTCATGCGACGGGGATCAGCTGATCTTGGCTGAAACGAACAAAGCTGTGAGATCGATGTTTGGCCCACTTCTGTTTCTCGATGTCATTGGCGTTCGGTTTGAAGGATTTCGGGTCTCGGGTTTCTCAAGCGGAGTTGGGTTCGACTCAGGGGCGGACTCGGAGCATGTTCTCATCTGAGACTTTGACTGGGCATGATTTACCTTAACGGACTCGTATCAGATACGTGCGGAACTGGTACGATATGTATCAGCTAGTAAAACTTTGAAAGAAGAAAAAAAATCCAATCAAATTTTATTTACCTCGGTTCTTGCCTTCCTTCTGTGATCTTCTATTGCTCTTGCCTTCCTTCTGTGTCGCTAAATTTTATTTACTTTGAACTGAAGAATGACGAAGTTCTTTGAGAAAACAAATGGACAAAAATTGGACCGAATGAATTGTGGAGCAATCTTGAGTACTAGTTGTTTGACTTTCATTGGGAGATTCATGATACAAGAGAACAAAAACAAGAACTCCAGATTGGACAAAGGTACAAGGCCGATGTGAATACTGACAAAAGAGATATCTAAAACCTACTCTTATCTAGATTCCAACATAGCAAATGTCCAGGACATACGGGCAGCCAGATCCACAAAACATTCAAATTTTTCAGCTTCTCCTGCAAACAAATTGATAAAACTGGTTGGAGTGCCACTGGCTAAAGCTTCAAAAAGCACAAGTCAAGGCCAGAGCCCAAAATGAGGTGGGAAATTGATGTTTACTCGACGCCAATTATCTTGCATCTGTATCAAGTAAAAAATAATCAAGGGTGTTAACATTCGGCCATGGCCAGACAGAAAAATCCCATGTCCAGAAAGATTCACAGACACCATTTTTCCAATCTTAGAAACATATCAAATGACAAATCATCAATAAAATCCCAGGTTTATTATAAGCTCCAACCATACCTCTCATTTAAACCAAGGCCTCTTGCACCAAATCCAAAAGATCTCACTTACAAATATCCTATGTTTATCATAAGCTCCACCCTATCTCTCATTTCAACCGAGGCCTGCTCGTTCTTTCATCAAATCCAAGAGAAGTTGTACATAAACACGGTTGAGAAGACTTTAGAATAGTAGAAAGTGTGATGCCCCAAGAATGAACCGTAGTTATAAACCCAAAGTTCATGATGGGTCTCCACATTCATGTACTGATAGAAATTTGCTAATCTGTAGCAGTGGGTGGTTGTATTTGTCATTTTCTATATACACAAGCGAAGACCCCATACAACAAGGATTAAACAGCATCCTTATGAATCATTTTGTACTACAAGCTTTTCTTGAAAGACGCATTATGCATGCATAAAGTACTGGATTCATGCATCTAAACTCCAAAAAGAAAAACAAGTGCCAGTGGGAAGATCCATAGTTCCAACCCTAATAAGCGGAGGAGGGTAACATTATCTCCATACAGATTTTTATGCCTTACAAGAACGATATCAACTTAAGAAACCTCCTTTGACCACAACTGAATAGTTATATTTAAAGAGAGAAAAGTTTTAGAAAAATTGAAGAGTGAAAAGAGAGTACACAAAAAGGACTGAAATTCATTCCTCCAAATAAATAAACAACCATCTCATATTGGGAGAGAAACAGAGGACAATTATAAAATGGAGAGTTCTTGGCTCAACTCAACTAAACAATTAGATAAATATATAGCAAGGTTGCCATGGATAAATGGAAAAATATATTAAGCAAGGTTCACAAACCGCTAAGACTATCTTTCTCCCGGCTCTCTGGAACATGCTGCTCAAGAAACAGCTGAATTGACCTCCAATACCTATCACCACCAGACAGCCATGTGTCCATATGCATGCCTGAGGGAAAATCAATGAATAGGCATCTCCTGTTGTTTTCTGATGCTTTAGCATAGAGCATCTGCATATGAGAAGGGGGAACCATCTCATCTTGCAAACCGGACAGAAATAGAATCGGTTGCTTAATCTGCAAAACCAATTCTACATTAAGCCAGACTTATGAGTCATGCTTCATTCTTCTAGAACTTAATTTCACTTTTAACCTAGCTGCCCTCAAGTTACCTTGAGTTTGCATTGGTAGTGTGTGTGTGTGTGTGTGTGTGTGTGTGTGTGTGAGTGTGGGTGGGTGTGTGCAACTAATATTTCAAAAAGAAAAAAGAAACAAATTAAAGCTCAAGATCAATCACAAATGATAGTGATGATAATGCCACAATATTGCCTTTGCACAATAAATTCATAAATTTTTCAATCAGAGAACTATAACATTGACCAGTGCAAGTATAGTGAGTGTATTATCCATCACCATGCATGTCACGCTAGTCTTGTTAGAGCATCTTTCAGAGTTTATCCAACTCAGAATTTAAAGTTTTAAATAATTCCAGAAAAGTAAGTTTAGTCAATATGAGTTTATCCTACTCAGGATTTAAAGTTTTAAATAATTCCAGAAAAGGACATAAGTTTCATCATATGTTTCAAATTCCTTTATGAAATAAAGCTCCCATAATGGTTACCCAACATGAGATACAGAGGGGCTAAAGCACAACAAAAAATGATGAATTTCTATTGTGGTTCTTATTCTTCAACTAGTCAACAGAAAAGTTGCATTAAATATTTTATAAAACTGAGATATATAATTCCATATCAAGCTTAACTGTCAGGATGACAGAATCACCAACCTATTAAGGGAACCATCATATAGATCCCTATTTATCCAGTTGTGGGAATAGTCCAAAGTTATTATCAAACTTTGAGCCCTCGTATGGACAAAAACAAATAAGAAAACTACTTTACAGTGCTTTTTTTATGAGTTCTTACACAGCATGATAATACCATTTCATGCTAGTCAATGAGCTGAACCAGATTCTTAATGCCAACTTCTAGCAGAGTTAATGGCAACTTTTTTTATGAATTAAAGACAGCAAAATAGAATAAAATTTTGAAATTTTTGGGACTCTATAGCTGCACCAATAGCACAACGCAGAAAGTGGCTAAATCCCTTTTTTTCATTTTGAAATAACCAACAAACTATTTCTAAAACGCTCCATAAGTGCAGTTCAAAAGAAAAGAAAAATTCAAAAAGTGCAAGAAACTAAAACAGTGAGAGGACCAACAGCATGATTATGGCTTTGGTATCATCGCTTTCACATGTCAAAGAATGGGCCACTGGACCCAATACTAAGCTATATGACCATCCAAAACTACAAAGAAACAAGACCTCGATACAATGAACAGGATTTATGAGAGCAATCACAAAACCATATACACAAGCAAACAGGTAAAAAACCAATTCTACCTGCCCAATAATATCAATAGTGCTCCATGGAGAACGAACAACACAATTGAGGATCCTTGGACCTTTACAGCCACTTCCACCTATAAACCATTTCAGGAATGGCAGCAGAACACCAGCCATGTCCAAGATTGAAGTAAAGGTGTTCTCCAATATAATAGCAGAAACCTAAAAATCAAGGAACACAAATGCTTACAAATCAAACACAAGATTTGACAAAAATAAGGCAAAAATAAGAAAAGAGAGAGAGAGAGAGAGAGAGAGAGAGAGAGAGAGAGAGAGAGAGAGAGAAACCCAGATGAAATTAAAATATTTCAGTAAAATTGAAGCTTGTACAGCTATCAAAGTGGATGACTAAAGTATTTTGATACAGCAACAGAAAGTGCACACTATGCATGGAATTTTTTCAAAAAAATGAGAAACAAGATTCATTAAGAGAACTCCCCGAGGGAAAAAGGTAATTCAAGAAGTAGAAGATGTCAACAGAAGATGCTGAAGAAAACCAAATAGCCCTGTAATAGACGTAAGGCATTACCCACAAGGCATTCTGGGGAAACACCCACTCTAGAAAGAGAGCCCACCATCCTATTGGCAGAACCAGGTATGTGATTCCATGATACATTAATACAGTAACAATTAACATCAATCTCATCTAAGAACTCGAGAAATCTCATTGGGTGAGCAGGGCACAATTTCCCAAGGCCCAACTGATGACAACCAAAAAGTCACCTCAACCAATAGCGAAATAGGATATCCTCTGGGAAGGGCACACCATTGGGAATAACTTGAAATTAGCCCAAAGATATTTCCAATATGAATCCATCAAATTTCTCAAACAAACACAAAAGCTTGAAGCCATAACTCATCAAAAACATATTGGCAGTGAGAAGATCGCATTGAGTGCCAATAACATTGTTGAATTTGGGTCAGTTCCTCCAAAGTGAGTAGAATAAGTTCGGATCCAACTAGTAAGTGTACGATCTCTCCAAGCCAAAAATAAATATAAGATTACTCCTCCAGAGCCACATTTCCCACTCTCAGTCAACTGGTCAAGACATGGAGTAAATGTACAGCCTTAAAATAGAAGGACTTCTCTTTCACAACAACACAAATGGAGTTCAGAAAGATGTCAACCTTGATTTTTTGTTTTCCTCCAAAAATAAAGCGATGTTAGAGTACATGCCTGACAGAGCAAGCAAGAATTTTTCCCATCAATTCCAAATAAACTTTGGTGACTTGTTTACCCACGTACCAATTGTGCAACCTACTGTAAAAACTAGACTTAAAGAGTAAAGCTACCCACATACCAAACATAAAATGTTTCTTCGATTCTTCACATCACTTATGTGCTTCCACCCTGTAAAATATTTCTATGAAGACAACTTGACACGTGCACTACAGTTATAACTAACGAGCTATAGAATGAAGCCTAGTGCAATAAAAGAGAAGTTACAACATATTTGGGAGAGGAATTAAACCACATTCCAAGAATAGTGAGCAGAGAAATGTTTTTAACAAAGTAGTACCACAAAGCAAGGGATGGAAATGAACAGCTCTGATCCACTCATGCTAAAACAACAATAACAGGAAATTGTCTTAGTTTCAGTCCAATCCAAGTCAGACTCAGCCTTCGACAGCAAATCAAAATGAGCACTCAGACTTTGGTTCAAACAAATTTCATTCAGTATAGAAAAAACTGTAGTCAAACAAATAAGGTATATAGCAGGAAGTGCCGCAGAGTTTTGGAAGGGAAATTGTTAGGAATCAACCCAACATGTAAAATGTTTTAAATCTGATGGAACCTGGAAAACTAAGCCCTTAAATTAACATATTCTAGTTGATCCAACCAAATTGGGCCCCAAAGATACATAATAATGTACCATGCCCATGTGTTAACATCCACAGAAGCCCACCCTTTGACGGCTTTCACTTTAAACCCAATAGCCTTTTTCACCTTTTATGACCACTCTCACTTTGGCAGCAAGTAGTCTTTTCTATAGGTAATACCTTCTAGGATTCGAACATGGGATGCATTGCCTGCTCTAATACCAAATATTAGATATCTAACAAAGTATGCAAAAGCTCCATAGCTGATAGAACACCAAAATCTAAGCTCTTAAGCCAGTCAATTGCTAAGTTGGTCTCAACTCAACACCCATACCCCCAAATTGCCCACATGCATATAAAACATGCGAGGATCCGAATCCATATTTAAATTTGTTAACCAAATTCACACCACTTGATCAAATAATTAAGTGTTTGCGTCCTAACTTCAAGGACACATAAAAGTCCAACTCCAGCAAATTAATGGTCCACATTAGAGTTTTCTTGCAGTGATACACATAATAGCCTCTTTGAGTACAAGAGTCTCAACTCAACACCCGTACCCCCAAATTGCCCACATGCATATAAAACATTCAAGGATCCGAATCCATATTTAAATATGTTAACCAAATTCACACCACTTGATCAAATAATTAAGTGTTTGTGTCCTAACTTCAAGGACACATAAAAGTCCAACTCCAGCAAATTAATGGTCCACATTAGAGTTTTCTTGCAGTGATACACATAATAGCCTCTTTGAGTACAAGAGTATCACTCAGTTGCAACTGTATCTGTCCTTCCTAACAAAGGTGAAATAAGGCACCTAAAATGATGCAGATGATTTAAATAAACCTATATCCTCGGCCCCTCCCCTTGCTTGTCCATGTGCTCTTCTCCTCGATGCACTCATCAAGATTTGATCCACTGGTAATGCAAGTTTTTTTCTGCTCAAAATACACAAGTAGCCAGTCCAACAACAAAATACAAGATATGCCAGATTTTTTTAGCAGATGCAAAGTAGACCATTTGCATGTGAAGTCATTGCCCTTATCAGCAACCCCTGAAACTACGAGCTCAACCTGAAATGTCAATCTAGCCTTACAAGGTAATGGTTGTCCACTTTGATAAAGAAAAGTTCTAGATAACTCAAATTCAACCAATGAACTCATACTAGATAGACAAAGTCAGTGGAAGAAAACTCAAACTTCACTTAATACAACTGTTTGCGTCATAATTGTGGATGAAAAGCCTAGAGAAAGACAACTTGATGTAGGCCTCAACTAAAAACATCAAACAGCCACGATGCTTTTCTTTCTTGCTTTTGCATGAGTAAGTCTGCTTCAGCTCCTTCACTCATTGTGTGAGCATATCAAGATAATTGAGCAGATAAATACAGCATTCCATTTTCTTTCCATTTGTAAGTTTTCAGTTCGACTACTAGGAGACACCTACACTAGAATGTTAAAGAAGATAAAATGGTTGAATAATATAAAAAGCCTTAACCTTGTATGAGCAGTTCATTCAGGTCATTATTGGTCACTCATGGAGCACATGAAGAAGAAGAAAAAAAAAATTATTAAAAAAATATGATGAGATCCTAAAGAAGCTAAAAAAAATTGTTATTTCCCAAGCTGAGGTTCAAACAACAAAAAGTGATTCCTTCAATAATGCTGCCAAGTAATAGGAAGAGAGAGAATCGGTGAAGTATCATCAATGTCAAAAGAGAACCTTCCACATTATTCATACAAATAACAAAAAAAATTAAAGGCATACCTTATCAGGATTATTGTTTGCAAGAACTGATCCAACAGCACCCCCAAGTGATCTTCCAAAGACAACTATCCTAGATGTGTCAATATCAGTTCTCTGGAAGAGATGATCCAATGCAGCCTAACAGCAGAAAAGAATAGCACTTGAATTTCATCTTCAGAGTCATGCATATTGTTAAAGGTCATGGGTATTTTGGTAATTTTACTGTAGGGTATTGTGGTCCAGCCATCTAATTAGATAGAGATGAATTAGACATGCTCACAGATGTAATTTTTACATTTTTTTATTCTGTTTGATGGCTGTAATTAAGATAACTAGAGTAAGGGCATTATGGTCATTCTGTACTAAAATTACTTAAGTTATCAATAAATAGATTAGGGATTGTGCAGATCCTCTAACCACTTTCTCTCAACATGAGACTTCCCCTTGTCTTTCTTCCCTTCCTCTCTTTTCTCTTCAAAAATTCTTTCTTTTTCTTCATTTTACACATATTTAGGAGTTTCCTAGATTAGTTTCACTTCATACTTAGCAAATTTCAAAGTTTGATAAAGTTGTATCTTATTACTTTAGCAAGTGCCTTTTCAAGGAAGTTTCTTCCTATAGTAAGGAGTCCTTTCTTTTACTATTAGGGTTTCGCATTTCACATTATTTTCTTTTTATTACAAATTTCCTATTTTGGAATAGTATCTTTGATTACGTGCTTCCTAGTTTTAAACTAGTCCTTTTATCATTAAAAAATTCTTACATCAGATTATTGGTGTCTATAAGAGATGCACTTGTTTAATTAGAAAAATAGAGTTCTTAGGGAATTTAAATTTTGTTTCCATGCAAGAATTGTGTAGTAGAAGGCTACAAATAGCCCTCTCCAGCCCCTGGACAGGACATCTTATTTTGTTTTAGAATCAAAAAAAAAAAAATTTGGGTTTTCTTTTCTTTGCTGCAAGGAACCTTCCACATGATTCTGTAAATCACTAAATACTATCAAAGGTCAAGCTGTACCCTAGTGCAAACAGATTATAAATTGTTTTGAAAAGTCCCTAGTGCAAACTTGGTACTATTATTTTCTATTCTTTGTTTAGGCCACAGCACAGAGGGAAAGAAAAAGAAACTACAAGTACAATGTAAAAAAGTCACACTTACCTGAGCATCTCTCGTGATGCCTTTCTGAGAGGGGTAGCCTTCACTTGCTCCGTACCTGAATTACAAAAATAGTTATAATCAGTTCAGTCTATGAAGTAGAAACATGAAAAGGAAAAAGAGCAAGATCTCACAAGGATGAGAAAACAAATATACCCTCGATAAGATAGCATAAACACATTACATTGCAGCCTCTGCAGCATTATGCGAACAAATTCAAGACGATGAGCAATATCTGAGTAATCAGTAAAGTTTCATCCAAACAGAACTCATATAAAACAAATTGTTAAACATACACCAAAGCTTTTCAGAAAAGCAAGAGAAAAGGATACTGCCAGCATTTTCTTGAAAAAAGAGCATTGTAGGACCTGCAACAACAGCAACACCACTGTTACGACTTTCTTACATATTCAAAATCACAATAATTGAAGTAAAAAAAAAAGACACTTGCTAATCTTTTCCAGGGCAAGGGAAACATGAATTATCACTACAGAATGCAGGAAGATTTTACTAATACTATGAAGTGGAAAAAATTCTTTCACCAAACATTTATTAAATATGCTAATAGCACTCAGCACTCACCACCAAGCTCACATTTCTTGTTCTTTCTCTGATTACTGAAATAATTAGAAAAATTCACAGTTGTGGCAGGACTAGTTCCATGGGAATATATGCCAAGCCAAGCAGTGAGAAGATGTTTGGAGCAGCAGTAAAGGTGCAAAGAGGTCAATCAACTAAATAGACCTTGCAGGAAACAAATGCAACTGACGGTAACAATTTCATGAGGTCAAGGCATTTCATATAGGCAACTTTCACTTCAGTTGAAGCAGGTCGAGAAAGTCGAAAGGCACACAATGACTATTTAAAACACTAACGATTTACACCCATGCTTTACTCTGGATCGGAATCATTGGGAAGTACTCCTTGATCATTTCTACCCTATTGGTATCATTTTCAACCATTTATGCTGCCCCTCCCATGAAGTTAATCACCATTTTCTGTTATTCAAGATATGTTTGTGAATGTTGATCATACTCTTCCCGTGCAAAGTTACAACCAACGCTTTTCGGATGTATTACACTCTATAGCTACTACAAGGTCGATTGAGAAACAGAGAGAGATGGTCATACATGGAACACTGATTTCTGAGCTTATTTGATTAAAAGATACTGTGCTTAAATGTTAAACGAACAGTGATGTTGTTATGGTCCCGAATCTCACACAGCAAATCGCAAGGAAGAAGAAGAAAAGAAAAGAAAATCAAGCCAAAGGGAAGCTTGAGACCCTAGGTTCGTTGAGTAGAACGCACACCCCTGAACTCGTTTAGGATAACTCAAAACCCTTTGTATAACCTAAATTCAGACTTCCTTTTTTCCCATTCCATTTCCCCTCTAGATAGGGTTCATGTCCACAAGGTTCAAGAGAAAATTATAGATATGCCCCTCCAAGGCATTCAACTTAAAAAGTAAACAAACTTAATGACTTAACTTAATAACTAAGTATCTTTAACAACTAAGTAACTTAATGACTAAGTATTGACTTAAGTTACTGACTAAGTAACTGACTCAGCCAAAGTAATTACAATAGATGGACCCACCCAAGTGGAGTAATTACAATAGAAATTAGAAGTTCCAAGACAGAATCTAAACTACAAGATCAAAGAAACATCATGTGTAACCCTAGCGCGACTATCTCCCGTCTGCCATAATTGGATAAACCAGACCTCGCAGAGAAAGTCCCACCAAATGGAACAAACACCTAAAGAAGACAGTCAAGAGCAGCCTTGCCCTAACAAGATTTCATCGAACAAAACCACAGGCATACAAGATACAAGCAGTTCAAATTCTCCGATAAACCCTCGAGAAACATCGAAGCCCTAGCTCCTCAACCCTCAAATACCACAGCAAACGAGTTTAAAACGTTCAACCAAAATCAGATTCACGTATCACCTCTACAGTCAGGAAAAAGCTTGATGAACCACGCGTGAAGTCGAACACCATCCGAAGAGGTCAGCCATACATCTTCGTACTTGAGACGGAGCCGCGCGGGCGTTATCGGGTAAGACTTGGTGAGTCCCGGCAAGACCGGAACGTAAACGAGCTTCTCCTGAAACGCCACCAACAGAGCAATCCCCGCCATCATCATGCCGCCCACCCCATATATCAGTACGTTGAAGAACGAAACCATTTCCTCCCTCTCTCTCCTACTGTTTTCGGAATTTTCAGGCTCAAAGAGAGAGCAAAAGAAGGCCAGAATAGAATGAGACGCGAGAGAGCTGAATTACATGCAGAATTGGGAGAAAGCTTGTCGGAAAGTGGGAGTCGGAGGTACGAACTGCAAAGCTCCGTTTTCCAATCGCGGGCGATGGAGCAGAGTACGAGACAACGGAGGGCTTTTGTCGCATACGTGGCGATGACGATGCGGTAAATTTTGATCTTTCGGTCTGGAATTGGGCCCAAATGTATAGAGATGCAAACTTTTTCGAGGCTGACAAGTCTCGAACGTAGAAATGCAAGTCCCGCGTTGGAGGTGGGTAGAACTGTCCAATAAAAGCCCATGGGCTTTGCATATATTCACATTCGGTAAAAACTACAAAACGATTTTTTATTTATTGTAAATTTAATTATGTAAAATAATTATTCCTAATTTATTAAATAATATATTTATGATTATCTTCAATTGAGTTTTTAATCTTTTTATTTTTTATTATTAAATAAATATAATAGCATTTTTTGTAAATTTTAATTAAGAGAATGGCACTTTTTTTTTGTAAATATTGTATTTTTTTTTTAAAAGCAAAGAGCTGGAAGAGCCACAAGTAGATATGGACATATTGTCTTTATGAACTTCTTTGATACTTTAGTAAATTCAATTAAAAATGACTTCTTTATTTAGTCCAAAGTTTTGATTAATAATTCATCATTAAAAATGTCTGAACTTTTTTATTTGATCTATGCCTTCATGATTTTGAATGATGAAATTTATGTTTTCTCCACCAATTTGGGTGTTTGATTTTTAAACTGAAGAATAACAGACTTGATTTTTGCAATTATTTATCCATATTGGAGAATTTTTTCCACCATCGGACATGAAAAGTGTGCTGCAATTGTAAATCGTTAAATGCAAATTTACAATCCCATTGTAATATCCAAAAAAGGAAAATTACAAAAAAGAAAAATAATGTATTAGATATGTCTAGAATAGATTTTACCTCTCTTATACCATAAAGTTATTGAAGTGGATCAAGAATAATTGAAATTGGAGGTCCAAATTAGTCCACCACTTGTATACCGATAAAGGAATGAGTATATTTTCTTGTTTATGCTTTGTTAATTTAAGCATTAAAAATGACAAACCAATAAAACCTATGCAAAAGGTTTTGATAGTATGACAAATTTGACCAAACATCGACATTATCCTGGTAATTATACCCTTTATAATTGGGCATATATTTTTCGTCATGAAGATTATGTTTTCCCCATAATAAAGAAGATAAAAAATTATTTATTGTACATCGACTAAGTAAAAAATAATACTTCAATTACAATCTTGATTTCTCATTCACATCATCGGCTTAAATAGCCGTTTTACAGAATATACATGGAAGAATTTGAGTGATTAACGGGATTACCCCAATCACCGGATTTACAGAATATTTACATGATTTCTCCTTAAGGGAATAAATCTCAGAGTGAATCTTAACACTCCCCCTCAAGTTGGTGCATATATATTACTCATTCCCAACTTGTCAAGACATTTGTTAAAAGCTCGGTAAGACACTGTTTTGGTTAGCACATCGGCAAGCTGATCCTCAGATCGAACATGAGGGACTTCAATGATTCTTGCTTCTAACTTTTCTTTAATAAAGTATCTATCAACTTCAACATGTTTAGTTCTATCATGCTGAACTAGGTTGTGGGCAATATCGCATACTGCCTTATTGTCACAATATAATTTTATAGGACTTGTTTGTTCAATATGTAGTTCTTGTATCAGATTTTTTATCCATAATAATTCACATATTGCCTTGGCCATTCCCCTGTATTCGGCTTCAGTTGACGATCTAGCCACCACCTCTTGTTTCTTACTTCTCCAAGTGACCAAATTTCCACCTACAAATGTAAAGTATCCAGATGTAGACCGTCGATCTTCTATTGACCCAGCCCAATCGGCATCGGTATAACCTTCAATTTTCAAGTCACCTCCCTTTTTAAATAAAATTCTTTTCCCTGGAGATGATTTCAAGTAAGGATACGATTGATGACATTCATATGTTCTTCACTTGGAGAGTGCATAAATTGACTAACCACACTTAGTACATAAGCTAAGTCTGGTCTGGTATGTGCAAGATACATTATCCTCCCAGCTAGTCTCTGATAACGCTCCTTGTTAGCAGAGACTTGATCTGAATGTGTTCCCTATTTCAGATTTTTTTCCATAGGAGTACTGACTGGACTACACGCTGTCATACCATTTTTTTTCATTTCAAATTCTCTAACAAGACAACTTTGCAATGATCTATTTTCTTCTGGATCATTCCCATTTACTATCATATCATCAATATATACAATAAGATTTGTGATGGCCTCCTTGTTATATTTCAGGAAGAGAGTATGATCTGAGTTGCTTTGCTTGTATCCGATAGATTTCATAAAATTTGTGAACCTTCCAAACCACGCCCTCGGAGACTGATTCAAACCATATAGGGATTTCCTCAGTTTACATACTTGTTTGCATCATTTGTTTTGCATAATACATCCAGGAGGTAATTCCATATATACTTCTTCATGGAGATCTCCGTGCAAAAATGCATTTTTTACATCAAACTAATATAAGGGTCAGTCAAGATTCACAGCTAGAGATAGTAGAATCCGAACAGTGTTGATTTTGGCCATTGGTGTGAATGTCTCCATATAATCAATCCCGTAGGTTTGAGTATATCCTTTGGCAACAAGTCTTGCTTTGAACCTTTCAATGGTGTCATCAGCTTTATATTTAATGGTAAATACCCACCTACATCCAACTGGTGTCTTTCCTATAGGTAGGTCAACCACTTCCCATGTTGAATTCTTTTGGACAGACCTTATTTCTTCATTCATGGCTTTTTTCTATTTAGGATCTTTCAAGGCTTCCTGCACACTATTAGGAATAGATATAACAGATAATTGTTTCACAAATACTTCATTTGCCTTTGACAATCTATGATAAGATACAAAATTATGCATGGGAAACCGAGATTTAGAGGTGAGAAGAGGTTCATAATTGACTTTAGGTTTTCCTCTTGTGGTTCGATGAGGTAGCACTCTTAGTTGAGTTTTGGAAATTACCTGAGGCTCAGACATGGACCCGGACTCAGAAGGCAATTGATCCATTGGCACATTATGAAGGGGGGAAGATGGTAGCTGGGACTCTGGTTGCATTACTTCCATCTAGTCTTGTCTTTCTTCATCCTGTGAACCATGCTCATTTGTATCATTTTGATGTCCACAGTTGTAATCTGAATATTGACCACTTGTAGTATCCAAGATATCCAAATGATGATTAAGGGTCTTTAATTCAATCATTTTCTTCCCCTGTATTGAAGACTCGGGAGTAGAATAATACATGTTTTCTTCACGAAATACCACATCAAGAGTGACATACAATTTGCGAGAGGGAGGATGATAACAACGATAACCTTTCTGATGTTGAGCATAACCAACAAAAACACACTTGAGAGCTCGGTGTTCCAATTTATGTCTCAATGACTTATGAAGGTGAACAAAGGCTACACACCCAAAAACTTTAGGTGGCAGATTCGGCACAGCAGGTGAACTTATGGTTTTATGAAGAACACTCAAGGGAATCTGAAATTGTAACACACTTGATGGTATTCGATTGATAAGGTAAGCTACAGTTGTGATGGATTCACCCCAGTAACTAGCCGACATATGAGCCTCAAACAAGGACACACGAACAACCTCAAGAAGGTGGCGATTCTTTCGCTCTGCAACCCCATTTTGCTGAGGGGTGTACGGACAAGTAGTTTGATGAGTAATATCATGATCATCTAGATATTATTTGAAACTTTGATTCACAAATTCTCCACCATTGTCACTTCGAAGAGTTCGTATTGTAGAATGATACTGAGTGACTATCATTCTGTGAAATTGTTTGAACAATGAACTAACTGCACTTTTTTACTTCATTAAACAAATCCAAGTCATACGGGTGTGATTATCAATAAAAGAAACAAACCACCGTTTATCACTAAGAGATGTTGTATTTGATGGACCCCACACATCAGAATGAATAATCATAAAAGGTGATGGACTCCTATTCATGCTTATTGGGAATGGAACACGAAGGTTTTTCGCCAATTCACATATATCACACTTAAAATCTGAAATAGATAACTTTGCAAAAAATGTAGGAAACAATTTCTTTAAATAACCAAAGGATGAATGACCCAACCGTTTATGCCATAACCAAATGTCAGAATCTGCAGATTTATTCTGAAATAGATAACTTTGCAAAAAATGTAGGAAACAATTTCTTTAAATAACCAAAGGATGAATGACCCAACCGTTTATGCCATAACCAAATGTCAGAATCTGCAGATTTATTCTTCGTTGAGAACGCTTGGGCTAACTGATGAAAACTCTCTGGCTGCAGATCAAGGTAATAGAGCTTCCCCCTTCTAGTACCATACCCAATTGTCTTTTGAGTTCGAATGTCCTTAAAAACACAAAGGTTAGGCCAAAAAATCACAATACAATGCAGAGTACAAGTTATTTGAGCAACTGATAATAGATTATGATTGAGGGTTGGAACAACTAATACAGAATCATGACTCAGATTTTCAGTGAGAGTGATTGAACCTTCTCCAATAACGTGAGATGGAGTACCATTTGCTATAGATAAAATATGTTGTGCAGATGGTTTCATACTTTTAACATGATGATTGTCAAAGGTCATATGATCAGTAGCACCAGAATCAATTATCCATTCACTATTTCTACTAGAAGCGGAAGTATTAAGAACCTTACCAGATGTAGCGATTAAGACTAATGCATCCTCAGTTGTGTGAAAGGTGGAAGGTTCTGCTACTACAACGAAAGCATGATTATTTGATTTGGAGTTCCGTTTGCGAGGCGCTTTGGTAGGATCCCACCATTCTGGATACCCGATAAGTTCATAACATCGTGACTTTATATGCCCAGTCTCACCACAGTGAGTACAAATGCACTCTGATTTGGTTGTTCCAACCTCATAGCTACAATTTTGAAATCCTGATGTTCGGTTTTGATCACTAATTGGTTGAGCTGTTTTAGGCTTAGCTCGACGTGCTACCATTGCAGATGTCTCAACGCGATCAACTTCATTATGTAAAGTGGTTCTACGAACAGAGTCACGAAGTACATAAGTATAGGCTTCTTCAAGATCCAATATCAGGTCTTTTCTGAGAATTTTCGCCACGAACTTGTTCAAATTCTGCATCCAATCCGTTTAAGAAAATATGAATACGCAATCTTTCAACGGATTTTCTATACGTGATAACATCATCAGGATCTTTCATTATAATCCTGTCACGATGATCAAGTTCTTGAAAAATTTCCACAAGATCACCATAATACGTTGATAAAGGGCGACCAGTCTGTTTGGTGGAGAAAACTCTCTGATTCAATGAAAATAATTGGGATTCATCTGACCCATCATAGAAAGTTTTTTCCAGAGCATTCCATATTTCGCATGCGGTACGCAGCCGAATATAGCGCTTCATAATATCTGGTGACATAAAGGTTAACAACCACCCTTTGACTTTTTTATTTTTAGCATACCATTTCGCATAGGAGGCATCCATTTCTTGTGGAAATGGTGTTTTCCCATAATATATTCGAGCTTTTCTCGTCCCGCAATTTGCATCTCCATGATCTGGGACCATACATCATAGTTGACTTCGGTAAGAGTGACGTTGGTTGTAAAACCAGAATTTTCGGATTGCACATGAATAATTGGTGTCGATTCCTTCGACATGATGAAATAGAAGATCAGTAGATTGGTGATCACCCAAAAATACTGGTTCGGTCCGTTTTCTGTTCCCTGGGTTGACCCGGTTTGGGTCTCCGATTGTGGTCCGGTCCTCTTTTTGAATATATATTTTTTCTTTATTTCCCGGTCCGGTCCAGTCCGATAAGTGGTTCGGGTCTCTGTTTCCGGTCGGGTTCAAGAAGATCTCGTGACCCGCCAGAAAAATAAAAAAAATTTGGACCTAAGTTAACGGAAGCGAATTTTTTTGTACCTGTCTTCTTCGTCGACGGTGCGGCTTCTTCGTTGCCGACAACATTCGGGCTGGCGGTATGCTAGAAGGCCGAGCGGTGGCTCTTCGTCTTCTGCGTCGTCCCGACGGTCCACCGGAGTGAGGGTGACGACAGAGATAATGCGGCTCTTCATCTTTTGCGTCGGTGACACTGGTGCCGATCGCTGGAAGGTGGTTCATTGTCGGCGACGTTCGGGCTGGCGGTACGTCGACAAATTTCGGGAGTTCAGGTGATAGCGGTTTTGTTGTAAAGCGACGGCCGAAGAGAACCTCAACAGAGTTGTAGACCTGCTCTGTTTTTTTCGACGACAGAGTTGCAACTCTGTTCTTCGGCTACGGGAGAGACGACGAGACAGAGCTTTTGCTCTGTTCTTCGGCGACGAGAAGGAGAAGGATTCTCCTGCTTTGATACCAAGTAAAAAATAATACTTCAATTACATTCTTGATTTCTCATTCACATCATCGGCTTAAATAGCCGTTTTACAGAATATATATAGAAGAATTTGAGTGATTAACGAGATTATCCCAATCACCGGATTTACAGAATATTTACATGATTTCTCCTTAAGGGAAGAATTCTCAGAGTGAATCTTAATAGACTATATGCTATTGGGTTGTCAAAATGTTTTTATATTTGACAGTGTATGATGTGCAGTAACAGATTGAGTATGAGCCGAAATTGCTTCATAGTCATACCGATATTTTTTATTAGTGACTAGAAAAATGAATTCTTTAGCCACTTGGACATAAATTTACATGGATTAGCTATTATGAGCATATCTTATTGATTGATAATCATAACTTCTTACGTAATTAGAAGAATAGTAAAATCGAGTTCTCAAATAATACTTCAGTCATTGAAGTAGAAGATGAAGCTTCGAAAACTTAATTAAACTGTGCTAGAAGACATTTGGATTGGTGGCTGAACCCAAGCAATAATCTAGAGAAGCATTCGTTTTGAGGGACAGAGAAAGAAAAAGAAAATGGACGAAAGAATTTTGTTTTGCATGATGGAATGACTCGCTGTGTGGAGTTCATTTGACTTTGCAACAACAAAAGGCAATTAAAAACTGGAAATGCAACCGCTGTCTTTTCATGCTCTGATCTCGAAAGGAAACCCACGATTCTTTTGCTCTGAACTCTGATCCTCTTCTCTCAGGTCCCCAACCACTGTATCTTCCCCCCTGCAACAGCACCAAGATCTCTATTATTTTCTCGGTCATTTTAAATTGGTCTAAGCTTTCATAGTCTCTGTAAATGAGGATGAGTGGATCGAGAGGGAAGTTAGAGCAGCATTAAAGCCTTTTGTTTTCATTTTCCGACGGAGACAATTCTCTCTCTTTACTTGCTTCTGTTTCTCCCTCTTCCGTCTCCTCTCTTTTACGCATTTAAGGTGTCTGCACTTCCCGAGCTTCCAACATCCAACCACATGTTGCAGCCGCCGCTGCTGCTGCTCAGAAGCCCAGCTGGAGGCATGTGAGTCTACTCTGTATTACAGACATGTCAAGGGTGTGGGAACCATTTGTCGCCAACCCATTAGAAATCGTCTCAGGTTGTATACAGGATGATTGGGGATTTACAGGTTGTGTGCTAGGAGAGTCTTCAAAGCAACAGATTGTGTTGAGCTTAAAGAGTAGTAAGTAACTCAGCAAGCACAAAGTTGACAATTGTGCATGTAAAATTAGACACTTCAAAGAAGACCATAATCTTTACTAACTACCCTCAGTGGAAATGAACTGAAAAGTAGATAAAGAAAGAAACAATGAAAAGAAGAGAAAATCATGGCGATGAATTGCATGTGCCACTGCCATGGTTATTTCATATCCCTCTTTTTCTTTACGTACTATTCAGTTTACTATACCCGCTGCTGTAGCATTATAGACTGTATTATTACTCTTGCTCCCTTCCTCTGTTCCCCAAGTAAAAGTGAATGTTTCCATTGATCTGATTTGCCGCCGCACCAAGTCCAAACAAAATATTATGACATACTAATCATCAGCACACGGAATAGATTAAAACAGCCTTCTATCTAGCATGACACTAGATTCATGTCAATCCTTTTTTTTTTTTTTTTTGTCTCAAGCCACCACCTAGAATTGATAAACAAAGAGTACACAGCTCAAAGCATCTCTACATTTATGGTGATATGATTCATCGTTGGTTCTCTCTGCGCCTAATATATCGGGTTCGATCGTTGTATCTAGGCCGGTCTCTATTACTTGGTGGAACAGGCTCAACCCTCCTCTGTCTCTCTGGAGATCTTTGCACAATCTCACCATTGACAAACAGTTCAGCTGCACAGGCAAGAAACAGTTTATAAGCCTGACACAAGGATTCTTTTTTTTTTTTTTTTTCTAAATGGTAGCTGATAACGAGATTAACAAAAAAGGTACTCCACCAATCTTGCAAAATGGTTAAGAAAAATAAACGAAGTAAATACATGAAAAAATAATAAATACTCTTGTTGGTGTATAATCAGTCCATAGCCTTAATCACCAGGTAAAACAACAATTTTCAACGCAAGCACAGCTTGGAGCATAAGCAAGTACAGAAAACAAGCTCATATATAATTACATGACATGAGTGCAGTGGCTTCAAAAAAAAAAAAAATACATGGGTATATTGAGCAAATTGCTCCAGTTATCATGCCACACAAATGTCATCTGATTTGACCCTTTTTTTTTTTAATATGATCTCAACATTTCTAATCATAAAGACAAATCAAATTTGTTTTTTTATGTCTATATGCCATCATTTGTAGTAAGCACAACATAGGCACATCATGATCTTAAAGCTACAAAGTCTTAAGTCTTGTCACCAACAAATAGATTTGGCATTTTTTGTCAGAAAAAGGTAAGTGATATCACAGGAGGGAACTTTCTGCAAAGTTTCACTACTATTAATGGGTGGCTCCAGGAGTTCTTATGGGTATAAGCATCTCAGGTAATTCACTCTAATGGTTCCTCATTATCCACATACAAACTCATTTTGTCCACCAATAAATAGATTTGGCAAAATAAACATAATGCTAATTTTAGCAACAGAACAAGATAAATTGATTAACATCTCCCTCGTCTATGTTCTAAAAATTGAACTAAATCAGTCTCTTAGTTGTACTCATTATAAATTTTGTTTTTTGGTTATGTGAGGAAAATTCAACATGGATACTCAATCTGAAGCAGGATTTCTCTGCATTGAGATAGAATGCCATGCCATGCATAACCTTCTGCTTCTTTTTTCCATGACAGTCTTTTAAGCCAATCCTACATAACCCTCTATAAAGCCCATTAGGCTATAGCTGTTTGGATGGCTTTGGGTCAATTATCTAACGCACATTAGGCTAATGGAATTGTTTGATGCACTCAAATATTGTTTTATTAAAATATTAAACACCTCCATCGTATATCAACTCACAAGAGAATAACAGACAGCTCACAAATCATTAAAACCATAATCAACCGTGGGTAACAGAAACAAACAACCAAATCAGGAAAGAAGAAACTGAGAACTGAAGTTTCAGAAACCAACTTAATCACAAAGATACTAACACGTAACAACTAAAACTACATAAATATACACAAAAAACCAAGAAAACTAGCCTACTCACAAAATGTACACTTACATAAGCAGAGAAGACAATTTTTTTGCAAGGTAGAGAAACCATCAAAACGGTACAGTGTCCTATTTAACAAAGCTTCAAACTCAGTATCTAACCGAATACTACACCTAGATGCAATCATGATTCTCCTAGCAGAATGTTATCCAAAGGAGCAAAAGCTGTCTCTTGGCCACCCAACCCCCCCTCTCCCCGACAAACCATCCCCACTCCACTTCTCTAACAGACCTTTCAAAGAAATGATAAAAATCTACAGAAATAAAGCAACTTTTATAATATTGATTATGTCCACAAACCAAAGATACCACATACAATCTGTGAGTCTTGATACCAGGAACTCAAATTAGAAAACCCCCAACATGGCCATCAAGAAGTGATATCATTTCAAAATAAAAAACCATTAATTCTCAAAAATAAAAAATATTAACTTTTTAATTTCAATGAATATAAAAATATATTTTCTCTATTTTTCAGTAATAGGAGCAAAATTTAGGTCAACATACATCTTTAACTCATGGGCCTCAATATAGTCGGCCAATGCTCAAATAATTATGATGGATGTGACACCAAACTTTCATTATGTCTCACGTTCAGAGATTGTGTCTTTAGGACCTCCAAATCTCTACTAGAAAAGATCCAATCTCTTAAGAGCTCCTCTCACCTTGATCCCAGTTTTAATTGGGTTCGTATATTGCTAATCTTAGTTGAGTAATCCTCTCTCCACATTCGCTCATCTCTTCACCACAAGGTGATTCTTCACTAGCATGTTTTTGGGCTGGATTACAAAGACATGACAAAGGGTGATCCAGGGGCCATTGCATGACTTAACCACCATCAATTTCTCAACTCCAAGGAAGTGTATGATGATTTGAGATTGCTATACAGTTTGGCAATGTTCAGTCGAATATGTAAAAGTAAACCATATGTAACTTCCCATAGCCAAGATGTGGAGATATCAAGATAAAGTGAAAACTGAATATGGGAAACTCTTAGACAATTGACTATCCATCATCCCATGAAGCATGAGGACCAAACATTAGTAAGACAAAATATAGATAAAAAGAGTATCACAAGGAATTTTTTAATTTCACATAAATGGAATAAGTAACCTAAAAAAATGTGATATCAGGGAAAAATAATTTCAATCTTAACTCAAACGAAAACAGAAATTAACAAAGGAACTAAAAAGAATTAACAGTTAAGGTGTCAAGACTGAAGAGATCTTTTATGCAGAAACTCAATCTAAACCTGATGGCATCTGAAGTAGTACACTGCCAATTGCACTAACCCAATCTGCCAAGGTGGACAAACTAGATTGAACAAGAACTCCTTACTAGTATCTAGAACCATTATTTTCCAATTATATTCCTGTAAAACTTTTAGTCTGAAGCTGAACCGTTAAGCACGATTCTTCTGATCTTAAAAACCATGAAATTATGTGAAATGCTACACATGCCACAAGAAATTATTTTTGTCACTAAGATGATTACCTCCATAGTCCTTGTTCTCAGGATCAACATATGAATCAGGCAGTACAAACAGAACTCCAGGCAGACCTGTGGAAGAACAAAAGTCCAATTTAATGGAACAAAGAACAAGACAGAACTTTGCAATGCAGAGATAAATTCCAGTTCCAAACTGAACGACATCAACTAACCCTCAAGCTTGTTCGAGGTCTCCTCATCAATCTCACAGCCAAAGCCAAAGTAACGCTCACAAGAAACATTATAAATCTTCTTCTTTGCTTCCTCTTCACTGTTCGATCACAACAAAAACGGCAAATATATGAAAACTGGAAAAAGGAAATCATGATTCTAATACTGGACAAGAAAATAATTTACACGTATGAAGTTCCAAGCATAGGAATATTTTAAGCTAACCCATTAATAGGAACAGATGCATCCACTCAAATGCAGAAAGTAAGAAAGATTTATCAGACGAAGTGAAAAAGTACTGAATCAATACAAGGAATTAAATTAAGACAAGTGATGGAAAACGTAAACTTGAAAAAGGAGAAACATACTCACCTTCCTAAGACCTTGGCTAAGGTCTGGATGTAGCAATCGATCATCTGCTGCTTGGCGGCCCCATCGCCTCCGGGTTTGTCCATCACAATGAGCCAGTGATTATAGTCACATCCGGGGAAGAGTGGAGCCATCTCCGTCGGCGGCCGGTCGCTGCTGAAGTTGGAACCCGAGTTCAACGGTGAGTATGCTGAATCGTTTCCGGAGCGGTTTACCCTGCATCGGACAGTGTTGAACCGACTGGCTAGTCGCGAGGCATGGAAGAGTGAAGGCACCATCCGTGCCCTAGCATAACCCAGCGACAGCGCTCCAACTCCGGGAGGCGTCACGCTGGTGAAGAGATGCCTTGAATGGAGGAGAGAAGAAGACCGAGCGGACAAGATCCCTCGAGCAAGGGCTGCTATGGCCATGGGGAACAGACACAGGAGGGTTTCGGAGGGGACGAGAGAGCGAAGGATGGAAGCGAGGGTTTTAGAGACGGCGAGAAAATTTGGCCGCGGGGCAAAGGGAGAGGAGAAAGGGAAATGAGATAACGCGCGTCGCGCGGGGGGGGGGGGGGGGGGAGGTGTCCGGAATCAATTTGAATTGAAGTCCGGAATCAGGGTTTAGGGTCTTATGTGGATGGTAAAAATCATTTACAATAAAGTATCTTAGCCCATTTTCGAAAATTTAACATATGATTTAGCTCATGCCTTTTGCAAATAAATTGGATCATCAATCCCATGAGGATGTAGTGCACGTCTATTCCTATGGCTGAGATAATATTTTTCCATCATGTACATAAAACATGTGAGTGCTATCATACATACAATCATTTTTTTGTCTTTCTTAATATCCATGGAAACCTGCAATCACCACAAGCACAATGACAACTATAAAAATAATTTATATTTTTTCCTAAATGTCATAAACACAAAAGCATACCCTTATTTTCAATTATAACCTAATTTCAATCACACCTATATACAACTACATCCAATCACAATATTTATTCATATAATAAGAACACAACAATCATGAAAAGCCAAATCTTATCCATAATGATATTCATAATCTATTAATGATAAATCTCATAATGTCATAATTAAAAAACATAATTACAATTCAAACAATCGTCCCAAAGTAGATAGTGTACTTAAAACTCATTACTACATTTCACTAGAACAATATTTAAGCCACTGAAGTCGCTCTTCCACTGTCATATTTGTAAACATGTTCCTCTTAATTTTCGTATCCAACCATTCAGGAGCGCAAAACTTCCACTGTATCGGAATCTTCGGGATTTCTGATAGGGCTTCAATCCATTTCTTTTTGTTGACTTTATCATCATCCGATTTTATAGCATCACACAATACCGAGACAATTTCTTTCATTGTATCAAGGAACATGAAACTGTCATCAGTGGAGATTTCCGGTCTCTTTCTACAACGATTTGAAGTTGACGGGTTAGCACTTCGAGACTGATCAGGTGCCGACTCATTTTCTGTAAAGAATGGTGATGGAGTATCTCTACTTAAATCAACATCCTCTAGCATGTCCAAGCATGAATTTTCTTCTTCATGCTGGATATCATTGGACATGTTTGCGTTAGTTTAACTTACTGTCCTCATGGTTATTGAGTTTCCCACTACCAAAGCCAATTTCTCATAAAGGGGGCAACCTTGTTGTCTATACTTTTTAGCATCTTTGTGTTTCTACAAGAATAAAACATCATTAGACGACTTGGAATAGAGTTCTAATAGTGCGGAAAACATTGGCATTCATTTTACAGTACATCATAATTTACTGACCTTGATATAGTATTGCCATACAGAATGACATACAGTAACTTGGTGTGTGGTTGCATCTCAGCCGAACCCACTAGTGTTGAGAGAGTTTTTTACTGCTTGGTAAGTTTTCTTTTATGATCTTATTCGATTCTTGAGCTGATCAACAATTTTTTTATTAGTTGCGTCTTCATTTAACCTATTGACACAGTCCAAATACATCTCATGCTTCCAAACCCCATTGGGCATCTTGTTCCCCATATTGACTTGCTCAACCAAGAGATCGAGCATTTTGTTGTCATCAGCAAAGGTCCAAATGTCATATGATCGAGCAGTTTGTTGTCTTTTTCTGGCCATTTATAATCTAAATCTGAGATGGTCCTCATGGAAAAAAATTTAGATGTGTAGTCTTGAAAGCATGAAATCCGATAATTAATATATTATTCATAATTTATAATAATAAATTATTTCTAAAATCAGGTCGAACTTTTTAATTCGTGGATTATGAAATATATTTTTCACTCAAATGTTAATTTAATCTATTTATTTTTGGATTAAATAGATTTTACAAATCCGGTCCATTTATAGCCCTTGACAACGCATTCTCGCTACTCCTTTTTGAGAACTGTCCCAAAACCCTCGCTTCCTTCGCTCTCTCCTCCTCTAAAACCCTTTCCTTCCCAAAACCCTCCTGTGTTTGTTCCCCATGGCCATGACTGCTCTAGTACGAGAGATCATGTCCGCTCAGTCTTCTTCCCTCCGTTCATGGCATCTCTTCACTACTGTTACGCCTCCTGGAGTTGGAGCGCTGTCGTTGGGTTATGCTAAACGTTTATTACACGCAATGGAGCCGTAGACAATCAAGTGAAATCCTAATAAACCCTAAAAGAAAATTAAATTAAGATTAAGAAACAAAAATGATATCTATATCACATAAGAGGTTATATTTGATTTTCCTAGTAATAAACGTGTGGATAAATGGTGAGCTTTCTCTATTGTCTATGAACAAATGAAAATGAAGGCAAACAACAATGAGAATTAGTCAATGCTTCTCTCTTAATGATGCTCCCATAGTTACCATTATAGTTGTCAAGGAACTCTAACACTTTCATTATATTTCATTTAGAAGATTATTTGTTTTTACATATGTTTACATAATAAGGATAACAACGGGTCGGGTTTCATGGGGAACAAACTCCACCTCCACCGATTTAATCGAGGGGATGGGATTGTTATTTGACCTCACATAAATGAATGGGATGATGTCCAAAACCTCGATGAATTTAGTTTATAACTTTCTTGTAATTTTATTAGTAAACTACTCTATGGAACAAGATTGAAAATTAATTGCATCATAAGACTAAATGGAGTCAAGATATAGGGTAAAAATATTCAAACCCCGTTGTAACGTGGGACGAAAACGGGGTTGTAAGGTGGAGTTGAATGTCGATAAAAAAGTTGAAAAACCAACCCAGTTGTGGGATTAAGAGGGAGCAAGTTTACAAACTAGGGTTAAGGGGGATGGTTGGGTTTCTTAAAACTTGTCCAACATACACCTTAACTACAAATATTACATGAAATTTCAAGGTAAATATTTAATTATATAACTTTTTCATTGATTTTAACAAGAAGACCAGCTGGGGTGTCAAGTTTATTACATCGATAACTCGAGTTTGAGCCTCACTATGTATAGACGTAACCAAGTATAGACATGATACCATAAATACACCAAAGATAAAGACTAATATCGAATACAAAAATCTAGTAATTGTAGGTGAATAGAGATTTTATGGTATTCAATCAGTTGAATTTCGATAAATCTTAATTGAAATAATTCGAACCTACGTTGAAGTTGTAAGGTAAAAAAAAACATAATTTTCGTCGAGTTCATCGACATCATTTTTGAACATTAAACACCTTTACTCGTTAATATTTATTCATTGAACTTATCTTATAATACAATAATTTCCGATTTTCATTTTTATGAACATTCATTCATAATTGTTTGTTCTATTGGGATCCATTCTAATCAGAGTAGTTAAAATGGAGTTTTCAAGTTTTTATGCAAAAATAGAAAATCACAAAAAAATCGAAAACTCAATTTTTTTAAGAAGAATACAGTAATCATACAACAGATTTTCTAAAATTTTCTATTAATTTCCGAAATAAAGAGTCTTCAAAGTTCAGACATCAAGCCCTAATTGACATGAAAATTACCAGAAATTTTAAATTATAAATATATTTGGGGAAGCAGTGATCTCCAAACCAGCAGAAAAACATATCTCCATCGCTTCACCTAAAATTCTCCAACCCCTTTAAACTTAGTTTGAAAGAGCAGCAACCAATCGAGAAAAAACACAGCAGAAAAATTAAGGTAATCTGGTTCCCGGTCGTGATTCGATTTCCCAAATTCTTGGAGCCGTTCGAGTCGTTTTCCCTGGTGTCGTCGTCCCAAACACCTGTTCCCCGAAGAAGATACCGTCTCAGGCTTCCTCGTACACGGCCGGGCATAAATAGACAAACAACCCTAGCAAATCCCCAAATCCCCAAATCCCTATCCGAGGAATCAATCAATTTCATGCCCTTCCCATTCCTGTAATTCTAATGCCGTCTTCTTCGACGACAAAATAAACTGGTTTTTGCTTTCGAACGGAGAGGCGAGCTTGGAACAACTCATCTTCTCCTGAATTGGAATTGGAGAGGAGAGGCCGAGAGACGCAGGTGATTCATGATAATAAAATAGTGGAAGAATATTCTGGGTTGGTGTGACAAATCAGCTGTTTGATGGCTTCAATCTCAACTGCTTACAAATTTTAATGGGTTGGATGGGTTAATGAAATTAATTGGATTATAGGATTATAACTTTATATTTTATTTTTGGGGGGTATTTATGTGCTTAAGACGTATAGATTAAGGTAAAAATCAAATTTAATTTGATCTCCAAATACCAAATTTGGCTGCGAAACTCGGATTAGTATTTCAGGTGTAATCAAGTAGCCTAATTCGACATTTACCTCCCTAAAACCAATTGGGGCGATCGATTTTGATCTAACTGGGTTAGATCAGGTTCAACCCTAAGTTGGATTAATATATTTTTTTATTTCATTAACTTTTGACATTTGTTCTCCACTTCAAATCCTCTCTCCAATAGAATCGATTGGTCGAATCATCCGGTTTTTATCTGAATAAGAACAACAAAAGGTTCCATTCCGATTTAACCTGATTGAACAAGCCAGTTTGGTCCGTTTTGACAACATTGCTAAAGCCAAATCGATCAATCAGAGTCGATGATAAAGTGACATGAAGAAAGTTATTATAAGGTTAAGAAGCACAATTGATGTTATAATCTAGAAGGGTGATAAATTATAAATTATAATTTTTTATATTGCATTAGCTTTGAAGTTTTTGATATATGACAAAAATTAATTAAAGCTATTATGGTGACAAAATAAATTGTTAATTTTACTTATTAACGCTAAACTCCGACAATATCTTTGGGTTGAAGCAGTCGATAATTCTTATGTACGAATATTTAAAATGATTTGATAATTAATTTCATAATTATCATTTTACTTAAAAAACAAAGATCAAAATAATTTCTTGGTGGTTGGTGAAGGGTTTTAGGTTTAGAATTTAAATATTTAATTTATTTAAAAATTATTTAAAAATTTAAATTTAAATTATTATTTTTGGATGAGTCAACATTACTTAACCTAAAATGCAGGTAAAATGGGAGAAGAATTATTTAATGTGATGTTGATCTAAGATTAATTAAACCGAGTTAAGCAAAGTGGGAGTGCTTTTATGAAAAGCATTGATTAATTAAATTTATCCGTTCATAAATAAAAAAAATATTTTAAAAAAATTGGTGGTTGTTCTTTGTTTTATTTTAATCCAAGTCCCAAGGTTTCGTCTAATTTAATTAAGTTTAATAATTAATAAGTGCTTAAACATGTGAATATTATAAATTAATGACATTTGCATCATGAATCATTAAGGCGTACTTAGCGGGAAGCTGAAGTTATTCGCGTACGAAAAGACGGGAATACCCCTGTAGTTGTGTTGGGGAACAACGACTTTATTGGTATTATTTTGTTGGAACAAGTGAGGGGCACCGTCGTCTTTTAAGGGGGTCTTTTCGTTTCACCTGACGAGTCAAGCAGCGATTGACGTGGGTCTCTGTGTCCTATTCGTTAGACTTTAGGGCCTTAGGCGGCTGAAAGCGAGCCTCCACAGCTCAACCGTCCATTTTTTTATACCTAAAATACCCCTATTTAAATAAAAAAAATATTTTTTTCCTTATTAGTCTAGCTGGATTTCGGATTTACCAAGTAGCCTTAGCCGCCAGGAATTACGAGGGCGATTTTGAGATTTTCGGGACTTGCGGGGGGAATACGAGGAAGGGCATTTAAAGTCTTAGGATTCCTAAAAAGGAATCGTGGCAGAAATGGAAATAAAGAGTAGAAATAAGGTTAGTGTTTTAGCCGTAGCTGTCGTTTCTTGCTTCGATTAAAAAAAGCAGGCAGGAAGAGGGCGGCTGGAGATGGTGGCGGTGTTAAAAGCAGGCAGAGCCGAGGAGAACCGCTCAGGAAATTATAAATAAATAAACTAGAAAAAATTGAGGGAAAAAGACAGGAAGAGAGGTGAGAAGGGAAAAAAATAATCTTCTGCTTGGATATATTCTGCCGTTGATGAAGTTGTGGTCATTGTTTGGGTAGAGAAAAAGAGTGGGGAAGCGAAGGGTTCCGAGCGGGGGAACATAAAAGGATGTTGAGATCAACTCCGGCACTGCTGAATATCTTTACCAATCCCAAAGGTCTTTAGCTTGTTTCTTTCTCTCTCTGTCTTCTTTGTTCTGCTGTTGTATTTTTTTCTTTTGACTTCTGTTTGTTTTTCTGGTTTTTGGTTGGTCTGTCTTTTTTACTTCCCTTTGAGTGGTATCATCGTTGTCTATCATCTCTCTGGTTGGAGATGGAAGTGTGTTTCCGTGGAAAGGTGTTCAGTCTTACTTCTTTTCTTTTCCTTTCTTACCTCTCTTTTGTTTTTTTTAATATATATATATATTTTTTTGTGGGTTTGCTGTTCAGCACTTCTGCTTTGGTTGATTTTGGAGCTATTCCCATGTGTGTTTGTTTTGTTTTCTGGTTCACGGATTAATTCCGCTGTCGTGAGTGAAGTTTTTTTTGTTTTGCTTTTGTTATTATTTTCATTTTGGTCGGCGTTTGGTCTCTTGCTGGCGGAGTTTGCGCCTCCGTAAGGAGCACACTGTTCGCTATCGTTTGTTACTTTTTTGTTTGTCGAAACTGTGCTCTTATGGGGGTAGGGAACTGGTTATCCGTTGTTCGAATTTATTTGTGGTTTATCTTGAATGGTAATGAAAATCTTGTTCTACGGTTTACTCGCTAGATTGTAAAATGGGTCGGTAAATGGGGTCTCTCTTGAAATTTCGAAGCATGGTACCATGTTGATCATAAAACTTTATCCATCACCGCAATCACACAGATCTCTCTGAGAGTTAGCTTCACTGACTTGAACACCATGTAATTTTGATCTTCTGTTAATCTGAAAATAGTTTACTGGAAATAACGTTGGAGTTTAGCATGAGTTGAAGATACGTTCCTTACTCCTAAGTGGAAATTTGCCATGTTTGCTATGAATTTCTTAAATGTGGAATGCAGATATTATTCAAGCGTTACTTCAGTGGGAGTGACCTGACTTTAGTTTTGCTATGTACTCGAATTACTTACCGTGGAAAGCTTATTGTCAAATTTAAACAGTATTGATAATTATCTTTGATTATTAAATCTTGTTCAGGAGCCAAGTTATCCGCATGTTTTTTTAGTTGAAGAAAGAGTTATATGTTTTTGCCTTCAAATGTTGTGTTATTCCTGGAAGTTCATTTCTTCAAGATAATGAGTGTTCTATGTAAAAAATTGATCAAGAAAACACCATGGGGTATGGAATATCAAATTCAAACAGGTCATGTTTCGTTATAGTTGCCCTTGATTTTGAAAATTTTCAGGATTTGAGTTTTAGTGGCCAGATGCTGTCTTTCTCCCATTGGTTAAATTTGCCTGAACATTCTTAGAAGAATAGGTAGGTTGACAAACTTTGGTTAGAGGAAAGTGAAGCTTTTTTTTATGTGTGTACTCCCTGTTATTATTATAGTTTTGTGGTGAGATGTCAAATAAAAGGATCAATATTCTGGACTGAGTTTTTTTCTTATTGGCGTGGACAAGGTACCACATAAGTTTAGTTTGTTCGTTTTTCTGAAAAAACTGAGGGAACAGTAACTGGTATGCAATAGGTCCTTGCTATTTTCTTCAGCATTTTCAATGCTAGCAAATGATGCTAGTTCTGTGTTTTCTTCACTTTCCCTCATAATCAATGCTTCCGGGGCATGAACCTTTTAAAGATAACTGATGTTTTCTAATCCGATAATCTTATTTTGAGGACTTCCTGTTTGTATGACTGGTGTCTCTGAGAAATATAGACTGGCTATTGTGCCAAAACTTGCATCTCTTGCTTAAATCAGCAAGCTTCATCTAATAATCATGATGGTACCAATTATATCATATTCTTTCATAGTTAAACCTTTTTTTTTTGCTAATTTTTCGTGTTAACCTATTGAGTGTACAAATTGATGCTCATGTAGGCTTGATCTTTCGTCTGAGTTCTGGTTGAGGAGTCTTGATTGGTTCAATGAAATTCGAAAACAACATTCAGCATTAGAAAGCCCTTTGCACACATTTGAAGATTTACTTTTGGCTGTAAAGAATGCAAAGCATAAGCAACAAAGAGTCTAATCAAAGCTCGGTACATTCTACATCTCAAGGCATTGGTAATTGCCCATCATGGTGGAATTCAACCCGGTGTCAGATTCCACATTCTTCTCCTTCGAAGAATTTGAACTTGAATTTGGACTCTCCAACTCAAAAACTTGATCATGTCAAACAAGTCAGTCATCAACTGCAGGATCAGGAGTCATCCTCCACCCAATCGACGGGCCAATCTTATCATGGAGTGGGGGGTGTGGAGGGAGGAAATTCACAAGGGCAGTGTGTTTCCACCCAATCTGGTATAAGTCACACACTTTATCCCTCTCCATTATGTTAAATTCTTCTCATGTTGTCTTTTCACTTGCTCTTTTTTCCTTTTTTAATTAAGATGAAGATAATATATTATATTTGTTTTCATTAATCTCACAACTGTTGTTCTATCACTACACTGCTGTCAACATTTCTTTAAATGTATCATATCCTGTTTGGCTTCTTTTTGTCTTCTTTTTTGCTGTTTCTAGAAATTTTTGTGCTGGGTGTCTTTCTATGTGTATGTTGATGTGGTTTGGGGTTGCAAATTCCTTCTGCTTGTTTCTCCAGTTTTCTGAGTAAAAATACTTATCCTTTGCAAGGATGCCATGTATGGTTCACTAACTTATCTTACCTCAAAGATTTTATTCTTCTCTCCCTTTGTGAATGTTTCAATTTCATGATGTGACAAATTTGGTATTCTTTCTTCTTCATTACTGTTATGTGCATTTGGTGTCTCCCTGAGAACAATTAAATTAATGATCTATATGCAGAGAAGTTAGGGATTTGCTCCCAGTTTCTTTGTAATTCTTTTTGTTAAAATATACATCCTTTTTTTTTAAAAAAATAAATTATATGCAGTGAAGGATATGGGTCACATGTCTTGGACACAAGACATTCTAGACCTTGATAAATGAGTTTGTTGTGCAATCAAAACCAGTATTGTAAAACCCTACTAATTATTGACATGGGGGACTGAAGCAGTCTGGTTCAACTGATGGGAGCACCAACATATTTTTAATTAGGTTTGAATAAAAACCTGAAACAAAATGACTAAGTCAAAGTGCTAACTATTATCTTTTTCTATTTTTGGAACCCTCTCATTATGTGTGCTTCATAATTTGGTCCTGTGTTAACCCATTGTCCAATTGGGTTTCCTGTGTATTCAATATGAGGCCTTATCTAATGATTTATCAATTGCAGAACCTGAAAACATAAAAGGAAAAATATCTTCTGAATTGATTTTAAAAATTGAGGTGCCAACTGAATAATGGGGTTTTACATACCTCTCTCTCTCTCTCTCTATATATATATATATATATATATATTCACCCATTTTCTTCTTCTTTTGGAGGTGTTCTGTCTCAACAAATAAGGTCATCCAATTATTGATGTAGATAGAACACCAACTTTGGCTTCTTTTTTTACTTTGTTCAGGATGCAGTGAAAGTAGTGTGCCGCGAGTTGAGGCTCCTGGAAAACAAATTTTAGCCCATGGAACTCCAGATTTTCTCTTTCCTGCTTCACAGGTTGATTACAGCCAGCAAGTTGTAAGTTTACTTCATCTATTTTCTTCTTTGCCTTGTCCTTGGCATCTAGGTACTTCAGATTTTTTATTGTAATTCTTTCTCCTGTTTCAGGTTCAAATTCCTTACACTTATACTGATCCATACTTTGGTGGGTTAGTGGCAGCTTATGGATCACAGGTGCTGTTTGATATTTTAGCCTGTCTGTTAATTCATACATGCACACCCCTATTCCTGGTGGTTGTGTGGGTGTTTTACCTTGGTGGTATTCATTTTTCCAGTTCGTGGTTCTATGTATTATTGTCACAGATCAGCATGCACTATTCAGTTTCATGGTTCATGGAATTGTGCCTATTGCTATCTGGAAGAATGGGACGTTCATTTTGTTTTATATACTTCTTTTTTGGATAGGTTTATTAGATCAAGCCTGTGACCTAGATGTCTGGATAGGTTTATTAGATCAAGCCTTTGACCTAGATGTCTGGAGTCTAGTCTGCCTGTCTGTCTTGTCTGTCTGTCTTTTCATAGGCTGTTATGCTCTTGAAAGGTCATCTGATATTCTAACAGTAATATGTAGAAATATGAATGGTTGGTATCTTGTTCATTTATTCTTTACCTTCTGTGATAGTTGACTGCCCTATATGTATATGATTGCCAGAGTACAGAGTGTATCTACTTATAGCAATATATTTAAATTGTGAAGATCTTTTGAGGAAACACACCTTGACAGTATAATTTATCATTGTAGGGCCCTTTTTTTTGGAACCTGTTACTCTTGTACTCTTATTCTAGCTTTAGGTAATATCATGTGTCTTTCATTGAACAAGTAAGTGGTCACCAAGAAATTTGAAGCATTGCATGAGATCTTTACTTGTAAGTGGTCTATGATCTTCTTAGTGGTGTGGTGGGCTATAAAAGTGTTGATCCTTTTTGTTTTACAGACTGGTAATTGTCTGCCTTGTCGGTATTCTTTTCCCTTAATTTCACTCAGCCAATTGTGTAAATAGATCCTCACTAGAAAGCTGGAATTTTGAAATAAACACATAGGAATTCCAGTTGTATGATATTCTTTGAAAATTGCATCATTTGACTTGTAGATACATACTCAGGTTTATGGGGTTCAACCTGCACGTGTACCACTGCCAGATCTTGTGGAAGATGAACCCATATATGTGAATGCTAAACAGTACCGTGGAATCCTGAGGAGAAGAGAATCAAGGGCTAAGTTGGAGGCAAAAAATAAGCTGGTCAAATCTCGAAAGGTACTTCTACTTCAACTTGACTTCCTATTGTTTGTATTTTCTTTTGAGTCCTTTTTTTTTTTTTCCTTTTTTATTCCCTGTAAATTTCTTTTTTATCTTGGAAGATTAATTGAGAACAATTCCATTCGAAAAAAAGGAAAAAAATAAGAATAATCCATGACAACTTTGTCTCAGAATTCTCATTAATGCTGATAACATTGCTGAAGTCTTTAAGCACTATCATGTTGTCTTGGCCAATGAAATGCCGTAGTTGTCATTGAAAATGGAGTCTCTAAATGCACTCATATTCTTCACATTTTTATCTAATTGTTTGCAAACTGTTTTGAGATTTTAACGGGTGATAACTGATACCTGTTCAGTGAGACTTAATATGCTTATTGTGGAACCTTTATGTTTCTAGTAGAGGGTTTATATATCTGATAGTGATATAGTTTGGACAAGGTTTAGATGATGGTGACGACACATTTATGAGTTAGCATGTTAATATGATGATGATATATTGTGTTGGATTGTGGCATTCCCGTCTGGATTCATAGCGTTATTTGACTTTACGATAAATTTCTTTTTACTTCTTACAGTATCATGTCCAAATTTAACTATGCATTGACTTTCCTGTTGTGCATATGATATGTAGCCATACCTTCATGAGTCCCGACATCTCCATGCAATGAAGAGGGCTAGGGGATCTGGGGGACGATTTTTGAACACAAAGAAGCTTCAAGAATCTGACTGGGCACCTCCCAGTGGTGGAGAAAAAACCACACATTCAGCCACCATTCTCCCATGTGGAGGCGGAAGTGTATCTGAATCAGAAGTTCTTCAATCAGAAAATGGCAACGCAGGTGCCTCTGCGGTTACATCTTGTTCTGAAGCGACAAGCTTTTCTAAAAGTAAAGAAGAGGTCTTTCGGCAGGCTAATCTTGGTTACTCCACCTTTCATTCCCATGTTGGTGGTACCCTCCAAGATGGTGGCAGCATCATGCACAATAGGGCCCAGCACCGTACTTCCGCCATCCGGTGAGAGGCGGAAAACTAGTGCAGGCTTGGGTTTATGAACGCCAGGCATTGTTGACACTAGCTCATATTGTCTGGTGGCTCATGGGCAATTCATCCTTGGCTTTGATACATCTCCACTACAACGTTTACTTTATCCTGTCTATATATGCGGAAGACTTGAATGGGGTGTCCAGTGCAAGACTGTTGATCCGCTTTATCTTATTTCCATGTGTGAGCTAGAAATCGGTTTCTGAAATCACTCGTATTTAGGGTACATCATGTTAGATTATTTCTGAACGCATCTTTCTTTGGTTTGAAAGACTGTTGAGTGTCTTTAGATTTTGTTGGGGAAATTCTAGACTCCAGTACCTGTAAGGTCATCTTTGTGCTGCTGTTTAGCTGAACGAATCGAGTTTCCCCCCCTATCTTTAACGACCGGTTGCATTGCATGAAAGAAAAATGAAATATTAATAGTGGGATGGGGGAGGGGATGAAGAGAGTAGGTTCTTTACCTTTCCCTCTCCTATTATTTTATCTCAAAAGGCCTTTTCCTTCTCTCTACATCGTCCTTGTACATCATGGAAAGGTACTCTCTTTCTTATGTGAGTAAAGGAGTGGGTAATCCTTCTCCTCCCATGCCAATAACCCTCACCTGTGGTTCTAAGGTAGGTCATATTCTTTGTTTGGGTTGATTTTTTAACCTCATCTCAGTTCCTCAAATTTTTCGTGAATTTACAATCTTTTAATTATTATCATTTAAATATTTTTTAATTAAAAACTATATAAAAAACCTGTGTATTTTTTGATCCGTTTGTTCTATGTTTTCTCCTCTTGTTCCAAATGAAGGTTAGTGGATTTCGATAGTGCCAATTGTCATTAGTTTTTGTTTGTTCTATGTTTTTTGCTTTGATTGTTAACTTCGGATGATTTTTTTATTTTTTTATGAAACTGCATAACTGAAAATCTATGGTTGGGTGAGCCTAGATTTGCAATTGACGTTCATAATTCTCAAAATTGACTAGTCTGCGGAAAAACATCTGATGTGTGGACTTCCAGAAAACCTGCCTAGTTTTCTCTTTTCTCTCTTTCCGACTAAAACAAAGATGGAACCTCCTCTTAATTCTCTCTTTCTAGATAGTATAGTTGGCCTCTTGGAGAGAGAATTAGGTATGCTTTCACCATGTAGATCATATGTCTGATAAAGCAGTTGACAGTTTATAATGAATCGGTGTTCTTTATGTTCTTCTTGTTGCAAATTCACTCATTCAGGATTCTCTCAACAAATTATTCTTGTATGAACAAATGAGGAAAAGAAAAGACTAGAATCCAACCCATTGTGTAAATAAGGAGAATCTAATTGAGAACTGTTTCCTAATAGGTTAATTTGGGTTATGAATCTTAATCGATATCTGTTTCCAAATGGGTCAATTTGGGTTTTTATTCAGTTGCTGGTCAGCCAACAAATTCCAAGCTTTTGTTGATATGGGCATATCTCATCAATAGCTAAAATTGAAAAGAAAAAAATTAAACAGTTCATATGCTCTCTCAGTTGTAGAGAAAACATTGATTCACAATATGAATCCTTGGCAAAACTGCATCTCTGGCCAATAAGAAAACTAATTGATGTTCTTGTGCCTAAAAACTCAAAACAGTGAGAACTCAAACCTCAAGTATCACTCCAACAAAACCCTGGAAAGTTTCTTATGACTAGTATCCTCCCTTGAGATCGTTAACAACATCATAGGGAATGGGTGTTACTGTCTCAAGGGTGGCTCCTTCCACCATGAACCCAGGTTTGGGTCCAATGGGTTGTCTCTTTGTGCTGATGATCTCACCACGAGCCTTGGCCTCCGCCTTCAGCTTGTCGTTGTTCAACTTTCGCAGCCTGAACTCTTCCGTGCACCTCGATGGCTGGACATGCTCAACACGCACATGAATCCTCTTCCTGATTATCCTGTTGCCGACCTGTTAATCAACAAATTATACAGGTGAGACATTGGATAGGTTAAGCAGGCAATTCACTGCCTACTACAGCAAGAAACTTCAATTATAAACTTTTATGTTTTTCATGATTATGAAGAAACATGATACTTGTAACAGAGTCTAGCACATCAGGGACACAAACTACTATAACTTAAAGAGAACAGAATATAAATTTTCTTTCTACTCCAACCCAGCATTCAGTTAACTCACAGATGAAACAAAAAGTCATCTGAGAGTATACAGGGATAAAAAATTCTTATCATTAGGGAGATTAGTGAAATTGAAGTAGCATAAAATGTTCATCACCCAATCTGTTTGTAAGAACTTTTCTACTACAAAGCAGAACATACCACTGTAAAGGAGCTACAACCACACACAGGACATGAAAAGTCCTTTTGAATGGGTTATAAAGGACCTGAAAGAATAATGCATGAAAAATGTAGACAATATAGCAGTAGGATTCCATGAAAGTTCAATCATCATCGAAGTGAACCCTACAAACAACTCTTCTTGAGCTTCAAAACCAAACTTTAGCACATTTTGTTAATTTGGCTTATGAAGTTGACCAGCAACATTTTAGAGTTGAAAAGCTTGAACACCATACTCCGAATTTCATTTTATGGTGCTATTCTGAAAAAAAAAAAACATTATAGGTATAATGTCCCTCCCACAACTAGTTTGTAACATTCCAACAGAGCCTACTACTACACCCGACCTGAATACTCCAGATACTCTGGCATGTCAAAATTATAAAACTGCACTCCCAAAGGAAAATGCCACAAATATGATCCGAAGTAATACAAGTAACTGTGACTTAGCTTGCAGAACAAAAAAATTAATATAGGCATGAAAACAAAAAATTTCGATTACATAGACACCACGTAAAACATAAAACAATATCTATGATACCGTCTCAATCAGCTGGTGAACCACAAAAAGGTGCATGGTTAATGATAAAATGAAGCCGCGCGCATTTCAATGTATTCATGTAAATCAAAATGTAACAAACCGGCAAGCACCCACCGCAAAAACCATCTGCACAATCGAAAGACCTACCAAATCTCCTAAACCCAGCTAAAATTTTCCTGTATTCGTAAAAAAAAAAAATGCAGCAAAATATCAAACAATCTATGACCATATCAATGAGCTTGCCACACAAAAGTACGGGTCAATGCACAAGCTCGCATATATAAACCAATCTAATAAGGAGAAACGAGAGAAAAATATATCCGAGCTTCTATCAAGAGGACAAACAGAACAGACGTGAAAAAAAAAAAACAAATTGATTCGTTCGGTAATATTCATAGCGTCCACGGCTAGACAGTGGTACCTGTTTGTTAACTTCGACACCAATAGCGCGCTTGGTAACGTTCCAAACCCTACCAGTGCGACCATGGTAGAACTTGTGTGGCATACCTTTGTGCACTGCGCCATTAACCTTGATGTCTACGAACTCCCCGACTCGGTAGGTCCGCAGGTACGTCGTCAATGGGATGTAACCCTTCTTCCTGAAAGGGCGAGAGAACAGATCCCTGGTGCGGGAACGGAGACCGTGTCCTGCCGGCATCTCCTTTTCTTTACGGTGCTCCCGCGCTCTCCAAAGATGGCCTCTCGCCTGAAAGCAACCGCGCAACGAAGAGACAGAGCTTAGTAGGGTTTCTCTGCAGCCTTCTTAAACCCTACTTATCAAAATTTTGAGCTTCTGGAGATGTGCGGCTAGGATTATTTGGATCAAGATGACGGGAATGCCCTCCCTCAGATGTTCTACAGGGCCGCACGCCGCATGCGCTTAACGGGTCAATGTCCCGGTTTTCGTTTCTCTGGCAGCCGCATTCGGTCACCTGAATAGCCCAGACCCGAACCGGATTATTGTCATTGGCCCATCAAAGAGAAGGGTCAACTTGAGTTTTGAGTTGTAAGTACGAACGGTCAGGGCAGAGGTAGGGTTTAGGCACAACTCATCGGGCCGAAGTGTTCTTGCTCGACGACGGCCATGTGGAGATACACGGGTTAAACCCAGGCTTTGTGATTGGAGAACATTCGGCTACGTTGCGCAGATACATTTGATCGGGGCGAGATTACCTATGCAGGAAGAGCTTGGAGGGAAAAGAGCGCGTCCTCTATGAGAAGAAGCGGCAAATTAAAAAAAATCTCCCAGGTACTAGAATTGTTTTGCGGCTTCTATTTCGCTAGGTTCTTTTTTTTATCACAAATTTGTTGTTTGCATTAAATCGTCCTGGTGCTGGCTCTGGCTTCGGATGACAGAGGGAAAAGCAATTCCGACTTAGCCCAGGAATGAAATTGATCTTGAAGGTGAAAATGCTGAAGGTTACACAAGACATGAGATAATGATCAAATTTTTTTCACGAACTATTTTTTGGAATAATAATAGTCAAATTCTCATTTTCGTTTCTTTTCCATGGGTTCCAAACATACCCATAATCTCTTTAAGAAATGTTAACATTGCAGATTCTCTAATTCGGTGGGTGGGGGTGGGGAGGGGGGTTGATTTACATGGTATTGTTGTGGGCGATTCATTCCCTTTAGATATTTGAGCAGCCTCCTGCCCTTTGTACTCTTGTATATTCTCTCTTTAACGATTTCTTCGTTTTACTCAAAAACATCTTTTTTGTAATATTGGCTTAGTGGGGTTGTATAGATCTTGTTCCGCCTGTCTTTTCTTTTTAATTTTGTGGGTGAGCTTCTTTTTTTCAATCCTAGTTTTGTGGGTGGCCTTTTTGTAATTCCTCCTCTCTCCTTAATTTCATCATTCTAAATGAACATGTCTGGGAGCTAGCAGAAGTAGCATGTAAGTATTGTCAATCTTTTGAATGTCTTGGATGCATGTTGAATACATTTTTTGAATGCATTTAATTTTTGTGCTTCATGTTTTTCTGTTAGTATTGATAATATAATTTTTGTAAGCTTCTTCAGACTTATCCTCTTCATGCTCTTGCAGTGGCTTCTTTGTTAGCAATAGACATAGCTGTTCCAGAGATGGCTACGAAAGTTGACCAGACACCCGTGGTGTCCTCGTCTACTTCATCGACAGTATCATCAAGTAGTCCAAAGGTTTCTATGTTTGGAAAGAAGTCTGGATTCGTTATACCAAAAAATAAACTCTCAGGCTCCTTGGTTCCTGTCATTCGAGGCAGCAGGAAGTTAGAAGATGGTAGTTCTTCCAAGGAAAACACTAAACAAGCTCACAGGAAAACAAAATGGGGTCTGGATCTGACTCAAGATACCTCTGTCAGAAGGGGAAGAGCCTTGGCATATCAGGTGAATTGAGTCTTAATTCAATTGCTCACTACATCCTTCAGACTTGAGTTAGTTTTTCATATTTTTATGTTTCTGTAGACAAGTTTTCTCAAACAAATATTTTGCCTATCAATCTTTTTCTCCTTCTTGGGGTTTAGAACCTTGGTACTCGTTCCTCAGATACATTATGATGTAGAGCCTCCAGTTATGATGTTAGAACCTAGGTACCTGTTCCTCAGTTACACTCGGCATATGCTGTGTATCACTTGGCTTTTATTTTTGTTCAACTTTCTTTTCCCTTTTTCTTGATGTTTTATGCTTGGTGCGCTTTATAAGCTACTTAAGTTCTCTTTGACCTTTTTCTTGTATTGTCTATTTATGCAAAAGTTGAATATGGTTTTCATAGGGAACTTAAAGCTCTCTTTGACCTTCTTCTTGTATTGTCTATTTATGCAAAAGTTGTATATGGTTTTCATAGGGAACGATAATCTGAAAACCTTAGTGCTCTGGAAAACTGTGCATTTACCAAGATACCTTTAAAGTTGTCTAAAACGGCAATATAAGTTTTTATGACCTCTTTGGAGTGTCAGGAAACTTGAATGAGTGGGTTTCAAACAGAGGTGTGAATCTAAACCATTCTTGCTGGAAATATTTAGGTGGAAAATGGGCCATTTTACAAGGATAAATAGGATAAATTTTCTTTTAGGAACCCATTTTCCTGGAATATGTTTCCTGTTAGAAGTGCATTTCCAGCATTTCTAGGAAACGACACTAACTGAGCCTTGGGCAGGGGCAATGATTCTTGCACTCCTACTTGTGGAAAGGAAGTGGCTTGCTCCACATCCGGCAGTTGGACTTCCTCTGTCCATTGAGTGCCTGAATGTTAGTGTCTTCCTTGTGAATTTCTTATATTGAAGCTTCCATTCCAGGTGGCATTAAGTGATGTTACTACCTGTGTGGTGGTAAAAATTTTGTTCAGACTCGAGTGGAGCAAATTACAAAGCAACTGAAATCAGGAGCTGAGAGCGGAGATGGTCAGGACTCACGGACACCCATTGAGTCTGCAGATAATGGATCATCCAACCAGCAAACTAACAATGAGGTGCGTTTATAATAACTATTTAGCTCTTGAAGCAACTTTTTTGCATTCTGTGTGATTTTATTTTGGGTGATTGATATTACTTTGTTGAGAAAGACAAGAACCAAGTTCACACTGTTGCTTTTATTGGTACTCCCAAACTTGGTCCAACCAAATGTAGGTCCCACATATGATGTGTATTGGTGGAAGTCATCATTCGTTATATAAAGAAAGTTTCCTATAAATGAGAATCTTAGAATACAGCCCATTCATGGTGGCACCTATCTTGGTGCATCTGGTCCATGTTGCCTGTACTTAAAGACCCATGAAATTTGAGCTTTAAATTTCTTGGGTTTATCCTCTGAAGAGGATTCCATCATGTACACGACCCTTGTGCTTTTGTTAGCAACATATTGTAATTCTAGTGTTTTTATGAGATCACCTTAAACCTGCAGCAACAAAACTTTGAACAACTGGAATTGGAAAGACGGGAAGCTATCGGTATCTTCAGTGGCTTCTTTTGAATTTCTATTTGATTTTGCTAGTTATGTTCTTAAGCCTGTCTTTTCCATATTTACAAGTGGTAGTTTTCAATTTTAGGTGAAATACTACGTTTAAACCCAAATTACAAGGCCCCACCTGACTACAAACCATTGCTTAAAGAAGCCAGAGTTTCTGTTCCTGTAAGTGAACTTCTGATCATTTTGGCTCTTTTCTGTTATTCTTATCTCCATGTTTAAGCATTTGGCTTCTACATATGTGTTTATAGTTACCATTGATTGCTTTTAATTTTTAGCAAATAAAAAAAACAGGCTCACTTTTCTCTTATCCTAATACTTCTGCAGCTTAAAGCTTATCCTGGATATGACTTTCTTGGTGTCTTTTTAGCACCGGAAAGCAGTACTCAAAAGCGATTGGAAGAAGTAAGTATATCTTATGTGAGGTGTATATATTGAAGCTCATCTTCAGGAAGATTTTCTTGTAGATTCCAGTTTCCTTTATTTATTGGCCTCGGTTGAGCAGCCATGGTTATTAAATTTATTTCTGTATATGCATGTTAAGTTTCGGATGAAAAGAATGAAATTTTTTCCAGATATTCTTCAAAACATTGTGGAACTCATCCTTCTATTGTCTATCGCTGCCAAGAAGTAGTTTCTTGGGTTTCTATTAAAACATATTTCTCTGTCTTCAGTGTTAGTTATTCAAGCTGCACTAGTTTATGCAGAATTCATGTTTTTTTCTTTTTGACATTTTCTTTTTAAAAATCAGGAAACTGGAGCTAAAATACGAGTTTTGGGTAAAAAAGCAGATATGGTGGAGGTAAATATTCTGTCCATATATTTTTCCCATTGCTTTTTCCATTTTACTTTTTTGAATCTTTGGACTCAATGTCTCTATGGTTGTATTGTTGCTCATATTCAGAGGGAAATTACTACAGTAGACAAGGATGATGTTCAGGATGTTTATCAAGAGCTTTATGTCCATATATCTGCAGACACATTTGAAAAAGTTGATGCTGCAGTCGCTCTTATAGAACTTTTAGTCACCCCAGTATCTGTGAGCCCTCTATCCCTTCTCAACATACATATATCTTATATCTATATACACGTATCGTTATCAACAATGTTGAAGTCTTGACTTTTCTGAAATAATAGGGAAATTCAAATATGGCCGTGACAAGTTCTACTTCAGATTCTGGGGATAAGGTGAGACTAGCTGATCAGAATGTGACATCCGGTTTCTTGGTGCCAGTAGCCTCTGGAAATCAAGGTTTGATGCAACCGAAGGTGGGGCTTGCACAATCTGCTCGTCTGCAAGTTCAGCTTCAACCCTACCCAAGTTCTTGGGCTCCATTAGGTCAACTTCAGACTCGTATACCTGCTGGCTCTGTCCCACCTCCAAATTCAGGTTTTGCCAACCCTCATTTTCCTCCATCTGCTGCCAATGTTTACAACCCACCATATTTTGGTGCTCGTCCTCTGACCTCAGTAGGAATTCAATCTGGTTCTGTAACTGCATATCCATTTGGGCCTGGACCACAGCAGTATCCAATGAGTCAAGTCATCCTGCCTCAAAGCGCTTCCATGCAACACACGCAGGTGCCACAGGCTTATCCTCCCTTGCCTGCCCAGCCAACTTCTAGTGTCCATCCTCAGTTCAGTGCTCCCCCTTCAATTGCAACCCCTACTGGATCTGATGTTAGACCTCCTATGACCTCAATGCTGCGACCTGTGTCATCAGCACCGCGAGGCCCAGCTTCAGCTGTAAACCCTCCCATTTGGACTGGAGCATCAACGACTGCTGCTCATGCAAGGCCCTCCAACATTGTCCAAACAGGTCCCAACTTGGTTCCTGCGTTGAGGCTTCCTTTTACAGATCCACACTCAATCATGCCAGCAAATGCAGTTAGTAGGGCTGCTAGTATTGCTCTTCCAGCTACACCACCTGTGAACCGTCCTGTAGGCCCATTATTTACTCCTGGTTCCCCTCAAATTGTTGGTGGTTTATTGTCATCAGTGACATCTCCACCTGTCACTCTTCCTTCATCAACTTCTGTAGCACAAGCCCCATCACCAACATTTTCACAGCCACCACGATCAGTAAATGTATCACCTCAAGTCTTGGGTCAAGCATCCAGTCCATCTGGATCAATGCCTCTATCGCGGCCAATGTTTGTGCATACTCCTGGACAAATTCTGCCACCATCACCTCACCCCATTTCAGGAAACTTACCAAGCTTCTCACCTATAAAACCATCGATGTCTAATCCACTGACAATTCAATCCATGCAATCCCCAAAACCACCAGGCCCAAGCACCAATGATTTCACATTTCAACCTCTTAAGCCTCAGTCTTTGGCTTCTCAAACATCTCTGAGGCCAAGTAATCAGCCTCTACCACTGAACACCCATCCTGGTCAACAGCAACATTTAGTTAGGCCACCTGCACCCCAAACACTTCCCTTCCAACCGGCTGTGAGCAATCTAACCACTCCTCTGAGCATGACTGGATTTCATAGGCCTCCTGATAATCCAGTGGGTCGTGCTCCTTCGGGTCTCATGGTTCCTTCGGGCCCTCCTCCAAGACATCCAGCTTTTCAAAATTCTGCAGCTCTGGCAACTCAAATGCGCCCTACGGGCTTCATGTCAGCTCCCCAGGGCAACAGTCTACTTGGATCTTTGCCTGTTCGACCTGGAGCTTCAAATACTTTCAGAGACATGAACATCATCATCCAAAACCAACAGCCAGGGATCAACCCGACATTTCCTGGTTCGAAGATGGCTTCAAGCCCATCAGGAGGGAATCAGATATATGATCCATTCTCGCCCACGTAAGAATCCTGCAATACTGGATGCAGCAAATGAAGCTGGGAAGGGAAGGAAGCTGGAGCCTTACCATATGGTATTAACGTGGAAAATGAGGCTAAAGGCGGTGTCATGAGTGGGCGGTACATTCCTTAGTGCACTTGTAACTGAATGCCCTTAATAGGACCTTGTTTCAGTAGATAGAGAAAAGGGTTCTGCTGTTGCCTAAGTTTATTTGTTTCTGTTATCTGTGGTTGCTTATAAGCAATTAATCTTCAGCAAAAACTTTTAAATTGAAATTAGCTGCAATGGTGAAGTAAAAGTTGGAGAAAAATCCCAACAGAATCATGTGTAAAATACTGTGGGACAAGGGATTAATTGTTATCTATAAAAGGACATTTGCCTGATGCACTGTTTCAGTAGTTTCATTACTGGGAAAACCCAGATCAGATTAGGGTTGCTTTGTCCATTGGAATCAGGAATCAGGACTGAGGCTGACATGAGAAAACCGCCGAACAATTCTACATGCTGTTGAACTCTTTCTGATCCATCCTCCTGACTCTGCTCATCTATAATGCTACTTTCTCAAAGTAGTCAACCTGTCTTGATTTTAAACGCCTAGTTTCAATTTCTACGTTCTTCACGGTTCAACCAGTTCTATTTCACTAAATACTTGAGAGTGAACCAGAAAGTAGTTTCTGAATTAGTGGATAAAAACCTTTCAGGTGAACAAGCTTCGACAGAAAACTTGGGAGAAGTATCATGTCTTTGAGTTATGTACAGATTCAGGATTTACAAGATAAAGAGTCATAGGCTTTTATCAAATGGAAGCACCGGATCTGAGCACTCTCTCAAGCTTTTCTGCCTTCTGATAATCCTTGTCTGTGATCGGTCCTGCGGGAAACGCAGTGATTTCCACGACAAGATGAGGCGTTGGCAGCTCATCAAACAGTGCTCTGACATTATTACAACATACAGTTTCCCCATGGGCACTCTCCCGCCTAATTTGACATCCCTGAGTATCCACAGAGAATTAATAGTAAGCACTTGGGATATTACACCCTATCAAAGCAAATCACAGTTCATATATTATCTAAATCTCATATCTTTAAGCAAGAGGACTTCATCAAATCTTCCCTAAAAAAACTAAAACCATGCAGCTCAAGAGGGAGGAAGGGCTACACTTGGATGCTGCAACAAATCATTACATCAAATAGAAATTGAAGGATCTTAGAGTTCATCAAGCCCATGATTTCATTATTGGGTAGTTAAAAACATCCAAATTTTGACAGATAAAATATGAGATTTGAGGGGATAAAGAAAATGCCAATGGTTTGAGCTTTAACAGTGATTTATATAGTTCTGAAATGTTAGCTGCTACTAGTGCTACTAGTGAATATACTGCTACATATACCAGTCATAGCTCATATAACAGGTTAATATGATTGTAACACTATTTTCTACTTGTGCCATCAGTTCCTACTAGAAAGAAAGAGCATCCACCATTGCTTTTTTGGTAACTTGCTCGAAAACATTAACCATTAAGGAGCCATGCAAATCTGCACTAGGAGATTGATTGAAAAAATGAACTAAAGGACTGTTTATGAAATCAGAAGAAAACAAAGAGAGGAAAATCAGTTTTTGTTTCATTTTGAGTTATAGGAAACTCAATTTCCTGTCCATTTTAACACTTTGCAAGACGAGATATTGGGTACAAAATATGATTTTTTTTTTACTAAATAGATAATTTTCCATTTGCACTTTTTTCCTATTGTTTCCTATTGTTTCCTATTGGCATAGCCACATCCTTAATTGTATTTGAACAAGATTTTTAAGAAGGACAAAAGAAATCACCTTGTGGGAAGTGGCATCTATGAATTGATCATCGTCCGAGAGTAATGAAGCAATAGACTTAAGGAGCTTTCGCCCAACAGCTTTTGAAGGCACTCTGTAGCTTCTCCTGAGTGTACCCTTCGTAGTGGGATGCCACTTGCTTATTAGCTTCCTTTTATGGCTTGCTTCTTTTTCCTCTGATCAATAGAACTCATTCATGAATATTAAATACATATGAAAGTAGATTGTTCACAATCTATTCTCATTCCTATAAATTTTTGAAAGATCAAAGCTGATTCCACCTTAATCCATCTGATAAACAACTAACTAATAGAATTGAGTTTCAGCAGATTCACACAATTTTCAACAATGAAGATAAAAAATAAAATAAAAGATTGCTTTTCAGTAGACAAGAGTTAATATCCTTTATATAACTGAATAGAGCATCATCCTCAATAATCATGGAACTGTTGCCACTTCTTTTCCCCTTTTCCTGTTATTTTACCCATTAGGAGCATGGAGGAAATCGAAAGGTATGCCAGGTAGAAGGGACTAACATCAGTAAGGAATTTCATGGACATCTCAACAAACTCAGCAAAAAACAAAACATAAGAAGAACATGAATGAAGGTAATAGAAGAAACCCAAGAGACTCGCGAACGAGTATGACGGCAATGTGAAGAGCAGATAGCGAAACATTCAGCTAAAAAAACCAATGTGCCGTAATTCATTACGATAAGAATGAAGATACGGCAATAAACATATAAATCAATTAAAACAACGTACTGGAGCTTCCTTGGAGGGTCTCAAGCCACTTAGAAAAACCCAAATCGTCTCCCTCTTTTACTAAACCTAAGACAAAACCAGGAAATAAGAAATACCCATCAATATAAAAAATCAGGAAAAGAATCGCAGTCAGTTTAAAACATACAAATACAAACCAGAAGCTATAGGATTTGACTCAGATCCAGCAATTCCCGCCTTGAGGAGAACATAGAAAACGCAGAGCCTACCGGCCCATAGTACAGGTGTTTCCAGCAAAGACGCCTGGAATTGAGACGGCCCAGAAAACTTATCCCTCCTGTAGATTCTCCAAACCTGTAATCTATTTGGGGTTTTTAAGGTTTCTATGGAAGGAAGCATAGACGTCTTGGTGGGGGGAAGCTTCTTGCAGACTTGGAAGGGCGAAGCAAATGGGGTTTGTACCAGGTAAAGAGGCATTGCTAATGTTTGCAAGGTACTAAGATGAGAGTGGATTTGAACTACGCAATGTAGGGAAGATTGAATTTACAAATGTTGAAGTAGATGGAAAATTCAGAACATGACTGGAAGCGAGTATTGCCATGTTTTTGATAAAGAAACAAGGAGGGTTTGTGGATAAACTACATGAATAATGGCAAGAAAGAAACAAAACAGTCAGGATCCAGCCTCCCATTCAAGAGAGGGTCCCCCCGTCCAAAAAATCTCCTCTATCCATTAGCGAAAAGTTCGTAAATAAAAATAAATATTCGTCATTACATTAGATTCTTGAGAAGAAAAAAAAACAAAAAACAAAAAACTAATCAGCGCATCGTGACAGTGAATAGCGGTGACATGAATCGATCATGCTTCATCAATGAGCATAAAAGACGAAGTTAAACGGGGTCTCGTCTATTGAGAAGTTCAGCTCTGCTTCTTTCATTCCATGGAGTTTAGAATTACTCCACCTCCTTGGATTTTATTTATTTATTTATTTATTATAGTTTTAGAGAAATAATTTTACTTTTATTTTTTCTGTAATTTTAATTTAAACTATCTAAGGGTGGTACCAAGCCAAACTAGCTCACTTACGCTGGGGAAAGTGGGTTGAAACCGTTAATACGCCCAGTAAGTGACGGGGGAAAGTGAAATACAGTTATATTTCGTTTTCTCCCATTTTAGGCATAAAACGATGGTAAGTGAAATCTGAGGAGACGAACTCGGATTTCACTTACCATCGTTCAAATACATCTCGCTGTCGGGGAGGAACATGAGGTTTCGGAGAATTTTTTTTTCTCTCTCAGAACCTCGGCTCTCTTCTCTCTCGGCCTCCCTCTCCTCTCCCTCTTGACCTCCGTCGCAGAGCACGGGAGGGTGAGCCTCTACTGTAGAGCTTCTCGGCCTCCCTCTCTTCTCCCTCTCGGCGTACTGTTGAAGCACCGCCTCCTTCACTGTTGCTCGTTGGCCTGTCGCCTCTGTCGTCGTTGCCCACTGGCACATTGCCTTCGTCGTTGTAGTCTCTTGCCCGCTGAGAAAGACGACGCACGCAGGAAGACAATGGTTTAATTTTCCTAAGTTAGGAAAAATTAAACCATCATAAAAATAATAATTTATATTTTTTATTTATAAAATAATTATTTTTATTTATTTAATATATTTATTTATAATTACTATATTAAATTATTTATTTAAAAGTCATAATTAAAATATTTTTAAAATAAATATTTGATAATTTTTTTGGTTTAATTATCTCGTTGCTATAATTAATTAAACCAATGGTTTTAAATTTTGTGACAATATATTATTAATTAATAATACATAAAAATATATTATATTCTTGATAAATATATATATTTATTTATTATATTAAATTAGTGGTTTTTAATGTTAAAACATATCTTATGTTATTAAAAAATAATTTATTTATTTATTATATTCACTTATGTTATTTATTTATTTATTTATTTATTTTAGTCGCACGTACTCAGAGAGAGTTTGCAGTACAATCTAAAAGGGCATCATATTTTTAGCAATTCAGATGTGGGAAAATTATTGACTATTATGTTTTAATGCCACTAAATATTTTTTATGTTGTACTTTTGTATGAACAGATATACTTTTTTATATTAAAAAGGTGATTGAGTTATATTTAAATTATTTTTATTTTTATTATTACGATATTTGTGTAGTACGTAGTACGATATTTGTATAATTATTTTATATTTAGATATTACAAAATTAAATTTTGATTACAATTTTAATAATATAAAAGTAAGTATTTGTTTAATTATTATATTAAATATTTATTTATTTATTAACTAATATTAATTTAATTTTCTGATAATCATATATATCAAAATATTTTATTTAATAAATAATCTATATATACTTTACACCACACTTTCCATTGTGCACACTAACACAAACAAATACTTTATACTACACTTTCCATTGCACACATTAACACAAACAAGTATTTTACACTGCACTTTCCATTGCGCTCACTAACACAAACAAATACTTTACATTCCCTTTCACTTTCCCCATGGAAAGTACTTTTTATTGTATTTTATTTCCCTTTGCACTTAAATTGTACACTAACACCTCCCCCCTAAGGGTGGTACCAAGCCAAACCAGCTCACAAACCCTTCCAGCTCAGCTAAAAAATAATTTGAAATAAGGTTCATTAAGTATAATAAGCTAAATTTGAAAATTTTCAAACTTGTAACATATATTGTTTTACGAAAATATTTTTTACTATAATTGTTTTCATCAATTTTCCTTAAACCTCAAACGATGATTAATCATTCAGCTGGGTCCCTCAATATCTAATATTGTTATTTGTCAATAGAATAAACACCTCAATATCTAATATTATTATTTGTCAATAGAATAAACACTATTGATTGGAGGTGTTTACTCTTTATTTTAGGTTTGTGAAACTGGTTATTATATATTAATATGTTTCATCGCAAAGTCTTACCTTTTGTGATAACTTGTAGTGTAACCACAATATTTTCTTTATTTATATTTATATTTATTTTTATAATTTTAAATATAAGTTATATATATTTTTATAATTTACAAAGTCTTACCTTTTGTGATAACTTGTAGTGTCATCACAATATTTTCTTTATTTATATTATATATATTTTTATAATTTTAAATATAAGTTATATATATTTTTATAATTTTAAATATAAGTTAAAACTCCAACCCAACTTGAACTCGAGTTGGGTTAAAATTTTAGGGCTCAAACTCAACTCACTTGGATGTTACCCCTAAAACCTTCAAATTCAAATTGAAAGATTTGATAGTTTTGTCTTTACTTAATTATCTCATGCATTTTCTCCAATGTCTAGTTTTGATGATAAAATAAAAGATAATTATATTATTCCAAATTAAAATAAGTATATAATAAAATTCAAAAATATATAAATTTAAATAAATAAAGAACTAGGTGCTAAGTTAGAATGACGGAAGAGTCGAACCTCCACTCACTGTGGTTAAAATTCTTTCATGAGATTTGGGATGAGGAGGTGAAATCATGATAAGGGAAGATTCTTAAGCTTTCCATCCTCATCAATGAACTTGGGTTGGTATTGATCTCTGAGAAGTAAGCAAACAGCCCATGATGTTTGAGGATGGTCTCAATGAAGAAGAGACTAAAACCCATTACAGTTAAAACCAACCGGGAACAAATTAGAAGGTGAGAAACAGAACACCCACGGCAAAATATTCAGTATTCACCCACGGGCATAAGCGGTTTTGATGGCGGTGATGATTTGGAGATGCCGAGGGACCCTTTTCAAGCATTCGGCAATATCTTCAACAGTTCTTGGACTGGAAAGAAGCTCCAATTGTCAGAACAGCAAGCAAAGAATGAAAGCAGGAATCGAACGCAAACAAAATCAGCCCATCTCGACCTGTAAATCTGATAAGGTTAAACATTGGATACAGTGCCAGTGTCAGATTGTCCGAACTGTTAGGACTAACAATCTCGACGTTACACCCGCTTCCATGAGCTTCAATGGAGGAGGTTCTGAAGATTCCCTACTACCACTCATTCTTCGATGAACCGAAAATGCGCACAGAAGTAATACTCAGGAGCTTCACTGGGGAATAGTCCGAAGCTTTGGGTCTCAGGAACCAAATATTAATGCATAAGAAGTGATATCCAGCACCTGTAATTTACCCCTTTCGTCCATTGATCAAATGAAAAATACAAAAGCTTGTTGACGTTCTGGAAAACAAATTTACCTAAACAGGTCTTTACATCTCCAATTCTCACGCCCAGAGATAAAAAGAACGAACAAATTAATCTTCTCACTCTATTTTTTCACATGACTGATTTTAGGTTCTTCAGTCATCATACCCCGGCCCCGCGCCTACGCCGCTGATGGTGCTGTTATATAATGAACAGCTCCGGCCTCCGATATGGCCGCCAGCAATGGCTGCAAACCAGTGGGCTCCGGCTCCGGCTCCGGCTCCGGCAACCTGCCGTCTCTTTTCGGCTGGTAGTCCAACGAGTCATCGTTGTAGATATCCCACCATTTCTTCACCAAAATCTTGATGTCTTCCCTCTGCATGTTCTCCTCTTTGCCTGTGTACCTCCATGGTTTTGAGCCCTGCAGTCAATATTCCATACTATCTTTACCACTCCTCCATACATAAATTCCTTGATCTTAATGCCGTTACTAAAGAGACTATATACTTACCGCAGCACAATAGTGTACCACTTTAACCTTCTCCAGCTGAACATTCTCCGGATGACGCCACAGCATGGCCATGACAAGGTTGTAAACAAGTGGAATGGGCTTGTAAGTGTTCTTAAAGAACATGTTCAGGAAATCCTGCTCAACTCGTAAACAGTATCCTTCTCAGAAATGAACTTGATGTACTAAATTCTTAACTCAAACGTTCGCCATGAAAACTCGAATAATTTACCTGTTCGGCAAAAGGAGTGGGGTCGGTGACTTTGACAGTGTCCAGGAGGGCCTGGCAGGTGGGCAAGCTGGGCTCAAACACGAACATACCGGCATTGAAGTAGAGCGCCGGAGGTTCACCGAGCTCTGCTGGCCAATGAACCTTCCCAGGACATTGCTGGCAATAGCCAATTTTGTACTGTGGTGTGTGAGACCACGTTTTCTCGCAGAAGCAATCCATCACTGCGTATAAGTAACCGTCAGGGTAGTCGAACAAGTGGTCTATGTTGTCGTACACTTGGATGTCGGCGTCCAGGTATATCATCTTGCTGTACTCCACGAACTGCAATTCATAATCAAGATCACCAAAATCACTCTCGTACGTTTTCCGATCTTGAAATAACAAAAACAACAATTCTCCACATAAAAAGAAAAAAAAGTGAAAAACGACAAACAATTTGTTTAAAAAATAAGGAAATCCTCTAGCATTGGCAAATCGCATCACTACACAGACAACGAAATGAAATAACCAAAACAGATCTCAACGTCAAAACTGATAGTCTGCCAATGAAAATCAACGACCCATGCAACAAATAGCACCACCATACAGACAACGAAATACAATGACCAAAACAGATCTCAACGTCAAAACTGATACTTTGCCATTGAAAATCGACGAACCAAGCAACAAATTAATCCAGCTGGCAACTAAAAAACTCCAGGAACATATCCACGAAAACTGAATTCTACGATCCATGCACTGATAACGAATCAAACACAACACTTACGCCCCAAATCCTAAGCTTGGAGTAGTTGATAACATAATACGCCATAGCAAAATTGGTCTGATTCTCAGGGGGATAAACCGGCTCGATCACCCGCACAATACATCCCTGATTCTCCAAAATCCGGCGATGCTCCTCCGGCACGTCCGGCAACACCGCCACCACCAATGGATAAGCAGATTTCACCTTCCGCAAGCCTTTCGCCAATCCGATCGCACCTTTAATGTAATCGCCGTCTCCCGCCAGAAACGTCACGTAAGCTCCTCTACGGAACCTGGCGGACGGCTTAGAGTACATGGCCGTTTTTCTGCTCAACATCTCCGGCGCCATTGTAGCTAAATGAAGAAGAAAGAACGAAGTGTAATGAGGAAAAAATAGAAGCAGCTGATTACAAGAGAAAGGAAAAGGCTTTGAAAGCTTCAAGTCTGAGAGCTTGGTCCTCGAGGCCGCAGTGGCTTCATAAGCGCGAAATGAGAGGCAAATTCGGGTAAAATGACGGGAAAGTGAAATGCAAATGAAGAGTGGTCAGGTTCCGATAATATTGGGTGGCGTAACGACACGTGGCGAGTCGGGTGATCCGACGGTTGAACGTTTGGTTTGCATGGGAAAGTTCTCGAATGCGGCTCCACGTGGAGTTTGAGAAGGGGCTAGAAGCTTTCACATTCAGTACTCGGCGAGCTCATGTATACGAGTAGAGGAAACAAACAGTATTCCGACTTTGGGTAAAGTATTCTCCATAATGACTCTCATATCCCCCTTCCTCCACGAACATGCTCTCGTCCGCGCTCTCTTCCGCGAGATTGAAACGTGTCACTGTATGAGGCCCCAGCGTCCGCCACATGGGTTTTCTAGCGTCTTCGTGGAACGCTCGAGGGAAAAGCCCATGGATCTTTTGTCGTTTAGTGTGATAGGATTTTGATATCCCCCTTCCTCCACGAACATGCTCGCGTCAGCTCTCTCTAAGTCTTCCGCGAGATTGAAACGTGTCACTGTATGAGGCCCCAGTGTCCGCCACGTGGGTTTTCAAGCGTCTTCGTGGAACGCTCGAGGGAAAAGCCCATGAATCTTTTGTCGTTTAGTGTGATAGGATTTTGATATCCCCCTTCCTCCAAGAACATGCTCGCGTCAGCTCTCTCTAAGTCTTCCGCGAGATTGAAACGTGTCACTGTATGAGGCCCCAGTGTCCGCCACGTGGGTTTTCTACGTCTTCGTGGAACGCTCCAGGTATAAGCCCATGGATCTTTTGTCGTTTAGTGTGATAGGATTTTGGTGGAGCAGGCGATGCCCGTAGCGTGACGCGTGACTCGCGTTTATTTGATTTTTTTTAAAAGAAAATTAGCTGCTGCTACTGGGCCCACAAGGAATATGTTTGGAAGAAAGAATTTTTTGTTTTTTTCATTTATTTAATTCGAGTTCTAATAAATATTAAATAAAAAATCAATTAAAAATGACTTTAGAAGGAATTGTGGGCAAGTTGAGGAAAAGAAAATAAATTTTATTTAATTTATTAATAATATTAATAGAACAAGTTGAAACCTCTTAATTACAATTCATAAGCTAACACTGGGGGCAACTATTGGAACGTTTCCCAGTATAATGTCGTCTGTGGAGAAATCAGCTTCTTCTCTGTACGTTCCTCGTCCAAAGTCCAGGTTATAAGAGTCAGCCAGACCTTCCACCAGTCCAAATTCAGGCTTCCACCCCAGTTCGCTCTTCGCTTTCTCGATCGATGCGAAGAAATGCTGCAATCCAGTCGATTCACAGAGAAACAGAGGTATAACAGATCGTTAGAATTTCTGTAAAAGAGACAGCTTTATGTTTCATTGATCGTTTACCTGATCGCGGAATGGGAAAGCCTTCTTTTTGCCGAAGTCGAATACTTTTGGATTGTAGTGAAAGATCTCTGGTTCGGGAAATCCAGCAGCCTGAAATAAAGAACGGGTAATTGAATTACATGAGAGCTACGGCTAAATCAGTACGCATTAGAGATTGATTCATAAAATCACCTTAGCACAAGCCCTTGCTAATCCATCAAAAGTCACATATTTCTCCCCGGAGATGTTATACACTTGCCTGCTTGCCTTCTCATTACCAAGTACCGCGACGAAAGCTCTTGCCAAATCCTGAGACATGATTTTTTCCAAGTTTTAAACTAGAACAGAAGAAAGAAAGAAAGAAGACCGGTGCATGTAACTGTTAAAACTACTTTAGATTGATTTCAGAGTAAAATTGCGCTTGAGGAGACTGTAATTTATGGGAATGCATCAAACCTTGACATGGCCAAGTTGGCTAATTTGGATTCCAGAGTTGGGGATCGGAATAGGGCGACCAGCTTTCAATCTGTGGAAGAACCATTCCTCCACAGGATTGTAATTCAGAGGGCCGTAGATGTATACGGGTCTTATGGAGGTCCAATTCACACCCTTGGAGTTTAACAAGCTCTCTGTTTCAAGCTTCCCTTTGTGCCTACTCTTGGGATCGACTGCATCGGTCTGTAATTCCCAGAAGAAACAAAAGATCAAATAATCAAAAGCATAAGGCCTTATTCTCTGTTAGTGACGAAAGACACCAGAGAGATTCACCTCAAAGTGTGGCAACAGATCAGACTTTAAGTAAACTCCTGCCGACGAGCAGTATATGAACCTGCAATTGTTTATATTTTCTCTCGTTATCTGCTCGGAGGAAGATGAAAATAGGAAGCTGTTTGTGATACTGAAGATTTGAATAGGAAGCTTACTGCTCCAGTTTTGGTAGGGCATCCAGAATGGGCGTCACTTCTTCTGCTTCTCGTCCTGAAGAAATTAAACAAGTTTAGAGAGATTTACTTGATTTTGAAAAGAGGAAGAAAGAACCCTTTGTTTACATCAGCTGTACTAGTGTTGATGGATGGATTACACAATGTAAGCAGGAAGTATTATAAGAATTCTCATACCGTTTATGTCATAAACAACATCAAAGCCTTCAGCAGAAAGGCTACTCTTTACAAACTCAAAATCCTTTCTATCGCCTTTCAAATGCAAAATCTGCATAAAAACTGAAACCAATGAGAAGCAAAATTCTTTAAACTACTGTCACCCTAACTAATGTCGTTTACTTTGGAAGAGAAATCGGTATAGTCTTGATCAGATTCTCCTGGAAGTTGCTGAGTGACTGGTGTTTTCCCTCTTGTAAACAAGGTAACCTGCGCAAGATAATTTTTTGCATAGATTAAGCGCTTGACGCCAATTGAAATCATTCTAAGGGAATGATTAAAAACTGCATTAGAGGCACGGGAGAATTACTTGATGGCCTTCTTTTACTAGCAGCCTGGACAAGAACACTCCAATAAATCTTGTGCCACCCATTATCAGAATCTTTTTGGCGCTCGAAGCTGTAACCTGCAATCCCCTCTTTTGCTGCCATACCTTCCTCTTGCTCTGCACCATTTTTTATTTTTTATATACAGGAAAGAACAATCTGAGTTTAGAAAAAGCAACAACTAAATGGCAAAATTAATCTTCCCTTGAGTTCTTCTCTCTCACACAAACCTAAAATCATACAGAATATGTGCAACCCTTGAACGAGTAACACATCGACAGAAACATGAAACATTTCTATTAAGCGTTTTCAAAACCTGATTGATATAATCTTCCACGTAACGAAATTTAAGCAAGTACATAAAGTTCGGTAGGTAGTTTCGGCTCAATTTATATTCAAATGCAGAGTGTCTGAGTTTCACCTGAACGGGAAAGCTAAACCTGGCTCCATTGAAGTCAGAGAGAGAAGAAGGAAGGGCAAGGAGGTGGGAAGAAAGGCCAGAAGTGGGAGCGGGAGCAAATGGCTGATTCAGCTGAAACGCGACCAGGTTCGCCATTCTTTTTTTCTCTGATTTACCTGACTCTGTTTCTTTGATGTCCTTAAATATATGCAGCGATGAGATGAGCGATGGCTACTCCACCAATCATCTTTCTCCTTCGTTTCTCCACGTGAGGATAAGATGTTACATCCAGGGCCTCTCGTTTTTGTACTCTTGACTTGTTGTTAGTCAAACATGAAGGACGAGATATCTAACCGCATAATGCTTTTCAACACTTGAAGTCGTCAGTGGAACGTAAATGAAACTTTATCTCGATGCAGGGGATGAAGGGGTCTTTCATCTTCACGGTTTAATTTCGATCATGTGGAAGAAGGCCCTTTTTGATCTTCTTTGAATTGAAGGATGGGCGACGCTCGCATTTTACCCTCTCTCCTTGTACCCCCCATCGCGCATTGTCATTTATCATTTTTTCTTCCTCTCTCCCGCACTTCCTTCCCTCTCTCGTCTCCCTGTGCCCCCAACGTCGATCTCGTCCTTTGTCTCCGGCCACCGTCTCAGTTCCCTCTCGTCTCTGGCCTCATCTCTCGGTCTTCTCTAGGCCTCGCCCTCTCTCTCGCACCCCCTCTCTCGTCTTCGTGAGTCCCTCTCTTCTCTTTGACTCGCTCTCTCTCGCTTCTCTCTCTCTATTCCCTCCCAACCTTCCTTTCTTCTTTGTCTTCTCCCTCTCTTTTCCCTTTCGGCCTCCCACTCCCTTCTCTCTTTGGCTAGTCTCCTTTCCCCTGAAAATACCTTCTGATTTTGTTCGATTTCCCCATTTCCATTTCGATTTTCTTCGATTTTTGACATTTGGGCATCGATTGCTTAATATCTACTTCAATTAGGCATCGATTTCACCCTTCGGCTTTGGATTTCCCCAAATTTCAGAAGGTATGCCTAAATCCTAATTTTTTTCATTAAACTAGTGTTTTATTTGATTTAAATTTATTTTCAATGCGTAATTAGGGGTTATTTGTGCATTATTTTGGGATTTAGGGTTACGATTTATAGTCTAAATTCTTGATTCGTGTATGGATTATTTTTAGGGTTTGCTGCTCGGTATTTAAGGGTCCAGTAATTAGGGTTTAGGGTTTATGGTTAAGGATTTAGGGTATTTTAGGCATTAGGGTTTTTAAGGTTTAGGGGTTTAGGGTTTTTAAGCTATAAGGTTTTTTGGGTTTAGGGTTTGGAATTAGGGTGTAGGGTTTAGGGTTTAGGGCTTTTAATGTATTAAGTCCTGAAATTAGTGTTTAGGGTTTAGAGTTTAGTAGGTGATAGGGTTTATGGTTTGATCGTTTAGGTTTTTTTTTTATGGTTTGTGTTTCGGGTTTAGGGTATTTTAGGGATTAGGATTTTTAAGGTTTAGGGGGTTTATGGTTTTTAAGGTTTTGGGGGTTTTGTGTTTTTAAGCTCTAAGATTTTTTAGGTTTAGGGTTTGGAATTAAGGTTTAGGGTTTTGGGCTTTTAAGGTATTAAGTTCTGGAATTAGTGTTTAGGGGTTTTTAGTCCAATTCAAACAAGGTTGGGTCGCCTACACGGGCATCCATTAGCCAACGAAAGCTGACCCCCATCACTGACGAGGTACAGTTCATAGTGACTGCGAAGTTATATGGGGCTCTATGAGGGGTCTTTGGTGAATTTGGACTTGATGTGTGTGTGTGTTTTCATTGTTTAGTGCATATGCATTAGTGAAAATAATTTAATTAATTTTGAAATGTGTGAGAATGTTGTTGAGATTTTTTGAAGTGCTACGGAATGTTTTTGCCATGTGGTGAGGAGATTCGGGTATTATACATATCCACCACATGGTATTTTTTTTATGGTTTGTGTTGGTGTTTTTTTTTATGGTTTGTGTTGGTATTTTTTTTATGGTTTGTGTTGGTATTTTTTTTTTTTATGGTTTATGTTTCCGTGATGAGTAAAGGTTGTCTGATAAAGTTTCTTCCGTGAGGACCGTCTCAGATTTAGATTATACATAGCTGCAAGAAGACAACCAAGTGGTCGAACATATGATATTTGGACATTCGATGATGATAACAAAATGCTCGATCTCTTGGTCGACCAAGTCAATCTAGGGAACAAATTGCCTAACGGGGTGTGGAAGCATGAGGTATACATGGACTGTGTAAATAAGTTCAATGAAGACACAGTCATGAAAAAAACTGTTGAGCAGGTGAAGAATCGAACAAGAGCATGGAAGAAAACATACCAAACGGTAACGAGCTGTATCAACACTAGTGGGTTTGGTTGGGATGCAACCACACAACGAGTTACTGCATGTAATTCTGTATGGCTTGATTACATAAAGGTCAGTAAATCTGTATGGCTCGACTACATGATATACTATAAAATATTTTTTATGTTTTCCGCGTTAGTATAACTCTATTCCAAGACGTCTAAATGATGTTTTATTCTTGTAGGAGTATAAAGATGCTGAGAAGTACAGACGTGAAGGCCGCCCCTTGTACGACAAATTAGTTGTGGTGGTGGGAAACACAATAGCGGTAGGGTCAGGAGCTGCAACCTTGGTAGATCAGGGCGATGAGGTGATCCGTGAATCAGAACATGTCCCGATGGATGAGCCAGAGGATGTTGATATAGTTAGGGATACTCCATCACCATTATTAAGCATGAATGAGTCTCTAGGTAATCAATCTAAAAGAAGTAAACGGTCATCTTCAAGTCGTCGTAGAAAGAGAAGCGAAATGCCCGATAATGACACTAGTAGAAGAATCTTTGATGCAATAGATCGAATTGCTAAGACATTTGAGAATTTCAAGATGAAAGACGATATTGTAAGAGATTGCGTCAAAGCCCTCAGGGAAATCCCGGACTTGCCTACAGAATTGAAGTATCGCGCTCCTTCATGGTTGGATACTCCAACTAAGAAGGTCATGTTTATGGAAATGACAGTGGAAGAGCGGGTCGAGTGGCTTAAATTTTGTTTTGAAAACTAATTGTAATGCGTTATAAATACACTATTTTTTGGAATATTATTATGTAGTAGACATGATATTTGAATTATGACGTTGCAAGACTTATTAGTATGGTTTGTATTTAAATTTGATATGTTGTTGTGTTTATAGATTGCATAGATGAATATGGTGTTTTGAGTATGGATGTGGAATGTGGATGAATGTAGGATGTGGAATGTGGATGAATGTAGGATGTGGAATGTGGATGAATATAGGATGTGATTGAATGTAAGATGTGGGAATGTCGATGAATGTAGGATGTGATTGAATTTAGGATGTGGGAATGTGGATAAATGTAGGATGTGATTGAATGTAGGATGCGGGAATATGGATGAATATGGTTGTTTATAGGTGTGATTGCAAATAGGTTATGATTGAAGATTGATGTTTACTTGTGTTTATGAATTGTAGGCGATTGAATTTGTGGATTTCCAAGGATACTATGACAGACGATGAAAAGGTTGCAACTATGGTTGCATTCACAACTTTGTTGATCGCCATGGAAAGATACTATTTGTACCATTGCAACAGACGTGTACCACGTTCTTATGGGATGAATGGTCCATTGTATTTGCAAAAGGCACTAGACAAATCTCCAGTTAAATTTCGGAAAGTGTACAAGATGAACGAACTGGTCTTTCACAAATTCACAAATATACTTACTAGTAAAGGGTTTTTATCAGCCACAAAGACCATCTCAGTTGGAGAACAACTTACATATTTCCTCCTAACTGTTGGTCAAGGACAAGTGTATAGTATCACAGCAGTGATGTTTGATAGATCAAACTGGATGATAAGTAAGTATTTCAACAAGGTGTTGGATGCAATCCTCAAACTTCACTCTGATTACGTCAAACGGTCTTCGGAATGCACACACTCGAAGATTTTAACAAATTCAATGTTTTATCCTTACTTCAAGGTAACATAACTTCCTATAACTAAATAGTTTTAGATTAATATACAAAGTTAGTAAATATTAATTGAAAATGTGTAATTAGGATTGTATTGGAGCTATTGATGAAACTCATATCAAAGCCAACATTCCATTTGAAGATCAATCAAGGTTTTGGAATAGAAAATGTTATCTCTCACAAAATGTGTTCATTTGATATGCAATTCACTTATGTACTTGCTGGATGGGAGGGGTTAGCAGCCGATTCCCATGTACTGAAGGATGCATTGATTCGTCGAGATAAAATCTTTGTACCTGAAGGTAAGTAATATATTTTTATGCAGTAATTTTTTATCTATTTTATCTTCAATTATTTTGTGGTATATAATTTTTATTATAGGAAAATATTATCTAGTCGATGCTGGTTATGCAAATCTTTCGGGATTTTTGGCTCCATATTGAGGAACCCGATATCATCTGCAAAAATTTGGAGATAATATTCCTAGAAATGAAAAAGAATTATTCAACCGAAGACATTCATCTTTACGGAATATTATTGAGCGAACTTTTGGTGCTTTAAAAGCTCGATTTCAAATGTTAAAAGGCACTCCTCCATTTTCTTTTAAGATCCAAGTGAAAATTGTACATGCTTGTTGCATATTGTACAATTATATACGTGTAGAAGATTATGATGATATATTTGAAGATGAAGATGATGATTCGGGTGGCGAGCTCGGTGGAGGAGGTGATGCGGTCCAATTAGGTGCAATGGATGATACAGACAATGATGATTGCGATGATCTTGAGGATGTGGGTAGCCAAGTAACAAACATTCAGAGGTAGAGTGCATTAGAATCCATAAGAGCCGCACAATTTCGAGATGCCATATCGACATCCATGTGGAATGATAAATGATGGTTTACTCTTATTACTTTTGAACATGCGTAATTTATACGTACTAAACTTGTAACTCGTTGATTGTAATATTAAAGGCACGAACTCGTTATTTGAATAATTTTTTTAGGTTATTTTCAAAGTTGTATATGTATTTATTAATTATTTTTTAAATTTTATTACTATATTAAACTTCATATTTAAGTCTCTGGTAAATAAAATATAATTAAATTATGCATTTGATTAATTAATTACTTTTAATTTTGTCAAAATATATTATTAATTAATACAATGCAAATCTATCTTATGTTATTAATATAATATTTTTTATTCATTAATCATAATTTTTTTTATTTACTCTATTGTATTAGTGATTTAATAGTGGTAATTAAAATATTGTTAACTCAAACACTTGGTTTAATTAACTCATTTTTATAATTAATAAAATCAATGATTTTAAATTTCTTAGATGAAGATGAAGATGAAGTTGTCCACATTACCACCTATTTCGAAAATGAAGATGAAGATGAAGATGAAGATCAAATTTTCATTTTGTTGACTAACCCCTCATAACGACCTCAGGAGATGAACTGAATAATGCTGATGTTAAAGTGAATTCATACTCATTTTTCGCTTAAATACGTGAAAGTGAATAACTGTGTAATTCACTTTCACTTTTCACTTATACAATGTATTAACGCTTTTGGAGTCACTTTTCCTTACTAAGCTGAATCAAAGTTCTACAAGATTTTTCTGCAATTAAAAGAAATAGCTGAAGGTAATATGGAGACTGTTTCAATCTTTTCTTCTAGTGTGGACTCCGGTCATGCGTAACAAAGTTCTCACCTCTTGTTTTCTTCTCAGGGTAAATATGGATGTAAACAATCGTGCAAGATTTCTTATTGGTTCAGTTCTTAAGATTTGGACTTCCCAGTTAAAGTTGCGAGCTGCTATTTAACACTCACTTGCGTCAATCGTCGAGGCTCAACTGCTTTGTCTTGGCCCTGGTCTTCCCACCTTATCTCAAAACGAAATATTTCATCCTTTTTCCGGATTTTTGGTGGGAGGACTGAGAGACTAGAGAGAGGTGAAACTTGGATAGAAGACGGGTCGGACCTTTCTTCTACTTTCTCCCCTAGAATGGCGTCTTTGCCGCAGCAGTTTGCAGGATTGAGATGCCCGCCGCTCTCTTCGTCTCATTTGTCGAAGCCCCTTTCTTTGAAGCCCCATAAGACTTCGTTTTCCTGCATAGTTTCTGCTGTTGCAATCTCGAATGCTCAGACGAGGGAGCGTCAGAAGCTCAAGGAAGTTTTCGAGGAAGCCTATGAGCGGTGTCGAACTGCCCCAATGGAGGGCGTCGCCTTCACGGTCGAGGATTTTCATGCGGCCCTTGACAAGTACGACTTTGATTCGGAGATTGGTACTAAGGTCAGTTTTTTTATTTTTTTTTATTTTTAAAGTAGGTACTTTTGCAACGAAAGGAAATTCTCACTGGGAGCCTTACACCCATGACGAAATTGGGTTTTATATCCTTTTTCTTCTCTGCTGTCACAAGGACACTCGCTGTGGAGATTTTCTCATTACTGCGTATGAGCCTGGATGAGCTATTGTCAACTTCAGGGTAGACTTACTCAATCAGTTTCGTTGTGTTCTTCATATTATACACGCTGTGGATGCAATCCCTGATGTGTCTGAGTTCATAAAGCTTTCCCTTCCAAGTTTCTCTGAATTTGTAAACCAAGTGAACTGAAGATTGAATGCTGATCAATATATTAGCTACCTGAATTGAGTGGCTTAGCTCAAAAGCTGTTTGATGAAATTCCTGTTCTCCAGATTGTGCAAACGGGGAAAACGAGTTACTTTTTCTTAAAACTTTGTGCAGAATGGTTACATATTCTACCTTTGCATCATTGCTTCTTTCTTGTTAGTGGTTAATTTGAAGGAAGCCACACTTTCTTGGGCAGTTTTCATATTTCTCGGGAAGAAGTGTTTACTTCAATCCTGTTTTCCTTTTAGGTCAAAGGAACTGTTTTCTGTACAGATGCAAATGGAGCACTAGTTGACATTACAGCGAAGTCTTCAGCATTCTTACCTGTTAGAGAAGCTTGTATTTACCCAATTAAGCACATAAAAGAGGCAGGCATATATCCTGGACTACGAGATGAATTTGTAATTGTCGATGAAAATGAAGCTGATGATAGCTTGATTGTGAGCTTAAGATCGTTACAATACGACCTCGCTTGGGAAAGGTGTAGACAGCTTCAAGCTGAGGATGTCATCATCAAGGGAAAGGTAGGAGTATTTTGATCTGAGCTATCTCCGGTGAAGTCTAATATTTCTTGGAAACATGTTTCTTTAACTTGCATAGGTATTTCCTGCCTGCAAGTTAGTTTGATGGCTGTTTGAATGGCATATTATCCTTTGAGAGATGAGCATCAATTTTGATTGAAAATAAATTTATTGAAGTCGCACATAATGTACAGGAAAAGTCTGTTAACAGACTTGATAAGTAGGACGGACAGAGAGCTATTAACTGTATTTACATTTTGTTCTCTGAGGAAATGAAGCTTGCAGTCACTGGTCTTTGTGTCCAATTGTTTGGTTGCCTTATGTTCATCAATACCGAGATGACATACTTTCAAACTAAAGGCTGAATTCTCTATACAGGTAGTTGGTGCAAATAAAGGAGGAGTGGTTGCCATTGTGGAGGCCCTTCGTGGGTTTGTTCCATATTCACAGATATCAAGTGTATGTTCCATCTTCTTTTGAATTGTCAAGTTATTATTGGAACTGCTAACTTTCTGATATATGTTTGTAGTTCTGTCCTTTGTTTCCGCTTCCCTGTTTAGTTTGTTCTAAACTCTTTCTTAGATTCATAAGCAGTGATAAAAAATCATAATTTTATTATATTTGCCATCTAGGCAATTACGTTTCACAACTGATGTTGGCCACTTGCTAGCAGAAATCGACTGCTGAGGAGCTCCTTGGTAAGGAACTCCCCTTGAAGTTCATGGAGGTTGATGAAGAGCAGTCCAGATTGATTCTCAGCAACCGCAAGGCTGTGGCCGATAGTCAGGCTCAGCTTGGAATTGGATCAGTGGTCACTGGAACTGTTCAGAGCCTGAAGCCTTATGGTGCCTTTATCGACATTGGTGGAATTAATGGTCTTCTCCATGTTAGTCAGATTAGCCATGATCGGGTTTCAGACATTGGAACTGTCCTGCAACCTGGTGACACTCTTAAGGTAATACAGAATTGACCCATCTGTGCCTTTGATACTGGGTCATATCTATTAATCTAATTGTGGATCTGTTTTGTATTTGAAAGGTGATGATATTGAGTCATGACCGCGATAGAGGTCGAGTGAGTCTTTCTACCAAAAAGCTGGAGCCTTCACCTGGTGACATGATTCGCAATCCAAAGCTTGTTTTTGAGAAGGTAATCATCTAAAGAGATTTTGCTCCATACTGACTAAATTTATGCAAACTTGGTAATGTATTTGTTCTTATTTGTTCCGTCATTTGAATTAGGCGGATGAGATGGCTCAGACATTCAGACAAAGAATAGCTCAAGCAGAAGCGATGGCCCGGGCTGACATGCTCAGATTCCAGACTGAGGTAATTTACTGGCTTTCTATCCACCCATCCAAAAAGTGAACCATGGGGTTGTTACTAAACGATGAAATTATCAAATTCTATAGTTTTGAGTCATCTGATTGATTAAGTCCTTACTGAAGTGGAGAATTTCACTCCGGTGGGGCTTTTCTTTATCTGAAGTTTATAACATCTCTCTTTTTCTCTTTTTAACTGTTGGAACATCTTCTCCATTGACAGAGTGGATTGAGTCTAAGCTCAGAGGGTATCTTGGGTCCTCTTTCACAATCAGACTTGCCAGCAGATGGGCTAGATTTAGGAGATGTTCCTCCTGCTGTAGATGAGTAAATATGAAGGCTGTGAAGGAATATATAGATTGCTTTCTGTAACTATAATCTTCTGTATCATTTGCATGCAAGAGAAGTCTCAGAAGTGTGCAAAACTTGTCTACATAAGGCTGATCAGATTCATTCTCCTTCTATCCTCTAATTTTTAATGTATCTTTGTCTTAGTCCTACGTGCGAAACCGAGACATTGAATAATAATATTTATAATTTTGGCTAGGTGTATCGGTGATCCAATACGGACATCATGCTATATAATATGTACACCGAGAGAGATCCATAAGAATGGATTAATACTTGCATCTTATCAGAGAGACGCTCACCCTTGACTGTAATGCACTTGCACACTGAAGAACACAGACGACACATCCATACGGTTAACAGAAACCAATTCTTTCCTTTATGTTCCCATTGAAGATGATTTTTTTGCAGTTTTGTGTATTCCTTGAAGATTATTTTGTTTTTGTTATCGGTATTCTTCGTTATGTCAGAGTCACCATTCACTTTTGCCTTATCTTTAGCCTATTTGTTACTCCTGGTACACCATCCAAATTGAAAGGGGGTCTAGCCCCTTAATAGATTGTTCCCACAAACAAATCTAGACCTGTAATAACCAAACCACCCGCCTCTTAAAAGCTCATATAGCTACACAAAGCATGAAAAACCAAAGTTAGATATCCCTACATTAATTCCATCTGCAACTTGCATATAACAAGTACTACTAATAGCACCTCAGAAATCAACAGAGAACCCATGCCTTTAATCAAATTAAAAATCCATCATTACACCATAAAAAACAGGAACAAGAATAGCAAAGCCAGACTTTCTGAACATGAAACGAAAGGGCTAGAATAAAGTTATGCTGCCATTGAAGCGAAGAGAAAGTTACTATCTATCACTGCTTCATGTATGGTGGCCCTGACGTGCCCTGAACGGGAAGGCCACTTCGCCACATTTGGAGTCGTGAGTGAAGGAAGAAGGGGAGTTCTGCCTTTCAGTCTGCATGTCTCTGCTCGTGCAAAGGCGTGCAGGAGGGAGAGGGTCTCCACGCAGTCTCTGCAGAGAGGAAAAGAGGGTGAGCTGAGAACTTTGATCCCGTCAAAGGGATAGATGGGTTCGGGTTTAGAAAACCTGCTCCTAACCCTGTCTGAGATACCATCCTTGTTGCATTTGTCTGAGAAGATTCAAAAGAGCGAAAAGAACGTCAACTTGTTCTCACTTATCAGTTCAATGAAGATAAATTCAGTGGCTATGCGGCACGAAACGATTGAGATGAGAAAGAAAAGAAAACCAGCGGTGATATGCTTCCATCTCATGACAGAAAGAATAATCTAATGGAAAAAGGAAGAAAGGGGATACTATACATCTTTATCCAAAAAAAAAAAAAAAGAGATACAAGGTTCAAAAAAACAAAAGGAAGAAAGAGGAGAAAGACCGCAAGGGAGAAGAAAGGACGAAAGAGCAGGTGCTAGTTAGCATCTCATTCAGAAAATTTCTTCATAGAATTTGGAAGCCTTGAGTTTGATATGTAGCTGCCCTTGACACTCAGCCAAAAGCAAGGAAAACAATTCCAAAAAACTGCAATTCATATATGGAATTAAGTTTTGTATTCAAAATTCTCTCTGGGATGTACAATCTCGAATATGGTTTGACCATATCACTTTGGCAGCGACTCCTTTTGACATCAATGCCTATCTCATCCACATCTTTGTGAGTTGATGATCCATTCCAATCTAAACCGACTTACGTCTACTCATAGAAATTTCACCTAGTGGACACAACATTAATAGTTAAAGATACAACGAGAGTGAACATTGAAGAGAGAGCAACAGGCCTGAACGACCTAGGTGTGTCATTAACGATAAGTTCAGAAAGCTGTAACTGACAGGAAGTATTTCGAGGATACCTTGTTAAATTTCTTGTTTGCTGCTCTTCTTTCCTTTCTTTTGTTTTTGTTTTAGCTGGTTAAGTCCTGCTGCCGTTATCTTTACGTTGCCAACTATTGCAGCTACCAACTCTGGGTCTGTACAAGCTTTCATAAGTTCCTTTTCCCTGGTGGTCACTTCTGGCGTGTGACTAAACAAATTCATTGCAGTTTTTGCAGCTGAAAGTACAAGAATAAATTGTTAGAGGAGGGGGGGGGGGGGGGGGGGGGGGGGTTAACCAGTAGAATGCCAGGATATAAATATATATAAGGCATAACGCGGAACTTGAAGAGTGAGTTCATCAAGTTTTTCAAATAAACACAATCTCAGAATCACATCATATGTAACTAAAATCATCGTTAACATGTGAATATATTCACTAATAACTGGAAATGCAATACGTATGTGAGTGCCCATGAGCAGGAGCGGCAAGTCCCATTATTTGAGCCAAATTCAATCAAATTTAAAGATGGATCAGGTTCAAGTTTGACAGCAGGCCCAGAGGGGTCCTGGTTAAATGATTCAGAATTGCAAGAACGAGAAGGACTAGAAGTTTCTTACAAATGAAATGGCACCATTCATTAGATTGTCTCATGAACAACACCCACGAACATATTGGCAGTAACTGGAATGTAAACACACAATTTATATTGGGAACATATCTCAGTGCCAGAGGTGCATATTTAGTCCTTACTTGTGGGAGCTTCTTCCAAGGCCTATTCATGTGTTCTTCTGGAATAGTACTACCAAAAAAATACAAAAATTCTAAAAAAATGATGAAAAACCAGTTTATAGAGTTCATAGAATGGTGAATTTTTAATATGGAAGAGGAGGGATTAACACCAAACTAGTACCCCTCATAGGGTCAGCTCCAGAATGTATCACCACAAAAAGTCCGGCTCCTTGCTTTGCATGGCAGTTTGAAAAGAAGAAAATGGTTACTTTGGGCTTAGGTTTGCCCTTTGCCAAGTTAATGGTCTAACTTGCCCCTTGCTACATTTTTCTAAGCTGACAGGGAAAATTAAAAGGCAATCTAGCACCTTATTTTATATTTGCAGAAAACGTGGAATTGTCTAAAATATATGCGAGTCATACACTCAAAAAAGGTAACAGAGTGACGCAGAAAAAGGCTAGAAGACTAAATGGAGATGGAGATCGGAGAGCTGAGCAAATGATGAATGCCACTATGGGCATTAGATCGGCCGTAATCTAAAAACTACAATATCAAACAATGAAAAATAACATCCACATAAGAAATCAGAGCCACAAATTAGAATCTTGAAATGAATGTCAAGAAAAATTAGCAATTCAATATTGGAAAGGAATGCATTATAACACTGAGGCATAGCACCAATAGCTAGGAAGTAAGAGGCTTGTCTAAGATATTTATGCATGTTTGATAGAGGCCAATAACACACCAGAGAAGAGGGTAAGACAATATTGATCACGGACTATTGGAAACTGATGTATTCTAATGTTGAAGAAATTGCTGAAAAGTATGAGGACAAACTAAGTCATCCTAAACAATAGAAGGTTTATGAAAGGAGGAAGCAGAAAAGGAAAGGTGAAGACTTAAAAAGACAACAGCTTACTATGTTTGGAAGATCACTTTTTTGGAAACTACACAGTTTAATACTTTCTATAAGGAAAGTCAACAAGTTGCTACTACTATTATTTTCCTAATTTCTTAAAATAAGTCCCAATTAGAAGAGTTATTTAGGAAAGTGTTTGGTTAGTAATTTCCTTTATTAGCAATCAATTTAGGAAAGTCATAAAGTATTCATTGTTGGTAGATTCAATTTTAGTTAACTGCTGGAATTCTTTTTCCAGCAAGTGATTTTCAATTTGGTAAATCTCAATTCAATTGTAATAAGAAATTTTAGTCCTAAGAAAATTCTACCAAATAGAGGGTAGTTTTAGAGTCTATAAATAGGGATCTTGCAGTAACTTTCATATGTTGTTCAAGAATAAGACAGAATTTAGTTTTGGCTGTGTTAGGAACAGAAGAAAACTCAAAGGCATGGACGCTAGCAATCAAGAAAAGACTCGGGAGAGATATTTAAACAATGAATCCAACATATAATAAAGAAAACAAGAAGATTCATATACCTTAAGTCAACACATATAGAATGACAAAATAAGATTGAGTTATATGAAAAGAAAAAATGTTACTTGTCACAAGGAAATGATGATGGTAGTTAAAATTCCTGCTAAGCATCATTTATCTGGTCACTTCATTATCAAAATGGATATCAGCCACCTCCACAAATTAGAGCAAAGTTAAAAGCAACATCAAGTGGTATTGATGGTAAACTAATGTAGATTATGACTATCATACACAGATAGTTAATACCTTTCCCCTTCTTTGCAGTGCCAGGAGTTATTTTCACACGATATTTATATGTTTGCAATGCATTGTATGGACCACAAACAGGGACAGCATAGTGCAGGATATCATTTGGTAATGGGTTCCCTGTCAAGTAATCGATGTCATTCAGCTTGCCCTTCTCTTCATCCCCAATCTCATGAATATCATCTTCCTCCAGTGCTACTCTATCCATCTCATCATCATAGTCTACATCAGCTTCAAGATGCTTGTCACTACTATCCCTGTTTACTTGTGCATGACCGGCCATTGCATCACCATCAATTTCAGCTAAATTTTCTTGACAATCTCGAGAAAGGTGGCCAACTTTTTTACACCGATAGCATATTTTTGAGGATTCATCCTTGCCTGTTAATTTGAGATAACTGGTATTAATAAAACCCAAAAACATCATGGCAACAAGAAAGTTCTAAAACATCTGTGAGAGAGAATGGGATCATCCAACCAAATAATAGATTAGAACAACCAATGTGCAACAGATAACACAATTAGAGAAAATATCAAATGAAAAAGCATTCCTCAAAAACAAATTTTGTCTTAGATACCTAGAAAACTTAAATCATATACCTGTAATAGGTCCATCTATTTTAGGAGGAGGCCCTTTTCTGTCTGGCGACTCTTTTTCATTCATTGGAGATGGTTTCCCTGCAGACTAAGAACAGTAGTGCAAACTGTCAGTAGAACTCAAATAACCCTGAAATATGTCATAATTGGCTGGAAGGATTCCAAAATAATATCTACCTACCTCTGTAATATCAACCAAAGTGCTTACATATCCACTATTGGGTATTGTCAGTTAACTCTTTAACTTTGACAGAGGAAAAGACAAAAACATTCCTGTAAAAACAAAATTCTGATTTTTTTATATATTGTGTATATGACTGCTACTAAAGTTGGGTCTATGTCCATCCCAAAATGACTAATCAAAATTAATAAATCTCTTTCCAAGTACATGATTTTCTTATCTTGATCCATGAACAAAAATCCTTATTATTCCTCTTAACATCTGAGCCCTCTTTTTGGATCATGTGGACAGCTTTGGATGAAGGTCCCATACACATTGCTCAGGTACCATGTTAAAGTTGGGTCCAAGTCTATCCTGAAATGATTAGCTAAAGTAAAGAGACCTCTTCCCAACTAATAAGCACAAAAGTTCTAATCCCAGATCTATATGAGACTATTCTTGACAAGTGCTATATAATTTCTCAGACAAGTGACGTGGTCCCACTTAAATAACCATTTAGGTGTCCCTCACATCATTTTTGTGTCACATTAAATTGGTCCCATTTTAGTTGTATAGGTTCCGATTCATTGTATCCTTCTTTTAAGGGCCATCTTGTCTTTTCACTTATCAAAGTTTGAGTTAACTGCCGGAATTTAGCAGGGAAGTGTAAGCAACTGTGCAATTTTTAGGGTAAGTAGGCAATTAACCACCAAAAACAGAAACTTAGTGATATATTGAATATTTTATCTATGTTACTTACTGCTAATAAAGCCATTCGGATTTTCCTTTCTTCCTCATCCTGTTCTGCATACTTCTGCTTTATCTTCTTAAGTTTGCCCCTTTGTCCACGACTTGGCTTTCCACCGCCACCAGCAGCTTGATTAAGATTATCAGAATTTTTATGTGAACACAATTCTGGATGCTCATTTTCTCTAGAGGCTTCTCTCTCATGATCACCTGATGCAACATCATCAGTACTTTTCTGCCCCTTCTTCAGTTTCCTTCTTTCTGCCTTCGAGATAAATTGCTTATCTTTAACTACTGTTGTTTTCTCTACACACTCAAGATCCTCTACCAAAGGAATTTGAGTATCAGACCCTCTATATCTCTGGGGTATTTTAGCAGAACCAAGTTCAAGAGCCCGATCAATGAGATCCTCAAGCTGCGTTTCTACATTTTCTGAGGAACTATCATTATTAGTACCATTCAAAGTAGAGAGTATGTCTCCAGTAGGATCTTGATGACCAGGGCCATCCTCGTGATCAAGCTTAGCTGCAATATCAGATTCTACAGTTTTATCTGTGATTCCAGTAGTTAGCTCATCATCTGAATCAGAATCTACCTGCTCACTAGTTGGTTCATTTACTTCCAAAATGGGGGAGCCTTCCTCCTCACCCCTTACCCTCCTTTCATTTAAATGTGATCCTAGGGAAGATTCATCCAAGCGGAATAGCAAGCCAAAACCCATAACAAGGGGGTGAGGAGGAAGAAAGTTCTTTTTCCCACGGATCATAAAACTACCAGCAGTTAGATATTCTCCTGTGGGAGCTGTTTTACTAACTTGATGAGGATAAACCCACCAAGCGCTAGTCACAATTTTTGAATCCCATGCTTGACTGTGACACACCTGCAAATTGGAAAGCATATTAGTAGAGACAAAGCAGCTACTAACATTGCATTACCATCTCTCATACTCGTGCAATAATCTAAATTGATGAAAACACAAAAAATAAGAAGTTCTATGCTCAAACTTACAGTGAAGCAACCTGCTTGGTTCAAAGTAAGAGGAGGAACCGGATGATTCGGATTGTGATTCTTTATGACAGTACTAGATGCTCCATGGAGGTCTGCATGTATGTACCTGTTTCAAATACAAACAAATGCAAAAAGGTGACCATGTAGGAAATGCATAACATATTTCAAGGCTTGTGTATAAATATGCATATGTGTATAGACAGGAGCAACTTTTTCTATCATTGATATTTATCATGTATTATTATACATTTTGAATTTCGCTAATAATAATGTAAAATCTGTTATATTAGCGGATACATATCAAATTTTGACAAAGGAAGGATCAGAGATTAAGTTTTCACATGGCAAAATGATTTTCAATCAAGAAAATTTGATGCCTCAGAGGTAGGCATTTAGTCTATCATTAATTTCACATGAAAAATATACTCACAGATCTCCTTTAGACATGTATCGCTTCACAATCATCTCATTTTGTTGGGCATCACGACCACTAATCACCAAGTAATTTTCGCTGCTGATAAACCAGTTAAATTTCTCAAACCAATGAACTTTACGCATATGTGTAATTGCAGCCACAGTTTTTTCCTGCAATAAAGGGAAGTGAAAACAAGAACATGTTAAATCTAGTATTGTAAGAGTGATTTAATCAGAAATTTAAGAAGACACATTTTCAAGCATGTGTGCAAGGTACCTGTGAAAGCTGGAGACGGGTCTTCCTTTCAGCTGCTTTAAAAGCTTTCTCATGGGCTGTAGTTGTCTTTTCCTGCTTACTCTCCTGCCGTTTTTTCATCTCATACCAGCGACGAGCATTGGCATGAGCTGACAATGCCAAATCAACTTCCACCTTAAAAAAAGTAATAAGACAAAGGTCAAAGATACTTAGAAACATAGAGAAAATGAGCTGTTCAATGACAACTCTCGTAGTGTTTAACATATATTTTAACATGACATGTACTTGATGGAACAGAGAAAAATAAAAAAAAGAGGCCTATTTTACTTGAGGAGGCAGTACAATCTAGGAGAATTGTACCAAACAAGGACCATTGTGCAGTGGGAACCACTTCAAGTGCATACTTTCAGAAAAAACCATCAGTAAAATAACCTTTATTGACAAATATGGCTCCTGTGACTCTCCAGCCTCCACAGGCAAGAATTTCGTTTACTTATTCTCAAAAGAAAGAAAAACAACTAAAACAATGGTATTCTCATATGGCATCCACCAGCTCTACTTAGAGCTTTGGAAAAAGAAAAAAAATCTATGCCAACAAAGGATGGTGCTGGGGATGCCATATTCTCAAGATAACCACCAGAGATCTCTTCTAAAAACTTTAAAAAATGCTTGTTCAATTACTGGCATTGATTAGGGAGAATCAATCACTTCTTAGGGAACTAGAAAGCAGACCATGCAAAGAATTGATATAATATTAGTCCATGCAGCTGTTTGAAATTCTAGTGAACATCAAGAATTATCATTGACTGCTCAACAGCCTGCAGAGACATTGTGGATACTCTTTAGTTTTCATTTGTCCTTTCAGTGGAAGAATACCGGGATCAGTTTTTTTGGAATGTTGATCCCGCATCATACTACTGTCCAATGAGCCGGGGAAAAACTTCACACTAGATATATCCCCCAAGTGGCCATTGAGTCGAAAGCTCAATCCACATTTAGAAACTAGAAGAGCCTCTGGCTGCCTGTGTTAGTTCTCAGCTCTTATATTTTGTTACAACAACCCACTTACATCTGTGTTCCTGAAAGGCAATAAACTTAACTGAAGTAGACCACAAGTTGTCACTTCCAAATAGATATAAACCCAGGAATACATACATGTGAATATATACAGCAAGATGCACGTGCTGAAAATACAAACCACTCTTAATTTAGGTGCAGAGTTTTCTATGAGAAAAATCAACGTAAATAATAATACATACATGTGAATATACACAGCAAGATGCACGTGCTGAAAATACAAACAACTTTTTCCCCACAAGTACTCACCTTATGAGCAGGGAGTGTTTTTTCATCATCATCCATTTCATCCAGGTTATTGCTCAGCAGTAATGTGATGCAATTTCTTTCAAGGTGAAGCTTATCAATTAGCCCTGCGACAGGGTTTCCAGACTTTTTCTCCTCTTTAACCATACGAGCTAGATCCTCCCAAGCCATTCCATTAGCAAGTGCTACTCGGACAGCTAAGATGGCTCCATCAACATCTTCAAGATTATACTCAATCAATTTTGCCATTGCTATACTCCGATCAACTTCGTTTTTCAGTGTGTACACACGATTTTCCTACAAGATAAGACAATTGTTAAATTGGGTTCAAGGCCCTATTCCAAAAGGACTAGCCAACTTAGGAAACCTCTTTCCCAACTAATAAAATCTAGATCCTTGTACTCACTAATCCATGTGGGACTATTCCTCAACAACAATAAACTTTTGAGAAGTGGTATGCAAACTATAATATTAGAGACATCTAAATGTAAGTGAATAAATTTCTGGAGTAATGTCCATTGCAATTGCCAAACTAATTCTAGTAGCTGATATCTTTTCACTTTTTGCTTTGGTAAAAATCTAAAGTGAAAATTGAACCTGATCTAATCGTATCTTATTAAGTTTCTGAATAGCAGCTTCTTCTTTTGATTGCTTTTGTTTTTCTGCCCTTTGACTTTCAATTTTGCTATAGAATTCATCCAACGCAGCATCGAATGTATCAAATTTTAGATTCTCTCTTGACTTGAACTGATTCAATAAAATGGGGCAGAATTCATCATAAACCTGCACACAGACAAAGATTCAGGAAACAATCAAAGGCAGTTAACATAAATTGTCTCACTTTTCCATTTCCAGTAAGAGAAACCATCAGCTGTATTTGAGACAAAGATAATAAATTCCCTGAATCAAGTAAAATATTAAACCAAATACAATGAAAGATTGCAACAACCTATTTAAGAAATTTCCAACTGATTCAGAGCCCATTTGCAGGACACACTAACTAATTAAATTGGTTTAAATATTGAAACAAAAACATTAATTTTTTATCAAAAACTTAGAACTCACAGCAGATAGTATTATAAAAGATATTGCACAAAAGACAAAGCAGAATCAAATAACCTGGTTAGAGATTGCTTCTGAAGCAGGTAAAATTTTCTTCCTTTCTAACCCTCTGTTCTGCATCAGAATGTATCCTTCAGGAACTTTTTCACCAGATATAACATCCACAAGCCAGTCCTCAAACCTTGTAACAGCTTCAGCCAAAACCTGAATTGTATCATCTTCAATCTTAAAACCCTCAATAGCAATTACCATGTTTGGAAGCAAGCCTGCATCCAATATGATGTGCTCCGAGAGGGCAGGTCCATAACCCAGACCCTCACCAAGAACAGCCTTCAGTGTATGTTTCTTGGCACTGGTGCCAGTATAACTTTTCTTGTTTGGATCAGATAGCTGCTTAGTTTTGCTAATATCTTTTTCTTTAGATCTTTCTGAAGCATGGCTGCTATTGTCATCTTCATGAGAGTTGTTTTTCTCTGATGCTACTGAAGTATCAAGTGCACTTTGTAACTTAGCAATCGTGGTCCTCTCAAAAACACGACAAGCATCAATTGGATATGGATGACGTGACATTATAGCAAATCCTTTATCATCGTCCCTGTGAATAGTACCGAATGAAACAATATTTCCTACATTGTTTTTAAATTATGAAATACTTTCAAAATAAAAACTTTTTGTCCAAAAACAGAAGCAAAGCTGCAAGTAGGATAAGAACAGAGGTTAATCGGTGATAAAAAATACAAATAATAGCAAAAACATAGCAGGATGGTTTTGTTTTAATGCAAATATAGCAGGATGCAACAACTTCAACAACCAGAGGACAGACTAAGCACCACAACCTCATGCATTAAGAACTATACTGTGGGCATGCAATCTTTAGGCAGTCAAATGGTAAGCAAAAATGTTAGGCTACCATGACCGATGTTGGTAACAATACTGCAGCAGCTCTCTAGTGTCTTCAGTTCATGTTCTTTCCTAGACAACATTTCCTAACAGCCTTTTAGTAATATGACAAAGATCAGTAACACCTGATGGGTGAAATAGAGATTCCTCAAAACAAACCTGTGCGACCGTAGAAGAGTCATGACCATTAACTGAGAGTCAGTGAGGATGATGTTTCCATTGGCATACAGCTCCAGGATAATAAAGTGAGCATTACTACTCAATCCAAATTGAAAGAGAATAATCTGTATAATAGTTTTAGAAATAAGGAATAAGAAATTATAGCTAAAATAGTAAATTCAAGTTTCAAAATCCACAATAAATGCAAAAGGAATTGATATCATCAAATATATAAAATTTCTCCACTTTATCAATTATATTGTATATATAAAAAAGATAACTAAGAAACTTTGAGATGTACACGATCATATCCAAGTTGGCGGACATCCTCAAGCCTTCTTGTGCGTATGTGCTTCCTTAATTTAAGGGTAAACCCAGAAGGTGTTGTACTCTTGTCCCTAGAAACACAAAGACGACAAGTCACCGTAGTCAGAGATTCTATTAAAGAAAATATTCAAAAACGCTTCACATGGTGAGGAAACTACCTCATGTACGCAGTTGTGTGCAACCTTACTCCACTTTCCATTAGCAATAACACCTTTTCACTCTCACCAGATTCTGTAACCCCGCTGCTGTTCATCAGCTTGAATATATAAGTCTGCAAACCAACTGACAAAGTATTACTAACAGGTCCTCAAGTAATACTCCTATAACCTAGACGTTCCCAGCAATTTTTATGCCTCAATTCCAAATTCTAAATTCATTTCAAATAGTTCGCAACAGCCTGAAGCGTCCATTCACAGAAGGATCAAAATGTTTTAAGCATATAATAAGTGCACGAATAAAGAGATAAAGAAAATTTAAAAGAGTGATAGGGTTTAACTGATTCATTTTCAATGGGAATTAGAAATACCTTCGGTGAGAGGTCGTAGACGTTTGAACATCGCATTCCGATCAACCTTCTTAAGCATTTCACCTCTGCGGCCACGTCGGCCGTGTTCATTCTAACTTTCACCATCTCCCTTCTATTTACTTCTCCGGCAACGACCCTTTAGATCTGCAAATCCTCGTATAGAGAGAGAGCGATTCTTTCGTGGTCTATGCAAGCAATAGTCTACGGCGAAATTGTGTTTTCCTCTCAAATTGAGTTCCAAATTCCAATAATCTCCGAGGAGTAGGAAAGTTCGAGACTTATTACTTGAAAGTACTAAATTACCCCTATTCTTTAAGAAGACGAACGGTCTGAGCTACCGACAAGATGGCAAGACATGCAAATTTGCCTCTTTATGGTGGATACTTTAGGTATTTTTCTTTAAACCTTCAAGCAAGAGATCTGTGGAACAAGAAATGGAAGGGAAGGGATTTTGTTCAGACATTAAACACCGGAAGACACGAGGCCCCGTCCTCTACGTTCATGTAATCTGAAATCCTCTTTGGATCTCGCTGAATTGAAATCCTTTCTAGAAATGGATCCGAATCAGGTAAGTTTTTCGTTCTCCCACGTATGCCCTAGTACTTTCTGAAATTACAACTACTTTATATATGTGAGACCAATGTAATTGTTTTAGTTCTTCATTTCTTTCTCGGACGTATATCTTTGGAGTTCTAGTGCATTTGCGTTCTCATAAGTTTTTTTTTTTTTAATTCTGAACTTGTTATATGTTGGTATTGAAACGGTAGATCTTGCTTCTCTTGATTTATGAATTCGACAGTCGTACAGGCTCCGTTAGGTCTTTCTTTCCGATGGAGAATGCTGTCATGATGGATCTACTATCAGTTATGAATGTGAATTTTTCTTTATTCCCTTTTTAATTTAATGGACTTGTGTTTGTTATCGTTTCAATGTTGGAGTTGGGTTTTCGTCTGTTTACAGCACGGTTTGGGAGGTATTTTCGGAGTTCCGGATCTCATTAGGCGCTTGGTTGATCATCCCGCCAGGATATATTAATTTCCACTTGGGGTGAACTTATTTTTAGAGAATTAAGAAAATTTTAAACAATAAGATGAACTGTTTCAATACTACTTGCTTGTTCTGTGAGCCAGTCATTTCTTCTTTTATAAGCCTAACTAAATCTGTTCTCTCTTGTCCTGCAGAACTTAACGGAAAATTATGCTAACCCCAAAACATGTTTCTTTCATGTTCTCTTCAAGGTATAGTGTTCGTATCTTACAAGTGTTTCTGGTTTTGCTTGATTTCCTTTACTTCTGAAAATCTTACCGCCTCATGGCTACTACAGGCTGCAGCTCTGGCGTTCTATATTCTTTCAGCTCTCTTCTTTGATAGTTTTGTTATCATTTTTGTGGTCACCGTTGTTCTCGGTGCTCTTGATTTTTGGGTTGTGAAAAATGTGAGTGGTCGGATATTGGTTGGTCTGCGGTGGTGGAATGAAATAAATGACCAAGGGGAAAGCGTTTGGAAGTTTGAATGCCTTGATCAAGAGGTACGTTTTGTTTCTTTCTTTTGCAATGCGAAACGTGTGCACTTAACATGGAGAGCAGGAACAACTAAACTTTATACCTTCCATTCCAGTGAGTGATTTTACTTTCATTATCTTCTTTATTACTGTACGTCTTAATTCATCTGTGTCATTGTGTTATAGTCCTTGGCTCGTATGAACAAGAAAGATTCGTGGCTCTTCTGGTGGACTCTTTATCTAACAGTAAGTATTTTATCTGTCCTGTGTTTTGAATCAAAGTGCAGATTGCTGACCAGTTTGTTGCCCTTACGTAACTTAATCTTGAGCACTAACGAATACCTATAGCATTTTTTTTCTGACAACCCCTACTGCATGTTGTATTTTGTAAATTTTTAGTGTTGGATTTTTCACTTTGCAGGCAGCTGCATGGATTTTCCTTGGAATATTTTCACTCATAAGGTTTCAAGCTGATTATCTACTAGTGGTTGGAGTATGTTTGAGTCTGAGCATTGCAAATATCATTGGCTTCACAAAATGCCGGAAAGGTATGTATGCACTAAGCTTATTTGAGCAACCATAGAGCCTAGAGCCATCACTTGCACTAGGTGTGAAATCTATGATGAGGCCTACATGATCAAGAACATAGCACATGAAATAAACTGCATTGGAAATTTTTTCTCTCTTTTTGGCTTTAGGAACCAAAATTACTTTAAAACCCTTGGTCATCTATGATTGCCACAGGATGGCCTCCACTGAGGATCTGTGGTTTATATAAATGCGAGTGAGTTTCAGAATTAGGCTAATACTTCGAACAAGATCCTTAATGTTATGGATTGGAAATCGACGAATTCCATGTGCCTTTACTCATTCTTTTTTGTGTTATATCAAAGTCTTTCTTTAGTAGTAATGGGCTTACTCGGTCAACAGATTTATTAATTGTAGTTGAGCTTGGACTGAAATGAAGCAGCAGTTCAGTTAGCTGTTCTTTCACTATGATTTGAGGCCACAGTCAAAGTAATATGAAAGATATATTACATATTTAAAGATGAAGTCGAACCATAGTTTTTCTTTTAAAATGGAGTATATTCATAGTTTGTATTGGAAATTCCAGCGGATACCTGTTACTTTGTATAAATATGAAAACATCAATAAAATTAAGTATAATGTTTTGATTCCTGGGTACTTAATCAGCATGTATTGGTGGTTTTTAGAAGTTTTAGTCAGTATCAGTTCATTCCTACATGGGCCATTTTATTATCTATTCGATTGGCCTGATTTATAGGCTTATCGTACTGTTCCTATAGTTTGACCCCAGTTTCTGGCCTTCATGGGCTGCAACATTTAACAGGCTTTAAGTTTGTTATTCCTGTGTTTAGCGAGACAGGAGTAGGTGAAAAACTGAGTACCATCTTCATTCTGAAAACCCCTCCACATCAGATGGACATTTTTAAAAAAATGGACTCACTGAAATTGTTGTTTGACATCCAGAATGTTTCAATCATAAATACACCTTCAGCCACTGACTAGTCAGACAACAAAATGTACTCCAGAATGTTGTGGTTTTCATTATGTAAGAGTATAGATGATTAGACAATATTCATTGTTTGATATCCTCATTCTAGAGTCCAACCTACTATATAGGCCACACTCACTCCCTTAACCTTACTATGTTAGTCTTATGTCAGAACTTTTATTTATTTTTTATTGGGTACGCTTCTCCTGGCTATGCTGTTGGTTAGCACTACTATTGATAATTTCTGATTTGCATGCATAATTCTGAATGTACTTAGGGGGCGGTGATATCTGGTACCCCTTGTGACCACTGAAATTCGAAATCTTTTTTCATCTGGATTCATTATTCTTTCAACTTCATTCTGTAGTCCATACAACTACCCAAATTTGAAATCTTTTTCATCAGGATTTATTATTCTTTCTACTTCATTTTATCAGAATTGGTAATACAGAAACAAACACATATAGCACAAATATTTTATCAGTCTTTCTCATGAATCTCTTTCTGTGCTACAGATGCGAAGAAACAGCTGCAAGCATTTGCTTCTCAGACAATTGCTTCCCGTGTTACATCAACTATACAGTCAGCTTTCAGCGTTGTCTGAGCACGGATGCATGCAACATAAAGGTCCACACATATACAATATAATCAACAGGACATGTCTGTGCATGATCTTTGGCCATTGAAAGGCCCTCTGTTTTGGGATTGATACACTGGCTCCTGACTTTTGTAGCATATAACCAATTTTTCTCGTTTTTTTTGAATACATTATAATATTTCCCATTATCATCATTCGATCCATGTTTTGCTGTGTCTACCTTGTATCATTTGTTCTTCCTAGAAAGTGAGATCAGTCTAGGAGTGGTATTCATTATATCACTACCCACCATCTGGGGTTTGTCCCCACTATAGCATCTGTAATTGCTTTTCCTTTTTTGGCATCCTTATGTGGCAAATATTTATAAGACATGAAGCTTTTGAAAATTTTAACAGACTATCAATCTCATAGTATATCCAAGGAGAATGTTGTTAATTTTATCACATTCTCAGCAACTTCCAGACCTCAGGTGAACGAGCTTGACAAGCTTTCTCCTGTATGTTAGACACCACTACTGAACAATTTATCTTTATTACATGAGGCCTTTCATTCAATAGACACAGGAGTGTTTTCTGCATGAGATCTTCTTTCCAAGATAAACAACAATATTATTGACAGGAAAGAAGAATGGGTAAAGAAATTAATGCCGTAGGACTCCCCGTCTCCAGAGCCCGACGCGGCTAATATCAAACAAAAGACGTGTTTGTGTCGTCCATCTGCATGTGTTCCACCGATCTCGACTATTTGATGCAGCCATCTCTGCTGGATTTCAAACAAGTAGAACTAGCTCTCGGATTGCGGGTAAGCTCTCTACTGGATCTCATCAATAAGTATGATTTCGAACAAAATTTTTATTTTGTTGCTATTGCTTCGCCCCACAGCCCATTCTCGTCAAAATCCTCTCTTAGTTGATTGGTAGTTTTAATTTCGAGGTTTTAAGTTTCACTCTACGAAGATTTTGCGCTGTCTCAAGGAGATTTTCTGTATATTCTCCTACTGAGAGGTAGTTGTCCTCTGAAAATTTCGTTTGATCTTGTAGCTCTGTGAGCATGTAGACTCTCCTCTCTTTAAAAAAAAAAAAAAAAAAAACTAGCTTCCTATCCGTGCTTATTGTCGTCGTCTCCTTCCATGCTTTTGCTTTGAGTGGATCATTATTTTAACAGTCTTAGCCAATTGATGTTATTTCATTTGGATTTGCCAGTCCCAGAATTTCAAATGTTATACAATTGATCTTTTTTTTTTATCTCTCTTGTCTCCCCTCTTCTTTCCTCCCCACTTTGTGTGTTCCAAACACAGCTTAAGGGTATGTTGGGAACCCCATGAAAAAAAATGAAATTTTTTTTTTACTATTATTATTCTTAAAAATAGTTAGTGAAAAGAAGAATTTGATTATTATTTTATTTTCACTAACTATTTTTTAAATAATAACGGTTAAATTCTCTTTTTCTTTTGTTTTGTTTTTAGAATACAAAAAGGAAGAGGAGAAAAAGAAAATAAAAATTTCTTTTTCTCTTATTTGGATACCCATGGAAAATGAAAGAGAAAATAGAAGAAAAATATAATTTGCAAAAAATAAAAAATGAAAAAGAAAATAAAATTAATAATATTTTAAAATTTTAATAATTAACATTTTCTTTCAAGTTTCCATTTCTTTTCTTGTTTTTCCCTGGACTCCGTCATTTTGTGAGAAAAATTTTATTAACTAAAAGAGTGATTTTCTCTCCTAGTTTTTTTTCTGAATGATTTTATGTTAAGGGAAAATATTTCAGCAGGAACTGGATTTACCCATCATTTTTGGGGTTAAGTCTCCTCTAATCGTTTATGAGACCATTCACATAGGAAGGAGATCCAACCATCAACTGGATTAACCTCAATAATAGTCCATGGAAGAAATAATTTAAACAGCTTTCCAAACGAATTAGTTCTCTAGCTCCAGTACAGTAGAGAAGAAATTGGCGTGTACGGTACAGTGCTTAGGGTGCAGAGAAGGTAACCTGCAAAAACATCCAGATTTCCCTCCTTCACTGTCTGTAAAGCTACTGCATCAAATAACTGTCATTCTCTGTCTCTCTCTCTTTCTCTCCCTTTCTCCTCTATTGGATATGCAGTCGACTTATGTTTTGTAAAGTAGAAAAGAATGGAGTACTGAACTTTTGTTTCTTGCAAGCATTCCACAGACCAATAAATTAAACAAAAAGAAGGGAAATGAATAACCAAAACTTTTGATTTTGCAATTGTGTTATATTAGTCCACCTTCATTACTCTGAAGGAATCCATTACTCGTCGCAAGTCATTTTCCTCCTCTTGAAATACATTTTCTGGCGTTTGCAATCTCAATTCATACAATCGATTGTTTTCAACTCCAAGAACAGAAAGGTAGCGACGATCCCACTCCAGACGAACAACCCGGTCTTGGGGCATAACAGCCAACTCATTATTGTTTGCATATGACTTTATGTTTACCTGCATGCAATTGAATGGAAGCACATCCCAGCAGAAAGCACCTCAGTAAGTCCCAAGAGATCATTCAAAAAGGATTGGAAATCTATCTGCTAACTAAAAGTATCATTCAGTATTGTGAACCTTTTTAGAGAGCTGCACATTTAAAATGCAGGATTAGATTCATCTACTCTTACGCCAATGTGCGTTGTTGCTCAATTTGGAGTCTAATACTGCTCCATCAGTAGATGCTATAATCACACTGATGTGGTTAACATTCACTAGTGAATAATCCAGATAATGCCAGCCTGAACAGGTCATTAAACTCGGTCTTGGTTTCTGATGCATGATGCAAATCAGAATTTTCTATAAAGTCCAACATAAGGGTTAGTTACCTATACCATCCTCAAGATTTGAATTTCTCAAATTTTAATGCTAAGGTTTAAGCCTCTGTAAAGGAGGAGGATGGACTGAGCAAGTTAAACAATCGGCACAGAAACTCTGTCCCATGTTGCAACATGGATCAGGAATTCATGTTACTGACTCTATTTCGGTCAATTAATGTTAAGCTGCCAGTCCTAGGCCTCTGTAAAGGAGGAGGATGGACCGAGCAAGTTAACAATCGGCACAGAAACTCTGTCTCATGTTGCAACATGGATCAGGAATTCATCTTGCAACCTCAACATATTTGAAACAGGGTTCTGAAGATGACGAGGATGCCAAATATATAAACAAACTCAAATGTATTTCAATACCAATCATCTCATACCATGAGGAGCCTTACCTCAATTTCATAGTAAAGTTTCCCATCATCTGCAACTCTCGAGGAAGTCGAGAGAATGTTTGACTCGCGCCTTACACCAAGTCTAGTAGACATAAATTCAGTTAAATATTGCTTGAGTACTTTTGCTCCAGCAACCTGAGGGGGGCCCAGATCTTCAACACTTTTGTACCTAGAGGATGAAGGAGAAGACATTTCTACTGAGAGATTTTCATCCAGGACAAAAGGATCCCTGAAAAACACGTCAGCACCAGCACCTCGAACCTGGATCCAGTTTTTTGGGTAATTGAATGTGTAACCATCAAATGTATCAACATATTCCCTGAACACAACTGGTGGCTGAGCTAAGGTGGTACCATGTAGGTTCCCTTGAGAGAAGATAAAACTTGAGAATACGAAGGTCATAGTGTTCCTCCTAGAAACTGCAAAAAAATTTGCTCTGTTTATGATAGAGAAGATAACTTGCTAAGTTTTTTTATAAATAAATTGTGAAGTATTGGCAAATAATTGTAGCACACAAAAAGTCAAGAACCATAATCACAAGTAGTAGTTAACTACAAAAGCAGATCAATGCAACAGAGCATGATATATCCCAAGCACAAGTAGGGGTGGCCATTGAGTCGGGTTTCTGGGGGAACCCAACCCGACTGGACCTGACCTGAAAAACCCATGGATGGCATTCGGGTTTCACCCCATGGGTTGGGGAAAAAAATCCATTAGGTTCAAGTCAGGAATGGGTTTCCCCAAACCCGACCAGCAAGGACAGGGTGGGGATATGAAAATTGGGTAGGGATGGGGATGGGGCAGGGATAGGGGGATGGGTCAAGTTTACAGGGACGGGGTTGTGAGGGCGGGGATCGGGTTGAGGTTGTAGGGACAGGTTTCTTTTGGGTTTTGGAGTTGGTTTTTGGGTTTGGTTTTCAAAATCTCCACCCAACCCAATCGCACAGGTTCACCTTAGATACGTCATACAGCTGAACAAAAGGTGTGCCACAAGAAAATCCATGCTCAGCTTCAGCCAGTATCAACAGTATTTACCAAGCCATTTTCAAATTTGGGATTTTAGTTTCCTAAAGTGAAGCTATAGTGTACTTTTCCCGTACTCAAGGATAGTTAAAAAACATCCTGGTTTGAATCCCTAATCTTTTAAGCAGCTTTAGCAATCAGTGAATCATAGTATTGGTTCTAACAATTAACATCCCAACTTTTAGCTCATCGACGGCCCAGAGTAGTAACAGGTCATTTCTTCCTAATTTTACAAAAGTTAGGATGAATTCCAAAGGTCCGACTGTCATGACATCAAATTAAATAGGTTTTAGCAAGAACTGCAGGCGGAGTCCCAGTAGTGAATAGCAAGCAACAATGATTAACATCTACAAAGGGGTTTCATGATGAACAGCTGAGCAAATCAAAATCTACACAAAATAAAACTAATGTGGACATATGAGCACCAGCAATTTGCCCAATCTGTACCAGTATCACCACTACCACACAAAGGACGTATCTTTCACATAAATGTATTCCAGGGCTAAATGCAGTACATTAACGCATTCACCAAATGTTTACGAAGAAAGGAAACGCAAACCGACTCACATTTGGCGGTAGTTACCGATTCACTTCGCCGGCCGTGAGTAGGATCATCGGCACAAGCTGCAGAAATAAGTCGCGACGAACGCGAAGAGGTACTGGAACCTCCAAGAGACAGCCGGGTGAACCATTTTTGAGAAACCGGAACGACGGTAGGACGAGTAGAATAATGAGGACAGGGAAACGGCTCGAGCAAAGAAGCCATGAAACAGAAGCTTAGAATGAGCTTAAAATCGAGTGACGCAGAGACTATGGATGAGGTGGATAGAAATAGAATCAGCGAGAACAAGCCGCCGAGAGGTTTCTTTCCCACTAGGGGTGGCACAAGCCAAACCGGCTCGTAGCTCGGTTGAGTTCAGATTTTAAAACTAAACTCCTAAGATTATTAGCTTGTGAGCTTACTCATTAGGAATGATTTTTTTTTATAAAAATATCATTTACTAATTACTCTCATTTACCTCAATCCTCAAAACGAGTCGGCCTTTTTGGGTCCTTCTGTCATAGTGGTTCCGACAGAATGGATCTGTCCAATAGTTTTTCGCACTTAACAGATCGGTCTTTTGGGTGTATTAGCTAACCGCTGTCACCTTCAACATCTAATATTATTGTTTGTCAATAGAATAAGCACTATTAATGGAGGTGTTCAATAATTTTTTTAGGTTTATTAAGTTGGTTATTAAGTATACTCCATTACAAAGTTTTGGACCTCTTTGTGACACCTTGTGGTTCAATGGTACCAAGGTCATCGCCATATTCTATTTATTTAGTTCGGACTCAAACTAGTTAAAAATAATGGGTTTGAGTTAGATTCTAATTTTAGGATCGAAGTTGAACTGAGTTCGAAGTATTAAGATCAAACCAAGCTCGAACATCGAACATATGCAGATTCAAGTTTAGCTTGGCGGTAACAAACACTATATATCTAATTCCTGGACTGTAATGAGGTCACTTCATTTGTACACTATATATCTCAAATAAGGACTCTTGTCCCAAGTCCAAATTACTGATACTCCAATATCCTGTCATGATCCATCTTGTGTACAAAACATTTCAGGAATAGTCAAGGCTACCTCATGGTCCATCTTGTCTCCATGGATAAGTGAAGACTGCACACCTCATGGTCAACTGTCAAGGCAGTCCCTTATACCCTGCTCAAACTTGTCTAGGGAAGATAAAGTACTGATCAACTCGTTCTTCAGCCTGTCTCTGAAGCACAAAGAAAGATCAGTAATACAAAAATGGAAGTCCCATTCATACTATACAAATACATGAACACGCCAAGATTTGGCAAACAACAGTATCATACATGGCTTTGTCACAGTTGGTCGTCGCGAGATTATAGCTTGCAGGTAACTAGGGTTCCTGAAAATTTGCTGGAACCTTAACTAGCATGCAACCAAAAAACGCCCCAGAATGTTTACAGAATATTCAACATTAAAGGATTATGGTTGTTTGAAGTGTCAATTTTTAAGGGTCTGTTTGGAACCCCGTGGAAAAGAAAAAAATAAATAAATAAATAAGAATTTAACCATTATTATGTCCAAAAATAGTTAGTGAAAAGGAGAATTTGATCATTGTCTCCTTTTCACTAACTATTTTTAGGAATAATAATGGTCAAATTCTCATTTTCTTTTCTTTTCTAGGGGTTCCAAACAGACCCTAACATGACCAGACAAACAGTCTCAAAGCTTCCACAGATGTGACAATCACACCAAGATTACTACTGTTATCTCACCTCAAGCTCAGTCTGAAGCCACCTCTACTTAGTTTATTAAAATGGAATCCACCAATACAAACCCATTTTCTGGGTATTGAACCCTATTGCATGCAATGCCCTACTGAACACTTGCACGAGAATTCAAAACGCAAACATATCGTTCCTCTGGTTTCAGTTAGAAATTGAAACAACTCAGTGAACTAGAAACACACCTGGATGAATGAAAAAAATCCATGGCTCTTATTAATGGATTTCTTTAAAGAAAAGAAGATTTTAGCAGCCAAAAATTACTGTAAACCCAACTTTACAGACAACAATGAAGAGACTTGAGCAACAAGCAACCCTAAACCACAAGCCGGTACTAGCAAAAAACTGTTGCAGCAGAAAATGAATCAGTCTATTTTATATTGAAGAACAACCCTGACCAGGTTTGTCAAACACCAGGATCCACAGAAACAGCTGATGGAACTAGATGGCAGCGAATGCATGCAAGCACAGCTCAAAGCTCTTGGGTTTAGTTTACTAAATTAAGGCCTACAGAGTATACACACTTATTTAAATGATGGAATAAACGGGCAGAGGGGAAGGGGGCTATTACGTTCCCAAATATTGAGCATAATGAGTTATAATTTTCCCTTTATAGACTCAGATATACGCACATACATGGCAATTTTTCTTATATCATGACAGTGCATACCTATCAGAGGCCACTTGAAGATTGGTGACATTTGCAACATCGCTGAGAGAACTAAATGATCTGAGACACACAAAAATGAAATCATTATAATTTTCTTCGGTCTAATATTATAGATGAGACATCTGTATCTTGAGCACGAGCCTTTTTTTATTAACACGGTTTGAAAATGATTCTGCTAAAAGGAAGCAAACAGGTCCTGTTAGATTGTAGCATGCAATAAATCAAATTGTCAAGACAACATATTTCCAAGATAACCTCATGTAACTTGTCATCAAGTTCAACGTATAAGCCGGTAATACCATTAGAAGCATCAGAAACTACTAATTTGCACTAACACAAAGGTTGGCCTTCCACAGCAAGGATACAGAGACCATGGACAACATTAAATCTTTGGCAAATCACCGAGAAAAATTAGAGAGATGATTGAGAAGTCTTACTAGTTTGAGATTCTTCAGGGTGCATTGACAGCAATAAGGCATAGAACATGCTCCCCTGTTAAATCGAACAGTAAGGATGGGGCTACCACACCACAGGGGCAGACAGAGAATTGCCTAAAAGGGTTAATAATGTTCAATCCTAGGAATGTCAGTCTCTACACTGCTTCCCCTGATTCTGAAATCATTATGCACACCCCTCCACCTTTTTCCAATGGTAAGGACAACAATACCTCTTTCCTCTCCTCCCCTCCAATGACAAAAGAGAGGAAGAGAAGTGGTGGGCCCTTCCTCCCTCGGCCTCTCCCTTCTCTGTCAAGAGAATGGGCATCACTCTGAAACATCTAATATAGGGGGAGGAGAGAGAGAAAACTACCTCCTTCCTCCCACCTCCTTTCATGAAAGGAGAAGGAAGAGTATATGAAATAGGGAGGATGGCCTCTCCCCCCACCTCCCCAGGGCTCACTGCTTCCCTCCTCTCTCACCATCGAGAAAGAAGAGGGAAACTATGGCCTTTTTTTATAAAAATCTATTATTGAAATATATATATAGGGTTTTTTGGTCATTTCCCATGTTTGTATGTCCCTCTTAGGATAGCTATTAGCTTGTCTTCATGTGAGAACGATTTGGTTAAGTGTTTGTGGCATTCTAAGGTGTAAGTAGGGAGTTATAAGAATTTATGTATAGAGGTGTATATATGTTATTTTGTATTCTTTTAACTTAAGTGAGTTTATGAAGAGGACTGGGGTCGAGCTCAGACCCAGCGGCTGCTGCTTTCTTAACACACCCTCTTTCCAACTTCTCTTCTCCTTTTCTTCTTCTTTCATCCTCTATTTCTTCTAATTTTTCATATTTCACATCCATGTTTAAATTATATCTAAAGAGAGAGGATAGAAAGTGTTATGGAATGTCATAGGGAGGGATGCAGATAAGGTGAGGACTGCTCTGCACCTGCACAAGAACTCCATTCAAGAGTCCTCGGGCCAACAACTAATAGAAGGCAGTGTTTGCCTCTGCATAGACATGTGGCTCTTGAGTGAAGCCCTCGCAGAGGTTAGGAGCCATAGCACCTTGCCAGATCCCCTCTCTAATGTTAGGGGAGAGTGTATTTACAGATATTCCAACAGGTAAGTCTACATATACATAGGGTGTAATCCTGCTGCATTAAATGTTTAAATTATATATTCAACATAGTTTACATAGTATTTAGAATCTAAGAATGTATTGGCATTAATATATGTACAAAAACATAAAATTAAATAATATTACATGAACCACTTAAAACATAACATTTTGGAAACAAAATGGCATCAAGTAGGCTGAGTCAAAAATTGTTTCCTTGGGGGAGGGCCTGTGTTGGAGAAGAAACCCCATCAAGGAGCAAGGCTGGTGGGGTGGGCAAAATTGGGAATGGAATAAGGTCCTGTAGTGTGTTGAGGGGTCAGATTAATGACAACCATTCCAGCCAGCTGAATTAGACCGCTAATAAGATGGATAACTACTTAAATTCCAATTTTTCTCTTTTAAACAGTAACATGTCAGAAATTTTTGCTTTAATCGAATCCTTGAAACATATGATCCACTAATGCAATTCGCTTCACACCAAACCCCCTAAATCCAACAGCAGACTCAGTAGAGATGCTTTTGTGAGGTCGAAAGTGTCCAGCATCAGTGAGGACCAAGGTATTTATAAAAAAAAAAAAAATTATCTTTGATAATAACATTCAAACTTCATTTAGAAAGCAAGAAAGATTGTTGAATTCCTTCATGTTTTGGCAATGGCACATCCAGAAAAATAAAAAAAAGTGCAGTACAAAGTTGAGTAAATTGAATCAAAAGGAATAAAATTGACCACCTTATGAGATCACCAAGCTCAGATTCAGTTTTCAACTTTATAGGGCTTCTGTCGTCAAGCAAAGAAGCTGCATTTTTCACAATCAAACTGAATGTACAGACCTGCTCAAATAATTCGCCAGAGAATCAGTGCCAAATTCTAAAATGGACCAGCTTATAAGATAATGTAGCTTAACTTCAGTGCCCATCTTTACATATACAGAAGAGAAATCAACATTATTTTAAAGTCATAAAGGATGTCCCTGCCAAGACATAAAACTGTGCATGGTAAGGGTTTAGTAATTAGGAGGAAGGGAAATGAATCTTAATTTCATGAAAGGAACTTGGTAATTTATATATCTAGATACAACATTTCAGTCAGACTTCTATTTGATTCCAGGTAAATCTGCACAAGCGAGACAAAGTTTAGTTGATTAATCATATCTGCAAACTCTTTACTGATTCACTAGAAGGAGAAACGTCAGAGAGTTATCAAGTCAGAGTTTCAGGAGTTTTATGATAATGGCTGGCAGAAAAATAATTATCCAGGAGAAAGTTTGCTCTTTGCTGTGCACCAGACAATCATAATCCCATCCTAGACTCAAGAAAAGAGAAAACAAACCTCAACCCCTGTCTGCGATTGGAAAGTGAGAAATGAGTTCCTCTCCTGAAGAACACAATCCCTCGAAGCAGTCTTTAACAACTTCCCAACTTGCTGCATGTCCTCATCTAGAAGCGATTCTGCAGCTGTATAGGATCAAACGAACAATAAAATAATAAGAATAAGAGAGAAAGAAAGTGTTAAAGGATAGTACCATATACATTAGTTAGTATAAAGATTTTGCATTTATTAGCTGGGAGAAAAGGTTTCCTAAGTAGCTAGTCATTTTGGGATAGGGCTTCGACCCAAATTTAACATGGTATCAGAGCAAGGTTCTCATATGTGGACATCTACCCAAATTATCTACGTGTCTACACATGAGGGGGAGTGTTAAGAATAGTCCCACATACAAAGGTTTCTTAAGTGATTAGTCATTTTAGGATAAGGCCTTGGACCCAATTTAACATAGTATCATAGCAAGGTTCTCATATGTAGGCATCCACCCAAATTATCTATGTGCCACCACATGAGGGTCTTTACCCAAATTATCCACGTAACTATACGTGATGGGGAGTGTTAAAAGGTAGCCCCACCTACATTAGTGAGTATAAAAATCTTGCATTTATTAGCTGAGAGAAAAGGTTTCGGCTAGTCCGACAGGCAGATACTCAATACGAAAACATACAGAGCAAGAGGGAGGCGGTTCGAAGGCTCTGCCGCGACGCATCAATGGGCGCCAATAGGAACTTGGATGTCTTCTTCTTCTGCTCTTTCAGCCATTCTTTCGGTCCGCCTGCGTAATCAATCGACGGCAAAGTTACAATATATGCAACAATCAATAGGATAAAAGAGAAGACATACTCTATATTTACCGAAAGAGAAGGTATTGCCGGTAGCCTGGGCAGGGTGAGAATTGAGACCAGTGAGGGTGAGGGAGAGGAGAGGGAGGAGGACGACATTTCGCCTATTGCGAGTTCTGGAGATACAAAAAGGTTCCTGACACTGTTTTTGCAGCGACTGTAACGGCGCCGCCGCCAGCGCCGGCGGAGGATCATTCTCCGGGAGGGCGATGGATGGCAAGTTGATAAGGCCGCTCATTGGTCGCAAATTACAGTGAGCATTTCAAACCGTACAACAACTGCTCCTTTTATTATATAATATTTGATTTTATGTAATTATTTAATTAACATGAATAAGTTTCCATAAATTATTTTGACTATAAATTATAATAAAATTCAAAATAAAATTATTTTTCTTAAAATTATTAAAATAATTTTTATTTAGAAAAAATTGGAAGTGGCTCACCTCTTTATCAGATTTTAAGGCATCCAAATCCGTGGAGAGTTGAGACTTAATTAACCATGATTACCACGTGCTTTAATTCAAAAAGCCTATTGGGCCAAGCCCAATACTAATCACCCCAACTGCCACAAAGAATCAATTAGGGTCTGTTTCGAACCCATTGAAAAAAAAAAAGAATTTAATTATTATTATTTTAAAAAATATTTAATAAAAAAATTAATTATTATTTTATTTTTACTAACTATTTTTAATAATAGTAATAATAATAATTTTATTTTCTTTTCTAGGGTTACTCCGTTAGCTCACTAAATAAAAATTCAAACCGGTCCACGAGTCAACGCGGAAGCGATCCTTTTCACATTTATATCCCCATGAACCGGATCCCGATTCGTAAAAATTAAACGGAAATGCGAGCCAGTCAAATCTGGACAGTTCTGTTTTTTGACTTTTTTTCTCTTTGGTCAAATAGTCAATGTTTCGCCGCGTGCCTTCAATTTGTCTCTCTCCTCTCGGCAAATTGCATTTGCAGCTCTGGTTTTGAATAGTTACCTAAAGCGACTGGTGAGAGACGAGGGAAGGCCGACGTCGAGATGCCTAGTTTCTAAGATTCTCTTCGATCAACTCCTCGTCCACGATCCCTTTTTTTCTCATTTCACCACTAAACTCAGACCTTCCGTTATTTCAAAATTCTGATACCTACCCACATTTTTTATCCTCCTCTCCACGTCTCTTGCCCTCTCCTCTCCTGGTTCTGAATTTTTTAATTGGGTTTGCATTATATTACGATAGGGATGGCAGCCTTGCGGGCCTGTGCCATTTTTGGATTCAATCCCATTACAGTCTTCGTTCGCCGCATTGGACTGTTGCAGCCTCTCAGCAGTTCTATCTTTGTCCATTAATCTTCTGTTGTTTGTCTTGGATTTCATACTGTTGTAAAATATCTTAAGAGTGGTCCATGAACATCACCCACTTGAATTTTCTTAAAGCTTTGCGACCAAGTTGATCTTATAGTCCAATGGTTTAGTAGTCTAAATTCTAAGCTAATCTAACAATCTTCGATGGGGTGATCGACGTGGAGCTGGTTCATAACAATGTGCAGATCAATGGGGGAAGTCAAAGCTTTTTATTTTATGTTTAATGGATATTCTTGAGATAAGATGGGGTTAGGATGATTACCTCGTTGTTAAAGAACTACGACTGAGACTGATATGCTTTACGAAGTCAAATAGAAGCCTCCACAAACTTAATCTTTCAGTAAATAACAATGAAAAATGGCTGTCTTTGGCCGTTTCTTCTTCTCCAATTCTGATTTCTTATATTTGCATGAAAGCAATTCATTAATGGGGTTCGGCAAAACTAATATTCGCATGAATGTAGAGCAGGCCTCGTGTATCAGGGAAAAGAGGCCAAAAGGTGCACTATTCGTCTTCTTCCAGAAGGTCATTTTCCATTCAGAAAAAGAAAACAGGGGCTGAAAGAAATATCTTTCTGGACATTCATTGATCCATTCGTGTTCGTTCGCTTTGATAAGTCTTAACCTTCGGTAGTTCCGAAAGGGCAAAATCAGCTATTTTCTTTCAGAAATTTCAGTTACAACTAGTGCCAAACAAATAGAAATCTGCCAGCTCGATCGCGCTCTCGAGGCTCAAAAGAGGAAGACGATCACTTTACACGATGCTTAGCTCCAAAAAGAAGGTCATGGAACATGGTGGAGAGAGACGCCATTGCCGCGATCGCTATTTCCTTGTTCTAATCGCTTCAGGCTAATGTGCGACTGATTATTGGGAGAGACACCTGCAATCCCATGAACAACCGACACAGAAAAGGATTCAAGAAAAACAAAATGGAACTACCTAACACAAACTGCAACTCGCCATGTGAAAAACTCTGATTTAACTCTCAAATTTCCGTTTTGGATAATCCCTCTTCTTGGTTACGCGGATCGATCCAGATGGTCATTTAATTTTATGCAGGATTCGGTGAATGGCTGCACGCGTGAAGAGGAGGTGACGGGTGGGAAGATGACAGATGAAGGAATGAATATGCCAGACGTCAGTGACTAACTTACTTCCCATCAATCATTTCGTACTTGTAATTAGTAGTTAAAACTTACATGAACGATAGATCAATCACAGGTTTTCAAAGTGGGCAGGAATATATTATAACGATCAGATTTGAAAGCGAACTCCCTCTGTCGTAACACCGTAAGTTGTTAGAATTCGGAGATCCATTACAGAGATATATGGCAGATTAAGAACAACCCAGCGGTCGTTTTTGTGGTTTTATCCCACCAAGAAATGTCAATCTCACTCAACAGTGCGGATTAGCTGTAGCCCAGATTTATTCCTGTTCGTGTTACGATTTTCGATCAGTACTGCGCGATTCAACTACGGTTAATTAACAGAATACCATCATCACATAAATTTCTTTCTGGGGTAGAAATTGAACCAGAAACAGCAGAACTGAACAAGAGTCTCCGCCATCGTAGTCACTGATATCAGACACAGTCCTGGTTTTCAAAAATTCCTAATAAAACTGGGACACCCGGCGGGTATCACGGCAGACTCTGGTCTACGGGCGATGGCGTGAAGCAGACGCCAAGGCTGCAGCACCTTGAGCTCCTGTTGTAATGCCGATCGCTTTAAGTTAGTGTATTAAAGCTTTTAGTTTAAGAGCATCTACATAGCCTTAACTGGCAAAAGGACATGAAAATTTCTCTAAGTGAGAAAGAGAGATCCTTTCAGAAAGTGGACCAAAGTGACGACTCATGATACAAGGCATTGCATCTGGACAACTTCAGCGCTTATTCTTTAAGGCCTTTCTTTTAACTTAATCCCTCCTCTCTTCTTTCCTTTTTGAATTCTTCCCAGCACGTCCCTCTCTCCTGCTTTTCGCCTCCACTATGGTTACACAGAGCGTTTGCCTTCATCAACTTCATCGTCTTCGTTTCCATCTTGCTTGCCGTTATCCCAGTCGTCTCTGCAAATTCTTATTTTATTTACCTCCGTCTCCCCTTGTTTTTAATCTTTTTACTGTTGTGACACAGTTCCAGTACACCATGTTTGTAACGATTAGAGTGTCGATAACCCAGAAACGGAAGAAACTTGTTTTCAGCATCCAATTAACTTGTGTATAACGACTGGAGAGCGGAGAATCAATAAACCCAGAAATAGAAACTAGTTCTCTGCTTGAAACTCATTGGCAAATCGTTAATGAAGTCTCCGAAGAATTGACAAATGGAACCCAACCAGGGTCTGGTCATCAACCTGAAAACGCAACAGGGGTGGTTACCGTCTATTTGATCTTCTCGTCAACTGTTTCTGATCTGCTCTCCCTTTCTCAACACTCGTATTCGATCTTGAAAGATCTGTGGGCTTTGTCACCGGTGGAAGACCCTAGAGATGACTCAAAACTCCAAGCTTTTAGAGATGTAGATGAGCTGCACTGCGTGCATCGCCCCCTTCCAATTGGGTCACTCTCACACAACCTCCACTACGACCCCCGTACCTATCCAGTTCTCACCTCTGGACAAATGTGGCAACTGAAGTCTGCAACTGACCAACGTGGCGGACCCACGGTGAAGTAGAATCTGCTGGTGTGTTCTCTTCTCCCTCGAAGCTGACTGATTAAGATTTGAGATACAGACAGAAAAAGAAAGAGAGAGATCAGAGACCCAGAAGGCAAAAACAATGGGAACGGACGTGGGTTGCTTCCATTCGACAGAAATGGATAAAAGGGTCCACTGCTCGCACCATTCATGGAACATCCAAATCATTTAACTAATAAGCTTATCATGGCACTTGCCCAGCGCCTCCACTACAAACCTAATTAAAGTAACATCCACCTAATGACTGTGTCTCTTTGTTCCTTAGACAATTGAGAGGGCCTGGGTTCAGCACCAAAAAGGAAAAAGGAACAGGCGTCCATGGGTTTCAGAGTTCACACCGACAAGGCGACATCAAACCCCTTCACCGAGCTCCATTTTGCTTCAGAAGCTGTTGTTTTTTAGGCCATTCGTCACTGACGAAAGAGGTCGATTAGTGCCGGTCAATGAGTTGCAGAAGTCCTGTTACAGGCTTGTTAACCGACGGAGAAGACGCGCAGGGACACGGCCGAATTTTTTAATTCTATGGATCGAAAACACACGACAATCCCAACATATTTAATGTCCAAAACAACGGGCTGAAACATGGAAAGCGTGCGCCTACAGAGTCCCCAACACTTTCTAGATTGCTTTGGCGGCTGCTCATGGAAGGGGGGACCTCGGAGCTTTTTAAATTCCCTGCTCAGATGATGAAAGACCAGGTCCTCAGGAAGAATGCCCGATGAACAGCATTTACACTAATACGTAGATAAGCATTGGCAACGAGGGTCAAAAGACGGGAAGCAATCTCATTAAAAAACGTTTCTGAGATAAAAAGAAGAGCAGAGCATTGGTGATTGAAGCTCCCTGGTTGGGTCAAAGACGCTTCAGAAGTAAAGACGATAGACAAAAAATTAAAAAGGAATAACCGAAAAGAAACCAAGATTAAAGAAATAAAGAAAGAGATGGGTATTTGTGATGAGTTGAAAGAGGTCTATGTGAATAGACACCGTCCATGGAAATGAGAGCATAGCCCCTGAAAACCCGGCCATTTCTTTTGACGAATAATGCCACCGCCGTAATCGCTATCATCTGTGCAGTTTCCGATCACCCCTTTTCCCACTCTACTCCGATTCAAAACTCAGTTTCAAATTAACCCAGAAATTTATAAATTTCCATGTTCTCTTCATCTTCAAATCAACGGACGGAGCCCCGGAGACCCAGAGATTCTCGTCCCATTAAAAAACAGAAAAAACTCAAATTATCCATCGATAGCATTTCATTAAAATGGGCTCCATACAGCGAATGTTTATAATGGAGCCGACAACGCAGAGAATGGAGGATTAAGCAGGGAAAAAGTAGCCATTAGCAGGTAAAATGCGGTCGTATTTGAGTTCCGCAAGAAAGGAATTGCTTCGCAGTGGAAGAAAAAGATCAGACGTGACAAGACAAAAGAGGCTTCGCTCGTGGCTCGATTTAGCTTTTGTTTGGCTTTCACCCAACCAGTTTCCTTAAAGGGAGTACGAACACCTCGCTTCTATAATCTCCATTTCCTTTCCCTTCATTTTAATTCTTAAATCTTTCCTCGGAATTCACTTCCCTACTTTCAACACAACCATAATGGCAATGCCCAATTAAACATTTTAGAATTGTTAGTTGTAACACTTTACTTTCTGATATGCTTCTAATAATGATTCATGAAACTTAGGTGCACATTTATATATAAATTAATATTTACAAGTCTATTATAAATACCAGACTATAGTCGAGAAAGGGGGTTGGTCTACTAGGTATGATTCATACTTAAGGTACTCAAGAGTTATGTGACTCACTCGAACAATACAAGCTAACGCGCATGCCTTGTTCTGTAAAAGCTGCTTGCTCACGTTCTCGATCGCTCGTAGCTAACGCGTATGCCTTGTTGTGTAAAAGCTGTTTGCACACTTTCTCGATCGCTCGTAGCTAACACGTATGCCTTGTTGTGTAAAAGTTGTTTGCACACTTTCTCGATCGCTCGTATAATTAGGGGATGTGTGACTAATTCAAACTATACTGGTTAGTACGTATGTTTTGTTGTGTAAAAGGTGTTTATACACTCTCCGATTCTCTAGCTTATACTGTATTTTTATAGTTCAATTTTGGAATCAAATATAAAACCTAAACCCTAATGTGAAACACAATTTTTTTTAATAATTATCATTTTTAAGTAAAATTCCTAAAAATGGGCTGATTGGTTCTTCTCAATTACAAGAAATAATTAGGTTGTCTCTTCTCTATTACAAGAAATAATTAGGTTAATCTCCTCTCTTTTAAGATTAGTGGCCAATGGTACCTTCTCTAATAAGCTCCATGTAGTCCACCACAACACATGCAAGCTATTAATGATACACTTCTAACTAAATAAGCTAACCATATAGTCTCATCAAACATCACATTTGGAGAAAAATTGACTTAGTTTTCTTTTTTCTTGTTAGGATGGTACAAAGAAACTCATTTTGAGCTACTGACTTGCAACCCTTTTTTGGCCCCTATGCCCTCTTTTTTGTATACTTCTCCTTTTGACAAGGATGTCACACTCATTTTCAGGTACAAGTAGATTTTATTAGCAAAAAAAATGACCTAAAATTTTCATGCTTTGAATAAGGTCATATATTATAAAAATCAATACCGGCAACGACTATAACTTAAACCTACAACGACAGAAAAAGACTCATTTTACAGTGTTTAGGATTTAGAGCAATTAGATGAAAATGAGACAAGCTCAATTGTACAAATGACATCGATTCCACATAATATCGTCCACTTCTTACTGAGGTCGACCGACAGTCGGTCGACTGATCAAGGCGAGCTAAAGAATAAATGGACGACTTTGATTCTATCTCAAATGAATGTGGGTCAATGAACCCTACACTAACACTCCTAAGTCTTCACTTGTAAGCTAATAGCTATTTGTTTATTCTCTAATCCGGGGTCTCAAAGTCTTAATTCATCCAAGTCCATCTTTGACTCCGGTCAACCCGGCTGCACCACAGTCGGCGAGATTCACGATCCATTTTCCCTTAAACTAATTTCGCTTACCATAATTAATGAATAAAACGGTGTCCAGATGTGTCGGCCGCCTCGCTGCTTGAATGCGTGCCGGAAATGTCGTTTCGGGTTTGAAGAATTATTCGGTTTCGTTTCCGGAAAAGGGTTTGCCAGGATGAGTGGCCTTGCTGGCGCTTCGAGAAAATCAACAAACTCATTTTACGTCACGGAAACATTCGTTTGTTCAAGTTTTTGGCTTGCATGACAGGTTCTGTTAACGGTTTTTTGTAAGCCTTCACGTCCACTCCCACCCCGTTCCGTTTTATTATTTAAGATATTTATCCTTTTATTTTAATGAGATTTATAAATAGAATATAATATTAGATTCTGTTCGTCTAATTCACGAATTGTCACGTAAATTTAATATATAATTAAAAATTAAGTATTTTCTCCTCATTTCTTACGTGCATATATGATTATAATTTTTTATTTTAGATTAAATAAAATAAATTTCAAACGAGAAAAGGAACCAAAATTCTTTTTTTATCATTTTTTTTTAAAAAAAGTTCGAAATATCCACGAGGGGCTTAAAGCAGTAAAATTGGATTTTTACTTGCGGTAAAAAAATCGTGAGTGAATAATTTGGTCCGCCACGTCAGTGCGCCCACGCATGCGTCCAGAGGGCTCATTTATTGACATATTAAATGGTCGCTATACGGACAGAAACAGACAAAGCCTCCTCTTATCTTTTTCTTCCTTTCCCTGAAAAGCTAAGCCTATTAAACCTAATTATATTAAATTATTCCTTTATAAAAAATAATAATAATGACAATAAAGAGCGAGAGAGTTCCGAGTCGACTCGAACGTCGGAGAAGAAAGTCAAACTTAACTCTCTGTAACTCACTCGTCCTCGCTCCTTTTAATTAAGAAACGAGACCTCATCGTTTAATCTTAATCTAATCACGTTGCGGCGTGTTCTCTCTATCTTCCCTTTCTCATTTTCCACTCTTTTCTCTCTCTATAAAAGCCCACACGTCTCTCTTTGATCACTCCGTATTAGTCCAAAATACGCTCCCTCTCGATTCCTCCCTCCTCACTTCTTCTTCTTCTTCTTCTTCGCTTTCTTTTCCTCTCCTTCGTCCTCCTCCCTACCTCTCTGATTAATTTCTCTCTGCCTTTCTGGGTGTCTACGGAGCAATGGATGCTGCAGGGCGAAGTTGCAACTCTGGGAGTCAGAGCGAAGAGGATATGGATTTGAGGAGAGGCCCTTGGACCATGGAAGAAGATCACATCCTCGTTAATTACATTGCGAATCATGGAGAGGGTCGATGGAATGCTCTCGCGAGGTCTGCAGGTATGATCTGGTTGTTGTGCTTGTTGATCACACCGGTTTCTTGATTTCGTTTCGAAATGCGCCGAAAATATTTTTCTTCTTGGGGAGTTGTTAAAAACTGAAAATGATTCTTTTTCTGTTTGATATTGCACGGATTGGGATGCACTTTAGATGAATTATGATGGTTTAGGAAGTGGGTTGCTCTTAGAATGATTGCCGAGGTCATAAAAGCTTTCGTTTACATCTTTTCCACTCTTCTCTTTCCTGCTTCTGTTCGTATTCTGCATTTCTTTTTTAAAAGTAAAAGAAAGGTCGTTTGGAACATGGAGGAAATAAAACCTCCTTTTCCAGGAAAAAGATAAAACCATAGCGAAAAGAGTTTGGTCTGTAAATTTACGTATTAATCACAGCTAATTATGCAAGCTTAAGAGTGATGTTGATGCCAGAGGAAGAATAACAGAAGGGCCAGCAATTTCGTTTTCTTTTTTTCTTTTCTCTCCTGCACGTCTGGATATGAATCTGATCTAACCAAGTTGCTGGAAACGAGCAGGTCTGAAACGAACTGGAAAGAGCTGCCGACTCAGGTGGTTGAATTACCTCCGCCCTGACGTCCGTCGAGGAAATATCACCCCAGAGGAACAGCTTTTGATACTGGAGCTTCATTCTCGATGGGGCAACCGGTAATTATCGTGCAACAGAACACCTCCACTCTCTTCTCAGCTTGATAAATGATTTCGTAGTATCATCTGGGTCTCGCAATTTATTAACTCTAACTTCCTGGTTTAATTTCTATCTGTTAATTTCAGGTGGTCGAAGATTGCCCAGTTTCTCCCTGGAAGGACAGACAACGAGATTAAGAACTACTGGCGGACAAGAGTTCAGAAGCACGCAAAGCAGCTCCAATGCGACGTTAACAGCAAGCAGTTCAAAGACACCATGCGTTATCTTTGGATGCCCCGGCTGGTAGAAAGGATCCGGGCGGCCAACGGGAGCAACAACGTCGTCACCAGCCACCCCAGCCTGGCGGCAACCCAGCAGGTGAGCCCGCCGGCTTACGAAATGAGTGCCGTCCAAGTTAACCCCAACTGCACCTCAGAGAATTCCAGCAACGCAGCCTCATCGGACTCCGCCGGCCCCTCCGTCCAGGTGGTCTCGCCTCCTTCCGACTTGACCACGGATTATTACTTTCAGGGCCACAACAACACTGACATGGGCGGTTTCCAATCCGGCGGTCCCGTCGTCTGCCCGGAGGCCTTAACGAGCCCGGTCTGTTTTTACAACCCGACTCTGGACTTCGAGTCTAGCGAGCAGAGCGACTGGTTCTCCGGCGACGGATCAGAGAACTCCTCGTGGAATGTCGACGACATATGGTTTTGGCAGCAGCAGTTCTCCAATGGAGTATAGAAACGATTTGGAGATTTGTAGAAGCTGAGAAAATGAAGAGAAGGCATACATAGAATACACATATTTACAAAGAATAATCAAAGAAGGGTGAAAGATTTGTTGAAACAAATGAAGAAGAAGAAGAAGAACCAGAAAGAAAGAAATCAAATTAGTTTTTTCTTTTCTTTTGATCTTCTTTTTATATTTTTGTAATTTGTTACTCTCATTCTTTTAATTGACATGTATTGATGACATTACGAAGCTTGGTTTGGATTTAATAATACTCTAAAATGTGAATAATTGGCTTCCCACTCTGCCATCTTCTTTAGTGCTAGTCTCTGTCTTCACACATTTATCCGCCATTAATGGCCTTCTAAGTGAACTCGTTCACATCATAGGCTTCTAAACCTTCAATCACCCTCCCGACTTCACTTACAAATGGTTACAAATCTTACATTCGTGATCGAATTGGGCAAAACCATTCATGGTAAGCAGCTCGATCTGATAGGGCCAAATTCGGTCCAAGTCCAGGCCACCGGACTCATGAGTGCCAATCTGACTCAGACTTGAATAAATGAGCATTTTCGAAAAAATTAAGAAAAAAAATCGTCTTCAGCCATTCCTCCGAATTTAATCATTTGTTTCCTCCGAATTGCACGTTACGTGGCTGTTACCGTACGTGAGATGATCAATCTTATCTTTTCCCCCACGTGCATGGTGGACCCACCAGGACTGGCGGTGCCGATCAGCCATCGTTTCCGACACAAGCTCTTGATATCAACTTAAACGAGAATACCGGACCCGGCCATGGAAGACCAAGTCAAAGTTACGGCTGCTTCTAAAAAGTAAAAGGCACGAGGGAAATAAATGCACGATGCAACACTTTGACTACGTGGCTTCTTCTGAAGACTCTATCATGGTCCCCGCAGAAACTGGTTTCCTGTTCCGCCACGTGGCATGGAGAAAAAGTAATTCGTTAAACTTCCTCTGCTCGGTTTGCATCCGCTGAAAGCCGCAAGCTTCCACGTGGGGGTCGCGATCACCGCAGAATGACGGAGGTTGGCTCGGGAAGAACGGAAACGGTGAGAAAAATTACGGCGTTTTTGGCCCGCCGCTTTCTGTTCCACTGCTTGCGTCATCGATTGTCTTAACTCGAGCACGTGAAGGGAGTACTCGAGCACGTGACTCTTCGTCTTCTCTAATTTTTTATGGTTCCTTAATCCGAGCGCGGGATACTCTCTTTTCTTCTGAGAATATCGAAAGTATCTGTTGAGATCTTCTATTGTTTCGGTAAGCAATTCTAATGGAGGCTTTCGTGTTGCCGGATTTGGGTTAAAATCGGATCTTTAGCAGAGCGTTTAATATTTTTAAACCCTTTGAATGTGGCGGTGTTTGAACATTTTCCTGCAACTTCTGCTTGATTAAGAAATCCTGAGAAAGCTCGTGATTTCTCGTATGTTGTGTATTATTGATTTTGAGGTCGCGATGGGTTGTCTCTCTGGTCTCTTTCGACAATATAAAGCATGTTTTATATGCGTATATTTCATGGGCGGAGACGATCTTCTGAAGCAAGGGACTTCGTAGGAGACGGAAGGACAATGGGAATCGCGTTTTACACAATGTGTAGAGTTAAAAAGTAATGGAATAAAGGCTTGATTATTGTTCAGAATTTGTGTTTGCAGCTTTGTACAGATTCCAAACTGGCTGAAGTCCCTTCAGCGTACAGTCATGATGCGTTGTAGGGTCGTATCCATGGACCTCTTCGAGCAAAAGCTAATCACGCAGCTCGATCTCTGTCTCTCTGAATCGAGACGGAAACCCGTTCCCTTTCGGTCATGGGGTTTTTGAGCTGGAACAAACCTTTTCCATTCCATCTTCTCTCCCTGTTAATCTAATTCCATGGAGTTAAACGGGCGTTTACCATTGGAGATCAGAGCCTGAAAAACCTTACTTGCCCGTAACATATTCAAGAGAAGGGTTAGTCATGATTTCTTACCATCAAGGCGGCAATGTGCTGATGCAATATCCTTATCAGAAAGCTTCAAAAAGGCTCAACGTTATCATCCCACCACTACAAACGGATGGTTTTCAGGGCCAAACGAATCGAGGGAAACCCACATGGAATGATGTGGTTCTGAAGGCCCCCCAGAAATTTCTAGCGAGGAAATCGAACCAGTTGTTCTTTGATACTGACCACTCCGATCGTTCGGAAAGTAGTACAAATACCATGAACCCTGTTTCGTTTTCCATTTACGGAATCGGCTCGCGCATTTACAGGAACGGGTTCTCTGGATTGAAATTGTGCTAATCGGGGAGTTAGCTAGCGTGAAGGTGGATTCTTAGTCCATGAAGGTCGTCGTGACGTGCGTCTGGAATGGATGACGAAGACTACAGTGACGGACAGATATTTTCTGGTGAGAAGGTCTGACCCGGTGCAGGGATCAAAGGACTGCAACTATTCAATCAGGGAAACTGCAGGGGATCAGACGAGGAAGAAGGAAACGCCAGTGACTGTCCAGTAGATCAGAACCCTTGAGAGGGTCCAGGGTCGTTAGCAGGTTTTGTTAAAGAATAGCCCAGATCTAATAAACCAGAGGGCCTACATGTTATCTATACCGTAAACCTAAACCCTTAGTTTTTAGGTGTGGCTTATCCCAATCCTGTGGGACCTGAATGCCATAATGGGCCAAGTGGCTGGTGTCAACTTTCTGCAGGCCCAGTCCTACTCTAGTCATGGTTGGAAACGTGATCACAAATCTATTTTTATTTGGTTAATTAAGAAAAACTAATTTAGTTCCTAGTGAATATAAGATTATGAAACTAAATATAAGGTTGGGGGAAGATTTTTCCAAGCTCCAACTAATAAACTTAAGAACTATTACATGTGGATAATTTGATTCTATGTGAAATTGGGTCTAAGGTTTATCCGGAAATAACTAGTCATCTTAGAAATTTTTTTTTCCAACAAATAAATTTAACATATTTAGTCTCACGAATACATGTAGGACTATTTCTTAAACATTGTCGGCTATAATTTTACCTTCACTATTTAAATTGGATATATAATATCTAAACTCCACCGATTTTATAAATTTGCAACAATTTTGTCGAGCAAATTCAAGCCTAGCTTAAGCCTTCATTTGACCCAAAAAACACAAAAAAAATAAAATTAAAAGGAGTCTTTTGTGGTAATTGGGATGTCTCGTGGGTTTTAGACATCTTAATTGTAGTTTTATCCGGTGGAGCGGTTTATACGTATACAACTCGTATATATACAGTATTTATACGGGAAAAATCGCCGTAGATTTCCTCCAAATGGCCGTTTTCCGTTTCTCCGAAACGAGTAATCCGTACCATCATTTTGAACCGTCTGCGTCCGACACGTTTCTCTCTCTTTATCCGTTTAATTCTTTGGACTAAACTACCCTTTTAAAAAAGAATTTTTTATTGCTCTTTTTTTCATTTTAGCCTTAGTTTCGTACGCGCTTTCAGTTTTATATTTTAGAAGGTCGCCTGCTTTTTCGGAAAAAGTAATGGAGGGGGCTAAATTCGTCACTTCATATCTTTTTCAGGATTATCCGGTCCCATGGGGAACTTTCCTGTTTCGAATGCTATTAATAGAGGGAGGGCTTCACTGTCCCTGTTATCTGCGTTTCGTAGCGGCACAAGTTTGGTTTTGATTTTGATTTTGATTTCTTCTCTGCAAATGCACCAATTCTGTTTCTGTTTATCCAATCTTTTCATCTCTTTGTTCAGTGAATATAGAAACAGATCTAGTTTCATTTTTTTTTCGTGTATAGGTTTCAGTTTAATCTGATCTCTGTTGTTGTTGTTTTTTTTCACCGAACAGAGCTGTAAATTATCACTCTCTCCCTTTGATCTGATTTTTCTGATTCTTTTTCCTATTTTCTATTCCGAATTCGTTGTGATATGAGTACGGGCGCTTCGATGGGAATTTCTACCATGAAACCCTGCTGTAGGTTGCTCATTAATTGCAGGAGCGTGGCCTCTTTCGGATTTGAATTCCGGAGATGCAGCCATGCGATTATCGACGATATTTCGGGTCGCCAAGCGAAAGTTTTCGGCGATCAGCTAATCCGCTGCTATTCTCATCGTATTCTCGATTTTCGAATTCCGAGTCGGGCTCCTCTTGCAGTCTCAGGTTCGACATGGAGCCAGTCTAGGGGTTTTTTGGGACGTGACAGGGGAAGACGCATATCAATAATTTGTAACGTTGCTTCTGATGTTAGAAAATTTTCTACGTCGATTGAGCCCCAAATTGGCGGCGACAAGGGCTTTGAGAGGATTTATATTCAGGGGATGAATGTTAATGTGAAGCCTCTTGTTGTTGAGAGAATCGATAGTGATGCAGTGAAAGAGGAAGATACTAGGCTAAACGATAGTGCAGATGTAGATACGAATAATGCTAATGTGGATGAGTCAACAGTTTGTACAGTGAAGAAAGAGTACTCAAAGAGCGAAGCAGAGGCGTGGGAATTGCTGCGTAAGGCTGTTGTTTATTATTGTGGGACTCCTGTTGGGACTGTTGCGGCAAATGATCCAGCGGATAGTCAGCCACTTAATTATGATCAGGTGTTTATTCGTGATTTCGTTCCATCTGCAATTGCTTTCTTGCTCAAAGGAGAAGGCGAGATTGTTAGGAATTTTCTTCTTCATACCTTACAATTGCAGGTAATTTTCATAGTTTTTTTTATTTTTATATTTCGTAATTTAGATTTGTTCTATTTGATCACTATTAATTGAATAAGTTGCACACAGTTTGCTGCTTTTTTTTTTTCCCGCATTCTGCATTTTTCTGTTTGTACAAATACAACTATCTAAATTTTATTTGTATGTCAGTGTAAAATACTCTGATTCGTACGTTAGCCGAAATTATAGATAATTATTGCTTTAACTGGAATTTTGATTATTATTTTTAAATGTCCATACTAGTTACCGTTTATTCATTTTAACACCATGTTCAATCTGGAAATGATGAATAAAAAAGACTGACTGAGATTAAACGTACAAGAGAAAGTGAGACAAGAAGGCATGGCATCAAAAGAGGAGCCCTAGGGTTGGTCCCCTTAGAGATCAACCGTCCTCTTTCTATGTTGTGTATAGTTCAGAAAAATAATAGAAAATTCAAATGTGCTGTAATCTGACTAAAGTACCCATTGATAGCCCAAACTCACTTAATACTACATGATTCAGCAATATGAATGCCATGAAATGGGAATTGTGGAGCAGAGGACGAATCCTTCTCTCCACATACAAACTGGATCAGACAATAGAAAACCTGATATCATGCAATATGACATACCTTTTATGGGATTTAAAATCACAAGAACAATTATTGCTTATATTATGAATTTGTATCATATATTGTAAAGTTGGGCCATGCAGCATTGACATAGGGTGTTTCAATAGTCAGTTTTATTAATGCTCTTCGCCTGTTGAATTCAGATGTTGTTGGGTGAGTCATTATAGCAATTTATGTCATAAAAAATGGGTTCAAATCTCTGTTGAATTCAAAACAATCTGCCTATCCGCTACTTTGAACTGTTGTTGATTGGTGATTTTTGGATTTGTTACCCAGAGCTGGGAGAAAACTGTGGATTGCTACAGCCCAGGACAAGGTTTGATGCCTGCAAGTTTTAAAGTTAGGACAGTGCCTCTAGATGGCAACAAAGAGGCATTTGAAGAAGTCCTTGATCCAGATTTTGGCGAGTCAGCCATTGGCCGTGTAGCACCTGTTGATTCTGGTGAGAAAATGCTACTGATTATTTACTCCTTCAATATTACAAAGAAATATCATCTAGGGCTTATGGTGTCTGTCCTTGTTTGCACACTGCATCTGTCAACGCTTCTATCTTTAAATTAATCAACTGAATGCTCTAATTTAGTTCTACTTTGAAAGTAAATTTACTTGGACCTCTTTCTTTCCAGGGCTGTGGTGGATTATTTTGTTAAGAGCCTATGGAAAGCTTACAGGGGACTATGCATTGCAGGAGAGGGTGGATGTCCAAATTGGCATACAACTGATACTAAATTTATGTTTATCTGATGGATTTGATATGTTTCCTTCTCTGTTAGTCACTGATGGTTCCTGCATGATAGACCGACGAATGGGGATCCATGGTCATCCTCTTGAGATCCAGGTATTTTACATTTTCGGCAACGAGTTATCTGTGTGATTCTCCAAACTCTTAGTCAATTCTTGTTTGGTCAAGTATGGCTTATGGTCCTATTTTTCAGGCACTGTTCTACTCGGCTTTACGATGTTCCCGTGAAATGTTATCTGCAAATGATAGTTCTAAGAATCTGCTCCGTGCCATCAATAATAGACTAAGTGCATTGTCATTCCACATCAGAGAGTACTATTGGTTAGACATGAAGAAGGTGAATGAGATATATCGGTATAAAACGGAAGAATATTCAACTGAGGCTGTTAACAAGTTTAACATCTATCCTGAGCAAATTCCTCCATGGTTAGTTGAGTGGATTCCTGAGAAAGGTGGTTATTTTATGGGCAATCTCCAGCCTGCACACATGGATTTCAGGTTGTTCACACTTGGGAACACGTGGGCTGTAGTTTCTTCTTTGGCCACTCCTAGGCAATGTGAGGGCATTTTGAATCTGTTCGAAGAGAAATGGGATGACCTGGTGGGAAAGATGCCTCTAAAAATATGTTATCCTGCTCTAGAAGGAGAAGAATGGCGTATTATCACCGGATCGGATCCAAAGAACACGTGAGTGTTCTTACTTCTTGGTTTTTTTAACCTTTGTTGAATGATATCGTTTTCTTTATAAATGAAGAAAAATATCTAGATTCCAATGACACTTCTCACTTTTCCTTTTCGTTTGTTGGTTTTGAACCATACCTTTAAAAAAATCTAATGTCCTTTATAAGATTGTGCTCACCGGTAGGTTACTAGAAAAGCATTTTCTAGTATATTGTTTAAGAAGTCATCCACTAATCGTGTTAAAGCTACGAAAGTTCAAATATGCCCTCAGTCTTCCTTCAAGATTTGGAATCTGGAAGTGAAGCATTACTTCCTTGCTTGTCTTTGTAGAACTCTGGTCCTAGATTTTTAATGAAAATGCATCTCTTTGTTGTTGAGGTGCACAATGTTTTGAGCTTTCTGAGAACAATATGTTGGAACATAACCTTGATCCATGAAGCCCAGCAAAAAGAAGCTTAAGATTCCAGTGTGCTGGCACAATCGAGGTCGGCAATAGAGTACGGCAAGAACCATGCGCTGGCCAGTAAGTCGGCAAAGGTCGGCAAGCACAATGCGCTGCCAAGGAAGTCAGCAAACCAGTAAACGTGTTCGGCAACGATGAGAGGTGTATGCGGTGCCGATTAACTCTAAATGTCTATAAATAGGACCATAAACTATGTAATCTAGAATCCAGAAATAAGAGAAAAGTTCAGAGAGCTTGGTTGTCCGAGAGCGTTAAAATTTCTGTGAGAGCGAACGTCGATTATATTTCCAACAGTGGTATCAGAGCTGGTCGGAAATCCTTTACGAAGGTTATGCTGCCAAAATTCCGGCAAGAAGACGGTCTCCGGTGGAAGAAAAGCCAGAAACAGAGACGACGACGTCTCTGTTTTTTGGTAGAAGGAGGAAGACGAAGTTCGGGTCGACTCGTCCCGATTTCCACACGCTCGACTTGTCCCGTACGTTTCGGCTCAACTCGTCCATCTAGAGCACCAAAGTTGCGCACGGACAGACTCGTCCGACCCGTATTGAACTCGGCCGGTTCAACTCGTTAAGTTGATTCAATACTTTTCTGGAGGTTTGTAGAAGCTCATCCGACGTATCGGGGTGATTTTGGAGGCGTTGGATTCGTATTTTCGAGAGCTTCGATTTGATAAGGTAGAACTTTTTCAATAATATATAAGTTTTTTTCTTTTTGAAAAATGGCAAATAGTGTGACATATTTCCAAGTTCTGATTTTCAAAAGTGATATTTATGATAACTAGAGTATCAAAATGAAAGCTCTTCTTGGAACTCACAATGTCTGGGACATCGTTGAAAATGGTGTAAGTGAGCCAGAAAGAGAAGATGTTCTTACACAAAAGCAAAATACATCTTTAAAAGATTCAAGAAAGAGAGACAAGAAAGCTCTCTATCTCATCTATCAAACATTAGATGATGATGGGTTCGAAAAAATTTCAAGTGCAACCTCCGCCAGAGAGGCATGGGAGAAGTTGCAAACCTCTTATAAAGGAGTCGAGAAGGTGAAAAAGGTACGTCTCCAAACACTAAGAGGTGAATTTGAATCCTTACATATGAAAGCATCCGAGTCTATTTCGAGTAGTAGTTGTTTCTAATCAATTGAAAAGAAACGGTGAAAAGCTAGAAGATGTGAGAATAATAGAAAAGATATTCCGTTCATTGGATCCCAAATTTGAGTATATCGTCGTGACGATTGAAGAAACAAAAGACTTGGAGTAAATGGCAATAGAGCAACTTCAAGGATCGTTGCAAGCCTATGAAGAAATGCACAAAAAGAAGCAAGATCTCTCTGAACAACTGTTCAAGACAGATCAAAGAAAATGAGGAAAAACAAGACTACACAAGAAATGAGAGTGGTCGAGGAAGAGGCCGAGGCCGTGGACGCAGAAGAGGTCGCGGCTCTGGACGAGGTTGGAATAACAATTCCAACAACAGCAATGAGAGAGGTGAAACCTCAACAAGAGGTCGTGGAAGAGGAAACATGAATTCCAAGTATGGCCAATCTCATATTCAATGTTATAATTGCTAGAAATTTGGGTATTATGCTTCAGACTGTAGTGCTACCGAGAACAAGTTTGTTGAGGAGACAAATTATGCTGAAGCAAAGACAGAAGAAAAAGAAACGTTGTTATTAGCATACAGAAATAACAATAAAGAGCAAGAGAATACTTGGTATCTTGACTCAAAGGCAAGCAACCATATGTGTGGAAGAAGAAGTTTGTTCGTAGATCTCAATGAATCGATAAGTGAAAATGTCTCTCTGGGAAATGATTCTACTATGGCGGTACAAGGAAAAGGTAACATTCTTATTCGTGCAAAAGATAGTAGTCATCAATTAATTTCAAATGTCTACTATGTACCAAATATGAAAAATAATATCTTGAGTTTGGGTCAACTCTTAAAAAAGGGTTATGACATTCATATGAAAGATTATAGCCTTTTTATAAGAGATGACAGGAGAAATTTGATAACAAAGGTACATATGTCAAAGAATAGAATGTTTCCTTTAAATATACAAAACGATGTTGCAAAGTGTTTACAGGCTTGCTATAAAGATACATCGTGGCTGTGGCATCTTTGCTTTAGGCGACTAAATTTTGAAGCTTTAAAGCTATTGTCTAAGAAAGATATGGTGAGAGGCCTACCTCGAATGGCTTACCCGAATCAAGTGTGTGAAGGGTGTTTATCAGGGAAGCAATTCAGAAAAAGCTTTCTGAAAATATCAGAGTCAAGAGCCAAGAAACCACTCGATTATATTTCCAACATTGTTTTGTATATTTAAAGGAAACATTCTATTCTTTGACGTATGTACCTTTATTATCAAATCTCCCCTGTCATCTCTTATAAAAAGGCTATAATCTTTCATATGAATGCCATAACCCTTTTCTAAGAGTTGACCCAAACTCAAGATATTATTTTTCATATTTGGTACATAGTAGACATTTGAAATTAATTGATGACTATTATCTTTTGCACGAATAAGAATGTTACCTTTTCCTTGTACTGTCATGGTGGAATCATTTCCCAGAGAGACATTTCCACTTATCGATTCATTGAGATCTATGAATAAGCTTCTTCTTCCACACATATGGTTGTTTGCCCCTAAGTCAAGATACCAAGTATTTTCTTGCTCTTCATTGTTGTTTCTGTATGCTAATAACAATGTTTCTTTTTCTTCTGTCTTTGCTTCAGCATAATTTGTCTCCTCAATGAACTTGTTCTTGGGAGCTTTACAGTCTGAAGCATAATGCCCAAATTTCTGGCAATTATAACATTGAATATGAGATTGGTCATACCTGGAATTCATGTTTCCTCTTCCACGACCTCTTGTTGAGGTTTCACCTCTCTCATTGTTGTTGTTGGAATTGTTATTCCAACCTCGTCTAGAGCTGCGGCCTCTTCCACGGCCTCGGCCTCTTTCTCGACCACGCTCATTTCTTGCGTAACCTTGTTTTTCCTCATTTTCTTTGATTTGTGTCTTGAACAGTTGTTCAGAGAGATCTTGCTTATTTTTGTGCTTTTCTTCATAGGCTTGCAACCTATAAGTTGCTCTATGGCCATTTCTTCCAAGTCTTTTGTTTCTTCAATCGTCATGACGATATGCTCAAATTTAGGATCTAATGAACGAAGTATCTTTTCTACTATTCTCACATCTTCTAGTTTTTCACTGTTTCTTTTCAATTGATTAGAAACAGTTACTACTTTTGAGAAATAAACCGAAATAGACTCGGATGCTTTTATATGTAAGGATTCAAATTCACCTCTTAGTGTTTTGAGACGTACCTTTTTCACCTTCTCGACTCCTTTGTAAGAGGTTTGTAACTTCTCTCACGCCTCTCTGGCGGAGGTTGCACTTGAAATCTTTTCAAACCCATCATCATCTAATGCTTGATAGATGAGATAGAGAGTTTTCTTGTCTCTCTTTCTTGAATCCTTTAAAGTTGTCTTTTGCTCTTGTGTAAGAGCATCTTCTCTTTCTGGCTCACTTGAGTTATTTTCAACGATGTCCCAGACGTCGTGAGCTCCAAGAAGAGTTTTCATTTTGATACTCCAGTTATCATAAATATCACTTTTGAGAATCGGAACTTGGAAAGATGTCACACTATTTGCATTCAAAAAGAATAAAGCTTATATATTGTTGAAAAGGTTCTACCTTATCAAATTGAAGCTCTCGAAAATACGAATCCAACGCCTCCAAAATCACCTTGATCGGACGTCGGATGAGCTTCTACAATCGTCCAAAAAAGTACTGAGTCAACTCAACGAGTTGAACCGGCCGAGTTCAAGCCGGGTCGGACGAGTCTGTCCGTGCGCAACTTTGGCTCTCTGGATGGACGAGTTGAGCCGAAACGTGCGGGACGAGTCGAGCATGCGGAATTCGGGACAGAGTCGACCCGAAAATTAAAAAAATTTAAATAACTCACCCGCACTTTATCTTTCTCCTTCTGCCGAAAAACAAAGACGTCGTCGTCTCTGTTTCTGGCTGCTCTTCAGCCAAATAATCCTTCCACCGAAGACGTCTTCTTGCCGGAATTTTGGTAGTGTAACCTTCGTAAAGTATTTCCGACCAGCTCTGATACCACTGTTGGAAATATAATCGACGCTCGCTCTCGGACAACAAAGCTCTCTGAACTTTTCTCTTATTTCTGGATTCTAGATTATATAGTTTACGGTCCTATTTATAGACATTTAGAGTTAATCGGCACCGCATACACCTCTCATCGTTGTCAAACACGTTTACTGGTTTGTCGACTTCTTTGCCAGCGCATTGTGCTTGCCGACTTACTTGCCAGTGCATGGTTCTTGTCGACCTCGATTGTTCCAGCACACTGGAAATCTGAAGCTTCTTTTTGCTAGGCTTCATGGATCAAGGTTATGTTCCAACACTCTCCCTTAAACTTGATCCTGTAACTCCAAGTAGAATCCTTAATTTTATGAAGTCTTCACTTGTCAATGGCTTGGTAAAAATATTTGCAGCTTGATCTTGTGACTTCACATATTCAGCTTGCACATCCTTTCTTGTAATGCACTCCCGTAGATAGTTGTAGCGAATGTGGATGTACTTGCTTCGATCATGGAATACTGGATTTTTTGCTAGAGCAATGGCTGACTTGTTGTCGACATAGATTCTAGTAGGCTTTTCTTGTATTAAGCCTATTTCTTTCAATAGATTTCTGAGCCAAATAGCATGACAAACACATGAAGTGGTTGCAACATATTCTGTTTCACAAGTTGATAATGTGACAATCTGTTATTTCTTTGACATCCATGTGAAGGCGGTATTTCCCATGAAAAATACAAATCCAGTAGTACTTCTTCGGTTGTCTATGTCTCCACCCCAATCACTATCGCTATATCCAATAAGCTCGTAATTTTTAGAAACTGAATAAAACATGCCTAAGTGCATAGTACCTTTTAATAGCGAAGAATTCTCTTTGCGGCCTGGAAATGGGTGGTTGTTAGAGATTCTATGTAGCGGCTGACCAGTCCAACTGCATAAAGAATATCTGGCCTTGTACAGGTTAGATAACGTAGACTGCCTACCAAACTTTTGAAAAAAGTTGGATCTACGTTTTCTCCTTCTTCATGCTTGGATATCTTGATTCCGTCGGTGTGTTGGATGGCTTGCAATTTTCCATCTTGAACTTTTTCAAAAATTCTTTTGCATAGCCTTCCTGTGAAATAAAAATTTCATCTTCTTCTTGCTTCACTTCGATGCCAAGATAATACGCCATAAGCCCGATATCTGACATATCAAATTTTTTCGCCATTTCTTTCTTTAAGTCATCAAACAGGTTTGGATTATTACCTGTAAAGATCAAATCATCCACGTATAGGCACACAATCAGCACATCTTCCTCTTTGATCTTGATATAGAGAGCATGCTCGTATGGATGTTTTGTATAACCATGCTCTTGGAAATACTTGTCAATCCGGCTATTCCATGCTCTTGGTGCTTGTTTTAGCCCGTAAAGAGCCTTCTTTAACTTCAAAACTTTGTCTTCATTTTCCCTCTTTATACCCTAAAGGTTGCTCGATGTAAACTTCTTCTTCAAGAACTCCATTTAGGAATGCAGAGTTTACATCCATTTGATGTATTTTCCATTTGTTTTGAGCTGCAAGAGAAATGATTAGTTGTATAGTTTCTAAACGAGCAATAAGAGCAAATACCTCATCAAAGTCAATACCGGCTCTCTGACTGTATCCTTTTGCCACTAATCTTGCCTTGTGTTTTTCGACGTCTCCCTTGGTATTGCTCTTTGTCTTGTACAATCATTGAACACCAACGGGTTTATGCCCTTTAGGGAGTGGAACGAGTTCCCACGTTTGGTTCTTTTCGATAGCCTTAATTTCTTCATCCATGGTATTTTGTCATTTCTTCTCTTGAGCAGCTTCGTGGAAGCTTACTGGTTCACAATCAGCAAAAAAACAGAAAAAGAGTGAGATTACCAGATGGCTCGGTTTCTTCATATATTTCTCGAAGACTTCGTATTCGTGGCGCGATTCTTTGGCTCCCACTTGAATGTGACGAAGGTGACTCATCGTCGTGTGTAACTGTAGTAGGAGTCGTAGGCTCTAGTTGCATTTCTCCATTCTGTTCGACCGATATTGGTCCATCTTCAGATGGAGGGGAGATATTGAAGTCACTGTTATGAGATCCAAAATCCCATAATCCTTTTTCGTCAAACACGTCTCGGTTGATTATTGTCTTCTTACTGTCTGGATTATATAGCTTGTAGCCTGTGGAATGTGCATCATAACCAATGAAGATAAAATTTTCTCTTTTGTTATCAAGTTTGGTTCTTCTTTCATCTGGTATATGTGCATGAGTTATACTCCCAAAGACTCTTGAGTGGGACATGCTAGGTTTTTTTCCATTCCATGCTTCTTGTAGTGTTTTTTCCCAAACACTTCTTGTTGGAGATCGGTTTGATAAATAAATCGCACACGCCACAGCTTCTGCCCAAAACTCTTTAGGTAATTTCTTGCTTTCTGGCATACTCCAAACTATATTGAGAATAGTTCGGTTCTTTCTTTCTGCCACTCCATTTTGTAGGGGAGATCTAGGAACTGTCAGTGGTTGACGAATTCCATTTACTTCGCAGAATTCCTGAAATTCTTTGGAAGTAAATTCTCCTCCTCGATCAGATCTCATGGCTTTGATTTCTTTACACACTTTCCTTCTCTACTGAAACTTTGAATTTCTTAAAGACTTAAAACTTCTGATTTTTGTTTCAAAAATATACCCATGTTTTTCTTGAAAAATTATCAATAAAGAAAAGAAAGTAGTTGCTTTTACCTAAAGAGTTTAGCTTGATAGGTCCGCATACATTTGTGTAGATTAACTCGAGTGGCTTCTTGGCTTTTGACTCTGATCTTTTTGGAAAGTTTTTTTTTCTGAATTGCTTCCCTGATAAACACACTTCACACACTTGATTCGTGTGAGCCATTCGAGGTAGGCCTCTCACCATATCTTTCTTGGACAATAGCTTTAAAGCTTCAAAATTTAGATGCCCAAAGCGAAGATGTCACAGCCACGATGTATCTTTATAGCAATCCTGTAAACACTTTGCAAGATCGTTTTGTATATTTAAAGGAAACATTCTATTCTTTGACATATGTACCTTTGTAATTTAGAATCAAAAAATAAGAGAAAAGTTCAAAGAGTTTTGTTGTCCGAGAGCGTTAAAATTTATGTGAGAGCAAGCGTCCATTATATTTCCATTATATTTCCAACACAATAGCTGGTCACTGACACGATTTATCTCATGCAGTTCTTGGTCGTATCACAATGGAGGATCTTGGCCAACATTGTTGTGGCAGGTATGAATGGATTTAATTATTTATTTACGTAATGTCTCGCCCAATGTGATTATGAGTTGGTTTGTCTTGATCCCCACAGTTCACCCTAGCTTGCATCAAAATGGGAAGACCTGAATTAGCGAGGAGGGCAGTTGCGGTGGCTGAAAAGAGGCTAATGGATGACAAATGGCCCGAGTATTATGATACTCGTTCAGGGAGATTCACTGGGAAACAGGCGCGCCTGTGTCAGACATGGACCATTGCTGGGTTCCTCTCTTCCAAAATGTTATTGGAGAATCCAGAGCTCGCCTGTATCTTAACTTGTGAGGAGGATCTTGAGCTCCTCGAAGGCTGTGCTTGCCTTCTCAGCAAAACAGCTCGAGCCAAGTGTTCTCGCAGGGCTGCAAGATCCCAGGTTCTTGTCTAAAAATGACGTGGGATTCCATATTAGTTCATGTTGGTGATATATCCTTTTTTTTTTTTAATCACCTATTGTTTCATACCAACTGTGTATATATGCTGTATAAATTTTGAGCTGACAGGGAAGCCAGGCGGGATTTTGGTGCGCCTGGATGTGTTTGATTTGATTCAGACCACGTTTGGCTCGATGTCACCCTGCTATCGCCTCAAAAGATTTTTTTTTTATTTTTTACTGTCTGTAACGATGTGATAGATGTTACAACATTTTTAACAGAGATTGTTGAATCCAGACACACTTACCACTTCATGACTTGCTTTTAATCAATTGTAGCTATTATTTACTGATAACACATTCCAAAAATTTTCTCCAGAATCACGAGCTCGAAACTCCATTGTAAGGACTTAAGGCCAGACGCAACGCTCAGCTATCCCCCACATTCGATCATCATCTTCTTTCTCCATTAAGTTGCAGATTACATCGCAGTACTCGGGGAGAGTACCAGAGGCAGAATGGACCTGAAAGGCCACGCGTCCCCGCCGTGTCAGACGTCTCTCACCATCTCTGTCCATCTCCTTACATTCCTCGCCCACCGGAAGAAGATCGTTCCCGCCTCCTCTCACCAGAGCTCCCAGGAACAGCAGCAGTGAAGCCATTGCGACGGAGACACTAGCACAGAACAATCTCGCAGTCACCCTCGTTTCCCTTTCGCTGCGTGCAGTCAGAGACAGAAACCCAGCTCAGCTACAGCGAGGGGCCAGTCCATTTGGGAGCCGACTGATGGAGAAGATAAAGAGAGGACTGGGCAGATATGGGAAGAAACTAGGCGCGTTGTAGGAGAGGTTTTAGCAGTTTTTAGGAAGATGAGAGCTTTTCATGTAACTGGCACGGCGTTATTTCTTGGCAGGGTTGGCCATCTAAACCTCTCTCTGTGAGTCAATGGACGCCAAGCTACGTGACGGCTCGGACATTCTGAACGTGTCGGTCACTAAACGTTTCTTCTGGAGAAGACAATCCATGGTTTTGCGACTGCCCGGAGGACTCGGATTTAGAAACGGCCTACTCGAGTCAGAGGTCTGGCTTCTTTTACTTCTAGACTCGAACGACCCGAACTGATTCTAGGAACCGGACCCAGACTAAGACCAAGTCGGGTCCCGACTCTCCCTCGCAGAACCATGAAACCAAAATAACACAAGATTTTTTAGTATAATTTTTTTTTATGTTGCATAAATTTACAAAAACTTTATAACCCTTCTTTCCATTACCCAATTCACCATCAAACGTTGTAACGTAGAGTTAAAAGGAATGAATTAGGGTTTTCTAACTTAGAATTGGAAACTAACCCATGTTCTTAAAAACTTAAGTAAGATTGGGTCACCTGAATCTAGAGCTGGAGTTAGGACGGGGGCGCCTCTAAGAGGGGCGAAACCCCCCGACCCGACCTACCTCTTGGAAATGTTAGGAATAAAACGCTCTAATTTCAAACTAATGAGATCAATAATAATAATCACAGAAGAAAAAAAACACAAAAATAAACATTAAGATTTATATAGGTTTACCTCAAGGTGAGACTACGTTCTATTTTTTGCCGCTACAGTAATCCACTATAAAAATAAAATAATTTACAAAATAAATCGCACACACTTACAGTGTTTTCTCTAACCTCTCTTAAGCTACAACTCTTTCTCTCGATGATAAAACCCTAATAGTGATGCTTCTCGATTATAAAGAAAAAATTAGGGTAATTACTATATAAGAGTAAATTTTCCAAACTATCTTTAATGAAAAAACAATTAATATATCGTGGACCAGGCGACAACCCCTTCCAACCCCCATAGCGACTTTACTGCGTGCCGACTTAGTGTAGGGTGTTGATTAGGCTCCACAACTTAACAGGAAAAATTGAGTAAATTGTGATTAGTACCTCTTTTGACTCATGTCATGTAGAGATATCTCAAGAAACTAAAAATTTGAGATGGGGAATCTTGACCTACCTTAAAAAAAACAAAAAACAAAAAAAAACTCCTGCCTCTTCATCTCACCCAAAACCTATGCTTGAATTGGCCTCGCTGACCCTCAATATATTTTTTCAATTTAGAATCCCATTTTTTCAATATATAGAAATAAATAAATAAAATAAAGCAGCACCACCGGTTTGGCCATTACCTTAGCAAAAGACAGCTGGACAGAGAGAATCTAAGCCGGATCCGGGGAGGCTTCCCATGGCCAGACGAGGACGAGACAGTAGAAAATGCCCAACAATGACCCGTCCTTTATATGAACGGAAGTGAAACGTAGCCACCAAAGCCCATTTATGAGGCCTTTTAATGAAAGCTCTTGCAGTCACTCCATTTGTGGGTAACGGTTTATATAGGCAATGTTGTTTATGGACAGTAGGAGACCATACCCATTTAAAGGGGATCATTCAAAGCCCATATACACTCCGTCAGGGCAGAGCTGCACGCACAGCATTTCTCTCCTTGTTCCCCTCCATGCAGCACGGGTAGTGATTCATCGTGAACACAGAATCGCTCTCGCGGTCCCTGATCAGCCTGCTTAAGACCTTCTTGTCTGGGATTCTCAGCCCCTCCGCTAGCAGCTCCAGAATCTCAAATGCAATGTCTCTGACTGCCTCTATACACTCCGTCACGGCAGAGCTGCACGCACAGCATGTTACATACATGAATTCATTGAAGAAATCAGATGGATCAAATGAATGAACTAATACCAGTTACCAGTTAATGCAAGCAAATGAGAAGATAAAAGATAACTAAGCAGCTAAAGGAGAAGTTTGATTAATTGGCAGAAGAGAAAGAGAGAGTTGGATACCAGAGTTGTGCTGGGTGCCTGGAAATAGTTTTGGATCGCTGAGCGATGGAGATGGGATTGGTGTGAAGGAGAAGAGACTCGACTTCTCCGGTATCTCCATTGAATCCGATGTTCCTGCATCCGTAGCCCATAGGATTAGCAGGACCGGTTCTCTGCTTTGCCGAAGCCGGCCGTGAGTAGAAATCCTGGCCTTCCGCTTCCATCCTTGCAATCACCTCGTGGGGGAAACCGTGATTGATCACCTGGAAGAAGCCATAATCTTCGCAGGCTTTCACCAAGAGCTCTGCCACCTGGGTCCTTTTCCGAGATAGATCAATCACCGGAAGACCCACTGTCCGGATCTTCTAGCCGCCGATTGGGTTTGCGTTCTCATGCACATGACACTGATTTTGATGGTTGAAGGCTGGGTGATAAAGCTTAGTCGCGGGTCTCTTTCAGTTTGCTGCCATGGATGCTCGTTCATTCTCCTATTTGTTTCCACTGTACTCCTTTGTTTAAACAAGGTAATTATTATGAAGAATCATTGTGGCATAAATAATCTAAATCGATCAGCATTCCTTGATTCCCACCATTTGGAGGTTGGGTGTTGGCTGGGTTGGGTTTACAGGTCTTGTCATCAAGCTGTTTGGAATGAAAATTTTGCCCTTTCAAAGCCTTAAAAAATTAAAATAAAACCTGAAGTTATGTTGGCCACAGTCGGGTAGCAGCTCTTTCTCTCTTTTTTTCTCCTTTGGGTTTTATTTAATGAACAAGCAAATGAAGCTCAGCCCATGAGATCCTCACGTGGCTAAGAAGAATGGACAAAGAGAATATAACAAAAGAGGGGAGAGAGAAAAGGCTAGACCCCGAGCCCCTCATGTGGAGAAGAAGAATGGACAAAGAGAATATAACAAAATAGGGGGGAGAGAAAACGCTGGACCCGGTGAGGGGGTTTTTGTCCGGGTACTTTAGTGCGTTTGGATGGAGCAGATTTGTGTCAATCTTATTGGTTAGTCAACATGACTCAGGATATGATCTTCATGCGCCAAACTTCATGTCATGTACATGATCATCCATGACTCGGGAGTTCATGTCCCAAAAGTAAACGGCGGAAAGTGTTTTTGGCCCAATTTTGATAATCATGTACATGACGCACGCACGGGGCTCTCTCTGGCACACACCGTCTCGTTCATTTCTGCTCATTTCGTTCCTGCACCCCTCTCTCGTTCCCGAAGCCCCTCTGTCGTCTCCCTAAACCCCGAGCTCTCTGCTCCCTCTCTCGTTTCCATCGTCCCTCTTCGGTCTCCCTCTCTATGACCTCTCCCTCTCGACCTCCGTTGTAGAGTGCGGGAAACCGAGAGGCTCTGCGACGGAGGTCGAGAGGGAGAGGAGAGGGAGGGAGGCCTTCCTCCCTCGGCGACAACTTCTCTTCTCTCTCGGCGTTCCTCTCTTCTCCTCCCCTCTCTCCTCTCCCTCTCGACCTCCGTGGCAGAGCACGAGAGGTTGAGCATCTGTTACAGAGCTTCTCGGCCTCCCTCTCGGCATACCATTGTCGTTGCCCGCTGGTTCGCCGCTGAGGAAGACGACGATGGTTTAATTTTTCCTAAGTTAGGAAAAATTAAACTATCGTCATAAAAATCATTAATTTATGAATTTTATTTATAAAATAATTATATATATTTATAAAATATATTCATTTTATAATTACTATATTAAAATAGTGATTTAATAGTCATAATTAAAATATTGTTAAAATAAATATTTGATAAATTATTTTGGCATAATTATTTGATTGCAATATTTAATTAAACCAATGGTTTAAAATTTTGTGATAATATATTATTAATTAATAATACATAAAATATATTATGTACAAATATATAGTGTGTTAAAGTTATGATTAGATCAATTTTTTCTCTTAGATTATTTATTTTTAGGTTAAAGTATATCGTATGTTATTAATAAATTAATAACTCAAGGTATTACTTTCGTTTTTGTTATTTATAACGTTATTTATTTATTATTTGTAATTAATCATGTGCATATTTCATTGGCTCATGTAATTACCATATTAATGCACAATAAAATATCTAATTCAATTAATACATATATTAATATATTTAATTATACATTAAATAACTTATTCGTGTAGTAATAATGGTTGTTTTACCTAATTTGGGGTTTAAAGATTATGTTGTAATTAAGTGTACTGTAAGGGTTTAGGGATTCTCTTGTTTTTTATGTTTTTCTCATGTTAGGGCACTAACACTGGAAACTATTTCCAGTGCACATAAAGTCATCGACACTAACACCAAGTGTGAAGATGATCTTCATGTACATGATTAACATGATCTTCATGTTGGACATGAACTTGAACTTCAAAAATCCATTTGGGAGACTAACCAACTCCCCCTAAGTTTGATTATTATTCCGGACGTTTGGAAGTGAAGATATGGGGTGTAGCTCATATGGTAGAGCCTAGGGGATGTATTGAATCGAACTAAACTTGAACCTGCATATGTTCGAGTTTAGTTTGATTTGAATACTTTAAACTGGAGCTCGAGCTCTAACTCAGCTTTGAGCTTAAAATTGGAATCGAGCTCGAGATCAGAAATTTGAACCAAGTTTGAGTTCAAGCTTCAATGGATTTGAATAAACTATCATAGAGGAATCCAAGACTTTGCAATGAAGTTTACTAATGTATAATAACCAATTTAATAGACCTAAAAGAAATAGCAAAATACCTCCCTTAAGTAAAAGTTGAACTTAATTGCCGGTGCATGATGCTACCCTAGTAGAGTTAGTCGTCTTCCCTTCATCTCCATCTCCATTGTGTAATGCAGTGCCTAATTCTGACCTGTCGGCGTCCTCCATTTCCGAGTTCAAACGTTGAAGCACTTGATTTTTTGTTCCATTACAGTGTACGAATGTCCTACAATCAGTGTACTTGTCCTGTTCATTGTTTCATTTATTAGCTCATGACTATTTATGTCCTGGTCAGAACCAGTGACTTTTGTCTGGTGTACTACTCTTCACCATTATTTTCCGGCAAGTTCTTTAGACCAGTAAACCCCAGATTGGATCAGTTCCTTGAACTGGTTTCAATAAGACTTAGGTCCTTCCCAAAGGCTAGTGGAAGGAGGGGTAGAAAGAGGGGAGATTGGAGAGTACTAGAGAAGAGCTTCTCTACCCCTTCCTGGGGCTCCCTCCCTGTCGCAATAACAAAACGGAGAAGAGGCTAGAGATATCAATTGTCCTCGCCTGAGGTTCTAACCAGTCGACCGAAAGCTCAAAAAGGAGGCAGGGCTCAAGCCTAAAGGAAGGAGAGTCCTTACTATCAAACAAAAACGACGAAGTGCTATGAGACTCCGAAGAGCCAAGGTCCCTTACTAGTCTCCAGAAAGCGCAATCGCCTCCGCTGTGATGGGTCTCCGCCATCTGTAACGCGATCCGGGAGGTGTCTCCTTCTCTTTTATGATCCCAACAACCAGCGCCATCACCAGCTCACTAGAGCTTCGATAAGAGGTGACCCTCAGCCCATGAATCATTCACGATCTGCAACTCAAAAGCCGCTTATCTTTTCTCTGTTAAAAGTACTTTCACCTCGATTTGATTGACTGACAATGAAAAAAAGCTACTCGTTTTTGGGATAATTAAACTGGGTATCGTTGCTCAATAATCTGGCTCCGATCTGTCCTACACACAGTGACAAGAACTTGTTCTTGACAGCAAAGAGGACGAGAAAAAAAGGCTGTGTACTCTTTCCAGGGGAGTCAGACGGAGTTTGCAGTTTGCACTGTCAAACATATCTTCTCCATCCCACGAACACGATAGGTTCCCAAGCTGGAATCGATAGAGAGAAGATCAAATAATGCGACTACCCATGTTCTGAAGTCAGTCACGAGTGAGTCTACAGAGAGTGTTTCATGAGAATATTTACTGTCTACTCGTCCATCACCCAAACAACATATAAAACAACGAAACTGATGCCTCTGCAAAGCATGTCTGCTCACATAAAACCAGGGAAGCCCAGAATACTAGAAATTTATTTTTTTAAACTTCTCATGTCGTCAATGCAGTGGAGCTTCTACTTCTCTGAATCTTTTTGAGATTACCTATTTTAAATTCTTTTATTAACTAAATACCTAAAAATAAGATTTTTTTTTGTCAAAATACTCAAATTCAAACTTAGTCGATGGTGAATTGCCATGAATAAGGATGCATTGTCAATGTGCCACATTACTCAACATTCACTTAAAAGGTTCTCTCTTTCGGGCAAATCTCGATACCTCCTAAGTCGAATGCTACTTGACTTAATCTACTCGTCTCTTTTCCTTCGTTTAAAATCGTATGAAAATGTCAAGATCGAAAGTCCGAACCTAAAATTAATGTTCATAAACTACCTTAATTCACCTAATCGATTCATATATTAATCGTTATACCAAAAAAAAAGCCTCTTTTCCTTCGTTTAAAACTCGTATAAAAATGTCAAGACCGAAAGTCCAAACCTAAAATTAATGTTCATAAGCTACCTTAATTCACCTAATCGATTCATATATTAATCGTTATACCAAAAAAAAAGAATGGACTTGCATCCTTACAAAAAATAAAATAAAACATAATACTAAATACTTTAAATAATAATAAAAATATTAAAAATTGAATCAATTAATAAGAGATTAATCCAAATTAAATAAAGGGTACTAAAAGAAATGCTACATATGAACTAACACCAACATAGGAATTTTAATTTTTCTTTAAAGTAAATATTGAGTGACGTGGCACCTGGATGGATAAAATTTGATGACATGGCAATTGACCATTGACTAAGTTTGAATTTGGGTATTTTGATAAGTATCAGTACTTTTAAAGGCATTTAGTTTTCCATTCATTTCTTCATGTTAAATTTCTTCTACAAGTATTTAACAAGATGGACATGAAAGAACTCAAAGCTCAAGCAAAACAAAGACTTCAATATTCTTGATCTGTTCTTTGATGATAGCAGTAAGCTATATTGATGTATCCAGAAGCTCGGGAGGGATAGACAAAGATGGAGGAGAAGGGGGAGGAGGAAGGAGGGAGGAGATGAGTCGAGGCTTGCAGACCAGAACGCAATACCGAACCCAGACAGCCACCACGACGTGGGGTCTTACAAGGTCAAGAAAAGGTCTTACAAGGTCAAGAAGACTTGAGTTCCAATGGAAGGAAGAAGGGGGAAGGGAGGAGTGGAAATGATTCAGAGCTCAGGTAGGATAGCGCCAAACTAAGGTCATGGGTCGGCTGCTTCAGGACGTTCTTTCTCCGAACAGCTTCCGTGGACTGCAGATGGTTCCATCCGCAGAGATTCCATGGCCGCAGCAACAGCTACCAGTTCTTGAAATAATGGAGGCAGTAAGTGCATCCATACTGATCGATGCGGTGCAAGAGATAGGAGCCTGCAGAGAAGGCAAAATAAAAAATAAAAAAATGGCGTTTGAAATACCAGAAAAGAAACTAAAAAGGTCCAAATCTGAGGCATCTGAATCCTACCGACTGGACTCAGAAAGCTGTTTATCTGATGCTATTATTCTCTTCATCGCAGGATGTAACGAAACCTGCCATATAGAAAGAAGACAAACGGAATATATACATATGTAAGAACCGATACGTGAATCAGCCTTCGATCTTTCTGGGCTAAAAGGAAAACCTATTCTAGCAAACATCGTAAAACCTAGGCCGGAGTCAAAGGAGACCAAATAGCCTTTTCATCTTCAAAAGAAAAAACAAAGCGCCTTATCAGTCACCGCCTTAAAGATCTCATAACCAGAGGGACAGAAAGATCGTGCTAAAGAGAACAAAACCAATTTCAGACAAATAAAAGGAATGAAGCAATATCTTTCTTTTCCAGTCCAGCTTCCTCTGCTGGCCTACTGACGCCACAGAGAGAGAGAGAGAGAGAGAGAGAGAGAGAGAGAGAGAGAGAGAGAGAGAGGGATAACAAGAGGATCTTATGTATATAAAAAGCTTGAAATCCACATGGTCATCCAAAAGAAAAGAAAGACTACATTACAGTGAATCTCTTACCTCATCTGGATATGGAGAAGAAAGAAGAAGGAAATAAAAGAATATGGCGTTGAAGGGGAGGAGGAGGAGGAGATGATGAAGGGGTGGGTTGGTCGGGTGGGCTTTATGTAGGGTGAGAATCGGGCCGGGTGAGGTAACTCGGAGCGAGGTGCTGAAAGGGATGGATCGAAGCCGAGAAGGAATGAGCAGAGAAGATGATGTCATCCTGCCCATCCTGCCCGATACGTCGCTCGGATACGGTCAGGCAAGTGCATAACGGTCAGCGTTCGGCGATCGTTGGATCCAGTCTCAAGTATTCAGCGCTGTTTTTTTTTTTTTTTTAATATAAAAAGAAAGAGAAAATAATAATTTCTGGCCCAGAGCGGCCGCCGATGAGGTCAGTGGGCTCCATGTGTCGACGTGGCGCGGACTGCGGCATGTGCGTCTTCGACGAACTCGCGCGTGGAGGTCTTCTTTTACTGTAGTGAACAGTAGCCAATTCAGGACTGCTTTGTCGTTTCTGTTCTCTTAACGGAACGGGGTGGCGGAAGAGCCATTGCGGGACTACGGATTCGTGGAGGCTCTGCCTCCCATGTGCATTTATTTTTAGTACCACCCATTGTTGTGTACTTGTGTACTTATTTTTTAATTGCCGTTTGGGAAAATAAATTAATTTTAATAGCTTAATGTTTCATTATTTTTGTTCTATTCCAAAGCAAGTCATTGTCATGGGTCTAATTTCTTAGACTATAGGGCAAGGGGTATAGGACTTATAGGACTTGCCATGGTACCAAAAAGTTGTGCACATTAGTGAAGAGGGCTAGGGCTAGGGCTAGGGCCCCTCCCCATTGTGCAAAAAGGAGGAAGAGGACATCTTGCCCCCTCCCCCTTTGTACATTTTTCTTCCCCATTATTTGTGTTGGATGAGGGATAGGTCACTTCTCTCACCAACACTGCATGTAAAATTGGAAGTGTCTAATCATCCATTTGAACCATTTGATTTGATAGTTCAATTAGGGGTCTTATTGGGTCAATTAATCTTCTTAACAAATTATTAAACCAAGTTCATAGTGGGTATAATCATTTTTAAACTAATTTATTGTTATTAAATAAATAAAAATATTGATCATAAAAATCGAACTCAATTATTCGTGTGAAGATAATAAATCAATATTTTTAGAAAGCGGAATGACATTTTATGATCGGTTTTTTACTAAATATGTGGTTAATTATTGTTCAAGTTTGCAAAAAACAGGGCATGTGGACCCTTCTTTTATGAATTTCCAATGTACTAAAGTCTTGTGCAACAGTAGAGAATGCAAAGGGCCCCCCCACCCCTCCCCCTTATGAAGAAAAGAGATGTTAATAGTCAAGACTTGGCATAGTACTAAAGTAAAAGTGGGTAAGGGCCCCTCTTCACATGTCACTTTCCGGCCTCAGGTTCGTGTAAAATTTAAAATATTTAATTAATTAATTAATTTGTTTTAAAAAATAATTTTAAAATAAAGAGGAATTATGTTATCTGCTATTAATTACAATATTTAAAAAAATAAATAAATTAATTTACGATAAATATTGCGTTTATTATGTTGGTCCATCATGTGGCACGGGAATGGGAGCGTGTGCGCCGGAGGAATGGCGTGGTCGGTCACGGTCTCCCACGACCACGCCCATTTTGACTCACATTTCATCACAATTCACGAGTAAAAAAAAAGGGTAAAAAACAAAGACGAACCGGAAATTTACTCGATCTACGATCAAAAGGTGGCCCACTAGCGATCATGACAACCGGGCACACTTGGACGTTGAGGATATGACGTATCCAAATTGCTCCAGACATTTTGTCCGTGGGCCCACTGGAAGCTCGGACCAATTAAGACGAGAAAAAAACATCCGACAAGGAAAAAGCCTGCAAAGATTCTCGAATGTCGATTTTAAATAACGGGTAGAGGGGTCGTCCCTGTGATCCGTCCCCGATTTTTGTTTCGGATTTCGCCCCGACTCGCCTACGATTCAATATCCAGTTATCAAATTCAGGTGGAGTTTTCGGTTTGGGTTTCGGCCGATGAGGGTAATAACGGAAGTAGCGTTTCAGACAGATATTTGCTTCACAGGCGTCGCGTCTTCGGGTCAGGAACGTAAAAGAGACGGAAACGGGAAAGCGGCTTCTGGTGTCGTACATTTTAACCTATTCTCCAGGCAGATATGGACTCTGGAGAAAAGCTCCGACGGCCTTTTCTGAGTTGATGGGATGGTCTGACTCACCGGAATTCTATAGATTTTCCACCCTGCCGCTTTTTCAGTTTCCGCGGCGGTCACCGCCAGCTTTATCGCCGGCTTCGTGACAGAGATAACCACATTTGTGTCCAAAATCATGTGATTGATGATTGGGAAGCGAGTGGAGAGCGGTAAAAATAATGAAAAGGATAAGGTAAAAGATCAACAGCTCTTTGCCATCATTGATGGGCGTACAGGAGATACTTGTCGAGTATATTGACCGGATGGGAATCCTTTGACTCCGTATAAATTTGTACACGAATAACTTATTATTAGGACTCTTAATTCTAAATCAATGCAAAATGGTAGTTTAATTCAATAAATAATAATTTCTTATAGGGTAAAAGGGACCGTGTTAAAATTTTAAATTATATAGTTATATCTTGGTTGTCTGGTTCCGGTCCACCTGGGTTAGGTATTTGGCTTTCCGCATTTAACAGACCGACCAATCTGTTGAATTATATTGACCAGGCGATTGATATTGGTATTATTAAATATTATATTTTATGTTCATTTATTCATTTTTCTTGTGTTATTTGTTTTTTAATATTAATTATTATTATAATAAAACAATTGAATATATAACAATTGGGGAAGAAGGTCTTTTACAGGAGAAGAGGAGCCACTCTTGGTCAGTTGATAACTTGGTTTGGATAAGAAATGGAAAAATGATATTATTTTTATTTTATTTTATACACGAAGGTGGCTCCACTAAGAACTTCCTGTTTCTGATTGATGGGGCGAATTTGAAGTGGGGTTGGCCTGACGCCTGGCGCACGTGAATGAACATCCATGACTACTATTTCCACGTTGCATGGCATGTGATTCTTCATACAAATCCATGGATTTTTCCTGAAATATCTAAATTCCTGCCCCTATTGAACTCTTTCAAATGACTCAAAGAATCTATCTAGGAAGATGTTGAGATTCGACTCAGTTTCAGAGGGAGTAGCATATTCGTTCAATGACTGAATACCCTTGCCCTCATTCATCTCTGATTTGAATCTTGAGACATGGAATGCGAAGAAAATGATTTGCAGCAACCTGATTTCTTATGTTCGTCGCTTCCGGCGTTAAGAAATCCGGTGAAAGTCCTTTATTTGATCACCTAACTGAAACCTGCACCGTTTGTAGGTTTGTAGCGAGTGAGATAATCTGTGCTTACCGTGATCAAGGATTTCTCCAGGAATCGCACCGACTGTTCGATGAAATTCCTGAACGGGACGTTGTGACTCGGACTGCCAGGATTTTCGGGTGCATGTCTAAGTGGTAGCATTAGCTTGCTTGGGTTGGATTTCGGGAGATGGGGAGGGAATCAAGGCGTGGGTCCAAACGCTTATACACCACCTCGAACGTGCTCAAGGCCTGCAAAAGTTATATGGATAGGCGCTTGCATGGGGCCGGGTGCACGGCTTGGGATCAAAAGTGATGTTGGTGGGAGCATGTACGTCGAGAATGCGCTGGGTGATTTGTATGCTACCAACAGGGGAAGCTTGGATGAGGTTTGCAGTATTTTCGAGCGAATGGAAGAGAAGACCGCAGTTTCGTGGACGACCATGATCGCTGGCTATAGCCGCAAAAGTGAAGGATATGCTGGCATTCGAGTCTTCCGACAAATGCTGCAGGTAAATATGACTGATGACATTTGAATTTGATTTGTGGGACCTCTACTGCAATCTCACAATGGTATTTTTGGCGTTTGGGCGGTCATATTATCATCGACCCATGTTCATGTTCAGAACAAAGGAATAAACTATAAGAGAAATATCACGACTACATTCCTCATTAATTTCATGCTTTAATTTGTCTGTAAGTACCTTAACGGTGAGATTTTAGAGGTTAATGGGATGTTTATTTGAAGCTCAAATATAACCTTAATGCTTTCAGTACCTGTGCTCATCTTGGTAATATCTTTTTATGAGCTTCAACATCTGAGTAAGAGTCTCGTTAAGGATCTGATTGAAACATTCTGGCTGATATAGTTGTTGTTCTATCTACACTAGTGGTTTATAGGTTCTCATGCCAAGTAGGAGGATCTCCTACCTGGCATCTGATTGGCATTTTTGCATTGTGGGCAACAAGTGCATGGAGGCATCATTTGAAGAGGTTTCTGCAGTAACTTTGCTTTGGATATGCGCTTATAGATATGTATACAAAGTGTGGACTATTGTTGATTTGTGCAGGGTCTTTAATGAAATGGATCAAAGAATTTGCTTTCATGAACTTTTATCATGATTGGATATGGGAACCACTGATATGGGAGATTTGCTTCCTTTATCAACATGCATCATCTTGGTTTTCTACCAGATCAAGTAGCAGCTTTAGTGTTCTTAAAGCTTGTAGTCATGTGGGACTAGTTGATAAAGGCATGAACTATAAGTCCATTGGTGATTATGGCATGTCTTTGAATCAGAATATATATAGGTGTGATGTTGATTTACTTGGACGCGGAGCAAAAATTAAGGAAGCTTGTGAATTGATTCAGAGCATTCCCTTTGAACCTGATTAATCAGTTTGAGGTGCACTTCTTGGGCTTGTAAGGCACGCAAGAGTAAAGGATTTGGGTATTTTGTCTGCTACCGAAATTTTCTGTTTAAGGCCAAGGGGACTAGGACTTGCATCATTGTATCAAATGTTAATGCAACTGATTGCAAGTGGGATGAGTTTGCAAAAGCTAAGAGGATGTTGAGGGGCATGGGTAGGAAGAAAGAGGTAGGAAGGAGCTAGATTGGGGTCAGAAATAAGGTGTCTAGCTTTGTTGTCAGTGAGAGGATTAGTCCCCACATGGAGTTTGTATACATTCAAGAGATATATGCTATGTACCCGATTTGAAATGTAGAGATGATATAGAAGATTGTAGGTGACAAGCGATCAATTTGGAAAGTGTGATTCTTTTTCCTATTAAAATGGCTCTATTTCATAGGCCATGACAAAATACTCAAATATTGAATCATTTGGGTTTCTTCTTAAATTATTTTAAAGTGAGCGATTTCAATTAAAGACACAAACAATTGATTGGTTTTGCCTGGGAAGGTTCTTAAAACTTGTTTTGATACTAAAGAACTTGTGTACTTTTGGTTTTCCATTTGAGCAGGGAGAACATGTGTTTTCGCAGGAAGAACCAGTTAGAATAAGGTCTTGTTTTCACTTTTAAAGAAGTGTTCTATTTTTCTTTTTTTGGGTGATTGACAACTTGTACTATGGTATTATTAGCAATGGATGCCCGGAAGAATTAGCCCTAAAAAAGGTCTATCCATCATTCTCTACATCCTAAAATGAACTTTAATGCCCAAAAGGTGGTTCTTTTTCTTAGCCAACTTGAGGGAAATTTTATGAATTCTTTTCCTCTAGGGTGTTGTTCTCCTAATTGCAAACAAAACATTAAGCATGACAGCCACTGAAGCACCCAAATGTAAAATTATTGATTGCCCAAGATGGGATTGTCTCTATGCTACATGCCAACAGCAAAATCAGTGTTGAAATTTTTTGTTTCAGTGCAACTTTACTAGTGCGGAATTATTTCAAGTCACTAAAGGGTTTGATAGGTTTTTCCGAAACACATGAGTTGTAAGGAAGAATATGGTAGTATATGAAATTTAATTAATTTATTTATTTACTTTATCTGCTTTTCTATGTTTTAGTGAGTTTCTTATGTGAATGTTAAATTAAGCAATACAGTAAAAGTAGACATATGTTGGTTACTATCTTAATTGTCTAAAGTTGATATAAAAAACAAGAGGGGAGCTAAAGTTTTGATATTAGCTCCACCCTTTGTAATTGAAAATGGAGACCGGGGCCTGGGAGAGTTGGAGAGATCCTCTACCTTTAAATTAACAAATAATAAAAATTAAATCCTCTGCCTCCAGATTCTTTCTGAAGCCACACGAATAACTGACTCATCCTTGATTGCTGAGATAAGATACTGAATTGGATATGTTTCATTCATCTTTATCATCTTTTCTTTTTCAGTGACCGTTTATAGATCCTGATGTTTGGATCCTGAATTGAACAACTACATTTGCTTTTTCAAAATGACAACCTTTCAAGTCATCATTGCTACATTTGCTGCATCCTTCTTCTTGCTTATTTTTCAGTCGGACCAAGATTGCATGTCAGCCTTTGAACCAAGGTCGAATTGACCACATAACTGAAATGCTTGTTCTACTTGAAGAGAAGAATTTGAAATGGTGCATTTGTCTCCTCTGACAACCTTGTAGTGGACGCTTTTTGATTAAAATGGTGCATTTGTCTCCATTAACAACCTTGTAGTGGATGATTTTTGATCATCTATTTCTTGATTTCTGCAAGGTGCTGAAGAAGCAGAACAGGCAGCAAATGCTAATACAATACCTGAGGCAAATGAAAAGTCAGCCACTGGTGATGTGTCTGTATCTCCATCTTCCAATGCTCTTTCTTCTGTCCCACTTGTTGTTCCTCTAACATCTACAGCCGATGGTGCTGCAATTCCATCTGCCCTTTGTATGTTGAGTCTACCACCAGAGTTCACTTTCCTCACTTCTGGTTGACTGTAACTTTATGTCTCTCAGATGTTTGCTGTGGTTTGTAACATGGTTAAAATAATTCGCATCAATTATCAAAAAAAGGATCTCATCAGCATTCGTGTTTTGAAGCCTGGATTCTCATAATTTATGTCAACTTATCAAAGAAGCTTCTCTATTTGTGGTGCGACGCATAAGCTTTGGTCGCTTATCATATTTTTGATACATTGAGGTTGTGGGAGACTGTCCTATGACATTTTTAAAGTTACTTTTACTAAGATTTTTTCTTCTGAGGAAGGTCAACCTAATCTGGTCACTAGATAATAATTATGAAAGTTAGAGTTTATTTTCTCATGTCAGGTGCATTTGCATTTGCAAATGATTGTTCGGAGGTTTTAGAATGATTTATAGACTAAGCCTTTGTTTATTTATTTTTTTCGTTTTTCTAGTGCCAAGAGTTGTTTTTCATTATCCAAAAGAGGCAACTGTCTTTGCTATCTAGACTGTCCTAAGCTCCTGGCTGTCATGCAGAGAAAAAAAAATCATGCCAGGTGACTGTGTCTGAAACAAGCAATGTGTTAGGAAGCTGCATTTTTAGGAGTGCTTCTTTGGAGATACTTGCGAGATTTAAGCAGGTGTACTCCATAATTGGTTAGTGTCACTTAACAGAAGCTAGTTTTAACAGGGAAGCCAAACAGAATATCATATTGTACATACCAATTTTTTGGGTTGAATGCAAATTACTTACTAAAATTACTTATATCAAATATGTGACGGTATTTCAATTTAAATGTTTTGATGTTGTAACTTCTTGTATATGTTTTTTTTTGTGTCAAATGATTAAATGATCATATAGATGTTTTCTGACTTGTGACTTTTTCCAGCATTGTGTGTACTTGAGAAGAAATGGTCTTGATAAAATGATTCAAGCAGCTACCTCATCTGCTAAACTCTGAACTATGAAAAGGTTTGAACAGACTTTACAAGAACTTGTGGTTAGTTGTGCTTCCTTTCATGACTGAGTAACATTAGAGCAGACAAACTTAGCATTGTATTTTATGTAGTGCTTTTCTTAATATAGTATTTATTTATGAAAAGACGTTTTCGTGCTTCACTATTTCTGTTCAATCTTTTTTTTTCTTTTCAAATTTCAAATTGTTTGTTAGCTTTCGAAATTATTATCTTTGTCATAATTTAACACAAGCAATCTATTTGAAGATTTAGTTGCTTTTATGGGATCATTTTGAAAAAATTGAAATGCTTTTTTGTTTTTTCGTTCAATTGTCTCCCCCCATGTATATGTGACATTTGGTGTTTTAAGAATTCCCTATGTCCCATTGCTAGTTGAGATTTTTAGTGTAGTTCCACATGTCTTGTTGTATTTCAACAATCCTATTTTTTAAATTTATTTCCTTATCAATTCCTGATTTACTAGTTGATGCTCTGTGTTATTCATCTTGCTATCTTCTAGTCAGTTTGATAAAAATATTAACTAATTATTTGTGATGTTCAGTGTCATGTAAAACCTAGGGTTCCTACAAAAGCAGTTGGTGCTGAGCATGTCGAATTATGGAAAGCAATGCTTACTCTACTTAATCTCCAGAAGCAGGTGAGACTGTTAATATGGTTATGTTCTGATATAGTGGCTTGTATGGGTTTTTATGGCTTGCTATGAAAATGTTCCTTCTTATAAGCACTGTTGTTTTACTGATTGCAACATGTTGCTGATCAACTATGTCTTGGAGTTAGACATGGTGGAATGGTACAGTTGGGCCTTCTGACTGATACAGACTGACATATTGACAGTTTCAGCCATTGCCCCGGCAAACATCAGATTTTTAGGTGCTCAATAGTAATGCTTGTCAATGCCTTTCTTTGCCATGACGTGTGTTTCTCTTTACCCAGTTGTCTATATCATCAGAAAAGAACTAGCTTGAGTTTGTCCTAATTGCATTTGTTTTGTTTTACTAATAGTTGCATTATAAGGAAGCAGAAGCTTCTGGTTGAGACACTGAATATATTGAAACACTGGGTACCATGATCCTTCGACTTCTCTGACATTCGATCCATTGAATTGCTTTGAATTAGACTGAGTGGGGGTGAGGTGTATCAATTTTAATTGAGTAGTCTCTTGATATGCATGCAGGTTGATTGTGGGCTAGAATCATAGGCATAGGGAAGAAGTTGTTCTTGCTGTTAATGTTCTTTAAACTTTCGAAAGGTTAGTTAATTGTTTTTTATTTGTTTAAATGCTAAAAGAGTTTCAAAAGGGAGGGATCGACTCTCCCATCCTCTTCTTCTGTTGGAAATATTTTAATTGTATATAAATTGCATGAAAACATAAGCAAAAAGAGGCTGCCTCCTTCAGATTCTCCTCCCTATTGCCAAATACGTGTTGGATTTTGACGTATTTGATACAAGTACTATTGGCCGATACAAATCACTGATGATTATTATGTGGCTACCTGGTAAGATGATGATGTATTGATTTTTGGGACAAAAATGCCCTAGGCTTCCACCTCAACTCAAGCCATCTTTACCCATGCATTTTCTTCAACAGTTCTTAAACTACTATTTTACTCTAGTTTGGATTTTCGAAACATTGAAAGTGTGTGCTAGACCCCAATTTTTCTCTGTCTTTCTCCTCAAACTCGACCTTTTGTCCTATTTCTTCCTCCTGAAATCAACCTTCTCATATGCAATCTATAGAAGACTGATGTCTTCCTCTTCTAAAGCTTTGAACTCTGACAAAGAACTATCTTTAGGTAAGCAATTTTATCTTTCACTATCTAGCTCAAAGTGGTCAACTTTTGTTGAACTTTTTATTTACCCATTAAAGTGGTAGACTCTTTTTTAAATTCAAAACCCATCGTTGGGTAGTGGTTGAGTCCTTTAATCACTTTTTTGGTTCAAAGCTAGTGGGTTTTGATTTAAAAAGGACTTGACCATTTCACTAGGAGAGTCTTGAAGTGCAAATGACCAAAGGAGTCGACCACTCTGATACTAGGTAATTACTTTGAAAAAAAAAAAGTGATAAAAGGAGTTACCAATACATACCAACGACTTTTGAATTTAAAAAGGAGTCAACCATGGATGAATAGAGCTAAACTAGAACAATGTCAAACCTAACCGTTGATGAATCATCATTTACCATCTTTGGTTGAAGAATTATAATTTTGATATTATTGTGTTTGATAATCAATAAATTTTTTTAATTGTGTAGTATTCAAAGGAAGAAGACAATCTCTTATAACTAGAGAAGATTTATAAAATGTTCTATATTTTTCCAGAGTTCCAATTTGCTCTTGCATGTACTAGTAACCAGTGTAGTTCCCATCAAACATATAGAAGAGATAAACCAAACCTATTTATATGGAGAAAATGAATAAATAAATGTAAAAATAGTTGTTTTATTTCTAGTTTAATCTGTTCAATCCATCATATTTAGGATATAAGATAAGAACCTATCTTATAGGAAAATGTCCATTTTCCACTGCCCAACAGTGCTTCTGCTTGTATCAAAGATTTTCTATGATACGAAATCTTCGAAATTTGGCTGTAAGAAGACTGAATTTAAAGCCAGAGGAGAAGTTCACCAGGAAATCAACTGTGAAGGGTACTCACACCCGTCACCTCAGAAAGCTACTCCGTGACACCTTATCCGATGCCAGACGTACTCTTCCCAATGGATCTGGTCAACTTCCTCGCACTCAACCGAACCGAAGCCACACAAAGTTTTAATCGGCAGACTTCTGGGACGTTCCGTGCTCTGTAATTGGTGATTAACGGTAGCGTCAACACTCTGCGCTTGCTTCCCAGTTCCCATTAATAAACCAATCGTCTTTTTCTTGTTTGTTTGCTGCTAGCTTTCCTCCCTTCTAGCTGGCGAGAGCTTTTCCAAGGAGCCCTAGAAATGACGGTCGTGGCTCTTTGTATCTCAGCTACTAAGCTCGTCGGCGGCTTATTTACCGTTATCGTCGCCGCCAACGCCTTCTCATATTCTCGGTACCGGAAGAAGAATCTTCGCCCGTTCCGGTCGCCCATCGATGAATCATCCGACGTTCTTGCTGATTTCAGTGTGGACCCACCAAACGGTAACCTACGCCCTCTTGGTACTCCGACCCAGGAGGGTCTTGCCCTTCATTTTATTCTTGTTTGGGACCCAGTACGTAAGCTTGTCGACATGCATGCGGAGTGGTTTCGATGAGTAGAAAAAAAGTCATTGCATGGATGATAGAGCATGTCTTATCTCCGTAATGGTACCTCCGAGTTTTCTTGGTTACTTTAATCTGATCATCTTGAGTGCCAAATTACATGCATCTGGGTGCGTACTTACACAACACCCAGACTTCGTAGTCCAATATTGACTTCAGATACGCTTTGCTAATCTGAATTCATATTTCGTACTTACAAGTTGGAACTCCAAGACTGAATTCAGATATGCTTCAATTATTCTTCATTTTCAAAATAAAAAAAACATTAATTGATATAATAACTCCGAGACAAGGCGAATAATAGAATACCCAAAAGCAAACCGAACATGTGATCCCAGAATCTCCCAGCTCTTATTAATATCTTTTCCTCTGCTCATAAACTTTGAGAAATTTTGTACTAAAACAAAAATCACTTCGAGAATTTTGTTTGCATGTGCATAGAAGGGAGACTACATTACTCATATAGTACTTACCAATTTCCAGAAGATGAAGATCAATTCTTCTTTGGATTGGCAACTGCTCCAGCTCATGTAGAAGACGAGCTCAATGATGCCTGGCTACAGTTTGCAGAAGAACGCCCATGTGCTGATACTGAGCCAATGCAGGCTTTAGAACAAGCAGATGCCATAAGAGGTTCTGCAAGTGGGGATGGTGGGTCTCATCAGGCTAAGATGTCAGGTGTTGAACCAACAAAATCAAAGAAGAGAAAGAAGCCACTTAAGGTAGCCATGGAAGCCATGATTAGAGGTATTGTGAAGTACTCCGAAGAGGAGGACTCTGATGAGGAGGAAACACCAGCTGTAAATCCCAATTGCAGTCACAATATAGCTGCTTGGCATAATGTGCCTCGGCCGTAAGTCTGAATCTTTCTAGCCAGTTGATGTTAACCTCTTGTAGCATTTATGGTTGGATAAAGTTTTATGGTTAATTATTTGGGTGCCTCCATGAAAGTGGATAACTTGAAGTAGCCTACTCTATAGGTGATCTATACATAGGAAATAACTGAAAGGACCACGGTATCTGTTTTCAATGCCCCACATTCCAGTTATTATATCTATATTGCTTAAACCTGTGGATGTGACATTGGCCACCTATGACTTCTATCCCATCCCTGTGCGATTGTGTAGATTGAACCTTTGACTCAAGTATTCTTGTGGTTTGTTGGTTTCAAGTCTTGCAGGTGTTTTGCTATTCTGGCAATCTCTGACTTGACTGGCAAAAAATAAAAACACAAAAGAGTAGGTTGAACTTATGGTTACCCACATTCACTAGTTTTAGGGTGATGCAGAGTTGGGGCCTGAAAAGTTGAAGGGGGTGGAGAACGCTTGAAGTTGACATATCACAATGAGCTTGTTTTCCTTAGACATTCATGAGTGACAATATTTTGTTTTGACTTTTCAGAGAAGAGAGGCTAAGATTTTGGTCTGATCCTGATATTGAACTAAAGCTAGCGAGAGATACTGGCATAAGCGTCTTTAGAATGGGAATAGATTGGACAAGAATCATGCCTGAGGAACCAGACATTGCACTTGGCGAAACTGTAAGTTAGTGATGATTCTCCAACCCTAGCTTGCTGATACCTTGCTGATCTCTTGTGCGTGTTATCAAGAAGCTGAATTGATAGTACAAAGAGAAACTTTTTGTGGTTTTCTGTATAATCCTTATCTTATTATTATTCTCATTGATGGGTAACTGGAAATCTTATAAATGAAGGTAAAGATGGGACGGAATCCAACACTGAAAGCCAGTCAGGACTCAGGATCCTAATGTTGTCCTACGGAATTATGCCTGTGCAGGATTTAGAAATGTAGAAATTGACATAGAACTTTTAAGACCCTGCTATACGAAGGGAATCATTTCACAAATTGGTTTTACACTTTTGAGGATGCTGCACTGTCAGTTAGTCCAACTGTTCAAAGCATCCACCACACTCCAGAAGAAGAAACCTTTTTTAAGTTGCACCATTAGAGAGATTTTCTTTATTAATCGCTGATTCAGTGGGAGACCATTGTAGTAACTTTTGTTTGATTTACTATGTCAACTAAGTACCAAGCACATACTTGAAATTACGTTGTTTTAATCCCTTGTTTTTAATTTAATGGTCAAGACGAAGGATGAGTTACTGGTTTTTAATTTCAGGTCAACTTTGCAGCTTTACAAAGATATAAGTGGATCATACAAAAGGTTCATGCATATGGTATGAAGGTGATATTGACATTATTCCACCATTCTCTTCCTCCTTGGGCTGGAGAATATGGGGGTTGGAAGATGGAAAAAACTGTTGATTACTTCATGAAGTTCACTAGGTAGGGTAACATGTTCTAGTTTACAACCTGGAGTCTTGGCAATTATTGGCCTGTTTGTAGAAGTTATAATCTTTGCTTCAGATGAGAACCCAAATGTTTCAAATTTTATATAATCTTCTTTTTCTATTTTAATGTGTATTTTAAGTTGTATGATTTTTCCAAGTAATATCTGGTATTTTGTTTCTGCAGGCTTGTTGTTGATACTATGTCAGATCTGGTAGACTATTGGGTAACATTTAATGAGCCTCATATTTTCTGCATGTTAACATATAGTGCTGGTGCTTGGCCTGGAGGACATCCGGATATGTTGGAAGCTGCAACTTCTGCTCTACCTACAGGGGTTTTTAACCAAGCAATGCACTGGATGGCTGTTGCCCATGCAAAAGCATATGATTACATCCATCAACAGAGGTCTTTTTCTTCAATGCATCTTGTCATCAGTTTCATCCACTATAGAGAGGTCTGAGAAATAATGTTGAAAATATGATGCAGTGCTCCTTAGTAATTGCTTTTGAATATGTCCTGAAGATTCTTGTAACAAAAATTATTTTCAAGGGCCTTAGGATATCCTAAAGTTGGTTATGGAAAAATACATTTTAGAGTATGATTTTTTTTTCAAAAAAATAAAATAAAATTCTTGATCAATCTATACTTTGATTTATAAATTCATGAGATTTGAGGACAAGGTTTGAAAGATGATGAAGGCATACAAATGAGTACTGTTAGGTCCAGATTTCAGTATGCTTTGATAAGGTAAATTCCTAGTTTTGATGATAAAAATAGGATTATTAATCATGTAAAACATAAAATTTTGCTGACATATATAAAGTTTCAGTTGACTATTTCATTTATTTTCTATCAATCTAGTCGATAGCAAAATTCAATTGTGAGATTCAGAACTATGAAAGTCAACTACCTAAAATCAGGGTAGCCAAAGGAAAGGGGTTCCTAAATGTAAATCCAATCCTTGCTTCTATTCTAGGAACTGAGGGAGATTATCGGAAGCTTTATCATTGCTTTCTAATTACTCTACCTTCCTTTAGTAGTGTGTCCACTCACTCAGTCTTGATTTAGATTGTTAGGTTGGTGGGAATCAAATTGGGTGTTGTGGAAAGGGCTGGAGGGCAAAGCTATTGGGAAATAAAAAAAGATGCATGTCCAATGAAATGAAATGCTTGTCGCTATCTGCTCTAATAATGAATCATTGTTGTGACTCTTCGGTTCAAAAACTCTTACACAACGTAAGCGACACAATGAAAGTTTATTCTATTCTTTTATTAACGTGTTTACATATCGCATTCCACACTATCAAATTATAATTGGTCTTGTTTTTACTTTTCCAGCTATTCTTTTTCTTTTTCCAGTTAAAAGTTTTCAATTACAGTATATAGTGATGCAAATGTGATTTTTTTTTGGTTGTTGCAGCACCATAACAAAGGCTGTGGTTGGGGTGGCACATCATGTATCATTTATGCGACCTTACGGCTTATTTGATATTGCAGCAGTTACTCTGGCTAATTCATTGACACTTTTCCCCTACCTAGATGCCATATGTGGCAAACTTGATTTTATTGGAATAAACTATTATGGTCAGGTGCTTGCTTTGTCTTTGTAATTATTAACTCATAGCAACAATGTCTACGTTTTGATGGAGTTTGTGTTTTGACTATAACTTATATTACCAGGAAGTGATCTCTGGTGCGGGATTGAAGCTTGTGAGCAATGATGAGTACAGTGAATCAGGGCGGGCTGTTTATCCAGATGGTTTATATAGGATGTTACTACAGTTTCATGAAAGATACAAACACCTTAAAGTACCTTTCATCGTTACTGAGAATGGAGTTTCGGATGCTACTGACTTGATCAGACGACCGTATGTGTTAGAACATCTGTTGGCTGTATATGCAGCCATGGCAATGGTTGTGCACTCAAAACTGGATATTTACATAGTTTACCCTGGCAAAATTATGAATATTTTCAGGAATCTTTTGAATAAAAAATTGCTGACTGATTTAATGGTTAATGTCCATGTTTTAGGGCGTTCCAGTTCTAGGTTACTTATTCTGGACTACTTCAGACAACTGGGAGTGGGCTGATGGATATGGACCCAAGTTTGGGCTTGTAGCTGTAGATCGGGCTAATGGGCTTGCTCGTATTCCTCGCCCTTCATACTATTTGTTTTCGAAGGTAATGCATTTGAAGAGAATCTAATGCATCTTCATTAGGGTGTTTTTGTTGCTTACATAACATAACCTATTCCTGGGAAATGATGACAGTCTGAGTTATTAGACAGTGGTAGCGGTGGGGGCAGAAGGGGAAGGGGAGGGATATCGAGGCAATGCGATCAGAACACCTTGATTTCCCAATTTTTGGAGGGGTAATTCGCCCCCCTTGGAGACCTGAAGTTGCTTTGGGAATTCAGGGGCATGCTGTAGCATTTGAGAATGACATTTGAGATGTAGTTTAATGAGTAGCATATCTTGTTTACGTAATAACTTCAACTTGGTTGCAAGTCTAGGTGGTGAAGACAGGTAAGGTTACAAAGATTGACCGAGCACGTGCATGGTACGAACTCCGGAGCGCTGCTAAAGAACACAAAACACGACCATTTAACCGTGCTGTGAACAAACATGGGCTTATGTATTCAGGTATAACATTCTCAATTCTCCCATCTGTATTTGTTCAGTAAAAAAAATGTATTAATTGTTTTTTCAGGTGAATCTTTTCCTTCTTGTACATGGGCTATGTATTTTCTTGATTGTTGTCTTTTTCTAACAGGAGGACTAGATCAACCAATTTGGCGGCCCTTTGTTGAACGAGACTGGCGTTTTGGGCACTATGAGATGGAGGGTTTGCAGGATCCTCTGAGTTGCATCTATAGATTAGTCTTTCCTCTTTTCCTACACAAAAAGAAAAGAAGTCCTGAATCAGAATTTGATGATTTGGTGGTTGAGCCTCTTGGATTATCCCTCTAGGGCGCATATATATATATATCCCTACTGGCTGCGACCACTATTTTTACTGTTTAAGCATACAATGATGAAAGTGGCAGCTCTTCATGCATGATCCTCTAAACTACTACTTCAATGAGACTTATTCCATGGAATCCTGAAGCTGTAAATGTCATGGTAGACAAAGCATGTCCCTTGAATAGAAGAAGAGTATCATTTGCTCTGAAGCTGCTGGTGAGTTATTCCAAGCCTCCATCCCCATTAGGATTTAATATTGCATCTGTTAATAGCTCATCTTCTTTGCAGACTCTATTTATATTCGAAGAAGATAGAAACAGCTATTGAAGCTTTTGCAATCTTAATTCTATAAATGCTCCCACATTCCAAGCATGTACAGTATTTGGTTGTATGTTTCCATACGAAGCTGTATACTTCAAGAATTAGTTGGGCAACTGGCTGCAATCTGATTTGTAAATTTCTGGAGTTACAGTAGAGTTTGTTTTTGAGATTACCATGAGATTCTTGTCTCATTTTTCCTTTATATTGATACAATGTATGGTAGCTTTAAGCAATAGCCTTAAAAAGCTTGAAAACAAATGTTGAATTTGTCAGGAAATATTGAAATTATATTTCTCTTCCAATTTCTCTTTTACTTTCCATGGGCATCCAATAAACCTCTTTTCTTTTATTTTCTCTCCACTTTCTGTGTTCTAAACACAACCTTAATTTTTTTTAGGTCAAATTTATTTCTCATCCTAATATATTTACCATCGATTTTTATTTAATAGATTATCATAAATATTGTAATCCTTTATAAATAATATAAATAAAAAGAGTATAACAAGACTAGACTAAGACCAACCAAATTTTTGTTATACAAAAATTTCTAAATTGAATTATTTACTATTATTATTAGTATTATTTTTATAATAATATTTATTTTATCTTGTAAAAAAAAAAACTTAATAAACACCCATTATGAATAATGTGAGTCTAATAAATAATAAAATTTATTTAATATTTCTCTTTCATTATTTCACAAAGAGCAACAGTTCTTAAGCATTATTTAGAATGATTCATGTGGTCTTAATGAAGTTGATACATCACATACGGTTTTAGTTTTTGTTACGAACTATTAGTAGCTGCTATGTTTTCATTTATAAAGTTTGAAATGGACTTATTAGAGCATACTAATTCCATTAGTCTGACAAAAATCTATTATTAACGATACATTAAACATATCTATGTAGTTCCATCCAAGGCTTTAGTGCAAGAGAAACTCTAAGATGTTGTAGTTGAAGCTTGGTTTGTAAGGAATCAATTGGTTGGACCTAGCAATAACATGTAAGAAGCTGACATATTTCTCACTATTGATGTGAGCATACATTTGACTCGGTTCACCCCTTCCTTCTAGAGTATAATTTCAATATTTGGAATTCTTGCTGAAACAACAACAAAACGGACATGGGCTAGAGGGGAGTGGAAGTTCGGTGTGATATCAAATCACAGGATCGAACATTTGCAAATTTGGTGCTTCATAATAGAAAAAAGAGACCCATAGCTAGAAAAAAAAAAAAAAGTACACCAACATGAAATCAAACATGTCAAAATGGAAATATACAAATAATGAAAATGAATACCCAACGCAGTACACACATGAAAACTTTCAGATTGTTTTGGGACTTGAGATAATTAGAGGCGCATAAGAGAAATAAGAGGATCGTAAGTGGAGAAGAGAAATCGGGGGATTGTAAGCTGGAGAAGAGAAATCGATAGAAGAGAGGTTGGCAACCTTTAATTTTTGTAGGCCGGAACACAAATAAAGTGATAAGCGGGCGTGCACGAGGCCCTGGGTGGTCCATGTGTGAAAGCCTATCAAGATGGGTTTAAAATTCAAAAATTGAGGTTGGGGGTCTATCCAGATGGATTTGGATAAATTTTTTGAGGGATTTTAGGAATGTGGGATAATGACTTGTTTAAATTTGATATTGGCCTTAGTTGACAATTTTTCATTAGGTAGAGTTTGGATAAGGGATAAGAGGGTTTATCTCCCCGGGATAAATAGGGCTTTGTAAATCACTAGTAACATATTCAAATTCGTGCTTAGAGTTCACCATTTCAGTGAAGGCTTGTTGTACTTCATTTTTGGCTTAGTTTCTTTTTTAAAAAAAAGGTTGACTAACTTACTTTTTACCCGAAATAAGTTAGGCCTCACATTGAGGGACTGGCAAATTTTCTTGTTCGATCTAACGGCGTGACAATTGGTATCAGAGCCAAAATGTTTCAGCGTTGGAAATTACTCCAAACAAAGGTAAGAAGAAAGTCCCCGAAACTGAATCTCGTTTAATTTCTTTTGAATCTAGGCTTAAGAAGGTGGAGTACCGATGCTCGAGTTGTGAGGAGAATATACAAGGAGTGGCGGATTTCCATGAACATAACCTTAAACCAGTTCAAGGGCTAGAGAATGATGTGTATGATGTTGTTGTAGTTCTAAAAATAGATACTTTCAACGATCTCAACAAGATGCAAACGGAGTTGGAAAAAATGCGGACAAAAATGGTGATTCTTGAGCGAGCCATTTTGAATGGGGAAAAGGGTTTCTATGCACATAAAAATCAAGGTTCCCAAGCTTAAACCGTGTAAGGACGTACGAGATTTAAAGGCAATTGAGAACTTCTTATGATAAGTTGAACAATACTTCAAAACTTCAAATTTCACGGATGAGGAAGCAAAGGTTAGTACTGTATCCATCTTTCTCAATGATGATGTTATCTTGTAGTGGAGAAAAAGGGTTGGTGATGCCACTAATGCTAGAAACTTGGTTAACACTTGGAAAGATTTCAAACATGAGTTGAAGCGCCATATTTTTTCCGAAGATGTCAATTACCTAGCTCCAAAGAAATTGTGTATATGAAGCAAAAAATGATGATTCTCGAGTATATTTAGTCTTTTACTTCTTTATTGTTAAACATTTCTATCATAACTGATGAGGATCAATTGTTTTATTTTCTTGCGGGACTTTGTCCTTGGGCTGAACAAGAGTTGAGGCGTTGGGAGGTAAAGACATTTGCAACCACTTTAGCCACCGCAGAGAAGTTGATATATTTTGAGAGAAAATCCAATGATAATACCGCCACATCTATGGTTAAAAAAAATGAGACTTATCTTGCTTAGGTAGCACTTTCTCATTAGGTAGAGTGTGAATAAGGGATATGTTGGCTTATAAATAAAATTTTGTACATCATTTGTAACATCTTCAAATCTGTGTTTAGAGTTCCTAATTTTTGAGGTCTGAACTCTTCCATTATTTATTAGATAGTATTACCGAATGATTTCATACCCTTCTTAATCATTTTTGTTATATTAACCTTCAAATATGATGGATTTGTTGATGTACTTAAAAATTCAAATAAGGCTGATCGAATCAGATATTAAATACATCTAATATAGATGGACTTTGCTACAATACATACTCTAGTTTCACTCCTGCAATCCCGTTATTCTTCCCCATGTTGTGGCTTCTGACAGTAATGCAGCAGGCGGGACAGAATCTGCATTAAGGACCTCACGTCCAATCTTTAGATGCTCAGATCAACCAATGGATACAGACATAAGTCTTCTTACCCTTTTCTGTCACTCTTCATATCGTTAAATCAGCTGAAGATGCATACAATTTTCTCGTCAATACCCATGACTTCTACATAGCCGATGAGAGCTATGCAGGTGAGCTACCACCCTTTTCTGGTCTCTGTTTCTGAATTTTGGCTTGAAGAAAGAACCAGTTCCAACTCTCAAAGACACTACCTCTTGTTTCAGGACTTTACTGCCTCAGCTTGCTGAGCTTATGAATGAACGTAATAAGTTCGAGAAGAATTTCTCAGCCATTAATCTGAAAGGACAAGAATGAGTTGCAGTAACCGGATTTCATCGCTTCCGGCCGTAAAAAATTCGGTGAAAGTCTTTTATTTCAACACCCAACCAAAACCCGCTCCCTTTGTAGCGAGTAAACTAATCAAAGCTTACTCAGAGCATGGTCTCCTTGAGGAAGCGCGCCGGTTGCTCGATGAAGTTCCTGATCGGGACGTTGTGACTTGGACTGCCATGATTTCCGGGTACACGTCAAACGGGTTGCACGACCTCGCTTGGGCTGGGTTTTGCGAGATGAGGCGGGAAGGAGTGGGGCCAAACGCTTACACCATATCTAATGTGCTCAAGGCCTGCAAAGGCATGGAATTGCATTTGCATGGGACCGGGGTGCATGGCTTGGCAATCAAAAGTGGCATTGATGGGAGCATGTACGTCGAGAATGCACTGGTTGATTTGTATGCTACCTGTAGCAGAAGCTTAGATGATGCGTGCAATATTTTTGAGCGAATGGAAGAGAAGACTCCCGTTTCATGGACAACCATGATCGCTGGTTACACCCGCTGGGGTGAAGGATATGAGGGCATTCGAGCCTTCCAGAGAATGCTGCAGGTAAATATGACGGGTGACATGTGGATTTGATTTTTGAGATTTTGTACTATAACCTCACAATGGTATTTTTCGCATTTGAGCAGTCACCTGCTTGCCAACTCATGTTCACATCCGCATTAAGGACAAAGGAATAAACTAGGTGAAATATCACAACTGCCTACCCTACTAAATTCATGAAGTGATGGTAAGTTTATCAATGGATAGACTTCAGAGGGAAATGGGAAGTTTCATTGAAGCTAGATATGATCTTAATGCTTTCAAAACCCTATGCTCATAATTGTAGTATCCTGTTATGGGCTTCAACAACTGAGTGAGATTCTCATTATTGATCTGATTGAGAGTTTCAGGCTGATGTGGTTGCTGTTCTATCTACACCAGTGTTTTGCAGGTTCTTATGTCATCTAGGAGGGTCTTAGAGCTGCATCTCATTAGCATTTTTCCCGTTTTGCTTATCATTTTTGGCCAGGAAATTATTGTGGGGAAACTTCATTACACCCCCACATAACTTCATGGACCTCTTATTGTACTTTGAAGGAAATTCTTACATACATACCTTATGGTTGTGTTATAGAAGAAATGTTTACCCTATCCTAGAAAGAATATGTACATCATCGTTGCCAAAAGTGGTACGAGTCCACCACTAACACCGTGTATAGTTGACTAGGTCTATGTGATATACGGAAGGCTTCACTTGGGCATAGCTCATGCTCTGAGTGAAGCTATTGAAATAACAACCTGCTTGTAACCATATTTCTAACTCCTACAGTTTTGAGACTTGCTTTTAACTTGGTCTGTAAAATTGCAAAACAGGATGGTACGGAGCTCAATCCATTTAACTGTTCTATAGCGATAAAAGCTTGTGCCTCAGTAGAGTCAGTATTTCTTGGTAAGCAAATCCATGCTGCAGCAACCACCTCCGGTTTGGATTCAAATCTCATTGTTGCCAACTCTCTTGTTGACATGTACTGTAGATGCATGAGTCTATCGGAAGCAAAGCAATACTTCGATCGGATGCGTAATAGAGATTTGGTCTCTTGGAATACAATAATTTCTGGCTTTGGAAGGTATAGCTTTCATGAGTCTTTGCAGCTATTTTCTGAAATGGCTGTACATGATATGAAGCCGAATTGCTTTACATTCACTAGCATTACTGCTTCCTGTGGAGATTTGGCCGTTTTGCATTGTGGGCAGCAAGTCCATGGTGGCATCATTCGAAGAGGTTTCTGTAGTAACTTACCTTTGGGTAATGCTCTTATAGATATGTATGCAAAGTGTGGAAGCATTGTTGATTCGTACGGGGTCTTTAATGAAATGGATCAAAGGGATTTGCTGTCATGGACTTCTATGTTGATTGGATATGGGAACCACGGATATGGGAGAGAGGCAATTGACTTATTTAATGACATGCTTCATCTTGGTTTTCGACCAGATCAAGTAGCACTTTTAAGTGTTCTCAGTGCTTGTAGTCATGCAGGACTAGTTGATGAAGGCATGAAGTATTTTAAGTCTGTTGGTGATTATGACATTTCTTTGAATCAGGATATATATGGGTGTGTTGTTGATTTGCTTGGACGTGGAGGGAGAATTAAGGAAGCTTATGAATTGATTCAGAGCATGCCCTTTAAACCTGATGAATCAGTTTGGGGTGCACTTCTTGGGGCTTGTAAAGCACACAGAGTAAAGGAATTGGGCATTTTGGCTGCTAACAAAATCTTCGATTTAAGGCCCAAGGGGGCTGGGACTTACATCATTCTATCAAATATATATGCGGCTGAGGGGAAGTGGGATGAGTTTGCAAAAACTAGGAGGATGTTGAGGGGCATGGGTAGCAAGAAAGAGGCAGGAAGGAGTTGGATTGAGGTCAGAAATCAGGTATATAGCTTTGTTGTCAGTGAGAGGATTAGTTCCCATATGGAGTTAGTATATGGGGAACTGGAACGACTTCTAGAACATTTAAGAGATGCAGGCTATGTACCTGACTTGAATTGTGTAGATGATTCGGAAGATGGGACTTGACAAGCAATCAATTTGGAAGTTGTGAATCGTTTTCCAACAAACTTGCTTCAGTATATGGCCCACTAAAAGCGACTCATATTGAATCCTATGAGTTTCTTCCTAAATTATTTTAAAGAGAGTTTTGTCATTGAATGGAGTGGAGATTTCAATTGGAGATATGAACAAGTGATTGGTTTCAGGCATGAAGTTTATTAAAACTTGGTTTGAAATTGAAGAACTCCCTTATTTCTGGTTTTCTTAGTGAGACCTTGTATTTTTGTTTGAAGGATGAACCAAGTACAAGTCATCATTGGCTGGTGCTCACTCCCTCTTTCCCTGTGGCATCACTGGCAGTTTTTTCTTGATTTTTTGGACATTGTTTGTACTACCTCTTGTAATTAGTCCATGTTCTTAGATCAACTAATTCGGCTGCTGATTCAAATGCTAATTGGGTCCTCTCTGTAATTTTTTGTTGTAAGGGGAGGCCTCCCTTGATGTATTCTTTTGTTTTTCTTTGTAATAAAATCATCACCGATTTGAAAAAAAAAAAAGATGAACCTTGTAAGATGAGGTCTTGTGTTCATTTTGACAAAAAGATTATTATTTATGACCCACAACTTGTATGGCTATATTACCAGTGATGGATATCCAGAATGATGAGTCTTAAAAAGCCGAAGTTGAATCGTTGTTCTCTACGACCTTAGTGCCAAAGAGGTGGTTCTTTTTCTTAACCAATCGGAGGGAAATTCTCATCAATTCTTCTCCTTTGGAGTGTTGTTCTCCAAAGAAACAACCATTGAAGCACCAAAATCTAGATTACTATCACTGTTTGTCCAAGAAGGGTTTGGCTCTAAAATGGGGAATGATTTAGTCGTGTTGGTATAAAAGAAATTGGCTACCGAGCAGTTCATTGATACAACAACCCATCAGAAAAAGCAGTGCAGAAATAGTGAAAGGTTTTAGTGAAACTTTACTGGTCTTGGAATTGTTGCAAGTACCAGTATTTTACCCTTTGTGGCTTGTGGAGAGAGAAGACAAAATTTATCTTAGAATACAATTGACTAGTTTTACAGTTTGTTTAAATTTTCTTTGGCTTCTCTTTCCTCTCCTTCTCTCGTTCTCTCTCATAGCAAATTCATCAATTAACTGCAACAAATTTACAGGATCTCATGACATAAACACCCAAAGTAATATCATGTATTACTGTTTACAAAAATTAAGCTGCAAGTCAGTAATGCAGTCGTAGATTATCACAGATGGATGGATAGTACATCTGATTGTGTAGGAAACTTGATGATTGAGGACTCATCGAAAACATCTGTTGTGTTGCAGACTCTACTCCAAACTTCCTGAAAAGGTTTACATGTATTTTGGTTGTTCAATCACATCTTAACTGGTAAAAACAACATTGACAATGTCTGGGAATTTCTCCTTAATAGCTGCTTTGATTCCAGAGCCAATGGAATCCGGACCAACGTATTTAACAAGACAATCCCCACCCTCGACAGAGAGCACTTCCACGCTTCCACCAAAGTTCCTGATGGCGGGTCTCAGGATCTCCAGGTGATCATTCACTGCCTGTTACGAGCAAAGATTTTAGAATCATCTTCAGAAGTAAGCTCAGTAAATGGTTTTCTGAAGTTTTCTTTCTATGATGATTGTGTATGAAGTTACCCCAACTGTAGTCTCCTTCTGCATGTCATCAAACACTTGCCGTATATCTGTCACTGCTTCGCCAAACTTCTCCCTCAACACTCTTTCAATTCCCATTTTCATAGTTGTTGTTGAGCTCGGGCAGGTACCACAGGCTCCTGTACAATTTTCACAAATAGAATCACAAGCCTGAAATCAGGGAAATCATCTTAGGAAGAAAATCAAATATTAAAAATAAAATCACAAGCCCAGCTCTGTTGGCACCAAAAGATGAACAACATGGGATTACAATTCATTTCTTTGAAATTTGAATAATTTGTTTGTTTATCATTCAAAAAGAACAAATATAAATAAAAATCTTAAATGACACCATTAATTTTCAGCAGAACAATAATCAACCCAACCATGAAATTTCCTCTGCCAATCTAAACAATCCACACAATCGATGGTACTTCGAAATTGGGAGTTATGAAAAAGATACTAATACAAAAAGGGTTCGATCCCCTTGAATCACTTTAGCCAAATTTGGACAGAATGGAAATAATTCGAATTTGAGATTTAATGGAGAGTCCAAATTCATACCTTGTAGCTTTAGAGAGATAACGCCGTCTTCAACAGAGACCACATCGACGTTCCCTCCATCAGCGATTAGGTAAGGACGAACATCCTCCAGAACGAAATTTACATTCTCTGGAGTAAGTTCAAGTTGCTGAGCAGAATACAGGCCAGGAGAACCAGAACTGGATGCCTTGACTTGAAACGGTTTCGAGGCTTTAATGGCGTTTCCCAAGATCCATCTTCGAAGACCAATTCTGGCGCCACCGATAGGGCTGCAGAGAAGAGAGTGATGAGATTTAGGCACCCGTGAGCTACAGATAGAGGGATTTGGCACCGATCCTGTCGCGGTTAGGGAATTCATTCTTCGCTCTGCAAAATTACCCGATGAAGACCATTCAAGAAGGACAAATCAAGGACTTGATAATCACGGGCCCTGCTAAATGATAACGTAAAACGTAAAATAATTAATTAATTTAAAATATACTTAATATTTAGGGTATTTTGAAATAAGAATAACTCCAAATGTGTTGGATTCTATTAAAATCTGTAGTAGATAAATGATTTGATTTACCCATGAAATTCGATTTTTTATATTTATTTATTATTAATGAGCTATGATGGAATACTAAAATAAGGATAATAAATTTTAAAATTAAAAAAGCTTAATTCAAATTTAATGGCTTAAATTAACATGGTAGTAGCGGCATCAGGCAGTAGCGGGGTGATGAGGACGAGGGGTTCGATGCGGGGGTGGTCGGCGCTGTGGTCGTCCAGCGGCGACAGTAGCATGACCAGAGCGACCAGAGAGGCTCACGGTAATGTCTATGACAGTCGGACCAGAGGAGCTGCAGAGATAGATAGAGAGGGACCAAAGGTCGCTAGAGGCTGAGGTCGGTGTTGGGAGGTCGAGACTCAGGTCGCAGTCGTCGACGGTGGGGCAGTAGCGACTGCGAAGATTGTCGACGATAATTTTTTTTTTTTTAAATTCATCCAACGAGATTACATACCAAGTACGGGCAATAACAATGGGCTACAGCTACGGAGACTAATTTGATAAAGATTTTTGGTTCTGATTAATTGATAGGAAGCTTTGATACGGTATAAAATATAATAATAAAGAATAATATTACCATAATTATTATTAATTAAGTATAAACTATTTATAAAATTATACAGATACATGACTTTCCGATTATCGTTATATGTATCACTAGTTATGTTTGATTTTTCCCCAGGTTTTGGTTTCTCGCAATTATGCAGCAAAATCATACTCCGCTCAGAAATCTGCATTTAGGAATCGTTGTCCGTTGAAGCAGTTCAGAACCAGATCAGGTCCAGAATCTTCAGATGCTCCGCTCAGCGAATGGAGACAGACACTATTATTCCTCCGATGCTGACAAGTCGCATCTCACGGGACTCGGCAAGTCTCGTCTTCTTCGTACTCGAGTCTCTCTTCTACGGAAATCCGTGACGCCATGGATGGACCCATCACCATCGGCGTCCCCCTCGATATCCACCCTGTTTATTCCACCTCTCTTCCTTCATTCATTCATTGATAGAACGATGAATTTGTAATAAGTTGGAAAAAAATGCCTTCTTGCACCGGCATTGCCTCCTCTCTCTTCTGTTTCTTCTTCTTGTTCTCGTTAATTGGGACTGAAGCCTTGCAGAAGGAGCATCCAAAGACCCAGGAGTCTGATAGGGTATCGAACCTGCCCGGCCAACCGCTGTACCCGTTGCTTTCGCACTACTCGGGCTACATCACTGTGAATAGAGATCATGGGAGGGCGCTTTTCTTCTGGTTCTTTGAAGCTCTTTCCCACCCGTCTGAAAAGCCCCTGCTTCTGTGGCTTAATGGAGGTATACGACAGAAACTTGCACGATAATGTGATTCAGCATCAGTAGTTTTCCTTCTAGTTCCTGTGGGTTTGGTGCTTTTTAATGTTCATGACATTGATATGCAACATTAATGATCATTTATGTTCTCGGGTTTTCTGCAGGTCCTGGTTGTTCATCTGTAGGGTTCGGATCAGCTGTAGAGCTGGGTCCTCTGAGAATTCAAAGAAAAGGACTCGGCTTGGAATACAATAAATATGCTTGGAATAAAGGTCTATTAGCTTCCAATTGTTTTTTTCCCCCTCAAATCTCCACTTTTATCTACCAATCAAAGAAGACAAGACTGGATACAAGATATGGACGATAATGATGCTAATTTGAGGTTTTTGAGAGTTAAAAAGTTGACAAAACACCCATGATTTTTTGGTCTTGCAGAAGCAAATCTGCTCTTCCTTGAATCCCCGGTCGGAGTTGGCTTCTCCTACACTAACACATCTTCTGATCTCGACCAGTTACATGATGACTTTGTTGGTGAGTTTTACGCAGTGATTAAATAAATTACTCAGATTCAGATTCAGCTAATATAGCTTTCTCCTCCATTCTAATCTTCTTACCGTTTTCCATCACTCTGCAAATCATTAAACCAGCTGAAGATGCATATAATTTTCTCGTCAATTGGCTTGAAAGATTCCCAGAATACCGGACTCACGACTTCTATATAGCCGGGGAGAGCTATGCAGGTGATCACCTACCTTCTACCATTACATCATCTGATCTCTGTTTCAGTATTTCCGCGAAAGGACGAACCAGTTCCAGCTCTGAAAGAGACCACCACTTGTTTCAGGACATTACGTGCCTCAGCTTGCTGAGCTAGTGTATGAACGTAATAAGGACAAGAAGAATTTCCCAGCCATTAATCTCAAAGGTTTCATGGTAAGCATTTTCTGAGATCTTCACGCATGAAAATAAATGGAACTTGAACTCCTCCTTTTGAAGTCTGACATCACGACGGACAAATTTCAGGTGGGTAACCCTGAAACAGATGATTTTTACGATTCTAAGGGCTTGGTGGATTACGCTTGGAGCCATACAATCATATCAGATCAGGTTTACAGGAAAGTAAACCAGGTCTGCGACTTCAAGCTTCTTAATTGGACAAGAGAGTGCTCGGAGATCATGTCTGAAGTCTTTCAACAGTACCAAGAGATCGACATTTATAACGTTTATGCGCCCAGTTGTCTGGTCAAAAAGAAATTCCAGCAAAAGGTAACTTCGGCCTCCACAGTATCTCGTGGATTTGATAGTTAGATACATTCATGAAACAAAAAAAGAAATTAGTGTAACGGAGATTTCTCCCTTTTTCGAAGAATTTGGTGGGTTGGAAGTGAACTGTTGTTTCAGGTGGAAATGAACAGCTCGAGGCAGATGAGAATTCCGGGGGGATATGATCCATGTTATGCAACTTACGCAGAAGAATATTTCAACAGAGTTGACGTGCAGAGATCACTCCATGCAAATGTAACAGGAACTGTTTTCGGGAATTGGAAGGTCTGCAAGTGAGTAAATTGCATACTTGTATTTCGTAGTGCATCACGCATTTGAATTTTCAATCGAACCCATATATCGTCTTCTTCAATTTTGCAGCAATTCAATCTTGGCAACATATAAATTTACAGTATTTTCCGTTCTACCCATCTACACCAAACTCATCAAGGCTGGATTGAGGATCTGGGTTTACAGGTTCGTGCCCTCAAGATCACCCATCAATAGAAAATTCTTGCTTTCTTTGCAAAAGTAAAAACTTACCGATGGCTGCAATGGGTTTTTTTCCTGTTACCCAGTGGAGATACGGACGGGCGAGTACCAGTGATCGGGACGAGATACTGGGTTGAAGCTTTGGGCCTTCCTCTCAAATCTCCGTGGAGTAACTGGTACAACGAAAATCAGGTAGCCTTCTTCATGGATTCCAAACTCGAACTCTTCCGATTCAATTTTTATTTTTTCTGAAAAAGGAGTAGCGATTGACGTGCAGGTTGGTGGGAGATTCGTGAAATATGAAGGATTAACGCTGGCAACAGTGAGAGGTGCAGGTCACTTGGTTCCGCTCAACAAGCCCAGCGAAGCTCTGCTGCTCATCAATTCTTTCCTCGCCGCTGGCGATCTCCCTACGCAGAAATGATTCAAATCTACAGCCAGGGGTGAGCGGTATTGGGTACGTATCTGATTATTAAAATCCTATCTGATATGTATTATGTACTCATCAATGTGATTAGTCATTTGGCTCCATCATCTCCGGCACCAGATCTGATAAACAAACATCATGAGCATAGACGAGATAATTGTAGGGAAGTATGCCATTTTTATCCCATCTTTCAACAATTAAGATTATTGTGACGGTGCACTAGGAAATGTCAAGCTCATCTTGAACATTCCTCAATCAAATGGATCAGAAATGGCTGGGATATTACACACACTCGGATTTTGAGGGAAGCTTTATACACGTAACATCCAACATTTACAATAAGATGTTATAAACATTATGCAACATGTAACATCCAATATATATCGGATTTTCTAGAGAAGGAAATTGTAAAAAATGAGCTTTCAGTAATCACAACAAAAAAAGCAGATGACCAGCAGCAAACTATGGCAACCAGAGAAATAAAGTTAAAAGTCATTGAATGGTTAAGACTTAGAAGCAGTCAAGAATAACCTACTTTCCTGTCAGAACCTTGCACACACAACATGAATAAAATTTATTCAGATGCAATTTTCGACTTTGCGCAAAGAAGAAAATAACTTGAGTACAGGCAGATTTAGGTATTCCAAGAGTTATAGTCTTGGAATAAGCATAGATAATTAATAAGTTCGATAGCCTAACTATTGTCAAGCTAAGAAAAATGGGAAACATGATACAGGCTAGTTCGATAGCCTAACTATTGTCAATTCAGAAGGCAATGGCTCTTACAACTAAAGGTTCTCCACACCTATGACACTTGTGTTTGGGACATTCATCACGAACTAAATTTTAGCAATCCTTTCCATCTCTGCCGACTGATCTTACCTTCGATTGTGAGTCGTGTCAACTTGGGAAACATCGTCAGGTTAGTTTCCCTAGTAGTTTTAGTCATAGTTATTGAGTTTTTGAATTAATCCACTTTGATGTATGAGGCTCATGTTGAGTCCCTAGTTCTTTCGATTTTAAGTATTTTGTTTCCTTTATAGATGATTTTACTTGGGTGTATCTCCTACTGGAGAAGTCCAAAGTCTTTGATGCATTTGAGAAAGTTTTCAATGAAAAAAAGAATCAGTTTGGTGCCAATGTTCATATTATTCGTACAGATAATGGTGTACTTTACATAGTATTACTAAATAGTTGAATATATTCTCCCCGATAAAATGGGGAGAAAATTTTCAATGAAAAAAAAAGAATCAGTTTGGTGCCAATGTTCATATTTTTTGTAAAATTAATGGTTTTGAGTTTCTCTATCACAAGTTTAATTCATTTTTTACTTTACATGGTATTACTAAACAAATTTCATGCACATATTCTCCCCACCAAAATGGGGTTGTTGAAAAAAAAAAACAAACATCTCCTTGAAGTTACTCATACCTTACCATTCCAAATGAATGCTGCCAAATCTTTTTGGGACGATGCATTGTTAACATCATATTTCTTAATTAACAATATGTTAAACATTTGTTTTGCAAGGACAAGTTTTTGAGCAAGTTTTAAAACCACAGTGTAATTTTTTTTATTCTTCCTCATATGTTCATGTCTACGTGTTTTATTCATCTGTTCAATAACTCTATTGATAATTTATCTTCTCATTCTGTTAAATGTATTTTTCTGGGTTATTCCTGTTATCAGAAAGAATATAAGTGTTATAATCCCATAAGCATAAGACATTTATTTGTGCCAACATCACTTTTTTTAGAATTGTCTATTTTCAGTCCTCTATTGATTCTCAATTGTCATTTGATCCTTCTCCAAATAATCCATTGCTTATTGTGGTTATGGATACACCAACCGTAGGTTCCTATCCGCCACTTCAAGTGTATAGCCGGTGCTCTCTTCAACATACCGTAGGTTCAATTCCATTTGATTTGGATTTGTCAATTGGTCTCCAAAAATGTAAAAAGTCATGTACTTCTCATCCCATATTGAAATGTGTCCCTTGATTTTTTGTCATTCTCCTACAAGTCATTTGCACTGTTATTATCTATATTTCTATAGCTTGTTCACTACAGTATGTTATGGGCTCACCGGTGTAAAAATGAGCTACGGATGAGGAGATGAATGCTTTTGTGCCGATACAAGGCTAGATTGATGGTAAAGGGATATACCCAAACCTTTGGGGTTAATGTGTTTGAAACATTTTCTCCCGTTGCTCAATTCAACTCTGTTTGTATTTCAATTTTTGTGCTTGTAAACAAAGGGTGGTCACTATTTCAACTGGACGTTGAAAATGCTTTCTTGTATGGGTTTAAAGGAGAAGGCCTATATGAAGCAACCTCCTGGGCATGTTGCTCATGGGGAGACATGGAAAGTGTGTCGATTAAATAAGGCTATTTATGTATATAAGCAACGTCCAAAAAACGTGGTTTGAAAAATTTAGCAATGTGGTGATAAATTTTTGGTTTTACAGGAGCCATTGTGATCATTCCATGTTTTTTTTACTAGGATTATTATTCTGGTTGTGTGTGGATGACATTGTTTTGTTTGAGAGTGACCTCGAAGGTCGAGCAAGTAAAAAAATATTTGGCAGCACATTTTCAAACACGATTTAAGAAAACTAAAATATTTTATTGGTATTGAGGTGGCTCGAAAGTAAGCAAGGTGTTATTTTTTTCTCAAAGAAAGTATGTTTTAGATATACTACAGGAGTATGGTCTATTGGGTGCATGATCATTGGATGCTTCCATGGAAGTTAACACTAGTTTCATGATTCTCAGTCCTAAACTCAAGGACAAAACACATTATAAATGTTTAGTAGGTAAGTTGATTTATGCCACCATTACCAGACCAAAAATATATCATTTACAGTGGGATTGGTGAGTCAATTCATGAAAAACCCAAGGAAAATACACTTAGAAATCGCTCGGAGGATTATAAGGTATTTGAAAGGTGTTCCTGGAAAAGGTCATTTGTATATGCCTCATGAGAATATTGGATGTATTAGGATACTATGATGCAGACTATGTTGGGTGTAAGATAGATACGAAGTCCATCATTGGGAACTATTGTTTTATTGGATGTAACCTAGTGAGCTGGAAGAGTAAGAAACAAGTTGTAGTGGCTAGATCTAGTGCTAAAACATAGTATAAGGCGATGACTCACGCAGTTACTAAACTTATGAAGGTGAAATCAATTCATGTTTAGTTCACAATTCAGAACGTATGACTATGAAGTGTGACAATTAGGCAGCCATTTTCATAGCCAGTAATCCAATCTTCCACGAGAAGACAAAACACATCGAGATCGATTGCCATTTCATAAGAGATGTCGTTATGGAAGGGAAGGTTGTCATTCCATATGTGAAGTCATCCGAACAACTAAAAGTGATGTGTTTACAAAACCTCTTGAAAAGTGTGAACAATTGGTATTTTATGACAAGTTGAGTCTATTTGATATTTATTCTTTAGCTTAAGGGGGAGTGTTAAAATACTGATGTAGGGGTATTTTGGTCAGTTTGCATACTTGTATATCACTCATAAAGTTACAACAAGCTAGACTTCAATTAGGACTCTAGGTTTCAATTGTCATTGATTTTTTACTTGTAGTTATGAAGTTACGAGAATTGTCATTGATTTCTAACTTGTATTTATGAAGTTATGAGAAATGTCATTGATTTTTTACTTGTATTTATGAAGTTATGAGAATGTTAGTAATGAGGGGCAGAAATGTCATAGTATCTCTCACTTATGTGAGATTAATAAAAGAGAGGGCTCAATCTCTGAGCCCTATTTCCAACGGAGCTTTCATTGTTGTTTTCTCCATTCCCGTCTCTTTCCTTTCTCCCTCTCCTCCTTTCTTCCATCCAATCTTGCAACTTTTCAAGAACAACAAAGAGCTAACACTTACTTCTTTAGAGAGAGAGAGAGAGAGTGAAAACAATAATGTTATTAGAAAAATAGGACAATGACACCCTACTTAGGGACTATTAATAACGGTTGCAAAATTTTATGCCTCTTAAGACGGTTTATTCTAGAAAACAATTAACATGCAAATCAAAGAAAAGGTCTACATCTTGTTACATAAACAAAAAAAAAAAAAAAGTCGAGTTTAGGTCTATCCCAAAATGACTAGCTGAAGTTTGATAGTCATTTCCCACCTAATAACCACGGGATTTTTCTTAACACTTATTTACGCGTACAATTCCCACTAACTCTCTCCCTCACGTCGAAGCTCACACAAACAGACCATAGGCCTGAGATGTGAACAAAAAGAGGATACAAGCTAAACAAAGCACCAATTGGGTGCAACATAGTAGACGTCATGATTGGATACCAGATTAAAGTTGAGAGTAAGTCCATCCCAAAATGACTAGTCAAAGGAGGCTTTTTCCCAACTAATAACCATAGGTTCTTTCTAAACACTAACTTATGTGACACTATTCCCACTAATACTTTCCCTAACATTTAGGCCGTTAAGTTGTGGAACCTAATTAACACATTACGCCTTACATAGATTTCACACTTGTATTATGGTTGCCCTAGTTTTCTCTTTATATTTGGGGACGCCGTTGTTAGGGTTATCACCTGGAGGAGGATTATCAGTTATGGCTGAGAGAGGTTAGAATTAGGGCGTCCAATTCCTAACATAGGCCTACTCAAAGGATAATGAGCCTGAGACATGACAACAAAAAATGGAGCACAAACTAAACAAGACACAAACTGGGCCCCAAAAGGCAAACATCCTGCTTTAATACCATGTTAAAGTTGGCTCCATATCTATTCCAAAATGACTAGGCTAGTTAGGAAGTCATTTCCCAACTAATAAACACACAATTTTTCCTTATATTAACCCATGTGGAATTATTCCAACACCCCCCTCACTAGGGGCAATCTTTTTGGTTCACACACGTGAACAATTTTGGGTGGGGGTCCATTTACAAGCACTCACTAGTATATTACTTTAGCTCACTTCGTTCATTTCTCATCGTGCGATCCTACGAAAGTGAGACTGACAAAACTAACAAGAAGAGAGGAAAGAACCATAGAGAAGTGGCAAGAGGGAAGTTACACTGATTCTAACGACAGACTGGGAGAAGAATGGCCATAAATGAGCTTGAGAAACAACTATCAGAAGTTCGAAACAGGCTTCTAAAACCTCCTAATACTACAAATGAACTTCCCTAGCAAGTTTAAAACTATCTGGTGAGAGTTGAAGAATCTCCATCCAAGAGGATGTTATCTATGGTTGGCTCATCTAAAGATGCATTGATTGGAAGCAATTTTCTAAAAATTTCAAATATGGATGTTAAAGTGGTAGTTGCTTCCAGTATTAGTGAAATCACCGAGATAACAACTTCAATGCACCATAAAATGATAGACTTGATGAAGGAAATTCTTCGGGTAATCGTTGCTTCATGAGACGATTTGTTTGATGCATCAAGCACTCACATCCCCAGAGGGTGTCAAATCTTGAAATTGCGGCTAAGGTTTCATCATGTGTTTTCATGCTTGCCCTTGAATGTGACAATTTGAGTTTAAGGATGTTCTAGCATTTTATGGAAACAACCAAGGAAAACGTCCCATAAATGTCTTTTCATCAATGGAGACAATTATGATGTTGGAATTGGAGAACAATGAAGATGTTACATCTAAGCTCCAGTCATGTCTCTTGAATACTTTATTTTTTATTTTTTATAAAGATGTATTTATATTAACAAGAGAAATTACAGAAGAGGGAGTAAATCCTTGACAACCAGCGATTGTAGGGTAGCTCCCTCCAGTCATGTCTATTGAATAGTGTGAAGAAGGAAAAGTAAAAATTGGGACCAAAAGAAGAAGGATCAAAAAGTGGCAATAATATCAAAGAATGACTCTCTTAATTCAGGATGCAAGTCCAAGAAAGAAGCTACTCTGAGAACCAGATCAATGTCTAAAACAAAGACACCAACTTGGGGGCAAGTCCAACATAGATGGATCTTGGATTAAAAAAATTGTGCTGATTACTAGAAAATCACCTCCAAATTTGGGATAGTCATTACTAGAAAACCTTAAATTACAGACTTACGTACCTGTTTTCCTGTTTGGTAAATTTATCCAATGTCATGTGTCCCTTAAATGTTTTCTACACTTGCCAAGCTTGGCTGCCAGACTTGTCGAGTTACCTCCATGAGTTTCATAGTGCCTGTGCTGTTTAAAGTCTTATATTCCATTGGGAAAAAAAATAATAAACACTATAACAAACACATGCACAGAAAGATTTGCTCACATACAAGTATCAAGGAAAATGAAGTAAATTCTTTTCCTGGAACATCAAATGAGATGCAAACAAAAAGGTTGACTTCCATTTATCCAACTAAGCTGCTAGATTTTAGATTGCCATTGGACTATCTCATATTCTTCAGGCTTCCAACTAAACGCTTTCTTGCCCTCTTAAATACAATATGTGCTCGGTTGTTAGCACTTCGACTAGTCACCAAGGCAACGCAGCCACTGGAATTAACTAAAACCTGATTTTCTAGTTGCAACTAAAACTGACAGACACAGGAAAAAAAAGGTCCAAATTGCAGGCCACCAAACTGATGGACTTGCCGAGGCCATGAGAAATAGTAGGGAGCCAATATAGAAGGACATGTTTACACTCCCTGTTCAAAATTGTATGTTTATACATATACATCTATAAACATCCTCCAGAAAATACGAAATCATAAGCACCCATGCCATTTCCACATGAAGATGCAAAGATGAACACTTCCATAAAACAGATACTAGCCAACCAAACCAAACCTATGAAGGCAAACTAAACCTAGACCAACTAGTTGAGCAAAGTCCACCATCCCGTCAGTTAGCATGGTGGGGTATAGTGTTTCAAGAAATGACTCTAAATCTCAAATGCTGGCTATAGTAGAATCTCACTGCTTCACATCCCAAACAAAAGATAAAACATATAAGACACAGAAACTGAACACACAACAAGATCGTTTTTTAGAAAAAATTAAATCATAAGAACAACATTGAATTTATATATAATGAGAATAAGAATATGAATCAGTGCTCACCAATCTCACTCCAGCCTGTGAGTCCAGATTTACGACAGTGAAGAACCAAATGTAAACCATTGTCCACCGAGCTATTCTCCTAAGGCAAATGTATCAAGTGATCAGGTAACTCTTTGATAGTCAAACAAGCTAACATAAGTTTTCCTAATAACACAAGAGAGATAGTCCAACTAAACAAATATCAGAGATATATTGCACTTGAAGAGGCCATCAGAACACAATGTCAAGATAACAGAGTACATCAAGGAGCCCAAAAAAGAAAGTTCCACTTCTTTGAAATGCAAGAAAATTACACTTTTATTGTTCACTCTTTGTTAATTATTTTTTTCTTGAATGGTCTCACTTTTATCAATATAAGCAATTTGTCCTTATCAATTTATTTAAAATCCCAGAAATAGCAAATGTGCACCTATGAACCTAAAAAGGCGTTGAACTGCTTGTTGCATGAGCATAATACAACACTACTTAGGATGACCCAACTCTTCCTTCCAGCAATAAACTCTTTTGTTATATCCATATGAAATATTCAAATACCCAATAATATAGTTCCAGATTCTTACATTATACATAGCAAATAGAACAAACTGCAGTTTGTTTGTGACAAACTCTAATCAACGAGAGAAAAATTAATGCTTGTACGAAACATTTTACTTTATTGAAGACGATGAGAAATTTAGAATTCATAAAAAACCACCAAAAAATAAGAAGCCGCTCTAAAGGGTAAAAAATATAATAGGAAGATACTAAGATAAGCACGAAAAGTCTAGCAAAACCAAGTACACTTCCAAGAAGATCCAAAAATATGAAAAACATCAAAATGGGAAAGAGCGATATGTTGCCGTTGCCGAGGAAGCATCCTCCATTGTTAAGGAATCCGCACTTCCATTTGCGACGTCTAGAGGAATGAGACGAAAACATCAACAAAGATTTATTTATACCTTCAATCTCGTCAAAATATATCACAGAATGAACAGGGGGCACCTTCTTCCTGGGAATCCAGCTAAGAACCACCATCGAGTCCCCTTCCTGCAACGAGGGGAGAGGAGAAACGACTGATATAGAGCCTCAGAACCTGCAGATGATGAATGGACCCTCAATTTTGACACGACTGATAAGGCCCATTGAAGGTTAAGTATTTAAACTACCTACAGCCTTGAGCTATTATTAGTTCTTACCCTATAATTCTTTTTTTTTTATCTCCTCAAAATTACATAAAATAAATGAGACCTAAGTAATTTATTGAATCATATGGATCGTAAATTGATCTTAACCCTTCATGAAAACTTGATCTATGTTTCTATTTTGTATTTATCTACATTAATTTATAGTATTTAAAATATATTTTATTCACGTGTGTTTGTATCTCATTCAATGGAGGGATATTATCATATGTTATATTTCCAATGTTTTTTTGTTTTTTCATCGAATTTGAATCGACGTGAGCCTGTCGCGCCAGACAAAAAGGTGGCAAAATGCCGTGTTCTCAGTTTTTTCTTCCGCTCGAGCACCCTCGTGCAGCTATTAAATGCAGAGTTCCTCCTTTTATTGTTCACGCTGTAACGATATGTATTTATTTTATTTACGCGGGTGACTGAGTGCACGGTAAATTCTCATTTAAAGAAAAGAAGTCGTTATGTTATGGGTGCCGATATCTGGGTGGGTTTTGAGCATCTGGTTCTTCCCTCTCCGTGTTCTGTTTTTCAAATTTTTGGTAACCACGGGTGTACTGTTGTTTCTGTTCTACTGTTAAGGAGTAATGCCATTTGTTATGTTTGTGGAGTCTCATTTGAGCTTTCTTAACTGTACTTTCGGATTTGATCTTTAGGGATCTATTTCCTCTCAGTTCATCCTTGTGTTTAGTGCTCTCCCTTTTTGCTTTCTTAAAGACTAGTGTTTCAGTGAGGTTGTTATTCAGTAGCATCTCATTTTTGCTACTATATTTTTGTTTCTTATCCTCTGCACATCCTTATATGCCCAAATACATCCATTTCCTTTGGGATACTTGAGATTTCAGTAAGTAGTCAGTTATGCAAAAGATGGAGAAGTGAGGAGTGATTTGGTAGGCAGGGCATGGAAGAGATCTCTCCGGAAAATTTCATCTATCCTGTGTTTCGACGCGATTGTGGGGCAGTTTTTATGTGCTGGGAGTTTTCTCTGCAGCAGCAGTGCTGAAGCTTTCCCTAGAAATGCAATTGAAGGATAAGATAAGCCTCTGTGTGTAATAATTCTGATGTTTCCTGTTCAGCATTCCAGTGACATGGATTCAATAGTTTTGCACATTTGAGCCGGTTCCTTTGTGTTATAGGAGATAAGGCAAGAAGGGGTAAAGGGAACTAGGAAAAGAGGGAGACCTAAAGGAAGTGGCAAAAGAAGAAAAGACCTCCTAAAAAGTAAGAAATGGCAACTGCCTGTTACAGGTTGTTTCCTTGTTACCTAATTGTTTCTAGCCATTATGTGATGATGTTCATTGATTTTTAGACACAGAAAAACATATTTCGGGAGGTTTCCCATCTGATACACTTGCCATTGCTAGACTGTTAGAGGAGGTCCATCAATCAAAAATTGATGACCCTGTAAGTTACTTTGATGACAAACTGAAGAAAATTGCATTGCTGGAATGTCATGGGAATGATGTTCAATTAGTGTGTGCTCGTATGGCGGCGCTGTTACGATTAAAAAGGATAAAAGAGCAATGCTTTAACAAGGTAGCTGAATTGGAAGTGGAGACTTTCAACCAAAAACATGGGATTGCAGCAATCAACACTGAAATTGACAGGGTAGGTCAAGATCTGTCTTTGGAAAAGAGTATCCACAAACAAGAACATCCAGTGGGTACAACAGTTCTAGGACGTATTGCCTGCTTAGAACACTCTCTCACCAAACTCATGTTACAAAGGGAGTTTGGCATAATAGATGTTAGTAGGTTGAAGAAAGAAGTTCAGCTGATTAAGGAGAAATGTCGGAACTGTAGAAGTGACTTTGATAGAGTAGCTGCTGCTCCAATGGGCAATGAATAGCTGAAGCTTTTCTGTGTGTATATAGTCATTAGTTCATCACAATGCATACTCGCATTCTCTGAGTGAGAATACTGCCCAAAGATCTATGTACCATGCTTAAATTTTAGCATGTAGCGGATGAGCCAGTATGACACCATTTCCTTTTGCCAAAGTATTAATCATTCATCAATATACACAGATTATGAGTTTTAAATATAAACCCTTGATCCAACCAGAGGTTTTTTTGGCACTTCTGCTTGGATGTTTCACTTATTCTTTCTTATCATTCTTCTCTCAATTGGGTTTTTCTGTCCAATATATTGCTCATTTCTAACAGAACTTTGTGCTTTTATGAGGACTGGATTACAAGTGGGTCCATTAACATAATTTGAGTTTGCTTAGTTTTTGTGTGCAATCATCAGCTGAATCTCTGATAAAGGGCAAGTTACTGGTTCATATTCAAGTTTGGATTCCATAATACTTGGAGGAACAGCTGATGGTTGTCATCTGCTCCGAGCCTGCTATCTTCCTCTATTGGTTACTTGTTTGAACCCTCTTGTCGTCTTACAGTTGTTTTAACAGAAGGAATTTGCAAAAGACGATCTGTGAAGATCAATATTATTATCTTTTCTTTCTATTGTCCTTGTTGCCCATTTATTTTCTACGCTTTTCCATCTGAGTTCCTTGGAGTCAAAATGCATAAAAGAATCCGACATGGCAATATCTGTATCAGAAATTTCTTTGCTGAGAATGGTTCAGTTGATGTAGGAGATGCAAATTACTCTTTTTTACCAAGGTTTTGCTACTCGGGATCGGGATCGGCATCGGGACCTGACTCAGGGTCGTTTCAGACCTGGCTTTCCGAAAGCACATGGAGCTGGCACGCCAATTTGGCCCAGGGGACGAGTCAACGGTTCAGATGTATTTGTTCTGGTGGGCCACGTGCTACTCCTCACCGTAATCCGCGTGCTACAGATCACAATCAGTACAGTCGCGCCACGTCTGCAAGGAGATGCACGCGTACGACTCCGACTTCTGTGGTTCGCAAGTCCCGATTCAGTTTTCCGTACCATTTCCCGCCAGCTTCCTTCCTCCATTCCTCGACACACGAGAACAAACCGAGGGCAGCTCGGGAGAGAAAGATGGAGGAGTCGGGAACGTCAGTATTCTCCAAGGGTGCCTCAGTTGAAGTCCGCAGCGACGAGCCGGGTTTCGTTGGCGCCTGGTTTGAAGCCTCTGTTGTACGGAAGGTTAAGAAGAAGCAGCTTTCCGTGGAGTACGCGGAACTCGTTGAGGAGAACGATGTGTCGAAACCTCTTCGGGAGATTGTCGATCTTAGTTCCGTTAGACCTCGGCCACCTCCCGTAGGAGCCAAACGGGAGTTTTCAGTGGGTGATAAAGTTGAGGCGTTTTTCAATGACGGGTGGTGGGTTGGGGATGTAGTCCGCGTTCTAGATGAGGCTATATATGTCGTCAAGTTTCTCGATGATGAGGAGTTGGAGATGAAGGAGACGGATTTGAGGGCCAGACTTGACTGGGTTGATGGGCAATGGGTTCATCCTTCCAAGGTAACGGTTAATGATTCTCTGTTACTTCTCTCTCTCTCTTGTTATTATTGATTGACACTGTTTTTTCTTCTATGTTTTTGCTTTGGCATTGTAGACTTTTCTTCTTCTATCCTCCTACGTTTTTCATGATAAGCATTTTCCTGCACTCCCATAGTTTGTGTTCCTCCATATTCGTCTCTCTGGATTTTTTTTTTTTTTTCACTCCTCTTTTCTTCTTGCATTCGCTTCTGTTTGTTTTTATGAAATTTCTCCATTTGACCGGGTGTGCGTGCATTTCGCTGTTTTCCCTGTTGAGCTCGACGCTTGACGATTTATTTATAGATACTTTTTTGCTAATACTTAAAAGAAGTTGAAAAAGAGTGTCATAAAAACCGGACTGGACCCTGTCTCTTGTCCAGGTTTCAGAGGTAAAAAACATGGGGATACTAAAAGACCGGCTGAGTCACCGGGTCACATTATGATGATACCATCTAGCTCAAACGGTGGTCAAACCTGTTTGAACCAAATTGAGCTGGACTCGGTCACCTCTGTGATTGGGTCTGTTTTTATAATATTGGTTGAAAATCCTCATATATTGAGCTAGACTGTTTATTTTATAGATGCCTTTGCTATTTTTTTTTAAGAGAAGTTGAAAATCCTCATAGATGCTTACAGCTCGTTTTGGGGAACTTTTTGGTGATCTGGACCAAAGAAAGTATGCAATTCATGTATCCTAGTGAAACTTCGTCCTGATTGTGGTTCGTGTTTCTATTTTCTTTTAGTTGTTTACTATCTGGGTTTTTTTTGTGAAAACAAGTATTAATATTAAAAAAGTGAGGAACCCTGTCCATGGGAAACGAGTATTAATAATTAATTTTTTAAAATATAAGAATGAATAATGGATAGTATTTTTTTAGCTACTAAAAAGGTAAAAATGTCACTTCAGGTTACCTAGCTATCCAAACCATGCATGAGAAAACTAATTATAGAAAAGACAGATGAAGCAAGACATCAGAGCTTCTGATTAAGAACAACATTGCTTACAAGCCTTTTTGGCAACCTTCTGGAACAGTCTTAAAAAAATCAAACAGAACTCTTCATATTACAAAAGACATGCACATCCTCTGGCCACCCATTCTCATCCTCAAAGCTTTTCCTTCTAGACGGAAGTGCAGGATTGAACTATCTTCTTTCTCGTATGCTTTCAGATTTTCAAGTGAGGAGAGAAAAAGAAGAAAACTGAAAAAAAAAAGTTCAAGTGATCCAAGGTTAAATTATAAATAATTAATTCAGCAGAAAAATATACCTGGGAATAGGTGGCATTTAAGCAGGAGCAACTCTACATCACAGCCTCTAACTGTCCAAATCAAATACTCCAATTGCTCCATCACAAAAATCAACATATAATAGAAAACCATCACAAGAGTGGATTATGCTTGAAATTGGTATAGACAGCCTCTATAGGAGTACTCTATATCAGATAAATAAAAGCAAAAACTCATTAGAAAACGACGTATCACGTAAATGAAAACCTAATAAAATCATTTCTTCCATCAGATGAATGAAGAACATACATGGGATATGGCTTTTTGAACCATGAAAAGAACCTCATTGAGAAGAAAATAAGTCGTCCTCTTAAATCAAAGCATGGAAACCTTATAGTGCACACTAACAGGGATCACCACACTGGAGGTGCCCAAGTGAAGCTTTACTTTTTTTTCTCCTTTCTCAACCATCACTAGCACGGACATAAAGCATCATTAAGCAAATCACTTATATTGGTTAGAAATAACCTGAAAACTTCCATCTCCATAGATCCAAAAGAACCTGAAGTTAAACAGCCCTCAAGATTTTCACTCAAGCCAGCTACTTACATGTGCATCAGCATCCAAAGAGACTGATGAAAATCAGCTGAAGCGTAGTTTTGTCATTTTTAGCTGTATCTTCCAGAGTCAACAGTATTTTGTTCAGCATGTTTAGATCCTTCTATGGTCTAATTCTTATGTTATTTGAATGTATATTTTGGGAGATATAAGGGTTTAAGTGAAATGTAAGTGAGTGGGGGCATTCTTGTAATTATCTCTCACTTAAATGAATAAAAGAAGAGGGGGTTGTGCATGACCCTTAAGGAGAGTTATTCTGAAACTCTCTTCCCTCAGTCGTTCTCTTTGTTTTCTCTTTCTCTCTTCCTCTCTTACAATCTTCATGTTTTTACCTTTTTTCATGGTATCAAAGTAGTAGGTATTAGGTACAAGCCTTCAGCTTCCATTTTATTTCATCCTTGAAGCATACGAATCCAAGAAAAGAGGCTCCTTGAGGTATGTGCATGACTGGTTGCCCAAAAAACCAGTCTTTTTCTTCTTATTTTCTACCAAAACCCTAGGGTTGTAGGCTTCTGCTGCATTTAAGTGCAGTCTAATGCTAAAATAGAGTCCTAGAGGGATTCCTTGAAATGGGACAACCCCATTCTGCTTGTGCGCAGCCCAATACTGGGCCTTTCTGCATGCGTCACCCACGGGTAAGGTGACGCCAGCCCTAATCTTGGTTGTTTTGTGATATTTGTTGATTAAAATCAAATATTCTAGTTGAGATTGGATTGAAATTGGTTTATTGTGCAAGTGTGAAAATAACCATAATTTTTTGAGATGGGGTTATCTCTCACTTCAGTGCAGGATGCCTTCTTATCTCCGTAGAGGAAGTAGGCCATGGATGTTGAGATGGAGGCTCTCCTAGATAGAGGCATCTGGGAGTTGTGTGATTTACCTGCTAGTGCTACAATGGTTGGATGTCATTGGGTGTTTACTGTGAATTATAAGGTAGATGGCACCATAGAGGGGTACAAGGGAAGGTTAGTTGTCAAGGAATACACTCAGACATATGGTGTTAACGTGTTTGAGATTTTTTCTTCAGTAATGAGATTATTCTGTGTGCGGATTTTGATTTCTATAGTTGTGAATCAAGGGTGGTTATTATCTCAAGACATTAAAAATTTCTTCTTGTATGGAGACTTGAATGAAGAAGTTTATATGGAGCAACCTCTTGGGTGTGCTACTCAGGGAGAGATGAATAAGTTATGTAAACTCAAGAAGGTTATATATGGTTTCAAACAAAGCCCATGAGCGTGGTTTGAGAAATTCAGTCAAATTGTTATGTTTGTTGGCTTCTCTAATTATTGTGACCATTATGAAACGCCATTCCGGTATTGTGGTTTGTAGTATATATGGATGAGATTATCTTATCTGGCAATGATGAGAAAACATTGAAGAGGTTAAAGCACATTTAGCCGAACATTTTCAAACCAAAGACCTGGGACACCTGAAATATTTAAGTATTGAGGTGGCTAGAAGCAAGGTTGGTCTGGTATTGACTCAGAGAAGTATATTATAGACATGTTGCTAGAATATGGCTTGTTGGGGACTAAACTAGTTGACACCCCTATGGAAGTTGAGTATGATCTTCATAATGAATAGAGTAAGGAACTTAAGGACAAGACAATGTATCGCTGTTTAGTCAACAAACTTACATATGCCACAGTTACTCGTCTTGACATCTCATTTGATGTTTGTGTTGTTAGCCAATTTATGGAGTGCCCATGGAAGATTCACTTGGAGACTGCACAAAGAATATTGAGGTACGGAAAGGTTCACATGGAAAGGGATTGTTTTTTAATTCTCAAGATCATTTGCAACTAGAAGATTTTTCAGATGTTGACTATGCAGGGTCAAAACTTGACAGAAAATCTACGACAAGTTATTGTGTGTTCTTGGGGGTAATCTGGTAAGTTGGAAGAGTAAAAAGCAAAATATTGTAGCCAGATCAAGTGTTGAAGCTGAGTAAAGGGCCATGACTCATACAATCAGTGAGTTGATGTGGGTGACATCTGTAGTCAGAGAACTTAACCTAAAGAAGAATGAACCCATGACGATGTGTTGTGACAACCAGACAACTATATTCATTGCATGGAACCCGGTATTTCATGAGAGAACTAAACATATTGAAGTGAAGTGGATTGTCACTTCATTTGAGATACCATAATAAGGAAGGAAGTTGTTACTCCCTATGTTAGATCTGGTGACCAAATGGTAGATTTGTTTATTAAATCATTGGGTAAACATAAGTTTGAATCCTTTTGTAGCAAGCTGGGATTTGAGACTCATGGACATATATGTTCCAACTTGAGGGTGAGTATTGAAAATCAGTTGGAGAGTAGTTTTGTTATTTTACAGTAATTGTATCTTCCAGAGTCAACAGTATTTTGTTTAACATGCTTAGATCTTTCTATTGTCCAAATCTTATGTAATTTGAATGTGTAATTTGGGAGATATAAGGGTTTAAGTGAAATGTAAGTGAGTGGGAGCACTCTTGTACTTATCTCTCACTCAAGTGAATAGAAGAAGAGGGAGCCATGCACGACCCCCAAGGAGAGTTATTCTAAACTCTCTTCCCTCAATATTTCCCTGTCTTCTCTTTCTCTCTTCCTCTCTTACAATCTTCATATTTTTACCCTTTTTTAGAGACCAACACCATTTGAAGCATAATCCTTGAACGGAATATCCAAGACTGTAATCATTGAGGTGAAAATCAGAAATTTGAAACCTTCAACCAATCAAAGGACATTTGCATAGCCTGTGTTGCCCCTTCTTTTGAGATTTTTCAGAAAAGAAAGAAACATATGCCCTTGTCTATGCAACAAGCCAGGACTATCAGATATTTTTTTATGTACTCCATTTTACTACTCTGTACTAAAAAATGACCTGGCCAAGTAATCCTTACCTAAAATGTTTTAGGTATCCATTCCTCTATTTCTCTTTCCATCTCTTCTTTCTGTTACTTTATTTCCTACTTCTAGGTTTTGAGTTTTCTTGTCTTATGGAATGCTTACTCTCTTTCAATTAATCATTGAGAACAACGGATCTAAGTTGTTGTTCGCATCATCACGACCAGTGGATGTAAGTTGTCCTTCATTTGTGTTCCTCTTGTGGCCATCTCGGCTTTTGTTCAACAACTTGATCGTATCACCAGTGCAGAGAAGGACGGGTCTTGTGAGCCATGGTCTTGAAGTTCCGTCTTCTTCTTCTCGGTGACCGCCTACAGGGGTCGCCGGCACTGCCGGATCACCCAGCGCCGGGGAATCTCTATTCTGGCCTGTCTCTTCATCCTGGAGTGTACAAATAGTGGATTCGGCTGGAATGAGCTGGCGGAGGCATTACAGAGCCCCCCCTGATCCCAAATCATGGCCCTGTTCCCCTTGACTCACCCCCTCCAAAACTCCTTAAACCTGCATCTGCTTCCCCTCAACCCGTCAACCAACCAGGAAAGTCCCCGGAAATCATCCACCTACCTTCGAACCTCCTTCGCGACAGGTGTTTAGTGCTGGCGTGCTCAGTCGTCATCAGTACCAGTCATCAGTATCATCCACCTACCTTCAAACACCAGAAAAGTCCCACTCAGAAATCATCCACCTACCTTCAAACCTCCTTCAGATAGATGATTGATGTTCAGATCTTATCCCATACGGAAGTGGTAGGAAAGTAGGGGCTTATGCTTTTTAATTGATTATATTATTTTTATAGTTTTTTTTTTTTTATCATCTATGTTTTCTAGGGAACTCATTCTGCAAGTATGATCATACGTGTTGCAAAGCTGGTGGATGAAATAGTGAAGACTGAACTGCTGAATTTTAATCCTAGTGCTGTCAGGAGCAATGAGATAAGAGGTAAAGGATCACTACCAGTAATTTCCTTGGTTGCTGCAGACTTAATGGGTCATTCACGTGAAATATGCTTACTGAAAGAAGCACCTTGGCTCTTCATGAAGAAATCTCCTCTATGGAAACACTTAAATCAATGGAAGTATTTAACAATCACCGCAAAATCCACATTTTCATCCATTGGAACTGTTCATCGAAGAGGTTTGGAAGGGTTGGTGATTGGCATGATGGTTAACTTTGTCAATTTGGTAGAAAACATGCAATAATCTCAATTCACTGATCCTTCAAGTTTTTTCATGGAAAGATTGGTGGTTGTTGAGGACTTGGAACACCATGGATTTCATATTCAAGGGATGCATTCTCACCTTCTTGAGATGATTTCATATTCAAGGGATGCATTCTCACCTTCTTGAGATAATTACACTAAAGCAGATAAGGAAAAATGTTAGGGGTACCTTGCTGAGCTAGAAGAGAATATTCTAGGACAGAAGCAGGAGACACGTTGATTTCATGGCCTTATGAATGAAATAGACAACAAGATAGTAAGATTGGAGAAATTGATTGCATTTGTGCAATGTCAAAGAGCTTCATTCAAAGATCAGTGGTAAAATTGTGAATTTGAGCATGCCCAGTGGGAAAAGAAGGGAAAGGTGATAAAGGAACAGCTGTCTATTGGAAAACAAGAGTCCGATAGTTTATCTATGGCACCACTGTTGAACACACCCGTTTTATCATAGTTTTTGGATCAGCTTGCGGCTTTCCTTTTGTAAAGCATGTGAGGCATTGATAATGACGTCTTGTTTACGTTGGTGTATCAGCTAATATCATATTATGCTACAGCTAGAATAGATGTACATTGAAGAAGTCCCCAAATGATCCCAAAGTAAGCTGTTGTTGATAATTATGGATTTACAGAGGTGTTTGAACTGGTGTTTCAAAAAGGATGACATGAACGTGGGTTTCTTTTTTTTTTTTCTTTTGGAGAAAATGTATATGGGTTTCTGTTAATATGAAATCTCTGAGCTAGTTGGGGTCTCTCCCTCTCTCTGGATTTGAGATTGCACTTTCTTTTCACAAGATTCACTTTCTTTGTTATTATGTAAGTATCCGATTACATGCAAATTTACATGCTTTGAACATTCATTTTTTCTCTCCAATTCTTTTGTTTGATTACATATTTTTGTTTTTTCTATATATCATTGGGTCTAGCAAAACTTGTAGGTAGATGTATATACTCTACTAGTTCTGCTCTGTCCGTGGTTTCAGGGAAACTTGGAACTGAAGATTTGTAAGGGGAAAGTTGTAGAGGTCTGCAGTGATGAGGAAGGTTTCCAAGGGGCATGGTTCACCGCGACAGTGATTGGACCTGCTAAAAAGAACAACTTTCTGGTGGAATATCATACCTTAAGAACTGACGACGAGACCAGGCTCTTGAGAGAAAAAATACATTCTCATCACATTAGACCACCACCACCAGCCATTAAGGTCGAAAAGTTTTGCATACTTGAAGAAGTTGATGCATTCTACAATGATGGGTGGTGGGTTGGAGTGATTTCAAAAGTTCTAAAAGGCTTGAAGTACATTGTCTACTTCAGACAAACCATGGAGGAACTGGAATTTAGGCACTCTGACTTGAGGCTCCATCAAGATTGGATTAATGGCAGATGGGTGCGAGCTTCTCAGGTATTCTAATGTTCTCATTCTTATTTGAATGAAGTATTACGTACATGGTAAGCATGCCTAACTGGTTTTAAACGGAAGACTATTGCGAGTATCTGCTCAGCTTTTCTTACGGTCAGATGCTATCCATGTTTCTTATTGTTTTGCTTGGAGAAAAGGGAGAAGATGTGGGGAGTATGATAAAAACAGAGATTACAAAAGAAACACCCACTCAAGGGTTTAGAGTTTTGAGTGATTTTGAGACATCTTGCGCGTGAAATATTTTTAGTAGTGAAGATACAACTGGAGTTTGCTTTTCCTTTTCTCATGGTTGAAATGTGCAATTTTCTTTTTCAGGCTCTGAGGCTTTCTGATTGATAGGAAAGAGTCTGTGGAACCAAACTAAATACTATTTCTGTTGATATCTTCAGTCTTCTCTGTAGCTGCTACAGAATGACATCATAGCTGATCAACGTGCTCTGTTGAATCTTGTTTTTCAGCTCGCTAATCATCATGTATAAAGAATTTTTGGACAGGAATCGATTCGATACAGGGATAATATAGCCGTTGTTCGTGGCCCTTTTTTATATGTATTCAAATAGTTCTGCTATTCATGCTTGTTAGTGTGAAGTAGACCTGGCAATTTGTCTGAATCTGGCTTGAATCTAACTGCTCCGATCAAAGAAAAAAGGATTTAGGACATGGTTCGAGTTAAATCCAACCAGTGGAATGTAAATTCTAATAAGATCTTAAAAAAAGAGGTTTTGGCTTTGATCTCTTCTATAATTTGAGATTCATTTGAGCAATGTTGTGAGCAAGGAAAAACGAGGAAACTCAATGAAGGAAAAGCTGTTGCAGAATTCCTTCTATTTTTTTATTCGATTAACGACCAGATTAAAGAAGGCCGCGGTCGAAGAAGGCCTACTTCTTATCCTCTTCCAGCTCGAAGGCCTCGGTCGGGAAGGTCCTGAACAGTCCGGTGGGCGTCTTGCACGTCAGCTTTCCGGTGGGCGGATCGTCGACGTGAATCTCACTGAGCGTAAGCCAAATAAACTCCTTAACCTTGACCCCAGTTAACTTCTTGATCTTAAACTTCTCGACGTAGGCCGTGACCTCGGTGGCGTAGGAGACGAGCTTGTTGATCTTCTCAAACCGGTGCTCTTTCTTCTTCATCTGGATGAGCCAGACGTAGCCAGTTTCTTCAATGTAACCAACCTCGATGATGTCTTCCAGAGGGAGGAGGCCCCTCGGCAGGCTCATCTCCTGCAGCAGGAACTTGGATTTCTCTTGGCATATCGCGTCTCCGTAGTATACTTCAGCTTTAGCCTTCTGCTCTGCCGTGACCAGAGACATGTTTGTGTTTTTAACCCAGAGAGCTCGAAACGCCAGCGGCTGATTTATACAGGGGAGCTCTACGCGGTAGCCTTGGTTCGGACGAAACCCACTGAATATGGTCTTTAAGGCTTTGATCGATGTCCTTGGATGATTAGGTGGAACGCTAATTCAATCTCGTGAGTCACGAAATTGCAGCGAGAGGCTACTGGTGAGTTCCGCCTTCAAGAATGTCGTTTTTGAAGTCTATATCGTTTTAAAGAGATCTAAAAGAGACTTGTCGACTGCCCATCAGTTAATGATCCAGCTCATGTGGCTGGTATGTCTGTCCCAAAAAAGCTTGTTTTGGCTTTGTTTTCTCCCTTGCAAATTTTCTGGGCTCGAGCTCCCAACTTTGATGGGGGGACAGTGAGAAAAAAACACTACGGAAGTTCAGGCAGGGGAGGAAGTGGACTGCTGCGATGTTTTAAAGAAGCTATTGCAAAATAAATGTGGAATTAAATTGGAAGAGTGAAACGGGAAAGTAGATGAACAGAGAACTTCCACGTCTCTGAGGTTGGTGAGAAGAGGAAGCTGTCTCTGAAACCAGTAAATCTGCAACTGGCAAGAAGTATGAGGAATCCAGAAAAGATTGTTAACTTTCCAGAACTACGGTGGGTCTGGATGCAGCATCTGACTGAAAATAACTATGAATTAAACCTTTGAAAAGTAAAAAATCAAATCCAAGTACCTTCAGAAAACTGTTAGGGTTGGCACCATTCCGTTTGACTGACCTCAGCTCGAAAAAAGTTCGATTCAGTTCAGTTTTTATTTGAGTTCGGTTCAATATCAAACTTAAAATAAGGCTCGTTAAGTATTATTACATTGCATAATCTTGGATTTCTTTGTGATAGCTTTCGGTTCAATAGTACCTAGTGTTCAATGTGAACATTTCTCTTCGAGCTTATTCTATGAGTAAGATATTTGATGCCGGGCAGCCGACTCCTGCAACTCATCTTCAGGTGCTGCTTTGTTATTTTTATTGGAGTTGGCTTATGTTTAGAAAATTTTGGAACTTGCTAATCAAACGTTACCTGCTGTTATATGACTGCTGAGTTGAAGTTTATTTTTTTGTGTTTAGCTTCTGGGGGAAGGTGAGGTAACACCTGGCATCATGGCTGATGAGTACATCTTGAGAAGAGAGAAATTCTTAGACCATCTACCTGACAAGGGCTTAGCGATTTTTGCATCAGCACCAATTGAAATGATGACTGATGTGGGCTCTTATCCATTTAGACAGGATGCCCACAACCTGGTGGTATAGCAGTTCTAGGCCACAACTGTGGCTTATGCATGTTTATGCCCGATCCTGATCCTCAAGTAAGCTTTTTCTCTATCACAATGCAAAATTTTGGTTATTCAGTATTACATATGGTCAAATGTGAGGTATGGACCAGCTGTAAGAATCGTTCAAATCTGCTATCATTGTAGGATAACTAAAAGGAAAACTAGGAAATTATCAGGACTTAGTTACCTATGCTTCATGAACTAATGTAGGGGTGGACATCGGGTTGGGTTTTACAGGGAGCCCAACCCGACCCGGCCCAAAAAACCTGGGTTCGGGTTTCTGATTTAACCTGCAGGTCAGGGACGGGGCAGGGGAAAAAAGACATGCCAGGTTTCCCCAAACCCGACCTGAACCCGACCCACATAAGAGACAAAGATATCAAACGGGGTTGAGACGGGTTGGGTTTCACGGGGATGGGGTTACGAGGATGGTGATCAGGTCAGGGTCGGGTTTGAGGATTCAGGTTTTGGGGTCAGGGATCGGGCCGAGTTATGGTTTTGGTAATCCCGACCCCGACCCCACCCGTACCCTCCCCCAAACTAATGGAACTAATAAGAGTTCTATAGCACACTCCTTATGTATGGCACCATACGAGTTACTGAGATGGCCTCTTGTCCTGCATAAAATGCATCACCAGCTTCTTTTATGTATCGACATGACCAACCTCTTCTTTCTAAAACAATGAAGATGGAAGAAGCTTGATGCATTCCAAAAAATTTCTTATTTTTTATTACATCTATCTGTCTTAATGTGCAGTGATGCTTTTTTCTTGTTTCTACAATATGTCTGTACCTACCCTTTTATTTTATCATGTAGGAAGTGACTTGGCAAGGACAAAGTGCTGGAATTGAAGCAGCTGTAGACACATTCAGGGCTGATCAGGCATATCCACTAAATAGGTCAGTTCAGCTATTTACTTTTTTTATTTTTATGCATAAATTTATTGTTGAACAAAGTCACCTGACGTAGTTACGACTTTCTACACTGTTATACTAATTTTGACAACCTAGTCTAACGACGGTTTTACTGGGACATGCTGTGATTTGTGATGCAGATCCTTTCCCCAATGATTGGTAATGCATCAAAGTTGTTTCATAATAACAAAGACTGCTTCACCAGCTTATACAGATCTGAACGCCTTCCACAAGGCGGCTTACAATGGAAAAGTCAAAGACTGCTTCTCCATATACACATGAGCTGAGGTGGGCAAAATCACCATCTAAAATTAAATTGATGAAAGAATCTGCATCAATTGCTTGCCAGGTACGTCACTTATCACATATGATATGTCACCATTGTTTCTTCTTCGTTAATAAGATGTGAATTTTCTTGTTTTTGTGCTGCATTATGTCACTTGGATTTCCATAGGAGTCACTGTGTCTAACCTGCCAAACTAAAAAGTATTAATACCCATTAATCTATGTGTGTAGATTTTTTTAAAAAAAGTTTATTTTTAACTTGCTCGATTGCTATTGTTTCCTACATTTTCTTTCCTGTTACGTTTTTGTTTCTCATTGTAAGTTGCCTATGCTGTTGCAACTTTATAATTGATTAACAGTGTATGATGATAAAACTTCTGACTGTTTGCAAATGGGATTAATGATGCATCCATGAATGGGCTCTTATTCAGACTATGTTGCTGTCCACAACATCACCTGAGGAAAGTAAGTTAGCAGCTAAGGTTGCATTTGAATGCAAAACGTTATCGATTTGTTGAAAGAATATATCTGCTGTTCTAATTTATTTGAAAGCATTTCTAGTCACCTTTAGTTTTTAATATCTGGGTTCAATCCCGTGGTTGGTGGTGGAGCAAATGCTAGTGTTATTCACTATTGAAATGACGAGACGGTATTTAAATATGTAATTCAAGTCATGTATATATCAAACATTTATTATGAAAATTAATGCGGTTGTATAGCAGATCAAAGCTGGAGAGCTTGTTTTGATGGATGTGAGATGTGAGTTTCATTGTTATCTTAAGTGATCTCATTTGAACCATGTGGTAGCTTTTCCACTGCTCGCGTATGGAATAGTGGACTTTCATTCCAATCTTTCTGTTACTGGAATATGCAAGAAAAGGCCATTGTTCTGTGGAATCTAATGTTTTGGCCTCTGTTTTAGGAGGAGCTTTACAATCTCATTCTGGAGACAAATATGGAGTGTGTGGAGCTTTGTAAGCCTGGTGTAAGCATTCATCAAATACATCAGCATTCGGTATGTTATAACAAATTCACCCTTGCCATTCTATTACCACTATTAGAGAAAGATTCAAATTTTACTGGCTGTTTTAACAACGTTACTCTCTTGAATTCACATTTAAGAGCAGATTGAGATGCTCCTCAAAGGACTCAGCCAAGATTGGAGTTTTGAAAGGTGACATGAATGATTTGCATTCCTTCTATCGGCTAAATCCGACTTCGATCGGTCATTACTTAGGAATGGATGTGCATGACTGTTCCATGATTGGTAATCACCAGCCTTTGGAGCCTGGTGTGGTAAGTTTGCTCTGAAATTCTACAGTTCGGATGATTCAACTCATGTCATTAAGAAGGCACCCATGAAGCCAATTGCCCCTCGCGCTACTACAAATCTGTCCAGCAAATCAGATCATCAACAGAAATTAACAATTCTCTTTTGGATCGAGTACCTGCAGCCCGCCAACGCTTTTGGTGTTCAACTGCACAAAAATGAAGAACAAATCTGCCAATTTTCTATCAATATGCTCTTGCATAAGAATCAAAGGGTTGCTTTACACAATTTGTATAGAAAATTATGTAGATTATGGCCTTCGTTACGTGGCGAAATACATCTAAGAAGCTTCTTCTTTTGACAAAAGTCCAGTAACCACTAGAAGTCTCACCATTGCTTCTTACCCTTTCGCTTCTTTTTGCCACTGTTGCTTTTGGAGTAACTGGCACCATTTGCAGGGGTGTTCTCAGAAGGGCTATTGCTGGTCTCAAACATGCCAGATTTTACTGCATTCTGTAACCATTCATAGAACTCTTCCTCTGTCATTGGCTCGTCCATGTTGAGGCTAGGTCCATCTTTGTGTGATGCGCTACTACTAGCCTTATTATTCTGCTTAGACACAATGCTAGCATTGACATGAAAGCTTGGCTTGTGGGTATTGGCTGGACATCTCATTCCCTGCAGGAATAAACACAGGAATGGAATATAAAATCCAGAATGCAAAACCAAGAGGGGTGCTCTTTGAGAGATGCATTTTCCTCTGCAAAGTTCCCAAGGATTTCAGAGAATCCATGAAGTCATATAAAACCCTGAAAGTGCAAGAGCATGAGCATCAAGACATACTGTATCTGCTTTTCTTAGAAATCTGTGACCATGAACACGGAACTAAGGTATCAACGACTTCAAAGTTCTACCTGACAAAGATACCATGCAGTTGCATCATAAATCTGATTATCGGTACAAACATAGGCTGAAGGTGCATGAGCCTGTGCAAAATGACCGTCTATCAGTTGATATCAACAACAAGAAACATGTAAACTTCATATTTTACTTACAAATTGAACTTTTTTTCTAGCAAAAGATAATTAATCTTCTTTCACAGACAACAGATGGTGTCTATGAATAAAAGAAAAGATATGACAAGAACACTCATTCTTCTATGTTACAGCCACGAATCTTTCTGGTTGAAGAGGCACAGACCCCTTTGGTTGCAGTGACAAATGAAGATAAGAAAACCTATACAGTTTATTATACCTTTTGTAACAACCCAAAAAGAAGTGGCTGGAAGGATTGCTCAACCCATCCATCCCCATCTTTGGCTTGATGAAAGTCTTTACAGTCCTGCAGTGCAAAATCCATAGAAACAAAAGAAAATCAGCCCCATTGTTTCTTCTAATGAGTGCATTAGTCCCAAAGGGAGAAGCATTTAGTGAGCCACGTTGTTAGAGAAGAAAGGGTAAACCTGACACCATCTTGCACGAGCTTTAAATCTTTCAACAAGGACCCAGACATGGAATTGCTTGCACTTCTTGCAGGCTATTCTTCTGGAATCTCCAAACAGATCCCCATCATCAACCTCAAGCCCAGGCCTCCAATTCTACAAAACCACAAAAGCAGAACCAATGGTGAAATAGAAATGGCCAACCAAATAGCAGACTCAGGGCTATGTGGAAGAACTTCATTTAAAACAAAAATAAGTAGAAGAAGAAGTAGTCACCTGTTGAGGAGCATTTTGGAACCTACGGAAGTAGTTGAGCAACTCTACCTTCCTTAATTCATCATCATATGCTTTCCGCTTGACAGAATCCAATAAAACCTGGATGTGAAGATACCCTTTATATGGCAACTATACCTAATCTTGATATTTTCAGATATAAAGCAGATGGATCAAAAGACAGTTGCAGTTCTTAACAATAGAAAAGAAAAACGGGACCAAAAGTACCTCATATGCATTTTGAAGTTTCTTGAAGGCTTCTGCAGCCTTTTCATTGCCCATATTTTTATCAGGATGCACCAGCATTGCCTGAGGAAGACATTTATAAAAGACTAACTCAATACAAGGAACAAAGAACCAATGTGAAACCCCGAAATAATGTAAGGGAACAACTGAATACTGGACCATATGCAAAGTAAGCAATTGAAAATCAATGAATGAAATATAAACCAAAGATCTCACAAAGTAAATACCCAGGTCAATCAACTATTTCCTTATTTATATTTCAACTTTTTCTCTAATATCCTCTTACACAATCCCCCCCCCCCCCCAAAGGTTTTATCCATAGTCTTCTATTCCAAATATTTTTTCTTTCTTATTTTTTGTTTTCATTTTTTTAGGTTGGAGGGGTGGCGGCGGGGGGAGCAAAACAGAAGAGGGCTACCTAAATTTCTTACCAACTGATAGCGAACTGCCTTTTTTTTTTTTTTGAAACAACAATTTTCTGATTAATGATATGAAAGCCAGGATAAAGAGTTTGGTATTTCATGACTGTAGCTCATCCATAAATTTTGTCCAAAAAACCTTAAGCACATGCTCTGTTACTGCTTAGGATAGACTTATTAGAGCTATAAATAACTTGAATATATCTATTAGAGATTGTGCCTACCTTCTTTCTGTACTCCCGTTTTAAAAATGCAACATCAATATTCTCGAAACGAGGCAAACCCAATGCTTTATAGTGATCACCACAGGTCAAGAGCCTAAGAACTTCATCCTTGGATGTCATCTCTGTCTCAGCTCCACTAGTTGAAGGAACTCCTGTTTCACGATCCATGAAACCGCCCAAAGTAGTTCGAAAGGAATCACTGTCAAAAAAGTAGTTTCCTGACCTCCCTCCATGTTGCTCATGTTGGTCAGGGAAGCTAGTAGGCCCGTGGTCATTTATATTTTCTTTCAAGCAGAGTATCAGAAGATCACTTGAAATAAAAGACAAATTTATTCCCAAAAGCAAACCCAGCCAACCAACATATCCTACCGCACAGTAAATGGAGTACAGAGTGGTGACTAAAAGAGTGACTCGTACACAGCTTAAACCAAATGCAGCTCCTGCAATTTATAGCAAAAAAAGAAATTAAAACAGATGAAAGAAAAAAGTACATATTCAAAAATAATGTGAAGGGGCAAACCTGCAACAATGATGACAGGACCAGTTGTCCAAAAGCTGCCATACATCCACAAACATACAGTTGCAAAGGTGGCAGTGAATAAAATGGAAAGAGTCACACCAACGAAAAGAGCCATAAAAGCCGCTATTACCTGGACCACCAAGAAATTTAACAGAATTAAAATAATTTTGAAGCTATAGCCACATTGAAGCTTCAGTAAATCAAAGCTTAAAATAGGAAGAAATATGTGCACTATCTCATTTGGCCAGCAAATATATTTCTGCATCTGTTTTAAGTGTGTATTTAGCTTTACATGTGAAAAGTGAAAAACATATGACCTGCTGATCAAAGGTATATTAAGTGTAAATCACCCATATCCAATAAAAATGATTACCAACTTATTTTGAAAATTTTAAATCCAGCACACATAAACAACCTTCAGTAGTAGATAAAAATACAGTTCAAATATCAAATACATGAGAGTCACCACTATAGATTACAGAGATTCAAAGCAAAGTTGGATGTCTAATAAAATTATGGATATTATTTAAAAGTACATTCAAAATTAGGAAAATAATACTATCTAAGAGTCATCGAAAGTCAACTTATATAATAATTGGCACATGGTAAAATACGTAGATCTCAATTATCGAGAAAGAACTAACAAGAAATACAATGCAAATAAGAAGCATAAAAGATAGAACTCACCACCATTATAAGAAACTTAGAAAACCCTATCATAGCCATCAAAGAGAGAATGCTGCACCAAACAACAGTAAAGAAAGATGTGGTCCCAAGTTGTAACAATGAATCTAGGCCCCTAATGCTGCAGTCAAACCAAACCATTGATAGAAGCAGAACCAATTTTCCAAAATGCACAACCCACCGCCAAATGATGGGGTATAAATGCTCAACTTTGAGGCGTACATAATCATGACCACTTGCTAGGAGGGTCATAATAGTATCAAATAGTGGCTTCTGCTTTTCGAACCATCCAGCTGCAACCTTTAAAATGGAGAATGCCAAAGCACCCAAACTCCACCCAGCTAGTATATTAGGCCCGGGATTGCCCATGGCTAATTCAGGAGACAGGCCAGCTGCAGGATCATCTCCCCTTAAATCTGATGCATCAGATGCAGATTCATTTCCCATACAATTCTTTGAATTAATATCAAATGACGAACAAGTAGTTCTCAGGTTCATTCTTTGACCCTCTTGCGAGTATTTTGCCTTACCCAGTTTTTCTACTGGTGAACCACCATTTTGATGATCTTCCTGCTCAGAAACCTTTCCTTTATGCCCCTTTTCTTTCTTCACTGACAAAGAAGCATTACGACCTAATCCATTCTTCTGCTGATTTCCCTTTCGAGCCATTGCAGTTGAATTCAGTAGCCAGAAACTCTAGAAAATTTCAGTTACCTTCATGAATGTCATTTAATCCCAATAAAAGCCTGCAGGAATATGTATGTTATCATTAAGACTGGTAAGAATGGACAGAAAAAAAAAATTCCTGAAATCTGATAATGCAAAGCTTAATTTAGTCCCTGTTTGAGTCTACATGTAATTGCAAATTGACGAATTATCATTATCTTTCCTCAGATTTGTTATTTTAGAAGGCAATGAGAATTAAGAACTCTTTAAGAGGGCCCAAACCAGAGCAAAGAGTACAAATGCAATTAAGAAAAAAGTAAAATAGTAACAAGGAAAAAGATATTTTTTTAAAAAAAGGCCAATCCAACATCAGCAGCTACTAAAGACATATAACAATAAAAATTATAAATATAAAAAATCTCAAAAAATTCATAACAGGAGGGAGTTGTCATCAGTAGGGACAGCAAATTTACCCAATTACCCACATTACCCATTTAATTTAAAAGGATATGGAAGAAAATTCTTTACCAGTTTATAAATTCAGGTCAACTTACCAGATTACCTGTCACCCAGTTTGTTAACAAAAAGGATATGGACAATGGGTTTTTGCACCCGATTACTCGTTTACCAGGTTCTATAGGATACATATCCACCCTACAAGAAAGGAGAGAGCTAGAGGACAACAAACTATTTTTTAATATGATGAATACGTTTTATTAGTTCTATAGTTTTATAATGTTTTATAGTTTTTGTATAAACCTTGCGGGATGTTGTAGCTATATTTCAATTTTCAATTATTTTCAGATATTTATTATTTACAGCATTATCAAGTTTATGTGGTTCTAAAATAATATATTAAATTATCCATTTACTTACCGGTTTACCCATTTACCTGCAGGTAAACGGGTAAGAAAATCGGAAATAAAATAGGCTTTCATCATTAGGGTGGAACAGGTAACAGAATACCCATTACCCGTTTACAGCCTAGTCATTAGCAAGGTGCTACTAGGTAACTCATTTCTAAGCTAGGCCATCAGCCGCAATGTTGGTGCTTTGAAGGACATATTATTAGCATATGGTCCTAGATCTGCCAATGTCCTCATTCTCATTATAGTACACCAAAAAGCACCTTAGAGGATTTTTTCCCCCTGAAGTCCAAGCGATGACCACTGTAAAGACAACTTCATTTATAAAAAGAGGAGGATTGTAACTCGAGAAGAACCCAAAACCTTGAAGGAGAGCAGTCAACTCCACAATGGATTCATTCCACCTCAAGGGTGCAAGAAGACAAGAAGAACATTCCTTGCCGTGTCCTTGACAATGGTCCCACGCCCACTAGCCTAAGATTCCCCCTAGGTCTTCCCCCAGTTTTGTTCAGAAAAAACCGTTCTATCGGCCTTCCCAAAATATTGCTAACCTTCCCCAGAGTGACCAAACCGTAGATGATGGTCACTGCCACAATTGGTACTATATCCACGACATCATTATCATAGTCTTCTTTACATTTTATGGTCTGAAATTGTTATTTTACCTTTATTGGGATCCATCTCAATTAAGGAATGCCTCTTTTTTTGGAAAGCAATGAGAACTAGAATTCATTAAGAGGGCTGAAGGAGCATAACTACACAGAGGAATGCAAAATATCCTAAAACTAGAGCATAAGATACAATAATGAAAGTCATAACGGACAGGAATTGCTGAAAGAAAGGTGCTGGCAAGTAGATCTACCCCTTGAAAGTTTACTAAGTTATTAGCACATGTAGGAACATGCTGCCAATGAAAGGACAACAAGCTAAGATTTTTTTTTTTTTTTGAAAGATTGAAGTTTTATTAGGGAAAACAGCAACAAATAGCAAGCACAAAGGACGGTTGACAACAAGGAGTTGAAGATTGAGCCCCTCTTTAGCAAGATTATCAGCTAAGTCATTGACGGATTTTTGAACATGAGACCAAGAGACTTCTAAGGTGTTACTAACTAAAAAATCTGATCTAACATAGGGACAAAGTGCCAAGGGCCTGAGTCTTTTTTTGAGCTCCACCCAATGACAACCGCCGAGTCTCCTTCAATCACTATCTTTCCATCTGAAAATCACTGCTTGCAAAGCTTTAGTCCAGCAAGGAGAGATCTGACTTGAGCTTCATTTAAATCTTTTATTCCAAGAGGGCCAAAGTATGTGGTTAAGATTTCCTAGTTACTGCTACAGATGCCAACAAGCTCATTAAAACAAGGCCTGAATCTCATGAAAATGAACCAGAAATCCACCGGGGAGATTTTGTCCCCGAGGCCTGAGCAATAACTGCCACTGAGTCCCCTTCGACAATTTGGGAGGCAGACAATCTATCCTAGTAAAGACATAAGCATTGCAGGAGACCTATTAGCTCCACTACCATGGACCCACACAGCTCAAAAGGAGTAGAGAAAACAAGAACACTACCATTTGAGTACCATTAACTCATCCACCAACTGCCTCTCAAGTGTTTATCCTAGAGCTATTAACAAAATTGAGCGTCAACCATGCCTCCTAAGGAGGCCCCGAAGCCGCTAGATTTATGATACGCTGAAGGGACATATCAATAATAAATTTCTATCTTTTCCGAATAACCGCACTAGGTAGAAGAGTGGTCTCATGGATGTTACATGCCCAAAAAAGGATGCAGTGGGTGATCTTTTCAATGATTATCCCCAGTGATCTTTATTTGTTTTCAAATATTATCCAATTGGGCTCTTTCCATAAATCCCAGATGATGGCATCATGGCAGTATGGAAGGGTAAAAGTAGTACTGGTCAGCCAGACAGCCATTTATCTTGCCCTCATGGATATGCCACAGGATATGGAGAATGACTTTAGATCTCTATGGCCTGTCTTTCTTTTTTTGTTAAAAGGAACATAGGAGTGATATACCCCTTTTCGTTTAATGAAAAGAGGGAAATACACAAGGCACCAAAAGATATGTATCACAGTGATTACCAAGTAATTAACTATTGAAAACCGGCAAAGAAGCAATTTAAGGAATTCATATTTGTCGGTTGGCCTTAAAAAACTTCTTGTCTATTGAATAAGGGTAAAATCAATTCTCTAGAAAATACATGCCATTTTCTCTTTCTCCTAAATGAATATGGAAAGTAAGGTAGAATTTGATCAATGAAGAAAGAGGCAGATAAGTTCAGGGGAAAAAATAGTACAAAACTTTAGGATGGCAAATGGCTTTCCCAAGATGAAATAAACTATAAGAAGCAGATACATGGAACAGTGAGCGCTACATGAATAAATTCAAGAGGTAATATGGGTTTTGCAATTGTCCTTTGTCAACTTAGATTATCAGAAAAATAGAAAGCATAGGGTGGAAAAGGATCTTCAAAATGAGCTGGATGTATGCACATAAAAATGTACATAGAGATGCTATGTGCAGGACAGTAGAATACCACTGTATAGGACTAATTCAATCAAAGAGACAACTCATACAACTATTGGAATTTGCACCAAAAAGTGCTCATAAAAGATCCATAGTTGGCTGCATGCAAGTGTAAGCGGACTTTTAAGGAATTTGCATTTAATCCACCAATATAGTTTTTGCAGCCTGCCGTAAAACCTCCAAGACTTACAAAGAAGTAACCGAGTATGCACATCGAAGAAACAGTCTATCGCAGCTGAACTATTGGGCGATCTTTCACCGCAAACAGTTAACCCAAAGAACGAGCAAAACCCCCAATTTCAAATGTTCCTACAAGAAGCAACTCCATTAAAGTAATAGCATGCACAAGCATGCAGGAAAGAAGAGAGAGGTACCACCAGAAGGAACCAATCCTTAGAATCATACCCCGCAAATTCCCCAGCAATAGCAGAAGGAGAACTGAGACATGCAATAGCACGGAATAAGAGAAACGCAATTCAAAAGAAAGGAAAAAACAAAACTACCCATATAACAAAAACGAAGAATATAGAAAAAAAACAGGGTGATCAACGAAATTCCGTGAACGTAAGAAGAAATAAAAAAAAAAGCGACTTCCATGACGAAATGTCTGAAACACACAAATTTGGGCGAGGATATATACCTCGATACACTTGCATGCGAGAGGCCGCCAACCTTGCAGAGAGAGAAAATAAAAGCTGTTGCGGAAACAGAGTCAGTACGTTCACTCAGTAACGGGAAGGGACTTTTTCTCAGCTCAGTTTTGTATCGCAAATGGACGGCTACCCAGAAGCTTTTCCACGCGATTTATTTATCAGTATTCAGAAAATTCAGAAAAGTCTGTCCGTGAGATATAATCGTACTGCCGCTCGGTTGAAACTTGAAACCATGTTTGGGAAGGAAAAGAATTTTTTTTTTATATTTGTGCCAATATCGACTATTAGCCTGCCAACTGTAAGGGAGGTCAATCAAACCCTGTCTAGGTTCTTTCCCTAGGCCCACTTGAAGCAGTTTAAACTGGGCTCCACAAGTCAAGACATGGCCCACAAGCCATTGAAGCCACCCACTCCACCAACATTACTAGAAGCTGACATGTGAAATGCACCAAATTTATCAGGAAATAAATTTCAAATATGACACTTCTATATGTTATGCTCTAAATGATTTTTTTCTTCTTTGAATCATAATTCCTGTTAATTATTTTAGCTTAGTACAATAGACTGATGCTAATTTATTTATTTTTTTTTTTAATTGTTTTCAATGTAAGGGACGAATAAGAAAGAAAGAAGAAACAAGAATAAAAATAAAAAAATCAATAATATTTAAGAAAATTTCATGAAACGTTAAGGAAATAATTGATGATAATATCTTAATGATATTGATTATCAAATAAATCTATGCTTTGCAATCTTATGTTGGGTATCAACTCCTCTTCAGAACAAAAGAATTGTTTGAGGAATTTTACCAGTCACGTCTGGTGTAATATCTCTTTGATTGTACAAACCTTGCTGTAGATATCAAATTTACTTCAATTTTTTTTTTTTTTTCTCCAAATGAAATCCAACTTGTTCTCATCAACAACTGCTCCTACAGAAAATAAAGGTTATAGCAAGCTTCAGCCAACACTACTTCAAGATAGTAACAACATAAGATAAGAAACAAAAAACATCATAAATTCTCATGTATGTCTTCAAGCTATATATACACACACCAATCTACCATTTTCTTTATAGGGTCAGGGGGCTAAAATTTTACAATTTCAGCTTGGACTTCAATTACATATAGACATAACTAACACAACTTCCCTACAATCATCTGCCATCACACCTTCAGGAAAGGTGGTTTTATGGTAGATAAGAGTGGATCTTTGTAACTCTAACACTTGACTTCCCAACAAGCCTGTCTCATTCCATCAGAGTCCTCTCCAGTGAGTCAAAAGAAAAAATTGTGCTTCTAAAAGAATGAGAATAGAACCACAATGGAAATGCCACAGCTTTATCCACAGAGTAAGCCTGCTTCCACCCTTTACTCTTTCTGTTGTATATCAATATCTGTCTATGAGTTGCTAGGAAAACAAAGTCCTTGGTCTGGCTAATGGGAAAAGTAGTTGGTACCAATGCTTCAATACAGCTAAGGCTTACTGTATATTTAACAACCCATTCCTCTTTCATATAACTGTTCAAGTTCCATGTGATCATATAATTCTTCAAAATCTGAACCACTGAGAGAGAACCTTCCAATTCCAAAAGGTAAATCTTAGTGTCTAAAACATTCACAATCTCATGGGGCAGGTGTATTTTACTCCATGCTTCATTGTCCAAATCAAGAACGAGGACATACCTTGACCACTTTGTTAACCAATGTAGCGAATCCTTTACAAACACCACTTGATTCTTGTTCATATGAGTGAATTCATCATTTAAAGTTGTATAAAACCTCCTCCAAGAATTTGTCTCCGAATCAAAGACATGGCAAAGCAGGGAATCAAAGGGTCTACAACCAAATGGCCGATAAAAATCTGCTAGAACAACTTTAAATCTTCCATAATTTGGATAAACCGCCAATCCAACAAGGGTGGCCTCAACTTCAGGATGAAATCGACTCAACGGTCTTTCAGTAGCCCTGTAAAGTGTCCTGAACTTTCTGGTCATTGGGTTGCAAACATAATAAACACCTCGATTCAGGATGCTTGAGCAACACAATAACCCATTACAAGAGGCACGAACTTTAACTCTATCATTCAAGAAACTAAGAGAAAATTCTGAAATAGAACTAGATTTGTCAATGCACATAAAGGTGGAACTGGAATCGACTAGCTTCACCGTCTCCACCAATAGCATTTGGTTATCTGACGATATTTCGTTGAAGAGCCGAATGAAGTACTTCGAAGAAGTCAATTTATACCATTGTTTGCAAACGGCTCTGAACCTTAAGACAGATTTAGTAGGCAATCTAGCAAGAATTTGAATCAAAACATCATCGGGGAAAGACCAGTTCGATATCCCGCAAGAATTCATCCTCTCATAATAAGCAGATACCCCTCAGCTAGGTCAGACGAAATCTTCTCATTTTCGGCAAAATTGCAAACCTAATCGAGGTAAAAGAGGATGACAAGGCCAAAAGTTTCCAAATCGTCCTAGCCAGACAAACTTACAGAGATGGAAGCCATTCAAACCCATTTCTTTCATGCATGACTTTAAAGAAAGCGACGCTTCTTCTGTTGTGATTCCTTCGCCGTCTGCTCTTATGCGCGAACAATCTACGAGAGACCTAGATGGATTGGTAGTGTCAACAGCAAAAGGAGGAGAGATCACGGCCCTAATTGGTTACAGAGTTCAAACAATCTGAAACTCGAAAGGGAAAAAGAAGGGAAAGAACGCTAACCGTTACAGAGCATTCAACAAAGGCATCATCATCCGTCACGACTGAGGACCCCAGGGTCACTATATCCTCATTCCCCTACCAGATCCTGTCAATGGGTCGAAACTCAACCCATTAGAAAGAACCCAAACATGATCCATTAGTAAAGCCCAACCCTGATCTATTATTGTAAAAACAAGGAATTTTACCCCTTTTTTATTTATAGTAATTCATGATTTTAATATTATACTTGATTTCTAATTAAAGAGTGAGAATTTAGATATTACAAAAGTAACAATTTGATTAAGTATTTGATTATTATAAAATTAAGTATTTTAATTATATATATCTAAATAAATAATTAAAAAATATTTATTAATTTAAAATAAATTAAATTTTATTTTAGTAAAAATATCTAAAATAAAAATTAAATCTATTAAATTAATTTTATATAATAAAATATCCTTTTTTTATAAATTTCTTGTTTTTAATATTATATTTAGTTACTATTTTAAGAGTGCGAATTTAGATACTGTAAAAGTAATAACTTGATTAATATTTGGATATTAAAAAATTAAATTTTGTATAAGTATTTTTATTTATTTTTAATTGATTAAATAAAGTTTTTTTAAAATTATTTATTAAATTAGAACCTAGGAATAAGTTAGAATAAGAAAACAATAAAATTTGAGTTATTTAATTTAAATATATTGGTTTATTAAAAAAATAGGTAAGTATAAGTTGAATTGATTTATGGGGGGTTAGTAAACTTGACACACAGGAGATGAACTTCAGCCACATTACTCAGTTCATCTCTTATATTTTTTTAAAATAAAGTTAAAATAGTAATTATACCGTAATAATTAAACAGTTAAGTAAGATTTACCACACCGAACAGAAGCTACTTTTTAATCCATTTTATCTCCAGCAACTAGCTAAGATGTTCTAGAGGCGAACGATATTCGCCATGGAGGTTCTCAGGAATTCTCCCTCTCCGAGCTCTTTTCTTGGAAAAAACTTGAAATTCATTCAGAGACGGACGACTGTAACGAAGGAAACCTATTCCCGCTTGATTTCCAATCACTGGTCGGCTTCATTTTCGACACAGAAGCTCTCGCTCGATGTAGGAAAAAGAAAATTGCTCATTGCGGCAGCGAAGAAAAAGAAGGCGGACTCCCATAGTTTCGTTTCAAACCCGGATGAAGCTACAGGCCCATTTCCCGAAGCTGTTTTGCTGAAGAAGGTAATTCTTGGAAATATATGTAAATGTATATTCGTAGGGGTTCCTTTTTGTGGCTTGATGGTATAATGAGAAACAGCAGTTAAGTTGTTTGTTTTGTTTCGTTTCGTTTAGTCAAAATTGTGACAATAGAAACCCATAGCTTATGTCTGAGCTATTGAAATTTGTGATAGTATGATGAGGTTGTCGTTTACAAAGGGGTTCTGGAAGTGTGCTGCTTCCTTTAGTTTTTCTCTTTCAGCTGGATAGCTGTAGGGCATGAGCAGTATTCTTGCATTGAGTTCTTCTGTTGTATGTTAACTTAATTAGCTGGAAGCTAGATGGATTAGTAGGGTATAGTAAAGGCCACATGCTCAGATTGCTGAGTTCCATCTTCCAGGACAGAAGTCTCTGGAGAAGCTTTTTGATAATGTTATGGCTTTTAATTTTGTCTCTTCTCTGGTAACATCACGCTGTCAGACTCTGGGAGAGCTCTAACAAGATAAGTTTTCATCATTTGAAATATTTTTTGGAAGATACGAATGGGTCTTTGTATCTTATTTAAGAGCCTCCTATATTTAGTATTTGAAATAGCTCCTATTTGGCTGTGAAGGTTAGTATTAGTGCTAGTATTGACTCGGTTCGAGTTCAGGTTTTTGGTTCACTTGCTTAAAATTTTCTTTGGTTGTTTTATTTTTTTCCTTTTCTCCAGATGAAGGAACAGCTCTTTCAGACTACCGATTGATCTTTCTGATTTTTTCTATTTAATTTTCCCTTCTTTTGATTATGATGGTCCTAGATAAGTTTGTATATTAAAATTGGGCTGCATTTTTCTCTTGGGATCAAAATTGGAACTTCCTGATCTTTGGTTGTTAGCAAGTTACTTAAGAATGTGATTTTTGAGACGAGGAATTGAGTCTCGGGTTATATGGAATCTATCTTGGATTGTTGTCTCTTGATGCTGACGCTGGGATCCTATTGTCCGTTTTCAGAGGGAAGTTCAGAAAGATGGTAGCACTCTGCCTGAGTTTGTAGATGCTGAAGAAGGTCAGATTTCTCATTTTCCTCTTCTCTCCTGTGCTTTTGGTACTCATATGCTTCCTGAGATGCTACTGCTGCTGGGTCTTGATATTCTTTGTCAAATTACTGAAACATTTGCTTTTTGGCAGAAAAACTTTTTGAGTTCCTTAACCTTCAGCTGGAGAGCGACTTGAGCGACTTGAGTGTTGAACGAAGTAAGCTTTTCATTTTTGTTCATATTTACTTTCACATTTCCACTTATTTTTGTTCTGCACGTGCCTGCTTAACGTGTTCAGCAGATTTGGTAATAATAAACCTTACTGTAGAAGTTTGGGTTTCTTTATCTGCAGTTCGTCACTATGAAGTCGTCTTTTTAATTCATGAAGATTGCTTGGAGGAGGTTCCCCGAGTAATATCAAAAGTGGAAGGTGGTTCTTTTAAACCTTTTTTTTTTTCTTTTTATTCCAGTATCAATTTCCCATAATTCCAGAGATTATTTCATTAGTTTTCTAAACTGAGGGAAAGTTGACAACCATTCTAGATCCTGAGCTAAATCTTTCCTAAGCTTTTTTCCTTTTTCTATTACTTTTGATATCTTCTGCACAACTATTTCAGATTTATTAACAAACTGTTGTTTTCCAGATTTTATTAAAGAAAAAAAGGGGAAAATCTGGAGATTAAACAACTGGGGCCTCCGGAGGCTGGCATACAAGATAAAGAAAGCAAACTATGCCACCTACATTTTAATGAATTTTGAGATTGAAGCCAAATGGATTAATGATTTCAAGAGCATGTTAGACAATGATGAGAGGGTCATTAGGCACTTAGTGATAAAGCGAGATGAAGCAATTACAGAAGATTGCCCACCACCTCTTGAATTCCACACTTTGCGAGCTAATAGTATGGATGATATTGATACTGATGCTGATGCTGATGCTGATGCTGATGCTGATGGGTTTGACGAGGAGGAGGATGCAGAGGAGCGGAATGATGAGAATGAGTCGGATATGATCGGCTCTGATGAGAATGACGTGAATGATGGAATTGTTTATGTTGAAGCTGCTGCTGATGATGAAGAGGATACTACAAGAGGCTCAAATGGTTCAAGAAAAAGAACTCTTCGGACTGGAATCGCTAGGTAGTTTCTATTTGTAGTTTCAATTAGTTGTTTTACAGGAGCTTTTAGTACGATACACAGTGAGATAGTTTCATACAATCATATCTATGGTAAAGCATCTCTCGACTTTACTGAAGAAATCAGCTCTTCTATAATTTTGTGATTATGAAAACCGAATCTTCCTGTTTTCATAAACAAGTGGAGATACTGATTGGTTCAGCCCTCATACCAGGGATTTTTGTTTTTGCAGTGCAAATATTATGATTAAGATGTTATACTGATGAGCCTAGCCATGAATGTTGTTAAAAGCCAATGTTTTCTGACTTGTTGAGTTGACTTCATACTTGGTCGAGTCGGATTGGATTTGGGACTAGGTGAGCCGAGTTGAAGGGTGAGACTCGACCTTTCTGTTCCGCCGAGTTCCTTCGACTTGCCTTAAGTCTGGCCACCAGATTTGAGAGTCTTCATCCAACTCGGCTGATCCGACTTGGATTTTCATTTGTCAAGTTGAGTCTCGAGTCTGAGTTAAAAAACCCTGTTAAAAACTCCTGCGATTGTACCTTCTCCTTCTCTCCTTCCACGAGGATGAAAAACTTTGTTTACTAGCAGCAGAGTATTGTATATTTGATTGAGATCAATGATTAAAAACAAAACTGAGCCAAGATTATGGTAAGATTATGGTAGGTGAAGTTAGTCATCTTATGAAGCAAGCACAATTGAAATCACCATGGGAATCTTCTTTTTTCAAATTGCTTGAAGTTACAAATTACATAAGAATGCTTTTTGACTCTTATTTTCCTTCTTTTGCCAAACCGTCCACTAGCATGTATGATGACTCAGAAAAAGCTGTCTCGCTTAGGGCCTTATGAATCAAAACATTCCAAGTAACAAAATTGGGAGATATTCCATCCTCTAGCATCTTATTGAAATAAATCATAGCCTCATCCAGGCTAGAATGTTCACAGATGCCATGTATTAAACTAGTATATGTAATCAAGTCAGGGGCCAACTCTTTTGCAGCCATTTTATCCATGAGTTGAACAGCCTTTTTGACTTCACCACCCTTCTTACAATATGCATGAATAATAGTGTTGAAAGTCACTCTATCAGGTGAAATTCCCCTCACAACCATCTTTCCCAAGTGCATCAAACCTCCCTGTATCATGCCACTGGAGCAGAAACCATAAATTAAAGTGTTATAGGTAACTGAATTCAACTCGATTCCCCTTTCCAACATCTCATGTACAAGGTAAACAGCATCTCTGTAATAGCCTTGTCTGGAGAGGCCACTCAAGAGCTCATTGTAAGTGTTGACATTAGGGAAGCACCCCTGCATTTCCATTTCATTTAAGACACTCAATGCCAGGTCAAGTCTACCATTCCCACACAAGCCTTTAATAAATACATTGAAGGTCATAGTATTTGGTGGGCAGTTCTCAGACACCATTTTCTTGATTAGTGATTCAGCTTGTTGTAACATGGACCTCCTACAAAGAAGGCCTACCATACAAGTGTAAGCCACGACATTAGGGCAGCAGCCACTAGTTACCATCCTGTTCCAAGTCTCAGTTGCACCTTCCAAGTTTCCTGTCTTTGAGAAGCTATCTATAATAATACTGTAGCTTGTCACATCTGGGGAGCACCTATTTCTCTCCATTTGGTCTAACACAGACATAGCAGTAAATAGAAGCCCATTCAAGCATAGACCATGTAGGAGTGTGTTATATGAAATGACACTGGGCTTGAATCCCTCCTTGAACATCCGATTCCAGATTTCAAGAGATTCTTCAGTTCTTCCTTCAATAAAAAATCCTTTCATCAAGGTTGTAAAGGTGAGGAGATTAGGATTAGAACCTCTTACAAACATCTGTGCCAAAAGAGCAAGAGACATCTTCACATCCCCAAATTCACAAAGAGCATTGATAACTGTTGAGTATGTAATAACATTGGGTTGGACTCCTCTGTTTCCCATTTCTTTTAGCAATAGAGACACTTCTTCAAATTCAAATTCTTTGCATAGACTATTTACCAGGGCATTGTAGGCAGGCACAGTAGCTGGGAATCTTCTTAGAAGCTCTTTTGCTTCTTTCAACTCACCAAAATGGCACAAACCAGATATGATTGTTGTGTAGCTGACCCCATCAGGATTACAACCTTTTTCTGTCATCCCCACAAGCAGCTTCTGAGCAGCATCAACTCGATTATTCTTACACAAAGCTTTGAGAAGAATGTTGTATGTATAAACATTAGCCTCTATTCCATCTTTCTTCATGTTACCATAGATGGGGTTAATCATCTGGAACTTGTTCTCATTCAGTAACACGTCCAACATGTGGTTGTAAATCTTGACTGTGGGTTTGCAACCAATATCCTGCATCCGATAAAACGTTTTCAGGGCTTGATCAGCAAAACAAGCTCTCCTGTATGCCTTTAAGACGCTAATAAATATTTCCTCAGAGCAATTTACACCTTCTAATGTCATTTGCTGTAGAAGGTATTGGATACCATCTACTTCATTCTCCATCGCAAGTTTTTCAATGATTGCCTTGTAAGTGAGACTAGTGTGTCTAAATGCTTGCGAATTAGAGACTGACTTAAAGTACTCCAAGGCAACAGTGATGTCCTTCTCATGTTTCAGCCTTCTCAAAACATTGACCTCTTTCACTGCTGACTTCTCTGGTTTTGTTTCTTGTGTATGATCCTGAAGCACATTTGTCGTGAAGATGACTGGAATTGATGGGTTTCGGACTTTTAACAGCAGTGAGCAACCGTCCTTCAAATGCACGACTGAAGACATAATTCAACTTTCCTCCTCGATCAAGAATTCAACTTTGTCTATAAATATGCAGAAAAAAAAGAGAAGAATCAGCTACCAGTAGCCTAACCGTTATCATCTACACTTGTTGAATCGACCATCCTTGAATGTCATTTCGGAGTACGTCTTCAACATGGTTTTTTCCACCAAACAACCTCCAGTTCTATACATTAACAATCTGACTTTATATTTATAACAAGGATTTTCTAAATTCCATCCTCAGAGGTTCCAACCGTTCACCACCTTCACTTTGGATGATCTGCAAACAGAATAATTTCAGGAAAAGAACATTCTTTCAGGCATTTCATCGAACAATTTCATACTACACTTTTAAGTTTCCTACTCCGAGTGTAAACGGACAGTATTAAAACACGCAGAAGCTCGAGTGATGAAACAATGAAATAAAAAAGATGACGCCTTCGAATAACGCTCGGTTTATAATGGGTATTCAGTATTTCCGAGTAGCTACATCTAGAAAAATGAAAACTACCCATTCGAGGCCGCGGAAAATCTTGTCGTCAAGAAAGTAGTTTATTACAAAGCATTATCTGACCTTTTCCGAAACTTCGTACCACTGAAAGCATGCCACCGATAGAATGGTTGCAATTGCAGTTCTTTGCGCCCTTTTTTTCTGTAACTTTCTCGTGAAATCGAGTCTAACAATAGGTTCCGCGACTTGGGTCTTCCTCACCTGGCAGGCCTGGCGCGTTTATTTCAGTACGACTGTGGGAAGAAGTGTACCGGAAAGAAACCGCAATTTCGACAAGGAAATGGACAATTGACAATTTAACGTTAATTTTTTTAACTTGTTAATTACATATATCCCCGCGCGAATTGCCAATTAAACTCAAAATACAAATATTAAGTCTCCTCCATCGTAGTTTTTTATTATTTAAAATTTTATAAATACATTATTTTATCATTGATTTTAAGAAGATTTATGGATAAATTTTATTTATTTATTTAAATTATTTTTAGTTTTATTAATTAATAAAATAATATAAATATTTTAAAATTATAGATAATTTATTAATTTATGAATAATATTTTATTTTATTTTGATTTAATATATTTATTATATATTAGGTGATGATTATCATATAAAATAATCACTTAAAGTTCATAATTATTTACCGTTACTTAGTTATTTGGATAAATAAAATAACTAATAATTTTATTCGTAATCATATAAATTATGTTATAAAAATGAAAAATAATAGGAGATTTATAATTGACTTAAATTATTATATGTTTGTCATAAACATAGTACAATATTTTAATTAATAAATTGAGATAAATTATATTTATGTTATGAAAGTAAAAAAAATATATAATTTAAAATAACCAGTAATTAAATTCTGAGTTACACTAAAATGAATTCTTTTGACACTTTTCATAAGGTAACACTAATACAAAAAACGTACATTTCATTGCACTTTTTATATGACTCACAAACACAAAAAAAAAATACATTCTTGATGAAATTCAATTGGATGAAATGCTCAATCCATCAGAAATCAAGAAAAAAATCACAAAAAATGTGAAAAAAAAAAAAGACTCAGCTAATGAGATGATAACAACAGTAGCACTTTGCTACAATTCAGACAAACAAAATTCGCAAAATAAACCCATATCAGGCTCAAACGAACTTAAAGCTTCCAGCAGAAAGACTGGGTGGGTGGGTTAGCTACAAATCTAAAGCCAATTAACCCGTACACCATCTTCACCACCTAGGGCATTTTCTTCGTCTTCATTATCCTCAACCCAATACCTCTCCAAGATCTTCACAGCCTTTTCATAGATGTCTTTATTAGCATGGCTCAACAGATTCTCAATTTTATCCAAACCATCACAATCAGCTATCATTTGTGCATATGCATTAACTCCACCACTGTTGCCAAATTCTTTATCAGCTTCACCAGCCTTGAGAATGTTCTCAATGCCCTCAAGACACAATGTCACAATTGTCGGATCGGGGCAGGATAAATGATCGTACAACGGCTTTACACATCCTTGACTCACTAAATTGCTGTAGTAACAACAATTACAGAGCCACAGTTAAAACCAGAAATAGTATCATATCAAACAACTCAAACAATGTTAATTGCCATGGCTACAAGTAGCTCAGCTTAGGTGAACCACTCTCATTCCAGAAAGCAGTCCCGATGGGCAAACAATGGACTTCATATGCGAGTTCAAACAAGAGATTCCAATGATAAGGTTGAATGATAAGGTTGAATCACAAGGTTGAACTCAAACAGTTGCAACTAGAATTTCCAATCGTGAATCTGGCTGTGCCACACCTTGCCACTCAATGTTCTCAGAAACTGCATCTTACATTTGCCAGAATATAATGAACTTCAACAAGTAAAGAAAGGAAGCATACTTGATTTGTTCATTTGAACCCCCCCAGGTGGCATTTGAGATTGCCCAAGCAGCCTCTTTCTTGATATCAAATTCTGCATGTTGTAGAAGGTCTATCAATGGGTTGATGATGCCCGCATCAATAACAGCCTGTAGTAATATTGTAATGTAGAGAAAAAAATGAAAAGTTTAACAAATTCTGGAAATAGTAATGCTTAAATTGAAGATTATGCGAAAGAGTTCATGGCTGATACAGATCTCTCTTTTTCTTCTTTTTTTCAATGTTAATTACACAAACACACTACAACCCATTGCCCCAGTGAGACTTGATCCCAAAGCCTCACACTTGAAACCCATTCACACTTAAACCCACATACTCAGACACAGATATATCAGACACCAATTTACCTGTATATGACCACTGTTTCCAGCAGTGATGTTGGAGATTATCCAACATGCTTCTTTCTTGACGCACTTCTTGTGAGGTTGTGAGAGTAGGCCACAAAGACACGGTAATACCCTCTTGTCAATCATGTACTAGAAAGAAACCTCACTGGTTAGTGTATTGAGCGGTAAGACATCCTCAGACATTTGTACAACACTACAGATTTGACTAAAAAAATCTTCTGAGATGTTTACAGTTGCTTGGAAGCAGTTAAAAGTTGGACTTACAACTTCACCCTCAAAATTTGTAGTCAAAGTCACTCCAAAGATGGGATTCGGATGCAAGTACAGTTTAAGAAGGAGAGGAATATAAAGACACATGCCTTTAAAGGTCCTAATAGCTACATAGGCCCCACAAAGAAGAGACTGTAACTCAAAAACTTTCCCAGGAAAAGGTTTTGGCCAAGCATAATATTCCAGAAGACAACCAAAAGCAACTACATAGACTAATTTCACAACCAAAATTTATCTTTAAAGCATCGTGAGTTTCAAAACTGCAAATAGAAAAATCTAAAGCCTTCTTTACTCCATGTAAACCTGCAAGATGCACCTTTGCAGATGATCATTCTAATTGGTATCTCAAACGAGATGTTAAGCCACACAGTCATGCATTTTCTGCCCAATTTTAGTGCCATTGGATGCTAATGCTACATCTCCTTCCTCTAATTGATGCTACTGCATTTAAAAGGGAATGAACAATGACTTAAAGTCCTCTTTCCCTGTCAACAAACAGAAATGATCTTTGCTTGTTAATATCTGAACTTCACTCCTGACGAATATTCTATAAAACTGCAGTCCACACAATTTGTTAATTGATTGGCCAGATCCATTAACCATAACAGCCTTAAAGTCTTTCATAAAAGTAAGGAGAAAAATAAAAGAGATCCTGAGCAGAATTAGTTGATGCTTATTATTTCCTAAAAATTCCATACATATGTTTTGTTTTCAAAATCATTCTGTTACAACCACACTATCCTCTTTGGTCTAATCTAGCTATGAACCTATATAATTGATAGAGTAGCAGCTATTGCAACCATAACTTATATCCATTTATGTATTTTTGCTTCAGCCAATTCAAGCTAATACGATTTTTGGTCAACTTATACTTAAAAATATATGGCACGAGTTTGCAGGCAAATATGAGAAAATATCGTCACTGTGATCTCTGAAATTTATACACTTTAATTTAAGAAAAATAACACAAGAAAAAAGTCATTCATAACTTTGGGGCACTTAAACCATAACAGTGTCAAAAGGACAGGAGGCTACTTATTAGACTTTACTTTGTCATTGTAAATGAGGGGAGAATAGATTTTAGCTACATTCGATGAACAAAAATGCAATCTCACAGTCAATCATAGGCACATACCTGAGTTTGTTCATCTTCACCCATTACAATGTTCCCAACAGTCCTAAGAGCAGGTATAAGAGCAGTTGAAGATGGCAGACTGGAGGATAGACAAAGCACCATCATCAAGTTTTATATTTCTACCTAGCTTCTGAAAAAAGTACATAAAGATACCAAAAAGAGAAAGGTTCATTTGGAAAAACTGACTAAGCAACAATGCGAAGTCTTCATCATTAAAAGCCCATTTCTACTACTTAAGCCAAAGTAATAAACAAGAAAAAAGGAAAAAGAGAAAGAGAGAGAAGAAGACTTTAAGTCCATCAGCCATATGCTATTTAGACATGTAAAAACCATTTGCTTTATGAGGCACCCCACTAAAAACCTGGTGAGGGTTGGGCTCCTAGGTGAGAAAGCTCAAAGAAGGCCCTAATTATCAACAGAGCCAGCAAATGATAGAGCACGATGAAGGAGAATCCATGTAGCTCACTTAACATTCTCTAGGATGAAGTAACAATGACCATCTCAAGATAAGTCTTATGAGGAATGTCTAACTCTAGTATTAGTATCAGATTTTACTGAAGACACAAAAAGCTACATGTGAAAGAAAAACATCGAGTTTTAAGTAAAACTTTTGAACAGTGTTATATAACCCTGCAAGTGTTTAACTGTTATTGCACCAGAATCTCACAGAAAATCAATAATTCTTCATTCAATTTTTTTTTGGAATTTTAGCCCCATACTAGTAGTCTTAGGATCCTGAAACCATATTCGTAATCACAAAAGAGGACTACATGTTATTGATTGATAGCTAATGAAGAATAATAAATTAGCGTCATACCCCAGAAGATCTAAAAGCTTTTGGCAAACTCCTGCTTCAATTACAGCCTGGATTTCATCCTTTGTGCCATCAGAGAGAGAGAAAAGTGCCCAGCAAGCATCTGTTAGAACTTCTTCATCAGTTGAGTGAATAAGATGTGCAAGAACTGATAAAGCAGGCTTTATCTGATGCATCCAACACATAAGTACGGTTAAATTTACAAATTCATGCCAATTACAGTAAAAAAATGAGATGTTATCTCAATCTTCGTACCAGTTGAAATGGTGCAGATGGTTTGGAACGACAAAAAATAGATAAAGTCCATGTCGCTTTCCTCACCATGGACAATTTTGAGAGTTGATTGAATTGAGCAAGTAAAGGCATCAGGGCACCATGACTAAGAACGAGATCTCTCAATCTTGGTGAATCACCAGCAACATTCCCAAGGGCCCAAACAGCCTATTTGTATAACTGTCTTTATTAGAATTCTTAACAGTTATCCTAATTAGTTGAATCTTAAGGATTGAAAGCAAACAGAAGATAGGACAAAAATAATACCTGCTCCCTCACATCATCGTTTGATGAACTGAGAAGTTGGACAAATAATGGGACAGCACCATGTTCAATGACAATCCGGGTGTGTTCTGATGTGCCAGAAGCAATATTGGTGAGAGCCCATGCTGCCTCGAACTGCAAAAAATGGTATACTAAACAATTCTTACAGGCTTATGGATTTTTTAGCAAACAGAGAAATCAGAAAAAATGGCAGAAAAAAATTGCCTGTAGCCGTGGCAGATCATGCCTTGAAAGAAATTCCACAAACCGGGGAACAACACATGTAGTAATGACCTCCTCTATTGGAGGGTTTCGCTCTGCCCAATTACAAGCAAAAAGATTATAAAGCAAGTTAGTAGCAGAATGCCAAAATTCCAACAGTTAACCTAATAAGACAAAAAGGATAAATAAAGGGAAGCAAAAACCATAGCTCTACTACCAATAGAGAGTAGCTTCCTAAACTGAATAGTTGCTTCCAACTGCAAAGCTGGGTGGTCTGACTGCACTCCTTCAACCATGGCAGATAGGCTTTCCAACTGTAAGAAGTCAACAATTCACATTAAACTACTATTTAAAAATGTTTCAGTGGAATCAAGGTCATCTTTATCCCACTTCAGCTTTTAAAAAAAAAAAAAATCCTAATTCAAGCTAATTTCAGCTATTCGAATGCTTTTATACTGGTTTTGGCATGGCTTATTGCTGTTGACCTGTTTAGCACAATGACATGCAAATAAGCTCTTGTTTCCCCTTAATTTATAGACGAATACAACTGAAATAGACACAAATAGGCTTCTGTGTCTTCTGTGAGAAAGAAGAAACCACAACTTTAGCGGTCACCACTAGGTTTCTTATCTCTCACTAAAAAAAATACACATTCACAGAGAAGCTCATTTCCAGTGTCCATTACATTAGAAGGCTGCCCGTCTTAGTGATGTGCTATGTTTCTACTAACATGGCCGATGGTCATTTTCATAACATGGCAGTGAAGTGTTTCAAGAAAAACACTAAGGTGCACATACGAAGGCTGGAATATTTTCTTTATCAAGAACAAACCATAGGAAAGAAAAGGTTCTCGAGTAACCAACAAAACAGTGTAATAATTGATAACCAACAGGAAATACATCAATCATGCCTTCTTAATTAACTTTTTCAAAATAAACATAGCCACCACCAAACCCATTATCCAACTATAATGGAAATGTGGAAAACCAAAAGCAGTCAAGTAGAACAATAAAACAACAGTAAGACCAAACAAGCAGAGCAAGAAAAATATACCATAATCGACGCCTGTTGGTCGAATGAAATTGCAGAGTTATTAAATCGAAGTGACCAAGAACATTTAAAAAATAAATGCAACAGAAATAAAAATCATAAACACACCGAAGAGAAACCAAGAATGTCAAGTGGAATCCACTACAGTTAGACCAGAATCAATAGCGGCTCATTGAGATACGAGATAAAACGTTAATATGGAAAAGATGAAACAACAAATGACAAAGACATTCACCTTTTTTTGGTTAGTTGAAGGTGTTTGCGATGCTTGCAGAGGCAGCTGAGATTGTAGAAGCAGTTGGCGTCGCTTCTTGAGAAGATTGTCCTCTCTTTTATTTTTCCGAATCTCCTCCAGATTATCTTCTCGCTTTCGACGAGCTTCGTCCGCATCAATCCCCGTTTTGTACGACTTTTTCCGAACTTCCGCACAAGAATTTGGTCGGAGAGACATCTCGTTCCCTCCTTTTCTTCAGAAGGCTCTCTTCCTTCAAACTCAACGTATTCGTAGAAATGTTTATTTATAAACTCTTAAGAGTTTACGATGTATTTCAAATGATTTTTTTGTAAAGCACTTTTCCAAAAACATTTATAGGTATGTGAAGCAAGTGAAGTGACTCTGGATATGATCAAAACTTAATCTATATCGGTTATAAGAATCAGATTTCCAAGACAGGCAACTAACTCCTCTATGACAGTGGATTTGAGAGAATTCACCTCGATTAAATTCTTTTGTGAATGGTCGTTTGTGAATGCTTTTTTGGTTTCGAAAATCTTCTCTGAGTTGTTCCGTTGCATGCTTTAGAATTGCACTCTTTTCGTCCTTAAAACCTTTGAAATGCACAGAAGCAAGTAAACAGAGGGGCTACTTCAACAAAAGCCATCCAGTGCCCGTTGATTCCGTGGACCGATATGTTTGGATTGGCCGGCCGTAGTATGTTGCAAACAGATAGCTTTTGAGTCGAGGGTTCTAATGCTGGAAAGAGATCTGCAGACTTGTGCAACATCAACCATGCACCCCTATAATCTTTTCTTTTCTTCTTCCTCACAACTATTTCCTTAGCTCTAAGAGCCAACTCTCTGCGCTCGTCCATATCTTTCTGTCATTTTTCAGAGTCAAAAAATGAAATCGTAGAAACATCAGATTCAACGAACCAAAGCATAGAGAAGGAAAAATAACAAAAAAATTACAGATTAAAAAAGGTGATGACAAGTCAGAGGTAAATATTCAGTTCAAACCATACAGAAACCTACAAGTATAAGAAAAGCACATAACTCATTGGCAAACAATGAAAAGGTTAACAACATCTTTAGTCCAATAACGGAAGTGAGTATTAAGATTTACTCGTGAATTGGGTTTGTTCTTCATCGTTGAGTGATGGATACAGGCTCAGGTTCAGACTCCAATGGCAGGGTCCATACACAGACCTTGATTCTCAAGGCGATATTTTTTATAGGAGGAGCGCTACTTCTTAATATGTATAGTATATTATATATTGTGCCTCCGTCCCCGACGGTTGAGCAACGCCGAGAGTTCGCAGTTGACAACCTTTATTCCTGCGGTTCGTGCTCGAGGTCGAGTTTCATTACTTTATAGCAGTTAATTGTGTTCAGTTATTTTCCCATTGATATCTTCCCTCTCCATCTTCTCTTAATTCGCCTAAACCCTAAACCCAAATCCAATTCGGACAAGATTATTCCATTGACCCGTAATCAAAACCATCGCCCAGATTGTGGGATCTCGCCAAGCACTGCGCCACAGCCACAAACTATATTCAGTAAAGGATTAAAGCAATAGTTTAATGCAAATGTTCTTGTCTTGTTCCTTGAAAGCGAAGACGAATTAAGGCTGTCCATAGAGTTTTATATGAATTTTGTAAGTCTCTAATTGTGGTTAATGCAGACACGCAGCTTAAAAGGATTTTTATCAAATATTTGTCAAATCTGACAGTTGCAGTGTATTCACACGGCTCAAATTATTTTATTTTGACAGAAAATTTCTTTTTAATTAGAATTTTATAATATTTTAACCTAACTAGAAACAAAGATAAATTTATTTATACATAATATTTGTATTTATATTAGAAATAATTTTGAATAAAAAAAATTTAAGCAAAGAAACCAAGCTATTAAAAGTTTTCATTCACAAAACGGTACAAACTGAGAGAATTTTGATTAAACAGAATTTTTTTATGGTCTTCTATTAACAGGAATTCCCTTAATCAATTTTTTTTTTTTTTTATGATTATATAGCGATATCCAGATTCAGCTACTCAGTAAGAGATAGATAAGAAAAATAGTTTTCTATTTCTCGATTACGAAGTGACTACAGAAGGACAAACTTATAAAAAAATCTACTAAAAATTAATTTCCTCCGTATATCGATTGCACAAACAATCTCTAGTCTCACTCTTCATGACTGTCCTCGTTCATCCATGAAGTCTTTCGAAATCACTTCGAACATCCTTTTTCGGAATATTTTACAAGTGACAGTCTAATCGCTAGTGAAAAATTTTCAGCGAAATGAACAGATGATCAGGATGAGGTGAGTTCAAACTCACACAGTATTAGTTTCGGATCAAGTTCGTTTCACAATTCGGTCATTGATCTAGCTCTGACCTGCAGCTGCATTTTCTCGTATCTTCCAAGATGTAGATCTTGACGACGTTGCATTTTCTCCACAGCTCAACCGCAGAGGCGCGGTGACTCTTTTCCGCGTGATTCCAGAACTCAAATTCTCTCCGCGTGGAGCGAACAGCGGACCGCTGACGTCCCGATCCACCAAAGCTGGAGAAGACGACAGTCGAGAATAGACACCTCCAGGAGAGAGAGGTTCCAGGAAAAATCCGGAGTTACGATGGAGGATCTCTATCAATGGCCGTGATCTCTCTCTACTTTTTCTCAAAAAAATTCTTGTGTACTTTTCTCTCCGTTACGTCAGGCAAGCAGCCAGGAACCGACAGGCGACAGCTATCCTCTACTTCGAATTCCTCTCCGTCGCTTCTAACTCTTCCACGTTGTTCACTCTGGTCAGCGCTCGCGTCATGCTTTCTCCATATTCAATTTTCAACTCTTTCCATTGTGAGTTTGATCCACCGTCGATAAGTGGGTCACCGTCGTGCACTAATGACGCGATAAGGGAAGTCTTGAGAGTGCGACAGGCTATATTTATTGGCTAGTATGGGAATTAATAAAATGCATTTTCTATGTACAAACCTCAAAACTACTTAGTACGGATTTCATTTTGGAACAGACAAGGATTTGAATTTTTTATCAATTTATTAATTTATTTATGCTCTCTCACTACTTTTATGAAAACAAAAAGAGAAAATCAAGCTTTAAAGCGCTCGAACGACGCGACGAGCTTCCCATCTGTCTCAACTAACCTGCTTCAACCAGACTCTATTTATTGGTGATAAGTTTGAGTTTTTGCGACTCTCAGACGAGACGAGTAAATGATAATAAAAGCAATTGTAAAAGAGGGTGCGGCAGAGAGAGAGAGAGAGAGAGGGACAGATCTCTTGCCGTGGTTCGTACAACTTCCTTGTGCCACTCTTGCTTGGCGCCTCTTATCCCCTTCTTGTCGTCCGGCACTTCTCCGTCCCGTATTGCGGACTTCGGGTTGTAATTGTTGCAGCGCTGCGGTCAGGAGCATTTGCACTGGAGCTTATATTAGATCTGCTCGGTGATCGGCATACAATTGAAATGTGTGCCTGTTTGTAGAGATCTCCTTGGAAGTTCCTCTCTCGAATTGTTGCATTGGTCGGAAATGGTGATCTCGGGACCTCTGACTCCTGGTCAGGTATGTCGAGTTGAAGAATACAGGATCTATGTTTGTACGGATTACCTTTTTTTTATTTGTCATACACAGATCGGAAGTGCCGTAGCGAAAAATTGTTACGGTGGTGGTCGAATTCGCGACTAGTTATATCGCGTGTTTTGGGATTCTTGCTTGAAAATGCGGCGGGTACCGCGTTCCTGCCAGTGTTAGAAACAGAAGGAAAGCTGCTGCTGATAGTCACAATTTTTGTTTGCAAGTGTAAAACAACGAGACGTAATTTGAGAGATCTGGATTTGCTTGGTGAAATATTGGCTTGTTTGAATTAGTATTTTCTTTTCTTTAACTCATGTTATAGTGTTTCACAGCTTGATGAGGAAACGATTTATCATAAGTTCGTAACTTACCAAAACAGAGACATGAGAGGAAGTGATACAAGGATAAGAAGATAAAACGGGGTAAAAATCAAGATCAAAATTGACATGTTCGCATTTTAGAATATTGTCATTATCACATCTTTGGTGGAGCAGAGAGCGGATGATGATGATGGACTAAAATATAAAAAAATAAATGGCTTAAGCCGAGTACTGTTCAACAGTGTCTAGACTGAACCTAGCTTCGTTTTTATAATCTTTGATATTTAGTGAATTTTATCATTCAAAACAAAACAATGAATGTCCTATGGCTCTTGCATATGCTCCTAGGCCATTAGTGGTGGTTGTAGAGGTTGCATGTCATTCATTGGAAAAATTCTAATACTAACTAATGGTGTAGCACTTAGATTATTTTTTGATTGTTATTCCTAGGTCTGGGAGTTCTGTTAAACAGATCTGTAGAGATTGCTTTCTCAGCAACATGCAGACACATTTGACCCAATTTTGCAGTTCTGTTTGCATGAGTATTCCATGTTTTTGCAGAACCTCTTGAAAGATTTTTGAGAAATTAAATAGATTCATAATTTCCTCTTCGACCAACTTCAGGAAACTACTGTGCCAGGCCTGGATTTTTTTTTTCTTCATACACACTACTGAATCCTTTTAGCTACTCAAATGACAATGAACATCAAGGGATTGAGAAAGGAAAAACCCTTTTATACTTTTCTTCTGGCTAAAATTGTGATGAATATGAGCTGATGTTCTATAGATTGTCTGTTTAGCATGTCAAACTGTTTATGATTGGCCCAGATTATCATGGCATTTTCTGAATTTCCAAAAAATATTCGTTTTTAAATTGTAATTTCTGTTGTCACAGGGTAGATACATTATTTGGTACCTTTTCTTTTTTGTGACAATCAGCATTTTCTGAATTTCCAAAGATTTTTCGTTTTAAAATTGTAATTTCTGTTGTCACGGGTTAGATACATTATTTGGTACCTTTTCTTTTTTGTAACAATCATTTGGTACCTCTTTGAAATAAAATTTCATCTATATTTCAGGTTACTGGTATGATCCACAGTTATGAAATACTCTAGGTTTAGAATTTGAGGATTAGAATTCGATCATCTTCCCAAGTGCTAGTTCTTTATCATTAAAAACCACAAATTAAAATGAACTTTACGTGCAAGGTTGAATTTTATGGTTTAAATTATAACTGAGATATAGCACTCTTATGTCATTATCTCAACAAGCCAAAGTGCTGATGTCTGAGCACCCTATTTACCCAAGTGCTAGTTCTTTATCATCACCAATCACAAATTAAAGTGAACTACTTTTCATGCAAGATTTGAATTTTATGTTTTAATTCAGAACTGAGATATAGCACTTTTATGTCATTATCTCAAGCCAAAGTGTTGATGTGTTAGCACCCTATATACCCATATCATTTGTTTATGCATTTTTTTTTGGAATTTTATGCATAACTTGTGCATACTGTACTAGTTCTTTAAGTGTGCCAAGTTCAATGGAGGAGAAAAGTGTTGCATCATGACACAAGATAGGGCTGAACTGGAGATAGTATTGTGATTATTTTAAGCTTCCCTGTTAGTGAGATATATCAGCCTTTCCACTCTGGCAGCATAATCTTTGCATGCTTGGTGCAGGTATCTTTCTTCCTTGGAACCATCCCAATTCTTGTAGCATGGTTGTATTCAGAGCTGTTGGAGTACAGGAAAAATTCAACTGCTTCCAAAGAGTGAGTTGTAATCTTGAAACTCAAAATTCTTATTTATTCTTTATCGTATGATAAATAAGTTACCAAGTCCATCCCTAGGAAGAACAAGTCATCCAAAATCACTTACAAGCTTCATATGAATCCTAATTAGTGATTTCCTATGAAACTCTTCCTTTTTTAATTTTTGAATTGTTCACTTCTACTTTCTTCTCCTTTTAGCTTTAATTGGTCTCATTCTGTATCTTCTCCATATAACTTCAATTGGTTTCATTCCCTGTCTTATCCATCTCTTTGTTGCTGTATCCTTTTGTCTTGGTTTGCACTGGATGATGGAATTCATATTTAGTCATGCATTAGCAATTTTAATATCAGTTTTATATATACTCCTCTCCCAGGTGTAGAGAATCTGCAGTGGCTTCTAACTTTTCCCACCATATGATAAGAAATATCTAGGTTCTTTGAGTAAAGCTTTTTGTGCTCTCCATAGACAGCAAAGATCTGATCTCAAAGATTTAGAGATATATGTACTGCTTAAAACTAACTGATGGTCCATCGAATAAATTCAAGAAAGTACCTGTTTGAGAATGACCTATTTCATTGGACCTCAGTGACAAGTGCTTACTTTTTAGGCTTTTCCTGGTTGAAAGTTCGTCTTGATACTGGATCTGAAACACCATAATGCTTTGATGTTATAAGACAGAGCACTTCATCATTTCTCCAAGATACATATAGTCGTTAATAATAACATCAAAAGTACATAATAGCTGGTTTTCAAAATTTAAAAATATATCTTTAATGAATTTTATTTTTTATTTAGTTAATTTTTGGTAGTCACATGGACTGGCTGGTGTAATTTTCTGCTGTACTGCAACATTTGACTTAATGAATTGCTTCTCTAGTGGTAGGCGTTCAGATATCACTTTGGTTGAGTTGGGCAAGGAGGTAGTTGCGGAAGAAGATCGAGCTGTTTTGTTGGAGGGAGGTCTCAAACCTGCTTCTACCAAGGTTCATGCCTCATCTGCAATGTCAAATATCCTCAGGTTTGCAGTATAACCAGTAAACAATTTTACAAATGGTGTTGAATCTCACGGAATTCATACGAGCTAACTCTATCTGATTATATTTCGTTGAGTGGGTTAGATTTCTTATGATGGAAGAGTCCTTCTTGGTTGAAAATCGTCTGTTATTAAGGACCATGTAAGTTGAGCCATCCTTAGAATCCAAAATTACAACTGTTGAAGAGAATTATTGCCATCTGACTATATTTCTGGCCTCCAGATCTGAATTTGGACTTATTATGGCCTACTTCTACATATGTGATCGGACAAACCTCTTTGGAGAGTCTAAAAAGGTACTCATTCTCTCTTATCATTTCGAACACCTTAAAAATCTTCTATTGAACTTGTTTTAAAAAGGAAACAATTGAAAATGGCATGTGAGTACTGCATTACTGAAGCATATTGTTTGGCACTTGGTACCTGGGTCTTTTTATTGGTTATATTATTTCTACTTATTGCCACGATCTTTCTCTTGACCATCTTTTTTTTGGTGCAGAACTACAACCGGGATCTTTTCTTATTCTTGTATTTCCTTCTCATAATAGTTTCAGCTATCACTTCCTTCAAGATCCACCATGATAAGTCTGCATTCACAGGCAAATCAATTCTTTATCTTAATAGACATCAGACGGAGGAATGGAAAGGCTGGATGCAGGTCAGTCCCTGCATAAAAATTTTAAGCAGCTACTATATCCACTTTCTAAATGAAAAAAAATTGTTAACATATTGTTGTTCAAGCAGTTTTTATTTGTGTTCAGAGCTTGCTATTTAGTCTCATTTTTAATGTTGCAAGTTCCAGATATTATCTTTACTAACATAGATCAGCGCTTGTGAGGAACTTGATTGAGGCAAACCAAGTTTACGCAAATTAAGATCCAATCAGTGGTGAATTTTTTAGTGTTTTCATTGATTTTGCAGTCATATTGCATCTAATATGAATTATTTAGTGTCTCTGAATCGTCAAAGTACCATTTAAGATCTACTTTTCGTTTAATGTTTGTCTTTTTCAGTTTGCTCATTAGGAAATTGGTTATCCTTGCGTTCATAATTAACTGTAGATGGGGCCTTTGGCTCAATGGCTATATGAGGGGTTTTTTAGTGAGGTCTTGGATTCAAGTCTCTAGGGAATGGGGTTAAACATTAAAAAAAAAAGACAAAATAACTGAGTATCGATCTTCTGTCTGTTTTCCACAATCTTTGTTTCTTATTGCTATAGTTTCCTGTGAAACATCTATGTTTTTACCTGTACATTTTCAGGTACTATTCTTGATGTACCACTACTTTGCAGCCTTGGAAATGTATAATGCAATTCGTGTATTCATTGCTGCATATGTGTGGATGACTGGATTTGGTAACTTCTCCTATTACTACATTAGGAAAGATTTCAGCGTTGCACGGTTTGCTCAGGTGGACTCTCTCTCTCTCTCTGTCTTTATCTATCTATCTATCTATCTCTATCTCTATTTTAATAACATTATTCCCTCTGAACAGATGATGTGGCGACTTAATTTTTTTGTCGCATTTTGCTGTATTGTTCTTAACAACAACTATATGCTCTACTACATCTGCCCAATGCATACTCTCTTTACATTAATGGTCTATGGTGCACTGGGAATATTCAATAAATACAATGAGAAAGGATCAGTTATTGCCACAAAAATTGTTGCCTGCTTTCTTGTGGTCATTTTGATTTGGGAAATCCCAGGAGTTTTTGAGTTTGTCTGGAGCCCATTTACGTTTATTCTAGGTAAGTGATTTGCACCCTTGCTTGTGGAATGTATTTTGTTTCTGTTTTTGTTGCAAACAACTCACTCTCTGTTTGACACACATGGTTGTAGGTTACAGAGATCCAAATCCCTCAAAGCAAGGGTATCCCCTTCTCCATGAATGGCATTTTCGCTCAGGACTTGATCGCTACATATGGATCATTGGGATGATATATGCTTATTATCACCCTACTGTAAGATCTAATGATCTCATATTTCTGTAGATATTCTCCCTTTGCATTACAAGGCATTTACCATGCCATTTAGATGAATCATTAACCTTTTTGTTCTCTTTTAGTCCTCAATTGCTAATTTGGCTTTACTGTTAATATAGGTTGAGAGATGGATGGAAAAACTAGAAGAAAGTGAATCAAAGTTTAGAATAACCATAAAGACAATTATTGTGGCAATTTCAATTGTGGTAAGCTAGCAACATCTTCACCTCTATTTTATTTTTTACATGAATTTAAGATATTGTCATGTCCTATGTTGAACACTCTTATGCAATTTTAGATGGGCTACCTGTGGTACGAGTACATATACAAGCTGGACAAGATTACATATAACAAATACCACCCTTATACATCTTGGATTCCTATCACGTACGTAAGCTTTTCCTTTTTTGAAATATATTTGGTGACATTAGGCTATACTGGATAGATTAATTATGATTTTTTATTTTTTATTTCTATGACACAGTGTCTACATTTGCTTGCGAAATTTCACTCAATACTTCCGGAGCTTCTCTTTGACCCTTCTTGCGTGAGTTATTAATCAGTCCAATCCTACTAACTTCATTAGACAATAATTGGTGCCTACGGGGTTGCAATAAATTCATTTTTGGATTTGGATAGAATTGCTGAGTAAGTAGTAATATCATTTTCTACAGATGGCTTGGCAAAGTGACTCTGGAGACCTACATCTCTCAGATCCACATCTGGCTAAGGTAAAGCTGATTTAACTGTATAATTTTCCTTTTCTTCTTGGAATTTTATGTTTAGCATCAAATTAGTCAACAATTCGGGAGTACATTACTGCAAGCAATGAGGTGGAAATAAGTGGCTAGCTCAGAATTTGGTTCACTTCGCAAGCTTCGTATTATGGATTGATTTGCATTTCTGATGAACTTTTGTGTTTGGACATAAAAGCTACTATCCTGGCACCTTCTCCTGCTTGATGCCAACAAGTTTTTATTTAGGCAATGATCATCTTGCTTAACTGAAAATTCTCATTGAGAAGACGTCTGATTTTTCACCAACTTTTGCAGGTCGGGAGTGCCTGATGGACAACCTAAGTTGTTGCTGTCGTTCATCCCCAACTACCCCATGTTGAACTTTATGCTCACAACTTCCATATATATTGCGGTCTGTCACTGCTAAAAATGGGTATGTTAGAATAGTTCCTTATGAGAAGATATATCTCTTACACGTACACATTTGTATTATTTGGCAGATCTCCTATAGAGTCTTTGAGCTGACGAACACCTTGAAAACTGCATTTATACCAAGTAAAGACAACAAACGTCTTGTTCACAACTTGACCACAGCTGCTGCTGTCTCAGTCGCTCTATATTCATTGTCCTTCGTTCTCCTTCAAATTCCCCGGCTGACGGTATGCGTAATTTCCTAGCTTCACGAATTGAGTTGGGCATGAAATAGACAAGCACACAAAAAGTAGATTCTTGTTGATGCTTGGCAACTTTAATGCAGTTGCTAACCGTGACTATCTTGCTTGGTGGCTCCATTTTGAAATATGTGCAGGCATGAAGATTGATGAAATCAAACAGCAAATTTCCACTGATTCTGGGGATTGACTTGTCAATTAGGCCATTGGATTTCATCCAAATACAACAGTGAAAGCACATATATCAAAAAAATATACGTTGGAACAGTATATGAGAGAGGTACGTGATTTTTCACCAACTTGCAGATCGGGAGTGCCTGGTCGACCCTGCTTGTGTTTTTATTTATTTATTATTTAAATCAAGCAGAAGTACGTGATTGGCAGTGAATATGTATAAAAATCAGGTGGATTTTTAAGTTTGTAAATATGATTTTTGCTGCCTCACACATAGGCATTGTTAGTGCTCTTTTCAGGAGATTTAGAAAAACATTTTCGGATAGAAGTTGGTTGAACAACATAGCCTGAAAAACATATTTGAAAAATCATCGGGCTCCTCTTTCCTCTCTCCTTCCATCTTTTCCCCTTTTCTTCCCCCAATCCCCCCTGCCACCACCCATCCTTCATCACCAATGAGGCAAGCTCTTGCCACGAAGATCCCATTGGATAGTCCTTTACCTTTGATGAGCAACGTGGGAGGGGGGGCTGTGGCCTCCCCCTTTTTCTCTTAGGACAATGGCAACACCTCCACCCAAGAAGGAAGAAGGGTGAAAGGAGGCCACTAGTCCCCCTATGTATTGACAAGAGGAGATGGGACGGGGCACCGACCCCCTCTCCCGTTTCTTCCTCTTCGAGTGGGGATGAAGCCCGTATAAGAAGAAGGGCGGGGTTGAAGTCCCTGCACAAAGAAGGGGGAAAGGGGCCCTCCACATCGTATCTTCCTCACGGTGAAGTCTCCCTCTTTTTTAAAAATAAATAAATATAAATATATCAAACTAAATAAAATGTAAATTATTAAAAATAAATTTATATAAATTCTAGATTATGATATGATATAAATAAAACTTCTGACCTTATTTTATTGAAAATATTATATTAATTATATATGATAGTCTATTTATTATTCTATGTATATTTAAATTATTTTATATTAGATAATAAAAGAGTTAATTAACAAGATAAGTAGTTATAATTATTTAAAACTTTAATATTACTATATTGCATATGATATGAATTTGCTTATATCTACTATTATGCTTATATACTATTATTTTGCATATTTTAATTTTTATTACATATGGTCCCTCAAATTTTATATGTATTTGCAAATGAATTATTATGTGTATTTTAATATAATACTATAAAATATAATAAAAAATTACTATATTAATATTCTATAAAGTAAGTCGGGATGGGGCTTGTAGGGTGAAGTTGGATCCTTAACCTTAAACCCTAGTGTTGCGATCCAAGTTGACCGCCTGCGTTGGATCCAACTCAGAATTTCATGGATTAAAGTCGGGTCCTGGATCCGAGTCACCGCACGTCAAACAAGACTCGAGACTCGATATTTGAGTCTCCTCGACCATGACATTTTGTCTCAAATGAGTTAAAAAACTTGGCTTTGCTATAGAAAACCCAGATTCGATGGGTCGGTTGAACTTAGACTGAATCCTTTTCCAAACGGATCTTACAAACTCGAAGTAGAGTGAAAACCTTGCAATTCAGCCGGTTTGGCCAATTCAATCGGTGATCTAAGTGACCGCAGGATGCAAATGGGAGGGGAGCACCGCTAACCCCTCCCCCCTTCCCTTAATTAAACATATTATCTTATATTTTATTTTTGTAATGACATCAAATTTGATTCAATTGACGGCTAAACCAAGTTGAAGCGAACTTGATCACCTCTTAGAGTCAGTGACTAGGTCAAAGTTTCAAAATATTGGTCTCATAATTTGAAATAACACAACAATCTAACTACTTCAAGCTGAGGGCACAATCAAGTTAATCACATATGTACCAGATTTGAATTGCATTAGAGTAACAACAACGATGATTTGCTTAGCAGGAGCACTAAGACCTTGGCTAACAAGACCACACCATTCCCCGTTATTTATCAACCGATATTTTTTAATTACGAGCCTAGAACAGGGTATTCTTTTCAAGTGTTAGTCCCATGTCGTCCTGGATTGGTCACTTTATTGAAGGGGAAAACGTTTGACATAATTGGTTGTCCCTTTTCCCTTGCAACAATATGTATATTTTTTCTATCATCACCTACATGTAGATTAAACAGCAATACGCAGTTTTTTTTTCATCAAAATATTTTCAGGGTTCGGAAGCTAATCCTTCACTCACCAATCTACAATTCAAACATATTGCCACCCAAAGTCTCCCTCATATGTTAGCTATTGGTCTAGCAACTGCCATCGATACGCTACAGTAGTCCAAACAGGTCAGGTGCCCAGGTGCTCCTCTTATCTCTTGTTGGTGGCAGAGTAGACCGTGCCAGGGATTTCATATGTTCCTGAAGGCCATTAATTGTCTTGACAACAAAAAACTAATTGCATAACCGAGCGAATGAGAGATTTGTTTCTGATCACATATGAGAGCACAGCAAAGGATGGGACAAAGGCTCTCTAGTAGCCAATTTGAATACCTAATACACCGCTTTGAAACGCTAATCCAATACATTTCAGTTCCAAACTCCACAGCACCCTTTTTTCCAGTCCGAAACTGCAATTATCTTCTCCAAATTCCAGCATCCCAGCGCTTGAAAAAAACGAAGGGCCAAAATCAAGTACATCCAAGCAGAGCAATCTTCGGACGCTGAAGCGTGTCCTTCGAGCAGACAAGTCTTTCATTTGGTCCGGTTCCTACTTTCTCCCTTTTCTTTCTCACGCTTGCTGTAAAGACGCTCAAGAACACGCTTGGCTTCACAATTGGGAAAATTATCGAGATCATAGTAATGAGGTGCTACGTCAATTAACCTGCACATATAAGTAGTTGAGAATATGACACAGGCACATGAGAAAACGTAGCTCCACATTCGCATTTTAAAAAACAAACTGTTTCTTATTACAGTGATACTTGTTGCTGAACATATGAACCAAAAACACATTGCTTCATAGATCAACAGATTTGAGACCCCAAAGAGATCCTTAAAACAACACCCAAAAATATCCAGGGAGATATATCATTTACAAATTGTCATCATGATGGGTCACTACACCGCTCAGCACAAAAATCAATAATACAACAAGAAAACTTGACAACTTGTGACAAAAAGAAAAAATCTCTGAAAAGATTATAAGTCAAACCACCAAGTGAATTGTTGGAAGATATAGATTGCCATTTTATACGGGAATATCTTTGACACCATTTGCAGCAAACTAAGCATTTATGATATTGTCTCAACCCCAACTTGAGGGAGTATTGGAAAATGGGCCCAAACCCACACAACCAAGTGTAAAAGATGGGCTCAAACCCACAAACCCACACAGTGGTAAGATGATGCTAAATAATGTAATTAGTTTATAATTTATGTCTCTTATTCACTCTTACTAAAGATATTCTTGTAATATTAGTACTTTTAATATATAATTCTCCATATAAAATCTCGTTTTTTATGGCATAAAACCGCTCAAAAATTGAAGCTTACTACTGTTGCACGACACTTTTTTGCTGTTTGACCTTTGCTTATTCAAAAGTCGATTTTTCTTTCTAGATAAATCTGATCCCAATGATTATTTTTTATTTGGAAACTATACTCAGATATCTTTCTAATGATGTATAATTTGCTATATGAAACATAGGGTAAGAGATTCAAAAATCCAATGAAAAACATGAATTGGAAAATAAGACTAAAGGAAAAACAAGAAACTCTTTTTTTCTTTTTCTTTTTCTTCTTATTCCTCCTCCCTTTCATCTCCATCTTCGTCTCATTTTACATCTCAAATCTTTACCCGCTCTAGGGTTTAGGGTCTCTTGGTAAAGAGACCACTAACTTAATGAGTGTTGGAAAATATGATGGACTGCCATTTTATACAAGAAAATCATGTACACCATTTGCAGCAAGTTAGGCATTTATGACGTTCTCTCACCCCCAGCTTGAGGGAAAACGTTGAAAGATGAGCCCAAGCCCACGCGTCCAAGCGTGAGAAAGATGGGTTCAAACTCACAAACAAAGGAGAGAGCCCAAAATCCCACATAGTAGTGGCATGATGGTAAATAAAGACATATCTAATAAAGATGACACTGATTAGTTTATGATTTGTCTCTTATCCACTCTTACTAGGGTAAAGAGTATTCTAGTAATATTAGTACTTTTAATATTCATAAATACAACTTAAGGGGGAGGGTTTGGACAAGTCCATACCCTAATTCTCTAGCCTCTTTCTCCTTCTCCAAATCCGTCACTTTTCATCTTCTCACCTCTTAATCCTCTTCTACTTTGATTAAACATCATGGAATCCTAAGTTTCAATAGGAATAAATGACTTGCAGAAATTTATAGAAAACCCAACAATAAACAGAATTGAATAAAGAATTTTTGTTTGAAAGATTGGGTAAAAATCAATGATTAAGATCAAATTTATAGAAGACCCAAAAATAAACAGAATTGAATAAAGAATTTTTGTTTGAAAGGTTGGGTAAAAATCAATGATTAAGACCATCTTAACATGCATTATGTTCATAAACATATTGTTTAAGATACTCGTCGTGGCAAATGTATTAAAGTAAAATATGTAACTAGCTATAATCAATTTTCTAGAGATCAGCTTCTTACCATTCCCCTCGAACATCTGTAACAGTGCGAATGAAATTCCTGCTGGTCAAGACATACTCATTGTATATAACCCACTCTGGCTTATGATCCAGGCAATTGGAAGGATGTAAGTGAACCACCTGCCAGGAAAAAAGAAAATATCAACCAAGTAAAACAGAATCAAGGCATGATAAACAGAATATATGGATGAAACACTCTTCCGCCAAATGCATGCATTTCAAATTGAAAGCTTTAAAAAAATAAAACATACAACGGGCAAACTTTATAAAGAGAAGGTGAATATCTTAAATCTCCAACATAATAACTCGTAAACACACAGAGTCGTTCCCACGCCACGCCACACCCAAAAAAAAGGGAAAAAAAAACAAATACTTTACTTTTTCAAAAATTTCTCAATAAAGTGAAAGGGAGAAAATTAGGGACTTAATAGTTAGGGTTCAATAAAAGTAAAAAGAACCTGAAAATTCTGTAATCAGCAAGTTATTAGAGTTTTCCTACTTTAATGCTTTAAACACCCACAAGATGCTAAAGATGCAGGCCTGCAGGCACTATAAAATAGTTTTAACTACACTAATAAGCAGGGGAAAATAATCTTATAAGAAGACGATTTCACCAAAGTCTCTACACAATTTCTCACCAAATAGCAGCACAATAAAAAGTGAAAGGAACAAAACCTAAAATTGACAATTAGGTTCAAAGCCTACAACAGGCATGCCTTGAGACTCAAAAAAGCAAATCATAAAGAGCAAGAAATGTAAATTTGTATTAGATAGCTAGGCTAATATGGTAAATATGCTTCAACTTTTGAAACGTATCAACATGAAGATGATTATTGAAGAGGGAAAGAAACTTTTTACCTGATTGTCTTTAACAGTCAAATAGTGACCAGTACGCTCCAAGTGTGCAACCTGCATAAAATACCCAGCCAGCATGGCTTTCCTTATGTTTACATAGTAGTCTCTGCTGTTAAAGTCAGTGCTGCATAGCTTGAGGTTGAAGCGGGCCATGATCCGCACTAATTGTTGCCTCACATTATCAGCTGACTTCAATGCCCTCTGATTTACGAAATTCTCATAGCACCATGATGGATCTTCATCTACACCAAATGAAACGAGGCAATCAGAAACATTAATTTCAATTGGAGAGTACAACCAAATATTTTCTAAGAATTATGCAGTTTGAACACGTACTGTTTTGCTTGTAGGCATGATATACATTCAGAAGGGTGAGATGATCTCCATCAATGTGTCCAAACCGAGCTTTTGCTTCATCTGCAGCTTTCTGAGCCTCCCTAGGCCGGAGAAAGCAATTGGGTACTAAAGAAAGAAATTTGTTATCACAGAGGAGGCCCACGGTAGGTCAGCAGATGCACAGAGGCGAGAGACGAACACCATTTGCTTCATGATAGAATACTGAGAAACTGCAACTATCTGCATCAGCACTTACTTAGGAATTTCTCCGCTGGCGTTGGAGACGACAAGACAGTTGCTGATGACAACCTAATGTGCAAAGCCCATGACACTAAACACATGAATTGAGACTCTTTTCTTTTGTGCTCCATAGTTCAAGAATGTGCTTGCCCACGAGTGGGAAGGATAAATATATGTCAAAATCTCAAAACTAATGGGGCACAAAAGCATAGAATTCCAATACATGTGAGGCATCCCAAGCACATGTTATGGGTTTTAAGATTCATGCATAAGTAGCATGATTAGGAACCAGAAAACAATGCACACGAGTAGGGAAGAGAGTGTACCTGATAGCATTGCAGAAACTGAGAGGATCTCATTGGAACAGTTGAACTCAGGACTCACAACAAGCATCTTAGACATTTGTGGATCCAAAGGAAACTCACTCATGATTTCTCCTAATTTTGTCAGGTTTCCATCATCATCCAAGGCACCCAAATAGTTCAGAACCTCTAGAGCCCGCATCAATGTTTCAGGTGCAGGAGGGTCCATGAAATCAAAGTGTACAAGATCATCAATCCCAAGCTTCTTGAGTGTGAGGACAGTATTAGCCAAATTAGACCGCAGTATCTCCGGGTAAGTTTGAGGTTGTAGATCATTTTGGAAACTTTTCTCTGTGTACAGTCTAAAGCATTTACCAGGCTGGGTTCTACCTGCTCGACCTGATCTTTGATGAGCGCTTGCCTTTGATATGGGTGAGACAAGCAAAGATTCCACTCTAACCCTTGGATTATAAACTTTCTGTTTAGAAAAACCAGGATCAATCACATACACAATCCCATCTATAGTCAAAGATGTTTCTGCAATGTTGGTTGAAACAACAATCTTCCTGCCAGGAGGACCCCCTTCATTCAATGCAGGTGGAGCAGGATCAAATATCTTCTGCTGCAAGGCAGGAGGTAATGTAGAATAAAGTGGTACAGCTTTTACAGGCCCCACTTGATCCCCCATATTATTAACTTCCTTCGTTATTTTTCTGCATGCATCTTCGATCTCCTCCTCTCCAGTAAGGAAAACAAGTATATCACCAGGCGGTTCACACATGTGTATCTGGACAACTGTGCGAATGGCTGCCTCAAGATAATCCCTCTCAGGTTCTTGTGTATAGAAAATCTCCACAGGATGTAGCCTTCCTGGAACTTTCATAAGTGGTGCATCATTGAAATAACCCCGAAATTTCTCTGCCTCAAGTGTCGCACTCATTACTACAAGCTTCAGGTCAGGCCTATTTTTCAATACTTCCTTCAGAAGCCCAAATAGGACATCTGTTGCCAAAGTTCTCTCATGAGCCTCATCAAGAATAATCACCCGATATCTTTCAAGAAGTGGATCTGTCATTGCCTCTCTTAGAAGCATACCATCTGTTAAATACCTGAGAAGAACAATGGTTCAGTAAAAATGCAGAGTCATCTAACTGCTAGTGATCACATTTCACAGAAATATAGACAGCCCAAAACACATCAAGATAAAAAGAAAAAGGGATATCAGTACTTAAGAACAGTTTTTGCACTGCTGCAATCTTCAAAACGGATGCTGTAACCAACTTCTTCACCAATAGTTACGTCCATTTCCTCAGCCACACGTCGTGAAACAGACATGGCAGCTACTCTGCGAGGTTGGGTGCAAGCAATCATCTTCCGCTTGCTAGGCTCCTGGCTGAATGCTTCCAGAGCGAACTGAGGAATCTGCAACATATTTAAAGGTCAGATTTCCATGAGCCAGAACAAGTGTAACATGATTTCCAAGGGATTACATAAATCTTAAAGGAGTTGGCTTCAGGGGAAAAAAAAGAAGAATAGAATAGAACAGAACAGAAAAATAAAAGTAAAACCATAACAATTTGCCGCACACAGCTTCCATATCAATCAGCAGAAGAGAAAAAATATTAGACAAACAAAGAGTCCCAAAAAGAAGAAACACCACCAACACAAGAAGCAAGACATGTAAAGGGATACGAAAGCCATACAGTCTAGGCACCCCTTATGATTGCTCTATAACTCAAAGCAAGAACATCGTTCAGAAAGTCCTTTTGATCAGCATAAACACGACCAGGATTCCATAAACAAAATTTCCATTTTAGCTTTCTGGAAAACGAAATGTGCTCACATTTTAAGGAGAAATCGAACTTCGGTTTAGCAAGTTACGTACGTGTGGGATGACGTGCAACAATAGCAACTATCCTGAGCCTAAAGCATGAATTGCTTCGATAATGAAATAATATTATCCTCCAAAAGATTAAATCCTTACACAGTAAACAGACCTTTCCGAGGTTTATATGTCAGTGAAAGTCAATAACTACAATCTGACGCGCAAAAAGGAATTCGGATGCCATGAAAAGAGAATAGATGAAAAACCCAGCCCATATGCAACACTATAGTACAAGAATCCATCAGTTCAGCACATCCTGAAAATCTTAAACTATATCTGCAGACACCCTGCTGAAAACAAGAATAAAATCTTATCTACAGTCTAACTAACCTGAGTCGTTTTACCACTTCCAGTTTCCCCAACCAATATCAGCGACTGATTATCCCTGAGAGTTTGGACGAACTCCTCTTTCTGCTGCCAAACAGGAAGAGTCTTTCGCTTCTCCAGAATCTCAAAATACCGTTGGGAAAACGGCCGACCGTTCCATGGATTCGACTTCCCACCAGTAAACGCACCGTTAGCGGTAGCCAGCTTGGCCGATACAGTAGTCTCGTCCACCACGTCGAACAAGCTCACCTTCCTCTTCCTCTCCGTCGACATTCGAATCACAGTAAAACCCTAAGATATGCACAATCCTACAAAAGGCGTAAAAAACCAGAGAAAAGATGTATGAATCCTGGCGCAGCAAGAGGGCTTCTTCTGGTCGACCTGTGAAACTCAGGACACAGGGTTCCAGCTTGACCTGTCAGACGCAAGCCCCAATTAAACGATTTACCTAGACTCCCCCGCGCTCAGTCGAAGCAGAGAAAGAGGCTATCTAGGGTTTTATTTACTCAACGGCGAAGGACGGCAAAGGAAGAAGTGGAAATTACCGGAAGATCCCTCTAGTCTCTCTGTAGTCTACGTATCCCCTACCGCTTGTTAGTCTTTTTCAAAGGATCTTTTTGTCTATTCAGCCACGCGAAGCTTTCTGGAAATTTCGCGCGAAGCGTTGCTGTTTGCTGCAAAAGTAGGGACAGTGGCATAATTTTGGCCCGTCCAGCCTCGTGGGCTGAGGTAAAGCCTGGAATGGGCCAGATGGTAAAACCCGCCTCGAGCTCGGTTAACTGGTTTTTTACTTCTAAAATATCTAAGTCCTCTAATTTACTTCATCCGTAAGCAAAGAGAAGTCGCAGGCCCCGTTGAATTCAAAACTTCGTTCCACGTAGCTCAAATTATCAAAGATTCGATAAAGACGGGTTTGTACCTTAGTGGCCGCTTCGGCCTCACTACCGTAACAGGGCATCAGTGTGAGAAATCAATGAGATGATCAAATAAAAAGGACCAAATGTACAGCAATTATGATTAATTTATTAATTATTTATTACATAAATATGATTAGTGCTACATTTCAGTACTGATTATGTACACTCACGTCAGATTATATTTATTTTTGTAATTTTCGAAATTTTTATGAATTAGTTTAAATAACAACAAATTATAAATATTTATGTCTGTTTTCTAGAATCTAACTTGCTTCTTACTATAAACAATTTGCACGAACCGCTTCTATATTGAAGAGGCTCCGACACCCTAGCCAAATGATAAGTACACGATAGCGATGCTTTAAAGGTTGGAGACGGGCGAGGCCTGGCACGGTCCAGAAAGTGCGGGAGCTGAACTGAATCGTCCCTCGGATAAAAAGGTGAAGAACACTGAGAGAGAGAGAGAGGGAGAGGGAGAGCGCGGGATGGGGAGGAGCTGGTCTTCTGTCTCCCGGTGGCTGGAAATCGACTTCTCGGTCTTCTCATGGACTGGACACTCCTCGGTCTTCCGGTGGCCGGAAATTGATCTCTCTGGCATGACCCCTAACTGGGCCAATTACCATCTCGATTTCTCCATCGTCGATAGCCTGATCTGGACCTTAATCACCGCCGTCGAGTCCGTCGCCGTCGTCTCCATGCTCTGCTTCTTCTTCCTCTTCTGCGGCTGTAGCATATGAGAAAGGTAGTTAAGCTGCGGGTGATGCCCGAGGGGTGACGACCAAAGAAAAACAACCAGGGTATACAAATTACAAATGAGTTTACTCTTTGTTTTTTTTTTTTTTTTTATCTTAGTTTGATGATCGGTGTCGATGATGCGTTTGCAGTAATGTAAATATCTTCAGTAGGGTTTTGCAGTAGAGTAGAATTTTTTCTTTTCAATTTGGATTTGCGTTTTTTGAAGGGTGGTTGGTGGTTCGGCGACTGGGGAAGACGATAGTACCTGGTGATGATTAGGTAGTCTGAAAGGCTTTTGTTTTTGTTTTTTTCAAAATATCCAGGCGACGTTCACGAAGAATCGATTCAAAAGTACCAAAAGAATTTTCGAATTTCATCACCTAAACGGTTTCTGGGTGGGATCAATCGTGTGCCCAAAATGAAAATGGGTGGGATCAATATTTGCGTCCGCATAATGATTTGAAGCTGGGTTTCTGAAAATGCCAAAAACAAAAAAAGCTGATAAATATCATAATCACACCTAGGAAAGTGAAACATAGTGACTATCAAATTTCCAATAACCAATTTATAAATCTGGACCACATTGGCCAGTAAAACAAAGGTCAATTGGACCTAGTTTCTCCACTATTTTACCATTGTATAAGACTCAAAAGCTTGAGTCAAACTTGGTTCACAAGCTAGGTAGGGTTTGTCGATACATTTGGTGATAGTTGAAATAATTCTTAGGTCATGTGAGGTACAAGCCTAGGGGTTGTTACAGGCCAGGTGGGGGTTAAGTTCCTAGTCATCGTTTTGTTTTTTTAAACCTGATTTAAACCCGACTCATCTTTGTTTAATACCTCAACCCCATTTTAAATCCCTCTTGTTTGCAGGTCGAGTTTGGGTTAGGGTTGGGAAACTTGTCTCCGATTCAAAATTCGATGGGTGTTTGATTTGTGCCCCATTCCCATTTCGTGGATCGAGTTCAGGTTGGGTTGGGAAAACCCGTCCCTGATTCGAAATTTGGTAGGTGTTTTATTCGTTTCTTGTCTCCAACTTGCAAGGTGAAACCATTAACCCATATTCGAGTTTTGTGGGGTTAGGTCGAGTTTCCTTTCTCCCCATCCGGAAGAGAGATTGTCTCATTAGAAATTAAGGAGATTTAATTGAGGAAGATCATAAAACCAATAATTCGTTTGGAATAGATCTAGGGATTTATCCGGAATCCTAATATTCTGGCATGATATAAATTCTGAATTAGTATTTACAATTAAAGTTTTGTAACAAACCAAACTAAGTACCCGAGGCAAAGAATTTTTATCATTTATTCGCTTTACGAAACAAAATTCCAGAAATAGCAAGTCGAAGCAACAGTTATCCTGTCTACTGCTGGCTCCTGGTTACGTTTCCGCTGCAGCGTGGCAGTTGAGCACAGTGCACACCTCCGCTATGCCGACCCTATTGCGAAGAAGCAACCAAAACATGGCTGTCGCTTCTGCAATCTGGAAAACTCAGCTGGGTCAATAGATGAGTGAAAATACTCGATGATCCGTGCACAGGGTACGTACTGGCTAAAGAGCACTAGCACTGGAGAAAGAAATGGAGGAGCTTCTAGCATTGGTAGAAGATTTCGAAGCGGAAACGGAGGACGCAGAGAGGGTACAGAGAGAGACTCTGGAGAAGATCCTTGAAGAGAACGAAGGAACCGAGTACTTGAAGAGGTTTGGGCTTAACGGGAGGAGGGACGAAGAGACTTTCCGGACGTGCGTTCCCTTGGCTTCTCATCAGGATTTTCTCCCTCATGTTCAGAGGATTGCGGACGGGGATGCTTCGCCCATTCTCGCTGCCAAGACTTTTACTGCCTTGTCTTGGAGGTTCGCCAATTTCCCTACTCTTTCTCCATGTTGATTCTCTTTAATGGCGTTCCAGAATGGGCTTTCCAAGACTTTCTAATATTACAATTGGTTGTATTATTTTGCTCAAAATTCTCTGCTTTTACTAGAAAAATTGAAAATTGGGTCTTCCTCCCTCCTTCTTTCTCCTCTTTTTGCGAGTATATTTAGCACTTGTGCAATGTGTTTGTATATTTAGCACTTGTGCAATGTGTTTATAAGAATGAACATCCTAAACAATACTCAAAACCTAAAAATAGATGTTGTAATCTTTTGAATGGGTAGTGACACTACTCAAGTTCACATTATGCTCATATTATACTAACCTTGAGTTCCAATTAAGTTTGTATTATTATTAAGCTCGACCGAACTTAGGGTCCTATCACTCTTCCCTCATCTACCCAATCTAAGAACTATTGTAAATCAGTTTGTGTATGATGCAGCTCGGGGACTACCGGAGGAAAACCGAAACTCATACCTTTTAACGATGCCTTATCCAGATCTATGACCCAACAGTTCTCCACATGTTTAGCTTATACCTTGAGGTATGTTACTCAAATTGCTAAGTAGATTTGACATCTAAACCTCGTTCATTAATACAATATATGTTGGGAAAGATACTTTTTAAGTTGATTAGTCATTTTGGGATCGATATTAGACCCAACTTCACATTTGTATCAAAGTATGTATTCATATGTGGGTATCCACCCAAATTATCCACATGTAGAGTCACAAAAGATGGCATACACGTGAGGGAGAGTGTTAAGGAATAGTCTCACATGGTTTAGTCAGTATAAAGATCTTGAGATTCGTGAAACAAATGTTAATTTCCATAAGCAGGGAGTTCTCGGTGAAGGAAGGGATGTCCCTTAGGTTCCTATACATAGCTTCTCGACACAGAGCAAAGGGTGGATTGAACGTGGGTCCTGCAACTAGTCATATATTTCATCAATTGCAGTCAGGGAAGAGCATTGATCAAGAGAAGACCGGAAAAATTCAGCCATGCAGTCCCAAGGTAGTAGCGATGGCTTCCGATTATCAGCAGGCTTCGTATTGCCATTTCCTTTGCGGGCTTTTTTACTCCGATCAAGTTCAATTTCTCCAAGCCTCCTTCTGCCACCTCCTAGTGCAAACATTTCGGATTTTTGAATCAATTTGGGAGGAACTTTGTGCAGATTTACGTCAAGGAAGACTCGGTGAAAGAGTCTCTGACCCTTTTGTTAGGGCAAGCATCTCTGAACTTCTCAAACCGAGTCCAGAGTTAGCAGATGAAATTTATCGCAAATGCAAGGTGTTGCAATCCAAGAACTGGTTTGGTTTGATTCCAGAATTGTGGCCGCAAGCAAAATTTGTGTCTGCGATCCTAACCGGATCCATGGAGCCATACGTGGGTAAGCTGAGGCATTACGCTGGTGATCGATTGGCACTTGTTAGCTGGGTCTATGCAGCATCAGAAGGTATGATCGGGATAAACGCTAGGCCAAGAACCAGCGTAGAATCCGTGGCGTACGCCGTCGGTCCTGGTAATGGCTACTTCGAGTTCATCCCTCTCAAGAGACGAGTTCTGGAAGGTGATGACTTGCTTATTGAGACCAGATCAGATGAGGGATTGTACGAGGAATCCGAACCTGTTCGACTAACAGATGTGAGAATTGGAGAAATCTATGAAGTTGTCATCACCAACTTTGCAGGTATGCCAAGTTATCTCTCTCCAAATAATTATTCTTTAATAAATTATTTCCATCAAATTTCAAACACTGTCTTCTTCAACAGGTTTGTACCGGTATAGGTTGGGGGATGTGGTGAAAGTATCGGGCTTCTACAATTCCACACCAGAGCTCCAATTCATGCGAAGGAAGAACGTAGTTTTAAACATCAGAACAGAGAAAACAACAGAGACCGATTTGCAGCTCGCAATGGAGAGAGCTTCAAAGCTGTTTTTAATGGAGGACGAAGTGGACATCATGGACTTCACGAGCTACGGCGATTTATCAACTGACCCAGGTCACTACGTAATCTTCTGGGAAGTAATAAGTGATATGCTCGACAAAGAAATGTTGCAGAAATGCTGCAATTGCTTGGATCACTCATTCGCTGACGTTGCCTACGTAAACCACAGGAAAAATAGGTTTATTGGAGCTCTGGAGTTGCGAATCGTTGCAAGAGGAACCTTCGGAAAGATATTTGAACACTATCAAAGCCTTGGGTCTACCATCTACCAATTCAAAACTCCCCGATGCATTGCCAACTCCAATACAGCAGTGTTGAAGATTTTAGATGATAATGTCATTGCAAGTTGCTTTAGCACGGCTTATGGTTGAGAGCTCTCAGGAATCCATTTTATATGCTCAAATGTACAGTAAGAATAAGCCATGAGAAGAACTACTTTGGAGAAGAACAAAGAAAAAGAAAGAAAAAGTGGAAAAAATCTATAAAATTCGGGGCTTAAAGGCTACTACTCATTTGAAATGTATATTCCTTCACACGAACTAATCTCAATACAAAGAAAAAATATTCTTAGAACTGGTTGGTATAGGCAAAGCAGGCTAACATGTCTCCCAAGTGGACCAATGAGTCAAAATGATTCTTATTAGAAGGCATAAAATCCATTGATAGCCAAACTTAGAATCAAATGTACTTGATATTTTGAAAAAAAATTCTCAGGGCAAAGATACTATTATGCTCATGTTTCGAGAATCTCTGCAAACCCAACTTTTCTCTTATTAGAAAAAAACTATTTTCTATAAGAACCCTTAGGGGGTTAGTGCACAATGTAAGTGCAGAGGGAAATAAAATACAATGAAAAGTACTTTCCCTGGGGAAAGTGAGAGGGAATGTAAAGTATTTGTTTGTGTTAGTATGCGCAATGGAAAGTGGTATAAAGTACTTGTTTGTATGAGTGTGCATAATGGAAAGTGTAGTGTAAAGTGCATATAGATTATTTATTAAATAAAATATTTTAATATATCTAACTATCAGAAAATTAAATTAATATTAGTTAATAAATAAAATATATTAAATATAATAATTAAACAAATGTTTACTTTTATATTATTAAAATTGTAATCAAATTTTAATTTTTTAATATCTGAATATAAAATAATTATATAAATATCATACTACATAGCGTACTACACATATATCGTAATAATAAAAATATAACTCAATCACCTTTTTAATATAAAAAATTATATTTGTTCATACAAAAGTCCAACTTAAAAAAATATTTAGTGGCATTAAAACATAATAGTCAATAATTTTGCCGCATCTGAATTGCTAAAACATCTCGGTAATATGATGCTCTTGCAGATTGTACTGCAGACTCCTTCTGAGTACGTGCGATTAAAATAAATTATTAAAAATAAATAAATAATTAAATAATAACATAAGTGAATATAATAAATAAATAAATTATTTTTTAATAACATAAGATATGTTTTAACATTAAAAACCACTAATTTAATATAACTAAAAATATATATTTATCAATAACATAATATATTTTTATGTATTATTAATTAATAATATATTGTCACAAAATTTAAAACCATTGGTTTAATTAATTATAGCAATGGGATAATTAAACCAAAAAAAATTATCAAATATTTATTTTAAAAATATTTTAATTATGACTATTAAATCACTAATTTAATATAGTAATTATAAAATAAATATATTTAAATAAATAAAAATAATTATTTTATAAAAAATATAAATTATTATTTTTACGACGGTTTAATTTTCGGGCCAGCGGGCAACGGCGTCGGAGACGGCGCTCCAACAATACACCGAGAGGGAGAAGAGAGGGAGGCCGAGAGGCTCTACGGCAGAGGTTCGACCTCCCGTGCTTTGCTACGGAGGTCGAGAGAGAGAGGAGAGGGAGGCCAAGAGAGAGGAGAAGCCGAAGGTCGTGAGAGAGAAAAAAAAATTCTCTGAAACCTATAGAGGTTCCTCCCCGATCCTCCCCGACAGCGAGATGTATTTGAACGATGGTAAGCGAAATCCGAGGGGTCGAGCTCGGCTTTCACTTACCATCTTTTTATGCCTGAACTGGGGAAAGCGAAATACAACTGTATTTCACTTTCCCCCGTCACTTACTGGGCCCACTAACGGGTTTCGTCTCACTTTCTCCAACGTAAGTGAAATATACTTCACATAAGCTGTGCACTAAGAGGCCCTTAGAGTTTGCTAGATACTTCTTGAAACCGGTACAGATGAACTCTGACTGAGCTTATCACCTAACGAAAGAACGAGGGGACCACTTTATCTTGATGGGGATGATCGAATGGCAGGAGGAATTGTGGGCATGGATTGTAAAATGGAGTTGAGAACGATAGTGCAGTCGTTGACGAGGTACAGGGACAGGGCGCCGCAAATGCATCTCGAGAGTTTGCGGAGACGAGGTCCCTGCAAGTCTCAGTAATGAACTCTGACGAGAGGCCCCGCCTCGGTGAGGTGATGTAGAGAGCGCCCATGCCTGGGAAGCATGGCCAAGATCTCTACCAAGTGAGAACACATGGAGGTAGGATCGGGCGGTGTATGCAGCAGCAATGGAGATTCATAAGTCTTCTTGTTTCATGCACTCGGTGTAATTACATCGAGGCTATGCTTTTAATGGATTCTTAGAACTTGGAAGATGCAGAAAACTCTTCATCCGACATGACTGGGAAATTGCCATTTTGGGATGGACTGGGCGGCGGGACGCCGTGAAGGGGTACTATTATTTCTCTCTCTTCGGGTCTCAATTCCACTGTTATCACCTCAGTCGACCACGGCTTGCAGCTGTCTTAATTTAATGCACACGGACCCGAAATTTCTAATCCCCTTCAGAGACACAGCTGTGGATAGAATGAATGAGTAAAAAAAAGAAATCAGTAGAGGGAAGGTTATGCAAAATACCATATGTCTGAGTTTTAAGAATCCTTTAGCAGTTTATCTTCACAAAATGATCTGAGGCATGCAATAGGATCTTCTTTCAATGCTTTAGGGAGATGAGAGACCACTCAACTTTGTGATTAAGTAGAAGTTTGGCCTTAATAATCATTGTGTGAGTATCACCATTCCACCTCATACATCATCACTAAAAACTCACTAAAATTAGTTGAAGTTGTAATCCCTATGAATCGTGATTGACCTCCATCGTAGCCAACAAAAATTTTCAAGATTCTCCTTCAATTTTCCATTGTATCGACAAAGGATACGAACAACTAACGCCATATTTTCTACAAAATCTATATACATTATTAGTAAGCAATTTTTGTTAACATAATTCCCGACCTCCACAAGGTAATGAATTGAATATTCTATAACACTTGAAATTTTTTCAAAAACAAAGTTATAGCACTTCAATTTTTACAAAAAACAAGTCATAGCACTTCTAAATTTTACCAAGCCTATATTTAATTGGGCTCTAAGTACCCAAGTAGTAACTACGACACACACAACAGCATAAACTGGAAAAAAAAGACCCCTCAGCTTAGTTTGAATTGGACTGAACCCACTTAACCTTATTTATGCAAAAAATTACCCAAGTTCAAATTAACCAAATACCCCTGGTAGAGCCTATATGACTAGTCCTATTCATACAAGAAACTGCACTAGTCAAGATTTACTTAAGTCCAAATTCATCAAATACCTATAGTAAAGCCTTATATGACTTCACAGTCATTATGAACTGTATCTCCCCCTTGACCCCTCCCCCCTCGAGGGAGAGTGCTGCCACAAGGAGGGACGAAGGGAGAATCACTACTAGGAGGAGAGATTGGCTATGGGAAGAGGGATTGGCCACCAAGGAGGAGGAGAGAAAGGGAGCCGGAGAGAAAATGGGGAGAAAGAAAGGAAAAGAAGAGAAATAGGGTTAAAGCTGACGTGGTGCGTTGCTGACTCAAATGTTGAATGTGACATATGTTCACTTTGGTTGACACTATGGCAGCAAATGTGGTGACACATGGCCGTCAATGCTGATGTGTCATTGGACTTTACAGTTGGTTATTGACATGTTAAAGTTAGGTATTTTTAAAATTAAGTTTCTAATAAATATTTTATTAAATATGGTTATTTTAATCAAATACTCCCCAAAAAAATCAACTACGACGTGTGTGTTGTTTGTTCTCTCTCTCTTTGCCTTTCTTCCTCCTTTCTCCTTTGCTTTTCTCTGTCATCTTCTCATCCCGTTCTGCTTTCTCTCTCTCTTTCCCCATTAATGGTTACGCGTAATTTTCACGTGTTATGCTTTAAAAAATTTAACGGGACTGCCTTGAAAAGGTCCACCTTTTTCCCATCCATGGATCTCCTTCTAACCAGACTCGAGAGTTTCCTTCTCAATGTGCTCCATAACTTCATTAAGCGTTTACTCTCGATGGTCTAAAGGGTCACTGTCTCATCAATATTTCATTGACGGACATTTCTGCAGGAGGGTCGCCTATAAAAGCCGATGGTAGGCACCAAATATGTATGCAAAGATGGCCACAAGTGCGATCCTCAAGTTCCTTCTCTTCTTTCGGATCATTCTCAGGCGACAGAAGAACGGACGCCTGCTCCAGCGGAGGGGAAGTTCTCTATCTTATCTTCTCAAACGCCTTAGTCCTCCTCTTTGTACAGAGAAGCTCCCTCAGCAGACCTTACTGTGTGATGTTGAGGGTGCCCTGTTCAAGTCTTCCTCTCTTTTCCCGTACTTTATGCTTCTGGCCTTCGAGGCAGGTGGGCTGCTGAGGGCGTTTCTTCTCTTCCTCCTGTACCCCTTCATGTCATTTCTTAGTGAGGAATGGGCACTCAAGGTAATGGTGATGGTCACATTTTGTGGAATTAGGGAGGAAAGTTTGACAGTGGGGAGGACTGTTCTTCCCAAGTTCTTTTTGGAGGATGTCAGATTGGAGGGCTTTGAGGTACTGACGAAGGCGGGGAAGAGGGTGGCTGTCACTGAAATGCCGAGAGTTATGGTGGAGGTGTTTCTGAAGGAATACCTGAACGTGGATGTGGTTGTAGCGAGCGAGCTGAAAATCATTGGTGGGTATTATGTTGGACTAGTGGAGAAGAAGATGAGCCTGGATTTGAATTTTATGGAAGAAGAGAAACTGGACCATGATGTCGTTGGTATGACAAGCTTCAAAATGCCTCTTGATCGCCGTTCTCTCTTCTCCAAGTGCAAGGTACAGAACGCATCTCTCTCTCTCTCTCTCTCTCTGTTTCTCTTTCTCCCTCTGTGTTGCTGCTTTTTAATAAATCGGATTTCCCCCCCTGTTGCACCAGGCAATCTACTGGGTGAGCGAAGCAGACAAGCAGAACAGCAATTCCCTGCCGACTGAAAGATACCCAAAACCTCTGATATTCCACGACGGCAGATTAGCTTTCAGACCAACACCAATAGCCAGTCTAGCCATGTTCATGTGGATCCCTTTCGGTCTTCTTCTAGCTCTCTTCAGACTCCTCATCAGCTTATCTCTACCTTACAGTTTCTCTTATCCCATCCTAGCTATCACCGGGATGAAACTGAGACGTCAACCCCATTCAAAACCCATCCAAGGAAAATCCAAGGGCACACTCTACGTCTGCAATCACCGAACGCTCCTTGACCCCATCTACCTCTCATTTTCTCTGAACAAGTCCGTCACCGCAGTCACGTACAGCCTCAGCAGAGTGTCTGAGATACTGTCACCCATCAAAACCGTCAGTCTGACGAGAAACAAAGAGCAAGACAGAAACAGAATGGAGGGTCTGCTGAGGCAAGGAGATCTCCTGGTGTGCCCCGAAGGCACCACCTGCAGAGAGCCCTTCTTGCTGAGATTCAGCCCTCTGTTTGCAGAAATCACGAAGGAGATCGTTCCCGTGGCCATGAATACGCATGTCAGCATGTTCTACGGCACAACAGCGGGAGGCCTCAAGTGCTTGGACCCGCTCTTCTTTCTCATGAACCCTAATCCTGGATACGAAGCGGAGCTGCTTGAGAAGATGACTGACGAGACCGAGAGCTGGGCGGTTGATAAATCCAGCATCGAAGTAGCAAACATGGTGCAAGCGAAAATAGGAAACGTTTTGGGGTTCGAGTGCACAAAGCTCACTAGAAAGGACAAGTACTTGATGTTGGCTGGAAATGAAGGTATCGTTGGAGTGGGTAATGGGTTCAAAACTAAATAACGTAAGCTCAAACAGAGGAGAAAAATTGTAAATTAGTTGATATTTTGTAACCACGAGTTATCTCGTTTATGTCTGCATAAGCTTATTCTTTGAATAAATGATACTTACGATAACACAGGCAAGGGTGGAGATAGGCAAGTATATAGGCAAGTGAGTTAAGGTCGGTTTGGAACCCTAAAAAATAAATGAAATAAAAGAAAATAAGAATTTGACCATTATTATTTCAAAAAATAGTTAATAAAAATAAGATATGATCAAATAATTAGGGTTGGTTTTTTAGACCGATGCTCAATTGGGAGCACTAAGAAAGATGTTTTGGTTGGATAGGAACTCCGATTGGATGCGATGCGGGTGGTTAGAAGTAATGGTAAGGTTCGTAAATAAGTTTATATGAGCTTAGGTGCACTTAATTTTTAATTTAATAATTATATTTGAATCAAATTACTTAAAAAATAATTTATTTTTTATTTTTTTATTTTAGTGATAAAATCGAGATAATAGTATTGTTGTAAGTACAATAAAGTAAATGACATTCTTGAAAATAGAGTGATTTTTTTCAAGAAAGAAAAAGTCGGGTGGAACCGACCTTTGTTATATTCGCGATTGAGAAAAATTCGTTACTCAATTATAATTATTCATTGTGTGATTCATACCTGCATTTGGCATGTGACATATGATGCATTTTATTAGGTGCAAATATTTTTGTAACATATTTTTAGAAGAAAAATTTCATTATGAGACACTTTTTTTCTATTATATTACTAATCATATAAAAATTTCTTTTTTTCTTAGGAGGATTTTTGTTTTAGTTACAAATTTTTCAATAATAGGTTCTATATACTATACTACACTTTATGACAAATTCAGAGAAAATCCAAATTGTGCAAGTAAAACTAGCTTCAAAAGCATGGTTAGACAATTTGCCAAGTTCATTCGTGACTGAACCGAGTCTTGGACTTGGGTGAGCTGATCTAACTGGAGTTTTTGGGTAACCTAATGGATTCCCAAGTATAAATTGTAGAACCATGGTCCAAAGTCATCGTGCACAGGTTCCAAACAGGTCAGGAATGGAAAAGGCAACTTGACTTCATCAAACCATCAAAATCTTATTGTAATCTAAGGTGATTCAAGTCATAAATTGAGCTGGGCAATAAGAATCTGTATGGCAAAGCCCCTAGAGTATTCGAACTTGAGACTAAAAGAAAAAAAGCCAGGCAACAAACTCTGACGAGGCAGAGTAATGAAGGGAAGGGGTAGATGGTTCAGATGGGAATAAGCTGGGGGATTCTAAATCTTTCTCCTTCAATCACTGTTCTGGAGATTGAAGCAATGTGGTTTGTCCACCCTCGGTTTTTGCTAGTGGTGTGAAATGGGTGAAAATTAGTGATTGAAATGATCTGGGAATGCTACTTCAACCCAAAATATGTGGGTATTAACCAGAATAACAGAAAAGCTAAGAGTAGAAAGCTCAAATTTCCGGGAATCTTCATATTCAGATGAACTAAAACAGGAAATTCAAAAAGTCTTGGTGGATACAGGTGTGGGGGATGATGAAATACTTGAGCTTCCTGCCAAACTTGTTGAGCAATTAAACAAAGGGCTTGAAGGTAGTGAGGCTCATTATGTGCAGAAAGTCAAGAGGTGATTGTGCATGTGGTGTGATTTCTAATCGAACAAATTGATAATCTTTTACTGAAACCAGGGTTGTCTATATCATTATCAGGTACTCCATAGAGAGACTCTTAAGATCAGACTATGATATGCCAATAGTATGCATATTGGTGCAGTTATAGGGATGTGACAAAGGAAAAGATTAAAAAAACTTGAACACAATAAAAAATAAATTATGTACCTCTCTCCTTGAAAATCAGATCAGATCAACTTCAAGGAAACAGTCCAGGCCAAGAGAAAGATCACTAGCTTTTTAATTTACACACCATTTGTTTCCTTGTTCTTCCATTACTGCCTGTTTACCCAGAATCTCACTGACTTTCAGTACACACACAATAAAAAATAAATTATGTACCTCTCTCCTTGAAAATCAGATCAGATCAACTTCAAGGAAACAGTCCAGGCCAAGAGAAAGATAACTAGTTTTTTTAATTTAAACACCATTTGTTTCCTTTTTCTTCCATTACTACCTGTTTACCCAGAATCTCACTGACTTTCAGTACACCAGGGTGAGAATTATCATATGCAACAAACTCATGACAAGAGCCATTTACTTCAATCAAGCTACAACCAGGATTCCTTCGACAAGCAGCCTCATGCATATCCTTCTTCACTCTCTCCACATCACTCCCCCTCCCAACTTCAGCATACAAGCTCATCAAAGCCATGTAAACAGCCCCATTCCGTGGCTCCTGGTTTATCAACTTTTGGGCTGCTAGTTCCCCTACTTGAACAATTTTATAAACCCTGCAAGCATTAAAGATTGCACCCCATATGGCAGCGTTTGCCTCCATTGGCATCCTCCTTACAACTTCCATTGCCTCTTCTATCAAACCTCCTCGTCCAAGAAGGTCAATGACACATCCATAGTGTTCAATGGTGGGTTTTATACCGAACTCACTTTCCATCCGCTCGAAATATTTTAACCCATCTTCAACCAATCCTGCATGGGTACACGCTGAGAGCAGTGCCACAAATGATACAACGTTAGGCTTAATTCCTGATTTGATCATCTCTTCAAATAGGATGATTGATTTTTCACCGTATCCCTGCATGCCTAATCCAGATATCATTGCTGTCCATTCACCTATGTGCTTCTCTTTAGCACTAGCAAAGATAGTAACTGCATTTTCTACGCTTCCACACTTGCAATACATGTCGATCAAAGCAGTAGTGACTCTACTGTCCAGTTTTTTCCCCTTCTGCTGTATGTATGAATGAATCCATTTACCAGACTCAAGTGCTCCCAGGTTCGAACAGGCACAGAGGACACTCGTAAGAATCGCATTGTTAGGCTCCAGATTTGCAAGTTGCAAGTCTCTAAACAAACACAACGCTTCCTTATACTTGCCACGATGTACATAGCCTGCAATCATGCAACTAAAAGAAACAACACTCCTTTGAGGCATATCATCAAAAAGCCCACGTGCTTCTTCGATCGAACCAAATCTTGCACAACAGGAAACCAAAGTTGTCCAGCTTCCAACGTCTCTTTCAGGCATTCCATCAAAAACTCTCCAAGCTATCCCAATTTTGGAATTGCACCCATAGAGATGGACGAGTGAATTCTGAACGAACACATCATAGTTGAAACCGTGTTTTACCACCCTACAATGGGTCTCCTCGCCCTTGGGGAGAGAAGGTAGGTTAGAGCACGCTTTGAGTAAAAAAGTATAGGTGTATTTATCAGCTGGTATGCTCTGCTTGACCATTTGATTATAGAGATTAACAGCAATGACAGGATCTTTGCTCGTAGCATAGCCTCTAATCATGGTGTTACAGATGAATGTTGACGGGTGTTCAATACGGTCGAAGATTAGGAGGGCGTAGTTGATGGAAGGGGGATGAGAAATGGCAAAGAAGGTGATAAGTTTACGTAGATAAAGCTCTTCCTGCTGAAGCCCCATTGTGGTTATGTGAGCATGAAGCTTCTTGGCTTGTTGCATCCTTGAATTCAATCAGAAGTGCAATAGACATGTTAGGAAGATTAAGGTGCCAAAGGCATCAGCCATGAGAACCCTTGCAAACAATTGTCCCTTTCCAATCACAGACTCTAAAATTCTGTAGTAGTGATGCTTTCAGGATTTCTAATTGTGACTCTATGCCGAGGCATGACTTTGAGAGATATACTGATCACTGATGAATCGATAAATTTACTTCCTTCTTGATCGTGACGAGTGACCATATGATCTCTCCATCTCATTACAGTTTGATCAGAGAAGAAAAGCTCCATCAATGGCAAGTGGACCTTTTACATGCAGAAATTTAAGTTAAGACCACCACTAGTCTGAGAGGTCAGTGATGACCAGAAAGTGGCACCATTGACAGACAACTAGAAGAAGAGAAGAGGATTATATTGTGATAGAAGAACCACATCATCCAATCACAAAACCTTAAAAATGAAATTATGATGACTTGGCTCATAAATAGTTTAAAATAAAGTATGCAAGTAAACCAGCTATGGCAAATAATAATGTGCTTCGAGTCCCAAAAAGTGTTAGTGGTGATAATACCTTCACTAGTGAATTGCTTTTAAGCTTGTTAAAAAATGGGAAGGATGGATGTCAGGATTGGGTGACACTTAACCTATGCCACAAATTACTTCATCCAGTATTGCAATGCAGATACATTTTATTGCTTCTTGTTGATGGCTCACTTTCTCGAGTTAAGACTGAAGGTAGCATATAGGAAGCTCCATCTATCTCTGTCTTTTGTATATTGTGTTTCTCTGTTTTCGATCAATTTAATGTCTATTAGTAAGATTACCTCTCAATCGAAGTGTTTTATTACATTCTTTCTTTTGTATTTTGTTTTTTAAGATCTACGACGATTGGTATTGGTTATGAGATGAGTGATCTTTATTACTTTGATATGTTTTGAGGTCTCGGTTAGTGGCTTTTGTTGGTGCCACTTCCTTGCATGACTAGCATCTCTATCTAGGACATCTATTTGTCGAGAAACTATATTAGATGTTTACTTCCTTCAATGTTGATTATTCTGATGAAGAAGAAAGTACATGGTTGCCCTAAAATATTATTTTTTGGTGATTATCATTTACCCCCTTATTTGACATTTTTACTCCTACCATTTGAGAGTCGATACCTTGTGGAAAGACATCGTCATGGAAGAGTTTATTATTGCACTTCTAAGCAATGCCTATAGATCTACTATACCTACAGAGGATAAAATCACTCCTAGCCATAAGACAACGTTTCATAGTCAAAAATATTTTTGGCTCAATTTCACAGGCAAAAAAGTAGCCTTATTGTAGGGCACAAAGTCTACTCACTTTCTTAGGGTAGCTAAAAAAACACATTTTGGGTGATTAGTATCTAAGAGACCACTAATTTGAGGGGGAATATTGGAAAATAAGATGGATTACCCTTTTATACGAGAAAATCATAAACACCATTTGCGGCAAACTGGTGTTCATGATATTTTCTCACCCCAACTTGAGAGGGGGAGTGTTAGAATATAAACCCAAGCCCTCATGACCAAGAAATGATCACAAGTCCAAGTGTGTTAGAAGATTGGCTCAAGCCCACAAGACTAAAGAAAGCCCACACATCCAAGAGATTTGGAAGATGGGTTTAAGGTTTCACAAACCAAGGCTAAGGCTCATAGGCCATCAACAGTGATGACGTGATAGTAAATAAAGAGTTCTCATAAAGATAACATTGATATAATTAGTTTAAGCTTTAAGGTTATTATTATAATATTATAATTTTATTATCTATAAATTGAACCTTAGGAAAAAGGTTATGACACAAGTCCATAACCTTTTTCTGTTCCTTTTTTTCTCCCATATGTGTCTCAACACTTTCAAAAAATCATCAAATGAGGGCAGTTCCCCTCCTGGCCACTCTTTCCTTTCACTCCACTAAAAAGGACAAAGACAACAAAAAATCATCAAATGAGGGCAGTTCCCCTCCAAGCCACTCTTTACCTTCACTCTGACTAAAAAGGACAAAGAGGTGTCAAATGTTCCCTTTTCTATTTAAACAAAGAGGGGACTAATAGGACCTCACTTATCCTTTTTAAGAAATAATTATATTTTTTACAATGTATAATAATTTTATATTTTATATAAAATTAAAATTAAATAAATACTATTTTACAACACAAATTGTTATATATTTTGTACTTTTGTATTGTAATAATATATTATATATGGGATAAATATTAACATTATTTGATATTTTTTTTAATAATATATATATATATATATATATATATAATATACTACTAATAATAATATTTTATGAATAAGTTAAGTGATTATCTCAAACTTTATCCCATACTAGGACAAAGTTCAAATTTGACTGAGTTAATAAGACACTTTATCTCAACCAAATCAAGCAATATATCTCAATACCTGAAACAAAACAAATTCTAACCAATCAAATACAGTTTGCTCAAATCATCTTAGTTTCAATTCAAGTTGTAAAGGGACATCCGTGCTCCAATCTACATCAGGTGCCTGTCAGATTCAAGTGCAGAAACCTTTGAAACATAATATTTGAGCTTAGGTTGACCAAGAACCTGATCACTTGCAGGACGTAATAGTTTGGCCAGCCATTTAAAGCAAAATTTATTAATTATACGATGACAGAAGCAACAGAGCAGCTTGTTTCATCAAGGGGCAACAAATACAAACAATGAGCAAGTTAAAACTTCAAAATTGCAGCGCCACTGGATGGCTTGGTTGCGAAGACGTAGAGACCAAGTTCATTTTTGTTGATGATGCCCTTCTCAATTCTTGCTTGGTAGTACGACTCCTGAATCAAATCAAAGTTTTTCTCATACATCAGGATATCCCACAAGCTATTTATCTAAATAGAGATTTGAGATTTCTAATGTGTTGTTAACATTTTTAGCATTTTCTGAGGCACCCATAGCACAGGATCTTTTATTTCAGATGGGAGTCCCAAGCTAATTCTCCCTGCCCTGGGCAGCTATTCACAGCTGCTTATTTGGAATGATAACCCTTGAAGGCTGATCCAATACGAAAAGTCATTTGGTGCAAAACATACGAAACGCTATCTCAGCCGTTTCACACCAAATAGTTTTTCGTATTGGATCGGCTGTGATAACCCTCTATGTCAAACAACTATTGACAGCTGCTATTTCCACAAATTTCTACATAAATGATTAGAATTCATCAAAACTAATAGCAACAGATACTGCACTAAAAATTAACCGCTCACGAACTAACCTTTAAATTGATAATGAATTGGGGAACAAGACTCTCTTTTACCAATGCAACAGCACAACCACCCCATCCAGCCCCTGTGAGTCTCGCACCTAGTGCTCCATTATCACGACACACTTTAACCAGCTCCTCCAACTCAGGACAGCTAATGACAGCAGATAATAAGCAGACAAGAAAGAAGAAAAGTGAGGAGGCAAATTTAATAAAAATTGCAGGCGCATTCTCAATGAAAACATTCAGTTGATATTAGCTCATGCATATAGTTGGGCACTGTAAGAAACTTTAACTGGAAGAAACCTCAGTCTCAACAAATTTGCTGAGTTTAGACCAGCCAACAATATTTACAGAGAGGCCAGTTGTAGAAGCTGACGAGTCTTCCAGCCCTCAGCGGTTGAAATGCATAGACATTTTTCATGAAAGTTGTTTTTTAAAACATACATAGGCAGTCCTTGGCAGCTTAGACGTTCTACAACATATCCCATTTTACATCGCTCATTACTTTTAAAGCAAGGACTATCGCAGTTGGAAAGCATAGTGCCATGCTTGAATACAAAGTTTACCATAATTGTAGAACAGCATAAGAAACAAATACAGCCACAGAAATAGGCCACAAAATCTACCACCAGCAACTTTCATATATTAATTTAGTGTTTAAATCAATTATGATTAAAAAAAAGCAGTAACCATTTTTCAAATGAAAATAAAAAACAGAGGCTGTGAATGAACTGATTGTTTAATTACAAGGGACCATTGCTTGCATCAAGGAGTGTATAGATCTTACCTGCACTCATACAAAACACTGCAGCTATAATGGCTCTCATTCATAAGATCACCAAGCTTCTTAAGCTTCTCCTCGTCACTGCAAGACCCTTTCACAGTCAAGTCTACAGTAGATTATATTAGGCTAACTACATCTTTAATTACAATAGGCTCTATTTAATAATTTGAATACATAGAAATTTCTGTTGTTTTAGACCTAAGTTCCGTCTGATTAAAAGTAGCTAATTGCATCTTTAACACATCAAAGAGATGAGAGTCAATTCTGTAATGCAAACAAGCTCATGAAGTTTAAATATATTTCTGCTGTGATAAAGAGTACTGACATTAGAAATTACAGAGTAAGAAGTGATTAAGAGTATTCTTTAGAACTATATAATTCCTCTAAGAGTTCTTGAACTTTCCCAAAAAACCAGTGACAAACCTGAGGTCTGATTGCACGGTATCCCTGAAAGCATAAACACGCCTAGCTTCAGAATAAACATGGGTCGCCCGCTGGAGTCAATAACCAAAAACAGTGATGAAATTAGACAATAATTATGAAAGATCATCCATATCTGGGGTTAAACAATAACATATCCCAGCTTCACAAATGCTACAAGAAATTTCCAGGAAGATTTAAAATGAGCAGCTATTTCAACCCACATGCTCACATTCCACATTTAAATGACATAATTGCAACTAAAATGACCTCGTAAACTTTCACACAGACTCATGTAATTAAACACATAAATTTAGAGTAGCATCTCAATCTAACCAACAATTACATCAAGCCAAGGGCAGAATCATAACAACACTATTTTGCTTTAAACTTCTCTCACAAATTCTCAAAGATCAACAAACAAAAAGAGAAGTTCAGCCATCCCTCACAGCAATGGGTTCAGTAACTGAGAATTTACTAGTATCAACCAGGGACCTCTAATTAAACTGCCAGAATGACTTCCTTGAGGATCTACTTGACATCTCCCTTTTTCACAATCTAAGGTGTCTAAGGATCAACAGCTCCCCCAGTTACAATGAAGGCAGTTAGATGACACCCAACTGCCCCTTGCTATTTAATTCAAGTAAATTGTTTGTTTCCGGACCCACCACTGTTCCCTTGGAAAAGGGCTTCAGCTGACAATTTTTTAAAAAATGTTGACTACACAAGCACACACCCCTTTTCCCTAGTGAGACTTGAACCCAAGACCTCATAGTAGAACCTCCTATGTGATCATTAAACCAAATGCATGACAATTAGAATTGCAACATCAGTGTTGGGAGGAGGTTTCCTGGTCAAATGATCAAATTTCTTAGTTCAGCAACTAAGAAATAATTCTTGTAACAGTCTCACTTGCCTGTAGATGTAAATGATCAACAGATGAATCCCAGGAAACAATTAAAGATAAGAGAGTTCAATGATATTTTTTCTCGTTTTTTTAAAAAAATCTTCCTTTGTTCGTTTTACCATATTATAATAAAAAATAAACAAGCACAAGTTAGTGCCTCAAAACCAAGATTTAGTAACAAGACCAGTAAGAGGTATGTTAATTTGCGAGGAACTCAAATAATCCCTCCCCCCTCCTTTTCACAATGTTTTATTTCAGTTTGATTGCATGATAAAATCCCGGCGATCCCATGCACATTCAGGGTTACCTGGTAACCATCACATTGCTTAATGCATCATCCATACTATTTAAGAAATGTTTCAGTCTTCTGCATGTCCTAAACACTTCTACTTGGTAAATATATTTGTAAAAAACCTGAAGTTCTGAATTGAAGTACATGAAAGCATTAATTTAATCTGACTACAGTAGAAACCTAACTAAGAGTTCTAGCTTTAATGACTCATCTAGCTCATACAGTATTGATTATAAAACTATAGTTAATACCTGAAATAACTTAAAATGCTTTGCAGCCTTTATCACAGCTAACGATGTTGGAGAATTCTCCAAGATCAAAGGCAGGCCTTCCTCTGTGATCTTCTCAATATCTTCAGCTGTGTAAGGCCCCTCGTTCAAAAATTCCTGCATACAAGGAACAGAACATAATACTTCAGACAGCCAGTTCATTGTTTTCTGCAACGCATGCAGAAGAATTTTACTTGAACACGAAAGACATGGGCATATTCATTTTAAAAATTCACAAGTTCTCATAAGAATAATCTAGTACAGACATAAAAGCAAGGCCAGATACAACTTCCTGTCTCACAACTACCTTAATGCAAATGAAAGAAAATAAAAAGTGCTAGAGACTACATCAGGACGACCTACTCACTTACCAGTAGACAATAAGATATGAATCACCACAATACATATTTGTGGCAAAATCTTTTTAGGTATTCCAACGTCCTCTGAACAAGGACATTTGCTCCTTCAACATAAAAGGCCTGAGCTCTCAGGTAATTTGTTGGGATGGTATAGAAGACATTTTATAGACAAAAGAGTAATGGAAGCATGAGAATGCACAGAAAAAATCAAGCTCAGATTATTTCTCATAATAAATTATAGAAGACAGCTTAATACCTTGACAGCAAGGACAGGATCCGAGGAGCCACGCCCATCGGCAAAAGTTATACACAAACCCTCAACATCTGAGAGAGTCTTAACTTTGGAGACTGCTTCTTTAGGCTTCATCCCCAGCTTGATACCAAGCACAATCTGCAGCAATTTCCAATAGTTACAACAACCATCTTGGAAAATATTAATTGCAGGCAAAATACATAGTTCATATGATTACCAGGGAAAAAAAGATATATAGTTGAATTCATTAGAAAATAGTAGCTCTAATAAACCAACTTCAAGAAAAATGAATAATGTAGAGATAGAAACAGAACCATGATCACCCAAATTAAAGGAATACGAAATAAATATCTTCAGAGTCTTTGTTTTTTAAATGTATTATAAAAAAGTCAAACTTACAGCAGCCAGACGACATTCCACTACCCGGTTATTGTAATTTGTTGCAGCAGTAACAGCCTTTTGAGATTCTGCTAAGGAATGGGCAATAATGAAACTACCCCCTGCGGGTAGTTTCACATGAGTTGCTTTGATTGGATTGAAATCTATCAGCTCAGCAAATCCAGATTTTGCCATGACGGATATTGCCTGTAGAGTTTTATCCACTAAAATAAGATAACTGATGTTATCAACCAATATGCATTTTGATAGGAATTGACAGTAAAAGAACAATAGATAAAATATATTACTGATGCTCTAAAAGAGAGCATAAACAAGCTAAGAAACTGAAAAGGTGGCAATAAATGACTTTTCATATGCCAGAATGCATTAGACGTGTAAGTAAACAAATAGGTCTGATTAAAATGGAAGGGTTTATAAAGCATTGACACAAAGCACCTAACTCCATTGATGACATAAATCTGATATATGGTGATATAACTGACTTCGAATTATTTCTCAACTAAGCTACCTGTATTATTCATATCAGACCTTAAACAAAAGTATCTTGAATGTAAAGATCACCACTATGGATGCAAGAATCTGCCATAATGTTTTCGAACTCAGGATCGTCCCAAAAACGTTGGATTGGGCAAGTCAACCAATTCGGCTGCCCAACCCGAATTACCTTCAGAGTCGAGCTTCCAAGGAAGACTTGGCCAAAATAAAATAAAATAAAATAAAATAAAAAATATATATAAAGTATACCTAAAAATAGCTTATGAAAGTATCTACTTTTTTATATTTGATACAATATATATCATAGCTAAATATAGGGTCGCATCGAGCCGAGCCGAGCTTGATTTAAATATTTCGAACTCGAGCTCGAGCCGAGCCTAGGCTCGAGCCTAAAATTGTTATCGAGCTCGAGCCCAATAATTTTAACCGAGCTCGAGAGCTCCAACATTCATTTAAAACTTTTCAAAAAATACATGTCAACTAAATTGTATATAAAATTATGCATACATTTTACATAAAATTAGGCATGACCTCTACATAAAATTGCGCATAACCTCTACTTGAATTTGGGCATAAAAGTGGCATCAAATCTAGCTGAGTCCGAACCTTCCTATATTCGAGCCAAACTTGATTTAAATATTTCGAACTTGAGCTCGAGCCGACCCTAACCTCAAACCTAAAATTGTAATCAAGCCCGAGCCTAATAATTTTAACCGAGTTCGAGCTTAACCTACATTTAATACTCTAGATAAAATATACGTCAAATAAATTATATATAAAATTATGCATATATTTTAAAAAAAGAATGATAGGGAGGTTCAGGATTGAATCTCGATAATGGATTAGAACGCACCAATATTAATCTTTTTTACCCCAAATATTGTTTAGATTATTTTGTAATTTTTGAATTTGGCCATAAATTTACTATGACCTCCTTAGTGCCCCTAGTTGAAAATTTATATTCTAGGAAAAATTAAAAATGTTTTCCTATGTTACATATTTCCAAAAAGTCCTTTAAATAAAATCATAACTTACAAGAAAATTACAAAAAATATTTTAAAATTTTCTTAGGAAAGTTAAATGGACCTCTTATTGTCTCTTAAAGGAAAATAATAAAAATTAATAATCAATCTAATATATTACTATACTTATTGATAAATTTTTAATCAAATAAAATGTCAAACACAAACTTGCTATGAAAATTGCCTCATGTTAAAAGTATTACAACATCAACTGTCAAATACTTATTCAAAAATTTTCTATATGGTTTTCTAGCCTATCTTGGTAGGAAGATCTTACTTAGAAAATTATATGATTTTTTTAATAAGAATTTTCAATTAGAAAAATGTTTCCAAAAAACATGATGCACTAATAGTCCCTAGAAACGTATTTCTACTAAAAATGTATTTTCAACAAAAAAAACCACTAATAGTCCTTCAAGAACCACGAGGAAGGGACAGCCGGAGTTTAAGAAAAAGTTTTTTTTCCACTTTTTATGATCTCACACGTGCGAAACCGTCTTCGTTCGTGTGTGTGTGTGTGTGTGTGTGTGTGTGTGTGTGGGGGGGGGGGGGGGGGGGGGGGGGGGTGTTTGGTGGCGCAGGACCTGTCGTCGGGGATGACGGCAGCGACGGAAACAGAAGCGAAGCCAGATGAGGGGAGGAAAAAATCGAAGGAAAATATGGAACCAAGCGGCGAAGGCGGCCGGCGACAGCACCGGACGGAGGGGCTCGGCGGTTATGAGGGGAGGAAAAAATTTTCCTCCCCTCACTCTCACTCTCCCTCTCCTACTCCTGAGTCCCTGAATCTCGAGCCCGTTAACGAGCCGGCTCGCAAGCTTTCGAACCGAATCATGACTCGGTCGAGCTCGGCTCGTTAACACAAATGAGTTTTATCTGGATCTCGAACCAAGTTCGAGATCTAGGTATACCGAATTGAACCGAGCCGGTTCGTTCGAAGCCACCCCCAGCTAAATATATAAATGATTTATGGGGCATAACTGAAAAGTTAAGTATATAAATATATTAATAAATTCATAATTATTTAACTGTTAATTAGTTATATATTTTTACCAAAAATTACCATTATTTGACTGTCAACTATCTACCAATTACCTAGTTTTTAGATACATCACAAACTACTAACAATTAATAATTACCCATTATCTCTCAATCAAGCCTTCATTGTCAACTAGCAAATTACATATTTTCATAAAAAATTCCACCTGGTCAGTCTTGAAAATCCGAACAGCAACAAACCACACAAACTCAACAATATCAAGCAATGCACCATTAAAAACACATTAATTAAAACCAAACTTAAAGTTAAACCAGGAAATACTCGAATGTGAGGGGGGAAACCATTTTGCAGAAAGAAGAACTTCTTCCTGAGGTCCGGCAAAATCTACAGGGACACCAATCAGGCAGGTACAATGCCAATCAGGCAGCTGGAATGCCGATCCAGTAGCTGCAACACTGGGAAATCGCATGACAGTGGAGGAATGATGGAAAAACCGAGAGAAATAGAGTAAGATGGTAAACAACAGATAAAAAATGATTCCAATAAAAAATACCAAAATCTGGCATGGAATGGTCAGAAGAGGAGATAGAGCTTGAAGCTGAGAGAAAAAGAGGTAAGGTTAGGGTGTCTCCTCAGGGAAGCCGATCCTAACAAGCAGATTGGAGACTCGAGAACAGGACCAGGAACCGCCCCAATTCCCTTCCCGCCCAATTCTCTAAATCTAGTGGGTCAGGTAGTCAAATCAGTCAAGTCAAATTGGGAGTTGCCAGTCTGGTGGCAGGACTCGGAGCGAGTTGGTAGGGACTCAGTCGGAATAGAAGGGTCGGGTCCATTCCTTTCATTTGGCTCACCCAATCCAAAATCCAATTTGACACACACGAATCATGAGTCAAGTCAGCGATTCAGAAAACCATGGACAAAACAGCATGACTCTATATGCATTTCTTCTGGTTGATTGCCTCAGAATTTAAGTATGCCATGATAATAATGGCAATCATTATAGGAGGAATAGGCCAATGTGCATGATAAAATTCAACACAATAAACTGCTAAATGTTAGATGACAGAAAAAAAACATAAATTAAATCAACATATAACATTGAAAATGCCATAAACTCATGTGCAGTAACCTCATGCCTGACTACCTGGTCCATTCCTCCAGATTGTGTTCCAATGTGACGTTCACAATCACAAGTAAGTTGAGCAATTTCATTCTGCAAATCAAAATACCAAATACAAAGATTAGCACCTTAGAGACAACCTTTGCCACCAGCAGATGGCTTTTTTCCCCAGAAAGCTTCACAAAGAAAGTTTTTCAACATATACTACAACACATTCAAAAGAAATTACTGACAGAAACGAATGATAAAACAAAACAAAGATTTCAAATATTGCTATAAACAATTTCTTTTCTGCAGACTTTTGTTAGAGAGAAGTACCTTTGGAAAATTCTTATCAAAAGCAGCCATTATAGCAATTGTAGAGGAGCAAACAAATGCAGCTGAACTGGACAATCCAGACCCTTAGATTGATTAAAAAAACAGAAAGTTAATTTCATTAAGGAAAATAAATTTAAAAACTGCTCCCAAATACATTTGCTTGAGGTATATTCTCTCTACCTGTAGGAACATTTCCATCAACAAGTATGTCAAGACCAACAGGTACACCAACATCCACACCTTTGGATTTAACAAAGTCATAAAACCCTTTATATCTGCAACTCATAAGATAGCGAAGTTTCATACTAAGATAGTATCACTAAGTCTAGTTTATGCTGGCAATAATGATGCTGATTCCTCGGGAGGGTAACTATAGTTGAAAAACTACAGGCACGTATATTACCCGCACAGAAAATAATGACCCCATTTGAGAGCCTTCAAGTCAATCTCCTGCCAAAAAAAAAAAAAAAAAAGATGCCATAGCAATACCAATTAATCCAATAATTAAATAATTAAATATTTCATGGCCATGTAAATAAGAAAAGTTTAAAAAGAAGAGGAAAATGAAAGAATGTGCAATATAAATTGAGATTCAGTTGCAAAATATAAGGAAATAAGAGAAAGTATACATCCTTGGCATGAACGGAAAGATTAAAAAAGAAAAGAAATAAATTAAACGCCAAAAACCCATGTATACAAAATACTGAGGTACGTTCGTCTAGTTGGGTCACCTAAAGCCTACAGATCCCCGAGTCCACAATTCCTGAGAAATAGACGTAGTACAGAAGAAGCTTACGATAATCTATTAGAACTGGTGTTTGTGAAACTACGCATGATACGGTAGCTAAAACTAACGCAAATACAACAATCACGGAAAAGTCACCTGGAGTGGATCAGCAGGATAAGTGCACATGGTATACTTGTCATTCACATTTGCAATCCGAAGGTGCTTTGGTGATTCATCGGGCTGATGCTTACGGATAGCGACAATAGTGTCCTGTCGGATGGCCATGGGCAGTACCGAGTACCCCTCGTAATCAATATGCTCGCCGATGAGGTTCACCCGACCTGGAGAGTGAATCACAAAACAGCAATTGCCAAATCCTCAGTATCCACTGAATGAACTTTCATTAGCCGACATCAACAACATCTCTATCCGATACTACGAAAATCCGATAAGAAACATAAAAACGATCAGAAAAAAAGTCAGTAAGCTTAAGCCGGAATGCAGCGAGAAAACGACGACATGGTCGATCCTCAAAGTCAACTAAAGAACAGAGTCTCATAAGCAAAGAGAAATCATCCAGAGTCGCCCAGAAAAAAAATAAAAAAATGAAAACGCAAGACAAAAATTCAAACTTGAACAAAACAGAAAGCCAAATTGAGGAACGGAGCAACTCAAAATAAAAACATCAGACCAGGAGATCGAGTGAAAACATCAGGCTGGTGGCCGAAAACTTCAACAAACTTGGATTTCATCTTGTCAAATCGCAGCTGAGCTTCTTCGAGCAAAGATCCGTCACCGTAAACAGGCTCCAGAGAGGAGAAAATGGGAACTGGTTGCCCGTCGTGTGCCATGGTTGAGAAAAATCTAGGCCGATGTCTCTATTGTCAGCAAATGGAATCGAAGCCGAAGGACTTCGGAACTGCTGTCAGGAAAATTTGGACAGAATTTTTTAATCCCGTAGACCCTTGAGTGAGAGAAGCGAGGATCAAAGAACAAGTCTTTCTCTATGCCGTTTCCGGAATCTCGCGGTTTTGAAGGATATCTCAGCGCGGTCTCTTCATGATGACAAGTGGCCAACGGTGCGGGACGAATCTGAGCCGTTGCGGAAATCTCGACGAGTAATTTTCGTAATTCGAATTTATGTTTATTATCAGGAGATGTCGCCGGTTTTCTTTGACAGTATTGCCCTTACTGGACGTAACGGGAGGCTATGACACGAAAGTCACGTAGCGTCTGCGGAAACGGAAACGCTCTACCTTGAACTCTATGGCCTCCGTTTTTATGTTTCTATTACCTTCTTAATTCCCATCGTTTTAGAGCATGCAATTGGGGAGATCCTTGAGCCATCACTTAGCGCTACAAAGTCTACAAATGAGGCTCGTAGAAGAAGTAAAACATCCTTAGATTCCCGATTTGGAAGTTCTTCTACTCGTCGTAGGAAGAGATCCCGATCTCTTGACAATATTGAAATGGTCGTTGATGCTATTAATAATACGACACCAACTTTTGTAGGGATATTTAGTCATGTAGATGACAATGTAAAACTTTCATGGTACGAAACTATTTTAAAAGTACCTAACTTGTCTAGAGAAATCAAATTTCATGCCCCTAAGTTGTTTGACACCAAATATAAGAAAGATATGTTTGTCAAGATGACACTAGAACAGTGGTATGATTGTTTATATATAACTTAAATGAAATGTAATAGGCTGACACACAGTTGTTGACAGTGTTAACATTGATTTTTTAGATATATTTGATTTTGAATGAATGACGTTGATTAATGAATAAGTATTTTGATTTACTTTGAAATAATATGTCTTAGTGTGGATAAATGTGTATTTGTGGTTAATACATAAATATATTTATGTTTAATACATAGATGTGATTTTGGGCTGAACATTATTTTTTTTTTGTTATCACAGAAGGACTCGAAATTTTCTGTTGATATGATTTAATATTTGAGTTTAATATATATATGTTGAAACTTATTTCATAGTACAGGTTGTGTTTTATTGTTCAAACATAGATGTTTATTTGTGTTTAAGTCATATTTTCATTATTGAATATCCAACATTGCAAGTACTCGTGGAAAATCTATTAGATAGTGAAAAAATTGGCATTTGTATTGCAAGTTTACATAATTGTGTTTACTCTTGTAAGTTACTATTTACATCATCATAATGCGCAAATGCAACGTTTTTTATAATAGTGTGTGGTCCACAATATTTGAAAAAATGTTAGAAAGATCGCCTATTATATTTTGAAAAGTTTATAGGATGAATCAAAATGTTTTTCTCAAATTGGTTGAAATCTTAAAGAATAGAAGACTCTTATTTGATACAAGGACAATATTTGTGAAAGAACAACTTGTATATATTTTGTCTCAGTGTTAGTCAATAATAATTATACAATATTAATTCGAAAATGTTTGGTAGATCAAACTGGACAATTAGTACGTATTTTAATAAAATGTTAGATGATATTGTCATACTATAATCTTCTTACATTCATTCAAATATTTTGAGTAATGATATTTATATCCTTAGGTAAATATAAAGTATGAATAATTTTAAATTAATATCAAATATATATTTATATTAATTAAATGTACTCAGTCGTACGGATACAAGTTTTTGTGGATAATGCACGCTCATTTTACTATCTTGCCCTTAACGACGGATACGGCAAACGTTAAGCCTTTTGTAAGCATAGGAAAAGCAAAAACCTAGATGCGCCCGGAAAATATAACTGGCATTTCCACTGTCCTGTTCCGCCGTTCTCGAGTCCAATCAGGCTTACGTTCTCGCCGTAGACGACGAGTGGAGCTCAGCATACCAGAAGCTCAATCAGTAGCAAGAACAGCCCGCTGCCGAAGGACTGGAGAGTTGAAACTGCGGACATCGATGTCTTTTGTTGGGTGAGCTGGTTTAGGGCTTCCGGTCTTAAATAATAAAGGCTAGCGTCTTATGCCTTGGCGAACACTTGATTGTCGAGGCGAATTCATGGAATAGAAACACTGGATCCGGTAACAAATTTTCAACTCAGATTTGAGAATGAAGAGCTATACGGGGCCGCCAGGGGGGGTACAGCCAGAGTCGTCGAAATCTATTGTATCACCTCTTCCTCCAATAGCGCCAACAAATGCTGGAAACGCGATTGTCGAGTACACGAAGCCTGCGGCACTGTTGGAGGATGATGAAGACCTCGAAATCAAGCTTCGTAGGATCATTGAGAATGTGCCTGTTCGCGTCGGTAACACCTCTGGCAGCTCTGCTGGTTCCGGTTCCGGAGACTTCCACCAGGTATGGTTCCTAGACTCTCATAGCTTCTGCAGAAAATGTTATTTTCTTCTCTGCTTCATAAAATGAATGATGAAAGTATTCGTAAAAGAATCTTGCGCTTTTTCTTGCTTTGAGTGAAGAAGATATGCAGGGGCTGAACTCAAGTTATTTTACTCTTTATACAGTTTTGTCTACTGTTGAATTTTCCTCAATTTACTTTGCATTTTCTTGCTTTGGCTGATTTTGTGGTTTACCTTGGCTGCCGTTCTCCTGTACTTTTGTAATTGTTGTTCTCTCTTTTCTTAATGAAATTTTCATCTTTTAGCAAAAAAATATATTTTTATTATGTGCTTGTTTTTTTTTTTTTTTTTGTCTTGGAAATGAACTCCAGGAACGGAGATATTAGAAGCTACTTTCTCAAGAAGTTTATTGGCATTAGAGTGTCATTTAAGATACGCAGATAAGAAGCAACTTTGAGTCTGTTCTTACTAAGTCACTAAGTTGACAATTGCAATTTATAGGTAGAATGCAGATTTTTTCTGTTCTAGGTAGGGGATAATCTGTAAGCTGAAGCTCCATTTGTTACTTGTTATTAATCTGAATGTCTTATGTTTATTTCGTAGATCTTCTTTTCTTTAATAGTTTGGGATATCTTTTGCACATTAAATTATTGTGTCACTCCTTTTGAACTATCAGTGGTGGACCCAACAAGATATATCGGACTCTATACTTAAAACAGGTATTATTTGCAACAGCCAATGAACCGTGTCCACTCCTGACAATAATTCCTTAGTAAACAAATGCTGTTTCTCTCTTGGGATTAACTTGTCTCCCTTGGCTCCATGATTTTGGGCGTTTGATTGAGTACTTGTGGCTGTCTGTTTCTCTCTTGGGATTAAACTTGTCTCCTTGTCTCCTTGTCTCCTTAGGCTCCTTAATTGCAGTTTTTGTTTGATTGAGTCCCCGTGGCAGTTTCACCATGGTGAAGTTGAGTTTTCAAGTGTATCTCTCTTTTGGGGTAGCTCATGAAAGTAGTATTGTGGATCAATTGAACACTAAAAATTATAGAGCTGGCTTTCCTGGTGATAGAGTCACTGGTAACAAGAAAAAAGGGAAAAACTAAGACCAGGTAATAGATTTTTTAATGAGACACTGCAAGGGAAAAAAAGAGAGTAGACAGTAGAAAGCTTTAGAATTATAAGAAGTACTAGATTATGAGAGTTGTTGCAACTAAAACATCTTGTTGCTTTTTATATGAAACTTTCAACTAGCACAGCAAGTTGTTACAACTACAAGTTCTCTAAGTAGATTTTAAATTGTAGATAAGAGTGTTGCTCCTTATTTAGACTTGCTTACTTAACAGATGCTATTTTAGAAACTTGAGATTGGAAAAGTTAAGTCCGCTTTCTTTAACTTGAGCTTCCTTCTTCTTTCTTCTTTCATAAACATGAGTATCTATTGGTGTCTCATATCTGGAAGTATTCTTGGGCTAATTCTTTATCATTTTGGTGTATTGTACCGTTTCCTCCTGGAATAGGGATTGTTTTTGAGTTCTTACTAATGCGTTTTCTATTATATGGAAGATGTTATTGAAGTCATCACTGATTTTTAAATCTACTGGCAAATCCACCTTATAATGCTGTCAGTCATCTTTGCACAAATCTTACAAAAGCCCCTTTTTTTTGGTGTGTGTGTGTGTGTGGGGGGGGGGGTGTTGTTCTACTTATGATATCCGCTGCTAGAATAATGTTCCTTACAAAGATAAAGATGAATTTCACAACAGCTTTGAAGATGACTTCTTTCTTATTTTTGGCTTGCTTACTTTTTGTTTTTGGTACATCTAACCTCATTAATTGCCTTCAAATTAGAAATTGTATTTGTGGTTTTCTTATTTTGAACACCTAAAAGTAGGAACAAGAAGACCTTGTTGGTTGCAATCCTAAGCTATTAGAAATGAAGGAAAACCTGAACTCTTATCCGTAGAGTAGTTAATTTCAAATTTTACTTTGGTAAAACTTTATCCCAATTCCTCAGTTCTTTAACATGAGTGCAAACCAAAATGTCACACAAAAGGAATGTAATCTTCATCGATCTAGAGTCAAAGAATGGAGCTGTGGGCTGAGCAGTTTTACTTCAAGGTAGTGAGGTACCTTTCTCCGGAGTGTGGGCAACTTGAGAGCCCCAAAACAAGAAACTCTTAAACTAAAACAGCAACTTGTTACTGTCTACAGACTTTCTATTTTTTATTTGATATTGGAAGAGGAGATAGGCAACTTAGACACTGTTGAAGACTTTCTAATTTAGAAGCTCAAGAGTGAAATAGGAAAGTTAGTTTTCTGTAACTTGAGCCTTATTCGTCATTCTTTTTTCATGAATACAAGTGATATTGGGATCTCATGGTGAGCTAATTTGTCAACATATGATGTATGGACTCAAGCTGACCTTGTTTTTTGGCCCATCGTTGAGGTTTTGTCTTCTGAAGAAGGCTAAGGCTGTCGGTTAGAGAACTGATCTTGATCTTTCTGAAGATCTTTATTTTTCAGCTATAAAAATACTTAATTTTTACACTCGGTAGGCTTTCTTTTTGACATTTCCTTTCCTCTTTTTACCTTTATGATATAGTTTACTATTTTTTTTTACCAAACCAGCTTGTGACCAGAAAAGAATCTTAGCTGAGTTTGGTGAAATTACATGTGATGATATCATAATATTACCTTCAGGTTTTTCTTGCTCTTTTGTAAGAAGTCAAGATTTACCATGTTTACCTTTTCTTTTTTCTGTTTATGTTTTCCTTGTTATCTGATATTGGAACTTCTACAGTACCGGCAAATGAGAAGGAAAGAACAAGATCGCTTAGCAAGGATGGAAGCTGATTACCAAACAAGGAAAGAAATGTTTGAGTTTAATATGAGAAGGGAGGAAAGAGTGAAAGCCGCAGAAGAACGAACAGCAAAAAAGCGATTGAAACGCCAAAAAAAGAAACAAAGGAAGAAAGAGAAGAAGCCAAAACCCACCTACCAAGTAGGAGAGGAGAACAATCCCAAAGCAGAGTCTTCAGACGAGGAAGCTTCTGATAATAGCGGCCAATAGGAACAGAATTTATTGGCTCTTAGAGGAGCACTATATTTCCCTGCAAGAGAAAAGTAGCATGTACATTGTAAGTGTTCTTTAGCCGATGAGTCGATTTGCTGCAACTAGAAGTGGCATACTATGGGCACGTATCAAGCTGCAGAGGCTACTAACTGCGGGTTCAAGAGACTGGAATAGAAGAACTGATTTATTATTTAAAGGTTTAAAGGTTAGAAAACTCTCGATTCAAATCAGTGGGCCAGTAAATCTAGTTTTTTCAGAAGATTTTTCTAGGGAAGTAAACAATATAGAAAGAGGGAATAAAGCTGTGAACGGGAAAGGTTTCCTCAAACCCAAATTCAAACCAAGCCTTTTAAAACACAATGGATATCTAGAAGAGGGTCCCTTTTCCCTTTGGAGGGGTCACCCACCCCTCCTCTCAAAATAATAATAATTATTATTTAACTTTTTTATAATTAACAAAATGGCAAGGTCGTATTTGCGTACTTGACTTCCAGTATGTGCTATAGCTGAAAATATAGCATTTGAAGTGATAGTAGGCAAAATACTACCTCCAGAGCCCAAAAAGGTCGTATACTCATTTTGCAGGCTTTGTGCGGCAGAACTGCCAACACAATTTTACCAGTAGACAAAAAACTCTTCTTTCCTCTGATTCCTAATAGAATGAGGTGATGTTAGAGAAACTAATAGAATGAAGAAAGACAGTAAATTGAAGTCCTTGTGTAGGAAGCATGCCCTAATACATGTAATTGTAATAGCACCAGCTATAAGAACATTGAGAGAAATTGAACTAATGAGGCCTGATGGCCATGTTAAGATGAATGAAGCACAAAACAAGAGAATATAAAAAAATATATATAGCCAATGGGCAAGGGTGCTCATAAAAAGGTATGGATTTAAGACCTGATTAGCAGGTTCATAGTACTATTACTTGACTATTTCCTTACATGTAAATTCCTTTCCTATAGGACCTTAAGAATGATCCAGACAAACAGTTCTCAAAGACGACTTAGTGACATTTGACTCCAACTAATGAATGCGTTTGATTGCAAGCAATTGCGTGGAATGTGATAAACAATGATATCTTTTTCATTCTTATCCATTTACAAAAAAGAGAGGTAAATATAACAAAATACAGAGAGAGTTATTCGACTATGACATATTGTTCTCCTAATATCATATATGATCCATGAAAGAAGGAAACCGATCCTATAATTTCTTCTATTGGCAGCTCATGCTAACACTCCCCCTCAAGTTAGTACATAGACTTATCAAATGAGTTGTAGAAGGTTTTGTAAGGAACAACCTTTGTAAGTATATTTGCCAGTTGGTCTTCATACTTAACAAATGAAAATTGAATTATCTTGATTTCAATTTTCTGTTTGATGAAATATCGATCCACCTCAATGTGTTTAATTTGATAATGTTGGACTGGATTATGAGAAATATCAATGACCGCATTATTATCATAAAAAAAGTTCATTTCAGTATTAGGAGTAAATTCAATCTCGATTAACAATCTTTTAAGTAAGAAAGTTCACAAAGACCTTTGGACATTCCTCAGATCTTGACTTTAGCACTGGACAATGACAATACTTTTTGTTGTTTGCTTCTCCATGTGACTAGATTGCCCCCTCCGAAGGTAAAATAAACTGACGTGAGCTTCCTATCAAAAACATTCCCCGTCCAATTTGCATGTGTAACCATCAATATTTAGATGATAATTTCTGAAAAACATAAGCCATTTTCCAAGAAAGGACTTTTAAACAGAGAAGAATTCGAATTATTACTAAGATATGATATTCATTAAGACAATGCATATACTGACTCACTATGCTTATAACATTAGCAATATCTAGCTGAGGATGAGATAAATAGATTAATTTACCAACCAATTATTTATACCTTTATTTGTTTATTCGTACATGATCTGTACACTCTCCAAGTTTGTGATTATGGATAATTAGAGTGTTAGATGGTTTATAATCTATTAATCCTACTTTTGACAACAATTCTAGATTATTAAAGTTGGTATCTTTCCCAGTCAATGTTTCAGGAATAGTGTATGATCTGAGTTGTTTGTTGGAAGCCATATTTTTTTATAGCCACGCTTAACTGACCAAACCACGTGCTGGGTGATTATTTTAGCCATATAATGAACATTGCAACTTACGCACAATCTCAATATCTGAGGGTGCAATGTACCTCTTTGGAATATCCATGTAGAGCTCCCGTTCAAGATTACTATGAAGAAATGCATTATTTACGTCAAACTGATGCAATGACCAGTCTAGGTTTGCTACAAGAGATAACAAGACTCGGATGGTATTCAATTTTGCCACTAGTGAGAAAATTTCTTGTTAATCTATGCCATACGTTTGTGTATATCTTTTTTGCCATAAAGCCCTCTTTATATATTTTGATGGATCCTCTACGTTTTTGCTTAATGGAGAAAACTCATTTGCACCTGATCGTTTTCATTCCTTTCTGTAATAAAACATGAGTCCATGTTTTATAGAGCCTCCATTTCTTGTTTTATTGCTTGAACCCACTTTGGATCTGTTAAGGCTTATTGTATTCCATTGGGAAGATGGCACAAGGACAATGTATGCACATATATTTTAAGAGGTTTTGATAATCTCTAAGTAGACACATAATTCACAATTGGGTATTGTAACTTATTTCCTCGAGATATGGGGAGTATCAAATTGGTGACTAGCCACGATTGTGTTTGAAAGCTAAATTATAATGAGCAAAAAGCTAAATTATAATGAGCAAATGTATTTGAGTCATTAATAGGAGAAGGTGTAGTAGGAGAGTTTACCTTAGGAATGTTCTCAGGAGACGGATTTGTGTCTTCGAGTATTGAGGGGTGAGGGGATTCATTCTCATATTCAGATCCTTGAATAATACGATGATGAATTTATGGAAAAGTGTTATAATTTGAATACAATAAGCCTCTGTTTATAATAGAGGAAGCAAGTAAAATCCAATTAATATTAAACTACCCTTGTCCCAGTTACAACCAAAGTTAAACACTAAAAGATAAGTCTTAGAATAATTGAACAACTAAATATAAATAGAAGACTAATTTAACTGAAACACATTTAATTGAGACTTCCACTTGTGATACTCCTGTAAGATTCTACTATATTAATTTTGGCTTTGTGAGAGTCATGTAAGATTATTCTATATCCACTCTTCAATATATCAATACCATTAGTTCTCTCCTCATTTATCGTCACCAAATTTTCTTCACCTATCAGATTGTCTTCAAATCCTGGCTACTTCCACAAAATTTGCTTTTAACCTTGTATCTTCCCTTAAAGACAAAAAGTGGATACTGAAAAAAAATATCCCTCAAATTCCAAGAAAATAACATCTATAGTGAAATAGGAGTGAATAGTGACAGGATTGTAACATTGATATCCTTTTGTTGTGTGTGCCATATTGCAAAAAAAATACAAAGCACCCAACATGGATCAAACTTAGTTTATTGATTTTTATGAAGATGAATGAAGGTCATACATCCAATGATTCATGGAGGAATCACCAAAATAGCAAGTAAGGAAACACAGTTGGAGAGAACTTGTAATGGGGTCTTAAAAATTCAACGCATCCAATTTAACAAGTGTACTGCTGTGGCAACAACATCATCGTACCTACTCGATATATGTACTCCAATTAAGAGAGCACATGTCGTTTCTAAGATATTCTTGTTCTTTTGTTCAATAATTCCTTTCTGTTGTAGCATTTGAGCTCAAAAAGTTTCTTATCAAAGGTCACGAATTTGAAAATAAGCTTGGAATTCCTGATTGACATATTCTTCATCATTGTTAGAGTGGTGAATCTGAATTTTAGATGAAAATTGTGTCTATTCCATTGCATGAAAGGATCGAAAACACCAAACATTTCATCTTTATGTTTTAACAAGTAAAACCAAGTCATTCAAGTGTAATCATCTATAAATATAATAAATTACCAGCCACCAAAAGAAGTGGTAATAAGAGAAGGTCCCCAAACATAAGAGAGAATTAAGGCAAGAAAGAATCTCACTTTTATTCAAGCTTATCTGATATATGATGACTTTTGGCCAAAATGCATGTATGACATTTAAAGTCTAAATCACATACTTGCGAAAATAAATTTGGAAACAAGTATTTCATTTACTGAAAAGATGGATATCCCAAATTGTGGTGCCAAAGCCAGACCTGTCTCTCCTTGACATTAGTCACATATTGCTTATTATTAATTCTACCAGAATTAAAATCATCCATGTATAACAATCCCTATCCTTTCTTAGTACCACGCCCAATGATCTCCTTGGTAAAAATATCCTGGAGAAGACAAAAAGTAGGATAGATTAGCGCAACACAATTTAGTTTGTCAGAGGAAAAAGGACAACGATGTCGACGCATTAATGACTCTTTGTTGTATCAAGAGATCTTGATTAGATCTCTTAGTTATTCACCTACTCTAATACTATGATAAATAATGATATTCTTTCATGCTTATCCATCTTTGATTTATAGAAAAAAAGGTATATATAGCAAAATACAGAAAGAGTTATTCAACGGTGACATGTTGTTCTCCTAATATTATAAATGATTCATGAAAGAAGGGTATTGATACTATCATTTCCCCTATTGATAGCTCATGCCAACAATATGTATATTAGCCAATGAGGTGATCAAATGCTAAAAAACATACATTATATAGGAGCCACACCCTTTATCAACCTAAAGTCTTGAAATTTCTTTTTTTTTTTCTTAAGAAAATTTACTTTCATATGATAAAGTCCACTTAAGATGATCTTAATAAATTGTTCTACCTTTTAGATTAAACAAAGGCCCTAGCTTCGACTTCTATTGATTCACAAGTATTCAAAGGACTAAAAAGAGGATAAGAGCAATCCTCACATGATCCTTGAGTTGCTTCTAACTCCCTCAAGCATGGTCCTATATACCAGTGAGAAGCACTTTGTCAGGGCTATTTTAGTCAAATAACTAATAGTCTTAATTTTTTATTTGTATGATGAGAGGCATTATTGTAATGTTTATGGCTAAAACTTATCGGCTAATTGTTCCACTACTAAGGGGTTGAAAATGTGAAGTTCTCCCCCTTTGTTCTCTTTTTCCCTATTTATTATACCCATAGCTAAAAAGAAATAAGAAGCAACTACAAAAATTGTTGCTTGGGTTTGAGACAAGTAAAATCTATTAACTAATATGGTTTGAAACAAAATCATGGAGCTTGTCAAACGCCTAGCCAATACAACCCAAAAGACCGGTCTGTTAAGTGCGGAAAGCCAAGTACCTAACTCATCAATGGTGGACGGAACCACCTAGCTTTGACACCCATCGTTCCCGTCCTGTTCCCTACCGCTTCACCCGGGATTCGAATGCGGAACGTAGTGCCCAACTTTGATACCATGTCAAACGCCTAGCCAATACAACCTAAAAGACCGGTCTGTTAAGTGCGGAAAGCCAAGTACCTAACCCATCACTGGTGGACGGAACCACATAGGTGGACGAAACCACCTAGCTCTGACAGAGCCTAGTTTGATAAACTCAGTAAAATAATGTGGAAATTGGCTTCAAAAAGAGTTAAACTGTTCATTTTTTATTTTTAGTTTCGTAGAATCTAGTACAATGTTATTAGTTTTATATGTGGACTATAATCTTTTCTAAGAATGACACAATAAGCTTTAAGGAAGCCAAACAAAATCTAAAGAAATAATTTCATACCAAATTTTGAGTCTTTTGAAGTAATCTATGGGAAATAATTGTGTTCCCCGCCAAGAAATTAGGACACACCAGTTATTAAGTTTGTTGGCTTTTAGGTTGCCATACAATATGATCTTGATAAAGGAGAGAAAGAAGAGAAAGAAGGAAGAAGAGAGAAGAGAGAAGAAGAAGAGAGAGGGAAGAAGGATACGTCCAAGAGAGAGAGAGAGAGACTAGAAAATGTGAGGGAAAGAAAAGGGGAGGAAGAATATGGTTATGGACTTGTCCTAACCTTCCCCTTTTAAGCTTTATTTATAGATGCCAAAGTACCAATATTATAAGTGTACCTTTCACCCTAATAAGAGTGAATAAGAGATAAAAAAATCATAAACTAATTACATCAATGACACCCAAACTTATTCTTATCTTCCAACAAGGTTATAAATAGAAATACTCTATCTACCCGATTGTATTAAAAAATATGAGAGGGAGTGACATTTAAAAAGTTTCCTTTATTATAATAATAAGACTCGTAAGCATTTAGAATTTGTTCCTGATAAAGGTGGTTTACTAATTCATAGATTGAAGACATAATTTTACTTTTTTTCTTAAGGTTTTAGAGTTCAGATTTTCAGAATCAATAGGAAGTAGAGCTCAGAAATTTGTATTAACACTATTAAAAAGGAATTCGTACATGATACAACATTCTACTTCATTGCTTGATCGAGTCCTATCTTTGTCTCCTCATTTAGCACGAAGAATGAAGAGGAGAGAAGACGGGCAGCGAAGAATTCCTTTCATGCAGCTTATTATATAGACTAGCATCTTACATAAGAAATCATGATGGCATTCGAACAGATTGAGTCACGAGACATATGTTCATCCTTCTAGTAGTTTCCCCTTGTATTCAAGATAGAGACTGATCTTCAACCTGAAACACTCCCGTTGAGATAAGTAAGGGTGGCATTGAGCCGAGCCAAACTCGAACCTGCATATGTTCAAGTTTGGTTTAATCTAAATACTTTAAACTTGAGTTTCTCAAGCTTGAAATTGGAATCTAACTCGAGCCCAAAATTTTTAACTGGGTCTGAACACATAAAACTCAGGTTCATGTTATAAAATTTCTTCACTCTCTCAGTTTTTCTTCAGCTGATTGAACACACAAAACTCCGGTTTGTGTTTTAAAATTTCACCAAAAAGAGAAAGACTAATTGAAGTTTCGTTTCCTATTTATATATTGGATTTTTGACTCATAGAATCATTATTCCATGTACAGGATCATCCACTCTTCAGGATGTATATGTAATCTATGTGCATATGTAATGTGTAGATCGTGTAGGTATTTACATTCTATTTCTTCGTACATATATCTGATATATTGAAGAGGAATTGCGCTAAACTATTCATTCTCGACTTGCAACTGTGACGCTCATTAAGCTCTCTAGGTCGTGTTTTCGCTTAAAAGTCTATGGATAAGCGCTCGCGTCCGCTTCCAAAGCTTCCTCGCTTCCATTTCGTCATTCCCTAGGCTTGAACATGAGGTCTGATTGCAGTCTACGAAGTACTTCCCGCTCACTCCGTTGATCTGATGGCTTAGAGCAACAAAGCAGGTTGTCGACGCTCCCTGTAGAGATAAGATTCAAGAAAGATTTCTGTCCTCAATTCCAAGTTGTTTGAGTTGCAGAGATTTAAGAAAAAGCGGAAAACGAGGTAAGAGGAAGATACCTGAGAAGTGGATTTCAGTAGCTTCGATGCCAGGAAAAACACTGAATCTGCATCGATTAATATTCTGATTGATGAGTAACTTCGTATGATCATGTTTGTACTTTCACTAATTTTTTTTTTTTATTCTTCTTCTTGTGATAAGATGAGAAGAAGATCGGGATCTCTTGCCTGTGATCAAGCTCTTCTGGTCTCTGATGATTCCGGTCTTCACAATGCCTGGATGGATAGCATTGACGGTCACTCGAGCATTTCGCTCCTGCATCCAAGATTTGAGTGAAATGTATGAGATTCTCTCTTCTATAAATTCAGAAGAAAGGACATATTTACGTTTATTCCGATGTAAATCTCGAGTCTCACTTTGAATCGTCTGGCCAGTTCCTTTGCATGCAAGATGTTCGCCAATTTGGATTGAGCGTAAGCTCGTGTGCCGTTATAGCTGCATTGGAAGGTAACGAAAACTAAGCTCGCTTGTTATTGCACTAATCCATTTTGTGTTTATTCTTTAAAGAATAAATAATCTGTTTAGATAAAACAAAGGCAGGAAAAGAAATTTTACCTTTTGGGATTAAGAAGATCATTGAACTGGAATCTCCCTCTTTTCACCCAGCCATGAATTACAGACGAGATATTGATTATTCTTCCCTCAATACCAGTTCTTGACGCTGTTTCTACCATTTTCTCTGCTAATAATTCTGTCAATAAAAAATGACCTGCAAAAGGATGCATCAAGGATCAGATCGGTAGAGACTTTGATTCTTTTTTTTTTTTTTTTTCCAGATTGATTCTGCAAGATTAATCAGTAAATGGAAAATTTTGTTACCTAAGTAATTCGTAGCAAAAGTCATCTCGAATTTATCATCGGAGAACTCCAAGTTTGGACAGAATTTGCCGGCATTATTTCTGCAGAAGTGATTTTATCCAGTAGATTTATTGTCAGACATAGCATCAACCAAATATCTGTTCTTCCTTTCACATTAAATAAAACTGTTAAAAGAGATGCTTTGCTGGAAAAGCATAAAAAAAAAAGGGAATAAAATTTCAGTGCGGAAATTCTATATTCCGAAGCTAGATGTACAATTTCACCAATCATTGGACATATGTATAGAATAAGTGGGTTGTACGATCCAATCTTGTAGATCATAAGATTGTTCATGGGGATTATACACTGAGTTCTTGTATATTTTCCATCTCTTTGTGGTCACTGTAGGACCGGGATTTGAAGCTAAAACTGAGTTATTCACTCACATGAGGATATTGAGAGGCAGGCCGAGGGCGAGGAAAGCAGAAGAAAATCTTTTGATCGAAGCAAAAGAGCTCAGATCGAGCTCTAATGGGATGATCTCAGCCTCAGGGCTCTCTTTTTGAATCTCCTCTTTAACTTCTGCTGCTTTCTTGAGATCTCTCGCTGGAATTACGAGTCTCACTCCTCTCTTTGCCAATACTCTTGCAGTTTCCGCACCGATGCCGGAGGTTGCTCCTGTTGTCGGAAAAGTACGAAAAATAGAAGAAAGATCAGGTACACATACAGAGAGTGATTACCACTAGACATATTCCTTGTGAAAGAAGAAAAGACAGATTTGAAAAAGAAAGTAGTTTAAAAAATGATTCCTGAAAACATGGTTCAGGCGGAAACAAGATGAAGATGGGAATCCTTTGAAGATCGTGAGAGACCACTAAAGTCTCTTCGAATACATCATTCCGCCGAAAAGCTAAAATAGATAAACTCATTTAGTTAACACTAATGACTGATTAATGAGAGTATAAAAGTAATTCAGAGAGAGAGAGAGAGGAGAAAGACATGATTAGGTCAGAACACTAAAATCGAAAAGATTCAGTGATCTGATCTAAAACATTAAAACACAGAAACAACTGCTGAAAAAAGGATTAAAGAACAATCTGAGAAAGTAAAATTTAAATAACCATTTCAGAGGAAAAAATCTGACATTAGTAGTAACAACGATAAAGAGTGATAGATAGCGAAGAGCATGTATGGAGAGAGAAGGCGAAAAAGAAAAAGGAAGTGAAGGAAGTACTACAATCACCAAGATGAGGAAAACCACAACTTTTGCAGGTTTTGGAACAAAAGTCCAGGCGAAAACAATTCAACCAGTGATGGGAAAAACACAAATCGCAGCTAGAAAGTAGAAACTAGTAATTATGACAAACCAGAAATATGTTAAAAAACAAAAAAAGACTGTTTGAAAGGAATAACAAAAAATGAACTACAAATTAAAAAGAAAACTGAAATGTCAAGAAGCCATGGGTGATTGATCTTGTTAGTTGTTTTAACACAAGATTACGTGAAACTAACCTGTGATAATTGCAGTGAGCTGTGTAGTACTGATCAGAGAAGAGATTCCTTCCGTGACCTGCTCAGCAGTGGAATTTGATCCAAATCCACTCGGCCCTGCAACGCCTGTCAAATACCTGAGTGTACCCTTCATGGAGTGCAACTCGAGAGAACAAAAGGAAACGGAAGGGAGAAAGCCCTATATATAGAGGAAGCTCATCTCTTCTCTCTTCATTCCTGTCCCTTTTCTTTTGTTGTATATTCTCCTCTCTTGGTTCCTGAGATTTCCACTTTTCTACCTTTTCCAGATAGAGTTGTTGGGTCTAGTACAGCCACAAAATTGCTCCTGCCCGCGATATCTCGTCTGTCTTGAGTGTCTAAATTCATCTCGGATCAGGAAGGCACTGTGAAAGATCTCCCTTTACTTCGGTTTCACTCGAGAAAGATTTACTTGGGAGGTAAGTCTGTCTGGAACCACCCATTTACCAATTATTTCATCGATCAAGGGTTGAGTCCATCTAAGTGCACTGCACTCTGGATTCTGATTTTGGCGTGCTTACTGCGCAACCTCACTTCTGCCTTCACTCGTACCTGAAACCCTATACCAGGTAGCGTACGTTAGTCACCTTGAAAGTACACGTACCTTTTGTTCACGCTGCATACGCCTCCTATACGACGCTTTTTGAACAGTGGAGCTGAATAAAATATATACAGCGCATGGTGTGAAGCACGCCATCGTCGCCTCCATGCAAGACCTGGATTCTCATATTTGACTGAAGACTCTAGAGTAGACAAAAAGTGGGCCGAGCAATACATTGTGGCCCATTCCACGTATCTCAACAACCCACTTCGTGGATTAGACCCAGACAAGAACGGCGGGTTATAATTTATTTTTTAACAAACTTCTAGCTCTAGTTCACTCAACCCGACCCGAAGTGAATCCATTAAACCCAACCAAATGTTGGCTGGGTCCGAGAAATCGAATCCATGACGTTTGATCGACGTGATGCTTCAGGAGAGAACGAGAAATTGAGAGATCTCTGCAGCATCCGTGAGAGGAGATTAGAAGGAAGGGAAGTGTGAAAGTAGTTACTTTTACTTTATGGAGGGGATTTTGGGTTGGGTTGTTTGGTTTGATTCGTTTGTCGGGTCAGGCATGATGGGCCTTGTAGGGAGGTAAGCCGGCATTGACGCTGACGTTTCAACAACGGGATCGGTTATGGCACAGAGGGGCGGTCCCACTGGTCCCCCCGTTTTTAGTGCATGCCGCATCATTATGTCTTCCCCAGCGTCGGTTTCTTCCCACCCTGGCCCACTTTCCTCCGTTCGTCATGCATGGTCCAAGCCTAAAGAATCGAGTATGGTCAGGTTTGGGTCGGGCATCTGAAATCTCGTGACGGAGAGGGGTACTCCTCGATAGTGCTTGTTCACACGTGTGACCTATATTGGTGAGGGTCCACAGTGGTAATGATAGGGTGGATCCCCTAGGGAGGAGGACCCGAATATTTTCAAATTGTCGAGGTGCACGTGAATCCTACATCGGTCTACAATATAATGACACTGAAGAATTCTCAAGTCATTGTGCATCGCCGGCAAAGCCGAAAATTTCTCCCGTTACCATCATCACCTCCTCTGTTTTCCTCCTTCACAAAGAAAAAAAAACAACAAAAAACAAAAAGGGAAGAGAGAAACCCACTCGGCCACTCCCATTTCCTCACCAACTACACCAATATCATCATATAATCAAATATTTAGTCAAGAACAGGGGAATAAACGAGGAGAATTTATTCCCCAGGGACCCAATCAGAGTAAGATTATGAGAAAAGGTTGTTTGTCTTTTCTAGCAAGAAGCAAATCCAAAGTTTTATTTAAACGCTCGCGTCGATCGCTGGGTTTAGAATAATGGAAGATTATGTCGCGGAAAAGAAAACACAGACACATGACCAGGTGTTTGGTGGAATTCCTATGTGGCTTCATGAGTTGATTGGGGAGCGCAGTCTGCTTCCAATCTGACCAGCACCATCAGCTTCAGAACATACAAGGATTTCTTTCATTCGGGATTTGAATAAGTGCACTAGGTCAGGTTCCTGGATTCGAATTTTAGGTTGGACTTTCCGTTTCGTGCTTTTATATTAACTAGTAGAAGGCACTAATGCTTTAGTGGGTTCGATGTTTTTATTCAAAGTGTGAAGGGGGCCAAGGGAATCCATTAGAGGTCGATGGTGAAGCAGACGCTTTTTGAAGCTTGATGATGGCAGTGCCTCACGTGAGTCCAGGATGACACGGGGGGAGTTGTTGTTGGGGTTAGCTTTATTAAGGTGGCAATGAGTAGGTGACGAGGGACCTGTGTGCATGTGAAAGGGAATTTGGGCGAGACAGGGAGGAATTGTGCAGGAAGGAGAGAGGGAGAGAGAGAGAGAGAGAGAGAGAGAGAGAGAGAGAGAGAGAGAGAGAGAGAGAGAGAGAGAGAGAGAGACTGAGAGACAGGGAAAGCTGGGGGACCCTACACCTTGCCTCGCCTTGTCTGGCTAACGGCGAAAAAGATGGAGAGACTATCTGTCTGCATGGACAGAAGCCAACCTGGTTGTATCATGGATGCGATGTGTGTTCTCTTCTGTGCTCAGTTGCAGGCCGGACGAGGCGGATGGGATGGCACTAAATTGCGCTTTTGTTGTGGATTCAGCGCCACTGCAGAGTTGCATGTGGGAAAACAGTGAGCTCCATTTTCTTTTACTTGAGTTCACTGGGATTCTAGAAAGCTAGGAAATGGAGCACTTTTAATGGGGGTGCCCCACTCACAGGCCGATTTACTGTAAGCTTGACACCGTCCTTGATCTGGGTTCCTGTAGTGAACCCATGCAACAGAGCTTAGGTTTCACTCTTCCAGCAGTTCAACTGCTGCTTCGGAGGTGAAAAATGGAAGCTCCAGTGCGTTGGTTTAATCAAAACTTTGAACTAGAAAGCTCCCATTAATGACAACATCTAGGCGTCTAGGGTCCCCCTCGTCCAATCTTATGTTTAGGGTTACAATGAAGGTTTTCATTAGGCCTAAGACATGCCCCGACATGTCCCTGCAGACTATCAATTGCAACTCTATTAGCCAAAGGAACGTAGCGAAATCATTGCTATTTGTTCTCAAATGCAAGACGCCTGACTGAGGACTAGTCGTTGAGAGTAGAGATAGGACGAATCAGTTGTTCTAGCTTAATAGACTACCAAAACAGATAGGACTGATTGTGCAGCTCGACGGCCAGCCATGAAATCGAGCTGCGTGTTGTCATGGCCGGAGGTCATCAACAAAAGCAAGCCGCTCGTTGTCGTGTCCGGCCGACCTTCGACAGCAGCATCAACAAGTTGCTCTCCTCTGCAGCCAACGGTGAGCTGAATGTTGTTCCGATAGGCTGTCGGTTGCCAAATGAGCCCTTGCGGGGTTTTGTCCAACTTGGAGCATGAGAAAAATTGGGTGGGCCTTGGGCCATCGAGGAGAAGAGATGGCAAGGAGGGAGGGCTTACCCTACCCCCTTCAAATCAAGTAAATTCCACCTTGATATTTCTTGTGTACTAATAGACCCATCTATATAATTGGGACAATTGATATTAGGGGATGAGGCTATGAACATATTGTGTAGTACACTACTTTTTCCAATACTAGTGGCATTATTGTAATTTTATTCGAATTAAATAGAAGCAAAAGAAAAGCATTTCCATTGCCGGGATTTGAACCCGGGTCGCCTGGGTGAAAGCCAGGTATCCTAACCGGACTAGACGACAATGGATTTATTGATAGACTCTTACATATTATTTACTTCTACTTTAATTTCAAAGTATGCCATATTTTTAAGGTTTTATTTTACAAATTAAAATTACAGCCGACTTAACTATGAACTAAATAATTACCTGTGAATAGAATAGAGAAATAGAAATGAAAAAATACATTCGAAAGCATCAACCTAAAAGCGGTGAAAGACAATTTTTATAAGTCCCATTGTCGTCGAAGTAATAGTGACAACTCGAAAGCAAAGAGGTTGTCAAACTCCTTAGGATCGAGAGAGGTGACACTATCCCTTGATGGAAGACAATGTGTCATCTCTTCTCCCTGTATCACTCTAGTGGGTCACCTTAATCGTTTCTTTTAATGTTGTTTTAACCATAACAATTAAAGTAAATGGTGTTTTAGTCATTTTAATCATATTTAATTTAACTTGCTCAATCTAATTGTCGATTAGATTCCAATAGAGTGGAAAAGGAGGCTAGACTCAAATCCAGCAATCCATGGTTGTACCTAATTTCCCATGGGAACTCAAAGTGGGTAGGATACATGTGCCTAGAGTAAATGTTGATTGATCATCCTTGTTCTTTATATTCAATTAATTCTCTCTTGTACATTTTGGACTTGGGCTATGCTTCAATTGTCTAGATTGAGTCTAGAATTTGAGAGTTCTAGAGTTTGGGTAGAAGGTAATTGGGTACTAATCAATGTATTAACCAGAAGAAGAAGAAAAAAAACACCTTGAAAGCTAGCAATGTGACTTCACTAAACTATTTTAATTCTTGATCAGAAAGACTAATGAGTTCGTCCATGTCTCAGAAATAATCAAGGTTGACAAGAATGGACTGCTCTAATCTTTTTCAGATAGAGACATTAGTCAAGAAATCTTAGAAATTAACCCAAATTCTTGCACAAAACTAGCTTTTGCATAATTTCATGAGTCCTCGTGACTTCTCAACAAAATGGTGTTATTGAAACGAAAAATAGACCACTAATTGAAATGGCAAAGGTAATACTTCGTACATATAATTTTCCACATAAACTATGGGTCGAAGCTGTAAATATAGAATGGACTGTTCTCATCTATTTCAGATAGAGACATGAGTTAAGAAATCTTAGAAATTAACCCAAATTCTTGCACAAAACTAGTTTTTGCATCATTTCACAAGTCCTGGTGACTCCTCAACAAAATGGTGTTATTGAGATGAAAAATAGACCACTAATTGAAATGGCAAGGGTAATACTTCGTACATATAATTTTCCACATAAACTATGGGTCGAAGCTGTAAATATAGAATGGACTGCTCTCATCTATTTCAGATAGAGACATGAGTTAAGAAATCTTAGAAATTAACCCAAATTCTTGCACAAAACTAGCTTTTGCATCATTTCACAAGTCCTGGTGACTCCTCAACAAAATGGTGTTATTGAGATGAAAAATAGACCACTAATTGAAATGGCAAGGGTAATACGTCGTACATATAATTTTCCACATAAACTATGGGTCGAAGCTGTAAATATAGAATGGATTGCTCTCATCTATTTCAGATAGAGACATGAGTTAAGAAATCTTAGAAATTAACCCAAATTCTCACACAAAACTAGCTTTTGCATCATTTCACAAGTCCCGGTGACTCCTCAACAAAATGGTGTTATTGAAATGAAAAATAGACCACTAATTGAAATGGCAAGGGTAATACTTCGTACATATAATTTTTCATATAAACTATGGGTCGAAGCTGTAAATATAGAATGGACTGCTCTCATCTATTTCAGATAGAGACATGAGTTAAGAAATTTTAGAAATTAACCCAAATTCTTGCACAAAACTAGTTTTTGCATCATTTCACAAGTCCTTGTGACTCCTCAACAAAATGGTGTTATTGAGATGAAAAATAGACCACTAATTGAAATGGCAAGGGTAATACTTCGTACATATAATTTTCCACATAAACTATGGGTCGAAGCTGTAAATATAGTTTGCCATATTGTAAATTGTGTACATATTAGGCCTCTTCTCACCAAAACTCTGTATAAGTTAAACCCTTTCTAACATAACTTACTTTAGAACTTTCTAATTCAAAATATTTGTACTAAATTTTGACATATGACAAACTCTTCCATCTCCAATTAGTGCTAGAAAGACCCTAAAAACTGCAATAGAAAATCCCAACCCTAGGCATCAATGGTCTCTAAACCTCCTTAAAAAATGAACTTTGTGAAAGAAAACAATCTGGATGGTCACAATTGTGGAAACAAGAAGAGAAGATTGGAGAATAAGAAATACCAAGAGATGATAGTCATATTTTCCTTTACCAAATCAGCTGAGGCTAAGGTGGCCTTGGAGTCCAATACCCAATTACTCTTCCTTCATACAAAATGGGCCTAGTAAACATCTAATGTGGTTGATGTGACAACATGTATAAGTCGACCAACTGTGAAGATTCATGTGTATGCAACTTGCAGGGCCAACCACGGTTGATTTGGATTTGGATGGAGTGGAGTCCTATTTGCAGGTTACACTTCTTATTGCTGCCAATCGTTACCAAGAAAGGGTGTGCCGACAAATGGGTGCAGTCAATACACTAATCCCATTTGTTGATGGCGTGTAAATTGAGAATGTGCTTCAGTTCCCCTTTCACCCATTGGAGAGTATACAAGGATTTTTCCTGTGCAAGACAATAAATACATGGAAAACATGCTTGATAAGAAAGTGTTCGTTCAACAAAGGCTGCTCGATGAGAATCTAAACCACGACTGCAACTTTTTTTTTTTCCATACGAGAATTCAAAGCACAACTAAAATCATATATGAACCGAGCCACACGTGAGGGAGAGAGTGTTTATTAGTCGGGAAAAAGATTTCGTAAATTGGCTAGTCATTTAGGCATAAACATACTTTACATAGATCTCTCGTCCCAATTCCTACTTGCGTTTTCGTCTTTTTAAGTCAGATTTGCGGTCTTCCATTGACGTTTTTCTCTTTGTTCAAATTGCAGAAGAGCATGAATGTTTTTAGTTCAAAGACATGCTACATAAAAAGAGCTGAAACATCTGGTACCCAAAGGTCGATTTCCTGCAAGGAGATTCAGAAAGGCTTGCCGAGGCCTTCTGCTTCGTATGAGGATCCTGTCAACAATTTCCTTTCAGAGACAAACAAATTAGTCCTTCTTAAACGACTACCACCAGAGTACATGTTTTAGCAGTATCTTACATATTTCTACATCAAGCGAAATTATTTCAAATCCAATCAACATGAATCTGGGTTCTGGGTTGATATCAAAAGGTCGGTAAAGGCCATAACTTCCATGAGATAAAAAGTGGCATAGCAGCAGTACCTTGTACTTCCATCTTGCACTCCATATGCACATTTAAAGGCTGCCATTTACTCACATAAATTTTCCCATAGTCCTCCGAGACTGTTTCTCCGCTGCGGCCTTTTCACTTTCCTCGGAATGGAAAGGCTTCAAGTTCCGAGGATCATTCTGCAGAGTTCGTCTTCCTGCAATTGGGTTCTGAAAACGATCCTACTCGGCTTGCATTCTCAGGAAACCCTAACTTAGCCCTGCAAGCGCCTCAATCCACATTGCTGTCTCTCGATGAATCAACGAAAAGAAGAGAAAATACAATCAGAGAAGGCTAAAATACCAGCTCTGGTTCTAGTGTTCCATATCTGAATCACTATATACAAAGATAATACAAACAACCCAATTAAGAAAAGTAATCCTTCTCCATGTAATAAATAAAATCAGTTCTACGGCTAAATTCAGCAGATATCAGTATAAGTGAAGCAGGATGTTCTTTCAGGACAGCCTTCTACTACTCCTCTTTCCTCATGTCCGGCGGAACAATGTCTTGCAGCAATCCGTGGTCTCTAAGTAGAAGAGACGCTGCAGATGTGCAGAACCGCATGTCTTGGAAAAAGGACGAAGTGGAATTAGAGGAGGAACCAGAGGTAAAATTCACAGAAGATGGGAAGTTGAAAAAATAAGGCTGCTGCTGCTGCTGATGATGATGATGATGCTTCGGGTGAGATTGAGTGGTTTGCACTGGCGAAGAAAAACACGGAGGAACAGAAGCGAAACCAAAGGAATCAGCGGAAATGCCGGCGGTCGATCCACGCGGGGCGACGGGGCTCGGATGCGTGTGCTGCCCTTCATAGGTGGTGACAACAACCGTTGGATCATAGTATGATCTCTCCACGCGCTTCTTGACACCGCACAGAGCACTGGTGCAACGGTAGTAGCTTCTGTAACATGAAATGCAGCAGAGAAAGTAGAAAAAAAACCCGCGGGATTCAGTCTCTCATCGGCGCTCATTAGTATGAGGGAAAATTTTTTTCCAGTGAAATGGCAATTTTGGTTACCTCGGAAAAGGGCTATTTTTCACTGCTTTTTGTCCATACTTTCTCCATCGATAGCCATCTTCCAGATGATCGACCTCGCTTTTAGTCATGAACGCGAACCGCGGCTCTCGCTCTCTTTTCTGATTCTTCTTTTTCGGTTTCAGTCTGCAGAGAAAATAAATAAATAAAACGACTAAAATAAGCGAAATTCTTCTTTACAGCACATCTTCGGTTTCATTCAGTGAGCTGAAGAAAGAAATAACCATAACAGAAATAGAAAATTTCAGAATTGAACTTCAGAGATGCTCTAGATACAGGCGTCTGCTTCAGAGTTCTGCACCCGAAAAAATGATTCACAGCTCCAAAAGGGAACTAAAAACCTACGCTTTATTAATCTTCTCTTGCTCTTCTTCCACGACTGTTTTCGGCTGCTCCTCGGTGGCTGCCTCTGTGGAAGTCGACGAGATCGAGGAGGAGTTGGGCGTCGCCGGGCGATTCGTAATATCCGACGATTCAGGAGCAAGAGGAGCCGGCGTCGGTTCCGGGAAGTCGAACACCGGAGGATCACCCAGATCTTGAATTCCTAGTAGTTCCATGAAACCAAGTGAGCTCTTCCCCGGAGCCGCAACATCTCCGGCGAGATCGAAAATGCTCGGAAACGGAAAACTAGTGGAGATCTGATCGGCGAAGGACGATATCTCAGTCGAATTCTCAGTTTCCATAGCTTAATCTCTGTTCCATCTACTCCCACAAACCCTTCTTTTTCTTCTCTCTCTCTCGTCTCTCTCCTTCACTGGATTCTGAGAGAAAAAAAGAGTGATTCTTTGGGTTATAATCAGTGCGATTGGAGAACAGGCTGGACGGGTCTCCACCGCATACTGACCGGGTGTAGCCGGTCATCCCGTAGGGGCACGCTTGGTCGGCTCCGCCCCGTTGGTTCAAATGAGCCTCATGGTCTACGCTTTCATACGGGCCCTTTGACCGGATTACCGGCTGGTGTGAACCGGAAACACGTACACGTGGATCATTACGGCGGAAAAGGCAATAATCAGGTTTTCGCCCCCTCGCTCGTGTGCATGTGATTCCCCCGAAAAAAGGCTCGATGCTTCTCGGTTTCCTGACCCTTTTTATCATGCACGTGTGAACCCGGTCGGAGTCTTCGGACCGTTTGGTCCGAAATCACATCTACGCAGTTTCCTGCTCGTGTGAAAGCGGACCCCAGACTGACACGTTTTAGCGCGTGACCCTCGCTCGCTGCTCTCCCGACAGTGCGGCACCGCCAATTCCCAATTTAACGATTTTATTCCAATTTTATTCCCAAAGGGGCGTCTCCAAATTGAGCTGCTTTCGTAAAGTTATTCATCATATGACCCTTATCTCCCTTTTTATCATTTTTTTCGATAAAAGTCCCCCTTGCCCGAGCATTTTTCCAAGCATTTAAATCTTTAATTCTTATTTTTGTCGCATTATTTATATTTTCCTTTTAATATACCCTTTTTAAATTTTTTTTTTCTCTTGGAAGTAATTAAAGAGACCTTAATTAATGTAACAAAGGGTGGCACCGTCACGCTGATAATTCGTCACAAAATTAAATGAAGCCACACTTGAAAATTTGAAACAGTTTTGTAGACGCAGGTGACCAATTTAAAAATCTCATCAATTGAGGGACCGAAGTGTTATTATGGAAAAAGACGAAGACCCTGGCGTTTTTATTCTTTTCTTAGCCACGATACACGGCCCGGGTCGTAATTGTCGCGGAATCCGGCGCCCGACAATTCGACCCCCAATAAGCGTCGCACGTGTAAAGATCCAATTCCCTCTCTCGTGCGCAGCCGTCGATCCCCCTCGATCCGAGGGATGAGGTCTATCTCGGCTCTCGAGGCCCGTAAGAGTCTACGCGGTTTCGGTAAATTCCGCTGTGGCTTACGTGACACGCTCTCGAGATTTTGTTTCCGGGGGTTTAATTTAATCCCACATTGAAAAATTAGCGGGAGCGGTCTTGCCGGAAAACGCACAAAAGGTCATCGAGAGGATATTTGTCTTATTTGATGTCAAGTCGAAGTCGATTGTGGAGCCTGAATTTCTTGATTTTTGACCGCTGTCACGATTCTACGCTACGGATACCGCCATCGTCTTCGTCGTTCTCTTCCTCGTCTTCGCTCCATTGCAGCCAGAAAGGTCTCTTTCGGTTTTTCCTCTCTTTCGTGTTTTATTTTAAATCATTATATGATTCCATGCCTCCGCTTATTTTGAAGATTGTTTACGTTTTTTATCATTGAAGTACATTCCGAGTTACTGTAGAATAATTAATTAATTCGGACTGATGTTAACTGATGAACGCAGAGTCAATGAATAATTGTAATTTTTAATTTCTTGATAGTGTTAATGGCGTATGTTTTAATAGAGGATTTTTTTTGTAATTACGATGAGTCTTTGATTCTGATCTTATATAGAGTTGAAAAAGAAGTAATATAATGTGTGAAATCAAGCATTAAAAATTGAGGTGTTAGCGACAGTTTTTTGAGGTTTCTCTTTGGTCAGCTTTCATTTTTATTTGGTAGACGTAATAAAGATGAGAGACAAAGATGCACTAATGCTTGTGCATTCTCCTTTACTCGGTGTTCTGGTTAAACCGAATTGCCATTACAGATCAACTGACCTGTTTTTCTCCATTATTCGAAGAACATTGGATTAGATTGCTTTTTAAGTAAATAAAAAAAAAACATTTCATGTGTTGGACATTTCAATGAAGGAAGTTTGTTTTTCGTGTCAATTAAAGTATAAGAATGTTTCATCTAAAAAAAGTTGAACAGGATGAATGTTATTATTGGGTGAAAGAGATACCAATAGTTTACAGTTTACAAAGGAAAAATCATCACAAAACTTACAAATGCAGCAGTATAAGCGCATCTCTAGAAAACACCTCCAAACAGAGATTTGGTTTGAGAGATTTATGTGCCTAGTGTGTAGTTCTGGTAAGTCGTAAGTGCATGGAGGTGGTCGTCATGGAGTTCTGGCCTTTTCGATAGTTTGGCAGTATTTATTCAAAAGTTCAAAAGTAGCAGAGATTGGTGGAAGTCAAAAGTCAAGATGTGGGCTGTGGTGCTTATTGCAAGGCTTGTCACCGAGTCAAAATGAAAGGCTTTGTTCAACAGAAGATTTTTCATGCAAGGACAAAATCAGCCTGGATTACAGTGCTGGCTTCCTTATTACCTTGTATTCTAGAAATAAATGTACGTGAGGTCGTGCTCCCCGGCGATTGACGTCTTGACGAGCAGCAGAGTCCTCCCCACTCTCGCCGGTTTTTAATTTCTGAAACGGGGACCTCTGAGAAACAGAGTAGACAGAAATTGGGAAAGAGTTGAGAAGAATACAAAGAGAATAATGGCCGCGATTTGGATGGCAACTGGTCCAGGAGTACAAGAGTAATGCTTTCAGTCAAATTCAAAAGGGTTTTGATGGTCCTAGTCTCTCGAAATGATTGACTGAGTGAAAGGGGAAGGGGAGGGAGAGAAGGGAAGTACAGGGCTTTCTGTCTGTGGTAAGGATATGCTTATTGAAATTAAAACGAGACAACTGCTGCAGTTTTTTTTAGGAGTTGGCTGTACTTGGATTACAGGGACGCGCATTAACTGTTTGCTCTAAAATGTGCTGACGATCTGCATGTGAGCTCCTAATCCAAAATGCCCTGGCATCGCGATAGCCTCAAGATAACCCTGATAAACTCGGTAGTTCATTAAGAGGAGTCATTGGCATTGTACCTGATATATGGGTAAGAGTAGTGATCTGATTTTCATCAAGTAACCCTGATAAAGTAGTCGTATTGAGAAACTCGTAGTTCGTCGTAACGAGTCTATTTCGACTTTGACCGGGAGTAATTGGTACAGAGGAATTGATTAAAAATTTCACCATGGAAGAACAGATGGTATAGCATTTACGTTGCTGCTGGAGGTGGAGGGAACGCAAGTCGAGCATTAAATTTGATGTGACTAGGATGAATTGGAATCACCTTGTGGAGTCCTCAATCGAAGGAAAACTTGTCAGTTTTGCCTTCGTAGAGCACTATTTATAGGGTTCCCAACTCCCATCGTGATTATAGAAGCAACTGAGTTATATGCTTGTAAAAAAAAGTATTTTCCCACAACACCGTCAAACTCAAAGCAGATAACGAGATCTCTGCAGGTCGCATCAACTGATCCGAGAAACAGATTAGAAAAAGAACTGCAATAATTAAGATGATATAGGAATTGTTTACGTATGGAAGTAAACTGCTTCACAGAAGATTAAGGCAGACGCTACCCTTTAATATTCACATGCAGAGCTTTAATATAGTCCAGCCATTGCAATTTACAATTAATGCTGGATAAGATGAGTAGTCATCCATCGGCTTGCATAATCTTTTAGTGGGTAAGAACGGACAAAACATATATAAAATGCAAAGAGAAGAGACCATTATAATCCCACATCCTGAAACGTTTCTATCAGAAACCTATTCTCTGTTCAAAACTGGTAGAAAATTCCACAGGGTCTCTATTTCTAGTGGCCATTTCAAATCTGCATGGAAATACAGATATCCAGTCGGGCCGTAGTTGCAGGATCCTTTGCGTCAAGTTTTCAAATGCTTAGAAAAAATTAGGCGTCACGGTACGTAGCTCACCTACGCACCAACAAAAGCCAACAACCATGTCCCCCTTGACTAGGACACATGAAGATAGGGATGGTGCTACTCCCCAGGCGGAAGACTCCGGCCGAAGAGGTCGGAGTCACTTTTGTTTTTTCCCTAACTAGCAATAACGAGAACAATTCACTGTGCCAAAGAAGCCAACATAAATTAAACAGAAATAGATCGATTTTACATAATCTAAGAAAACATATTAAATTAGACAATCAAGACTCACTGAAAACTCTTTCCATATTTCTTCCCTAGAAGATAACTGGAAGCAGGTCAACTATCTTTTTGAGCCGTTTGCTTTAGTCTGCGCTGATGAACATCCCAATTGTACACTCGAGCTATCGTTACCTGCTTAAACATCAATTTTGTCAAAGGCAATGATCCTTCAATACTGGTTGTATTGAAACAAATTAACAAATCAATGGCTGGAGAAGGAAAGAGAAATGATGTGATATGGATTTGCCTGAGTTATGGTCACTTGGTCCCTCAGGAACTGCAGATCTGCTACAAGAACTTGCAGACTGGCTTTAGCGTTTTCCAGATTCTTCTGTAGAAGGGCATTTGCCTGGAGATCATGATGAATGTGTGAACGATATGTGGCTCCTTGTCTGGAACCATATGTAAATGGGAAGGGATCGAAAAACATTGGTGAAAGATGGAACTACCAAACCTCTTCACAGGGATACTCTAGCATGACATTCGCACCAAGCCACAGACAGACTGAATCCACATCCCCTATACGAGCTCGTGAATATATTCCCTCAGATACTTCAAAGTCAGCAATCAATGGCTGTGCCATATCATTGGTACAACAAAAACTTATTTAATTAACTATAATTTATTCAGACAAAAAATCTACCTTAATTTTACGAAATACAAGACTTCCAAAAAAAAAAAAAAGCAGGGAAATTTTGACAAAAAAGATTTGTGTTTTCAGGTTAAATATTTTATTTCATAGCAGAACCAATCTCAAGTCCTTAAAATGCTAAACGGTACTTGGTTAATCGTTTTCTAGCTTAGATTAGCAAAACTGATTCATTAGCATAAGAATAGTGAATCGATCTAGTTTAGATCAAATCAATTCTCAACTTAGGTGCACCACCAAGAATCTACTTTTTAAGTTATAAGTTGTTTCTAGTAAACAAGTTAAACCAACAGATAAAACTCAGAACAGAATACATGTTGAAAAATAAAAACAGGGGCATTTTGGTTATTTTACCTTTTCCCTATTTTTATTTCTTGATGTAATCTTATTCTACAATTCAAACTATGTCTATGAACCAAATTTCAAGTAAAGGGGACAAGTAGTAGAATAGGAGACATAGAGAATTAGGGTTTTCACTTAAAGTAGGGAGAATATTGTAAATTGCACTCAACCCACTCAACCCTAAGCTATAAATAGAAGCTGGGGATGGCCAGGTCCCCCATCTCAGTTTCTTTCTCAATTTTCTCTTTTCCACTTTCTCTCCCTCTAATTCTCTCTTCAACCTTCTTTCTTCTTACTTTTTTTGTATGTCCTCTGGGTTCTTCTCTCATATGAGTGGATACAATTGTTGGGATCCAGTATTTAAAGAGGGTTGATTCATGTAAAATTATTCACTTAGTCACATTTAGTAATCTTATTGCTATAGATAGATGGTAAAGGTCGCCAGATTGATGTACAACAGACTCAAAAAGCAGTGTATTTAGCTTCAGTAACTATTATGGTGGCGAACTAGGTTAACAGATAAATGTTCCACATTGCAACAAATTGTTGTCATCTCTTTGATATAATGCATCAGATAAACACACTAAAAAAAATCACATGTGTGAGACAGATGATCAAACAAGATTACCTCCAAAGGTCAAACAACAAAAACAAACATAGCTATAAATAATTCTGTTAGCGGAAATCGTGGTTATTAGATAGGGAAAAATTCTCTAAACTTTAACTAGTCATTTTGGGATAGACTTGGACCCAACATTAATGCAGTATTACAGCACGGTGTCAATTTCATTAGGCATAATTTGTACCCCATTCATTCTGTACCCAGTTTATATTGTCTGTCTCAGCCCCAATGTTCATTTGTTTAGGCGTGGATGTTAGGACGAGATCTAAAAAGAATATTCCCGCACATGTTAATTTCAGAAAAACAAATCATGTGGTAGTTAGTTGGAAAAATGCCTACTAACATTGGTCATTTATTTTGGGATAGACCTAGAGCCAACTTAAACAAATTCCAATGTTGTAAAGTCACTAAAACAAGACAGCCTAAACTCCTAGCTGAAAAGTTCTAAACAGAAGTTTATATAATATGCCACAGAATCATGCCAACGAACCTCACCAGTACCCTTCTTAGCTTGCAATGTGACAACTATACCCAAACACTTTTCAATGTCAGGAATTTTGGCCTGATATGACAAGGGCGAAAGAAAATTCAGTACTGAAGCATATAATTGGAGTAACATAATGATCATATTCTTGATTAGGCATAGGTGCACCATTAATGTACAATGGTTTAGAGAAAAAAGATAAAATATAAAGAGATATATACCTGAAGATCCCTGTGCTGAGCAAGAAGTTTCATCTCAACGATCTTGTACTGTTGAAGCCTGTAAAAGAGTAAAGCCATTGACTTTTTAAGCACAAATTCATAGCAACATCAAATTTTATTATTTTTTCTTTTCCAATTATCGTATTTCCTTCTAAGGAAAAAGCTTGAAGTTGGTCTGATAAAGGGTTAAAGGCATTATCAGATAATACTGGTTGGATCTTCAAAAGCTGTGCAAGATGTAAAAAAGACGCGAAAAACAGAGAAGAAACTGAGAAGATGGGAAAGAAAAGGAAAGAGAGATGGGACTGTCGGATTGATATTTATAAGAGTAGCCAAATTTTTTAACAGTCTATGGTAGTAATTGTTTTATTTAAAACAAGACGTTCTACCATACTCGCAAAGAGATAATCACTAGGATCCAAAATGTAAATTGACATCCGACTTTCAAACAGAAGAACTTATAAAAACAGACTACACTTTAGCCTAGGAACTGACAAAAATTATGATATAGAGAACAGTCTGACTTTTAACTCATATCTCACAAGAACTTACAAGATGAATTTTTAAACATTGAATAACACTTATACGACAAGCATACTCCAGTACTTCCATCATTTGTATCTCTGACAAATCTTACTGCCATGTTTTATAGTTTTCATTATTATTGGCGTTCCTTGTGAATGGAACTCCTCACACAGCTGTAGCTTGCCCATCATCGATAGCTCACACTCTTCTCTCTTATTGACAAAACAGGCTTGAACACTATAATGCAGTTATGTAAACTGCAAATTGTCTCATGAGGTGAACTAGATATACTGAAACAGATAGTAATGATTCCCCAGCATGTATCACTGTTCACTTCTTAATATTTACATTCTTAGTAAGAAAATTATATAGGTTGAATACTTCAAATAGGACTATTACCTCAAATACTTCCCAGAAACTAAAGGAGAACCAATTATATCTTTCCATGAAGAAGAAGCTAGTATTGTTGGCTGAATCTAAGCTGGAAATTGTTCAGAGATCACGAACATTTATTACCTTTAGTAGGAAATGTGAAACCAAGTTGCACCAACACACTGCTAGTATAAACCTGCTGCATACATGTAGTATGATTTTATCCAAACACATCTGGTACATCATTGACAGTATGGTCTTTTTTGTTTTTTTCTGAATGGGAATGTATGGATTTTTGAGAATTCAGAATTTGAATCTGACTCATTTGGATGCCTTAGATTTCTTAAATTGATCTTCATTACCCATAGGAATGTCAAAGTGTGATCAGTAAGTGCATTAAGAGGCTTCTTAGTGTCAGCAGTAGGATTCACGTCTCCTGAATCTCTAAAAAATCTATGGTGTCTACATGTACAATCAACATTTAAATGTGTCAATTGTAGATACTGAAAAAATTTTAACAGCTCTAATCATTAGGTCAAGACCCCGAACATCCGGGAGAATGATGAACGGTTCAGATTGCATGTTTGCAAAGAGAATCTGACTATCTTGATTATACAGAAGATATCATGAAAGTTAAGTATCACCTTCAAACAGCAACCAATGTTATTCCTGCAAGTAAAGCATGTCACTATGACAATTTGATACATGTCTTGATTGTTGATGGTTTTTGAATTTTGAAAACTGCATATGAGACAAAAACGCATGTGGAATAGGTTTAAAAGGGGAGTTCTTTATTGCACAATGGGATGGGGACTTTACCCTTTATAAGTTTGAATGCTCTTCAACAAGTAATCCACAACATTCTTGTGCTCGCACGTGCACGTGCTACTTCTCTAAATGAGTGGGCATGTACACACATGCAACGTGGTGCCTTGACACAAAGTAACATGTGTGGGACTAGGTGACAGTACCCTACTACAAAATGGTCAAGATGATCCGACCATTGTGGAAAGTTACAGAACCATCAAGATCAGATCTAATCCATTTCGGTTGGATAAGACAATTCCATGGTTAAACCATCATTCAAGTTATTATAGATCTGAACAACCACATAAACAATTATAGATCTTACTTGTCCATATCATCCCGTAGATAGAAGGATGGTTGTCCAACATTGGGCCAAGTGCTCTATGGATAGAGCAATGAAGAGACGAGAGTACGACCAAAAACTAGAAGTTCTCTCAGACTCATGAGTTTTATGAGGTGCCTTGAAGTGTAATGTAGTGCTCTTGTGCTCTCAAAGTGATTGTTTGACCTATTTGGGCGGTGCGTCAAATCAGTTCCATTGTAAAGTAAGGGCAGCCAAAAAAGGAATTGCCGAGTTTGTGTGGTATTTTTAGTAGAGTGTTTGCTCTAAGAACCCGATGCTCCGCCGTATCTTGGGAAGAAGACGCTAGCTTCCAATGCACTTAAGGAGGCGAATCTCTTTCGAAGCTATTGATTATACACCTTTATACACCTGCGTGCAACTTTTCATATACTATTTCGATTATTTACTTTTTGCAGCTTGTGAAGAAAGGAACTGGTGCATGCCAACACCAATTTTAACTCAACTAGGATTTGCTTCTTGTTATATTAAGTTATATATGGTTTATTTAGAATAATTTTAAAATAATTTAATGTCCATAAGTGCAACAGATGCTGAAAACCTCTTCTCAAGATACAACAGGTCATCAGATTTTTAGACATTTGTTGTACTAAGAACACCCACATAAACTCAGGAAACCTTTTCTAATTGCGCGTATCTTTCAAAGCAACTGTTTTGACACACTCTTCAAATGGATTGAAGGATCACTCTTTTCACAAGAACAAGAGCACTTCTCCCAATCCCCACGAAATCACACAAGGAACCCAAGATCAAAGCACTTTAAAATTCTCAATCTCGATCATCTTTCAAAGGAATAGATGCCCATATGATAGTTTAAATCTGTAATTGTCTTACAAATGGTTCATATCCGTAACTCTTAACCCAATCTTGTAAAATTCCCATTTGATCAAAGGAATGATCTGTAGATGCCCATATGATAGTTTAGATCTGTAATTGCCTTACAAATGGTTCATATCCGTAACAGTTAATTTGATAGTTCAGATTTGTAACTACCATATGATGGTTCTGATCTATAACTATTTCAATGATTTATTATCCTGATTGACATAACAAAGAGTCATTCTCTAGCCCAGACATGTCACATTTATAATAGGTAGGGTCCAAACATGCACACATGGACATGAGCCCATACGTGTGGCAAGAAGGCGCATATGCAAGAGCACACACTTGCTGGTGCAAGAGAACCATATGCACACGCTCATGTATGTCTTGCATGTAATTAGTCTTTGAAGAATGTTGAGCCTCATAAAGATTAAAGTCCCCATTGCATTGAATAATATGGGACTAAACCTTTCGAGCGTATCCTGCATGCACTCTGTTTCATGTGCTTAATTTTCAATTTCTTAAAACCGCCAACAACAAGTGGAATACCAAGTATACACGTGTCACCCTTCCATGAGATGACATTCTACACACTCTTACTTGCTTTCAAATGAAATAAGATAAGTTAGTGGGGAGTGGTTTGATTGGCCCAAATCCAGATTTACACCAAAAACTACATAGAAATGCGGAGAGAAAGCCTACAACAGGATAGAATTTTGTTAAAATCTATTCTTACTCCTTGAGCCATTAAACGCAGTACAAGATCAAAACTCTTCATCACACGTCATATGGAAACCAACTAAACGATTAAATCCAGTCACTCATTTGGTTGCTGGATCAAGTAAATTTTTTTTAAGAGATCAAATGAGAGGAACAAATTTGAAGATAGAACATACACCTATTGATTTTCATCAAGTTTCACTTTGATTGTATTTTTTATCACATCTCTTAGCAAAACTAGCACATTCTTATACCAATATTATTGCTGCACTAGATAGTAAAATCTTATAATCTCATAACTAGATACACAAAAAATAGAATCCTACAAATTTCCTAAAAGTGAAACTGTTCCAAGCTGTAATGCTATCAAATTAGTTTCTGCAATCACTTGGAATCATACATTAAAAATCAAACAATAATTTCATAACAACTTCTCCATAAGGCTGCATGATTAGTTTAATTTCAAATTGCAGTCTGTTATGGCTTGGGATCTCTTAATTTTATAAGTTGAGTAATAGAAATCTTAAGGTGGCTAGCCAATGGGGATGGAACCAAACTCAACTTATATTGGTATTAGAACTAGGTCTAATCAACTTTGTGCCCCTTCAGCAATTCAATTCAGCCCTTTTGTCTAATTGTTATATTGGGATGGAATGTGAGAGGAGGTGTTAGTGAGGGTAAAATCGCCTTCTGTCTTGACTTTACAAGTGAAATAATAGACCTCTGCAGGTGGTAAGTCATTTGGTTATGGCACTGTCCCAACTTCTCGTGACCAAACGATACATACCATGCCTAGAAACCTGTATGAGTAAAAGAACCCAACACTTCCGTTTATTTTTATCTTGACCATCCTGCTTCTCCAGAAAGGCTAAATAACAAGACAGCATTTCCAGTTCACAAGCGTGGATCTCTGAACTTCAAAGCTACATCAAGCTGGCCCCCAAAACTCTAAAACTGTACAATATCATACAACTAGTATGACAGTCTGCTAGTATGACTATCCATAGGCTCCGGGACATCCTAAAGGAATTACTGGACAGCACAGAACTCTAGGTTTTCTTTATCCATGAAAGCATCTAAAAGCTAGAACCTGGGGAAGAGAAGCTTAGAGCTATTAACTTCCTCTTAAACTTTGCTAAATCATCATAAAACTATAAAAAAAATGGGACAGCGTATGTGATAATTCCACTTATTTTATACTCAAATCAGAAACAGACAAATCAGTTGGAGTGATTGGTAGAAAGTAACAGTCATGATCAAACTTCGATCTTTACCTCATACCTGAAACTCTGCTTTGAGCGTAAAAGACAACAGAGAAAATTACCTAATTCAAATTAGTAACGATGCCAATCGTATTTCATTAAATTGAAACCACCAAATATGTAAATGTATTGGATTTCTCCATTTCTCCGGCTAGGCGTTTCTCGCAATCAGCTTTTTCCACATGTATTGTAAGATATAACACAGCATAAACATAGATTAACATACAATAGGGAGAGATATACACAAGCTCCAGCTGATCCACTTGTTAGCATCGTTTCAAAAAACCAAAAGAAAAAGAATCCACCGCAAAAATCTTAAGAATCAGGAAAACTCAAATTAAAAAAGCTTTTGGAGACTTATTTCATGACGGAAATATAAAACGCACAAACTGACCTTTCCTGCAGAAAAGCGAGACCAGAGTTCACATCAAGACCTGATTGGGTGAGATAGGTCTGCACATCCTCTACGAAAGAAGCTGCAGGAATACCCCTTCTTTCAGTAATGCTAGACGACGACGGAGCAGCCATGGAAGAGCGTGAGAGATGCTAGTAGACTTGGGAACTTCAAACTATCGGTTTCCCTCGACACAACTCTCAAGTCGCCTAGTCACAAGCCTTACAAACGGGATGTCGAATCTCGGTTGGTCGACAAACTGTGTTGGGCTGGGGGAACAAATAAGTTTCAAATGGATTTATCCCTAACCCATATATGGGGCCCATCTTCAAGCTAGTTCAACCAAACGGTGCAAGGGCTTAACCTGGTCTGATGGTTATGAAACTGAATTGGGGTTTTGTCTAGTGTCTGTTCTAACACTTTTAAATGGAGCTAGTTATAAATTGAACTAGTATAACATTGACATTATTCAAATAAAAATATTTTTTATAGGGATCATCTGAGTGGTTATAGAAATCTAGTCTTTGAAGTTTGAAAGTTTAAAGTAACATACCAAGCATTACAAATGCAAATGGAGTTGGTCGATACATTGATTTTTTAAGTTAATGTCTACTTAGGTAGTTGATCAATTTTTTTTTTTATAGAAAAAGAATAATGAACTATATTTCATTGAGAGTGGATATCCATATTTTTCCGATATGATGTCAAGGTTCATCTAATATCAGATTGTAAACTGTATACTGTAAGAAGGAAGAAATTCTACATACATCATGAAATTCATAAATGAAATGCAAACGGAAATGTGAATGCTTTTCTCCAGCCATGACAATCAAATTCCAAAAGTTGTAGAAGAGCGTCTCATCTATTCAAAAGCTCTTCGAAGAAGTCACAGACTATTGTTGTTAGACCAGATCCGTAATTTACAAACCCCTCTTTTCCCATCAAAAGAGGGAGTAGTTACAATTGCCCACTATCCCTACAACTAATGGAATAATAGGTCAAACTAAAAAATAGGAAACTACTAATACATACAAGTTTGATAGTTGTTGGAAGATGGGCCCAAGCCCACAAGACCAAGGAAGGCCCACACATCCAAGTGTGTTGGAAAATGAGCCCAAACCCATAAGACCAAGGAAGATCCATACATCCAAGAGATATAGAAGATGGGCCCAAACCCACATATCAAGGAGAAGGTCCAGAGGCCCATACAATGATGGCAAGATGGTAAATGAAGAGTAATCTGATAGAGATAGCATAGATGTAATTAGTTTAAGTTTTATGGGTATTATTATAATAATATAGTTTGATTAATCTATAAATTGAGTTTCAGGAGAAGGGTTAAGAGCATCAAGTCCATAAACTCTTCTTCTTCCTGTTTTCTCCCAATGAGTGTCTTTATCTTTTTCTCCATGAGTTATCTCCATGGAGTCCTGAAAATCAACATGGTATCAGAGCACTGATTTTCAGGACTCATAGGTATGGTTTTCAAGATTCCAGAAACCCATTTTTTCTTTCTTATATTGATGATTATTTTTTCATAATTTCTGGAACTTTGTGGAATTTGTTTTTTTATTTTATTGGTCGTTTTTTTCTCCTACCGCACATTGTTGTTGTTGTTTTTTTCCTGTATTTGAGTTGAGCCAAGTTGACTCGGCATAATAACATCATACCAGCGAGTCCACCATATCAAGCAAATGAGCCGTCTGTCGATGTTATGCACACAATAATATTATTATTTTAATAGTTTTTCTTTAATTTACTTTATTTTATTTCAATTTTAAGCCATATGGGTATTTTTGTAATATTTTATCTTAAGCCTTGTAATGGCGAACCCTATTTAAGAGGTAAGAGTAATGAGAAAGTTAAGCATTGATTTTAGGTTAAATAGGGTTTTGAGTTTTCCTCAACAATCTCAAAGGTGTGCGTTCTCCTTAACGAACCTAGGGTTTTCAAGGTTCCCTTTGGCTTGATCTTCGTCTTTCTCTTCTTCCTCCCTACGAATCTATGTGTCAGATCTGGGACCATAACAATCGGCTTCTTCTCTGTCCAGCAACATGGCCGTGAAATAACATTAGAAACAGAGGACTTGGAGGATTCTATTGACATGGTAAGGTCAATGAAATAGAGTGGCTCCACCATTGATCGGCATGGGTCTCGTCGCAGTTGCTCCGATAGCGAAGAAACAAACCAAGCCACTAAAATGGCTAGTGAAGTTTGATTTTTTTTCACTTGCAAGAAACGGGCATTTACTAGAAGGCCATCTGTCGAATTTGATCTCCGTCCAAAATTGTCGTCCTCCTTTTCTGTTTATTGGTTATTTCCCGAGTGACGGCTCCGTTGCTATTGCGGATGACGATGACACGAAAACTCTGCCGAGTTCTGTTACTGCTCGCTGGGAGAGATGAAAGGTGGCGTTATTACCGGGTGTGGGTTGATAATCTATTCAAGTTACCGCTGTCTATCCTCACTCTACCGATTGATTTCTGGAAGTGCTGAGCTGGCGCATTGGCAACGCGAGGAAGACAAAGATGATATTCTTCTCTCAACAACTCTCTGCTATTAAACTGGTTAATAACAGGTTTCAGAAACTCCTCTGATCCATTTCTGTTTTTCTACTGCCGCTGGCATTTCCATACTGAGATACAGATCCGTGAGCTTCCAAAAAAATTGATCTTCCTTTGCTGGAATGATTTTTATTCGGATGAGTTTATTCTGGAAGTCGTGTTGCTCTGCTCCGTAAATTACTCTATCTGCTCGATTGGAGCTTGACTAGCAGATCGTGCTTTTCTTGGATTTTCGTTGTTCGTTGATATCTTTGCTTTCGTCAAACCATTTATTTTCGGAAGTCATGAGCTAGTTGGAAGTTTTTGGACGTTACCTTCAGAAGATATACATGATATAGATACTGAGATATGTATCCCATGAACTTCCAATTTTTTTTTTATCTTCCTAAGTTTGAAAAGATCACGAATCTGTTTTCGGAAACTCCTCTACCATTCCAGAGACGATGGACTTCTTACCAACCTTCTTATTTCGAACCAACTGTTGTTTCCTTTTTTTGAAAACTATCTGATTGCCATCTGAGATCTCTCGTTGTTGTCCCGTTTCTGCTCAGTGCCAGCTCTACGGTGGGGAAGAAGATGATTGTTGCCCATACAAGTTTCCTAAGTTAGGAAATTTGAATTAATCAGCGCTAGGCCGAGCCTATTCTGATCGAGACCCGGACTAGGCCGAGTTAACCCAGCAACCCAAGTGTTGATCCCTTATGTTATGTTGAGTTAACTTGGACCAACTCGGATCGAGACAACCTGGTCTAGGTCAACTCAGGTTCGGGTCAACTTGACTCATGTTACTAGTTTTCTACATTGGTTATACGGGTCCTGGTCCCAAGTTTTATACATATATTTGCCGTGACTCGACTATATTGGTCTACTATTTGACTTGACACAACTTGGTATTTTTTCTCTGGTTGGATTCTTATTTTGAAGTATTGAAAACTTATTCCTTGGTCAGTATATTATATGGTACATATACTTGCATTGAATTATCTCATGGGTCCTTTTACAAGGTTTATTATTTTAGTTCGTGCTATATGTGTTAGAAAATGGTCGTGTTATATTCATCTGTAACTATTATGTCTCTTTGGATTATTATTGAAGAAGAGGTGGCCTCAATATCAATAGACCGACTACCACCTTGAATTGACATTTATTATTCCTACCACTTGAGAATCGTTGTCCTGTGGAGGGACACGGTGATGGAGGAGTTTTTTTTATACTTCTGAGCATTGTGTATAGACTCACTACCTATAAAAGATAGAAGTGGCACTACCTACGAATAATAGGAGTGTGTCCTACATCCAACATGGATTAAGACTGGAGTATGGAGCAATGCCATACAGTTTATAATGATTTTACTCTTACTTATCTTATGCCAGTTGGGCCTAATGGAAGTTACCACCAGTGTGAGGGAAAGTGTTGGAAGATGGGAGGACTACCATTTTATACAAAAGGTTTATACAATATTTGCAGCAAGTTGGGAGTTCATGATATTCTCTTACCCATAACTTGAGGGGGAATGTTGGAAGATGGGCCCAAGCCTACATAACCAAGGAAGACCCATATATCCAAGTGTGTTAAAAAATAGGCCCAAACTCATAAGACCAAGGAAAACCCACACATCCAAGGGACGTGGATGATAGGCTCAAACCCACATATCAAGGAGAAGGCCCATTGGCCCATACAATGATGACAGGATGGTAGATAAAGAGTAATATGATAGAGAAGACACAACTATAATTAGTTTAAGTTTTAGGGGTATTATTGTAATAATATAGTTTGATTAATCTATAAATTGAGCTTGGGAAGGGTTACGATCATCAAGTCCATAACCTCTTCTTCCTCTTGTTTTCTCCCAATGGATGTCTTTCTCTTTTTCCCTATAAGCTAAATCCATGGAGTCCCGAAAACCAATAATAGTTTATAGAAAAATAGTTTTAGGTGAGTAGTAAATATAGAGGGTTACAATCTATTTTAATAAAAAAAAATCGGTAGATACATAATGGTTTTAGTCATTTCTCTATCTTCTTCTTCTTCTTCTGTTTTTATTCTATAGTAGGATTTGATAGTTCATAATGGTTGAAGCAATTCTGTTTCTCTCGCTTACTCCTTTTAGATTGAATCGAGTTGTAGGTCAAAGACGGTTGATAATTCATTGGCCAAACGATTAATGTTCAATTCCATTTTCAAGAGAATCAATGGCTTTCATCATGGGATCAGGGCTTAACGGATAAAACGAAAGAAACAACAGCCTCTATCTCTCTCTTGAATTCAATGAAATTACAGTCGCTTCTCCTGGTAAATTTACCGAGGCATGCACACTGATGAACCTCCAAAAACTCAGTTCGATAACGGAATAAAAGAACAAAGAGTACTGTAAAAGAAGTGAACATTTACACGAATCAGTCAATGAGAACCTGATAATACTTCAACCAAAATCTTCATAACCTTCGCTTGCATCTCTAACCTCATTATATAATCAGCCGTCTCCTGAAACAGTCCGTTCAAGTCCATGGACTCCGGGCTAGGAACTAGCTTCTCAAGGGTTCTTACCCTTCTCTCGACTCGCCTTAATGGCCTTCTCATCGACCTTCTGTTCCCATGCAGAACTCCTGAACTCTTCAAGAGCTTCTTCTCCTGTAAGTGCCTCCTCACGTTTTGTATTTCCAGAGCTAGGGAAGTGGTTGGAGCCGAAGACATGTCTGTATCGACAAGGATATGAAGCAGGGACGGCACAGAAACGCCCATTCTTGGAGGACTGAGTGTTCAATACCCGTCAAGCTTCTTCCTTCTCGCTGCTTTCGGTTGAAAATGGCTTCAGGGTCCGGCCTTATATAGAGGCGGCAAGAATGGCCCCAGGGGCACTTTACCGTGAAGTCTGCCATGAACGGGGACCAAGTCTCCTTGAAGCTATCTTGTTGCTTTGGGCATGTTCTTGCACCTGATGCACATGCCCTCACATGATTCATTAACGCCCAACCTACTTCATCACGAACCCCCTCAGCCTCCTCGATTTCTCTCTCCTCTGCACTTCATTCCTTCCCCATCAAAACACTCTGGATTATTCCCAACGCTTTCCAAATACAATGGATCGAACTGGTTTCCACCGTACAGCTCAACAGAACGTGACAGCCATCGCAAAGAGACTTGGCCGCCATTGCTGCGGGCACTCGGAGGACATGATAGTAACACGTCCATCTCCCCTTGTGATGCTCCTGGTGCAGACACTCTGTCACTGGTTGCTACGACAAATTAAGTACAGGAGTAGATTTTCGTATTTGGATAAGGAACCCCATCTGTTCCCCTTGCGTTCATGAACCCCAATCCTTATGCTCCTTCCCAGAAATTCCCATTTCTTAATCTTCTGAAACTCGGAAGATCAAGTTCAGCTTTCATCAGCTTTCAGATTTTCAGAGACATGGATGACAATATTCTCCATTTTGCTTTGCGCAAAGTCAAAAACATCATGATTAGGCGGATCAATGCTTTGTTAATTAATCATCAGAGCTAATAATTGGAGACCTTGGTCGAGTTGGCTACACGACTGAATCGGGTGCTTCTGGTGTGGGATTTATATTAAGAAAATGCATGAGCCATGACATGTTGCTGGAACCATTCATTAGGGAACATGGCTATTACATAGTTTCTGCTGGAAGTACAGGCAGCTTTCTGTATATTATATGTTTATTTATTTCACGTTAACTTCATCTTCCCTGTGTCTCTGCTGCAGCCAAATTTGAGATTAAGGTTTCCAATAAACCAACTCTCCCCCAGGCCTTCTTTTACAGAAAGCTACGTCTAAGAGAATCTAACTCCATGATAACATCAGCCCTAGGTCTCACCTCATATTTCCTCAACCAGACGTGTCTGTAAACGAAACAGAATTAGAGTTGTTCATTCAGAATTAGAAGCTTTCCATGTTTATTAAAGACCCGAAAGTGAGAAAGGGATCCAAGAAATCCTTGGACGTGATAGATCCATAAAAAATTTCCAAGTCCCTCACGGGTCGAAGAGATCCATCTCCCCTTGTGTTCTTCTTTAAAACCATTAAAGACAAAACTAAAAGCAGGCTTGTGATTCAGTTTAGTTTGATGGATGAATTAGATTTGGGCAGACAAGGTAAGGTCAAGCAAGCCCTAGATTCATGCATTGCAACCTAAGTTAACTCGACAGAGATCAACAATATTCTCTGCACCGGCAAATCCAAACGTAAAGCAACGAAAATGTGTAAAAAACTAAAAATGTGCCGGCGTTGCTTATGGTTAGCATCATCAACCAGACAAGAGCTTGATTAAGTGCTTTAATGGGATTCCTGAAATCTAAAATTATTTATAGGGTAGTCAAGTTTAAGGTTTATCCTTAATATTTTCACCCCTAAAAGATGTGGACCCTTTGATTTTGTGTAAGAATAAGTTGAAGTTAGTCACCACAAACCCCTTTTTAACCTCTTTGATACGAATGAAGACACTTGACCATACAAAGTGGGCCGGGCCCCGAGAACAATGTCTAGGCCAAGACGCCCAAACCGAACCTCGATGTCAGATCCAGGGACAAACGAGACACTAAACCGGCCACCATGACGAGAATGTGGTGACACGTGGGCCCGGAAACTATTTACTCCCGGCGGGCTGAAGACTCGCGCATGTGTGCAGGCCAGTGAGGCCACCTTAGCGGCAAGAGCGCGAGGTGAAAAGTGATTCCAATATCGATGGCGGACATGTGCGGGGTGACGTGGTCACATGTGACTCACCGGGAGCTATTTCGCGAAAACTCCGGAATTTTTCGTCTCCGGCCGGGCCCACCTCGAGCAAACTTGAAGTGGGCCCGATGAAAGGGGTTTCTGTCCCGAGACAACAAATGTCGAGCGTCCATGTGACAGTCATGCCGGGCGTGGTCTGGAAGGGCACTAAAGGCGCCTGATTTGTCCTCCATTGATAGGGACCGGATTTCCACGTGTCGTGTAAATGAGATCCAGCAGGGAAATAGAAAGCGCGCCCGGTCTGGTCAGTGCTACACGTGTTTATCTTAAAGAGGAAAATGCCAAAATGCAGCAGTTCATCTCTACCCTCGTCCTCACTACCAAAAGTGACCTGTTCGTTTTCCTCTTTTCTCTGGACTTTTCTTTCCATTTCTGTAGAGTACGCCAACATCTAAATCCATGGGAAATACGTTTGTTTCTCAACCCCAGAGTCTGGATCAGAGACTGAAAGAGTTTCAATTATGAGAACCTGCCATTTATCCTTTTGTACCTTTCTTTGCGGTCACAGTCTTCGGCCCATCTTTGGACAATCGTTTTTAAACCGCCAAATGTCGTCGACTTCCGTGACAAGTTTTTGTTTGAAGAACGGATAAGATTCAAAACTATGCTTTATGTCTGAAGCTTCTGGTCATCTTCAATTTATTGAAATTTAATTCTAAGAGGTGCTGCGACTGCCACACATGAATTAAAAACCAGTGCAGTTCACCTGCTCTGCTACTCTTATCCTGAATTAAATTACGTTTTAGATTGTTTGCGTGTGCTTGTGTTCGCGTTTATTAGGCCAAATTGGAAATTTTTTAATTTCTGTTTGCAAAATTTGTAATGGAGATCTAGGAGAAGAAACCGAGACGCAGAAAAACGAAGACTCATGTATACAGTAAAATACATGAATTAATTAAAAATTGTAGAGGGAGGTGTTTAGCACCTGCAGCCAGAGGTGGCGGCGGTGACGAATGATTTGTCAGCTCGTCGCGGTGGCAGGCAAGGCGAGCCGATAACCATAGGCGCCGCCAGTGGCGTTTAGAACCTCCGTTAAGGAACTCATGGCCCTAATCTGCATCTCCAAAGCAGCGATATAGTCTGTTGCTTCCTCCAGAAGCATCGGAAACGACAACTTGTGGCAACCGGGAACTAACCTTCCCAGAACTCTCACTCTGTTCTGCAACGCCGGTACTTTCTTCGCCGGCAGGCGCAAAATAGAGGTCGAGGATTTCTTCGAACGGAAGCTTCCGGCGACGGTCTTCTTACACGTCTTCCTCAATTTTAACCTAAGACGGCTGGCAAGAATCGCGCGACTCCACCTTGTGCGGCCTCGGGCGGTCATGGCTAGAGCGCGGTCAGCAGCTTCTCGCACAGCGAGACTCGGGGAAGGAGCAGCCGACGACGTTGCAGAATTTCGTCGGGTGAAGCGCAGTGCTTCTAGAAGCTTGGAGGAGTAGATATGTTGCTCCGTTTCGGTCTTCCAACGGAGCTCTTTTTTCTTTCTCTTGCGTTCTGTTTTTGCGGAACGCGATTCGAGGTTCGAGATGGGAGACGCCATTAATTGATGAAAGAACAACGAAGCAAGATGAAGCGAGAAATGTCCTTCGCTAGCAGAGATGAACAACGGTTGACAGAACAGACCGCGTCTTCGCAGAGAGTAGAGAGATCGAAAGATCGAAATGAAAGACAAAACTTCTCACGTCCGAAATCAAAAATCCACTTCAGACCTTTCTCATTCTCGTAATAAAAACTCGCAGGGAAAAGAAATATAACAGCCTTCCTCGATCAAATTGATGTACCGACGAAAGAGATCAGATCGATGAAACCAAATCTACACATCAGAAGCAGGAAGGACTCCAATCAGGTCCTCGACGACTGCAAGTAACCTCAAGAGCAGACACCAGAGAAGTAAGAACAAGAAAAGAAGAGGAGAAGCGTCAGAGAAGCTGCAAATCGAGATGACCGGAGAAGAAGAACACGAAGAGCAAGATAGGCGTCCGGAATTTGGAACGAATGAAATAGGCCGGGGAAGGGAGAAGGGCCTTCAAAGCAATCACATGTAACCACGCGTCCCTTCCTTAATCACATTAAATGGCTTCCGATTTTCCATTTCATCTTTTCCCTTAATTATTCAGGTGGTCGTAATTACGGATTTATCTTAAATGAGTAACCTGATTCACGTGCGCAAATTAACCATCGTTAGTTCACCTAATCTTTCCGTAACCCCGTTGGATTGTTTCTGGCGGGGGCCCACCAAAAGAGCTGGAAAGCAGGTGCTTCACGTTCACGCGTTGGATTTTACACAAATAACCTTCACCCCTCTGCCTAATTGCCATCGCAGTACCCCACCGGTGAAAGGTTAGTTTCGTGATTTCGAATTCAAATTTACCGCGGAATCTGCTTCAGTTGAGTTGATTAATATCCTATAACTTGGAGAGCTGAAAATTGAAAAAACAAAAAGAAAAGAAACTAACGCTAAACGGAAATAGCTGCCGTTCGGTGTTACGGCGATTCGGGGTTGATTATTTTTGGAATAAAATAATACAAATGCTGGCGTGGACCTCGACAAGTGGTGCTGTCAAGAATCCATGGGGTTGAACGGGCCCACAAGCTGTTTGTATTAATCCGCTGCAATGATTAGTGGGTGATGAAAAGCTGGTGCAAAACGCATGTGACAGTTATCCCCCGCAGCCCTTTCCTCTCTTTTTAAATTTTAATGCTTTTGGACAACGGTGTCGGGCAAACACCGATACGTGTGGTATGTATCGGAAATGAAAGAGCGTAGTCTATTTTTATACATTTTACGTAGAGCTAAATGATTGATTATCGTAGGGCCATCTATGTGAGGCTATTGAAGATGGTTAATCTGGTGGGACCAGAGGCTTGTAGATGACTTTTTCTCTTATTTCAAGCCTTTTCTTGGTTTCGAAGGCTCGAAGATGCTTGCAACACAAGTCTTTGACTGCCGCCTCATCAAATCATTTTCAAGCCCAATCCACGAGACTCTCTCGAGCCACAACCCAAATCTCTAAACAAATATTAGCCGATTCCAGTAATTCTCTGGCTGACGTAATTACGGATTACAGCAAGCTTAATTGAAAATTTGGTTTTCTCCATGTGGGGAAGCCGGTGCCCATTTGGCAATCAGACAGACCTGCTGGAGATAAAGATGCATTAATGTTAGGGATTAAGGGCGCGAATTTGTTGGAAGAAATGCGTTATAGGTGTCATTTACTTGATTTTTAAACCCACTAATGACTGCATTCTAGTATATTTAACGTTCTGAATTATTTCTTTGTCTCCTACTGTTATTAGGTGTTAAGTAGCAGCCAATACCTGGAATCTCTGACCAAACAAACACAACCTTCCTCAGTTGATTGCAGGTAGAAGAAGACGGCTTGTATTAGTTAATTTGTAGATGGTAGCTGCAGAGTAGTCGGCAGAGTCTTGGGCTTCACAATATATGGAAGTGTAATGTCTGTCATAGTAGAGTCATCGCCCTGTGCTTCTTGGAAAGGTACTTCGAAGGCAAGAGATTGGTACAAACAGACTTCGTCCTCCTTGCAGTAGTAAACCTGCCAAATATGGACAGTGTTGATTTTGAACTATCAGATATATGAATTCACTGATAGCACAAGTCATTTTGAAATGAATTGGTTCACCTTGCAGTTTATTTTCCCAGTGGCAGGTGAAGGGGAGGATCTCTTGAAATGGAGTGCTGCAGACCCTTCCGGGCTGAGAAAACCAGAGGATGGTTCCACAACAACTGAACTTTCAGGTTCAATTTCAACATCAAATTTGCTTTGGGCTTCCTGCATCAAGAGCACACAGGCATAATCTTAGGAACAGAGGCGACTTCAAAATTTCCTTAGTTCTGTTGTCAATGAACCATTTCATTTGTGGTCGGTCAAAGACCTTTGAGAAATGGTATCCTTCTGGTACAGAAATTCTTAGATAAAGGTTGCCTGAAGTGGATGATCCACCATCAATTCTAAGAACTTCAATGTCAGCAGGTTGCCTCCTCCTAAGTCGCCTCAAAGACTTGGATTTTGGTGAGGGAGGCTGGACCCCTTTCAGTTCTAACGTATGGAGTGCTGGCTCATCACCATTCAAATCTAAAACTCTGATTAGACTGTTATTTGTATCAGCTACGAACAGTCTTCCTGTAAGAAAGTATAGAACAGCTACTGTCAGAGTCCAATGAATGTATAACAAGTTCATTTCTTTCACCTAGTTCAAGCCTGTTGCTATTCAGAACTGTTTGTCTTATAGGCAAGAAAAAGCCATAACAAGGTGAACAGGTCTTGCAAAAGGTCAAACTCTAAAAGATGAAAGCCATCAAGGTTTATCTGATTGCAATCACCATTGCCAGCTTCAACTATTCCAGACGGCTCTGAAAGCTGCATCCACATGATTAAATGACTCAAAAATCAATTGGAGATGTTAGCTACACTAATAGCACAGCTAAGGTCACAAAAAAACCAAATTCCTTGTTCAATTACATTATAATAATTTCAATGCCAAAAGATGTTAATTGTATGACAACTTAAAAGCAATGCAATCAGTTGCACAAGTACTTCAAATGTACCCTAGTGAATCTGCACTTTGATGGACCCACCACACAACAAGACCTCATAGAGAAAATTTTATCTATACGGGTCTCCAAATTTAGAACCAGACAGGTCCAACTGGGACAGGATTAACCAGAACCTTCAGAAACAAAAAGGTTGGGTAGAGGTTTTTATAGTTTCATGTTCAGATGGATGTACAGTCACCGGTATATATTTGTTACTTAAGTCCTAATTACACAAGTGCATACAAATATAAACATGCATGTGTAATTTCCTTTCATATTTTCAATAAAATTATATTTTTGAAAGTGCTATAAATTATTTTCCTATAGTACATATTGTAAAGAGAGAAGATAGAACAGAATTGGAGAGAAATGAGAGAAAAGGAGAAGAAAAGAGAAGAGAATAGGTCAGCCATACAGCATAATCGACAGGCACAGGTTGACCCCCCCATCATGTTTTATTAATTCACTTATGGGTTTCACAAAAAGACTAAAAAGCCCCTAACATGAGGTCTTGTACAAAAAGACTAACAAACCCTTTAAAACCCTCAAAATTTACACTATAACCACACCGCTTCAGAAATACTGATCTGAACACTTCTGTCTAATAAATTCCAGACATACCTACCTGAGAAATTACTAGAAACCCCTTATTTCTTACACATTTTTTCTTCTGATAACATGTAACTGTTTTTTTTCTAGCTGCTCTAGTAAGGTTGAGAAAGAGCCTTACTAGGCTTAGAGTAAGTCCCTAATCTTGCGCTAATTGCAGACCCCACAGGATAGGATTCATTTCGGGGAGTGTGTGACTGTAAACAGACTGTAAAGAAGATGGCAGTGGCACCATGATTTGGTGAAACCTACTTCAAGCAGATTACTCCTTTCCACTGGTAAAGACCAGTTCAAGATGATGTTTTGATCCAATTCAACTGTCATGGTATACTAGATATGGCATCTATATCTTGGTATTACATATCATTTTGTGTAATTGTCAACAAGCTAATGCATTGACATAAATACCACAAGAACATGACCTGATAAAAAATATGACATCTTAGTGAGCCAGCAGGGCAAGCAATAAAAAGAGGATACAGATAAAATTGCAAGTATGAATCAACTTTTTGAAGAAACTTGACTTTTGGTGAGAAACAACATTCAAAGAGAAATAATATCACATCCAATGATGATGCAAACCTGGGCTGTTGTAGAAGAACCATCCCTGAAACCAGCAGTCCCATTCCCAGCTATAGTAACTACTCTTCTGCTTATAGGATCTAGTTTCTTGATCTGCCAGATTAATTTGTAAGCTGTCTTATCATGAAATCTCTAATAATCACATTTTGATAACTGTCAAGAGATAAAAAAGGTACTTGGGGCCAACTATTAACTACTTGGGCCCTCTCTCATACATTTATGAGAATCCCTCAATTATTCCCAGGTGTGCCCCAGAATCATCAGTGATATCAACAAGATAAGAATTTCATTTTCTGGTAACACAGTTATTTAGAAAATTAACTCAAATAAATTATAGATTACAACCATTCAAAAAGAAAAAAAATTATAGAGCATAATATTAAATGGTACCTTGTGATTATAAGAATCAGAAACATAAATTTGGTTATCTTTTCCACAGAAGACACCTAAAGGATGTTGGAAAAGGACCTCTGAGCCTACTCCATCATGGTCTCCAAACTGGAAAAGCGTGAAAAGCTGACATCTTCAGAAGGAATTTAGAGATTTTATGGAAATGTAGCCTTAAAAGAATATCCATACTACATAAACATCATGCCATCTTCTCCTCTAAAAAGTCATGACATTTCCAAATCTCAATAAATGTCACATAAATTGCTATCCTTGCATCAAAATCCAAACACATGGCAACAAAATCAGAGTGGTTAGGGTTCTGTCTTTTGCACTTTTCATAGAGGACCACCCTTAGTGAACCACTCTGATAAAACAGACGTGTTTCACCAACTTATAGGAATTATGCAGACCAAGCAGCTCAATATCGTTTTTTTGTTAGACACATATCAGATTGCCATTTTGTCAGTAATCAATGTTCTCCAGAGCAGTACAACTTGAATAATTCCCACTGCTGTGATTAACTTGCATCAAAGAATCAATTACGTGAAAAAAATCAACATACTCTAAACAAGTTTTCTGCAAAAACAGGATCACCACCAGCCAACAATCTCGAACCTCCTGTTTTCAGGTTAACTGCTCTGATAGAACTGCTCTCACTGTCAGCAATATAGGCTTCCTGCAAATCTGTAAAGCATATCTGTGTTTTATATGTTCAATGAACAAATTTTGAAAGTCATATGCAAGTAAATCCAAAGTATTTACCAGAAGATAAGGATATTCCTGAGGGTTGTGCAAATGATGTGCCTGTAGAACTACAACCATTTTTAGGGCAGAGAGAGATGGTTAGAGGAATTAATCCCTTCTGTAGACCAAAAATCTCAAAAGAAAACTAAGATTAGATATCAATGGAGATAATTGTCTGCAATTGATGTGAAGGTGGAGGAGGATTAGTTTTGCCATCAGAAAGAACTTGTTGTCTTTATACCATCTCCACATGACTACAAATTGGACAAAAATTCAACTACATTGGAAAAGAAACCTTTTTGAAGCATGCCACTAAAAATAGAGCCAATGCTAACATCTATTTTCAGATGTAGTGGTTGGACCCAATCACAAGAACAAATCATATTTGTGCATGGAGAAACCTGATAAGCACTTCCAATTATAACTGACATACCTATGAATCATCATTTGGACAAAATTTACCTACCAGTCAATGCAAAAAGAGCACTATGATTTAAGCCTCCCAGAGAGCAAAGGTTTGCATTCAATTGATAAAAGTCAGTGCTGCTATAGCAATTGACAATTTTATGCTCCAGCCTATGCAAGGCCAATAAACAGTAGTAAATTTATTACCTTGCACCATTCAAGTTCCTTTCAAAACCATCTCCACTGAAAGCTCTTGTAACTCCGTCTGTTGTACGATGCTCCCATATCTGATGTTGCCCTGCCATCGCTATATAAACTATCTGGTTTATGGGCTCAAAGCAAACATCCCATGGAGAGTTAAGAACCTGTTCAGCAGTATTTCACTTTTCTGTCAGGATCCACATATTTTGTTCATAAATTATTATATCACACAGTATGAACAATATTTTGAATTTTTACAGCAATAAAATGATGACACTTTTGTGGATTTAGAAAGAAATCATCAACAAGAACAAGTATTAAGGAAATAAATCCATGGAAGTAATAGATTAAGGCTATCTTCATTTTAATAGCTTACCTGATCACTACCTTTTCCTCCTCCTGTATAATCAGAACCTTTAGTACCATTTCCAGCAAGAGTCCGAACTGTTTCTTTCACAAAATCAATCTCTCTGGACAAAAATAGGAAGTACATTAAACAAAACTTGTTATCACACAAACTAAGAAAGGATTGGGAGTGAAACTTGTTTATGCTAGGTGTTAAGAATATCACACGGATCCTGTGCTTATTACTTGTAAGAGGCCTCCGGCTACACATTTTGAGAAAGACTTAGAGCCAACTTTAACATGGTATTATAATGGCGGCTCATACGAGGGCCTCCACCCAAAATTGTTTTTGTAGGAGCCATAAAGAGGGCCCACAAATGAGGGGAGTGAGTAAAATATGCTGTGATTATTACTTGGGAGGAGGTCCCCTAACTTCAGCTAGCCATTTTCGGATGGGGACGGACCCAGCTTTAACATAGTACAGAAAATTAGAAGATTTCTTGAAGAAGGATACATTCAACTAACATTTTGAAGCACTTTTCATTCACCAGAGACAAATATTAGGCAAGATTCCCATAGAAATATAATGATTAGTGAAAACCCACGTTGTTTTACCCATGATCATTCTTATTTGTCATTAGAAAATCTACTTAAACTATGTATGTTATGCCCTAAGCAACCCCCATTATGCCCTCATGTAAATGGTAGTTGGAAGATAGGCCCAAGCCCACACGACCAAGGAAGGCCCACATTTCCAAGTTTGTTGGAAGATAGGTCCAAACCCATAAGACCAAGGAAGACCCACATATCCAAGAGTGTTGGAAGATGGGCCCAAACCCATAATATATAGGACCCACCATGATCACGTGAGGTGGCATAAGAAGTCTTACACAATAAGAAGTCTAAAATAGTCACAATTATTATGGAAGCAGGTCTCATAGAGGAGTTTCAGTTTAAAGGTGTTTTACTCATGTTACTCTTCTATTTATATTGGGTTATTTAATTATGCTAGGACTTATCTTTAAGTGTTAGAGTTTGGGTGTAATTGGGACAAAAGTAGTTTAATTGTAATTGGACTCTACTACCTTCCTCTATTATCAATAGAGGTTCATGTACTCTGATTAAATAAGTCAATAAAGTATTTCTTTTTTCCATAAATTCAACACTAACAAAATCTTTGAGACAATTTTTTCAAAGTTAAATCATAATTCAGATTTTTTTTGTTTTTAAAATAATTCTTGGCTTCAAGACTCATTGGGGGTATTGATGTAATGTGCACGTGATATTCAAACAAAAAAAATTTAAACATAATATGCAGCAATCATACCCCTGTTGATTTATCAGTTTTTTTGTAACGATTGGTTTTCAAGGGGTATAGTTGTGTTAATACAAAGACACGTTTGGCACAGAGGAAAAACGAATGTGCAATATCAAGATCATTTGCTAGCTAGATTTCATAACCAACACGTTCCTTTTCCAAGGTAAATCTTTGAAAAAATATCTTATTAATTTAGTTAACCAATGACTAAGCCTTCAGACTCCATGAAATAATATTTTTTTTTTAGTGAAATGATAATTTATTCAGAGAAGAAAGAAAACAAACCAACTTAAAGGAGAGCTCCTGTTACAACAAGGGATTGGAAGAAGGCTCCGTCCTTAGCAAGCAAGTCAGCTAGAGAGTTAGCTGATCTCGATACATGAGTCTAAAAACATTCAAAAAGGGAAAGAATATCAAAGATTTTGTTGATTACATTCTAGTGTCCCCAAGGAGGGGAGGAGACGGAAGAGCACCAAGTGATAACCACTTGGGAGTTGCCCTCAATGATGAGGGGGCCGGAGAGATAGTCCTTGAGGATGATAAGCCCTTGCAAGAAAGCGGTTCGGCCTCCGTGGAGTCAGCAAGGCCCGTTGGGCCATAGTAGGTGATGAGAACATGGCTCTCCATGAAATAATGTTGCATGAGTAACAAGTTAAATTAAGAGAGACAACAAGCCAAATAAGGTTAAGATGGTAGTAATTAAAGGGGATGAAGATGTAGTGCAAGCGTATCAGAATTCATATTAATATATTTTGCTAGAAATTTTAAACTTTTTATCCAATAATTTTAAAAATGGAAATAAATAACATAAATTTAGTTTAAATATTTTTTATTATTCTTTAAAATGTATGAAGGTAGTGCAATTAACAGAGTTAATACCCTATCCAATGTAGTAATATTTTTGTTGGATTTGGCTCCTAGAGGAGTTTCATCTTGGTCAATCTTTGCGCTTAAAATAAACCACAATTTCTTTTCTTTTGTCATTTTTTTTAAATGATGAAATATTAACGGAGAGAAAACAATACAGAAATCAGGTGAGCAAAACCCTAACAACAAGAGATTGGAGGGTTGCTCCCTACTTGGCAAGCACATCAACTGCCGAATTTGCGGTTCGCGGAATTCTTTTCTTGTGTCATTCAATTCACACAAATCTAGCTTATAATATAGACAAGCCCTTCTTGGTCTTTAAGTGAATCCATAGCTCCATGTCTTCATTTGTTACTCTGCCAGTAATTATTGAAGTATGTCAGGTAGATGAGAAATACTACTTAGAATCTAAAATATATGAGAACTTGCAGTAATATGATAGATATTTTCTGCTCCAATTCACTGTAGACAACCTCCACAAGAGGGGCTTTACTGCCCCTGATAGTACCTGCCCTCTCTGTGGCGTTTGTGAAGAGTCCGTTCAGCATGTTCTCCTTCACTGCGGCTCCTCTTGGCAAGTTTGGATGGTGATCTTCTAGAAAGTTGGCATTTAAGTGGGCCTCCATCAGAACCTATTCGATACTTTCTAGATGGTGTTGGGGACTTGTCTGCCTAGAATTAGCAAGTTACTTCTCTCTGCATACCTTGCTCACATTCCATGGTGTCTTTAGCTTGAGCGTAATAACCGGAGATTCAACTCCAAATTCAACAACTTGGAAAATACTCTCTTGCACCGTAGGTATGATTTCAAGCTGGCTTCACACCAAAAAGGAATTGGAGTCTTCTAGCCCATATGGCGGGTCCCCAAAAGATACCGGCCATGGCAGTGTGGGAGCTTCTCCCTAGTGATTGCATTAAGTTAAACTTCGATGGGAGCGCTTTGGGATGCCCCAGGCCAGCAGGTGCGGATGGAGTCTTCAGAAACCATAGAGGAGAGACTATTTTTCCTATGCGGGGCCGTTTAGTATTGCCGACTCCAACACCGCTGAAGTGACTGACCTTCATCATGGACCGTCTTCATGGGAAGCTTCTGATTGAAGGGGATTCCAAAGTTGTCATTAGTTGGTGTTCTAGCTTGGCCTCCCCCCCTTGGCGCCATTAGCGAATCATTTCCTCTATTGCAGACATTGTAGCCTCAATTCCTTGGCTGATAGGCTAGATAAATTTGGAACATCCCAGCAATCTCTTGTTGTCTGGGACAGTTCACCTCCTTGTAATCTTGCTCTTTTGAACCCGTTAATATAACTCAGCACTATTTCAAAAAAAAAATAAAAAATGATAGCTATTATAGTTTCCTTTTCAGATTAAAAGTACTATTGGTTTATTCCTATTTAAACTGAGAAAGCTTTACTGTAATTACAGAAAATCTATAAATAATGATAAGACACGTCAAGCAGGCAATGCTCAACATTTCCCATCTCTGATTGTCTCCCTCTCTCTGATTCCCATCCTTAATTGTGATTTTTAGCATTGTAATTTTAATAAAGCCTGGTGAGAGGGTAGAATTCTCCTGATATAATTGACTATAACTACAAAACAAAACAATCTGTCCAAACATCCAGATAAACCATCCATATCCTGGTACCAAAAGAGACTCTGTTTTATGGCACAAATTGTAAAACAGGGCATCATTTGCCAGGTCTGTAAGTGCGCACCATACCACGTGGTTAGTGCACTAGACTGATTAGGACTATACATTTCAGATCTAGCATTTGCACCAGGCACAGGCAGTTTGGCTCTGTCTGGTCATGCATTGTATGAAAACATAGAAAGTGTGACCCTCACAGTATCTAATCCATCTCGTTTGGGTACAGCTCTACAAAAAAAAGGTAAAGATGTTATTATCCTCTCTCTAAAATGATACCTTGGATTATGAGTCTACCCATGCTTCCTTTGCACCAATCTAACACCATTAAAAAGTCTTCTCGTTGCATTAATCGACAGATTCAACAGAAAGAAAGCCGGATTATTCTACAGTAAGGGTGTTTCTCAAAAGAGGTCCCAAACTGGACAGATGTAACTTCCAGTCTCTTCATTTAATTGGAGGGATAAATAATATACATGATAGGAAAAAACTCCCCTCAGCACAAAAAAACAAAACTCCCCCCTCAGCAAAAAGAAACAATCAAATACAAGTACATATTGTGTACAATAAAATTGACCATATTCCATCCTAAAATGACTAGCCACCGAGGAGATCTTTTTGCTCAACGTTATAAACCAAGAACACTTCTTAATACTTATCAACATGGGACTATTCCCACGAACACTCTCCTGCCCTCCGGTATACATATAACAGGCCTGAGACATAGACAACACAAGCAGATCACAAATTCAACAAAGCACAAATGTGACCCAAAGCCAAGGCACATGTCCTGCTTTATTATTATGTTAAGATTGAGCCCAGTTCCATCCCAAAATGACCAGCCACTAAGGAAGCCTATAGCTCAACTTTATAAACTAACAACACTTCTTAGCATTTATCTATGTGGGACCATTCCCACTAGTATATTTGTGAAGCTGCAATAATAAATGGATTAAAGGAGAAGAAAGAGAGAGAAGGAGACGAGAGTGGGAGAAGCAAGACTTGGGAATGCGTTGAATGAGGGATCAGAAATCGAGCCCTCTCCTTTAATGATCTCACTTAAGTGAAAATTACAAGGAAAGAACAATTCTACCCTTCATTACAAACACACTTATAACTTCATAAATACAAGTAAAAATTCAATAAAGATTAAAAAGCAGTCCTAATATGAAGTCTAGTTTCTGTAATTTAATGAGATCCATATGATAATTTGAAATGACCAAAATACCCTTATACTAGTATTTTAATACTCCCCCTCAAGCTGGAAAGTAAATTTCAAATAGACCCAACTTGTTAGAAAACACCAAATGTTCACGCTTTCCAAGGGATTTTATAAACACATCACCAAGTTGTTCAGTTCAGAGGACTCACATATGGAGTAACAACCTCTATCTGTTTAGTTGTCTCGTGGAATACTGGGCAAACACTATCTAAAAGCCTAGATTTGGGCCAGACAATACAACAGAAATTAATCATCATCACCCACCTAGAAGTCTATGCTAAAAGGCTTCAACCGAAAAGAACATGGGAAGGCCTTTCATTTTGATTCCACACTGCATAAAAAGCCCCGCTAAGAATAATGCCAACACTTGATATGTCAAAAAGAAAATTAAACTTGCATTGGTGAGGAAAAGTCTTTTATACAAAAGAATAAGTGAGAAAAGAAACAACGTAAAACACATCATACGACACAAACTAAAGTGAACCAAAGAAACATTGTCCCCAACAACAAATGTGAATGTGGTTGATGAAAGAAAATAACTGAAAATAAAAAAGCTGAATTCTTTGGTGTCATACCGCAATGCGTGATTTTCTGTATCAGCAACATACAACAAATTTTTCTTTGGATTGTATGCTAGACCCTAGAAAAAGAATGCAAATAGAAATGTAAGGTCTTTTCAGAAGGGTGATCACTAATGAGAAATTAAATACATGAAAGTAGAGTTCTTCTATTGAGCTTAATACTTGTACAAATAGATTTATATGATTTTTTTTCGAAATATGGTAATTATACTTACAGACTCAAATAGTTTCTGCTGGTTTCCTCACCTGAGGTCGATTGAAAGCGGCATTATCAAAGGTGCCATCGCGAAGGTCCTCTTCTCCGGTGCTTCCTACTTGAAGAATGAAATTCCCCGCTAGATCAGTTACAACCTACCTCCCAAATAATAAAAATCAAATTACTAGTACTCCATGAACAGAAAAATCATTTAATAAACAACAAAGCCCTTAAATTTGAGGAAATTAGCACCAAAATATTAATATTTAAAAGTATTTTTTAAAAGAATATTTAAAAGTATACACAAAAGAGAACCCACAATGCGGTTATGGTTACTGTCTGAAATAAACAGCCTGTTGTTTGGTGCATCCACTGCAAGCTTTCCTGGAAATTTCAGAGGTGATGTCATCATACGTGGATCATTATCTCTCTCTAAAGCTATCGGAATGCGTGTGCTGTCCAGGATCTTTTTTCCACCATAGAACTGAAGAGCTGCCTCTATTAAATCATCAAGATCCTGAAAAAGCAAGAGAAACAAAGTCAAATCAAACATACCCAAATAAGGAACAAAAGGAAGATGAAAAAAGAAAGGATACAGCAAAATCCAAGTGGTTCAATATACATAATCACCAACTAGCATCTAAAACAAGACCAAAAATAGTACATTATGTACTTATTAAAAAAGTAAAAGAATTACAAAATTATAAGAGCAACTTAAGATGTCCAAATTGGGACATATGGATAACAGAATATTAGAAGGAGGGGCAACAGGGATATTATCCAAGAATACTGAACCAAACTTCCATTTATTATGTTGCTGCAAGTAAAATAAGATGAAGTCCAATTGCTGACATGAAAAAATTTGTTCAACTTGAGCAATAGATCAGCAGAATTTAGTTCATCCTAAAATTGATGGAATTATCCCTGCTCATAGAAACCTCAAATCTAGACCTGAGAAAATACACATCAAGCCTACCTAGCCTAAAGAAAATCAAGGCAAATCTAACATGCCCATAACTATATAATTTTTATTCTTTCCTTCCACATCTTCTTCCTCTTTCGGCCCCACCTTTGACTACACAGTAACCTAAGAAAACAGAGAAAAAGTAGAAATGAACTTCATAATTTTTTAAAAAGGAAAGAATCTTATGTGAAACCTTATGGAAATCGGTATGTAAGATTATTACAGAAATTACTGAAAGAAAACTAAAATTTCAAGATTTCTTGCTGTACTGTGGAGATCCTTGCTGAAAATAAATAAATAAATAAATAAATAATTGGGCCTTCAACTTAGTGGTCACATGGGGGTTGTCTAGTCTGAAGTCTTGGGTTCAAGTCTCACCAGGAATAACATTAAAAAAATAGAAATACATAGATAATTTTTTAAAGGAAAGAACCATATGTGAAAATTTCTCAAAAAAAAAAAAAAAAAAAACATATGTAAAAGCTTATGAAAGTCAGCAGGTAAGGTTATTACAGAAATTAATAGAAGAACTGAGTGGATTTCAAGCATTGTTACTGTACATCAGAAACCCTTTCCCTACAACGAATAAATGTATAAAACCTTCATTGTATTTGATTTCCCTCTCATACACTCATGGAGATACACAACATAGTATAGGAGATAGGGTGAAGCCTCTCCAGTTTCTAAATTTAAGCTTTCAATTAGATTCTTTATTCATGATATCAAAGAGGTAAGATTGAGCCTCAAGTGATAGTTCAACCTCCACCTAAATTAGCCATATGTTTAAAGCCACAGTTGAAGTGACTGTTGAGTGTAACTGCATCTCAGTTGTGATTGATCTATAACCTATTATAAGAACTTCAATTGGGACTCTCTTTCTCTAAGCTTGAGTTTTTTTGTTGTATGCCTTTTTTCACTACTTTATTAAACAACTTCTTACATCTAAAATCTGATGCATCCTCAATTCTTTAATTTCTCTTGACACTGATTTTGACCTTCCCTGCTTGCATATTTTGGAGAAGAAAAAAAAACAGAAATATCAGGTAATTATTGACATTTCCTTTTAAGTTTTATATGGAACGAAGGTTTTAGTTAGTGGTAGAATATTAAGCAGTTCAGATATTAATTTGTGCTTTTCATATAGGAACTTATACAGGGTTCATCATCTCATATCAATTACTCAGAGCAACATCAATCCTATGACTTGGGATTAACAGCAGCTATAAATAACTATCAGTTAAGTGTCAATAGCTTAAAAACGTCTATAGTTTCTCTAAAGGGACTACTCATACAGGAATTAGGATAGGTTATGTCAACTGATAATAAAAATTTTAAGACAATGGGGAAGGGTTTCATCACCTGATATTTGATTTTGTCAAAGAGAGATCAACCCTAAGAACATGGGACTAACATTATACACAATAGGGAAAATGCACTTCAATGACAAAGGCTTTTATATGAATTTAGTTTCTACAAAGAAACACCAAGGTGTTTTTACTCAAGAATAAACCTATTTTTCACCATAAACTTCACAATAAGATCACTAATACAAGAAAGTATATGAGAGAAGGACAAAAGTACCTTCCGACGTCCTTCACCTGCTACCTGTGCTATCACTTTCCCACTAGGACCAACAAGAGCAAATGTAGGCCATGAATTTATACCCAATTCTCGCCAGAGATACATATCCCCATCATTCACAACCTATTATATGCAATAAGATAATAATCTAGGTGAGAGTATTGCAAGCATTTCCATGTTTGAAAAAAAAAAGAAATAGAACGGGATCCTATTGAATGCACCCCCTTTCTGGCAATAATCAAGTCTAATAATGGACGATAGTTTGTCATCATAATATTTCTTGCATCTCGTCAGAAAACATCAAGAGAGTTGACATACTGGATGAGTGATGTTGTAGCGTAACACTGCATTTTGGATTGCTTCAAGGTCTTTCTCATTATCAAATTTGGCTGAATGCACCCCAATCACAGTGAACTGCACCAGTCACATGTACATCTTAGCAACAATTAGGTTCAACCTCAAAAGAATGAAATAGCATATATGTTTATGATCACTTCTATAAAAGATGAAAAAGGAGAAAAAAAAAGTAACTGCATAAAAGATGGAGCTTGCTATATGTAAAGTCTACTTGAGATGTACAGCAGTTTTCTCTGAAAATGTCTTTTGAAATTATAAGGTTTTATCAATAGAAATGAGAAAATGTTGCAAAGCTTTTGGGAGGCAATGATGTTAACTAGAAGAAGTTGTTAGTGACAAAGATCATCCCTGGTGAAAAAATAAGCTAGACAGTTTGCTGCCTTTTAGGGATGACAAGGGGTTCGGTTAGATGGGGAACCTAACCTGAACCGATCCACGTCAGGTGGGGATGAGGTTTTCCCTCATCCCACAGGTCGGGAACGGGGTTAATCCCAAAAAGTCACATCTGGTGGGGGCAGGAAGGGGTTAACTCAAAAAACCCTTGTAAAATGCAGAATTATCCTTTAGCTTTTTTGTATTTTTATATAAAATTAAAAACTTAAGTTAAGAGTGAGGGTGATTTAGGAAAAGAAAATTTTAGTTTTTATGTTTTGTAAAATACATAATTATCCTTTAGCTTTTTTGTATTTTTATATAAAACTAAGAACTTAAGTTAAAAGTGAGGGTGATTTAGGAAAAGAAAATTTTAGTTTTTATTGTAAACTACCTATATACTTTTATCTATTTCGAAATGATAAAAAAGGGTAAAAAAATCAACTTGTTAAATGCAAAAATGGAATAGAAACTCATGATGTTTGAGAAATGAATGTCATACCAAGACACTTTTAAAATAATAAAACTTAAAAAATGTGTTTTCCTTTTCCAAAGACACTGTAATTCACTTTTTCCTACTTGAGTCCCTATCTTCTCAGCATTTCGGTCTTCTACCTCCTCCTCTTCTTTTCTCCTATTCTCTTCTTTTCTTTTCCATCTTTCATTTAATTTTATTTCCATGAAGAAGTAAAAACACTAGCCTCCCTCATTGTCATTCTCTTTCTATGCTTTTTATCTGTCTTCATGTCTTACATAAATTGGCAAATCTCTACTCTGTTCTCATTTCAAGATAGTTGACAAAGAGAGGCAGAAAACCCCCAAGAAGAGGTGATGAGAGAAGCAGAGTCTGGGATGCAGCAAGGACGGTATTTCAGACTACACGGCAGGGTGGGGATAGGTTTGTCTCCATTAACCCTGTCATAGGGCGAGGAAGGATAGGATGATGGATAGAAGTAGCAAGCCTGGTTATGTTTTGCGAAACCCGACCCATTGCCATCCCTATCGCCTTTCACATGTTAGTCCATTACAATGAAAGGACCCAACAATGATTGGATCTCATCGTAATGCTTGAGAAGCCACCATTGCGGAGGACACTGCCTCAAGACTGCAAAACTGCCTTAGAATCCCTTCAAATTAGAGAATAGATGCTCTAGAAAAGAAATACTGATAAAGAATATGCTTACTTGACCGATTTAGGACCCAAGACTACTTTTATTTTAGAATACTGTCGGAGAAGACTACTCTTAACTGATAAAGGTAGAACTATTCACATCACATTTTCTTGTGTTTTCTTTTCTATAATTTGAAATACATTTCAAGTAGAAGGAAAAGGTTCACACAGATCATCATTTTCTCTAAATGCCTACAAATATGATTTTCTTAAAGACAAAAGGGATTTACAACTAAAAAAATAGAAGAAGTCTAAATCTTGAAAACTATGGGACAAGCTTTCAGTGGATGAACCAAGAAACTGGATATTCTGAGGGATCAAACATATCATTCACAATGAAAATCTACAGAAAAAAAAAACCATAAAAGGAAATAAAATTAAAAGCCAATTTATCAGGGCATCTTAAACAACATTGGCAAAAAGTAAAAGAAACAGAGAAGGAAGATTTACAGGCTTGTTGCCGTACTTTCTCTCCAAGAACTCAAGATCTGGCAACACATGCATACAGTTTATACAGCAATATGTCCAAAAATCTAGTAATACCACCTTTCCTTTTAAATCCTGTTACCATAGGGAAAAGGAGAGGTTCAGAATAAATTTCTACCACAGCAAATCATTCTTCAAGTCATAATACTTTTTTTAGCAGATAAATGATTTTAGTAAAATTTAGTATCAAAATAAGTTCATCAGAAATCATTCTTTCTCTCATCCATCATAAAAAAAAAAAAAATTGAAGTAAAAAAATAAAGGATCTATTTTTTGTGGCTTGGGTCATTAGCTCAATAACCAAATGGGGCAGGGGATTCTAGTGTGAGGTCTTTGGTTCAAGTCTTATTAGAGTATATGGGGTACAAAAATTCTAAAATAAAAAATAAAAAGTACCAACTCCTATATTTTTTGTTTTATGAGAAAGGACACATTACATTAAAAGTTGGAAAGCAAAGCTGCACAACACAGGGGGCCTCCATTAACTCCTACACCATTATAATTAAATCACATGAATGTCTGCATATTTCAGTTGCTAATTATGGAATAATGAGGTATAACTGCTCATCATTAACCACTACATGAATCCATCTAACCCAATTAATTAAAATTTTCTACCTTCTGAGATGGCTTCAAGATCACTTGGTTTACAGGATCATGGAAGGTCTTGATATAAGGAAGTTCACCTTGAACAAGTTCACAAATAAAGCCACCCCTCATTTTAAAAAACAAAAAATAAATCCAGACAAGAACCCGAGAAATCCTCATAAGAAAACCTGAAACTCTGCTTTGGTTTCCTCAAACATGGACATGTACTTCCTGAGAAACATAATCCAGGAGTCACTCCCCTTCCCCACACACACAAACTTCAAGTGGAATCAACCCTCGCAGGTCTTCCAAATAACTTCATCTCTCACTTAGCCCCGCTAGCATTGCGACCACATTGAACCTATTTTAAGAAGAGTTCTCTAATTTTATCCTTTTGTAGTTGCTACCCTTTTTATTCTGTTTATTTTCTCCTTAGGGAGTTTGTTGTTCTCTTATTCTCCTTAGTGATATATATTTTTTACATCATTTTCAAAAAAAAAAAAAACAAAGACAAGACCATCTCATCTGGCTGGCAAAAAACTGATCAATAGAATTAGAAGAGACCGTAAGAGCTGAATAAAGTGGAAAAGGTCCGAGATAAAATAAATTGACTGCTAGGGTACTTCAAATGGAGAAAAATTAATAGATTGAGCTCTTAGTTCAACAGCCACAAAGGGTTTCATGTGTGAGGTATCGGGTTCAAGTATCACCATGGTTTAGGGTGTAGAGTGTGTTATCGATATCCAATTTATATTAAAAAGAAAAAGAACAAGAACAACTAATAGTCAGCCCACATTCTGGGAGTATTCTTTAACAATTAAATAAAAATGCCATTTTATACTAAGATCATTGATAAGAATTACCCTGTGCCATTGAAGTGGAGCTGTATTAAGCCAATCAAGTTTAGGAGGAAATTCAGGTACAGTTCGACCAGCTCCCCTTAAAGAATAACATGATCATCAATTAAAATCAACAACAGATTTTTAAAAACCATAAAGTAGGAGCATAATAGTCTCATTTCTAAAATATGGAAAGAAAAAAAAAGGGACCATGATAGTCTGTGTTGTTCTCATACCGAGCTTCAAGATCAGATATATAGTTCTCAAATTGTTTGATTCGTCCTGAGTCATTTATACCTATCAATGAAAACAATAATACATTGACTTGATTTCTAACATAAATAAGAGTTCTAAATAATTATAACAATTTTTATAACATTCATTTTGAGCCTTTTCACCAGAAAAAATATCCAGTCATAAAGCACACCTTCACTTTGTCTTGGAATATCATTTTCAACACCAAGAAACAAATTCAGGATGCCATTTGGAGAAGCATACTGCATAGCCTGCAAGGTTCCGCAATTTTCCAAGTCAACCAAGTGAAGTAATAGAGAACACAGTATAAACAGCAACAAAATGTATTGACTTCAGAAGAGTCATGTAATCAGAAAGTATGAAATGGATTAGCCTTCGCTACATGGTACCTTCCATTTATTTATATTCCTCTTTTATGTGATGATCATACCTTCCAATTAGTAGCAACAAAAACAAAACAAGATATTGCAACACCCAAGCTTCCATATCTCAGGATATCTCGCCGTGAGCCCTGCAATCTGTCAATAAATTATTTCTGCAATATGAAACATGATTTGCCATGCAGTAAGAATTTGATTACATTCTTACTGTAGAATTGAGATTTTACACCTTGATGAAGGCAAGTTGAGAGAGAGTAGGAAATCAACCTGCATCAATTTCTTTAACAGTTGAATTAGGGACCTGTTAGTGAACTCATTTAAGTGAAAAAACGAGTCAAAGTGAATTCACTTTCTCTCGTTGTTTCACTCGACGCTCGACGTGAAACTAAACTAATTCAGTTGGATTTGAATGGAAATACTCATATTATTTTATTAATAAAATACTTTATTTATTTATTATATTCATGGATATTAATATTATATTAAATTACTAATTTAAGAGAGATAATTAAGATATCGTAAAAGCAAGAATTTGATCAAGTATCTAGAGTAAACATTTTTGTTTAAGTATTCTATTTTTTATAATTAATTAAATTAATAATTTTATTTTACTTGTAATTATTGTATTAATTTAGATAAACAAAAAACTATCTTATTTTATTAATAAAATACCCTTTATATTTTTTATATTCATGACTTTTAATAGTATATTAAATTCAAGTTGGAATATAAGTGTATCTCCTCTTTTGATGCGGATGAACTAGAACGCCCTTTCAGTCCTGAAGAAATTGATCTGGCCTCTCTTGGCCTTCCTAAGGACAAAGCCTCTGGTCCAGATGGTTTCAACGGTGAGTTTTATCACAAATTCTAGGGAGTAGTAAAAAATGATATGTATGCCTTTGTTCAAAATTTCTACCAAGTTGGTATCACTCACAAAGTTGTTGGTGCCTCTTTCATTGCTTTAATCCCAAAAAACCCAACTCAGCCCTTCCCCAAGATTTTAGACCTATCAAGCTCACCACTAGCTTTTACAAAATCATAGGTCGAATTCTTGCCAACCGCCTCAGATCCCTCCGTCCCAAAATCATTAACCCTTGTCAGAGTGCTTTTATTCGTGGTCAAAATATTCTTGACTCAGCAATGGCGGCCTATGAACTCCTAGACTCCTTAAAAAAATTCAAGTTGCCCAGATTTGTCCTGAAACTTGACTTTGAAAAAGCCTTCGACCGTGTCAACTTGAAACTAATTGATCGTTTTTTTGACAAAATGGATTTTGGAACCTGTTGGAAATTATGAATGAGAAGTTGTATCTCTACTGTGTCATACTTTGTCCTTGTTAACGAAAAAACTTGTGATTTTTTTAACGCAACCCGAGGCATTCGGCAAGGGGACCCTTTATCGCCTTTCCTCTTCACTCTCATTGCAGAACATCTAGCATCCATGGTTCGTCTTGCAAAAAATTCTGGTTGGCTTAGCCCCATCTCTAATGACCCCAGTCAAGATATTACCCTCCTTCAATAACCAAATTTCTCATATTAAAGCTCTGCTTAACTTATTTGAACTCTCATCTGGACAAAAGGTAAGTTGGACAAAATCCTCCATCACTGGCTTCAATATTGATCCAAATGTGTTGAACTCTATGGCTTGTTATCTAGGATGCAAAATTGTTACACCTCCCTGTACCTATCTGGGCCTCCCCCTGTCATCTGCTCTACCCTCCAAAAGCTCTTGGCATCCTGTTATTGAGCGACTGGAGGGCCGTTTGGCTTCATGGAGAGGAAGATTTCTCTCCAAAGCAAGTAAGCTTGTTCTTATTAAGTCTTGCCTTCACGGTATCCCATCTTATTTCCTCTCATTATATCAATGCCTTTCCTCTGTCTAGAAAAGAATTGAACTCCTCAAAAGGAGATTTCCGTGGGGAGGGCCGAACGGTGAAAGGAAGTATAGTCTCGTGAAATGGGCTGAGGTATGCAAACCTAAACTCCTTGGAGGTCTCGGGATCCGTGATACGGCTACCACTAATTCTCCTTTGCTGCTTGAATGGATTTGGAAATTTAATTTGTATCCTGATTTGATTTGGAGGACTTTAGTTGCCACTAAAGCAAATAAATTATCTGGATGGTGGATTGTGGCTGGGAGACATAATAGGTTGTCCCCCGTATGGAAAAAAATTGTAGATTTGTTACCTGATTTCAAAAAGGCAGTCAAATGTTACACTGGTAAAAGAAACTTGACAAAATTTTGGTCAGACTAGTGGATGGGACCGTGCTGTATTAATATCAGCCATAGTTTGATTTCAAACTTGACCAAAAAATATGGAAGCCACTATCTCAGACCAGTGGACCGATTCTGGAGGATAGAACTTAAATCTTCGGAGAGCGCTTTCAGACTCAGAGGCTCTAGTGGCATCCAACCTCATCACTTGTCTATCCTTAGTAAGCCCTCGGAATGTGCTCGATACACTCATATGGACACCTTGCACCCAAGGTACTTTTTCGACTTCCTCTACTTATAATTTCCTGAGTTGCCCCAGCCCCCCAGAAACCAATCATCCTGCAGCCATCGCATGGACCTTGCTTGCCCCTCCTCATGTAAATTTTTTTATCTGGAACGCATGTCGAAACAAAATCCTCACGTCTGATTCTTTAATCTAACGAGGAATCCCTGTCCAAGACCCCTTATGTCTCTTCTGCCAAACTTCTCTCGAAACAGTCACCCATGTCCTCTTACTTTGCAATTTTGCCCACACTATCTGGACTAGCCTCCTCAACAAAATCGATTTCCAGTACTACCCCTCTCAAAATCTTACATCCACGATCTCCTCTGTTACTAATGCTAGCCTCCCAAAGCTCGGGAAATAACTTATCTCTTGCTGTGTTGGTCATATCATTTGGGTGTTATGGAAGGAAAGAAGCAACCGAAAAATTCAATTTAAAATCTATCCCTAGTAATATACTGATAGAAAATATTGTTGGCCAAGTTTCCATGTGCATCCTTATGCGTAAGGAATTTCGAAATTTAAATGGCACCAACCTTCGTGGGAACTGGCGGCTGATAGCTGGCATGTCTTATCCTTCTCGTCCCCCAACGATGGAAATTTGGTGTCCCCTCTGAGGGACCACTACAAATTGAATTTTGACGATAGCGCTTTTGGATACCATGGCCCTAAGGGTTTTGGTGGAGTTATCCATGATTGTAACGGTAGTCTTCTTTTCACCTTCGCTGGGCCAATTGGAATCTCAGACTCAACCTCTGTTAAGCTCTCCGGTTTGCTTAATGGGCTACAGATTTTCAAACACCATCTAGTAGGACCCCTCTGCATTGAAGGCGATTCTAAAATTGTTATCAACTGGTATGCGAAGTTAGTTCCTCCTCCATGGCGACACTGGGATAAGTTTTTTGATATATGTAATTTAATTTCTCATCTAAACTGAAATTGGAAGCACATTCCTAGATCCGCTAATCATTTAGCTGACACTCAGGCTAAATTAGGTGTTTCACTCCAACACCTTGTTGTGGAGGAAGGCCCTTTTTAGCTAGGTATTATACTCTTTACTCATTTAATAGCTTATACATCTTCATTCAAAAAAAAGAAAATAGTATATTAAATTATTAATTTAAGAGTGATAATTTAGATGTTATAAAAGTAAGAGTTTGATTAAGTATCTAGACATTATAAAAGTAACCATGTTTTTTTAGGTATATTATTTTTATATTTTATTTTAAAAATTAAATTATTTATCTTATTTTTTTAATTAAAAAGTTAAATAAAACTATCTTAATAAAGTTAAATCTATCAGATTATTTTATTAATAAACTCATTCTCCAATTTCCACTAATTTTTTCATTATACGCACTAACACAAGAAAGTACTTTAGACTGCACTTTCCACTGAGCACACTAATACAAAAAAGTAATTCACTTTCACTTTCCACTGCACTTTCAAAGTGCAATAGGTAATTCGCTTTCACTTTCAAATTCACTTTCACTCTCAACTTTTTCCTGCCCTTCAAATACATTCTAATAGATCTGGACCAAGTAAGATAATTATTACCATTTAATTTTTCAGAGGTGATAGTGATGATATCTTTCCCATCCAAATTATATGATTCTTTAGATGGAGCGTAAACTTCAACTGAATCAACCATTACAGATATATAGAAGCACCAAACAGATTAAATAAACATTCCAAAGAGGTCAACTTAACCAGCCTAGGTGGCCCCTAGGATTAGGGCAATTTAGATAATGTGTGCAGGCCAGAACTCGCAAAAAAAATCCAAAACAAAGTGCCTCAATAGGGTTGATGCCAGCAAATGCCAAAGATGACATCAGCACATGTAGGTCTGGGAGTCGGCACACATCCCGAAAACAGCATAAAAATCCTTTTTGGGCAGTTTAGAACATTAAGATCTGTTCTATGAGCAGTAGAACCAGTAACCTTAGAGTTATGGCAGAGAGAAAAGGAGAAAAAATTGGATTTTTACCAACTAGTAGCTGAAAAACTTGATAAAGATTCTTCCTTTTTGTAGACATCTGCTTCAAATGATGAAAAACTGATAAAGAATCTTCCCAGATGTGATCTACTACTCTGATACTATGAAGAAAGTGAAAAGAGAGAGTTTAAGAGAGAGAATGAGTGGGAGAGAAGATGGAGAAGAGGAAAGCTCAAGTGAGAGTTGCGTTAGGGGATGTGCACGTCCCCCAAATTCTATTTATAATGCTAAGTACAATTTACAAATATGCTCTTACTTTAAGTGAAACCTAATCCCCTTATATCTCTCATTCGACATGTCCTCTTTACATGAAACTTGGACCATAAATATAATTGGACATACAGAACAAGATTACATCAAGGCATATAAGCAAAGATAAAGTGAAAAGACTAACATGCCCCTGATACTTGTTTTTCAACAGTATGTTATTTTTAGTATATTGTATTGGATCTGCTTAGTAGTTATTAGTTATTTATAATTTGTACTTTGTTCTTTAAATCTTCTTCTAAATAAAGTGGAATAGGTCTCTCTCTCTCTCTCTAGTTACATTTCCTCTTTTAATTTTTACTTTGAGATTTATGTCTCTCTCTCCCTCTCTTTCTCTAAAGTCATTCAGCACCGATGCATGCATTAATCCATTAGTTTTTAAAATATAAATTATGGCTCCATGGTTCACTCGAGGCTGAAAGAGTATTTTACTACTCAAAAGTAAGTAATAACCTCAATAGTCACTCCTCAAGTAGGTATTTGAAGTTTCATGGCTTTTGACAGACCAACAAAGGCATGCCTTTTTTTAATTCCTTGAAAAGGAAAAGCTACATCAAAAGTTCTATAATGAACCAATTCTGCCCTTCAGTGATAATTAACTATTGGGAAGCCGACTATCATAAAAAATCATTAGGCATTATGTTCTTGAAGAACTCTAAGTACAACTCGTCTTACCCAGCAGTAGAACTGGCTTTATCATCAGTCAAGCACGTGTCCAGGTCTATCCTACCGTTACTCTCATGAAGCATGGAATCAGCACCCTGGCTTTGAAGCTTCTCATCTGCAACAACTTTTTTCCTTTAGACTCTTCTCAAAATAAACAACTAAGTACTCAGACCCATTACTGCAAAAGGACATCACCTGTTCACTAGACGTACAATGCTACCACATTAAACTATTAATTAGGATAACTGATACAAATCATAAGAGCAGAGAAAGAAAACCAAGCAGGAACAAAAAAAAAAAAAAAAAAAACTCATTAGGAAAAATGTACTTCTATTTAAATCTGTGAGTGAAGTACAAGGTAGTAGTAAAAGTTCAAATATCCTCAGGATCATCAAAACTGCAGCTTCACATCTGCCACTAAGTGCAAGACTCAAAGAGTTTTTCTTTTGCAATATATTCTGAAACTACATACTATGGAAACTAGAACCACCACCACTGAGAATGTCATGGATGGAAATATTTCCAATTTCTTTCTTGATAAGTGATGGTCCTGCCTGTGCTAGAGCCTCCTCAGATAGTGTTGTTTTCACTGCAATGCATCTGCAAAGAGAAGAGCAGGGGAACAGGTAACCAAATTGAAAATAGTCGGAATGTAAAATAGGAGACCGATGACATAATTAATAGGAAAACTATTCATGTACATTAAAGTTCCAACGTTACTTAGTCCCAAACAGTATTGCAACCTTGACAATGAGATCTTTCTTAGTAATTATTAAAATATCAGCCCATCTGTAAAAGTCTTATGAACTTCGTAATACACGCAAAAAGAGAAACTAAGACAATAATGTAGTGTCATCCTTAAGTTTGGCTGATTCTTGTAAGTTTTTGTGGCCATAACAGCATGAACCTTTGATTCTTGAACCAGATAGGGACATGGAATAGTTTCAAAACAATCAGCATTGGAGAACCATTAGACAAAGACATCATTAAAGAAGTTTTCCCCCCAATTAGGGGACTTCTTTTATTGATAATTTTGTCTCTTCCCTATACTTCCCGATCACTCTTTTCAATAGATACCAATCTATACTTAAAAGACTTTAACCCTAAAATAATGCTAGAATCAGAACAAACATGAATTAATTCAACATAGATAGTAAGATTCATAACTAAATTTAGTATAATGTGGGGTAATTCAAATGATAAATTCTAGGGAAATGACATTAATCCCACATTAATAAATTCTGTCAGTCAGAACTTACAGGAAACATTTCACTTTGCCACTTGTTATAGAGGGCAACTCGGTAGTGGTTACGGAGTGGTTCTCTTCTGGGCATTCTCCACCATGGCAATTTTTTCATCTATGCATGACAAGATTGGATTTTTGCCATGATCTTCAAGTGATATGGTCTCATGAAGTCAGAAGTTCCAACGGTTTAGCAGACTATTTAGCAAGGATGGGTGCCTCTCTCTCCCTCTGACATATAGTTCAGAGCAACACCTACCCAATAGATAATGGATGAGTTTCCTGTATTTTGGGTTTGGGTGGCTGCATAGTGCTTACTCTTTGTTTTTGTTTGTTTAGTGGTTGATTATGCTGCATCAATTATACAGGTGGTTCTTTTGTCATTCCTTCTTCTGTCCTCTTTCTCTTATCATAATAAAAATGCCTCACCATTCTCAAAAAGAATAATTTCTGTCAGTGAAATAACAAAAAGCATTGCAAAGATTAGCAATAGCTAAGATGTAAGAATTCCCTTATTAAAGGAATTTAAGAATAAGATAAATCTGTGGAGAGACACATGAAACAACCCACTTTGTGGATTGTGCCTTTGGCTCAATGACCACAGTCTCACGAGGGTAAGGAGTTGAGCATTCAAAAAAGAAAAAGGCTCACTCACAATAAAATTTAGGAGCCATAATTTTGTCAAGACCACCTTCTTCAGATCAGAGTATAACAAAAAAAATTGCCACCTCATTGGAACTTTTTAAGTGCCTCTCTCATCACCTCACCAAAAGCTAAATTTAGTTTAGTCTGTGCTCCATCATGGGCTACTAAAATATGAGTAAAATTGATTTTGGTCTTCCTCAAGAGTGGAAATATCTTCAACTGACCTCATTTTTGCAGCTTTGGCAGCTTGAACACCAGCAAGAGCATCTTCAATCACAACACACTGATTCAAGAATTACATAACAGTGAACATGACCACTTCTCAAACAAGAATAAATAAATGAATAAAACAAAAATAAAAAATAGTTAACCCTGCAATAATTTATGTACCATTACAACAACAAAAGATAAGAGATCACATGGAAGTTTGTCAATAAGATAGAAGCCACTAGAAATTTTGAAAGAAAATAAGAATAAGATCATCATGAACTCAATAATAGAAATTGTACCTCACAAGGAGGTACGGCCAAGTTCTTTGAAGCAGCTAAAAAGATATCTGGAGCAGGTTTCAAGTTATCAAATGCATCTGCCGACACAATTGCATCAAACCTGAAATCATGGTAAAAGACGAAACATTTTTTGTTGGACATGAGACTGATATCACAGATGAACTACGAATGACTAACAACTGTCTTGGAGAATGTAAGGAAAGTAGCATAAAAAGTGTCCTAGACAACTTGAACATAGGCAAGACAAATATAGAAAACACCTGGTGGCTAACCTGAAGTGGCAACAACCATGAAGAAGAAAGAAGCTAGAACATTAGCTTACATTGACAACGGCAAGCCAGCTGCAGCCAAATTTGCATCCACCTTTATACGATCAGCACTAGATGCCACGGCAACTTTAAGACCATTTTGTTTACACTGCATTAAGACACATGATATAGTACCTATCTCAGCAATGAAAAAATAAACACCTTTTTTAGATTCATTAAAGCAAGAAAATTTTACTGCCCCAAGTCGAACAGCTAAAAGGTTTACCAGTTCTTGTACAAGTTATCAACCTTATGCCATGTAACAGAACATACGATTGATAATATCATCTGTCCTATATAGTAACAAAATTCATGTACCCTAAATAACCATACACAATGCCTAATCCATTTGGTTCATTGACCACTCGACCCTCAAGAAAGAAACAAAAACAGAAAGAAAAGAAAAAGGCATGACGAAGGCCACTCTGTTGAATGAATCATACAAAACTAGAATCATTAGTGATGAAGCTGCAAATTACCTGCATAATGAGCTCATGGGCACCAGGAAATCCAATTCCAGAGTCAGGTTTTGCATACTGGAAAGAAAAAAATAGTAGTATAAGACATATCTTCTTTCATAAGCTAAACAGCAAAAACATATGAAGTAACTTTTCTATTTTAACCATGAAGATTTTGTAAAAAACAAAAAGAAAGAACTCAAGATGCCCAACACTGGAAGTGATTGTGTGGCTTAAGGAAAAAAACAAATATGAAGTATATCTTCTTCTTTTTTTAGGATGGAAATATCTGCTTGCTGTTATTACCTTATTAAGATAAATTTCAAAAAAACGTTGTTTGGCCACCTCAGGATCGAAGCCTTTTATGCCTTTTACAGAAGCTACTCCTCCCAAGAAATTTGCCTCACCTGATTAAATTGAAAAGAAGAAAGAAAAATGCCCTTGGATGAGAGCCATGAGCCAAATAGCATTCAATTTAGTGATAAAACTGAAAGAAACTGTTAAAAAAGATAAACAATGACAAGACAAAAAGCTGCATTTTGTATAGAACCTCAGGAAAGAATTGATCCTACTATTTCAAGGGTTACACAAGCAACATTATTTCAAGCGGCAAAGCACCGCACTTTATTGAAGAACATGAAAAAGCAATAATAAGCGAATTCTGACATCCAAAACTGAAACACTCCTGCTGTGCATTTGCAACCTCAGAAATTCTTAATAATCCCATCAAAGTAATTGTCATTTCGACTTAATTGCTCCAATTAGATGAATATAAAAAATAAAATGAGTTATAGGTTCTACACCCCCTCTATTTGACCCTGTAACGTCAAATTGACCAACTGCCCAGAGAACCCTACCACACCATCTCCTAAAAAGTGTGGACGGCAGACATGCAGATTGAGTACGCATTCTATGAGAGTTGCTATTTAGCTTTTTACGATTTTGATTTCAAACAAAACAGCTCGTTCTATTTATTTTGATTGGCTTCTCCGCCAATTCAGATAAAAGAATTACACTCCTTCGGGAAAATGGATCCTCCGAGTTTTCTGTACAGTCCAAACTTCAAATGCTGCTTTTCATTTCACTAAACACCAAATCTTAGAAACAACTCCAAGTTAAACTCTACCAAAAACAAACAAATTACAGCTATACGCATGAAGCAGAAAAACAGTAGCCGTCGTGAAAGCTTGATCTGTAAAGGGAACCTGTCAAAGTGGCAACGCGAAAACCGGACGGAATCAAGTACACCGTACCTGTACCCATAAATGGCACAAAATCCTCGGTCGAAACTGACACGCCCATTTCAGCAAACAGGTCGACTGCTGCACGCCGAGACAGTTCTTCGCTGTCACAAAGAACTCCATCCATATCAAACAGAACTGCCGACACTTTCCCCCACTCATTTGTCGTTGCAGGAGCTTCCGCTTTCACTTCCTGTGGAAGACACCAAACTTTCCCGACTCGAGGCCTAGGAGAAAACAAGATGGCGCGGCGAGGGAAAAGGGAAGCAGCGCTCGAGTCCAACAACGCCTGGAATTTCGGCGATGCTGAAGGGCAGTTTGGGAAAGAAGGCCGTTGTTGGCGGGAGCTGGCGAAAGGACTGGTCGTCAACCATAACGCCATCTCACCAGGTCCTCCTAATCGGTAAGAAGAATTTATATAGCGACTGTTCAACGGAGGCTAAATGACTAAAGTGACCTCTTCGTTCCCAAGCATCACCGGCCTCTTGGAAGTAAGAAGAAAACAAACGCTACGAGAAGGCGCTTCAAATTTCTGAATGGTAGGCTGACACGTGGCATTGTGGCCTTGCCACATTCTAAGCCACCAGAACAATATTATCCGCTTCATGAAATATTCAGAAATTCGATTAGTAGAGTCTGATTTCCTCCAATAATAAGATTTATTAATTTTAATAAATTTTAAATTTACTAATAATTTGATCAACTTCACAGTGGAAAGAGGGAAAAAAGACCAAATAAATTGCAGGAAATTCTCGCCAATGGAAGAGCAAAACCCACATCAGTTTCTCAATCTCTTGTGCAATTTCTTGCCATTCAAGTACTTATTTGATGCGCAATATGTAAGCTGATATTTTTAATTCTAATAATTTTTCAGATAGACCAAATTGATGTATCAAATCAGTATATGATATGACTGATACATATCAAATTTCAAAATTCCAAGGCAATGCATACTGAGATGCTCACCCTGTTCATGGAAGCAGAGCTCCTGGAGGTCCCATTGAAATCAAACATTACGGCAGATGGATCAAAAAGTTCTTAGCCAATATAAAAAATCAAAATTTTGGCTTCACTTCTCCTTCCTTATTTGCCGGTGCCGGTTATCCTTTTCACTGGAGATCGGATTGGCTAGGAGTGGGTTTCTGTTGCCGCCCTACGTAGATGAATCCTTGTGCATCCACACATATCGTTAATGGTCCTGCAGCCTCTGAACTTTCGGTTTTACTGTCAGCTTCGCTTGGATCCTCAGCGTGTTCTTCATTTGGGACGTTGTCTGCCAATGCTTTCTCCAGATTGTGATCCACAGGGATGCTTTCTTCAGTTTGAGCGGCAACACCCTGTTGTTGCTTTTGATCCATATATTTCCTGTTCTGTAGCCATTTTCTAATGCTCTTTTTGGTTACAGAACCGTGCTTACAAAGCTTAGCTGTGAGTTCATTAACTTCCTTGTGCCCCAAAGAGCCTTTCCTCTTCATGACATTGAATGCGTCCTCGAGCATCTCCTTCTGTTTCTTCTCGGGTCTCCACCTGACTTTTTTCTCTTTCAAAGAAGGAATTGAAGACGAATCTGTTTCAGGGATAGACTCGGAGCCTGATCCAGTTGATGGAGTTTCGTCCCCTACAGAACATGAAGCATTACTAGAATCTAAACAGACCTTTGAGATTTCAAGGCAACTTTGAAAAGATTGCTTCAGCAAATGCAACTTCTTGGAGTGTGCAGCTTCATGCTTCCACACTCAAAGAATCACTTACAATCGAGAATTGATATTTCAGGTTTTGACAGACATTGATGATGATCCAATCCATTCAATGATCTTTAAATCCGCACAACATGATATAAACAGTTATTAATAAAGGCAGATATCATATAAACAGGTTTATATTCTGAAGTTTGATGACAAAATGGGGTTCAACTGAACCTTTAACAAGGTTTCTGGAAATAAAGCATAGTTACAACTTCAACCAGATTAGAAAGAAAAATGAGAATTAAAAAAAATGGAAACACTGGAAAGGTGTTATTACAAGATGAAATAAATAGATCGGAAACGCTAAAGAAACAAGAATAAACCCTGGAGAAGTTTGCAAGTAACCGACAAGAATCAACAGAAAACATTTTGTAAATGTTCTATGACCGATGATTTAAAGAAATAATTAATTTTATTTTTAATCTAAAAATTATATGAAAAAGTTATAATAATCAATTAGTTATAATTGATTTTACATAATTAATAACAAACCAAGACAGTTTAATTTTTTTCAACTTCAACCCCTTACTTTGACTAAACAAATATGAAATTTTATAAAGTTCAGACAGGTTTCTAGTGAATCATAGAACAATTTATCTAAAAGTTTTCAAAAAAAAAATTAAAATATTTACCACGATATTCAGAAATATCTCATTTTGGTTTCTAAAACAAGCTACTGACTCCACAAAGTTTCTGACAACTACGGTCAAACGACAAAAACTGTAACGTATACGACCTTGTCATCCGACATTCCTTTAGTTATTACTATTTATCTAAATCGATCGACATTCATTCCGCTACAATTACATCCTGCCAACCAGAATTTATCCGCTTGTAAAGAAAATCCAAATAACGACCTTTATTAAAATACTGAGATCTACAATACATGACTGAGAACAGAAAAATCTAATAAATTGCAACATATCTAATTTTGAAATCCCATGATGCTACAACTATAACTTATATCAATGAAATAATAGCAGCCACAACAACAGAAATAAAAATACAGACAAAAAAAAATCTAACCTGTAACTGTTAGAAAAAAGATGAAACAATGACTATACTGCATACATAATTTTTCTCGCTCTTTTTCTTTTTATTTTTCTTTTGACAGAGTTAAAAATTGACATTCAACTAAAATAGAGTTAAAGAAAAAATCTTTCCAATAAAAATTAAGAAATCCCTCCCCTTTTGTAGCCACAAATCCAAGAAATATAACCTAGCTGCAAACATTCTGATTTTTCCATAGAAAACATAGACCATCCAGGATTACCTTAGACGCATCTCAGTATGAGACAGCAGTTAAGGTCATACATTCATCTGAGTTCCACATGAATGAATGGCCTTGAATACCGTTTCACGTTAAGATATATCAGGAAATATCGGCCCTGATTACCATTTCACGTTAAGATATATCAGGAAATCTCGGCCCTGATTACCGTTTCACGTTAAGAAATATCAGGAAATCTCTGATGAACAAAGACCATCCCCCAAGTATTACAAGAAATGGGCAAAAGAGTAGCGTCTCCATAGTAGCAACTTCCATGTATGAAAACAAAAAAGGGTTGAAGCAATGGTACCCGTATGTGAAGGAACAGTATGGCTGCCCTGGCCCATGAAACTCCCTCCTCCATCCATCTTCTGACCTACATGAATAGCTTCCAGAGACTCCCTTTTTGGAATAGGAATTATACAGTGAACTTCCTTTCTCCAACAAGGAGCTTCTCCTCAGGTATTTAAAGCACTCCAACATGCATACTTGATTCCAGAAAATAAATTTTTTTAATCCAAAATAAATAATGCCTGCTAATAAAACTGAAAAGGTTATAATTGGAATAAAATGATAGCTACCAGTAAAGAACCAGGATTCATACAACACAAGTAGTTAAATTCTAGCTTCAAACTCATTAAAGTGAATGTCATATAGTAGCTCATGTAAACTATTTGAAAATCATTTAATGTTATTAAAATAAAAAATCACCTTCTCAAAGAAAACAAAAAAGTTTGTTGCATATATTTGGAAAGCAATAATTTTGACCCAGGTAACTATTAAATACCTGTACTTAAGTGTAAGTGACTAATTTATCTCCTTTTACACCAAACATTGGAAGAACATAAGCTGTCATTTCAATGTGTTGCCATATAAAACTTCAGAGAATAAATGCATGGTGCTTGAACCAAGACAGATTCTTTATTTGTGCAAAAAAGGAAAAAAATCAAGATACGTTCCTCATTTATGCTCCAAAATAATAAAATATACACCTTCTAAAATAATAAAATATACACTTTTAAAAAATAATAAACCATGCAAATAGATACAGACTATATCTAAGAGAGAGAGAGAGAGAAAGATGTAACTTAAGGGAAGCAAAATTCAACCCTATCCTTTTATTCAACCCATAGTTAACCCATTTATATTCGAACCAACCCAAGTTATAAACAGGTCAACTTTGGTCATATATACATGACCTTCTTCATCATTGGGTCAGCTGTGGGTTTGAAACCAAGACCCAATACAGAACCAGATCAGTTCAACCAAATAAAATCAAATTGATCTGGAATTTTTTATAACTTAAAATATATTATCCAATTTATGCATTTACTTTTTTACATATTTCTAAATTTTGCTTTTTTTTTATTTTAGCTTTTTATGTGAGTTGACCCAGACCAGGAGGGTAGAGTTCAGGCACACACTTTTAACTAGATTAATAAATGGGTCAGGTTCAGGTCATCCCGTTCAGCTATGAGTTTGGACCAACCAGACCTAAACTTAATTAGGCCTAACTCAGCCTAACTCTAATTGTTTGTATTCACAAATACAATACCTAATAGGGTCATATTTGAATTGTACCATTAACATTAACCTGTTTTTTCAGAATGTCAATTGTTAGAAAATACAATCAGGGGTATTTTGGTCGTTTTACCACTTCAATGGTTAATTTTTCTTTACATAATCTTCTTCTGCATGTTAAATTATGGTTAAATTTTAATGTACATAGGACGTGTAGTTAAGGAGATATAAAGAGATTTAAGATCTATTAAGTGTATAGGGGCATTTTTGTAATTTGTAACTCAAAACACCTATTTAAGAAGCCTGGGAGCAGTTCCCATCGAAGCCTTTCAGGCTCTTCAGAAGTTTCTTCTTCCCCTTTCTCCCTTTTCTCTCAATTTTCTCCTCTTCCTTCACCCAAATCTGGATTCTTACAACAATGATTTTTATAAATGACTGAGGAGGACAAGCAAAAGAGTACAAGACTAAAGCCGAGGGGACTGATCAATACAAAGAGGACTTGATGGATCAACTCCCTCCTTGGCAAGTCTATCTGCCAGACCATTGGCAGAACTGTTTACATGAGACCAATTACACACGTATTTCTCAGGATTACAACTTTCATAGAATGAGTTGTGATGCCACCAAGGAGGCTGAGAGCTTTTCTGCACCAGCTGATTACCAGTTTTAAGTCACCTTCAACCTCCCTCCAAAGGCTCTGAGAAGTGGGCATGATAGGCATTAAACCTTGGAGAATTGCATTTATTTTGGCAGAAACTGAGTCAAGAGTGCCAAAAAGATCCAGAAAACAAGAGCTACGGATTCATCACATCTTCTAAAGGCACCCCATGACCCAATGGCCCTGGTTTCCCTTTGAACAGCCCTCAAAATTTAATTTGATTTTCCCTTGAGAATGTTTTCTGGGAAGAAAGGTTGGCCACCATTACCAGCTGCTTTTTATCATCCCCCGTCCACGTATGTTGCTAAATTCTGGCAAGCATCACGTGCTGAACAATGTCTTCAATCATCATGTCAAAGGCGGAAATTGTAGTTGAAGTGTCTATTATCCATTTTCATCTCATTTTCTCCAGGGGATAAAGATGATGCAAGTTTTCCACATCAGTTTGCGCAAGAGTGGGAAATGGCTGGATATTATTTGCTGCACAAGATCTTTAAATGTAAAGGGAAAGCAGCATTGAAAGTCTCACTTGGACAAAAAGGAAGACCAAATCCAGGAAGAAGCACTGCAATAGTCTCGCTTAATGTCCACAAACTGAATGGATACACCTATGCCCACAAGGTTGTCAAAAGTGAGTTTCCTATTTTACTGCTCAGACGAAGAATTTTATTTTAGGTAACTATTCCAGTTTCCACATTTCAGAGGTAATACAAGCCTGACCTCTGCTGACTGTGGCAACTTCTTACCTTATACATGCCAGAAGCAGAGGGTGTCCAAAGCAGGGTATCTTTCTCATTTGTCCAAACAAGATTACATAACATTAAATACATAACATTGAACACATATTTTATATATACATTATACAGTGGTTTAAAAACAAAAAAACATTTTTGAAATTTTCACTTGGCAGACCACTTTAATTTAAACATAATTTTAGTTCCTAGAAAGGTCGTATGCTAAAGTATTCAGGTGTTTAATTATTATTTCCCCCCTTTAAAATGTTGGCCTTTAGGATACTTGTTATATTTAATTCTTGATGAATTTTGTAGGAGAGAGTGTGGGAGAGATTAAGGTTTAAAGATCCTTCTCCAATATTTATAACTCAAACAATATTTAAAACTACATCCATGTCTCTGCACTCCCTTAAACCCTAGGAAACTACTTTCTGAAGAAAACATCTTTCCTAGAAAAGTAAGAAAACTACATAAACTCTAAATTATAACTTCTAATACTCCCCCTTAAGTTGGACCATATAACTTCAGATTGTTACAAAGTGTATCTAACAATTGCCATTTTAAGCATAAAAAAATAATACAAAATTGGTCGTCTACACAAAATTGATCTTCAAAATTCTGCGGCTGCCTTTTGGCTTTTATGTGGTCTTCAGCTTTTGTGTTTGCAATGTAAGATGGTTCTTGGACTAAAGATCACTAACACACATATTCTTTTCTTTCTTCTCCCTCAGCCTGAACAAAATAGGAACTCTAGATACTTTGACATTCATCTTCCTCTATCTTCCTTGAGTAACAAACCACCTCGAGATGTCCAATTGGACAAAATAGCAAAAGCATATACTAGTGAAGAAAAAGACTCCAACAACCGTAACAGAGGGCACAACCCAATAAAAGGATAGAAGAAACATAGATGACACACATAAAATTAAAATTAAAATCAACACATTGTATAATTTCGAACAAAAAATAGTGATAACAATCACTAAAGTAGAAATATCAGTCACTCGAGGATGGCAGTAGAAATCCAACTAAGGCAATAATATGTCACTATGGAGAAAATCACCTTTATACACCAAAAGTAAGAAGATTAGTCCAAAGAACTCAAACAAGAGGATCTACACACACAATTCCCAAAACACGAAAAGTATTTTCACAAGACAAAGTTTGAACCATAAAGTAATTAAAAGTCTGAACAGGAACAAAGAGTTTCAAAACAAAATAGAATAATTTGATCTTATCGAATAAGAGAGAGTCCACTTCACAATTTTGAGATGGCATAAAAAATAGGTAGAAGTGAATTAGTAGAGGATACAAGCCAAAGACACGGTGAAGGCAAGTGGAACAAACATGCATCAAGAGCATTGGGCCTAAGTCTAAGCAAGGTGAAGAGTGTAGCTCAGTACACCAAGTTATAACTTCAAATAATCTCATTTTCTAAATCAAAACATTTACGAAGCACAGATGTCACACTATGGATGAGTGAAAGTAAAAAAGGGTACCCAACCTCAAACCAGCACAATTAAGAGATAGCTTGCACACCAGATCCAACTAAGAAATCCTTCCCGCCAACAAGAAAGGTAGAGTTTACCAAACTGGGTAGATGCCATCATGGTGTCACATGCAACTACCAAACTTATATTTATGAAATTTGGACCAAATTAAACGAGAGATATAGGTAAAAAACAAGAACTGAAGTCAAATCTTTAACTCTCTAAAGATAATAACTCTGACCGTGTTGCTTCCACAGGAAGTGATATTTTTTTTCCATCAAGCTAAACCCCAACTACCGATGGAGGAGCCTACAAATATTAATGAGATGAAAAGGGTGTTAGTTGACGACAATTGATAAAAGAGAACAGAGAAAAAAAATAGCATATTGATATTGGAAGAAGTCACTTTGAAGAAGAGGTTTGAGGGTAGCAGGATTACCCTTAAACACACTTGCTAGCACACAGATAGTGGCCCTCCGGAGCTTGATGCCTATGCTCCTCTGTCATGGCTTTATTGCACACCATTATGGGGCCACACCTACTCATTCATGTTCTTGTCGTATACTGAGCTGTACAGGTTCCTCCTCCTAGCAGAAATCGAAACAGCACTGCTGAAACACCCAATCGACTATCCATTGATGAATAGTGTCCCAACCCTAGCAAATCCTCGCCCTTGCAGATTGGTTGCTCTACAAGAACTGGCAATCTTACTTCGATCACTGTCCCAGTACTGGTATATATATAGAGTCCAGCAAAAGAGGAAACTGAAGTCTCAAAGGAGGTGAAAAAAGAAACTTCATTTGACAACTGCTCAGTAGAGATGAAAAACGAGATAAGTTCGAAGAACAAAGATGAAGCAAAGACAACATTGTAAAGAAAGAGGATTTAAATCTATGGGTGAAAATTATAACCTGCCTCAACAACACTTATCACATGAAAACAGAGAACAAAACAGAGACTTATCTTCAACAAAGACTAATATTCATTTGCGAATAGGACATGAGGAGGCGATGAGTAAATGCATTAATAGTTAAGATGTCTCTTGGAAGTTCTGACCAATGAGCCATGGGAAAACACATACTGTATCTAGCAAGGAGAAAGTAATACCAAGTAAGAGAAAAATACCATGGAGATGTTGTTGGACTTCCTTATAAACAGATGCAGAGATGCAGCTGGATAGGCTACAAACTTTCAGGGACCAAGGCAAGGATAAAGGCTGGAGAAAATTCTTGCCAGCCCAAGCTTTGAATGCTGAGGTACAGGTGCTAGGATTTGTATAAGGGAGAGACAAGCAGCAGTAGATACTGTGCACGAGAGTGATTTAGAAGAGTTGGAAAATCACACAGATAAACACCAAATGCAAAAGCATTATAAAATTTCTGATCGGGAATTCACAGACATGTTAGACAAAAAAGAAGAAGAAGAATACTACATGTGCAGAAGTTGAGAATCCGCTGAAGATAAAGGATTAACCTAGGAGAGGAGAAGATAGAAAAACAGAGACCTCTTCGAGAGCTTTCCTACAATGGATTAATGACTGAAAACATTAGAAACAAAGCAATCACATGATAGAACAAAGCAATGAAGAACATATTATCAATGAATTGACGATTCAACTCACATAGCTTGCTCTAATACCATGTTGAATTTTGCATGAGAGAGTGGGAAAAGATAAGGTCTAAAGGATCTTCTTCACTATTTATAACTTAACAGTACTTAAAATTAATCATTTACACCCTAGGAAACTACTTTCTACAGAAAACGGCTTTCTGAGAAAATAAACAACACTACATAAACTCTAAATTATATTTTTTAACAATTCCTTCGAAGAGTATTTTTTTATTTTGTTGTAAATAAAATGAATATTAAATTTCTTTATTTCAATATTTTTTTAGTTTAATTTTTTTCTATTTTAGAGTTATTTTGTAACTACTATTATTTAGTTAGTTGAAAAGAAATTTAAAAAAGTAAATTTTTTAAAATAATTAGTTGATTTAATATCAAATATAACAAAAATACTGACCTAAATACATCAATTTTCACTGCTTTATTTCATTTCACATAACTTATTTCAAGTGTTAAGGACATTGTAGACAAGTTTTTATAAAACATTTAATCTATTAAGAAAGATAGCGATTTATGCACATTAAATAAGATCTTTCATGCAACTTTTTTTTTAACGACTAGGCAGATAAATGATCAAATTTTGGAGGGCAGGGGATCTGATTAATATACCAGATTTTGAGGTAGATTACCCAAAGAAAAGTTAATTCCAAGGTGATTTATTTTCCATAGAAAATGTTGTTCTTTTATATATTAGTCTTTTTTTTTATAAAGATGTATTTATATTAACAAGAGAAATTACAAAAGAGGAAGGAGCAGATCTTTGACAACAAACGATTGTACGATAGCTCCCTGCTTGGCAAACACATTTGCTGCCAAATTTGCGGATCTCGGAATGTGAGACCAAATACAAGATAAAATTGAGGTAATTTCTAGAATCTCCCGAAAGATGTCCCAATGATGCCACGGAGGAGAAGATGCACACTCACACCATCCAATGACCACCTTCGAGTCCCCTTCAATATGAAGGGGACCACTACACTTGTCTCTGAAAACACAGAGTCCGTTGAGGAGGCCATGAAGCTCAGTTGACGCAGAATCGGATATGCCTAAAGGGCAGGCGTAAGAGAAAAGTTGATTACCAGAAGGATCTGAAACAACCCCTCCAAAGCCAGAAATCCCAGGATTACCAAGAGAAAAGCCATCAAAGTTCAACTTAAGGTAACAGGGATCAGGAGGGGTCCATTCTTGCATAACTTGGACCTTTGTCCCAGAGTGCATCATTGCCAAATTTCTCCAGTTTTCACGAATATGGGTACCCACTAAGGAGGAAAATGACTTCTTAGTCAGAAACCAAGAAGAGATATGTCCCACCACTCGGTTTGCAACATGGTCCGCTGATTCACTTTTTGTATCAAATCGCCTTCAGTCGCGTTCATTCCAAAGCCCCAATGGAATGAAACTAGCACAAGCGGAGAGCATCACTTTCCCAAGACCCAGAAGGGGAGTACCAATGAGCGACTTGCTGAAAGAGATCAGATCAGCTGCAATGCAGAACTATAACCCCATCATACTGAGAATGGAAGTCCACACCTTCCATGAGAAGGTGCATTGTAGCAGAATGTGGCTTGTGGTTTCAGCTTCAGTGTTGCAAAAAGGGCACAGAGGGTCAATTGAGGGATGACCTCTTCTTCTAAGCATGTCTGGCAAGAGAATTTTGCTTCGATAGGCGCTCTACATGAAGAATTTTATCTTAGGAGGTGCATAGAGACGTAATACAAAATAGACCTCATGATCCATTTGAGATGGATTTCAGCCATTAATGTATCCGAATGCAGATGATACAGAGAAAGGACCTCTTTTGTCCGGCCACCAAATGAGTTTGTCGGCCTCTGAAGGTCGAATTTTTACTGAGTTTACAAAATCCATCAAAGTGCTGGCTTCCAAAGCCTCTGTATCAGATATACGCTTTCTGGGATGAAGGCTCAGACTACCCCCCTCAAAAGCATCAACTACTGATATGCCTCTACGTGCAAAGAAGAGAAAAAGACTTCTAAAAGTAATCTGTAGCGGCTCCTACCCCATCCACAAATCATCACAAAACTTGAGGGATCTACCGTTTCCAACAAAGAATCTACTGACAGAGGAAAATTTTGGAAGAAGTAGGTATAATGCTCTCCAAATTGAAGATAGACCTCTCCGATTCCCCCCTGAAAACCACCAATGATCGACACCACCAAGCTTGACAAGAACCATTCCTTCCAAATATTTGAAGAAAGTGTATTGAACTTCCATAACCATTTTAGGAGCAACGCTTGGTTCTTTTATATATTAGTCAGCGTAAATAAAATGTAAAAGATAAGGTAAGCACACTTAAACTTTTTATTTTAAATTTATAGTTGAGATTGAGGATGATATCATGTTACACATTTTATTTTTAAAAAATTCTAAAGAAAGAAAACTCTATTCTTTAAAAATGGAACTTAACTTTCTATAAATTCATAATTAGGTTAATTCACTTCCTCTAGGTAAAGTGAATTCTTCCTTCCTTATGCATCTTAGGAACTTCTATGACAATAGGTAACATGAATTCTTCCTTCCTGATTTAAAAATTCTTATCGCTTTTGGTATGCATTAGTTTGGTGACTGTAACAAGTTCTAAACAAATGCAAGTTGCTAACCATTGTTTCCTTGGTGTATGTGAAATCTTTCTAGTTTCCCTAACTTCAGAAAGAAAAACTTCAGGCATATACTTTGAGAAAGAAATGACCTCTTTTTATTAAGATCTTCAAACTCAATTTTTTTTGCGGGTGCTTTAAGTGCTTTTTATGTTTTTAAGATTTCTTAATTTGGTGGTGATCACAAGAATTGGATAAGCGAGTTGATGTCCATTGGATCCAAGATATATTCTAGTTTTGCTTTTTGACTTTTGAGAGAGAAACTTAATCCTCAAAGATTTTTGTAGAATCTAATCTTGAGATACTCCTATTACTAGTATTATTGACAAAAAAGTGGGCACTTATTTTAAAGCATCTTTAAGCTGAAAATAAGAAGAATAGTCAAAGTTCCTTTAAATAGAATGGTGCTTCAATTCCACAATTATCCATGTTGCAATTTCAGTAAATAATGAAAGATTTAATATTAGTATATGGTTACTTGACTTTTTCTTATCTTTAAGGTAGAAATATAGTTAAAAATGGTCATCAATTCTAGGATCATGTAGGAGCCTGGATCCAGGTCAACGGATTTTTAAATATATTTAAACTGAAATATTTTAAAATGGTATTGAAATGAAAAACTAGTCAAAATAGAAAGCAGATGGTGGAGATAATGGTTGGCAAGCAAAAAGACCAAGTTACACCCATTTATAGTAGATTAGAGCAATCTTTGGCAGGAACTTGGGACTGATTGAAGTGGTCTGGATGTTAAAGTTCTAGGCAAGAGTACTTCCCAGGAGGTCACCCATCCTAAAATTACTCTTGCCCAAACTCGCTTAACTTCGGAGTTCTGAGTCAGATACCTAGCCAATACAACCCGAAAAGACTAGCCATTTAAGATGCGGAAAGCCAAGTATCTAACTCAGACCACAAACTCTAACAAGAGTGGACGGAACCACTCAGACACCCACCCCGCCCATTCTGGAGCCGCTTCTCACGAGATACGAACGCGGGCCGTGGCGTGCCTAGCTCTGATACCATGTCAAAGTCCTAGGCAAGAGTACTTTCCAAGAGGTCACCCATCCTAGAATTACTCTCGCCCAGGCTTGCTTAACTACGAAGTTCTAAGTCAAATACCTAACCAATACAACCCGAAAAGACTAGCCATTTAAGGTGCGGAAAGCCAAGTATCTAACTCAGACTACAAACTTTAATAAGAGTGGACGGAACCACTCTGACACTAGATACATCAGAAATATACAAAAGATGGAACAGAATGATGACAAGGGTGATAAGCAGCTCTTTTCTGAGTAACCTTTTAAACCATTACGACTTTCCCTCACTTGATAAACATGCCATTCAAATCCTATTTTTATACAACATTGAAATCATTTTTCGTCATCAATTTTAGACTCTTTAACCTGCTTTTATCAGTAATAATGAATTGCATACTATTTGCCTGTACTGAATCAGACACAATTCCCTATAATAGCTTTATTCACTGACAAGAAGCCAAATGTGAGTAATGAATTATGCAGCAAATCAACAATATCAATGATTTAAGTGTTCCAAAGAGCTCCAACATCAAAGTGGGACAAGATTCAGCTGAAATACCAATTGTGGACAAGCAGCTAAAAGAGTTATTGTCCCCATAATCATGGCAGTAGAAATTTTTGAAAAAGAACAAAGAAAATATTGGCATAGCAGCAGCTCTTTAAGTAGCATATTAATCATTTTATACCAAAACAGTGCACCTACTGCCTGATAGTTATCATTTAAATATAATGTTTACATGGACTACAACAAGAAAAGCCATACTACTCCCTCGAGCCAATATTGCAATTAAACACTGCCTAAGATACATAATGATGAAAATTTATCTGGTTACACCTAATTATACATACTTTTTTGAGCTCATCAACGTAGCAAAGAGATCTTTACCACCACAAGCTGAAAACACACATTTACAAACAATATATGAGATTTAGAATAAACAATATATGAGGTTTAGAATCAATTCACACCTGTTAATGTGAAATTTTAGTAATAAAATTAAGTTGATGTGATCTCCCATGTTGGCCAGTAACATAAGTTCTTCTTGACAGGCCAGAAGCTCGTATAGAAACAGATAGTGTAGTTCCTGCAATGTTTTCAGTACTGTGATTCACAAAGGTTGGAGAAAATTAAATCAAAAGATATCAAAAGTAGGATAATGCAGAATTCCCATCCTCCTATGTTATCAGATTGAAGTGGCAACCCCTACCATAAAACATACCAGAAAGGGGGGGTAGTATACACCATTTGTGCATCAGGTGATGTGGCAACAAAAATTGGGAATACTAGAGCACAACACTGCCTTCTGGCCACTTAATGACTTTCATGGCATGGAGTATCTTCTGATTCGTATTTGCCATCATTCTGTTTGTAATTTCCTTCATGTCAAATAAGTCAATGGAATACAAGTACTATTTTTTGCATAAATTGCTCTGAATTCCAAAATAAGAAAATCCAAAATGCAACATGCGGTCTACCAATTTATAATTGCACACATGCTCCACGTCTCAAACTAGTTGTCTAAGAGAGAGAGTTCTTGTATCTGGGAGACTAGTCTCATATTGGTTTCGGCTTGAAAAGATCCTTTTTTTCTTTCTTTTTTTGTGAATTTCATTGGAGAAAAAGAATATAAAATAGATAACATAGGTCTTTAATCTGTTCATAGATATAGCCAAACGGCATTGGGTGACGCTCCTTCTGTTATCCGGCTAATCACCATCTTGAAGTCTACTTCTACTATAACCTGAATCAAGAATTTTGCTTATACAGCTTGAATCCTTGTAGTAGTGCCCTGATTTCAGCTTTTGCAGTCACTGACCCCAATGAGCCCTGAAAAAGCTACTAGCACAGATCCCATATGATCCATTACAATTACCGCAAAACCTGCAGGACCAGTTTCCTTTCGAACTACCATGAAAGTAGATTCTTAACGACCCTAGACGAGGAGGGATCCAAGTGGAGAGCTGGGGTCGAGCTTTAGGGAGAATGGGGCTACCAATTCCAGTGCTTTCAGATTATTGATAGAGGCAGAAGTAGTAGATCTTTGTATGTACTTGCCCAAATCAGAATTGTATGCAATAGCTTTTCAATGAGGCCACCTAATGAAGAAGAGAATCTTTGAAACCTTTTATGGTTCCTTTCCTTTCAAAGAAACCTAGGGACTGCCGCTATTAAAGCTTTCCAGAGATGCTGGGCCTGTTTCTGGTAGCTTTCAAGAAAAACATTAAGAGATGAATTCCTGAAATGATGAGATGATGCTGAACGCACTCCAAATTGGCCAAAAATAGCACCACACACCAAAAAACTGAAAGGGCAATAAAGCATCGTGTGACCCAATGTTCCTTCCTCTGAAAGTACAAAATCTGAATTGTGAGGTTACTTCAGAGCATCAGCATTTTTGGAGTTCTTCACAGGATAGGATCTCTTGTGAGCAGCAGTCCATAAGGAATAGGTAATTTTCCGTGGTCAATTACTTTCTATAAAGCGCTTATCACAAGCCTTAAAGCCAATCATTTCATTTGGTGTGCTGAACCAATAAAGCTTCAAAAAAGAGGATATCCCATTGTTGACTCTCTAAGTAAATTCTGTAGCTTGTAGAAGGAAACCACAGATCATATCCTAATTCAATGCTCCTTCAGCCTCTCGGTCTGAAACACTTTTAGGAAGTTTGGTTTCAGCTATGCCAGCCACTCCTTCCCCGTGTTCCTCTTCCAGTGCTCAACCTACAGCATTCCTCAAGCAGGGCTGATGTTGTGGGAGAAGCTATATTTGCCGTCCACTGGATCTTATGGGAAGAGTGTAACCAAAGGACATTCTCTAGTATATCCTGATCAGTGTGTTGCATTATTGAAGTGGTACATGACATCTTATCGGCTCATTCAAATCTCCGTCTCTAGGTCTTCTCCTTGTCATTTTGTTCGCCCTCTCTCCCGCACCCCCTCTCTCGTCTCCGTGCGCCCCCGAGGTCTCCGCTCCCTCTCTTCTCTCGACCTCGCTCTCCGGTCTCCCTCTCTCGCTTCTCCCTCTCTCTTATCCCTCTCGGCCTCCCTCTCTTCTCGCTCTCTCTTCTTCCTCTCTTCTCCGTTTCGGCTCTCCCTCTGGCTATTCTCTTTCCCCCGAAATACGTTCTGATTTCGTTCGATTTTCCCGTTTTCATTTCGATTTTTTGGATTTTGATTGCTTACTTTCTCTTTCCCCCAAAATACCATCTGATTTCGTTCGATTTTCCCATTTTCATTTCGATTTTCTTAGATTTTCACATTTCGACTGCTTACTTTCTACATCGATGGCCCTAATTTCTCCGTTCAACTTCGATTGCACCCTACGCTTTTCCCCAAATTTAAGAAAGTACGATTAAATCTTATTTTTTCTATTAAATTAGTATTACATTTTATTTAATTTTAGTTTCAGTACTTAATTTGGGGTTATTTGTACATAATTATAGGATTTAGAGGAATTACTTTTGGCCAACTATGCAAATATCATAACACGTATCATGCCCTCCAGGATATTGTTTCACATGAAGGTACGATTACATTGTTTAGAGGAATTATTGCAAACATACTATCAGGGATGGCTGGTGCTAGAGTCCTTGCAGGATATGATCAACTGCATCGCATTGCTTCCTAATATAACTATGGTTTTGATCAATCCCTCAGAAGTTTGAAATGACAAGAGTGAAGTTCCTTGTTTGTACATCTGTTTCTAAATTGCTTCTTGCAAGCTGAAGGTGGGCTACGAGGCATTGAGCCTCTGTATACATAAGCCTTTACTAACTCCTATCAAATGTAAATATGGTTTTGTACTTTAATTGTTACATGAAGTAAAATTCGATCCATTTATTTGATGGTCACACTAGTAATTCGTCTTCTGTGCTATTTCTTTTTTGTGTGTTATGAACTGACTATCAAAGGAAACTTTTAACTAACAGTTTGTCATTCTTATAATCATTCTCCATGCTCAGTTCTTCATTGGATCTCAGCTGGTTTAAGAGGTGGACATTGATTCCCAAATTTCAACTTTTCTTATGCACTCGGTTCATGTTAGCCAAATTCTTCTTTTTTAAGCTTTGCGATATTAAAAATTGAAGTTAAGAAGACTATATAGGGGATTTAGGGTTTCAATTACTAGAATCACCATTTACATGGGACTATAAACAATAATCATTAATTAATATAATATATAATTCAATTAATTAGTATATTAATATATTTTAGTTATACATTAAATTAGTTATTCACGTAGTAATAATGTTTGTTTTACCTAATTTAATGTTTAAGTATTATATTTTAATTAATTATACTATTACAAGTTACTAATTTTCTTATTTTCTACATTTTTCTCATTTGGGGGCACTAACACTGGAAACTGTTTTCCAATGCACATGAACTCGTCCACACTAACACTTGAGAGGGGGGGTGTTAGTCCCCCAAATGGATTTTTGAAGTTCAAGTTCATGTCCAACATGAAGATCATGTCAGTCATGTACATAAAGATCATCTTCGCACTTGATGTTAGTGTTGACGACTTCATGTGGACTGGAAAACAGTTTCCAATGTTAATGCCCCAACATGAGAAAAACATAAAAAACAAAATAATCCATAAACCTTTACAGTGCACTTAATTACAACATAATCCTTAAACCCCAAATTAGGTAAAACAATCATTATTACTACACGAATAAGTTATTTAATGTATAATTAAATATATTAATATATTTATTAATTAAATTAGATATTTTATTGTGCATTAATATGGTAATTACACGAGCCAATGAAATACGTACATGATTAATTACAAATAATAAATAAATAACGTTATAAATAACAAAAACTAAAGTAATACGTTGAGTTATTAATTTATTAATAACATATGATATACTTTAACCTAAAAATGAATAATTTAAGAGAAAAAATTGATTTAATCATAACTTTATCACACTATATATTTGTACATAATATATTTTATGTATTATTAATTAATAATATATTATCACAAAATTTAAAACCATTGGTTTAATAACTATAGAAATCGGATAATTATGCCAAAATAATTTATCAAATATTTATTTTAATAATATTTAAATTATGACTATTAAATCACTATTTTAATATAGTAATTGTAAAATAAATATATTAAATAAATAAAAATAATTATTTTATAAATAACGATAATTATTTTATAAATAAAATTTAAAAATTAATGATTTTTATGACAATAGTTTAATTTTCCCTAACTTAGGAAAAATTAAACCATCGTCGCCTTCCTCAGCGGCGAGCCAGCAGGCAACAGCGACGGGCAACGCCGATAGAGGCGGCGCTCCGACGGTACGCCGAGAGGGAGGCCGAGAAGCTCTGCAACAGATGTTCGACCTCCCATGCTCTACGACGGAGGTCGAAAGGGAGAGGAGAGGGAGGATGGCTATTAAACCGAAGCCGATGGCTGAAATCAAAGTCGAATGGGGAAATCGATGCCGAATCAAAGTAGAAATTAAAAAATCGAAGCCCAAATGTCAAAATCGAGCGGGAGGTTTAGAGGGAGAGCGAGTCCAATATGGAGAGAATGACGCCGAAAGGACGTTCACAGCGAGATAGACGCCGTAGAGAGGGAGACCGGAGAGGGACGATGGAGACGAGAGAGAGAGAGGGTTGCGGGAATGAAATGGTAGAGAGGGTGTGCGACAGAGAGAGCCCCGCAATAGTGTCATGTACATGATTCTCAAAATCGGGGGCGAAAAGCACTTTTCGCCGTTTACTCTTTGGGACATGAACTACGGAGTCATGGATGATCATGTACATGACATGAAGTTTGGCGCTCCCTAACGACTTCAGGACATGAACTGAGTAATGCGCATGAAGATCATGTCCTGAGTCATGTTGACTGACCCCCCCCTTAGTTCGAAGAAGGAGATGGAACTTCAAATTTTAGTTTTGTTGACTAACCTCCCTTTAGGGGGGGTTAGTCAACAAATTGGAAATTTGATCTTCATCTTATGCATCTACATGATCTTCATCTTTGAAATAGGTGTTAATGTGGACAAGTTCATCTTCGAAATAGGGTGTTAGTGTGGACAAGTCCATCTTCATCTTCATCTTCGAAATTTAAAACCATTTATTTTATTAATTATAAAAATAATTTAATTAAACCAAGTGTTTGAGTTAACAATATTTTAATTACCACTATTAAATCACTAATACAATAAAGTAAATAAAAAATAAATATGATTAATGAATAAAAAAGTATTATATTAATAACATAAGATAGATTTTTTACATGGTATTAATTAATAATATATTTTGACAAAATTAAAAGTAATTAATTAATCAAATGCATACTTTAATTATATTTTATTTACCAGAGACTTAAATATGAAGTTTAATATAGTAATAAAATTGAACAAAAATAATAAATAAATACATATACAACTTTATTAATAACCTAAAAAAGAGATTATTCTAATAACGAGTTTGTGCCTTTAATATTAAAATCATCAAGTTACAAGTTTAGTACATATAAACGACGCATGTTCAAAAGTAATAAGATACAACTATCATTTATCGTTCCACATGGAAGTCGATATGGCATCTCGAAATTGTGCGGCTCTTGTGGATTCTAATGCACTCTGCCTTCGAAAGCATGTTACTTGGCTACCCACATCTTCAAGACCATCACAATCGTCGTTGTTTGTATACATTTTACGTAAAATTGGATATGACCTCTACATAAAATTAGGCATAACCTATATATATAATACATGTATAAGATTGGGCATAACCTCTTCTTAAAATTGAGCATAATCTATGTATATAATACCTATATAAAATTTGGCATGACCTCTACTTAAAATTGGGCATAATCAATATACATAATACCTGCATAAACACTCCATAAAATTGTTTATACATTCCATAAACACTCGATGGAATTGTTTATATACACTCCATAAAATAGTCTAAACACTCCATACACTGCATAACATTATAAATAAACTCCATACAATAATCAAACACAACAAAATTAAATGAAATATTACTATCAATTTACAATCGCCCAAATAAAAACTATAAATCCATTATAAATTTACAAACTATAATTGTTTCTCTTCATGGTAGTTGTTCCTCGCCCATTTCCCCCTATGAACTGATCTCCAAATCTTCGCCTTGATTGATCTTTCTCTTGTAGAGGAGGCTACTCCTTCAATACTGCAATTGTTACATCATCCGCATTGCCCTGACATGCAAGTAAGAACATCCAGAATAAATCCATAATTATGGTAAAAAAAAGGGCCAATTCTTTACTAGTTTACTTTTAACAATCTAAAAATTCTGAATAGGGACATAAATATTGCCCTGATGAGACATTCTCAAGCAGGCCTCCGGACTCAAAAGTCTCCTACTCCAAAAAAATAAGATTGGAAAACAAAATCTTAGAACAATGGCTGAAATGGCATTGGTCAACAAGTTCTCAACAATATCAAAAGTAAGATATATCAATCACAAGTAGCTGTCTATAAGGAAAATCAAATACAACACTAAATTAATAAAAAAAAATAGAGTTTAGACTAACCTTATGAAATTTGAGAAAAATCAAAGCCGAAGGGTTAAATCGAAACCACAAAAAAAAGAAAATACCATGTGGTGGATATATATAACACCCGAATCTCCTCACCACATCGCAAAAACATTTCATAGCACTTCAAAAATCCTCAACAACATTCTAAAACATTTCAAAATTAATTAAACTATTTTCACTACTGCATATACACTAAACAATGAGAAAACACACACATCAAGTCAAAATTCACCGAACACCCCTGGTAGAGCCCCATATAACTTCGCAGTCACTACGAACTGTACCTCGTCGGTGATGGGGGTCGGGTTTCGTTGGCTAATGGATGCCCATGTAGGCGACTCAACCTTGTTTGAATTGGACTAAAAAACCCCTAATAAAACCTAAACCATAAACCATCAAACCCTATCACCTACTAAACTCTAAACCCTAAACACTAATTCCATAACACAGTACCCTAAACCTTAGAAGCCCTAAACCCTACACCATAATTCCAGACACTAAACCCAAAAAACCCTAGAGCTTAAAAACACAAAACCCCCCAAAACCTTAAAAACCCTATCACATACTAAACTCTAAACCTAAAACACTAATTCCATTACTTAATACATTAAAAGCCCTAAACCCTAAACCCTACACCCTAACTCCAAACCCTAAACCCAAAAAACCTTATAGCTTAAAAACACAAAACTCCCAAAACCTTAAAAACCCTAAACCCCCTAAACCTTAAAAGCCCTAATCCCTAAAATACCCTAAATCCTTAACCATAAACCCTAAACCCTAATTACTGGACCCTTAAATACCGAGCAGCAAACCCTAAAAATAATCCATACACGAATCAAGAATTTAGACTATAAACCGTAACCCTAAATCCCAAAATAATGCACAAATAACCCCCAATAATGCACTGGAAATAAATTTAAATCAAATAAAACACTAATTTAATGAAAAAAAATTAGGGTTTAAGCATACCTTCTGAAATTTGGGGAAATCCGAAGCCGACGGGTGAAATCGATGCCTAATCGAAGTAGATATTAAGCAATCGATGCCCAAATGTCCAAAATCGAAGAAAATCGAAATGGAAATGGGGAAATCGAAAGGTATTTTCGGGGGAAAGGAGACTAGCCAGAGAAAGAAGGGAGTGGGAGGCCGAAAGGGAGAAGAGAGGGAGAAGACAAAGAAAAAAGGGACGTCGGGAGGGAATAGAGAGAGAAGCGAGTCCAAGAGAAGAGAGGGAGTCACGGAGACAAGAGAGGGGGTGCGAGAGAGAGGGCAAGGCCGAGAGAAGACCGAGAGATGAGGCCGGAGACGAGAGGGAACTGAGACGGTGGCCAGAGACGAAGGACGAGATCGATTTTGGCAGCAGTGACGTCGGGGGCGCAGGGAGACGAGAGAGGGAGTGCGGGAGAGAGGAAGAAAAAAATGAGAAATGACGACGCGCGATGGGGGGTGCGAGGAGAGAGAGGGAAAAAACCGAGCGTTGCCCGTCTTTCAATTCAAAGAAGATCAAACAAGGTCTTCTTCCACATGATCGAAATTAAACCGTGGAGATGAAGGACCCCTTCATCCCCAGCATCGAGATGAAGCTTCATCTGCGCTCCACTATCGACTTCAAGTGTTTAAGGGCGTTATGCGGTTGAAGATCATCTCGTCCTTCAAGTTGACTAACACCCCCCCCCTTAGTGTAGAATGAATTACTCTTCAAGTGAATTACGTCACTTCATTCTCTCAGGCAAAAATCGGGGAATTTGGATTCACACCTATTTTGTGAATCAACCAAGGCTCCTTCCCCATCCCTCCCCCCCCCCCCCGCGATCCTTCGGCCTCTTTCTCCCTTTCTCCCTCCCGTCAGCCTTCCTCCCTCTTCCCTCTCGACCTCCGTCGCAAAGCACGAGAGGCCGAGCCTCTGTCGCAGAGCCTCTCAGCCTCCCCGCTTCTCTTCTCTCTCGGCCTCCCTCTCTTCTCACTCTCAGCGTATCGTCGGAGCGCCGCCTCCGTCATCGTGGCCTACTGGCCTGCCGCTGAGGAATGCTCCCTCTCGTCAGTCTCTCCAGACGCAGAGCCCCCTCGGCCTCCCTCTCTTCCCCCCCTCCACGATTTTCCTCCCTCTGCCCCCACCCCCGTCGGCCGTCCTCCCTCTGCCCCCACCTCCGTCGCAGAGCCCCTCGGCCTCCCTCTCTTCCCCCCCCCCCCCCCTGTCGGCCTTCCTTCCTCCCTCTTTCGACCTCCGTCGCAGAGCACGGGAGGCCAGAGCCCCTCGTCCTCCCTCTCTTTCCGCCTCTCCCCCCCCCCCCCCCCCCCCGTCGGCCTTCCTTCCTCCCTCTCTCGACCTCCGTCGCAGAGCACGGGAGGCCAGAGCCCCTCGGCCTCCTGGCTTCTCTTCTCTCTCGGCCTCCCTATTTTCTCCCTCTCGGCGCACCGTCGGAGCGTCGCCGTTGCCCGCTGCCGTCGTCGTTGCCAAGATCGCCGCAGAGGAAGACGAAGACGATATTTAATTTTTCCTAAGTTAGGAAAAATTAAACATCGTCATAATTGGTTTAATTAACCAATTAATTAAATCATTAGTTTTTCGTTTTTTTAATATATTATTAATTAATAATATTTAAAATGTATATTATGTTATTGATAAATTAATATATTTATTTATTTATTATGTATTTATTTATTTTTATTAAAATAATGAGTTTTAATGTTAAACTATATCTTATGTTATTACAGAATTATTTATTTATTTATTATATTCACTTATGTTATTTTTAACTTTTTTATTTATTTTAAAAAATTTATTCTAGTCACACATAATTAGTATATTAATTTATAATAAATTATAATCATTAAGTAATATAATATAATTTTTCATTAATTAAGATATTAATATATTCTAATACTACACGTTGAATCACTTATAAGTGTAGTAACCACGCTTATTTTTGTTAATTAGATGTTTAGGTATATGTTCTATTTAAGTATATTATAAAATGTTACTTATTCTCTTTTTTATATCATATTTTTCATTTGGGGGCACTAACACTGGAATCTGTTTTCCAGCCGCTTGAACTCGTCTATACTAACACCCAAACATGAATTGAAGTGGAAACAATTCATCTCACTTCAATTCAATTTTCCACTTCATTTCCACTTCATTGTGGACTAACCCCCTATATTAAATTAGTGACTTAATAATCATAATTAAAATATTGTTAAAATAAATATTTAATAAATTATTTTAGTTTAATTGTCCCATTGCTATAATTAATTAAACCAATGGTTTTAAATTTTGTGATAATATATTATTAATTAATAATACATAAAAATATATATTATGTTATTAATAAATATATATATTTATTATATTATTATTTTTTATTATTGTATTAAATTAATTGTTTTTAATGTTAAAACATATCTTATGTTATTAAAAAATAATTTATTTATTTATTATATTCACTTATGTTATTTATTATTATTATTATTATTTTTAAATAATTTATTCTAGTCACACATAATTATTGTATTAATTTATAATAAAATATAATCATTAAGTAATATAATATAATTTTTCATTAATTAGGATATTAATATATTCTAATACTACACGTTAAATCACTTTTAAGTATAGTAACCATGTATATTTTGGTTAATTATCTGTTTAGATATATGTTTTATTTAAGTAAATTATAAAATATTATTCATTCTCTTATTTATATCATACTTTTCATTTGGGGCACTAACATTGGAATCTATTTTCCAGTGCACTTGAACTTGTCTACACTAACACCCAAGGATGAGTTGAAGTTGAATCAATTCATTTAAGTTCAATTTAATTATTCATTTCAATTCAAATTCATTGTGGACTAACCCCCCTTTGTTCTTTGGAATCGAAATTTTTTGAGAGGGGGTGAGGAGAGCAATAAGAGGAGTAGCGAGAGGAACATTGAGAAAGAGAACTCAAAATCAGTGTCAAAGTTCATAACCGACATCGATGAGAGGAGCGTCGAGAGAGAGATAGCATATTGAGAAGAATGCAGAGAGACACATAGAGAGAAAACGAGTGAAAGTTAATTACACACTCATACGATTTTGAGTGAGTGAAAATGAATTCGAATTGTATATCACTTTGCCTAGCGTGTATTAAATCTACGTGGGCTGGCTCTTACTAGTTGCCTTGGCCAACGCTCTCTCTAAAGCGGTCAATTCCGAATGTAAATTCAGGCGCCGTTTCTGATGGCCGGGGTCAAAATCGGCCTCGCCTCGTCTTCTTCGACAGCGGGGATAAAGTCAAACATCACTTTCCCTAAGCTTGCACTGGCCTAACAAAAAGCAGGGTGGGCTCGCCCCTTACTAGTTTCCTTGGCCTGCAATCTGTCTAAGTCAGCTGTCAATGGCCGAAGGTTGATTCAGTCAACAATTAATGGCATTTAAAGTTCCATATTTTTAGTGTCTTTCCAAGAAAGTAACAAAAAATCGGCGTCGCCTATCTTCTTCGACAGTGGGGAAAAAGATTCCATACATCGACGAGCCAAAAGAAAAGGCCGAATCAAGTCTGACAGCTCTTCTAACACATGACGGAGATGAAATCAAAAAGAAAAAAGAAAATAAAATGAGAGCCTCTCTGTCTCCCACGAGACAAATTCCTGGATTCCGGCGACGCAGATCATGCGGAGATACCAGCAGCCAGAATCTTCATCAACCCCTCATAGCAAACGCCGCCGTTCTTTTCATCCCCACCACCCATCCGAATCATCGCCCTGATATCCTCGTCGCTGGCCGCGAACCCCGCCCAAGCCATGTAATCCTTGAGATCCCCAAACCCCACCTTCCCGTCTCCGTCTCTGTCCATCATCCTAAACATCCCCTCCATCACGGCCTTCCTCGGAGACGACGACGACGACGACGACTTCCGTTCACCCACAACCAGCTCGAACTCCTCGAACTCCACGTACCCGTTCTTGTTCACGTCGGCCATCGTGATCATCGACCCAATATCGTCTTCGGTGGCGGCGCCAGAGGCACCGTAGAAAGTTTTGAGGTCGTCGGCGCTTATCTTACCGTCCCGGTCGGAGTCCAGGACATCAAATACCGGCTGCAGAACTGAAGTTTCCCCTAGAGGGTAGCGGCCGGAAGGACACATTTGGGATCGATTTCTAGACTCTCGTTGCCGATGGATGTTGTAGAAGCAGAGGTTAGGAGTGGTGGGTTTTATAAGGAGCGGGGGAAGTCAGAACTGTCAGCCTGAAGACGTAGTTGTCGTTCGAGTCCTACATATTGGAAGACGTGTGGGCTGACGTCAAAGGATTCGCGTTTCGGTGGAGGCTTCGATGACAGGGCTTGTCGGTCCAGACATTGCAAGCAAACAAAACGAGACTAATTGGACGGACCTCCGTTTCCGCCGAAAATTTTAGATTAATAAGAATTTTCCGATTCAGATGCCGCATTCATCTCGGATACATTAAAAAGATCGGATCCGAGTTTGGGACTCGTTACTCCGGTGATCAGAGCCGGAAACGATTTAATTGAAATAGAAGAGTCAAATCCCTCTCATTTTTATATTTATTTACTTAAAATATATTTAATTTATACATTTACTTGTTACTCATAAGACAAAAAGAAAAAGGTGAAACGGGACAAGGTTACAAGTGATTCCAAAATGGTTCAATTCTTCATTTCAATTCAAGTTCATTACACTCACGTATCAATTTCACTTGACACTTAACACTAATCCAGCAACAAGCTTTGCCATGCCCTTCAAGGCTACAACCATCTACAAAAACATCTTAGCTTCAACAAGTCCTAACCCCCGGCATCATTGTCATTCATCTTATCCTTCCACTTCTCATCCTTCTATGAGACAAAATCCTCCAAAACCAATCTCAAGGCAGGAGCAATCTCTGTCCTCAAAACTGATGATTCCTTTCGTTTTGCCACAATAAACTTCCACAAAGTAGTAGAATCCATTATCTGATAGTGCAAGTTTCCCTATCGACAATCCCTGTATCGACGCTCGTCGATGCCTGGTCCCAAATTCAAAACTTCTTTGTTCCTCTTGTGGGTGACAGAGCAGGGGATGGCTACAGAGGAAGGCAAAATTAATTAATTAATATTTTATTTTAAAATATTTAGACATTATAAAAGTAACCATGTTTGTTTAAATATATTATTTTTTATATTTAATTAATTAATTATTTTATTTTAAAAAATTAAATTATTTATCTTATTTTTTAATTAAAAAATTAAATAAAATTATCTTAATAAAGTTAAATCTATTAGAATATTTTATTAATAAATTTATTTTCCATTTTTTACTAAATTTTTTATTGTACACACTAACACAAGAAAGTACTCAATTTCTATTGAACACACTTATACACAATAAAGTACTTTCACATGGTTCATAAGTTAAACCGGAGGATCAACCCGGTGAAATAGAGTGAACCAGGCCAACCTTAAATGTGTAAACACGATACCATCTGTCCGCTTTGGTGGGTACTTGCGTCATTTCACGTATGAGTCGATCCTCCTTTCAATGCCCTAATTTCTTTCGCTACCATATAATTAGCCGCAGGAAGCGGCTCGTAGTCGTTCTGGTGCCCGTCCCGGAGAGGAGTGGAAGTGAGTCCATTAAGCAGTGATTCGGAAGCTTTTTACTTTTTAGTTCAAGCTGAGATTTTGAAAGTTCAGGCTCGATGCGTGTTGTTTGTGTTTTCTAGGAAAAGCCTTCCGATGGATCTCTTCCTCTGCCTTGCGCGTCAAGGTTAGGGTTTCCATCATTTCGAAGGAAGAGGGCTAACATTTCATGGCAGGAATCTGTTGAGTCGCTGTGCCTTGCTATGAACAGGTGCAGCGAATAATACCCTGCTAGACTATTGTTGTAAATTTCCAACTCTTCCATCTCCGATCGATCTTCTTTTCCTCTTTGTAGTCGGAGTTTTTCGTTTGTTCGGTTCGTGTTTCTTGGATCCTATGATGGCATGAATCTTTGAGACCTGATTTTCTTTCTGATGAAAAATCTAAGCATAATTTCACTGAGGATCCGCAATGAAAGTGATACTTTAAATTGGATTTTTTTTACCAGCCACGTTCGTATCTTTTGTGTTTTTTTGAGTGTTAACTTGGATGATGATAAGCACTGGGCTCCGAGCAATGTTTTTTTGCAAAAAATGATGCAAATGCTTAGCCTAGAAAGCTTTGTCTGACTTAGATTTTCGAGTTACAGCATTCAACTTATTTCAATGCTTCGGAGTGTGATTTGGCCTGTGGCTCTCAGCGAGTAAGACCAGAACTCTCGTGAAGTTCCCTAAAGTCATGAGTGGATAGAAATTTTTGGGTCACGAATCTTTCGCTTGTTTGGGTTGTGATTTTCTCTTTCCTGGTCACAGGGAGGCTCACACCCCTTCAATGGACAGTTTGAAAATTTAAATAAATGTGATTAATGTAGTAATTATGGTAATTAAATGTAACAATGTTTATTTCTTTAGTTACATTAAAGCATGAAATTATATGATTAGATATCCTTAACATCGAATTCTTTTTTCCCATTTAACCAATGGTAAGGAACCCTTTGAAAAAATTGCTTGTACCTAGCTTATAGCGTAATATCGGTGAAGTTGGGCAAATTGTCCAGACACAGCTACAAGGCAAATTTAAATTTGCATTAATCACTGGAAACTCCTGAGTCATGATCCTAGTCTATTCATTTCCTCAGGTAACATTTGAGAACAATTTCGAACTGTACCTCGTTGAAGTTGAATATTTTGGTGAAAGGAATGTACTGATACACTGCTTCTAAACTTTCTCGTACAAAAGGAGAATAATCAGAAGAAGTTATCCTACTGCTGTCTGGTAAGATGATGCAGCTAAAATCTGTTTTCTTGTCACAGTCAGCCATAATTGATCTACTATATTGACGCACCAAAGCAAATTAAGGTTTCGACTGCAAAGGAAATCAGTGTCATCAAGAAAGACCAGAGGGAAAGCGCAGACAAATCAGATGGGAGGGAAAGCTGAAAGAGTAGCTACTTCAATCCACGAAGATATGGTCCAGATCAGCTATGAACACCGACTGTAGAGGGACGAACCACGCAAACCATCAACAAGAGCTTTCCATTCAGTACTCCTGTTGGCCATTCAAGCGGCGAGCTGCAAAAATATGAGGGGCCTTCTATTCATGGCTCCACCTGTAGTTCGTTTCGCTATGAAGTTCAAAGTGGATTTCAATTCACGAAGATAAATTCCATAACTTTCAACTGATGCAACTCAAACAAATTCCAATAATGTACAGAAAAGTAGCTCACCAGCAGGGGTATTTGTCCAAATCCATATTATCAGTGGATTGCTGGTCAGCGAACTGGGGATGAAAAGAATATGACCAGGAAATATACAAAGAATCCTGCAATAAGAATACCCCCATAGATGAAAGTTTGGGATGTTTCCACGGGGATCTTGTATTCAATGTCACAACATCTCATCTTCTCCCTCTCCATGGCCAATATACGGTCTACATGTCTGTCGAGCAGAGAAAAGAAGGGCAAGAAAAAGGAAATGAATGGAAAAGGCAAATGAAATTGACTAAATAATACTGAAAAGGAAAGGAGAATTTATATCTTTTTGGTCCAATCCACAGAAAAGAGAAATTAAATTGAGATTTATGAGCAAAGATTCATATTGAAGCTTTATACTTGTAGGATACTCACTGCTGTGTATGTATAGCGGTTTGGAGGATTTCTGAACTGTTCAAGTGTGCCTCCTCTAGCCGATGATCATACAGTAAAGAAGAAAGATCCACAAGCTGCTCTTCCAGGTTCTTCACAACAAACATGGAACAAGGACTTAAATTAAGCAAAAAGGGAAAAATTTACTTTCATTGATTAGTTTATAGTTCTAGGAACAGAACTCACATCCAAATACGCTTCTAAACGTTCAACCAATTCATGTGGAAAAGGCTCTGGTAGGTTTGTAGTTTTCTTGTAGAACTTCTCCGTCCATAATTCAGTGTTTGTCCTCTTCTTTTTGCCCTTCACTGGCTCACCAAGAGATGTTTTCAGGTACTGGCTAGCAAAAGCCTGAACAGTCTGCATAAGAGATCACAGATGAGATAGTTTAATTTTTTAGAGTAAAATTTGAATTAAAATTCTAATCCAGGACAAACATTGTAATATTAAAAATAAAAATACCTCTGAGGCATCCCGTATCTTACGAAGTGCAGAATCAACACGAGCATAGATTGTGGTTCTCTGCAACAAAAAGGAGAGTTTCAGGAACACCCATTCCAAATAAGCTACAGCTTCTTTCTTTTTTCCCCTTTTTGGACATTTCTTGCAACAGGTTTATACCCAGAACCCCCAGAACCCCCAGGCCTAGCAAGGATCAAACCTGAGACCTCATACGAGAAAACCTCCCATGAGACCACTGAGCCACAGCCCAAGTATCTACAGTTTCATGTTGTAATGTACCGTTTATTGCACTCTCAGAATTTAATTTTCTTGGAGTTGTACTTAAGGGAGAGATCCAACAATGTCTATTGTCTTATAAATAACAAAAAAAGAAAAAGAAAACATTAATCATCACATTGTGGGACCCCCAGGTGACAGAAATAACAGGAACGAGATAAGCTGGAGACTCAGAAGGAGCCATATTCATGTAAACCTACAATTCTTTTTTTTAGTTTCAAGATAAAAGTCATTTTCATTTATACAATCTTTAAGCACCAGACAGATAGCATAGATGGTTAAATGGTTAATCACCATATCAGTAACCTATCAAAAGAAGAAATGTAGCTGAGAAGTTAGAAAACCCTTTTTTTTATAGCTTAAAAACCTTATGAATGAGACAGTTCAAAGCACCATTCATTCCACAGCTCGCGTCCAGTATATGGAATCACAGTACTCCCGATCCTTCACAAAAAAAAAATATTCTAAAAACTCTTCAACACAAACATTATAGAGCAACATTAACTGCAATAATACCACTGCATCCTGCATGGTACTAGATTCATTTTTCTATTAACGTTGTAATATAATCATACTCATGGTTTGAACTTTTTAAGATGCAGGAAATGACAATATTATACTAAGAATAAAAGCAGGTTCCTACCAATGCAACATCCTGAAGCATTTGGCTGATAACGGAAACATTTGAGAATGGTCCAAATGGATGACAGCCTGAGGCCCAAAGCCAGTTCATGACAGGCCTTTCATGTACATGTGAGGCTCTCTCATAAGGCGCACTCAGACCCCCAACAGCAGAAGCAAGTCCAGCTAAAATGTGGCGTTGTGCTTGTGAAGGGACTGCATATCTTCTCTCCTTTTCTGAAACATAACTGTTAAAAAAAAGCAGATTGTAATGGAGATCATAGCTGCTAGAAGCAAGAGGTAACAATTAATATTTTGACTTCTCTGAAAAAGAAAACCAATTACTCTGACGTACATAGGAACATCACTGTGTAAATGGAGTTGAGGCATCTTAGATATTGTAAACTATGAGAATCTGCAAATTCTGGAGATAAGGGACTTGAATCAGTGCGATAAGTGTGTGTGTGTGTGTGTGAGAGAGAGAGAGAGAGAGAGAGAGAGAGAGAGATTTAATGCTTGTAGCCAGACATGTCATTGCTGATAAAATAATTACATTGTTTGCTGCAAAACAACACGAACAAAATCCACATATTCCGAAAAACTCAAAATGTCACTCAAGGTTAGAATTATGGATGCTAACAAATACTTAAAATAATCTACTCAAACTAGAAAATGAAGTTAGTGTACCTCAAGGGAATTCTTTCACTTTCATGTTGAAGGACAATGACAACATCTTTACTTGTCCATACGAGCGAGTCATCTTCCATTAGAAGGTTGGAGTCAACATCCGCCAACGATAACACAAAGCTGTCCAGGTTGATCCAAAATGTGATATCACATAGCTTCAATGGATTATTTATATGCTACATCATTAAGTGATGGAAATTTTTTAAAAGTAATTCACATTATAATATGAGACACTAATAAAAATTTCATTTGAGAGATCATTTAGATGAAGACTTTCTATTTCACAGTTAGCAAAAAAAACAGCAATTTCCAAACAATAAAAATTAAAAACCAAAAAAATGAAATAAATCCAAGAAAAAACAACTTCAGCCAAGAAAGAAAGAAACTACTGATTAGTATGGCCCAACTGACCAGAAACCAAAGAATGTTCAATTGCAAAACAGAGTAGCATTCCATCATATGATATCGTCCCATCACGCTAGTGAAGTAGTTGTTGGAACTTGGAAGCATTTAACTATACTAATCACAGGAGATTATGAATGATATGCTCACACTGGAATCACTCTTGTTCCATAAGTCCGGTAAAGATTTCCCTGTTTCATCTTTCCAATCCCTTTCTTATCCTTGCTTCTCAGCTTAGAACTGTAAGATGCCCATATAGGTTGATGTTTGATGATTGAATCCTCTGAACCTTCAGATTCATCCATCCAGAACTGAAAATGATACATACAAGTTAGGCACATCATGAGTTGAAAAACTATAATAATTTTTTTTTTCTTAACAAAAAAATTACAAGTGAAAGGACTATTCTGAATCACAAATTATAGATAGAAAAATGCAGTACTAACCTGGCGGAGGAAAAAATTACTAGAGAGGGAGGGATCGGCAACATCTAACAGACCAGCAGCAAGCACATCAGCAGAGCGCTCCATTTCCTGCAGCATGTAAATGTTGAGACTGAAGATGATGATAAATAATCCTTCAGCAGCTAAAAGCTTTGAAGTGACTGCTGCAGTCAGTAAAGCTATCAGTGTCATGACTTCCTGATTGTAGTCCAGACTCTTACACCACAATACCAAAGAAAAAAATCAATGTTCAACTTCAGAAAATCAGTAACCGTGCAAATCTGAAATGGGTTAGCAATATACAGGATATTATTATGTTAAATAATGATATCAGGAATTAAAGAATCACTTTTGAACACCATCGAAATCAGAAATAAGGAATTTTTCTGCTGTAATGAAATTAGTATCGAATCAATACTTTGATGATGGAGTAAAGCAAAATTAAAAATGAGATTTGTAAGCATCTGAAAATCAAAAGTTGATAAAGAAACATCCTTTTTCACTCATTATGGCTGAGATCAGGCACAAAGCTTCCAAGGAATGGATTCAGGGCTGGTCCGAAAACACAATTCATTGTACCTCTAAAGTGGTGGTTTCACACTTGCATCATGCATGCCAGAGGGCATAATGGAGAAACAGAAAAAAAGTGATTGAACATTTGGAATGACCATATGTAGCCATTTCATTGAGTTTCACTCAAAACCAGATATCATTGCAAAACCTCTTTAAGAATGGCACCATCCAAGTATGTCTTGGTATGGACATGGAAACGCCCATCAGTTTTTGTTTCTTGGAGTGAATGCCCTCGCATAGCTTTTGATACTGCAATTGCTAGCTTTTCATGATGATGCAATGCATGAGAACCGCCAACAATTACGACTTCTTGGCCAGCATGAACCATCTTCTTCACCTAAAGAGAAAATATCATCCACAACATCAGAATAATCTGGCTCCTTCACTATTGTGTTTAATGACTAACATAAGAAAAAAAAATTGAACGAATGATTTTGGAAAAACTATTATTGCCAATAAAAGCTGAAACTCTCATCTATGAATTTGAACAGGATCACACAACAGGAATTTGATGCCATTTTCATTTTCCATGTCAAAGCATTTAACAGTTGCTATGCATCCATACATGAACATAAACCTTACATTTGTCACATTTCACTTTCTTTACTTAGATAATGACTGTTGGAAGCATTTTACATGAATATTTGCATATTCTTGCCCATGTATACACATGTATTTATACCTATGTTCCTATTTTAACTGATGAAATATGTGAGGTGGAATGGTCTTCTTCGACCCATGATTAGGGGTAGCATTGAGCCGAGCTAAGCCCAAATCTGACTATGTTCGAGCCAAACTTGATTTTAATATTTTGAGCTCGAGGTCGAACCAAGCCCAGCCTCGAGCCTAAAATTGTTATTGAGCTCGAGCTCGAGCCGAGTTCGAGCTTCCACCTATATTTAAAATTTTGCATAAAATACATGTTAAATAAATTATATATAAAATTATTTATACACTTTGCATACAATTATGCATAAAAACTACATAATTATATATAAAATTTATTAAAAAAATAATTCATCTGTAAAAAAGGAGCAGTTTTGCATTTCCTCTCTCTCTACAATCAAATCCTTGCCACGGTGGGAAGGTCAAATGAGGCTATTCAGATCTCGAACTTCATAATTTAGTGTAGTGTACTATTTATTGAGTACTGTTTAAACTCAGAAACTCTGAAACCACCACCTAACATATCTTATAGATCTTATGGTTTCAGCCCTGGAGGCTTCCACAATATATTTCACCCATACATGCTTCCGCTTTTCTCAGTAAGAATTTAATGGCTTAGAAGGACAAGCATACTTCTCTCCTCTGACCCGAACTCACTATGATCTTAATAGCTCAGGTCAGTTTTTACCCCACTTCAACTACTTTCACCCAAGCAAACACCATATACAATCTCTTTATATTATTAAAATAATCAAGAACTATTCATAAACATGATAAAATAAGATTAGGCATCAATGTAATATCAGTAAGAATTGAGCCATACTGCAAGTAAGTCAATGGGTAATTCTTTTCTTTTACGAAAAAACAAATACAAAACATCAATGTGAAAATTGGTGCTCATAGTGCCAATTGTCACAATTATACCACCTCATTGAACCCTCTTTGCCAGCTACGCCTCTCTCCTTCTCTCTAGTCGTCCCCCTCCCCCCCTCGGACGAGCGAATGAACATTAACTTTCCGTCATTCCAGGGCTGAGAAAACCCAAAATTGGAAGTTGCAGATCTTCTTTCTCAGCCAGGAAAGGAATGGTGTGAGGACTCAGAAATTTTGATTGATACCCTTATTTTTCTTCTTGCTTGCTTTTGATTGCGGTTATTTCTTTCTTCTTGAAGGTCTTTTCTTGATAAATGTGATTATTGTGATATGAGGGTTGTGAGGATCATCGCTGCTTGCGTGATTTGTTGATTTGTGTGGGAATAGGGGGAATCGTCAAGATTTTTGGGTGGTCTGGTTTTGTTTGGGTTTTCGCCATGGCTGACATCGTGAAGCAGATCTTGGCGAAGCCCATCCAGTTGGCGGACCAAGGGACTGAAGGGGCAGACGACGTCTCCAATTTTAAGGCGGAGTGCGTCGAGCTCAAAGCCAAGACGGAGAAGCTGGCGACGTTGCTCCGGCAGGCGGCCGTGCTGGGTCTGACCTTTATGAGCGACCCTTGCGCCGGATCATCGATGAGACGGAGCAGACAATGGACAAGGCGCTCACCCTGGTTGTCAAATGCCGCACCAACAACATCATGAAACAAGTCTTCACCATCATCCCCGCTGCTGCGTTCAAGAAGGTTACTGCCCAGTTGGGGAATTCCATCTGGGAGCAGCGAAGGTAACGGCTACTGAGATGACGCGGGGGCAAGGGAGTTTGCGACGAAGGTGGCCGGCGAGCAGCTGTCGACGGTGACGAAGGCAGCCGGCGCAATGGACGGGAGGGCTCGGCGACAGCAGACGAGGGGAGGAAGAAATCAGAGGAAAAATTGAAGTCTTGCTCGCGGCTCCTACTTCCCGGTCCCGAGCCCTCGTTAAGTTAACGAGCCGGCTCGCGAGCTTTCGAACTGAACCATGGTTCGGTCGAGCTCGGCTCGTTAACTCAAACGAGCCTTATCAGGATCTCGAACCGATAAATCGAATCGAACCAAGCCGCTCGCGAACCAACTCAATTCGATGCCACCCCTACCCATGATTGTGCAAAAAAAGCATTAGAAGGCGGAATAAATGATTCAACCAAGTCAAATCTATCCATAGTTTCCCATTTTCCCTCTTCCACTGGCATAGAGTCAGACGGTTTAATGGGCTCTTGGGTTAGTCTTGAACTAAATCTGCCAGGCATATCATTTACTTGCACTAGTAATTGGTATCATTTTTTATTTTTTTTTGGCAATTAGTTTCATATTCATAATGCATCATTCTCTAAAATAAATAAATAAGTAAATAAATCTTTATTATTACACCAATAAATAAAAAAAATGCAATTCTAGTATTAATCAATATATGTCTGTATTGCAGATTGGAATAATCCCATAGATGAAATCCACCCAATTATGGGAAAAAGGAGCAGAAATGTGCAATTAGAGTATACAATACCAAAAATTACCACTCATTTATTTCATGTGGGCCAGACAAATAACAGCATCTGCAGTGATATATATTTACCTCACTTTCAATGGCTGGAACATCAATACTGTAATTATGACCAGCTGAAAGGATGTTGTATCGATTATGATTTTGTAGGACAATGATAGGCACAAGTAATCTTGTTGCCAAGTCCACAGTTTCGAACCTGTGTTCAGAAACCAAAACAACAAAACAAGCATGACAGTATGAGCTATGTGAATACTTTAAAAGAATAAACATAAACACATAATACTTTGCAGATGGAAAAAATTGAAACTACATTTTAATCAAAAGGGACCATACTATTGAAAAGCAGAAGCAAAAACTTCAGGGCAAGCTTTCACACTTCTAACTGGAGACCAATTCCAGGCATCTAAAAAATCTGAACATATCCTTTGATATAAAAATAGGGGCTTAGTTCACAATCCAAGACACCCCTAAAAATACGCCAAACAAATCTGAGAATTTACAGAATAAGTAAAAGATAAACCTAACTCATTGATGTAATATTTGTGTTATGTTGGATTACGTGGAGCCTGAGGGCAGTTGGGTCATTATTCGTATAGGTAGTTATGTAAATTAGTTTCCCTCTCATATAGGTTCACTATTGGAGTTGTGATCATAGTATGTTATTTTCTGTATTAGTGCATATTGTATTATAAGAAATGGGTCACTGAAGACATCCTTACCATGAGAAGTGCCTAAGGAACCTCATTTTCCGCGTACTAAGGGATGAAATTTTATTATAGCTAAAGATATTGTTGGAAGATGGGCCCATTAAGTTAACTGAATTATTAAAAACTGTTAAAATTGGGCTGGTTCTAGCCCAATATGACTAGCCATTAAAGAAGCTTATCCAACTTTATAAACAGACAGTTATTTATATATTTATTTATCTATTTTTAAATGACGAGAATTTAATTAAGGAGAATTACCTAGCCAAATATAATATTGAAATACATGTAAGGGTAGTTTGGTCATTTTACCCTCAAAGGGCCTTCAAGAAGTAACAGTAATATGGTTACTTCGTTAGAAGTATAAGGTGCAATTTTCATGTTATCTGAGTTGTATTTAGTGAGTTATGGGAATTTAAGTGTTGAGGAGCAATTTTATAACTTCAATGATTATTTGCTTCAATGATAATTAAATAGAAAAGGCGATTGATTTCTCCCACATAGAGTGCAGAATTCATGCACTCTTTTGCTCTCTTCTTTCTTTCTCCTTAAATTCATATTTTACATGGTATTAGAGCAGTGAGATTCTATTGCGGAGCTTCTCAGGTGTTCTTTTTCTTCTTTCTAATGTTTGAACTTACACCAGGAGGGAATTTCAAAATTCTCTATTGATTGAAGATCAAAGTTATATTTCCGTTTTTCCTTGGTTCCATAACCCTTGGGTTGATAGCTTGTGATGCCCATTGAGTAGTTCTATGAGTAATTTGTGCCCCCAGACAGTTGTTCTTGGGGTTTTGTCCCAATTCTGGTCTTTGCAGATCTCAGACCTGTGCTTGGTGCCTGCATCACCTTCCAACGTGCTGACATCATCTCTTTTTTTGGTGAATCTTGGTGTAGTGTTGAATGACTTCTATTATAAGTTTAATTGCATAATTGTGGGTTTTTTTAAAATTGGGTGCCCTAATTGTTCTTGGTGTTGGGCCCACATGATCTATGTAGGCATCATATTATTTTTTTTTGGGGTTATTTTGTGCCGATTGGTTTGGTTAATTATGGCATATTCAGGTGAAGTATTTATACCTTTTTAGAGAGTCAAGAACTTCGGAAGACAAGGATACTATTGTGATCACCATTGAGAAGTTGAATGAATAAAACTATTTAAGCAGGTCCAAGTCTCTTTGAATTTATCTCAAGGCTAAGAGAAAAAAAAAAATCTACAGGATGATCCACTTGTTTTTTTTTTTGAAAAAGATGTATATATATAAACAAGAAAAAACAAAAATTAGAAAGAGGGGAGCATCTCCCTGATAACCAGCGATTGTAGGGTAGCTCCGTGTTTAGCAAGCGCATCGGCTACTGAATTTGCGGATCTCGGAATGTGAGACCAAATACAAGATTAAAATGAACAAATTTCAATAATCTCCCAAAAAATGTCCCAATGGTGCCACAGGGGAGGGGATGAATGCTTACACCGTCCAATGACCACCTTCGAGTCCCCGTCAATATGGAGGGGACCTGTGCACTTGTCTAGGAAAACACGGAGCCCATTGAGGAGACTGTGAAGCTCTGCAGACGTAGAGTCGGTGATTCCTAAAGGGCTGGCATATGAGTAAAGTTGGTTACCTAGGTGATCTGGGATAACCCCGCCAAATCCTGAGAGTCCGGGATTACCAAGAGAAGAACCATCAAAGTTCAACTTAAGGTAACCAGGATCAGGAGGGATCCATTCCTGCATAATTCGGACATTTGTCCTCAAGTGCATCCTAGCCAAATTAAACCAATTCTCACGGATAAGAGTCCCCACAAATGAGGAGTAGGACTTCTTCGTCAGGAGCCAAGAAGGATGATCCACTTGTTACGATGACCAATGTTTGGGAAGTTGAGGCAGTTAGATAATGACATGATTACTTCATAGTATAAGATCTAAATTAGAAGTCAAATTGTGAACTGTGAGATTGCAAAAAAAATTGACGACTCTTAAGTCTCTATATGCTTAGGAAAGTAATTTCTCAAGAATTTATGAGTTGCATGCAGAGTTGTTTAGTCTAAAAAGGGTGATAGAATATTGATTGATTATTATAGCGAGTTGCAAAGTATTCTACAGAAGATTAGTATCTATCATCCTTTTACCACTGATGAGAATGAGCTTTGAAAGCAATGGGGATAGATCTATCTTGCCACATTTTTGGATAGTCTTGGCCCTGAATATGAAGTAATCTGGACTCAACGTTTGCTTCTGATAATGTGCCTTTCCTTTCTAAAGCATTTAATAGAGTAATGCATGAAAAACAGTTGTGACTCTTCAGTGTAGAAAATAAAATAGAAGGGATAGAGGCTGCTGCCCTCAATAATCAGCATGCACCAAGTTGATCAAAGACATCCCGTGGACGTGGAGGGAGTACTAAAAGGCAAAGCTGAGAAAGCTCTGGTCGTGGTATAGGTCTTAGTGATAGTAGAAATGATAAACGGTGTGTATATAGCAGGCACACCAATCATCTTTATGATAAGTGTCAATTTTTGAAAATCAACCTGGGCTAATTCCAATGTTCTTGAGGATGGTGAGACATTTGCTAGCCGTGTAATAGGTATTGCGCTTGGTGCCCCAAATGAACTTCAGCAGTTAGCCCAACGAATGGCACAACTGACTTCTTCCTCTGCATCCACGGTTCAGGTAGTCCTTCAGCTACAACCACTCTAGCTAGTCCAGATATGTCTACTTGGAATGCGAGTCCGATTACTACATGGGTAGCGATTCAAGTGAGTCTTCACACAAGTCAGGTATGTCTTCACTTTTTTCATCCCTTGATCAATCGTCTCAATTTGGAAATGCACTCTTGTTGATGGTTCATCTTCTCCATTAGAAGAGTGAGCACAGTTCAGCCTACTTCATCTTTGTCCTTAGACTTTGTTTTATTCGTTGCAAAGTTTTTTGTTAATTTATTGTCTATTAGTCAAATTACTAAAACCTTACATTGTTTAGTAACCTTCTATCCCACTCATTGTGTGTTTCAAGACCTCCAGAAGAGGAGGATAATTGGTTCACAGCTTGAGAGAGATCTTTATTACTTGGAAGGACCACCTAGTAGTCGTCTTTGGCTCTTCATGAAGCTAGGCCATCACTCCTACCAAGTTAATTCAGCTAATCCCAACTTTGATATCCAGCTTGTAATTTCAGTGTAAGTATTTTTTTTATTTTTTATTTTAAATTCCGATGCAAGTCTTCTGAGCTCGAGAAGCACCATCAAACATCACTTCCATCCAGTTAGAGTTAGAGCAGTAGTTTATTTGAAATAATTCATTTAGATGTATGGGGATCTTGTCATGTCCCTATTATCTTTGGTTACTAGTATTTTGCTTCATTTATTGATGATTTTAGTAGGTCCATTTGGGCATCTCTTATGTGAAAAATCTAAATTTTTCACATTTTTTTCCTAAGTTTTTACAATGAAATAAAAAATTAGTTTGGTGTTTCACTTTGTATTCTCTGTACTGATAACAGACTTGAGTCCATGAACCATAAATTTGATTCTTTTTGTCAAGCTAACGGTATTATTCACTAGTCTTCGTGATAGTAGAATGTATTAGAATGAAATAACCGTCGCTTGAAATTACTTGAACTATATTGTTTCATATGCATCTTCAAAAAACTTACTAGGGCAATGTTGTTCTTATTGTTTGTTTTCTTATCAATAGGATGCCTTTGTTAGCGCTTATCCCTCCCAAGTTCTTAAGTTGGCCAGTAAATCGCTCCCTTTTTTGCCCCTAGGTGTTTGGGTGTGTCTATTATGTGCATATCTTTGGCCAATCCACTGATGAATTCTCTCCCAAAGGATTTAAATGTTACTGTCCTTCCACCAGAAAGACGTTCATATCAACAGATGTTACATTCTTCGAAGAGGTTTATTACTTCTCCACGTTAGATAAATAGTATGTTCCACCTTCTTTTGATGCAGATATTGTTGCTCCTAGCCTTGAGGAGGATGTTTCTAATCTTATGGCAAGTGTTGCAGAACCAAAATTTTTACAAGTTTATCAACACAAAAAACCTCCCAAGACACCATCAAAGACTCTCTCCACTACCTTTGCTAGCACCCCTTTGTTTTTAGTTTTCAAGGTAAGTAATCTAGATCTTCCTATTGGTATTCGTAAAGGTGATTGTATGTCTACTAAACATCCCCATATCTCAGTTTGTCTCCTTTGATTTTTTGTCTAGTTCTTTCAAAAAGTTGTTTTGTCATTGTCTTCTTGTATTATTTCCTTCTTTGGTGCAGAAAGACTTGTTGTCTCCTTAATGGAAGCAGGCTATGGATGTAAAGATGGAAGCTTTGCTTGACCAAGGCACTTAGACATTATGTGATCTATCCCCCAGTGTTATAATTGTGAGAGATGTCATTGGGTATATACTATAAAGTATAAAGTTAATGGATCCATAGGCAAGTATAAAGTCAAACTTGCAGCGAAAGGCTATACTCAAACCTACGGCATGGATATTTTTAAAACATTGTCCCTTGTAGCCAAATTGACATATGTTCAGATTTTGATTTCAGAGGCAGTAAATAGGGGTTGGCCTTACTTAAGGCCGTTTGGTATAGTGGTATTCTGTTTACATTAGGTACGTAAGGTCACGAGTTCGAATCGCGCCACGCTCCTCTAAAAAATAATAAAAATAAATAGATAAATAAATAAATAAATAGGGGCTGGCCTTTGACATAAACAATGCATTTTTATATGGAGACATATAAGAAAATGGCTACACGGAACAACCTCCTAAGTATGTTGCTTAGGGGGGACTAGGAAAGTGTTTTTTTTTTTTTTAGAAAAGATGATTTTATTATGAGGAAAGCAACGCCAAACGGCTAGACAACTCAAGGGAGAGGTCCCATAACAACAAGAGAATGAAGGGAAGCTCCCTGCTTAGCTAAGACATCAACTACAGAATTAGCAGATCTCGGACTGTGAGAGCAAATACAATAAAAAAGAAAAGATCTTGAAGAAAATATCCTAGTGGCGGCAAGGAGGAGCGGAAGCTTGAGCATACCAGCCAATCACTACTTTGGAGTCTCCTTCAATCTGGAGAGGAGCATGACCATAGTCACAAAAAATGAGAAGGCCATGGAGAAGACCCGAAAACTCAGCCATCATTGAAACAATAATTCCAAGGGGGGCAGTGAAGGATATGATCTGATTACCGGTTGAATCCCGAATGACACCAACAAAACCCGCTAACCTTGGATTGCCGAGAGAAGAGGCATCAAAATTAAGCTTGAAATATCTGAGACGGTGAGGCTGTCATTCCTAGATGGGGGGGGGGGGGGGGGGGGGACGTGAGAAGAACTGCAGTTGAGCCAAACACAACCAATTTTCCCGGATAGTCGATCCCAAGAAAGGAGAAAAAAACCTTCTTGGTGTGCAGCCAAGAAGAAATGTGCCCCACACAATAATGTCAGAAACTCGCTCAATAGCCTCAAATGTTCTTTTGAACCTAGAATTCCTTTCAGCCCAAAGACCCCACGGGATATAATCCACACAAACAGAAATCAGCAATTTCCCAAGCCCCGACAAAACAGTGTGTAGGAGCATCATGCTAGTAGAAATCAAATCCGCAGGTAAGCAAAACTGAAGACTAATGCGGCATAGAACCAGAGACCAAACCTGCCACGAGAAGGGACATAGGAGGAGGAGGTGACAAACTGATTCCTCTTCCAGTCCGCAAAGGGGACAGGGGGGATCGACTAAAAGGAGACTCCGCCGCCGGAGATTATCAACTGTAATAATCTAGTCGAGACATGCACTCCACATGAAGAATTTAACTTTAGAAGGAGCACACAGGTGCCAAGTGAAAGTCACGTCATGCACAATAAATGGATGAGACCAAACTCCGGTGAAAAGATAGGTTGAGGAAACTGTAAATGATTCCCCCCCTTATCGGGCTACCACACTAGCTTGTTAGGTTCCTGAGGCCGAAGTCTGGTCCGATGCAAAGTCTCCAAAATGTGTTTACTCAAAAAGGTAATTTATGGTTTAAACAAAGTCCAAAAACATAGTGACAAATTCAACAAGGTAGTTATGCCCTTCGGATTTACAGGAAACCATTGTGATCATTCATTGTTTGTCATAAAGAAACCTTCTAGAATTATGGTGTTTATTGCATATGTGGATAATATAGTTCCATTAGGCAATGATGAAAAAGGTATTGATGAGGTGAAAAAGCATATATTCAAACACTTTCAAACAAAAAATTTAGGGTCTCTCAATAACTTTGTAGGAAATGAAGCAACCAGAAGCAAGACTAAAGTTGTTTTGACACAAAGAAAGTAAGTCACAAATATGTTGTATGAATAATGGTTACTACGAGCAAAACTTTCAAAGACACTTATGTAAGTGACTCATAGTCTCCCTAAAGATAGTAACACTGAACTTAAGGAAAAGACCATGGACAAAAGGTTGGTAGGCAAACTTATCTATGCTCCTGTGACAAGGCTAGATATATCATTTGCTACGAGTGTGGTTAGTCAATTTATGGAATGTCCACAAAAGATTCATTTAAAGGCAACACAAAGAATATTGAGATAATTGAAGAGGACACCAAGAAAAGGTTTATTGTATGAGTCACATCGTCATGTGAAGATTTGAAGATATTTAGAAGCAAATTATGCAAGGTCTAAGTTGGATTGGAAATTTAATATTGGTTACTGTGTGTTTAGTGGTGAAATTTTAATTAGTTGGAATAGCATGAAACAAAATGTTATGGCCACTTTAGTGCAAAAGCAGAATACAGAGCAATAGCTTTCATATGGTTAGTGAACTTTTATAGGTGAGATCAATTTTATAAGAGTTGGGCTTCCTCACAACAGAAGCAATGACCATGCCTTATGATAATCAAGTTGTAATTTTATTGCTAGTAATCCAGTATTCTATGAATGGACTAAGCATGTAGAAGTCAACTATCATTTCATTCGTGGCACTGTGATGAGTGTTGTAGTGGTTAGTGGTTACACCATATGCCTGATTTGTTGATTAGCTTGGTCATATATTTACCAAGGCCTTAGGTAAAAGAGAATTTGAGAATTTTGTAATAAGTTGAGGCTTCTTGATATATACGCTCCAACTTGAGATGGAGAGCTGAAATACATATAAGTAGTTTTGTCATTTTACCATCCTTGTGGCCCTCTAGAAGTAGCAATGAGCTTGTTCCTTCAATTTTCATGCTATTTTTGAGTTGTATCTAGTGAGTTATGGGAGTTTAAGTATTGGGGACAATTTTGTAACTTTAATTATTTTTCAGCTACGTGATACATAAATAGAAATGGATCGACTTCTCCCCCATAGAGTGCAGAACTCACACACTCTTCTGATCTCTTCTCTATCTCTATTTTCTCTCTTCTCTCTTTCTTCCTCCTTAAATTTATAGTTTTACATATAACATTGAGTCAAATCAGACTTGACTCCGTTGAGTCATGAGGCAACTCATTAGTCATGAAACCTGAGAATTTCTTCAAATTTGATGAGGAAGCAATGTTCTCAATTAATTTGGATCCTTATCAAGTAACATAAAACTTATTCTATTCCCAACTCAAGTAATGACATGGTGATGAAAGCTACTTAATAAACTTGTAAAGAGGAATTACCTCACATCAGGAGCTATAACATGTTCAATCGTGGTCGAGATCAGTGCTGCAAGCTGTCCCATGAAAATATCCTGAGAGGGACTAGGATCACCGCTAACAGCAGTTGAACCCCTAGGGAAGAATAAATTAGACAATCGTGGGACTGTTCCATAACTGATACTTCCTTCCTCCGTTTCAATTTTTCCATAGGTACAGGGACCTGCTGAGAGGTCAATCACAACAAACCTGTATAGAGCAATCACTTAGATTAATACTCTAGAAGAGAAAAATAGGTAGGAACAAGAGCTATTGATATTAATACGCTACAAAGTAATACAGTAATTCACAAAATAATCATTTTGTTTTCTGCTTTCCACTAAAAACTACAAGAATGTCTCAAGTACCTGCCAAAGCCCAACCAAACTTGAGATGGTCCTCCTCCGCGATAGCGATAACGGTAGATATAGTCTCCTTCTTGTTTCTTCAGCTCTTCCGATGTAAGCCCCTCAATTCTGCTATACATTAAACTCTCAAGATCAATGTCCTGGTTTCTAGTGTCCATTCTCACCTACAAGAGAGAGCAGCACAAGGAAGTGTCACAACAATGAAACGAAAATGTTTCTGCTGCTAAGGTACTATTTCTGTGAAAATAGTTAATACATTAAGTGAAACTAAAATAAACAATTAATGATCTTTTAATTATGCATTTGCTTTTTCTACAGACATAAAAAGTCATTGAGGGTACCTTATCAAAATTGACAACAAAAATCACACTAGGATCAGGCTTATCCGGCTCCTTCGGAGAATATCCAAGGTCCATCTCAAAGATGTAGGAGTACAGCTTCTCAAAAGTGGGTTCTATAGTTGTTGCTTCCACCTCAAACAGAGGTACCTCTCTCCCATAAGCAGTCTAAAATTAGAAAAGCAGTTATCATACTTCATAGTAATTATGGATTTTATCAAGGTTCATTAAGATTATAGAGTGAATAACCTTTTCAAGTTTCTATGAGACTAACCTCTCTAGCAGTTCCAGCTGGAACCATGGCACCCCTCAGTGCCTTTTCAAGAGCAATTAATTCTGGTTGACCTGCCTATTGTTAGCAATTCATAAATCAAATTGCACAAAGATAGAAGAAAATCATCATTAATAACATAATAGATTAAGTTACAAGAAAAGAGAAGAGAAATCATGAGATATGAAAGACTATTCAGTATCTGTGCTCTGTTTGTTGCCTATGCAATTCTTTTTTAGGCATTAGCTATGTAAAATATCCAAAAAGAATAGCTCAGTCCAGGGATTCAGCACAGCATATTCTGTTCCTTTTCTTTGAAGAAAGGTTAACTAAGTTAATTTACAAACCATGAAGCAGAAATAAAAATATTTGTTGAGTTATACAGGGTTAAGAAAATATTGCTACAGGTGGGAGATGTTGAGTTATGGGATGAAAAAAGATGTCACAGGTAGGGGTGGGTATTGGGTCAGATTTCGCAGGGAACCCGACCCAAAACACCGAGGTTCGGGTTTCAGGCTTAACCTTGCGGGTTGGGGACGAGTCGGGGAAAAAACCCGTCGAGTTTCGGGCTCGGGATGGGTTTCCCCAAACCCAATCTGCAGGGATGGGGAGGAGATGTGAAAATGGGGTAAGGACGGGGATAGGACGGGTTTACGGGGACAGGGTGAGGAGTGGTCGGATTTATGGGGATGGGGCGGAGACAGAGTTGCGGGGATGGGAATTGGGTCAAGGTCGGGTTCTGGGTTTTTGTTGGGGTCAGGATCAGGTTTGGGTTTTCAAAAACTTGACTCTGGCCGTACTCATGCCCACCCGTAACCACAGGATCCTCCAAAATTAGCCAGGAACCAGTTATGTAGCCCACCCCATTAAAAACTCAGCCATGAGAAAATAGCAAACCAAAGAATGCGTTTTATCCTAATGTTAAAAGCCCATAGGCACCAAGAATATATTGCCCTTGACAAACAAAAAAAAACTCAGCAGAAGCCAATATTAAAATGTAATGAAAGAATGGTACATACCGTGCACCAACTTCCTAGCTCAGTAACTGAGAACCAAAGAGCTAAAGAAAATCCAAGAAAAATATGTCTAGCTAAGAAAGAGTGCTGATGCAGAAGTAACGGACATTACCATTTTTTTATTTTTAGTATCCTATTGACTGAGATATTTTTCTGCAGCTGTACAAAAATCCTATAGATTAATCCAGGGAGTTACCAGCATAAAGTGAGATGAGAATGGAATTTAATATTTTTCATATGTAAGATCTCCATGCTGGATTCAACCTAGAAAGTATGTCAGGGGATTAAGTGAAACTGAAGTCAATCTTAGATTTCTCTACATCAGCCAAATTGTCATCATTCTTGGAGATTCAACAAGTACATAAAATATGCTGACATAGTTCATTTGAAATGCCCAGGTATGTCTTCAGTGAGCCAAATCAAGGATGACAATAAAAAACATGTCATCCAGTACAGTACACCTAGAAATGAAATTGAAGTTCCCGTAGGTAAAATAGTTCATGGTAAAACAAATAACTACTGACAATCTTTCAGTCAATCAATTAGCTTTGCACGAACTTACAGGAAATGCATTATATATGAGATGGTGCTCAATATCAATCAACTCTCCAGTCTCCAGACATGAAGGACGATGCGTTGGGAAGCTGCTTTTCATAAAATCTTCCAGCTTGCGGGAATCCAGCTTGAACCTGTAGCCCCCATCACCATTAAAGCCAACAAGAACAATATTAACTTCAAGAGGAACCTGAAATGGGACCTGCCAAAAAATCCCTCTCATCAGTAAATTCAAAATCAAGACAAAAACAACTAAAGATCTATCATCATATCAAATCTTATACAAACTCTTTTCACAACAAGAAAAGCTTATACCAACTTTGTCAGGGTCTGATAGAAGAACCCTCCCATCCCTACTGCTATAGATTTGTTACCTCTATTCTTATTTGTCAAGTCCTCCCTCACCAACCCATCCATATCCTTTTTAGCCTTCACCTATTTCTAGCCAGATAGTGGCATGGCAAAACCCTTCTCACCTGGCCATCATCAAGACTGTGGTCTCTTCTCGACATGCCAAATCATCTAAAAAAAACTATATCAACAAATATATCTTATTCTTTATTTTGTTGGTTTACGCCTAAGGCTTCTCTAATACCTATAATAATAATTTGAAGAATCTCTTAAAGAAAAATGGGAATTTTTTTTAAGGATAACAGAAAAACACTAATGAGTCAATGTGTTAGTAATGGATTTCAAAAACATTTAACTCAAAGAAGTACGAACACTAAAGCATATTGAATAATTTTCTGATGTCATCATTCCATAAAAAGAATACTAACGAGAACAACTATAAGTTTCGGATCAGAAGTTATTTTTTTATGTTGTCAAAATGAATAAAATTCCTCATTTACCATTCTCAAAAAGCAGACCCTGCAATTCCAGTGAACTAGCATGGTTACACTCGGTCAAATCCAGCAGGCATTTGTAGTGGCAGTAGGCTTTGCACACACGCCATATGTAAGCACCAGACTTTAGTGGCACAACAAGTGCTCGTTAGGTTGAGTGAAATACCATAAATAGAGTTGGGGCAAGCGCACGGAGCAAATACGTACTAAAATCTACTACATGATGCCAACATAGCAGACTAGTGCAGAAAACAGGCCTCCCATTCAAAAATAAAAAATCAACATACGAATTACAAATACGTTACAATTTATTTTAGGTATCACCGAATGAGTTGAAAACCCATAGAGGAAAAAACAGTATTTCTTTCCAATAAACCAAATCGAACTTAGTACCAGGAGAACATAGAAAAGAACAACAGCTAAAGCAACAGCAATGACACTCATTAGCATTTTTTTTTTCTCTAAAAGATGGTTTCATTCAAAACCAGGTGCAACCGATTGGCTCCAACCGAATTATAATTCCACTAAATTTTAGGAAAGTTCAGAAACGAATCACGAAGGGAAAGAAATGCCGAGAAAAGCGACCTCAGCGCGAGAATGGAGCATGTTGTGGACATCAGTACGGACGGTATCCCGAACGTCTTGAAACGCGCTGTGATGCCACTGCGGGTGACCTGGATCGCGCCTGAAAGCTTGCGGAACCGCTTGTGATTGAGAAAAGAGAAGAAGAAACGTGAAGACGAAGAAAGAAGGGAGATGAAGAAATGGATCAACCATCGCTTGGAGAAATGGCAAAAATTCGACTCCCAACCGGTTGGCTATCGATTCGAAGTCTATAACGTGGAAGGTCAAGATTGTTGAGACATCTTAAGACGCCTGAATTGACGAAGAGAGGAGGCAGGAGGAGGGGGAGAGGCAACTGCCGAACAGCTAGTCCACATAGTCCTATTCACCACCAGCCTCTGAACCTCCACACGACCTCGCTCTGAAGATTGACACCAAGCATGTACAGTTGTAAGAGAGTTCTACAACATAAAACTTGCTTATATACAAAATCTCATTGGTTTTGTTCAAGTTAACAACAATACATATTAGGAGTAAAGAGTGATTGATTAACCGGTCAATCGACCAAGTCGACAAGTAAAAACGGTTTTAAGAACTAGATTGGAGTCCGGTTCTAGCTGAACTGGTTTCCACTGACTGCTCCAATCTGCAATCTGGATCTTATAACAATGGCGTAGAGGATTAGTCCGACGGATTGAGGAGCGAACATCAAATGAAAAGAGTAAATCTTGGTAAGTTCAAGTAACTTATCCAATTTGAAGAACCAAAACTTAAATCGGAAGTAGCTAAATTCGGTCAATCCAAGAGGCTAGAACGAAACGACCAATGAAGATGCTGCTAGAGTTTCCCATTCCAAAGGAGAAGCTTGAGTGCTGCTATCAGCCAAGATTGACGATTGACATAGCTTATTCTAGCTCAACCTGGTTTCATCGGGCGTGCAACAACGTGATATATAAAACGAAATGTAATAGTTTTGCAATCCAACAAAAGAAAAAAAGAAGCAACAATTATTTACAAATGATCTTATTTGGAATTTGTCTCTTTTCCTGTTCTCTTTCTTTTTCGATTATCAGGGTTCATATAAACAGCTTCCGTGCATCCCAAGAATTACATGAAATTCGGTTCTGGAATGCAGCATTCAAGATTACAAATTACACAAGGCTATCTACCTTACCAGTGAACCGATCAGAGACAAACTGACAGTCGTTATTCTGATTGCAGCCTGCTTACACTAGAAGAATACAGACTAAACAATTTATAATAGCAAAGACAGTGGAAGAATTAGCAACTAAACTGAATTTCACACAGCTGCAAATAAATTATAGCATGGCATTGGACCTTTAGAATGCTGATATACACTTGGATTCTTTGACAAGCGAGCCACTGGAAATATAGTAGAATAAATCATCAATGAACCAAATGAGTATATATTCACTTAAAAGGAATCAAATATCAAATTTTAGAGTGTACAGGAATAATGCCATGACTGTCAAAACAACTCCTCAGGATACTACAGTAGACCCATGAAGCATCTTTCTAATGGGTACAACAATCCAATTGTACAGTTTGAAGTCTTGCTGTAGTTGTTTCGTTTTGATGCTCTGAACCACTCATGCGGTATCTGTCGACACCAATTATAATATTTGAGCGGTCGACCATGATCAGAAGCAGACATGGTGGCCTAAGTCATTAATGTTCCAAAGCACTTCTGATGGATATTGTAGGACCTTGATTCAAGCCTTTGGAGATAAGATCATGATTTAAGAATAAAACAATGACAGTTATATCATCATGGAAGTGTCGCCGGACCTTTTTATCAATCCTTCTGAGGTCTGAATATCTCATTTCTCGTTTCCTAGCTGCTTCGTGGAGAGCAGCTTTGACTAGCCTTTTGGCACTTCCCTGTATAATAATAAAAACTTGTCAGTTCTTGAGTCAAGTCAAGTTCTATACTGGTCAATAAAGCTAGTGTAAGCAAATGCTAATACAAATAATCTCATAACTGAAAGAAGCACAAACAAAATTTGATGTCGCTGCCGCAAACCTACAACCATGCAGGCTTGCTGTTTGCTATGAGTCAATTGTGATCTCCAAAGTAAGGGTGCAAGCTGCCTGACTGCAGTAAAACTACTACCAGAGGCTGGAGGTTTCACATATATATGTTTCCATTATAGTAACTTTTGCAGTTGGCAGTGGCCTTCCTTCTGATTGTACCGCATACAATATATCAAAAACATGTCTTGTTGTTCTCTCCTACTCATTTTTACTTCTAATAAAACAATTAAAAAATTCATCATTCTCTAATTATTCAAAAATATATTCCGCATGAGGAGATTCTGATCAGCATATACACATGCATATATAATTCTGCTTCAAGGCCATCTTAAACAGTTAAGAGAACATCCACAGAGTGGCAGTAGGTTTTAAAAGTTGCCCCAAAGAATAGGGTACACAATGAGCAACCTTTCATTTCCCCTTGAGCACAGTCAGTATAAACAGAGTTCTAAGGCTACTGCCAAAGGCTAGTGCAGGAAAACTAGGCAGCAATTCCCGCACCCACGAAGAGCTTCACAAATATCTTCATTAATAATACTAACCAAAGAAGAATAAATGGCAAAGGAGCTTCAAAATGTTCTGTAGGGTAAAGGCAAACATAACATATTCCAACACTTTAGAGAGGGTATGTAAGAAGGCAAATTCACAACTACGTAGAGAAATGAAAGATCAGACCGATTACTTTCACAGCAGAAGAAATCAAGCTAGTAGTGATAATGATAAGAATGAAAATCTTACAGCACGTGGATGATTATGAACAATATCCACTGCTTGTTCATTGGTCAGGTGTTCCCACAGACCATCAGAAGCAAATATCAGGAAAGAATCGTTTGGTTGGAGAGTATGGGGGAGAATAGTTGGAGAGGCAGTCAAGATGGGCTTGTTCATCGGTTCAGAAAGTCTGAATTTCCCATTGATTGGTTCCCTGTTGAACTGGGAGTTTTTCATGTATACATCACCTATAGATCTAGAAACCTGCACCAAAAACAGTAAAAGAAAGTCATACAACAGATATCACTATGTATTGATCAAGTACTTTATCCCACGAAACCTAAAACTCTATGAGAATGAACAGAAATAGGAGTGAAACAGCAAATATACAAGGAACTCACTTATTCAAGATTTCACTCTGTCACAAAAGAACATTCTAGTCCACTTTGGAACTATTTGCATATCCAAAAGAAAAAAGCTAATAAGCACAAACATGGACAAGGATACACATGCCAGTGTGGACTAACACATTTCTGCATATGTGGCATACAAACCTAAGCAGATATGGAAATAGCAAAATCAAAATAAAATAGGATACCTAGATATATATAGTTCTTCTGAATGCCAGCTATCACATTTCAACACAAAAAGGAATATCAAGAGATTCCACACCAAATGCTCATATCAGGATGCAAATATTACAGAAAATAAAAGAAAATTCTCTCATTTTTTTTTTAACAAGTATGTGACTTGTAACCTTCTCCCAAAAGAAAACCAATAAAAAACAGTTGAAACTTGTCAGCTGAGCCACCGATCCTCAAATTCATCCACATGAAAGAAAAAAATAGTGCGATCCAGCAAAGCTTCACTTACAAGGATTGATATTGCCATGCCATCAGTCCATGAAATAGTAGTACTAAATACATGAGAATTGTCAGTTGCCCATGGCATTCAAATTTAAAAGAATGTCTAAAAGATTGTCAGCAGCAGACTGGAGAAAAATAAAATTAAAGTTTATTAATCGAAGAAAAAGTTAGTTGCTCAAGCAGTTCAAATGATTCAAAGATCTGAAATTCAAACTCATCTTTGTGGAAACTTGATGCTTTCTGCTAGACCCTTGCTTCACATGTGGTAGTTCATTTCTATCATTTACCTCCTCTTTTGTCCTGTTACTTTAAAGGATCTAAGACACACCATGGTCATGTATTGCACTGCTTGGCACTAGGCTTAAAGATAAAGATTATCTACCTTTCAATCAAGTACAGAATTCCTAGGTCCTATTGGAACTCCATCTAAGTGAAATTGAGTCAGAATTTTTTTATTTAAGTGGGCGATTTTGACTGATTTTACAGACTATTTATAAGGGTTAGACTTTTAAAGTTCACAATTGAGTTCACATTTCACAAACTAAGGAAAAGTCTGATGGCACTAACCCCCTGAAAGACCCCAACGACAAAAGTAGGTTTCAGTTAAAAGGTTAGCATTAAAATCTAGGGTCTAATGATTTAAATTAGAATTTAGGAGTGAAGAAAACACTTAAAAGAGAAGACAGTGGTAACCACTTCAAAAGAAACATGTAATAGACCGAGTACATAGACAAATAAACCACCCCAGACAAATGAGAGAAAGATTTTTTTTTTTTTTAATTACATATTTGATGACAATGAGAGAAGAGGATTAAGTAAGAAAGAAGCTCCCAGGGGAGAAAGAACAAACAAGCCACTACATGGAATAGAGAAGACAGACATCCTACTTTTCCATCACTCCATAAAGAAGTATACATATAAATAAAAAATAAAAGAAGGAATAAAATGTAAAACTAGTAAACAGAATTAATGATAATGCATTTTGATAGATGATGATTGGAACCTCAAAAAAGACATTTTTATTCAGAAATGAAAGACAATAAGTTAAATATAACCTGAATTATCCCTTTTACTCTCCAAACTCCATGCTTGAGAACCACGATTTGAGGGTCATTAGGATGTAGTTCCATTAGCTCCCGTCTCACAGCTTCCAAGTTAGCATTGTGTTCTGTGGATAACTGCATGGCTGCAATTCCACCCGTATTGCCAATTTTTCTCCCTAATACAACACGGGAATCTCCTAGATTGGCCACATAAAGAGTTCGCTGAGAAATCACACCAACAAGACAACATGTTCCAACAGTTGCCATCTGTGGTCGGGTTGTCCATAGTTCAGAAACAAGGGCAGTAAACCCTTCCTCTGTTTCTTGAAAGGCTCTACGGATGGTATCAGGTGTCACAACTCGTCCTTCCGATGAAACCTCTGCAGAAGACAACAATTGCCAACTCACATATAATAGTTTGACACAAAAGATCAAATTCAACAAATTAACGGAATTCCCCTTTTTTATGTCCCTAAAATTTTTTAAAGAGTCAGTAAAAAATGCATTCAGTCAGAAAAGAAACATTATAACGAACAAAAACTGAAAGAAAATAGAAGCAAAAGATGGTCTAGTAGATATATCTAGTTCAGGACAAGTCCTAAGCTCAACTTTGAGGACTTCTGAAATAGACTCGCTCTTTTGTTAAGAAGTAAACGAAGAATGAGAAAAGTTAAACGAATGTACTGTCTCAAACTCTTTCAAACCTCTAAAAAAGGTAACATCTTCTAGATCACTTATCTGATCAATTAAGAAGAGCACTTCTTCTCGATCAACAGAATAACTAATCATTAGCCCCAGCAATATGGAAAAAATTCACATTCCGAGACAAGAAAAATAGAGTTATGCAGTAGTATTAGCATCCTTAACGTTCTAGTTCCCAAAGAAAGTCGATCTTTCAGTCCTTTACAGACTAGAACCAAAGCTAAAGAATTCATCAGCAATTCACAGAACGAATCACCAACAACTCATAGAACGAAATCCACGGAAAAAACAGGATCAAGTATCCAAACCTCGAAACCTCCGAAACAAATGATCACAGACGTATCGAGCAGCCTCGGGCCCACCATGGCCATCATAGACGCCGACAAAGGTCCCAAAGGGCCCAGATTCGATCTGGCTTTGGTCCTCGAGCACCTGATTAGCCTGAACGACGGCCATTGAGAACTCTCCCGCAGCGTACCGGCCGACGTCCCGAAACCAAAGCAAACCCTCCCTCCTTTCTCTCCCTCCATCACCATCGTCACCGCCAAACGGCTTCCAACATAGGGAAAAGAGTTTCATAAAAGCTGCCCTCAGCATCCCACATCTCTCTCTCAGAAAACCCCAACCCTAGCACCCAACAACCACGGAGAAGAACGATGCGTCGGATACAAAGAACGCCAGTGCGTATATCAAGGATAGTGCCGTGTCCTCAGTCGAAGGATCATCACTCATGCAAATAAACATAAGCAGCAGCAGCAGCAGCAGGAGGAGGAGGAGGAAGAGAATAAGGAGGAGAAGAAGAAGAAGAAGAAAGTGACGAGATTTCCCCCTTTTTTTTTCCTTTTTTGTTTCTTTTGTTGGGTGTAGTTTTCAATGTCCACCAAACGACAGAATTTTTCTTCCATTTTCTCCTCAAATTCCTTTTTCTTAATAGTTTTTACTTTTGATTTGTACTTTGTATAGCAGAAGAGAGAGAGAATCCGGTAGGCTTTCTGCTTTCTGCTCTCTGCTCTCGACTCTGTTGAAGTAGCATTGACAGGTTTTTTACCGCGTGAAGGGTGACGACTGAGACCGAAGAGGAATTTTTTCTCGTGAAATTCTATCCATGTTTGCATGCTTTGTGTCGGGGGAGAGCGGCTAACCCGGCACTATAATGGCTGCATGTCGGGTCAACCGGGTCCGCCAGCAAATAATATTTATAAAATAAATCCAGTCCGGCAGACACGGCTCGTGGGGCCATCCGTCAGATTGCTAAAATGCGCCGGAACAGGTGCACGTGTATAGGTGGAATTTGTGGCTACGATTGCTCCTACTGACCCTCGTGGGTCCTTTGAGAATTAACACTCGTCACCCCTCTTAGGCATTCTCCTAATTTCACCCTCTCATTGTTTTAAGAGAGCTACCACTTATATTTCTTTGTATTTATATAATAAATAAATTATTATTTTTAAATAAAAAAAAATATATTTTTCCTATAATTTCGAAAACTCATTTTCTTATTATTTTTAATATTTCTTAAAAAGAATAATTAAGAAAAAGAATTCTGACCCGAAAAGTGCTCAAATATTGAAAATTTTGGTTAATAAATAAAATTTCTACACTTTCCTATTGGCACAAAACACACCCTTACAGTATAAGATATGTCTGGTTTGTGGTCGTCGGATCTACCCATCCCTTTTTTCATTTATCCATTTAAATCCAATGGATCTAGCTCTTAAACCCTAAACAACCCAGATTAATTACATCGATGTTCTTGTCCCACATCGAAGAAAACTATATTTTTTCCTTTTATAGTTGCTTGAGCAAGGGGCGGTGCTTACCTTCCTCTTTTTACTAATATTATATGTAAACAGACGAAATTGATCCTTTTTTATTTTAAATTAATTTTTTTAATTTATTACTTAATTCCGAAAGTCAAAAGTAAACGTGTATTTGTCTTAATAAAAAAAATAATTTTTTTATATCATTTATATATTCTTAAACCTAATTAATTCAATTTATAAAATATTAAAATGAATAAATAATTAGTTTTCTATTGCCCTAATAGTAAACAACAGAGAAAAAATGAATGTAAAAAATTAGTTAAATTTTAATTAAAATATGTTTTCTTATTTTATTTTCTAGGCGGTTTTATTAAAATAATATTTATCGAGGGAACTCCAACAATAGCCATGATAGTGGCCGGAGGAGAGAAGCTTCAATTTCTATTAAATAAATCTCCAATTCTAAAGTCAAGAGTGTGTCCTCAGTGTTACTCTTTTAGCATGATCCAAACTGGGCTTGAAACTTGTTGGGGTGGTATTCCCTATGTGGGCAATATTGTTAATATTAATTTTTCTAAATGTCGTATTTTTTAGTGAGACTCAAAAGGGTAATTGAGGTAATTTTTTTATTAGATCTTAATTATAAAAGTTAAAATTATTAATAATTATTATTTAATTATTTATTTTTAAAAAATTAAAAACTCATCTTTAAGAAACAAATAATAGGGAGAGATGGCCTATCCCTCCTCCTTCTTCTAATTGTAAGGGGTTTCCCTCCCTTTTGTTGGAGAGAAATAGGAATCTCATCTCTCTTGCAGGATAGAAAAGGAGGAGGAAGGAGACACTACGATATATTTTAGTTATTTTTAAAATAATTAATATATAACATTTATTGTAACATCGACCTGATTGCATTTGAAAATAAAAAATCTAAAATGGTCGTATTTGGATATTATATTTAATTTGTTAGTAAATATTTAAAACAATAATAAAGAATGTAAATTTATATTCCCATGCAAAATAATTCTATTTGAGTTTCTATAAATAATTTTTATATTATTTAAAGGGGTAGGACATTTTTGTAATTTTGTAAAATAAGGAGTAAATGATATTTAGAATTCTAGCTTCTCTAACAAAAAAAAGCAAACAATCTATTAGAAGTGCCCATGACAGTCACAATTTATCTAGTCTTTCATGTCTCACAACTCAAGTCAAGATTAGGAACAAGGGAAGCACCATAATGAACCCTATCCCAATTTGATGCATTAGGGGTTCTTGAACCAATACCACAAGCCAACCTTGGAAAATGATGATCTTTTGGCGCAATAAGCATTTAGTTATGAAAGGGTTAGCAAAGGAAATATGCTAGTTGGGACAATGCCTAAGAGATAGAAGCATGATCTCTAGAGCTAGAACCTTGAGGAGGTTTGGGTTTGTCTTAAGGGGGACAATGCTACTTCAAGTACACTCATGCCCACACAACACCCACATATTGTAGGGGTAGAAGAAGAAGAGGAGGAAGAATGGAAATAGGTGGCATCAACTTAACTTGGGTTATAGGATAGTGTAGTGCCAACCACCTAAGGGGTGAAAGTGTTATGGAAGACTCTAGAAGAGAGAGATGCCAACCATGCAAGGGAAAAAATGACCCCTAGGATCTAAATTGCTTGTCAAACCGTTAGTCCTACATAGAGTAGGAAGTAGAGATAACTCAAGTCTTTGTTCTATAAAATTTAAAAGTTTTGTTGGCGTGAATTGTCTGAGTTTTCTTTCATATGAGGAAATTCTTCGTAGAATCAAAACGAAAAAATCATACAAGATGGCAGAATGGTAAATAAAGGGCCATCTTATAGAGATGGCATTAATGTAATTAAGTTAAAGTTCCAGGGTTAAAACCCTAAACCCTAAACCCTAAGTTCAGGGGTATTATTATAATATTATAGTTTCATAAATCTATAAATAGAGTTTAAGGGGGAGGGTTAGGAATCATCAAGTCCATAACATTTCTTCCTCCTATTTTCTCCCAATGGATTTCTTTCCTTTTTTCTCCGTAAACTAAATTTATGGAGTCTTAAAATCAACAACTTTTTAGTCATTCAATCAAGTATAATTCTCTTTTTGTGTAAGCCTTAGGTTGTCATCCTCTCTCTCCTCTTACTCTCTAGCTCTATTTGTGAGCCATCCTCTTTGTGTTTGTAACACTAACATACTAGGCTAATGAGTTGGAACTGATGGGTTATACTAGGCTAATGAGTTGGAACTGATGGGTTATTCTAACTCTGTGTTGACACTAGAAAGTCCAATGCGAAAAACATTGAAGAAAAATGTCACTGAATAAGAGATATGATGAAGATACTAGATATCGTTGTGGGTTAGATTTGTTCTTGGTACAACTTAGTTGATCCACTTATGAAATGTCTACTTGTGACTTGTTTCACTATACATATTGACATGAGTTTCTTTTCCGTAGATGTATTATGAGACCAAGTGGGTTCAAGAACATTATAGTTTACATTCACTAGATATTGCCTTGAGGTTTAACTTCTCTATTACGTATATGCTCGTACTTGTACATGGGAGAGTCTCAATAAGTAGTTATTGGATCTCTAAATTGTCCAAGCCTATAAATTGAGAAGTCACAACTTAGTTCGTAATACTTCGACTATTATAGAGTTTTACCTTGAGCTTCTTAGGTTTTGACTATGATATCGACGATAATTGCCTTGATGTCCGGCTTCCTTATTAGTTATACACTCCTACATGTATATAGAAGGGTCTCAATAGGTAGTAAGGATGGATATCTAATTAAATTGTTTTGGCCAATGGAACTGATCGAGCATAGTTACCTCAGTGGCTAACACTTAAACTGGTATAGAGATTTAACTTCAACTACTTAGGTTTTGAGCATGCTATGAACATAGATCGCTAACGAGAATTGGTTTGGTTGATTCTTTAGCCTTAGATTCCTAGAAATATTTTAGATAGATAGATAGACAAATAGATAGATAGATAGATAGATAAGGATTTGAGATAATGCCTTTGGCCTTGGTTCTATTTTACATGGTTTTTGATGTTTTAAAACTAAGTAAGAGATTGTTGGATTTATGATTTTAAATAAACTAAGTAGGTGAATTATATTTCATGGGAGATGGGTGAATCCTAATCTCTAGATAGTGATATGTGGCTGTCTGTTGCAATTCATGATGTCGTGATGCTATGATGCTATGATGTGAAGTAATCATGTATGCATGAACTGTGAACGAACGCATGGATGTCATTGATCGCTTCATTGCTTTCGTCGTTCTCGATTCTCATGCTATCAGATAAAATCAAATGCCACCGCCGTCCCTGTAAGTAACTTCTTGAACCTTCTTTAACTCCATTAGATTTACTTTGTTTAAGAAAACCGACCAAATCTCCGAGGTAAAGGGCTGAATCCGTGTTTCAAGATTCTTCTCTTCCATGTCTTAAATCTTTCCCTCCAACTACTCGGCTGTCCCCATGGATAAACTATAAAAATCTTATCCTATATCTCTCGTCCCAAGGGTCATCGCCGAAAGGACTGTTATGGCACGATTGGAACCCCGACGTGTGTATTGCTGGCTTGAGATGAGATGAGATGAAACCGTCAAAGAAGATGATAAGCAGAAAAGCGACATGGGTTCTGGATAAAGAAATGGAATGAGAGAGCTCAGGTCAGAAGTTCGTCAACATTAATGGAGTGTCCCACACGGGATTAAATGTCGGTTCATCTGCTGACCCGTTAAGACTGGCAAGTCGAGGAGGTGGTTAGGCTTAAACTCTTTTAAATTCGACGTGATTCTGTTTTAGAATTGACTCTGCCAGGGTTCTAGGCTGAACACAAAACATCTGGATGGGATTAATTCGTTCTGGGACCTGTTTCTTACCAGTAAAAAAACTCATCAGATCACCAATCTCCAAAGCAGCAGTGGGCAGATGAAATTAGACTTAACCAGTTAACCTGGAAGACTTGAAAACAGCTGTTGGAATACTGCGAAGATGGAAGAAAACTGAAACACAGACGTCAGATTGCAGTGATGCTGCGTTGTTTTCTCTCCGGGACTTGTCATGTCTGAGTGGCCGGTGCTAATCCATGGTGAGTGATGATTAGATTTTCCAAAATCTGAAAAATGTGAAGTAATATTACCCTTTCAAATTTGAGAGTATTGGACGTTAAAGTTTTTGTTGGGTAGGAAAACATAGAAAGGAAAGTGGTTCCACTCCGTTCAACTGAGCCACTTCCCTCCTTGTCTAGGGTGCTACTAGGGGTGGCACCAAGCCAAATCGGTTTGCAAATTATTCAGAGTTCGGTTTGAAAAAAATTTAGTTCATTTCAGTTTTTACTTTAAGATTCGTTAAATATAACAAACCAAACTCGAGATTTTTCAAGCTCTGTTTGTTAGTTTATGAACTGACTCGTTAGCAATAGTTTTTTTTTTTTATGAAAATACCCTTATTCTAATTGCTCTCATCAATTCAGTCTTTAGTTGATAAATAGTTGGTCCTACTTACCTCAATCCTCAAAGACGATTGATTGTTCAACCCTTTTGGGTCCTTCAACATCTAATGTTGTTGTTTGCTAATGAAATAAACACTATTGATGAAAGTGCTTGTTATTCCTTTTAGCTCTATTAAGTTGATTATTATACATTAGTATGTTCCGTTACAAAGTTTTGGACTCCTTTATGATACCTTGCAATTCAATGGTACCAAAATTATCACAATATTTTATTTATTTATTTTTGTAATTTTAAATATAGGTTGGAGTTCAAACCCTTTTCGAGCTCGGGCTCAAACACGGATAAAATTTTTGGGCTCAAACTTGATTCTAATTTTAGGCTCGAGGCTAAGAACGAGTTCAAAATATTCAAATTAAACCAAACTCGAATATATACATGTTCAAGTTTGGTTCCTCTAAATGCTCAAGGGTTTAACAATAGCTTGTAGATAAAAACATAACATCATGAAATATCATTTGGAAAGGATAACATGTAATTGTACCGTTTTTGACCTAAAATCTATCAGAACTAAGCAATATGACAACCTAAGCAATAGCAAAGCCATATGTTTTACTCCCCAAACACCACACCATTGCTGCTGCCTCCTTCCCAAAACACTCGCAATTACTAACACTAATATGTGCTTTCTTGAAAAAAAAATCCAAACTTACATATATTTTGAAGGAATACAAGACGAACTTTCTTGTTTGTTCCTTGAAGATCAGACAATCTTCACTGAATGACAACAATCGCGTCCAAACTAAATCCAACTCCACTCACATTCACAAAGAAAAATATTCAAAACGATAAGTCTATCAGACAAATACCCGCTTCGTCTTCGTTCCAAGGCACATCTATCGTTAATTTCCCATCACCCCACCACTCGAATCCCACTTCGCCTCCGTTGAGGCAAATCTTCCTTGGCTTCACGCTTGAATAAGCCAAGAACTTGCCGACGCCCTTGACCTTCATCCTCACGCTCGCGGTCTCCTCAATGTCGTCATACTCCACCTCCTGAATGGTTCCGCCGCTGTTGAACATGTTCGACAGCCCGATGGGGGCGAATTTGATTCCGTGTCCTCGCAGTTTTTTTATGGGCACGAAGGTGAGGATCTCGAAGGAAGAGGGTTGGACTGTTATGTCGATGGAATCTGATTTTGTTGACATCAACAGCAGTTTTTCGGTCTGGTTCATATAAACTGCATACTCTTCGGAGCTACCCATGTCAGCTGTTTCTTCCTTCTGGTCCCATTCGATGTCTCTGATGTGAATTGACCCTGAAACTGGCTTGTAGCATTGCGAGTGGCCTCTGAAGGTTTGCTTCTCTTGATCCCACCCTGCTCCTTGGCAGTTGAATGCTCCGATGACTCCTCCAAACTGCCAAAAATAAAGGAATTGTTCAGAAATCTGTTCAACGGGTAAAGATCCATGATGAGAAACAATGGATACCTTGTTCAGGTTCCACATCTTGAAGATGGTTTGGCCATCGAAGTTTGGGTTCTTGAAGAGGCTGTCTCTGGTGGGCAGAGCGAAGTGAAGACACCTGGGGATCGTGCCGTCGGGGAAGACGAGCTTCCGTATGAGATCGAAGTCATGGCCGCCGAGGGAGTCGCTTACGTAGATGGGTCCTCCGCAGATTGCCCTGGAAGCGGCGTGGTACTTTGCGCATGGATGATCAGACTGAAACATGTCCCAGTCCGGTTGAATAATCTGTCCCATCCAGAGGCTGTTGAATGCGCAGTGAATCGTATGCAGACCTTGTAACCAGTATAATCCCATCGGATCCCCATTTGGGTCCTGTACCCAGAAATCATCGCCTGTGCATTGCAGAAGAAAAATCAGAAATTTTCCTTCTTTCTCAAATAAAGAAGCATTCTGCTCTAATGCTTACCTACTCTTCCCATCGGTATTTGCTTCGTCCCAAGGAAGAAGAAATCGTTACATTGCTCCATGCTTGAGATGAATCCAGTTCCTTTGAAGTTCTTTGCGATAGATTTTGATATTCCCTGATAATAAGCCTTTGCAAGCTCCACTCGGCCCCCATATTCTTCACATACATATTCAAGTGTCTGCAACAAGAAAAATTCTATAATGCATTTCAGTCCAAAACGATTTATCTTCCCTGAAGGGAAAAGACAAACTTACATGGATTACATCGACTTTGACTCCAGTGATTCCACACTCTGCAAGATAAGAATGCATAGATTCATACAAGTCATCAGCCTGGCTGGGATGAACAAGACCGATCCCACCTTCAACAATCCTTACAACTGCAAGATCATCCATCGTTCCATCTAGTCCGGGGGAGAGGGAGACGGGGACGACCTTCGAATCGAGATGAGTTGCTCCCGGCCTGACACCGCCCCAGGCTCCACATAAAGCATGCCAGACGTAGATATCATCCAACTCCGTGAATTTCGTCCTCAAATCTTTCGTAAAAGCTTTCAGGCCAGTCTCCTGGTCGATTTCAGAACTGCTGCTTGGCTCACCCAACACAGAGCTGCTGTCCTGTCCGCTAGCGATCATTTGATTCAGCTCTTGTTTCAAATTGGCGATGGTGGAATCGAAGCTGGACAGTTCAGTGACTCCAGATTGAACTGCTCTGTCACGGGCCTTCTGGGCGTGTTCCAGTTCGATTGCCTTCAAAGTGATCATCTTGGGTCTGTTGATATCGAACGATGGGGCAGTCGGACCCAGCATAGTGCCGCTCTTATATTTGTTAAATTTGTCGCACTCCTGGAACCTGTGGAGCCTGGCGGTCATCTGCTCTCCCCCCAAGACAAGGTTCTTGGCGTCTTCCGCAGGGTTCTCCCCGTCCAGATTAATGCTCTGCCAGCCATCGTCTATTATCAGAAATCTCAGAGGAAACCCTCCATCTGTGAATTCTTTCACTCCATGCCAGACTCCGATTGGATCCACGGTGAGGTAGAACGCGTCCCAAGTGCACCAGCCGAATTTGTCTACCAGAGAAGGGAGAGACTTCTCTTCCAGTAGCCTGAAAGTGTTGAGATGGACACGAGCAGCACTGAAGGCGTCTTTCATCAAATCGTATGGATTATCACAGACGTGAATGTAAGCTATGGAACTGAAAGAGGAGGTTTTCACCTGGGTCGACCCACTCTCTGCAATGATCATTACATGACCATCCTTGCCTGGATTGAGAGCAGACCTGAAGCTTCCTTCGATTAATGGAAGAATAAGGACGTAGGTGCTCAGCTCGGAGACATCTAAGAGTACCCACTGGGTCTCCTTCTCCAAATGAGAGCCAGAGTCACCAATCCACATGGTGGACCACCATGTCTTGAACCGGAATACGCTGACGAAGCTCGTGCCATTGAATTTGCCTAGGGAGTTGATCAACCTGTCGGAAGGATTATCTTGGGTGAATCCCAGGAATCCTCCGTTGTGTGATCTAGCCTGAACCAGTCGGAGAAGGGGAAGTGGAGCGTCAGAATCGGGTGGCAAAGAAAACTTACCAAGAGTGACATTATTGGGAACGTCGGATAGCAGAGTGACTCCATTGACTCGTAGGTTCCCTTCCGAGAGGTGAAACGATTGTTTTACAGTGTCAATCGGGATACTGTTAGAAACCGACTCCTGTATTTCGTTTGGTGGTGCCATGGATGGTTCAAAACAGGGGTTATGTTGATGAACAGAGGAACTCAGAGATGACGCTTGGATTACGATTTTTGACGCTTATTCGCTTCAACTAGTAAAGACTAGAGATGAAATGAAGGCAAGATGGGATGGTAACAGAAGCTAGGAATCCTAGAAGCTATTAAATGAACTCAGATTGAAGCTCTGAAACACCAAACAACGACGAAGAAAAGAGGCAGAAGAAAGAACTCTAAAGAGACAATTGAAGAGCTTTAACAGTATAAAAACAATATTTTCTGCACAAAAAGACTAACAACCATTAGCAAGTATTTATAAGAAAGCGCCAACCTTCACATGAGCTTTCCTTTTGGAAAATCCTGGAATGAAGACAACCAAAACTTGGGTGTGGAGGGTCCATGAAAAGATGATTTTGACTCGTCGCACCTGCAAAAATTGTATTCTCCGCTCTCGTGTATGTATATATGTAGCATCCGCACATGAATGTCATTCGTGCATACATGCGTAAGCATGTCTGCTTCTGGTTTTCTTCTCCGACGGTTTTGTGGAGCACTGACTCGAAGGCTACCTCTGGTTATCTTCTCTGACGGTTTTCTTTCTTATTGTTTACGTAGAATCGAAATTTGGAAGCATTGCTGGAATCCATGAGGACTTGTTATTCTGATTTCTGAATATACTGCTGTTAACAGATTATAATCTGAAGAGTATGCAGCCTCTCATTGAGATTCCCAAGAGAAGTAATAAAACAAAAAACAGAGAAAAGAGATGGAATTCAAGAGAAGAAATGGTCAGCTACAGCCCACAAAAGAACGTTCCAGTTATTAGTTGATGAAAGTGCTGAATCCATGGATTTAGAATTTAGTATGTCAAAAACTTGCCGCCCATCGTTATCATCTATTATGTTAAAGAAATCAAAAGAGTCGGTTATTTGCTACTGCTACTGTTCTAAATATATTTTCCTCTTTTTGGCATTTCACCTCCTTCAGCTTCGTCGCTGACGAAATGCCACCTTCATCGTGACTTTCAGAGGATATTATGGCAAGTGCTCATGGGTTTCTGCTTTATCAGTTTTCTATCATTTCATTTCTGTTCAAACCTCGATGATCCCATGCATGAATATGATGATTTCTGGAAGTTGTGAGAGAGGAAATGAAGGAGGTGGAGCCGCTTATCTCCCAGAACACACAGTCCCGTGGAGCAGACAATGCAGGGACCCTCAGGCTTCGGAAAGATGGCGACTTCATTATTTTTATAATGCAGGACGATGAGAGTCACCATTTATTTCCTGAAACTTCTATGGTAATTTTGAATCTACGTCGTCAATTTTACATTTTACTTTGAGATTGTAGGTGATTAGGACTCAACAATTTGATTTTATCTCTACTTCAATCACTAGTTATTTATCTTTATTATTATCTTTATATTTATCACTATGTTTATTTCTATCTCTATCATATTAAGACTCTACAATTTGAGTTTATCTCTACTTCAATCGTTAGTTATCTTTATCTCTATCATTATCTTTATATCTATTACTATGTTTATCTCTATCTCTATCGTGTTACACGCATTATTTTTAAATCTGAATACTTTGTAATTTATTCAAGTAGGAAGGGTACCATTGAGACGAAAAGGAAGAAGAAAAATCATTTTTTTGTAATATATAAAAAATTATTTATTAAAATTTCACCTCTAAATAAAAATAAAAATAAAAATAAAAATTCTAAATAGGAAATACGAAAGAAAAAATTCTAAGATAATCGATTTTTTTTGCAGATTGTACGTTTTTGTATTAGTGTGCGCTCTAGAAAGTGCAATAGAATGTACCAATTTAACCCAAAGGAAAATGTGTCGGTTTTTTTATTAATAAAATAGGTTTATGACAAGGTAACTATTAAGTGACATAGTACATAATTATAAAATTATAAAACATTCTATAAATTAGATAATATAAATATATAGTTTATCATAATTAATAGTTAAATTATTTTTAATAATTAAAGAAAAGTAAGTCATCAAAATACCAACATGATAAGTCAATGATTTCTTTAAAATTTTATATTATTACAAAATGTATAAAAATTTATTACCATAAAATCATAAAAAATCATTAACTTTCTAACTAAATTAATTAAATTTATTTAATAGCATAAAATTAGTTTTTAAATAGTTATAAACTAAATATATTTAGATTATATAAATTTAATAAATTTATATATTTTTAAATTAAATAAATATAATAACAAGTTTAGTATGATTTAAAATAGTAAATAAATTATTTAATTTTTATTAATTTAATTTAATCAATTTAATATTTAAATAATTAATGTAAAATAATATAAAAGTTTATTTATTTTATACTAATTTTTTGGTAATAGTTAAGTTTAAAAAATTATTTAAGGAAATAAATATATAAATATATAAATAAAAGAAGAAGTGAGGCAAAGCCTCTGCATTTGAAGAACGAAGCAACCTTCCTGCTCCTCCATTACTACAGCCTTCAATGACCTTAAATTTCTCTTTTCCTTTCCTGGGAAAATGCTTCGTTCACAGAAGCTACAATGACAGTCCCAGAAATAATTTCTAAGCCTAAATTTGATTAGATTAAAACAAAACATGAGTTCTCTCGTCCCAACGGTCCTAACAGCTTCAAATTAAACCTGCTAGAGTATCTGAACTGAACTCCGAGAGAGTCCCATCGACAACTACAAATCTATCTTGCCCTTGATGCCGTATTTTCTGTTAACAAGCTGTAGTTAAAATGACGCTGAAAGTTAAAAACGATTTGATACATTTGTTTCTCCGATCAGGTATTCCAATCCATCTTTCCCAGAGATCAAATTTGCAGAAGCTGACGAACGTTCATGGGGAAAACATCTTTGGAATCACCATCAACCAGTCGCTTTGCGATGATGATGTTAGTGGCGTCCGAAGGGTGGTAAGCATCCCAAAAGACGTACTTGGATCTGTCCTCACAAACCCTCGAAGAGGGACCGCACGGCACCAAACCTCCGAACCTTCCCGCGGAATGGCAGCATGCAGAGTTTGCATTTTCAAATCCTGCAAAAACGAGATCAGATTTTGGTAAAATAGGTCGTAATTGGAACCAAAGAAAAAGGAAGTTTGTTTCTGGGATACCGTAGCTCGAGTAGTTCTGAATGATATCTGATACAATGTTGTATACATCTGCGTACACAAACGATGCTTTTTTTAGGCTTTGGTTCAGCTCTGCGACGAGATTCTTCAACTGGTTGTTGAAGGATTGGGCTAGTTGATTAGGGAGGCTGGCGCAGTTTTCTCCTGCGGTTGGATTCACATCCCTTTGGTATGGAATGCACCCAATGGGTCCTACATTTACCATCACGAGCTTCCTGGCTTCCAACTCGTGCAGTCTCTGCGAGGAAATTACAGAGGAAGGGACATCAGATGGGCAGCTACCGCGGACAAATAAACAGAGACGAGAAGGGGGATCGAGGACACACCGTTATTTGGAGTCTGAGTTTTGAAATCATGGTTTCTACGAACTTCTCCGGCGGTATGGATCTTCTCTGACTCTCCGATAATACTGGAGTGAGGTAATTGTTGATGAAATCGTTCGAACCAATTACTACAGAAAAGAGAGCCTTCTTGAGCAATTTGGAAGCTGCCGATGCTCCAACGATTGAGATTATCTCTTGCCTTGTGTTCTCAAAGTTATCAATCTGTACGTCCAAGTTCAGTCGGCCACCCTAATACAGTAACGACAATGAGAGTAAGGGACAACCACTTGTAGTTCTTCCAGAATTTGCAGAAAACAGAGTAAACGATCAATGCCTATGAACAACCTTCATGGGAAGGATTTGAAGAACGAAACTTACAAAAAGCAGTCCTGTTTCGTTAAGAATGCCGCCTGCTCCAGAAGCGTAATTAACCCCAGTAAGTATTGTATCTCCAGCAGTTGTTGGAGCCAAGTAAGGAGGAGTAAAATGTGGAAAACCCAGCTCTTGACCTGCGTAATCATTTTTAAAAAAGAGTAAGAAGAAGAAAACAGAGATGAAGATGGCGACCCAAAACAGAATGAGAGATGGAAGAAGCAGAAGTTACAAAAGCTTGCCTATAATGTCTGGAATAGTTCTGCCATTTGTGAAACGACCCGTCGGCATTCGATACGGGAGGAAATCAATTCCATTCGGGGCGTAGTTGGCTTTTGAAAGCGAAGCAAGGTAGTTGTTGTTTCCGCAGTCCACTAGTGAATCTCCGAAGACGTAAGAAGCAGGAAAACCATTTGCAGAACATGACCCGAACAGAGAAAACCCCACCATAGCCGAAAGAAACGATAGGATGATATTGAAACGATAGAAGGCAGCCATGACTGTTGAGCGTAAGCACAACAGGATGCAGGAAGAACAGGACGCAGGAACAAGGGTGGACGACGTCTAGGTTGAACCTAACAAGCAACAAAAGCGGAAGTGAACAGAAGAAGAGTTTATTCAATATGCTGAAGGGAAAGTCTGGGAGTAGTTTGAAACCGCGTCGACAACGTACAAAACAGGGAAAATATGAAAGACTGAGCCTGACACTTGCTGCTTCGAATCAATGAGGGGAAAAAGATCTGGCAGTGACCAATACCTCAGTTCTCTACGCAATTCATTGTGTATTTAACAGGATTAAAGACAAAATGCTTAACAGTAAATGGAGTAATGGAGTTGAAAAGTATAGCAAGTGATCTTTATCTTCGTCGTAGTCGAGATGCAGGTTGTCACGCGGTTAGATTTTAGCTAAGTCTGTCTAGCCAAGCGGAATATCTATTCCATGCGGCCTAGTTCTTCCCAAGAACTAGTCAGCCTCCTTGTGCCTCGGATCTTCTTCCCAACCTCCCACACTCGATGTTGCCAAACAAAGGGACAATGGAAAGACCAAAGAGATGGAAGAGAAAAGCTCAACTCTATTGAAGGCTAAAACTCTCTATACACTTGGAGAGCAATGAATGCTCAAGAATGCTTTACAATGGGAGAGGTCCCTCCTATTTATAGGCCTCCTCCCTTTGCCATTAGAAGGCTCTAGAAATTTCTAGAGGTGTCTAGAAAACCCCTTAGTTCCAGAGATTTCCACTTCTGGTGGGTTCTAGCGCCTTCTAGCGCCTTCAGGAGTCTTCTGGAGTCTCCTGGCGCCTGGCCGCGCATGCCTCGACTGGAGTCTTGCGTGCAGCCCGCCTGGAGTCCCATGAGTGCCCCGCCTAGAGTCTTGCGGGCGCCCCGCATGGAGTCCTGTGTGCGCCCCGGTTGGAGTCTTGCCGCCCGCCCCGCCTGGGGTCTTGCCACGCGCCCTGCCTGGAGTCCTGCAGGCGCCCCACCTGGGGTCTTGCTGTGTGCCCCGCCTGGAGTCTTGCCGTGCGCCCTACCTGGAGTCCTTGCTGCGCGCGTGCGCTTGGAGTCCTTGCCGCACGTAACCCCATTTTGACCCGCCTCTGCACGTTTGTTGGTACGCTGCCTTGCATGCGACTGGCTCGGCCTTGTGTGCTAGGCTTGCTGACGTTGCTTCCCAAACTTGAATGGCTGCCATACGCGCTTCCTCTGTCGTATGCGCATTGCCTTCTCGTGTGCTGGAGTTGTGTGGTGGGCGAGCCGTCTGGACTCGGCTGGTTGCCCCTCGTCTCATACTCCCACCGCCATAATGCAAACGTCCTTGTCTGCGTGCCATCACGGTATGCCATCACCGCTGGTTCGAATTGCCATAGCTCAGCTGCCTCATGCCATGTTGCTTCGCTTTCTAGAAGGCCCCTCCACTTGACAAGGTACTCTGTCAGCCGCGGTTTCCCCCTTTGGCTTAATTGTCGGTCGGTTATGATGTAATCTACGTGCCGATCAAAGGTTATAGTTACATCAATGGGTGGTCAGGGAGGAATAACATGTCCTGGGTCAGGGTCTTTGTTGTAGGGCTTAAGGTTGCTCACATAAAAGACAATGTGTATTGTAAGCCTGGTTGGTAGTTGGACTTGGTATGCAAGCTTCCCAATGCGTTTGGTGATAGGAAAAGGTTCTGATACTAGTTGTCACGCGGTTAGATTTTGGCTAAGTCCGTCTAGCCAAGCGGAATATCTACCCCGTGCGGCCTAGTTCTTCCCAAGAACTAGTCAGCCTCCTTGTGCCTCAGATCTTCTTCCCAACCTCCCACACTCGATGTTGCCAAACACAGGGACAATGGAAAGACCAAAAATATGAAAGAAAAAAGTTCAACTCTATTGAAGGTTAAAACTCTCTATACACTTGGAGAACAATGAATGCAAAGAATGCTCAAGAATGCTTTATAATGGGAGAGACCCTTCCTATTTATAGGTCTCCTCCCTTGCCATTAGAAGGCTCTAAAAATTCCTAGAAACTTGGTTGTTGTCCCTGGCCTCTAGAAATTTCTAGAGGTGTCCAGAAAACCCCTTAGTTCCAGAGATTTCCACTTCTGGTGCGTTCTGGCGCCTTCAGGAGTCTCCTGGCGCCTGGCCGCGTGCACCCCGCCTGGAGTCTTGCGGGCACCCCGCCTGGAGTCTTGCGGGCGCCCCGCCTGGAGTCCTGCGAGCGCCCCGCCTAGAGTCTTACTGTGCGCCCCGCCTGGAGTCTTGCCGTGCACCCTGCCTGGAGTCCTTGCTGCGCGCGTGCGCTTGGAGTCCTTGCCGCACGTAACCCCATTTCGACCCACCTTTGTGCGTCTATTGGTATGCTGCCTTGCAGGCGACTGGATCGGCCTTGTGTGCTAGGCTTGCTGATGTTGCTTCCCAAACTTGAATGGCTGCTATACGCGCTTCCTCTGCCATATGCGCATTGCCTTCTCTTGTGCTGGAGCTGTGTGGTGGGCGTGTGGGCGTGCCGTCTGGACTCGGTTGGTTGCCCCTCGTCTCACAGGTGCTGAAATGGCAATCTGGCACTAGAAGACCAATTGCAAGTTTTTCAAAGTACAATATCAGTTTTTGGGAAGAGAGGGAAAAACCCAGCGAACAATTTTGAGGAAGACCCAGTTTGATTTAAAGATTTGGAACTCGAGCTGCCTGAGCCTAACCTAAAATGGGAAGAAAGGGAAAAACCCGAGAACAGTTTTGGGGAAGACCCAGTTTGATTTAAGAACTCGAGTTGCGTGAGCCTAAAATATTGTAATCGAACTTGAACCTAATAATTTTAACGGAGTTGGAGCTAAAGTTTTAGTCAAATAAATTATTTATAAAATTATGCATATATTTAAAAAAAAAATGATAGGTAAGGTTTGGGATTGAATCTCAATAATGGATTAGAACCCATTAATATTTTTTTTTACCCCAAATCTTGTCTATCTTATTTTGTGATTTTTGAATTTGGCTATAAATTTAATATGGCTTCCTTAGTGTTGAAAACTTATATTATAGGAAAAACTAGAAATGTTTTTCCTATGATACACATTTCCTAAAAAATCTTTAAATAAAATCCTATTACTATTAGAGACTTACTAGAAAATTACAAGAAATGTTTTATATTTTTTTAGGAAAGTTAAATGGACCTCTTATTGCCTTTTTTAGGGAAATAAATAAAAATTAATAATCAATCTAATATATTACTATACTTATCGATAAATTTTTAATCAAATAAAATATCAAACACAAAATTAGTATGAAAATTGCCTCATACTAAAAGTATTATAGCATCAGTTGTCAAACACTTATTCAAAATTTTTCTATACGGTTTTCTAACCCATTTTGGCAAAAAATCTTACTTAGAAAATTATATGATTTTTAATAAGAATTTTTAATTAGAAAAATTTTTCCAAAATACATGAGGCACTCATGGTCCCTATATTTTTACTAAAAATGTATTTTCAACATTTATTGAAAAAATCATTAATAATCTCTAGAAAGTATTTCTACTAAAATGTTTTTTCAATTTCTTCAAGATAACAGAGGAAGGGAGATTTTTTTTTTTTACTTGGTTTTTATCTCGCATGTGTGACTTTCACACCCCTCCTCGAGCCGAACCTTGATTCGGTCGAACTTGGTTCGTTAACTCAAACGAGCTCAATCCCGAATCTTGAACTCGGCTCGACATCCAGGATACTGAAGCGAACCGAGCCGAGCTCGAACCGTTAGCGAGCCAGCTAGGTTCGACAGCCACCCCTAGTTACAAAAACATATCTCCCTTTGTGCCGAAAATCTGAAAGTAACATACCAGTCAAGGGCCGAAGAACGGTTCGAGCTCGGCTCTGTTCGACAACCACCCCTAGACTTACAAAAACATCATCTCCCCTAGTTACAAAAACATCATCTCCCTTTGTGCCCAAAATCTGAAAGTAACATACCAGTCAAGGGCCGAAAAACCCAGAGAAAGCAGGCAATTTGAACTTAAGAGTCCAGAGAGTCAAGATCAGGAAAATACAGTTAATAAATCACCATGCCTGTGAAATTGAAAATCTGGTAAGGAGAGAAAATGGGTACGAAACAGTCAGCTATCTACCCTTTTATTAGGTCCTGTTGAAGATGGAACACTATAAAGGCTAGCGACATCATCGCCAAATCCGGCAACGTACAAAAACAGGGAAAATATGAAAGACTGAGCCTGACACTTGCTGCTTCGAATCAACGAGGGTAAAAAGATCTGGCAGTGACCAATGCCTCAGTTCTCTACACAATTCATTGTGTATTTAACAGGATTAAAGACAAAATGCATAACAATAAATGGAGTAATGGAGTTGAAAAGTATAATAAGTGATCTTTATCTTCGTCGTAACCGAGAAGCAGGTGCTGAAATGGCAATCTGGCACTAGAAGACCAATTGCAAGTTTTTCAAAGTACAATATCAGTTTTTAAAAACCCAGAGAGCAGTAACAGAGACAAATCGACTGTTAACAGATGGTTACAAAGACATCCATCTCCCTTTGTGCCGGAAATCTGAAAGCAACAGACCAGTCAAGGGCTGAAGAACCCAGAGAAAGCAGGCAATTTGAACTGAAGAGTCCAGAGACTCAAGATCAGGAAAATAAGGTTAATAAATCATTAAGCGGCCATGCCTGTGAAATTGAAAATCTGTTAAGGAGAGAAAATGGGTTCTAAACAGTCAGCTATCTACCCTTTTATTAGGTCCTGTTGTAGATGGAACACTTTGAGGGCTAGCGACATCGTCGCCAAATCCGGGTTAAACATTTCAGCACGAAATTGAGTTTCAGCAGTTTTGATGTTCCGAAAATGGAAGTCGAGACCGGCGAAATAAAAGCACAGACTTGCAGGAGTCTGATCGTTGCTGATTTCTGTCAAATGTGCAGATTCTAAGATGATCGACGATTAAGTTCAGAACTTCAGATTTGGAAGAGGTTAGCAACGATCTTGATTAGATTACAGTGAAACTAAACTTACTCCTGGTAACCTAGAGAAACCATTTAAAAAACTCTCAAATGCAAACGGCACCGTTTCGCTTTCGCTCGCTTTTAGCGATTTGCCTACTGTTAGCATCAGTTTTCCCTTTTCGGCTTCTGGATCACAAGATAGAAATACGAGTACAAGATTCATTAAATAAAGCAGTGAGGTAGATGGGCACAGTAACTGTAACAGAGCAGGACTCCTTCCTAGTCAAGGTGGAATTAAACTACAGGAAAGAGGCCAGCGACGTAGAAGGTACCACTATCATGTATGAAAAGGCTCCCTTATTGAATGAAACTGAGGAAAATGTACAGGAACCGTTGGGCATTCATGACTAAACATCCAACAGCACAGAGTTGTGTAAGACTTTGAATGATTTTCAAAGTTAAAAAAGGCGGAGACAGTACAAAAAAGGCACCAGGCTCTCTAAATTGCTGTACCTTGGGTATCATTCCTCCTTGGAGGCACTCTTGAGGCACTAGTAGACTCTTGAATCTGTTTTATTTCAACATGGATGATATGAAAGAATGTAATTTATTTTCTCTTTTGTAAGTTGGTAAATGAAGTCACTTTATAGTCTTTTTGCTTTGGCCTTCTGCACAAGGGAAAAATTAATAGAGAGAGAGAGGTAGAAGAGCAATGGCAGAAAATTGCTCGAACTGGAATATAAGGCACTGACTGCAAATATCACTTCATTTCCTGTTCTTTCCAAGTTCTTCTACATGACTGCAAGCTTTGTTTTAAATTACTGTAACGTGTAGAGGAGCATTGGTGTTGAATACTCTGCTGAGTTTGCCAATGGGATTCACTGGTCAATCAGCCTCTCTGCTGCTGGATTGTCATTGGCCGAGGTGCCCAAAAGTTCTTGTCAAAGTGGGCGCAGTTGGTCCGATCTTCATCAGTGAGGGTACAAGTGATAGTGAATGACATTTGCAGACCATGCTCAGATCTCACATGTACCAATTGGTAGTTCATTCCATGAAGAAATAAATCCTGGAAGGAGATTTGGGAGCTTATATTGGACAGGAAACTTCGTTTCAGGACAATTGTCTCTCACCAATAGTCTTTGCAAGAACAAAATCCATCTCTAAAGTAATGAAAGACGTTTCTGTCTCTCAATATAATCTCCCGGTTGAAAACTTTGGATATGAGCTTTGCAGCTGAGTGACAATCACGGCAAACTCTAAGGTTCTTCACTATCCTAATTGTAGTGCCAGCCTTTGTGCTGATAAGCCCAAATGCTATTGCCAATTTCTCACTGTGATAAGAAACTGCATGTTCTTTCTCTTCCTCTTCAATATCAAACAACACTGGAACAGTATTTGGCACGTAACCAACAAGTTTCAATCTTGAAGCAATTTCATCTAGCATGAAGTATATCTCCGTGCTCCTGGGGTGTGATTTATCACCTACATAAAATTCATGGACAATGCCACCAACTTCAATTAAGCTCTGTCCTGGGGTTTTTGATATGCCTTTGGATGTCATCAATGTTCTCACTTTCTTAGCATCATCCCACCTTCCTACAGTAGCATAGATATTAGCCAATAGCACATAAACACCTCCATCAGTTGGGGTGAGCTCAACGAGGTGTTGGACTACAATCTCTGCTACTTCGGCATTTCTATAGATCCAACAGGCACCAAGAAGGGTTCCCCATAGTACTGCATTGGGCTTCATGGGCATGGTTTGAACCAACGATAGTGCTTCTTCCAATAGGCCAGCTCGTCCAAACGAATCAATCAGACAACCATAGTGCTCAATTTGAGGCTTGATCTCATATTTTTTTCTCATTGCATCAAAATAATGCCTACCCATGTGCACAAAACCCCTATGGCTACAGGCACAGAGAACACCCATAAATGTGATTGCATTAGGCTTCACCCCAGCAATTTCCATTTGACCAAACAGCTCCAAGGCTTTATCACCGTGACCATTTAGAGCTAGCCCTCCAATCATGGCAGTCCAAGAGAAGACATCTTTTGAGGTCAAACGATCAAAGATCATAAATGCATTTTCTATACACCCACACTTCGAATACATATCTATGAGAGCGGTCCCAATAATTGAATCTACCTTCATCTTGCTTCTATCTATGTAAACGTGAACACGCTTTCCTTGCTCTAAGGCTCCAAGTTGAGCACAGGCTGATAGTACACTCACAATGGTCGCCCAATTTGGCACCACTCCTGCTCTCTTTGTCTCTTCAAACAAAAATAGCGCCTCATTAGGTTGGTGACCTTGAGCATAGGCAGTTATGATGGCACTCCAAGAAACAGTGTTTCTATCAGGCATCTCGTCAAACAGTTTGCGAGACATCTCTAGAAAACCGCAATTCGCATACCCGGTTATCAATGTATTCCAAGACTCAACATTTCTACTTGGCATCTGATAGAAAAGTTCTCTTGCATCGTCAATCTTTCCACATTTAGTATAACCATTAATCATCGCATTCCAAGAAACAATCCCTCTTTCAGGCATCCCATCAAACAAATTTCGAGCTTCTCCCAGCAACCCGCAATTCACATACCCTGACAACATGGAGTTCCAAGAGACCACATCTCTAATACCACAAGTATCAAAGAGCAAACGGGCCAGGTCGATCTCTCCACACGTTGCATACATGTGAATCAACCCATTGACTGAAAAGACGTCACAAGCAGACCCAGACCTAGACATGAAGCCGTGGATTTGCTTCCCTTCTGTAAGGGCGCCTAGATGGGCACAGGCCTTGATAACAAAAGGGAAAGTGAATGAATTAGGGACAGAGCCAGAATCTATCATTTGGCGGAAGAGATAAAGAGACAGTTCCGGAAACGGCGAACTGGCATACCCTCTAATGATGGTGTTCCAAGTAAAAGTATTGGGCTGGGAAATTTGGTGGAACACATTTCGTGCATAATGAAGATTTCCAGAGACAGCGACGACACAGTATTCAATGACCTTGGAAGCGACAAAAGGGTCTTGAAAGAGGTGGCTCCGAAGAAGCTGGGCATGAATTTGAACGAGTTGATTCATCGAAGAGCATGACTGCAAGAGGGAGAGACAGTGACCGTAGTTTCGTGTTAATGGAGAAAAAGAGGCATAGAACATCAGAGCTGAACCAAACTCCGGAAGGAAGAAGAGTAGCTTTGGGTTCCGCAGCCATACAACTTCAAAGAAGCTCTCAAACCCGACCGCCTATGCGCGCGCCACGGGGAATACTTCCTAAAACTCCAGCGTATAAAATAGGGTTAATTACCTTAAGTACCCAGGAAATATGTCAAAAATACCTATTTGCCCTGGGCTTCCTTTTTAGAATAAAAAAAGGCTGTCAATTTTCATAAGAAGTTGATAAAAAATAATAATTTTAAAAATATAAAAAAATCTACTATTTATATATTATTTATCTTGATCTCTATAATTTTTATTACATTTATATATTAATTTTAAAGAAGACTATTTTAGTTTTATTTATTTATTTTTCCTATAATTTTTTATTAGAGCAATAAGAAATTCATTTCTCTATCGATTTTAACATTTCTTAAAGGTGAAAGGAATCAAGAAGAAAATTTTCTAGTCACAGAAAATGGCACAAATGCCAGAAAATTTTGTATAACTGAAAAATTTCCTACAACATTTGTTTCTACATTTTTCTATTGGCATAAACATACTTTAAGTCTAATATTCAATCTCGACGGATTAGCTAATGACTGATTTATGTGAGAAAATCTATCATTGTGTATGTAATGATGCTTAGTTAAGTCTCGTTTCTTCTATTCTTGTCTCTATTCTATAAATCGGGTTTTTTTATCGTATGTTCTTTAAAATTTGGGTTCAGGTGGGTGAACTTGAGTCCAATGCTAAACTTGGGGAGAGTAGAAAGGGACTCGCTTGAAATAGAAATGAGTTTGCCCCCCTTAAAAATCTAGGTTAACGTAGTCAAGTCAAGGCGATTGTTTGATGATGAAGAATACAGGTAAGAAGAGATTGTTTGATGATGAAAAAACCCGTATATCTTTTATTGAAATCATTCAGACTTTATATAGCCATACAACTAACAGGGAAAATATAATTACTGCAGGAAAACAGGACATGACACATATCATTAACCTAGTCGAGTCAAGGCGAGGTGCCATAAGAGGTATCTACATAACACTAATCATTAATAGAAAACTTTGGTTGCCTTTAATTTGTGCTTTCAAGAGGAAGGAGAATGTTTAGTTGCCAAAAATCGACCGCGACCATGACACATATCTTGAAATATAGTAATGTTGCAGAACTTCTAGTGGTACCAAAATTTTCACTAGAGCACAATGATGGTGGTTTTATCTAAAGAATCATTTATAAGTACAAATCGTCATCTAATCTAGTTCATTTATCTCATATCGGACCATTCTACCATAAATTCCCCAATTGAAGCTTAAGTTTACATGATTTCATTGTCGAAGAGTGTGATTTACGAGTGTGATTTTACCGGAGGATGCCATTGTTCACTAAATGCATGCATAATACGTAACACGAAGCCAATCGCTGGCCATAATTAGAAATTTCCATAATCAATCCCGTTGCAGGTCCTGACCACCCGACCTTGATCTCCGGTTAAGACACCAGATGACGACAGCTTGACGAAAGCAGAAGTGAAAACCTCGAAGAAATAGTTCTGGTCCTCGGCGAATTGCGCAACGATTGGAGCTGTTCGAGGGTTCCTTGAAATCTCTGCGTCAACCCTCAATACACCTTTACCGTCGACCGTGTCTCTGAAGTACTGGTTGTCGAATACCAAGTTGGTTAGATCATTTGTCAGGAAGGCAGTTTTGGCAAGCGAACCAGTTTTCCTGCAGCTCAGTTTCAGAAACTTTTGGAAGTGAGATCCCATTCCTCCAATTTGTTCTTCTGGTTGGCCCTCGTAGTTCATATTAATGTTGATGCAGTGAGTAACTCCGATCGTATGAGCGCCTGCGGAAGCATTTTAAGCGAAGGTGACAACACTTCATTAAATTGCAGAAATGCTTCGAAGCTTATAAAGAAAACTGAACAATGAAGAGGATGTATGGGCGGTAGGAATACCTAGAAGGGCGACGGATTCCTCTACGGTCATTCCTTTGTCTGTGAAGATACCGAGCATGCCGTCGGCGCCGGTGGTGGCGGGGGGGAGAAGAGCATCAGCGAGCTCACTTCTTGCAGTGAGAGCATCTCTTCTGCCGAGAGGAACTCTGATACTGGGGCCTCCTGACATAGAGACAGCTTCCCGGGCAGCAAGTACAAGCAGATCAGCACATGAAACTTTTCCTGGACATTTGGCTTCTACAACCGATTTTATTATTCCGATGGCGTCTCTTCTTCGTATTCCGAAGTTCTTATCAGAACTCATCTCAGACGTCACATTGTCTCCTTGTGAATCGAGGAGGATGGAAGCATCACAGCCCTGCATTAATGGACATTGACGCCTAAAGTCTCACATTAAGAGAAAATATGGTTAAAACAGTAGGCTCCATTAGAGTACGCCCATGGTTTTATCTCTGTACTGTGCAGGCTTTATCTCTGTACTGTGCAGGCGTGTTATGGGTAGTTGAGAATTCAAGCGGAAGGCCAGAGCGACTGGAGATTGAAAGTAATGGTCTTAGAGATGAGTTGCCAGGGATAGTAATGGAGCCTTATCTCACTTAAAAGACTTGCACCGACAAACCTTGCCTAACCAGGACGAAAAGACCCAACGCAAGACCAGCACTCGACAGGTCCAATCTTTGCGGAAAAAGGTAGAGAGAAAAAAAACGGCAATGATCTTGAGAAAATCTGACATTGACAGTTTAAGTTACAGGGGACGATCAAGGAACCAATTGAAAGAACATGCAAGCATTCCAAATTTTTTATTTAACCTGGTCTAATTATTGCTTAAAATCACTCCTAAGCGTTTCAGAGCTAAAAGGTTCGGAAGAAACCTGAACTTGACAGTCATGGAACAGGAGCCTCAGCAAAGCAGCCGGAGATGTTGGATCGGCGAGAAAGATGGGAGACAGTCCTTCTCTGACAATCTTCTCAACTTGTGGACATGTTTCGTCGTAGAAATCGTAGGAGAGCGCATTCCCTCCTCCTTCCGTAAGGGACATAAAAATATGAAGAAGAAGAAGAAGAAAAATGAATACAAATGTGCTTCGCATTGGCATCTCGTGAAGACCGACTCGCTCAATCCAGCCTTGTCCTGGAACTTCACTAGTTGCACTAGGTTCCCGTTTTGTTGGGGTGACTAGAACGTAAAGAGATCTTAAATAGACACAGGGGTTAAGCTCACCGCAGCTCACCGCAGTAGGGGAAAAAGTAAGCTTTCTTTTTTATTTTTTTTACAGAGGGATCTTTACGTGGTTCTGCCATTGATGGTTAGGATCCTTCTGTTAAACCTCTTAAAACATATCTGTTCTTTCTTAAATGATTGAACCAGTTCTCTTTGGCACGTATGCATCGAATTAGAAGAAGATAAAATGTTTCCTTTCTGGGTGAGCAGAGCTGAATCAAACTGGAATTTTTGTTGTATCGCATACATAAGTTTTGATCCCGAAACGGAACAAGCAGATCATCAGAGCACTGGGAAAACTACCCTGAAATGGTTCTCGTCTTGGATTGGTAAATGGGCAGTGAATGGGAGTTATTAGATGCAACCACCCTTACACTGTGATTTCGGTCACGAGGGAGGTCGGACGAGGTGAAGGGGAGGCTTTTATGGGAAATCCTATGAATTTTCCTTCCCGTCTTGAACAATTAATTTCTTAAGGTGGGCATGCTTGAGGAAGACGAGAAGGAATGCTTTTTTAGCTTACCCAATTAAACCCAAAATATAACTTGCTAATGAAAAGATAATGAGACTTATCTTGCATGAGATTCAGCTTAGACTCCATGAAATTTGTGAGATATGCTTTGCACGAGACTTGTCTTCGACTTCTTGATATAGCTTCTTCGACACCCCCCTTTAAACTGGAGTTTGTAACTTAAGCTTGCAAAATATCTTTGTAAAAAAACTTGTTATTTTTTTTTAATAATTTGATAATATGTGTAATGTCATCATTGGTTCAATCGATGGTGGAATCTCATTGGTTCCAATGAAAAATACAATGATTGAGAGTATATTTGCAGTTTTTTTGTTATATTTTTCATGTTAACATATTGACTATTTGGGGGGGGGTCAGTGCATTGTGAAAGTGTAGTGGATTAATTTTTTGTGTTAGCGTGCTCAATGAAAAATGCAGTGTAAAGAACTTTCTTGTATTAGTGTGCACAATGAAAAATTCAATAGAAAGTGAAGAATGAGTTTAATAACAAAATACTATGATAGATTTAAATTTATTAAGATAGTTTTATTTAAAATTTTAATTAACAAAAAAAGATAAATAATTTAATTTTTAAAATTATAATATTAAATTAATTAAATATAAAAATAATATACCTAAATAACACATGGTTACGTTTATATTGTCTAGATACTTAATCAAATTCTTACTTTTACATCATCTAAATTATCATTCTTAAATTAGTAATTTAATATATTATTAAAATTCATAAATATAAAGAAAAAGTGCGGCTATTTTATTAATAAAATAAGATAGATTTTTGTTTAGTCTAAATTAATACAATAATTATTACCCTTAATTAATAATTTAATTTAACATTAAAAGTCATGAAAATAATAAATAAATTATTTTATTAATAAAATAATATGAGTGTTCCATTAAAATCTGACTAGTTTAGTCTCAGCCTCAAACGTCACGGAGTGAATTCACTTTCACTCCTTTTTGTAGTGATGTTATGGGTCCGGTTTGCAAGTTTGGCAAAAGCGGGCTCAACGTGCAAGATTTTGACCTGTCCTCGCTTGCCATCCACTGCATGATTCCGTCAATTTGACCACGGTAACTGATCTAGCAGGCATAGCTCAGCTTCGTCACTTCGACTCTTTCCGTGTTTCTCGTGGCAGGTTGAAAATTCACGGCGTTCATGGGGGCTTCACAAGAGGTTGCTTGGCCACCACGGTCAGACCTTTCTCTCTGCTTTTCTCTCTTGCTCACGTCTTTGCTTGAGACTCCCAGCTGTAAGTACTCCGACTTTGTTTCGGTAGCAAGTAAATGAAAGAGATTAGAAAAAGTTGCCGTTTGATCCATGGACAGGACGTGATAGCGCATGGGAACTCACCGAATCCAACGTTCATTTTTTAATCAGATCGAGAAACCAACATCGATTACAGAGCCTCAGATATTACAGATTTCACTCGACTGAAAAGGATTAAACTAATAGATCTTTGACTATTTTAATGGTTGCATATGTTGAATTGAAAGGAGCAGCAGTAAAGCTGGAACGCAAACAATATTTAAAAAGCTCCATGCAGACGTCAGAGGTAGACTTCCTGGGGTGTTTTCTCAGACATTTCAGCGAAGCTTCGCCCAGTTGAAGATTTTCAGAACACGAGATGCGAACAGAGAAAGAGACATGGAGATGCATGAACTTCGTTTGTGGATGAGCAGATCGATCTTTGACCGGATGTCAGCCTATCTGGTGGAATACTTGACCGTCCGAGCATGCTCACCATGCGTAGGGATCAAGTAATGGGTGATTTATATTCTCAGTACATGAGAGTCCCATTCGTTGAGTGAGAAACTTGGGAAGATTTCAAAACCCATTACCTGAAGGGACTCGACATCGGAGACCAAGTTATTATCGGTAATTTTAGTTTCTTGAGTCGCAATGTTACATCTGATGGATCACTTGTAGAAGTTGCATATTTTTTGCTCATAGAATCCTTGTTTTCTGCCTAGGAAAGGAAACAAAAGCCGATCTTTTTTGTCCATTCTACTTTAGTAGATAGAAGCTCTTATAGTCGCTGCAAGGTTTTATATTGTGCACTGAATGCCTATCTATCTGCTTCTGTAGAAGAAGAAATCATTTATTTATTTTTGCGTTGTTTGTGAATCTTGAGGCGCCTCTGTTTCGCAGAGCTTCTATGTGCAACTGAAAAATAGATAATTCTTTTAAATCGGTACACGCTGCATATCGATTCAAGAGGAATTTGAATTGAATTTTCTTTAGGCCAGTTTAAAATCTGATTTCGTTACTTATAGCTGCATGTCTTCTTGCAGTCTGTGCATTTTTAGTGCATATTCTTCTGCAAGTTTAATCAACCATTTGCTTAAGAACTGAACTATCTGGTTCGTTGCTATAATGCACAGTTTAAAATCTGATTTCGTTATTTATAGCTGCATGTCTTCTTGCAGTCTGTGCATTGTTAGTGCATATTCTTCTACAAGTTTAATCAACCATTTGCATCTGACACTGTGAAGCAGATAAAAGCATAAAGACGCACGAATTCGGACCCCAAATCTTTGAGACCTTGTTGGCCAACTTTGCGGCATTGAACGAGAAGAAAGGGGCATCGATCACTCAAGTCAGGCAACATGCCTGAAGAGAATGGGTTGGAGGGTAACAGCAACGGAAACGTCGGCTCCACGAGCCCGTGGGCAGAGCCGATTTCTGATAAAAGCCCTGAGAAAATGAAAGTCGAAGTAGAATCCGGAAAGAGTGAAGGAAACAAAGAGAAGACGAATAAAGTTTCATTTTACAAGCTTTTCTCATTCGCTGACTCTAATGATATTGGTTTGATGATTGTGGGCACTCTGGCTTCTATTGCAAATGGGGCGGCTATGCCTGTTATGACCATTCTCTTTGGACAGTTAGTCGATTCTTTTGGGGAGACTGTGGATCGCAATAAAGTCGTTGATGAAGTTTCCAAGGTAAGATACTCATGTCATCGTTGCTTTACTTCACCTCGCATGACCTTGCCATGTCCATCACCATGCAAGTTCTTCTTCTGGATTTTCATTCGGGAGATTTTGATAAAATAAGGCTCCTTGAAATTATTAGAATGAACTTTCATGATCATTGTTTTTATCAATTTAAGTTTCTGAGTTTTATTCTTAGATTCAAAAAGAATAATTTTGTTGGTTAATGACAACTGAATCAGTGTCAAATCGTTCTCAAGAGTTACTTGCTCATTCATTTTGATTATCGTGTCTTCAGGTATCTCTGAAGTTTGTTTATTTGGCTGTGGGATCTGGAGTAGCATCATTCTTGCGTAAGTATTGTATCCTTCTTATTAATGCAGTTCTCACATATCGTGTGTCCTACTGCTAACCAATTCAAAACTGCTGATGAAATTCTCTTTGTTCTTTGACAGAGGTGGCTTGTTGGGTAGTTACTGGCGAGAGACAGGCAGCCAGGATAAGAGCCTTATACCTGAAAACCATATTGAGACAAGATGTTGGTTTCTTTGATAAAGAAACTAGCACGGGAGAAGTTGTTGGGAGAATGTCAGGAGACACTATCCTCATTCAAGATGCCATGGGTGAGAAGGTAGCAAAAGCTTTTCAATTTTCTTCTTTTCTAGCAATTTCTCTTCCCCATTCAAGTCTCCTTTGAACTTGAGAAGATCGGGTTTTTTTTTCTTGCCGTTTCCTCTTGTTTGTCTTGTATTTGTACGTTTCTTTCCTACGGAGCTCTCTTAACGGAATCCTCTTTCTCTTTGTTATAATAAAAATAAAAAGGAAGACCGTTGAACTAAAAGCAAAATAGTATGAAAAAGTTAGCCTTCTCAAGGCCTTAATGCATTTGCTGCTTACTTTAAAATTGTTATTTCTCTTACACAGGTGGGTAAGTTCATTCAACTGGTAGCAACCTTTTTTGGAGGCTTTATAGTTGCATTTGTCCGAGGATGGCTCCTTACCCTTGTGATGCTCTCCTCTATTCCTCCCCTTGTGATTTCTGGAGCTGTCATGTCAATCATAATATCAAAAATGGCATCTCGTGGACAAACATCTTATTCTGAAGCAGGTGTTGTGGTAGAACAGACAATTGGAGCAATTAGAACTGTGAGCTACCTACTTAAAAACTCCATGCAATTCCCTGGTAGTTTTCAAATAGAATGCTTGCATGACAAAAAGGTTCTCACATGAGCAGAAGCACTACAAACTTGCATTTGTAGGACCATTTGTCAACAAATGGCTCCATACATGCATGCCTGTGCTCAAGTGGAAGATTCATATTGTATATTTCAACTTTCAAATAATGCTTATGACTCATAATTTCAATTCAGGTGGCATCATTTACTGGGGAAAAGCTAGCTATTAATAAGTATGAGAAATCCCTGAAAACTGCTTATAGATCTGGTGTTAATGAGGGCTTGGCAGCGGGACTAGGTTACGGGGCAGTCATGTTTGTCATGTTCTCCAGTTATGCTCTGGCTGTGTGGTATGGTTCAAGAATGATACTAAATGACGGTTACACTGGTGGTGATGTGATTAACGTTATTATTGCAGTCTTGACAGGCTCCATGTAAGTTTGAAACTCTTACTGCTTGCAGATTTAATTGTTTAGCATTTCATCATGCCGTGCAATCCTGAGAGTCTGTTGCATGCTACATACATAAACTAGTTAATTTTAGCAATTTTCTTTATCATTTTGAAGGGCTTTTCTGTTGAACCCCTGCCCATGTTGTGTGCTTGATTCAGGAGTCTCGGCCAGGCATCTCCATGCCTTAGTGCTTTTGCAGCTGGACAAGCTGCAGCTTACAAAATGTTTGAAACAATCAAGAGGAAGCCAGAAATAGATGCATATGATTCAAGTGGACTTACTTTGGATGATATTAAAGGCGATATAGAGTTGAGAGATGTTTCCTTCAGTTATCCTGCCAGACCCAATGAACCCATATTTACTGAGTTTTCTCTCTCCATAGCCCATGGTATGACTGCTGCTTTGGTTGGAGAGAGTGGAAGTGGGAAGTCAACTGTGATTAGTCTTATAGAAAGGTTTTATGATCCCCAAGGTGGAGAAGTACTAATAGATGGAGTAAATCTTAAACAATTTCAGCTACGATGGATCAGAGACAAAATTGGACTTGTCAGCCAAGAGCCTGTCTTGTTTGCTGCAAGTATTAAAGATAATATAGCTTATGGCAAGGGTGAAGCAACTCTGGATGAAATTAAGGCTGCAGCTGAACTTGCAAATGCTGCTAAATTCATAGACAAAATGCCACAGGTTTTACTCTTTTGGAACTACTTTATTAATTTGAGATGGTTTTAATTAACATCTTGGATTCTTACTTATTTACTTCATTCACTTTTATGCTTAGGGACTTGATACAATGGTGGGTGAGCATGGGACACAGCTCTCAGGGGGCCAGAAACAGAGAGTAGCAATAGCCAGAGCAATTCTGAAGGACCCACGGATACTTCTTTTGGATGAAGCCACAAGTGCTCTTGATGCTGAGTCTGAGCACATTGTGCAGGAGGCCCTAGACAGGGTTATGGTAAATCGAACGACAGTCATTGTTGCCCACAGACTGGGTACAGTGAGAAATTCCAATATGATTGCTGTTATCCACCGTGGATCTGTTGTTGAGAAAGGTAAATTAACATAAGTAATTTTATCTGAGTCCAAACTATGCGTTGAGAGATTTAAACTGACTAGCTGAACTGAATTGTATCAGGATCTCACTCGCAGCTGATTGGAAATCCAAATGGAGCCTACTCTCAACTAATACGCCTCCAGGAAGTTAACCAAGAGCATCATCAAACTACCGATGGCAGTGAGAGGTCCGAAATAAGAGCAGGATCTGGCAGGCTTTCGAGCAAACATTTTTCTTTACCTCGATCTATTAGTCGTGGGCCATCGAGTGTTGGAAGCAGCCGTCATCACTCATTGTCAGTCTCATTTGGCATACCAACTGGACTGACAATTGAAGAAGCTGCAGCAGCAACACCTGATACTGATCCTCCATCTGAAAATACAAAGAAAGTCCCACTTCTGCGATTGGCTCTTCTCAACAAGCCGGAGCTCTCTATGCTGCTTCTTGGCTCTGTAGCTGCAGTCATTAATGGCGTTATTCTACCTATCTTTGGAATTCTACTTTCTAACATAATCAAGACATTTTTTGAGCCTCCTTCAAAGCTTCGTAAGGATTCAAGGTTTTGGTCACTAATGTTCGTGGTTATGGGAACAATATCTCTAGTTGCTTCCCCGGCAAGAACATATTTCTTTGCTATTGCTGGCTGTCGTCTGATAAAAAGGATTCGAACTATGTGTTTTGAGAAGGTAGTCCGAATGGAGATCGCATGGTTTGATAACCCAGGCAACTCAAGTGGAGCCATTGGAGCAAGGCTTTCTTCTGATGCTGCTGGTGTTCGCAGTTTGGTTGGAGATACTCTTGGGCTTGTTGTTGAGAATACTGCCTCGTTAGTTGCTGGTCTTGTTATTGCTTTCCAGGCTAGCTGGCAATTGGCTTTAATTGTCTTGGTTATGTTGCCTCTGATCGGTGTAAGTGGGTGGGCGCACATGAAGTTTATTCAAGGATTCAGTTCTGATGCAAAGGTTTGGTTCTATATACAAAAAAAACTTTCCTTGATTACCTTTTTTCATGATTTAAAAATTCTGTCACTTTAAGATTCGATATTATAAGCTTCTTTGATAGGAGGAAGATTCCTTATGAACTTGGAAACATGAAACTGTTGCAGAAAATGTATGAGGATGCAAGTCAAGTTGCTAATGACGCAGTAGGGAGTATAAGAACTGTAGCCTCCTTCTGTGCAGAGGACAAAGTAATGAACCTCTACAAACAGAAATGTGAAGGCCCCCTACAGACAGGGATTAAACAAGGTTTGATTGGTGGTGTTGGATTTGGCTCTTCCTACTTCCTTCTGTTTGGGGTCTATGGTGCTAGTTTTTATGCTGGTGCCCGTCTTGTTGAGGATGGGAAAACAACATTCGCAGAGGTTTTCAGGGTAAGTAAGCTTGTATAGGATGTGTATGTATGTATTTGTGTGTGAGTGAGAGAAAAAGAAAGAGTAGTCTTGTACCTAAGACAATCTTTTTATTCTTATATGGTTACATGTAATTTGCAGGTCTTCTTTGCTCTCACCATGGCAGCTCTTGCAGTTTCTCAGTCGAGTTCACTGGCACCTGATGCAACAAAAGCAAAGTCTGCTGCTTCATCAGTATTTGCAATTCTTGATCGTGAATCAAAAATAGATTCTAGTGATAGTTCAGGATTGACTCTGCAAGAAGTGAAGGGTGACATAGAATTCCAGCATGTCAGCTTCAAATACCCCACAAGGCCTGATGTTCAAATTTTCCAAGATCTCTGCTTGGCTGTTCGATCTGGCAAAGTAACAAAATTTATCCTTTTCGCTACTTCAATTTTAGATCGTTTTTGGTCGAGTATAGAGATTTGACTACAATGTCTAAAAGTCCCTTCCTCTTCATTGCAGACTGTAGCTCTGGTGGGAGAAAGTGGAAGTGGGAAATCAACTGCAATCTCATTGCTGCAAAGATTTTATGACCCTGATGCAGGCCAAATTTTGCTAGATGGAATTGAAATCAAGAAGTTTCAACTGAGGTGGTTGAGGCAGCAAATGGGACTAGTGAGTCAAGAACCTGTACTCTTCAACGAATCAATTCGTGCTAATATTGCGTATGGAAAAGATGGACATGCAACTGAAGCAGAGATTATTGCTGCAGCAGAATCAGCCAATGCACACAAGTACATTAGTAGCTTGGAACAGGTTGGATCACTGTGAACCTGGTTTATGAGCCACTTTGTCTCTCTTCAGTCTAATGCTTTGAAATGAATCTTAATGGGTTTATCATGACAATTGCAGGGTTATGAGACATTGGTGGGTGAGAGAGGCGTCCAGTTGTCTGGTGGACAGAAGCAAAGAGTAGCAATTGCTCGTGCCATTGTTAAGGATCCAAAGATCTTGTTACTGGATGAAGCAACAAGTGCTCTTGATGCAGAGTCCGAGAGAGTTGTTCAAGATGCTCTAGATCGAGTTATGGAGAACCGGACAACCATGGTGGTGGCTCACAGGTTATCTACAATTAAAGGTGCTGATCTGATTGCTGTGGTTAAAAATGGGGTTATCATAGAGAAAGGAAGGCATGAAGCTCTAATTAATGTAAAGGATGGAGTCTATGCCTCTTTGGTAGCTCTTCATGTGAGTGCTTCAACCCATTAATCTCAGGTTCTTCTTGACGGGGACATCTCTCGTGTGCCACCGATTACATAGAGTTTATACTCGGAAACACCGGATTACGACAAGACACCTACCATGTTGCTGTTGGGGAGTGAGGCGTATTGGACAGATTAATTACTATTTTATTTATTTATGTTTTATATTATCTTTTAGAAGTAATTGTTTTATTTGTTCAAGGGCATTTTTGTCTTTAGGGGTATTTTTACTATATGGGTATTTTGGTTATTTTAAAATATTTTGGGGTTTTGAGTCGCTATTTAAACCGGTTATACATGTAATTGAGCATTATTGAATGAATCGAAAACTTTCTTCTTCCCGGCTGTGTTTTTTCTGCCTTCCCACTTTCTTCTTCTCATCCCATATTTTCTCCGATTCTCTTTTTTACAGTGTCTTTTTGCATGGTTTTTTCTCTTCAATGTCAGACAAATTTATTGCAAAATTTACAACCAAAAGAATGAATAGTTCTTCAGATTTTCACTCTAACATTACCATTATGAGGATATAGAACGTTCAGTGAATTAAAAGAGTTACAAAATGGACGAGACATGAATTTGGCACCTATACTACCACCAGCACCTCCTCCCAGACCTCCGCCACTTCCAACTCCCCTTCCAAGCCCTCCACCGCCTCCTGCTCCTCCTCCTAGTACCCCACAGCCTCCACCTCTCCCTCCTAGCCCTCCACTGCCTCCTGCTACTTTTCCTAGTCCCCAACTAGCTTCAGCTCCCACTTCTAGTCTTCCACCAGCTCCAGCTCCTCCTCCTAGACCCCCACCACATCAAATATGTTTGGGAATGAGAGATGTGCATAACTAATAACTCTCTTTTGCAATTACCAATTATCATTAATGTAGTTGTTAGTGACATGTACCCCTTAGTTTATCTAGAGGTACACAAATCACTAATAACACTGAGTCTCAACGAAAGGATATCTAGATTTTTGTATATTTTCTCCTTCTTACTATCGTACATTTTTATACATGTAACATTTATAGTGTTCATTGAAACCATTTTAATGAATTGAGCATTAAGATTACTAGAGTACTCCCTAACCCAATATGCTCCACCATAGAGGATAGTTACTCATGAAAAATAATCATTTTTGCAATATACTTGTGTTGAGTTTCATAAGGTGGGCATGCTTGAGGAAGAGAAGAACATCAGAGAAGGAAAAGAGAAGATGAAACAGAATAGGGGACTCCTCCTCTAGACACCTTTATAAATAGAATAAAAGTTTCCTAATTACAAATTGGATCTACTTTCTTAGATTGCCCAATGTTATGATCCTGGTTTAAATACATATGTCTTCCACTCCTGACAAGTCGGTCTTTTGGGTAGTATTGGCTAGGTGTTTAACATTTGGTATCAGAGCTAGCGCTACGTCGCGGGTTCGATTCCCGTGTGCTGCAAGTCGTGTGTGGAGGTGTGTAGCCCTGGGCGGAGGGGCGACTTAGCGGAAGAGGCGACCAGAGTGTGTTCCCGCACCATGGGCCATCGCCATAAGCGGAAGGGGCGACCTGAGTGTGTTCCCGCACCTTAGGGTTATCACTAGAGTGGGCCGTCTCCAGTGTAGGCCGCCGTGGGCGTCGGCCTCGTGACGATGGGTGTGATTGTATGGTCCTAGGTTATATACCTATGTCTTCCGCTCCCGACATGCCAATTTTTTGGGTAGTATTGGCTAGGTACTTAACACCCAAAAATATAACTTGCTAATTAAAACATGATAAAGACAAAACATAATTAGGAAACAAACACTTAAATTCTAATTTTTCCCTTTGAGGTTACTTCTCTAATGAGATTTATCTTGCATGAGATTCAACTTAGACTCCATGAAACTTTTGAGATATGATTTGCATGAGAATTGTCTTAGACTTCTTGATATGGCTTCTTCAATTCCCCTCCTCAAATTGGAGCTTGTAACTTAAGCTTACAAATAATCTTGGTAAAAAAAACTTGTGCGTTTGAAAATATTCTGATATTGGGTACTATAAAAAGAAATTCAGATTGCCTTGACTCATTTGGTTCTTATTCACATCTTACATGTTGTAGTCTTCCTCTTATTCTCCCCCATGGTTATTTTGATCACATAAAATTTGATTACGACAACTTGTGCAATCCTTCATTATCTATTACCTTATACTTGTACTTTTTCTTCTACTTTCCCCCCTTAAGGTATGATCTCTTTGTTCTATGTCAAGAAACCCAACTTGTATAAAATAATGGTGGAGAAGAAAAATCACCCCTACCCCAATGACGAAACTCCAACTCAGTCTTAAATGATTGCTCAAATTTGAAGGTGTCCGACCCATTTAGGGCAATGAAAAGAATCTACTATTTTTTTAAGGGTAGCTCAAAATGACACTTGGGTAAGTAGAATAAAATAATTGAATAAAGGTGGATATTGGACAAACATATGCTCTTTGCAAGTAGTGGGTCTTTATGCATTGCTCTTAAGTGGTTTTTTAAACAAACAGAAGAAAGTACTTGAGGGAATTAAGGATATGAATAAAAGCAGAGTGACTCTCATACTTCAAATGGAAGGAGATACACAATACAACTCTTTATTCTTCCAAATAAGAAGGTGACACTTTTAGACAAATAGATGGACGTAAAATGACCAAGTTTGACTCAAAAAGGAGATAACAATATTTCATCTATAAGCAGGTATGATTGAGGAAACTTAAAAAAAACCCTCCAATAAGGAAAGTTTTGAGATAAAATATAATATGAAACATAGAGTTCTCATGTTAGGCATTACTTTTCAACACAACTTGACCAACTCGGAAAGAAATTTTCAAGAAAGAATTTATGGAATTAGAAAGATTATGAAAATATATTTGGAATTTAGAATGAAGAAACACGATTTTCTAATCGAGAAAGTTTACGCTTTGTAAAAAAAAAAAAAACTTATTTAGTAACTCAAAAAATAAAGGAAAACAATTAGCTTCAAATTCTAATTTTCACATGCAATAGGCTACCAACATGACCTCTGATTCGACTAATATTGATATTTCTCTTTGAAAATTTTTTGATTGAGAAAATATTTGTTGGATTAGAATGTATATTTACGTGAATTTCTTTTGCGATGTAATTCTCTATAGGAATTCTAATTATTTGTGGAAAAATGTTTCAAAAACTCAAGCTTTGTGCAACTCCTTGAATATTTCCTATTGCCTGATTTTTGCTACTTTAAATGTCTATTTATATTTAAACAAAACTCTGGTTGACAAAATTCTTTTTTGAGTTAGAAACTAGATTTAAAGATCTTTTTATAAATATTTAATTTGAAATATCTGTGTTATAATAAGGTAAACTTCAATCACAAAAATGGTATTGATTAGGAAGAAAGACCAAGGGAAATGATATAAAACATGGAAAGCTGTTGTGGATGATATGATCATTAAAGGAGATAATCCTGAAGAAATCAAAAGCAATTTCAAAGAGAATCAAGTTGAGTGAGGCATATTTTTGGCGGATCCTTCGACAGAGCAACTCTGATGCGTTGGTGTCAATCTCTCGTCTTTGGATTACCCACTTCGTCTCCTCCTTCCCACGGATAACAAATGGCTTTACGCTTCTTCTCTTGCTCTGCTTCTACTCGCCCAATACAACAAATGGCTGGAAGGTCTCTCTTTGCGTTCTCCTTTCCCATAAATGTCACCAATTGCCGTTGTCCTAACGAATTCTGTCTCATTCTCTCAGCGAGTTGCGGAAACATCATCGATGGAGCCGAATCATCAAAACTCTAGCGCAGATATCCGCGCAGAGTCGTTCAATTTCTTCATCTCCCATCGACTCTCTGCGCTGCGGGAACTGGGTGAAGCTCATCTGCGGAGCTAGCTTTGAGGTAACACCTCCAGGAGTAAATTGTATTTTTCTTTCGTCTCTCATCTATAAATGGGAAGTGCTAGTTTCTCTTTTATAAGAGGAAAAGGGAGAAGATAAGTGTATTACAGTCTGTAAGTTCTGCTGTTCTGCAACTCTATTAGGACGTGGTCGATGTGAGGAACCTCTCTCTCGTGTACACGCTTGCTGGGGTTGATTGCATCGATTGTGCGGCGGAGGCCTCTGTCGTGAATGCAGTGAATGAAGGGATTGATGCGGCCATACAAATTGCCCCTGTTCGGAGACCGTGGGTAATGGTCAGTGTCAATGATGATCAAGATCTTCACTTTCGGAAGGCTGGTGAGCGCTTGATTTTCATTTCCTCGTCCTAAATCGATAAGAAATGAAATTACTGTAAGTGTTCGAAGGATGGAGAATATTTATACTTGTTCTTACAGATTCTTTTCTCTTGCATGTCTTGTCAACTATTAGATGGATTCAATAAAGAAATTCGTCCTTGTACTTTGTTTTGGTCTCATTTTCTAGCTTATTCTTTAACCATACTACTATTTCCACAGAATTTGATCCTGTGAATTGTCCCCCTGATTGCTCCAGACCATGTGAAAAGGTCTGTCCTGCAGATGCAATATTGATGCCAAGGTTATCTGTTGATGAAGAATCTCCAAGGAAGGTGATCCTCAATTTAACAAACTTCTTCTTTTCCTTTCTCTGGTTCAAAATGCCTTAAATAATATCGATTAGCTTCTTTTGCAGTATGGAGTTATAACTGAAAGGTGCTATGGATGTGGACGGTGCATTCCTTGTTGCCCATACGATAAGATTAGTGGGTACCCTTCTTGGATTTTTTTCGGTTAAATTAAAGTGTTTTATTTCAGTTCTTGTTGCAGTTTTCAGTGATTTTAAGTGAATAATGTTCCTCTTGTATCCAATATGTGGGATTGAATAGGCGCTGTTACTTATATCAGAGATGCTGCTGCTACCGCTCTTCTCTTAAGGAGAGAAGATGTAGATGCAATAGAGATACACACTAATGCGAGGCAGACTGATTCATTCAAAGAGCTCTGGAATAGCTTGGCTGCTTCAATTGCTCATCTTAAACTCGTGGCAGTAAGCCTCCATCCATTATATATCTTCATGAGATCTGATCGTCAGATCATCATTCATATACTGTTTTATCCAGGTTAGCCTTCCTGATGTTGGGGAATCAACTGACTCTTGTATGAAAACTCTGTACTCCATCATGAAGCCAAACTTGACATGCCACAATATATGGCAGGTGGGTATCCAAATACCAGCATTTGGGTTCTTTTCTGCATATAATTTCCTACTGAAGTGAGTGTACATCAAGCAGTAGCTTCCCTCTTTAAAGTTTTCCATACAATCAAAGTTCTAAATTGTCGTGTATGATGAGAATGGACTGTAGTGATAAGGGATAAACATAATCCCATCAGTTATCCGATAAGATCCCTTCTAAAGGTGTGATTCTGTTCATCTTCTAATGTGGTTCAGTTCAACATCTAACATGCAGTTGGATGGTCGGCCAATGAGTGGTGACATTGGACGAGGAACCACAAGAGAAACAATTGCTTTTGCTGTTCGATTGGCTGCAGTTAGGGACAGACCTTGTGGTATGTAATGGCATCCCTTGTGAAGGCCATTGGCAGTCATATTATACTTCTCTGCATGTTTTGAAAGCTTACCAAACTATATATACTTGAAGGTTTTTTACAACTAGCTGGTGGCACAAACTCTCACACAGTTGACTCTCTGAAGAAGGTGGGGCTTTTCCAAAAGATGCCCAAGCCTGGTAACTCTCAAACACTTTGACAACATGAAGATTCTGTTTTGGATTTCATTCACCACATGAACAAGTTCTTTTCATCAGTAATCAGCCGTTAACTGGTCTTATTATCGTCTTTGTTGCGGATGTTAACAGAGAATTTCCGCGGCAAAACATTTTCAATCAGGGCGAGCAGTAGTTCAGAAGCTGTAATTGGAGGAGTGGCTTATGGTGGCTATGCACGGAAGGTTTGTTGTGCACATCTCCATTGACATTATCACGCAATTCTTCATTTCTGGTGCAGCTTTGCGTGCTGTCGATTTCCATTCTAACGTTGTAATCTTGTTATATTATTCATTCATGGTTTCGTCTGCAGATTGTGGGAAGGATTTTACATGAACTGCAAAAGGAGCATGGTATTACTCGCATTGAGAACCATCCTCAGTACCTGGGGGAGTCGATGAGACAAGCCATGGCTTTGGTGGGTGCCGTGAAATGCTATGATCTTCCTTCTGATCTGCCATAGGTCACCATTATCGTTTGACGAACTGAAGTTGAAAAGTGTAGTAATCTAAAGAGGTATCAAGATAATGTACAGGAGACGTCGCTTTGGTCGTGTGCCAAAGTACATGGGTTTACCTGTGAGAGTTCGAATCTCTCAAGCGAGGTTTTTAGTTTTTATCAGGCAAAATAAAGATACAAACGACGCGTTTATCTTTTTGGGGCCTTCCCCGCTCTATTCAGAGCTTTGGACAAGGCTGGGACGACGTTGGGACGGAGAAAGAACAAATAAAAGAAGACCCCATCCAAGGCCTTGACGAAATCTATATTTGAAATTTTATCTAAATAATTGAAGGGCGTCGACAGTTCGTCTACATCATGGCTAAATTAAAGGGTTAAAATACCTCTCCTTCACCACCTCCAAAGTCCAAACCCACCACCACAGCATCCTCCAATTCCTCCACCGCCGCTTTTGCCACCTCCGAATCCACCACCAATGTCACTACCTTTCCACTGTACAGGTCTGCTTTGTTCGTCTATTGTGGTGGGATTTTAGTACCTGGGAGAATATCTCTACTCTGGACTTATCTAGAAGATGAAACTCAAGATGGCTTCCTAACTGGTAGACGGTTCCTTTTTTCCCATATCAATGAAGAAGGGAGAAATCAGTTGATTCTTCCGAAGAACCAGAAGCGATTGGTAAACGTACCTTTCTTCCGCCGGGAGTTGCTCCGAGTAGCTGACTTGACTGGACTAAGCTTGAAGGCAGGTTCATTTGAATAGAAAGTTGAATCGTCTTGCGAAAAATGCTATTTTCTTTTTAACTCCAAAACCTTGTACAGGTTGCAACAGGTTGGATCACTGTGAACCAGGTTTACGAGTCACTTTGTCTCTCTTCAGTCTAATGCTTTGAGATGAATCTTAAATGGGTTTTCATGACAATTGCAGGGTTATGAGACATTTGTGGATGAGAGAGGCGTCGAGTTGTCTGGTGGACAGAAGCAAAGAGTAGCAATTGCTTGTGCCATTGTTAAGGATGCAAAGATCCTGTTACTGGATGAAGCAACAAGTGCTCTTGATGCGGAGTCTTTGGTAGCTCTTTGTCTCTTCAATGTCAGACAAATTTATAGCAAAATTTACAACCAAAAGAATGAATAGTTCTTCAGATTTTCACAGTGTCTGTGCAGAAGAGTTGATATGACAGAACTGAAGCATTAACAAGAGAACGCTAATTTCTGTAATTCTGGACATTACCATTATGAGGATAGAGAACGTTCAGTGAATTAAAGAGTTGCAAGATGGATGAGACAGGAATTTGGCTCAGACGGTGCATTCACCTGAGGAGAAATTTTTTATTCTAGTTTAACTTCCAACTTAGAAACAAACCGTTTTTGGAATAGAAAAACGGGGACTTCAGCGTATGCGAGGGCATCTCACCAAACATAAATAACTGGGTAATAGATATCATATTTTTTAGTGGTGATCATTCTTCATGGGGCCTTCCAGCCAAGTCCTCCACCGGCACCACCACCACCGCCGCTGCCAGCACCACCACCGAATCCTCCTCCAGCTCCCCCTCCCCCTCCATCACCACCTCCTGCACCACTACCAAATCCTCCACCAACTCCATGCCCTCCTCCACCGCCACTACCAGCACCACCACCAAATCCCCCTCCCACTCCACCACCTCCACCTGCACCACCACCAAACCCTCCGCCAGCACCACCTCCAGCTCCTCCCCCTAGTCCACCACCACTACCTGCACCACCACCAAATCCTCCACCAGCTCCTCCTCCTGCTCCACCACCTAGTCCACCACCTGCACTTCCTCCAAGTCCTCCACCTGCACCACCTCCCAGTCCTCCACCTGCACCACCTCCTCCAAGTCCTCCACCTTCACCACCTCCCAGTCCTCCACCTTTACCACCACCTCCTCCAAGTCCTCCACCTTCACCACCTCCCAGCCCTCCACCTTTACCACCACCTCCTCCAAGTCCTCCACCTTCACCACCTCCCAGTCCTCCACCTGCACCACCACCTCCTCCCAGTCCTCCACCATCACCACCTCCCAGCCCTCCACCTTTACCACCACCTCCTCCAAGTCCTCCACCTTCACCACCTCCCAGTCCTCCAGCTGCACCACCTCCCAGCCCTCCACCTTTACCACCACCTCCTCCAAGTCCTCCACCTTCACCACCTCCCAGCCCTCCACCTTTACCACCTCCCAGCCCTCCACCTTTACCACCACCTCCTCCAAGTCCTCCAGCTGCACCACCTCCCAGCCCTCCACCTTTACCACCACCTCCTCCAAGTCCTCCACCTGCACCACCTCCCTGTCCTCCACCTGCACCACCTCCTCCAAGTCCTCCACCTGCACCACCTCCCAGCCCTCCACCTTTACCACCACCTCCTCCCAGTCCTCCACCTTCACCACCTCCCAGTCCTCCACCTGCACCACCTCCCTGTCCTCCAGCTGCACCACCTCCCAGCCCTCCACCTTTACCACCACCTCCTCCAAGTCCTCCACCTGCACCACCTCCCAGCCCTCCACCTTTACCACCACCTCCTCCAAGTCCTCCACCTTCACCACCTCCCAGTCCTCCACCTGCACCACCGCCCAGCCCTCCACCTTTTCCACCACCTCCTCCAAGTCCTCCACCTTCACCACTTCCCAGTCCTCCACCTGCACCACCTCCCAGCCCTCCACCTTTACCACCACCTCCTCCAAGTCCTCCACCTGCACCACCTCCCAGTCCTCCACCTGCACCACCACCAGCACCTCCTCCCAGACCTCCGCCACCTCCGGCTCCCCCTCCGAGCCCCCCACCGCCTCCTGCTCCTCCTCCTAGTCCCCCACCGCCTCCAGCTCCTCCTCCTAGTCCTTCACCAGCTCCTGCTCCTCCTCCTCGTCCTCCACCGCCTCCTGCTCCTCCTCCTAGTCCACCACCAGCTCCTGCTCCTCCTCCTAGTCCCCCACCGCCTCCAACTCCCCCTCCTAGTCCTCCACCACCTCCGAGTCCACCTCCGTGACCACCCAGAAAACTCTCCTTCTCAAACTGCCGTGCTTCTACCACTCCTATCACCACCATTGACATTGCAAACAGTGCACTCAAAACGAGCATTTCTTTCAAAAGCCTCCTCATTTTTCCACCAGTGACAGTAAGCAGAAGGAAAAGAAGCAATGCTTGTTTCTTCGATGCAGATTCAGATCTCTATTTATAGAGCCCAAATACGCGTAAGAAATCAATACATGCCTCCTTACTTTCTCCTGCGCTTCACATGCTTTGAGGCTGGGGCTTCCTCTGAATCTGACTATGTACTAACAATTATTACAGTTCTTAATTCCCAACCAACTATAATCCGTATAACTTCTGCTTGATTGAATTCTCACCACGTATTCATGCTTGCTGCCTGCTTCGTTCCTATATATTCACGTCATCACAAAATCACCTTGCTCGGCCATTCTCAGTTGGTTTACAAAACAAAGAAGACGATTCATTACCCATTACCCATCTACCCAGGAATGCAGGTTTCCTATTCACAGTCTGAGTAGAGTAATTTCTCCGACTGTTCTCCACGAATCAGACCTTTGAATGACTCTAAATCAAGAACCAAACTCCATTTAATGCAGAAAGCCTATTTTCTCAAATGGATGATATTCTGGACGGCAAAGTCCAGAGCGTTGGCAGGGCTTAATAAATTCAACTACATTGCACATGCTCGATCGTCTTTTGAATTCTAAAGAGTCGGACAACATCACATGGCGCAGTGATGCATGAAAAGGATTCAATCGATAATACGAATAAGAGATACACTTAATCCATTTCGAGCTTGATAGAGACGAGGAAACTAGCTCTTCCCTACCAACGAACTGTCTCAACTTATATGAGATGGAACGAGAGTTAGACTGGACAACCTTGGTTCAATCTCATGATGAAATGCTGGCTAAGAAATCTCGCAGGACCTCTAAGTATGGTTTTGTCAAGTACAGTTTATTTATATAGAAACCCTGTCTTGTAACTTTTTAAATTGTTGCAAAATCCATGAAACTACAACTGCATAAGGAACATCTTAGGGTGGGAAAAAAAGTGGAAGAGTCTCTAAAAATACTATTTTTTCTCTTTTATAATATGAACTTCTGACTATAGTGGCTTGCACCTATTGATTCATATGGGACCAAGATGATTGACCCTAAATGGAAATGCCTGCCTGATCTAACTTTTTTAAAATGGACCACATATTTATTATGTGGGTTCTTTATCACTTTTTAATCAATACATGAGAAAAAAAGTTTATGAAAAAAATTTTAATTTTTTTTTATAATACTTAAAAAATTAATTGACTAATGACAAAAAACTAGAATGGGTATAAATACATGTAATAGAGTATTCTAAAGATTTGTGTATAGAATTTCATAGCATACATATAAATATGGTACATAAAATATATGCAATCACAAATTGCGGTCATTGAAGAACTACGTTATTAGGCGGTGATAATTCATGGCCTCATTTAGGACCCGCGCTTGAAATGGGTTTAGTTTGATTCGTGCATCAAAAAATTCACATGCAACCTGTTATAGATTAGGGGACACGTGACCTACGATGTGCATACTGGATCAAGGTTCGAAGATCTTTTATTTATTCCTAATTTTGATGATAACAAACCAAGGATTTTAATCATGAGATGTAAGTTGATTTTTTGCCAAAAAAAAGGAAGCCATTTTTGTCAATTGGTCAAAAGCATTCAACTACATCAAATAGGAAGAAGTCTTATTGATAAGTAAAACACCAAATGTAGTCGAACAATTTGGTAAAAACATTCAACTGGTAGAAAGAGAGAGCTCTTGGAATTTTCAAGCAATCAATTACATGGGTAGTAGTTGACTACATGTGCATGGAAACTCACAAAAGTCATCTACCACTACATCAACAGTTGATTATTTTCACAAGGCCAAAGCAAAAACAATCAACCACATTATAGAAAAGTAGTTGACTATAGGTAAACAACAAGATTGGCATTTTTTAAGTAGTCGATTACATCAAGCCTCAAAAAGCCAGAAATAGTCGACCACATGTATCAAATGGAAGCTATAGAATTTTTTTAATGTAGTTGACTACTTGGTATAGCTATTACAAATTCTCAGCTTTGCAAGTTCAAATCCAAATTAATCATGTAAACATTTTTTAGGTGACATACAACTTTAATAAGTAGTAAAATAAATTTTAATGCACTTTTTCATAATTTTTTAACATAGATTTTATGAGATTTACAAAATAACATAATGTAATTTTTTTAGCTCTAACTACTAGCTTTTTGAATGTTGGAGAGACTTCTTTTTAAGAAGATCTTGAATCAAACTTATTTTCACTCGTTGCCAAATTAAAATTTTGAAGTATTGATCTTGATCCTAAACTAAGACTTGGAGATTTTTATCCTCCCATGATTTCAAAGGAAGTCAAATTTTACTAATTGCCCTTTGAGCTAAGTATTTTGTGTTTATATTCTTAAACCTTGGTTCAAATACTTGGTTTTATATTGTCGGATAAGTTTTGCATTGACTTTCAAATTATTTTTTTTTCACTGCACATTGAGTGCATATTTCATCAACCTCCTATTAGAAACCATTCTTACTAGCATCCTTTTGGTCTATCATTTTCATATAATAATACCATTAAACTTCTATTGCGTTGGTAGGACCTAGGATCAGTATTCAATTGTGATTGATTTATTGTAAAATCAGCCTATTAAGAGGCATTATTGAGCTATATTGAGAAGCAAGTAACCCTTAAATTTGTAAAATCAATCAATAGATATTGGATAAGCTGATTAGTAGTTGAAAATCCCTCCATGGGTCTAGTGCCCTACCTAGTAGTTGCAAGACATAAGTCCCAAAGGTGGACAAGTGTTGTAATCTTAGACCCATAGATTTTATTGTTGTAAATGTCATTAGGTCACTGAACACATTATGGTTGCATGCTTTTTTATTTATTGTTGTTCAATTTACAGAATGGAAGTGCATTGGGTAGCATACGCGATAAAGTTTAGTTAATAAATCTATTTTGTGGATTATAAAAGTGGTATCAGAGCTAGTATACTCCGAGTGTTTAATTCTAGGTTGAATATTATTGATTTCCAGGACTCTTTAGATTACAAATTTTCGAAAAAAAAAGAGAAGGACGAACAAAAAGAAGGAGAAGAGAGAAGAGAGAAGAAAGGAGAGAGGACGTGTAGGAGAGGAAGTTGAGAGAGCACACTTTGGGGAGAAAAGAGGAGGAAGAACAGAGTTATGGAATTGTGTCATAACCCTCCCCTTTCTTTATTTATATATGCCAAAAGTACAAATATTACAAGTATATCCTTCTTCTTAGTAGGAGTGAATAAGAGACAAAAATCATAAGATAATTACATTAATGACACCACCCCGACTTATTCATATCTTCCAACAAATATCAAAGATCCACCTTTGACTAACTTTAGCACCTTCAAAAACCTTTGTTATCAACATGTTAATCATAAAACTATCTTTATTTGATGGAAGGAATTATACACACCGAAGAAGGAAAACACTTCTTGTTGAGGTATGAATTTGGTCTTTGGGATATCATTATCCAAGGAACTTATATTCCTATGAAGAGGGGGAAATAAGGAGGTAGAAAATATTCTGCAAGTACATTGATAAGGAAAAGAAAAAAGTGCCCCCAAACTATAAAGCTTTTAACACACTTTTGTGCTATTTGATTATTATTGTGCATTCAAGAATAATTGGTGTACATAGTGCCTAGGAAGTATGGAATAAACTTGAAGTAACCTATGAAGGTATTTCTCAAGTAAAAAAGGCAAAACTGAACATACTTCTAAACAAGTATGAGAATGTCAAAATGAAACCAAGTCTATTGAGAGAATGACTGAAGATTCAATAGAATCTTGAGCAAGCTAATTTTGCTTGGCACTATTTACACAAATAATCTTTTTTTATACCATTCTTAACAGTGTTGAATTTCAGGAAAAGAAAAATATTTTATTAACTTTATGTAATTTGAGTTTATGAGCTTCTATTTATAATAAAGGAAACAAATAGAATCAAATTATAATTAAACTACTCAAGTACCAGTTACACCCAAAGTTAAACACTAAAAAATAAGTCCTAGAACCATTGAACAACTGAATATAAATAGAAGACTAACATAACTAAAACACTTTTAACTAATACTTTTCTGCGAGACCTCATTCCATGAGACTCTTTTTAGACTCCACCATATTAATTTTAGCTTTGTGAGATTTCTTATTGTGAGAGTCATGCAAGATTCTTGCATACCTGCTCTTTAGCAAAGAGCTTACCTAAGGAATTTATGTTCAAGGCTACAACTATCAATGAAATAAGAAGAGTAAAAATTGTTACTCTAGAATAATTCATCGATAATCTTCTTACCCATGAAATGACTTTAAAATAATATGAAAAGGAAGAAAATAAGAATAGGAAATCAAATGATTTTTTTCGTTGATGTTAGTGATTGCTCTTATCATGGTAGTTTTTTTTTTCATGATAATGACAATGCCATGTTTGTTAGAAAGCTTAAAATATTTTTTAGGTTTAAGAAGAGCAAGGGGAAACCTTTAAGAAGATGACAAACAACAAGTCAAAACATTGAGAAAGATGATGGCAAGTGTGGAAGCAATGATCATTGTATTGTGTACTACCCACTCAAAAAGGAGAAAGAAAGGAACAAAGAAACTAAAAAAGAAAGATTTGACAGTTGAAACTTGGGATGAAGCACTTTCTTACTCCAACAGTAAAGAATATGTATCAAAAGAGGAAGTAGTTAACATGGCTCTCATGGACAGAGAAGATGAGGTAAGTTCCCAATCCAATCATGAAGATTTTGATGTGAAGAAACTCATTGAAAAAGGCTATTCGCAATGAGATACTAATCCAAAGGCTATTCGCAATGAGATAATATCAAAATTAGATTCCTTCATTGATGGATAATACGAGTTGGTTAAATTGCAGGAGAAATGCACTAGTAAGGAGGGACATATAGATGTCTCACATTTGCATGTTGGTCATATGCGTAGTGATGTAAATGATGTATGAAAGGCAAAATATGACTCTCTAGAAGAAACAAGAGATTGTTTAAAGAGAGACTTTGAAAAGTTCTCCTAGAGTCAAGAAAAAATATATTCCTTAATCCAATCACATAAAATAATACATGACATGAGTGATCGAGGGTATGATGGAAATGCTCCTCTCGGTCAGCTCGGAGATTATTTTCTTAAATACTATTCATTTCATGTTGTGAATGTTGAAATTGACTCTAGCCCTTCTAGGACAAAGGAGAAATAGTTTAGCAACACAAAAAACAAGGGATATGCTTCTAATGACAAAAAAGGAAATGGTGTTGCCAACGAGAAGAAAACGCCTCTAGAAGGAATGTTGATCTTTTAAGAAATCTTTGTAATATTTTAATAAGTATTTTTAATAAAATTTAATAAGTTTTTTTCATAAATTTGGAATATTTTTTAATTAGTTTTGACTAAGCTAGATTAATGCTAATCTTATGCAAAGACTAGTTTTTTTAATTGGGATTTTGTGATATACATACTCAAGTCTTCTCTAGCCTAAACAAGCAATTTGTTTGCACGAATTTCTAAAGCTTTGTAGTCATTATGAGTGTCTCACAAGTTTTTTTATTTTCAAATTCCTAAAGGAGCTATCTTTCCAAGGTATTTCCTCGAAGAACTAAGTATTCTCATTTCATACTTTCCTCACAAAATACACTTTATTTGAAAGAAATTTTAATAAATTTAGTATTCAAGATCTTATTGTGAATTTCAAAAATTATTTTAACTATAGCCATTTCAATTCAATTTTACAAACAACATCAAATGTTGTTGATATCTTAGTAGTTTCACCTGGGACTAAGTTGTAACTAAATTATTTTTTTGTATATATGTCTTTCAAAAGGCTTCTTTTGTGTTTTTGAAAGTTTAAAGTTGGTACCCCTTCTAAAAGAAGTAAAATTCCCTACTAAGTCTAGGTAGTTGTACATAGTGCTGTTAGCAACAAGTCCCAAGGTATTTGGGCAGGTGTTGTAATTTAAACCTTTGCGGTTCTATGTTTTAGATGCCATTTGGCAAATCATAATGGATATTTGAACTCCAAGGCAAGAGCACCCTAGGAGTGTATTAGCAATTCAAAGTAGTGATTGTGAGTTGCTATAAAATTTTCGTATGTAGTTGTTGTACAAATTGAATTTAAACTTTTAGTAAGTCATAAAAGTTAGATAAACCTATGCAAACTTTGCAAAGATGATGCTGAAAAAAATGTTGATCAAACTGGATATGGAGGCATGGTTGAAAGTCTATTCCACTTAGTAGATCGGATGTCCAATATGTCATTTATTTGTGCTAAGTTTCAATCAAATTCAAAAGAGTCTCATGTAATAGATGTGAAAAAAATCTTCCAATACCTTAGGGAAACTCTAATTTTTTTTCTATTTTATCCTATAACTAATGAATTTTATCTTTTAGAATATTCTAAAGTAGACTTGATGATAGAAAAATCACATCTAGAATGTGTCAATTTTTTGGTGGTTTCTTAGGATCCTAGTTCTCTAAAACGCAAAACTATATGACACTCTCAACATTCAAGGTTGATCAATATATGTTCGCAATACTATGTTACACTCAAGCCCTTGTTGTAGCAAACCCTTTGGGACTACAACCAAGAGTGTGATTTTATTCCCATTTAGTATGATAATACCTTTGCTATTAATTTGTCATTAAACCTTGTGCTTCATAGTATGACTATATATATAAATCAAACATCATTTCTTAGAAATTGTCTTAAAAAAGGGTTGGTCAACATTAAATTTGTTGGTACAAACGATTATCTTAAAGATTTTTTTTACAAAATCTCTACCTTCAGAAAGTTTTTAAAGATTAGAAGTTAATTGGATTTAGAAAATATGGAATTTGTATAAAATTTTAAGTTCACGAGTAAAACAATCGATATGCATTATAAGTAGTCGACTACTTTTAGATTGTTGCATTCTTTTCAAAGCAATTTACTATTTGAAAAATGACTTGTCAACTACTTAAGACCCTTCAAAACTACTGAGAACTTGTTGTTTGAAATGAACTCGACTACTCTTTAAAGTAGTCGATTACTTTAGTCTAACAACAAAAGGGTAGAGTTACCAATATAGTTGAGTCCATTCAAAGTAATCACATGTATTGATTGACATGCAAACCAAAGTACTTGACTACTCGAAAAGTAGTCGATTACATTGAAGTTATAAAGAGTCTATAAAATGAAAAGGTAGTCAATTACATCGTAAGTAGCTAACTACTACTATCAAGCTATAAAAGCCTATGCAAATTTTGCAAATTCAAGAATCACCATTTCCTCTTCCCATGAACCAGATTTTGCCTTATTGCAACCAAACCTCATATCACTTTAAAAGGGCCTTCAAGAACTTCTAATGTAAAGATACCTCAGTCTTCTTAAGCTTAGAACACTACAAAATCATTCAGGGCTGCATCCAAGAATGTTTCAGAGGACCCAAAGGATAATGTTCCCCTACCCAAAAGTACAAGAGCTCTAAATCAGTGAGATCTCCTCCCCATCCCAGCTAGATCACTAGGGCAACAAGATCTTCCATTGAGGTAATCAAACCATCATTCCCAAAGTGGTAGAGGATTGAGTTATGATTAAGTAATTTTTTTTTTTTATGATTCTTTTTTCCATACAAATGATACTCTTATGTCTTTCCCTAATTGAAACCAACCAGCTGTAATACAATAAAACATGTATTTTTATATTTTTTACATCTTTTTAAAAAATAATGATTTATATGAATCAAATATAATAAATATAATATTGATGGTCTTTAATATTGTTATTTTACTTACACCTATATCAGGTTGCAACCTATCAGAGTCCAATTTCATATACAACCAACCCTAATAATTTCAGCTAAAAGAAACTAGTAGGTCTTTTTTTCTTTATATTTCCAAAAAAAGGTTAAAAAATAAAATTGTGTGGAAGAGGCTTAAAATTAAATTTTAAGCCATTCTTTTGAAAGGATTAGGACCATCATTGAATTTTACTAGTATTGTAAAAACACTTGAATAACCTATAAAAATGTTTTTTAAATTTTAAATATTTTAAAGTCAAAGTATTCCTTTAAAGTGTTTAATTTTCTTTATTTTAAATAAATAAATAAGTAAATAAATAAAAGCCTTTGGAGTGATTCAACATCTCATTGGCTACTCATGTAAATGAGTGTTTTTGCAGTTTTCATAAAATTCAGGTCCGAAACGAACCATCTCCCTCTGCCCTTCAATAAGGAAACCTCTGGCCTTCTTAAGTGCATAGCATAGCATAGCACAGCAGAGAAGGGAACCAAGGAGGAGGCTGTTTATCGTCGCGAAGAGCAATGGAGGAGTTTGTAGACGAAGGAGTGGACCGTATGGTTGATTCTAAAGATTTACAGCAACAAAGCAAAGCCCTTGATAAGCTCACTGATCATGTAGAAGATCGCCAACTCAACTCAGTCAGAGTCCAAGAGGTTTGTCTTCCCTTTTACCTGGATAAGTCGAAACGAAGGGGAAATAATAGTCTTATTAGATAACCATTTCTGTGGAAGACCTATAGCATTTTATAACTTTAACTGATGCCCATTTTAATATCTTTTAGCACCTTCGTTGATTAGTTCTTATTAGTTGTTAGGAGAAGTTGACGAAGGAATTGAACTGATGTGTGCTTGTACTCTGCTTTCCTATAAATAGTACTGAGATTCGTTTCTCTGAAAACCATATTTACAAAATGGAGTTTCTTCTTTGGGTTACCCAAAGAAAAATTTCTCCGTCATTGAGGATGACATGAAGGAACCTGGGGGCAAACAGTTTACGTGATTCTGTTGGACATGGTTTTAAGGGATTTTCGGCTAAGTGACTGTCGAAGCCATGGTCTTGATTGGGTATGGATAAATAGGAGGCGCATCTGAATGACTATTCTTGTTTCAATGCAGTGCTTTATATGCATGGCGTATTTGGTTTTGGTGATATCCGAGAGATCTTTGTGTTTCTAAGGGCCAATACTGTGCGTTTCTATGACAATGATGTCAGGTTTTCCACAATCCTTAACTTGCTTTTAATTGTAGGCTATGGCGTCAATTGCAGCAAAATCAGAAGCTGACTGGAATGCTATGAGAATGAGGTGAGTCTTTATTTTGGAAAGTTTGTTAGTATAGACACGATTGGTTTTAACAATTGAAACTTATTAGTACATTAGAAAATTTTATGTTTGTTTTCTTTAGTTGATATGAAATTTCTACTCAGTTTCCATTATCAAAAGGAGTGTTTATGGTTGTGGATTGGGCCTTTGGCTCAATAGCCACATTGGAAGGCTTGGGTTGTTCTAATGTGATTTATTTAAGTCTTTCCAGTGTATAGGGTTCAACACATAAAAAAGAGAGAGTGCTACTGTTTCACACACAAAGTGTTCATGTGGAATCTGTTTAGCGTTGTCATAACTAGGATGTTTATCGGTAAGTTTCAGTTGTGAAGCTTTTATGACAAAAAAATAAAAAAAGAAGTATTTTCAGTCTCAAGTTGGAATTTGAAACAATGCATTTGTTTATAAACCTTTAGGTTCACTACTCTCTTGTCAAAGCTACTTGTCGTGTATTTGCTGATATTTCTTTTCCATCTTTAAGTTTTGAGATTTCTTCCTCAAACTTTTGGCACCTGGTCCTTTGCCTTCCTTGTTTGCTGGAAGAGCTGTGTGGAGGAGAAAGCATCTTCCATCCTCTGGAACAACTTTTGGGAAAGTAAAGGGTGAGTATTGTTAGGGTTACTAGATGAGAAGCTATCATTCAGAAATCTCTGAAAACTGACTGAAGTGATTTTCCTATTCCTCATTGAAGAAAAATAATTTTGTGGTTCAGGCCAAATTGATCTAGCACCTCACCCCTACCTTGAACCTCCATATCTGTGCATTTCTTATTTTCGCACCAATGGTTGCACCTAGGAAACGTATGTCACATGGGATGCAGTAATAACAGTAAGAATCTTTGTGCCCATCCTTCCTGTTCGTAGACAACTTGGCAAGCTTTTTAATGAATTCTCCAATTTGACAAAACTTATTTGCCTTGTGTTGTCAGAGCTAACCATTAGGAGTAATGTCAGACAAGAGATACCAATGTGGCAGTGCTCTTGATACAGGTTGTGTAATGAAACAACCATTTTCTACTCTCTTCTCCTGGAGAAATCTTCAAAAATAATGACAAACATATGGTTAACATAATGTTCCCACTTTATGGCCCCATTAGTGCACGAATTAACCAAACTTCTATAAATATGTTTAAGCCCAGATTTGGGTTTTCTCCAAAAAATCCTGGATTGGGGGTGTTTTAGGCTTGATAAATATAACTCCTGGGCTTCAATTGATTTCATGTTGTTCTGCAACAATTTTGTTCTTCCACTTATACGTTGGCCTGTTTCTATTGCTACAAGATTGATGCAATTTCACTATTCTAAAAAGTGCACAAGAGAGATCCACTTCATTTTTGCATCTTCATACAACCTTCTTTTTAGCTTTCCCATTTTAATTGCTTGAGATAAATCCTACTTTAAAACGCCTACATAACCGGGGTTACTTCACCAAATTTGTATATAATTCAATCTGAAGAAATTATTAGGACTCATTTTCCACGAAATTAGTATCTTATGAATGTAAGTCCAGATTCTCTTGATTCCATCCCCTGAGATGTATCTCCTCTAGTAGTTTAGCCTAGATACATCTAACATGTACTGTGTTGTCACATGCCATTATCTGAGTTATATTAACATTTGAGACTTTCCTTGAAGCCAAAACTCACTGGCCCAGCTTAGTCACTCTATATAACACTTTGAAATGCTTGATCTTGGAGTTCGGCCTAGAGCAAGATTTTGGATTTGGAAAGTGCAGCCTCAAAAGTTTGGTCTAATTCACATAAAGAAAAGATTCTAGCTTTAATTGGGTTCTGAAGGACAATATTCAACATTCAGTAAATGGTGGAGGAACGTTTTTCTCTATCTTTTAGTGTTTCCTTAAAATAGCATGCAATCTGAATGATCTAAACTTTTTCCAGGATTACTCTTCTAGTTAGTAACACGGTTTTAGGGGATGTATCAGCCTTCACTTAAAACTTTTTTTCTACTGAAAGATCTTTTGGCAAAAAGGATACAAGGCCTTAAGAAATTAAAAGAAGAAAAAAAATTAGCAGAGCAGAAGCATTACCATTACTTTTCAAAATTTTGTCAATACAGGACTTTCCTGTACATCTGTTGACTGACTTCACTTGAAATATTACCATCTGGAAGGCCTCTCTGGGAGCCACCTTAAGATTAGACAGACTACCACACCCATGAGACCAGTTTGTAATCCTTAAGTTGAATTTTCTCCCATTTTCTTTTGTCCCATTTCCACATAAGTTTGATTTACACTATCTTTGATTCTTTAGGCTTTATTACTGTATGGTGTTTTCAAACTAAATGTCTTAGGATTCATGTCCATCAAACGGATAATCAAGTCTCGGTGAAATTAACCTAGGGCAAGGCCTCAGAGCAGAACTACTGCTAGAACCCATCAGTTCAATCGCTTATAATTTACATGGTGGACATTTTATTGCTGCAGAGAAAAAGCACTGGCTGCGGTCAAGATCAACCCAACTGATGTTGACATCATAGCAAATGAGCTTGAGGTCTGTTATTTCTTCGTTTGTTTCTGTCATTTTCTTCTTCTCCTTTACAACACCCTCTTGTAATTGATGCATTTTACATCAAGCAGCTGGACAAAAAGGTGGCTGAGAGAACATTGCGTGAACACAAAGGTGATGCTGTTGCTGCTGTCCGCCACTTGCTTCGCTAATCTGGTTGGCTCGCCTGTAATAATCTTTTTCGTATTCCTAATCCAGTATATTAAGATCTTGTATGAACTTGCCATACGCTATAGCAGACTAAACTGTTCATATGTGAATCTGGGAAGAGATGCTGGTACAGCACAGAAATCCAACTAGTCTTTTACAACTTTGGGAACAACATTTTCATACAATTGCAAGTGGTGAAACTAAGCCTCTTCCAGTTTGCTGATAAGGCTAAGCCTGTTAGCAGGAAAAGAAAAAGAAAGTAAGAAAGAAATAAGAATAATTTTGTACACATTGCTGTTGCCGGTGGCACGAGGGACTTGAATTCTGATAAATGGCATTCAATGGATACGCCTGATGCATCTTTATGATATTGCAACATAATTGGACCTCTTCAACCTATGACTAACAATAAGCATCACCAGTCTGTTTATAATCAATTATAAGCTGCCTTCTGGGGGGTATTGTCTCCATGACCAGACCGGTGTGTTTGAGATTGGACTGTGATCTGTCTCTGTAAATCTTTAAACTTTTCTAGCAGTTCTTGGAACGTAGGCCGGCTGTGTGGGTCGCTGTGGAGACGCAAAACAACGAATTAAGATTGATTAGCAAGAAAAAAGCTCAAATTATCTACTAACAAAATGAAATTGTACATGTGCCAACAGCTCTGTATGATTGATGCCCATTGTGGATCCAAGTCTGATGGGATTTCCAGGCGTTGATTCATGAACCCAACAGCTCCAACCACCTGGATAAGCCACCAACAGTTGAGAAATTTGAGTCTGTACTCCCTAATTGTCAATGTTGAATCCGAAATGAAACAAGGCAGAAAATAATTTCTCAATGAAGGAGCCTACCTGCATTGAATTCAGATTCTCCCAAGGAATTTTTTCTGTAACAAGCTCCCATAGGATCACTCCGAAGCTGTAGATATCAGACCTATAAAACAAAAACAAAAACAAAAACAAAAAAGAGAGAAAAACAACATTCTCAAGTCTAGCACCAAGCAGGGATATTTAGCCGCTTCACAGCACAAACTAGTATCTCAAATAAAATGGCCTACTTTTCATCTGAGGGCTCATTACGAAGAACTTCCGGTGCCATCCATTGTGGCTTCAAAAGAAACAAACGGAAACTTTAATGTTGTAAGTGCATGATCATATGTTTGTCAAAGTATATGTACAAAGAATATTTGCAACAGAAAGACTACCAGCTAAAGAGTCATCATTTGCATACCGTTCCTTTGCCGGTTTTCGTAGTTAAATATGTGTCCCGCTTCAGACGTGACAGACCGAAATCTCCAACCTGTCAAGAGGTTCAGGAAAAACTTATGGCATAGATGGCTTAAATCTTATGAAAAGATGGTTTTCAGAAGATAACTGACCTTCACAGTCCAATTCTTATCAACCAGCAGATTTGAAGACTTTAGGTCACGATGGATGATAAGTGGATTGCAGTGATGAAGATAATTCATGCCCCGAGCCTGTGTTAGATTATTAACATAATCAAGACTTAGAGAGAAACTAGCCAATTTCATTGTTTGATAAAGGACAAAAACCTTAAGTAACACATACAACATCTAATGCCATATGAACACGCCGTCTCCAATCCAATCTTGGTGTGTTTCGTTGCAACAGTCTGAACAGGCTTCCTCTGAAAGAGATTAAATGTAAATCAAATAAAGAACAACATGAAGACATTAATTCAAATCATATCTCTACAAAATAAAACAAGGGAAATGCTTCCCCTAGTATAGTTCTCGCCATTTAGCACAACTTTACATATAGGGGAATCTTGTCAACATAATTGTTTCAAGCAAGAGAAAAACCTTGGGAGAAACTCTGTGACAATGCAAAGACGCTGAGGAGAAGTTACAGCACCCATGAAAAGTAAAACATTTGGATGTCGTAGCCTCTTCATAAGTGAGAGCTTCAGAAGAAAAACAACTTAAAAAATCATAAACTGCAGCTTGAAACAAATTAAATGACAAATCATAAAATACATGCTTCAACTAAAAGCAGGAAAGTCCCGAGTGCTATAATTTCTCAATGTAATCATGACCCCATCTAAGGGTTTTAATTTTCCCAGAGAGACAGTCATCATCAAATAATTCATCATGGCTGTGTCCAGCACTAGATGTAAATTGAGAAAAGTAACAGTCAACAGAATCTTAGATCAAAGATCACCTCTTGTCTGAAGGAGAGTATGACATCTTCTGAATATTCTTGCTTGGAGAATACCTTAACTGCAACATCCTTTAAGAAAGGAAAACATGTTTATAGTACAAAGTTGTAAGTCCAAGTAAAATACCATCGCTATACCCTGGATCATAGATAACTTGAACCAAGCTCTGCCAACAATAATCAACTAAAACAAATTAAAAGAAAGAAATATAAGCTTACCGAGCCATACCAGAGACCATGATACACAGTTCCACAGGAGCCTGCAGCAACACAGAAGAATAAAAATAAAATTCATACAAAAAATCTTATCAACATCAAACAGAAACATCATAAAGCAACTAGACAACACTTAATCTGCCATGATATTTAGAATCAGAGGCAGAGCCAGGGTGTGTGTGTGTGGGGGTGGGGGGGGATGCAGGGAATAGTTCGCCCCTCCTTCCAAAACTTTCTGGCTCTGACACTGTTCAGAATATATAAGATAATAACACTGGAGACAGATACTAAAGAGAAAACATCACACTTGCAAATTATTAATGTCTTCTTCACCCGCCAGATTGATAAAATCATCACTGGAACAATTTCGTGACTTCCAATAGAATACTCAAGTATAACGAAGTGTAAAGATTGCCATACAAGCTGATAAAACAAAGAATTCTTTCTTTATTTTCTGAATAATTTCTCTTTGGTTTACAGCGTATTTATAGTACAATATAAGGAGAAATTTTGGAAGATGACAGAAAACAGATTGTAATTTATCCGTAAGACAACTCATGCGACAATAAACAAATTCTTTCCTTCTTTTGTTTGACAGCTTACACTAACACCCCCCTCAAGTTAGTGCATAGATATCAGTCATGCCTAACTTGTCATGTGACTAGTAGGTCTTGCAACAAACAGTTTTTGTAAGTATATCTACTGGTTGATTTTCAGACTTAAACAAATGAAAATCGAATTATCTTGGCTTCAAGATTCTGTTTGATTAAATGTCTATCCAACTCAACGTGTTTGGTTCGATCTTGTTGGACTGGGTTATGAGAAATATCAATGGCTCCTTTATTATCACAAAACAAGTTCATTTCGGCACTAGGAGCAAATCCAATCTCGGTTATCAGTCTTTTAAGCCAACATACAAAGACCCTTGGCCATTCCTCTAAACTTGGCTTCTGCACTAGATAACGACACTACCTTTTGCTTCTTGCTTCTCCATGTGACAAAATTCCCTCCTACGAAGGTAAAATAACTTGAGGTGGACTTCCTGCCAACAATATTCCCAACCCAATCTGCATCTGTGTAACCCTCAATGTTTAGATGATGATTCTTGGAGAATATAAGCCCTTTTTTTTGGAGAGAACTTTAGATAACGAAGAATCCGAACAACAACTTCCATATGATCTTTACTAGGACAATGCATAAATTGACTTACTATGCTTAAAGTATAAGCAATATCTGGTCGAGTATGGGATGAATAGATTAGCTTACCAACCAATGTTTTATATCTTGCTTTATTAGATTGCACCCGCATACTCTCCATGTTTATGATTTTGGATAATTGAAGTATCAACCTGCTTACAATCTAGTAATCTTGCTTCTGATAGCAAATCTAGCACATATCTTCTTTGAGACAGAAATATACCTTTTTTTGTCTTCCCAGATTTTTCATTTCAAATTCAAATGTCAATTGTTCTTGTATTCTAGAGATCTCTTCCATGTCATCCCCTGTAATAATCATGTCATCTACATAGATTGTTAGAGTTGTTACCTTTCCAAGTCGATGTTTCAAAAATAGAGTATGATCTGAGTTACTCTGTTTGAAGCCATATTTCCTCATAGCCAAGCTAAACCAACCAAACCATGCATGGGGTGATTGTTTTAACCCATATAATGCATGTTGCAACTTACACACAACCTTAGTTACTGAAGATGCAGTATACCCTGATAGGATATCCATACAAACCTCCTCCTCAAGATTACCATGAAGAAAGACATTCTTTACGTCAAACTGATGCAATGGCCAATCCAGGTTTGTTACAAGGGATAACAACACTCAAGTGGTATTTAATTTTGCCATTGGTGAAAAAGTTTTTTGATAATCAATGTCATATGTCTGTGTATATCCTTTCGCCACAAGTCTTGCATTATATCTTTTGATGGAGCCATCTGCCTTGTGCTTAATGGAGAAGATCTATCTGCACTAAACTGTTTTCTTTCCTTTTAATAGTGAGACTAGAGTACATGTATTATTTTTTTGCAAAACTTCCATTTTTTGTTTTATGGCTTGAACCCACCTTGGATCAGTTAAGGTTTCTTTTATTCCACTGGGAACATTACATGAGGATAATGTATGCACAAATGCTTTAATAGGTTCTGACAACCTTTGGGTAGACACGTAATTCACAATCGAGTATCGTGAACTCCTTTTCCCAAGATCTGGGGAGTATCGATTTGATGGTTTGCCACAATTGTATCTGAAAGGTAAATTATAACCAATAGAAGTATCCAAGATATCAATTGGAGAAGGTGTAGTAGGAGAGCTCACCTTAGGAATATTCTCACAAGACTGATTTGGGTTTTCGGGTACAGATGAGTGAGGGGGTTCATTGTCGGATTCAGATCCTTGAAAAATACTAGCACCACTAGTTCTATCTTTTTCATTAATTACCGACAAATTTTCTTCACTCATCAAATTATCTTCAAACCCAAACCACTTTTGCCAAATCTGCTTTCACTTTGAATCTCCCCGTAAAGAGGAGATGCTAGTATCGGGGAAGGATAAAATGTCTCATACTCCAAGAAGGTAACATCCATAGTGACATAGGAGCACTTAGTGACAGGGTTGTAACATTGATATCCCTTTTATGTGGGTCATACCCCAGAAAAATACAGTGCACTGCGCATGAATCAAACTTAGTGCGCTGAGTTTTATGAAGATGAACAAATGTCACATATCCATAGGTTCATGGAGGAATTACCAAAATAGTAGTTAAAGAAACATGGTTGGAAAGAACCTATAATGGGGTCTTAATATTCAACACTTTTGACGGCATTTGATTTAACAAGTGAACTTGTGGCCACAACATCGTCCAGTATCTACTGGTCATATGTGCTTCGAGTAAGAGGGTTGAGATTGTTTCTAAGATATGCCTATTCTTTTGTTCAATAACTACATTTTGTTGTGGAATATGGGCATGAGAAGTTTCATGTAGAAGACCATTAGTTTGAAAATAAGCTTACAATTCAAGATTGACATATTCTCGTCCATTGTAAGATCGGAGAATCTGAATTTTAGATGAATATTGTGTTTGAACCATTACATGAAAGGATCAAAAGACACCAAAAACATCATCTTTATGTTTTAACAGGTACAACCAAGTAATTCGAGTGCAATCATCTATAAATGAAACAAACCATCAGACTCTAGAAGGGGTGGTAGTAGTAGGAGGACCCCAAACATCAAAGTGAATTAAGGCAAAAGGAATTTCACTTTTATGCAAGCTTACTGATAAGGTACACGATGACTTTTGGCCCAAAATGCAGGTATGACAATTAAAACCTGATTCATGTAATTCTGAAAATAAATCTAGAAACAAGTGCTTCATTTACCCAAATGATAGATGCCCTAGACGAAGGTGTCAGCACCAGATCTACCGCTCCTTTACATTAGTTGCATGTTACATATGATTAGCTTTTCCAGAGCTAAATCATCCATGTAGTACAACAAACCCCCCACCCCCCACCTCTCTCTCTCTCTCTCTCTTAGTACCACGTCCAATAATCTCTTTGTTGAGAATATCCTGAAGAAGACAAAAAGTGGGATAGATTAGCGTAACACAATTTAATCCCTCAATAGCTTGACCAAGTGACATTAATTTATTTGAGAGGGATGGAACTTGTAAGGTATTAGATAAGGAGAATGAAGGTGATAAAACGACAGTTTCAGCTCCTATAACAGGGTATGTATCTCTATTGGCGTTTGCAATGCTAGTTCGCCTTGGTTGAGTAACTTTGATAAGATCATTTGAATCAAATGTCATGTGGTTGATTGCCCTTGAGTCAATTATCCAACCACTGTAATCATTCCTTTTAGAACTAAGTAATACATACCTACAGTTACATTGGTTATTGATAGTATCTGTTGTTGATTCCATGTGTGAGATAAAAGATAAATGAGGTTCTGCATTCACAAGAGCAGCCCATCCTGAGCCTTCATTGGAGGTAGCTTCATGTTCTTTCCTAATTTTGAATTCATTCCACTATTCTGTCATCCCATGTAACTTAAAACAAGTTTCACAAGTATGCTTCATTTTTCCACAATGAGTACATCCTCCTCTTGATTTTCCTTTTGTCTTGGAGATGGTCTTTGATTTTCCATTCCATGTAGAAGGAGATAGTTGTAGTGAGGATGGTTGTTGTTGTCCCATCTTGGTTCCTTTAGAAACCATAATAGCACCAGTTGCATTTTCGGTTTCCGTTATCATTATTGTCTGTCTCATATCTTCTCTTCTTATATAAGCATACACTTGGTCTATTATAGGAAACGATTGCAATTGTGGTACATCACTTCGAATCTTATCTAGCTGATCATCCCAACTTGTCAAGGAAAGTATAGACCCTATCGTCTTGTAAGATAGAATTGTATTTTGATATATCGACCTCGCACTCCATCGGGTTTGGTCTACGAAAATCAATTTCTCTCCATAAGCCCTAAAGATCATTGTAATATTTTTCAATAGACTCGTCTGCTTGCCTCATTCTTGTCATCCGTCTTTTTAAATCATATACTTGGGAAGCGTCAATGCCATCATAAAAGGTTATAGCAATAGAATCTCATACCATTTTTGCAATTGGAAATCGAATAAAATTGCTAATCAAGGATGGGTCCATCGAGTTGATTAGTCATCCCTTTACAATTGCATTTTTTATTCTCCATTTCAGAAAATTTGGGTCTGTCAGTTGAGGCTGTGAAAAATCTCCATTAATATATCCCAATTTATCTTTCCCAGAGATGTACATCTCAACAATTTGGGACCATAAAACATAATTAGTTCCATCCAATTTGACACTGATTTGTACAGCAGAAGAGTCAAAAGTTTGGAGGAGGAATCTGTGTTTGAGTCAAGACTTGCAACATTTTTGTCGTCAAGTCTACCAGGCGCAGGCCAAAACAGGGGAAGCCACCCACAGTTCTCACCAAAACTTACTCTAGAATTTTTTTTTGCCCCGCATCAGAACCCAGCAAACCAAATCAGGACCGCCCCTTATCCCATCCCCCCCACACTCTGAATATCTCAAGGACTACCCGCATCTCACCCGAAAAGAATGATGTGAAAATATGCAGAAATAGATTATGAAATACTCAGCAAGCAACGTCTCCCCGCATCAGCTCGAGAAGATGCTGGAGCTGTGTTGGGACTTCCCCCAATACTATAATGGCCTCTTTTGCTACTTAGACGAGGATATTCGCAGAATCTCTTGGCCATGATTGTCTTATCCTGGAACATTTGAGGAATCAACTTACCCTCTAAGCGAGACTCTATCAAAGCAACACTTTTTGAATGTAAACCTGATATAGTTATACTTACAAAAACAAAGTTGCAATGTTTTGACATCTCTATAGCATGCAGTCTATGGTTTAATTCGGACCCCGAGTGGGCTGTGATCAATGCGGTTGGGCACTCTGGTGGCATTCTTGTCATCTGGAACCCAAACTCGGTTGAGGTCGTGTACACTGATCTTGGTCATTTCTCCCTCTGCATTCGCTTCCGAGACAGATCTCTGGGATCTGAATGGGCCCTGGCGGGGATCTATGGACCTTCGGGAAATGGCAATCGATCCATCTTCTGGGAGGAAATTCTATCTAAAGTCCAACAATGGAGCATCCCCTGGCTTCTGGCTAGGGATTTCAATGCCACCCTCCGTTGTTCCGAAAAAGCCTCCCTGCAAAAAGAATCACCTCCAAAATGCGAGTTTTTTCTTACTTGATTAGTTGTCTAGAGCTCCTTGAAATTCCCCTAGTAGGAAAAAAAAATTACTTGGACCAATGGCCAAAATCCCCCCATCCTCTCCAAATTAGACTGTTTCTTGGTTAATAATGACTGGCTGCTTCTCTTCCCCCATACTGCCGGTCAGGTACTCAACAAAATTGGTTCTGAAAATTGGCCTATCCTTATAAACACTCATCCCCCAAAATGGGGTTTTTCTCCGTTCCGCTTTGAAAATTCCTAGCTCTTGGAGGACTCTTTTATTCCAAATTTGAAGAAATGGTGGGACGATCTCCCTCAACATCCGAATCCTGGGTGGGCGCTCCACTTTAAACTCAGAGCAGTCATTAGACCCTGGGCTCGCAACCTTACAGCTGCTGCTGCATCTAAAAAAACCTCCATCAGTCAACGACTCTCTGAGTTGGATCTTCTAGAGGAGCAAAGGTCTTTCTCTTCTCCTGAAATCATTTGTAGAAATTACCTGAACTATGATCTCTCAAAAATCCTCACAAGTGAAACCACTCATTGGAAACAACGTGCCAGATTTTGTTGGCTGTCTGGTGGGGATGGAAATACAATGTTTTTTCATGCTATTGCCTTTGACCGTAAGAGAACTAACCGTATATCCTCCCTTCTAATCAATGGAGAGGAATGTACAGCTGGTGTCTCTATTGCTAATGAGTTTGTGAAGTTTTTTTTCAGGACTTTATACAGCGGAGAATTTCAACCGCCCTATCCTGGACCAGATTGAATTCCGTCAGATCTCTATATCTAATGCTATACAACTGGAAAGACCTTTCTCCCCAGATGAATTGATGCAACAGCTCTTGGAATGCCTAGAGATAGGGCTCTTGGCCCGGATGGTTTCAACGGAGAATTTTACCGTCAATCCTGGGACATTATCAGAAGTGATGTTCACAATTTTGTCAACAATTTTCATCAAGTAGGTATCACCTACATATCCATTGGCGCCTCCTTCATTGCCCTTGTCATGAAAAAATCCAGCTCACACCTTGGCCAAAGTTATAGACCCATAAGTCTCACCACAAGCTCCTACAAAATACTAGCCCCGTATCCTGGCCAAGTGTCTCAAATCTGCTCTCCCAAGTATCATCAGTCCCTGTCAGAGTGGTTTTATTGCTGGCCGGAACATCCTAGACTCGTCTATGGCCGCTCTTCACTCTTTCAAAAAATCGAACAACCCAAGAGTAGTAATCAAGCTTGACTTCGAAAAGGCCTTTGACAGAGTCAACTGGAAGTTGGTAGACATCATCCTCGATAAGATGGGCTTTCCCACTCGCTGGAGATTCTGGATGAGAAGTTGTATTTCTAATGTCTCTTACTTTGTCTTGGTAAATGGCAAACCTTGTGGATATGTTAAAGGCTCTAGGGGAATCAGGCAGGGGGATCCTCTATCCCCCTTTCTGTTCACTCTCATTGGAGAGCAGTTAGCTGCCATGGTCCATTTGGCTAAAACATCAGGATGGCTAAGTCCTATTTCTCTTGACCTTGCCCTCGATATTAGCCTCCTCCAATATGCAGATGACACTATTCTTTTCTGTGATGGTTCCCTCAGTCAAATTCATAATTTAAGTACCCTACTTAGCTTATTTGAAATCTCATTTGGGCAAAAAATCAATCGGGAGAAATCATCTATCTCGGGTTACAATATTGAGCCTGGGTTACTCAGTTCTATGGCAAGCTATCTTGGATGCAACATTGAATCATCTACTGGAACCTATCTAGGGCTCCCTCTGACCCCCTATCTCCCTTCAAAGGCTTCTTGGCATCTTGTCATTGAGCGCTTGGAAGGGCGGCTTGCCTCTTGGCGGGGGAAATTCCTCTCAAAAGCAGGCAAATTAATTCTAATCAAATCATGTTTGTAGGGAATTCCCAACTACTTTTTATCGATGTTCCAATGCCCAGCTTCAGTCAGAAACAAAAATTGAGATTCTAAAGAGACGTTTCCTCTGGGGTGGTCCAAACGGTGAAAAAAAATATCATCTGGTTAAATGGGAGGAAGTGTGCAAGCCAAAATCGTTGGGTGGGCTGGGTATCCAGGATATCATCACCACAAACTTTGCTCTTCTTCTTAAGTGGATTTGGAAGTTTAATATGCAACCTGCTTTGATTTGGAGAGCTTTCGTTGCAGATAAAACAAATATCCACTCTGGTTGGTGGACAGAGGGAGGGCGAGTTTATTCTCTCTCACTTGCTTGGAAAAAAATCATTCGGCTCCTCCCCAAATTCAAAATGGCAGCAAAATGTTACATTGGAAATGAAGGCTCAACAAAATTCTGGAATGATTGGTGGGCTGGCCAATTCCCATTCCAAAATAGCTTCCCAGAAATCTCTGGCCTCTCGGGTAACTCAGAGGTCTTTATATATGACATCTGGTCAGAAAATGGGGATTGGAATTTAAATCTTAGAAGGCGCCTCACTGATCCTGAAGCTCTCCTTGCCTTCGAGCTCCTTCACAACCTTCAAATCAGAACGCCAAACAACTTAGGTGATACTCTAATCTGGACTCCCTACCCAAAAGGATCCTTCTCCACATCCTCCGCTTACAAATTCCTAAACAACCTCTCCACTGCTCATCCAAAGCACCCTGCTACCTATGCCTGGGACCTCCTTGCCCCTTCACGTGCCAAATTCTCCATCTGGTCTGCCTGTAAGAACAAAATCTTAACTTCTGATTCCTTAATCAGATGGGGCACCCTTATCCTAGACCCTCTCTGCCCTTTCTGCAAAAATGGCTCAGAAACAGCAACCCATATTCTCCTGTCATGTCAATTTGCCCACTTGGTCTGGACGTCTCTTCTAAGCAAAATTGGCCTCCAATACTATGCCTCGGGAAACTTAGCAGACACTGTCCTCTCACTCGTCAGCTCCAAACTCCCAAAATCAGGTAAAATGATATCTTGTTGTATTAGTCATATAATATGGGCTCTCTGGAAAGAACGTAATAGGAAAAAATTCAAATTCAAAACCTCTCCTACTAAGGTTCTGACTGAGCAAATCTCTAGCCAAGTTTCTCTCTGGCTCCTAAATAAAAAGAATTCAGAAAATTCAGTGATTCAAACTTCAAGGGGAACTGGCAGACTATCGCTGGGCTATCTCTGCCCTCTCGCCCCCCACTCATGGCTCTATGGGCCCCCTCTCCTCCCGGGCACACAATGCTCAATCTTTATGGAAGTGCTTGACTCAGCCCGGGTCCAATAAGGTTCATTGGTGTTATCCACAATGAAAATGGTGACCTCCTCTTCTCTTATGCAGGCCCCCTCGGCAACTCAAACTCTACCACAATAAAACTCTCGGGTCTTTTGCACGGGCTCAAAATCTTCTCTAGCCACCTTTCTGGTCCCCTTAATATTGAAGCCAACTCAAAAGTGGTCATCAATTGGTGTGCAAACCACGACAAACCCCCATGGGGTCATTGGGATATGTTCAATGAAATATGTAATTTATTTTTCCCATTAAGCTGTAAATGGAATCACATTCCGTGCTCTACCAATCACCTGGCAAACTCCCAGGCCAAGGCGGGCATTTCTCTCCAACACTTCGTTGTGGAATCAGGCCCCCAGAGCTAGGTTTGTAATTTTTCTTTTTTCTTATCAATATACGCACTATTCATGAAAAAAAAAAGTCTACCAAGATATATTCTACCAATCCAAGATATGAATCGAGTAAATTATTCCTTTGAGTTCTATTCCCTTGCCCAATAAAATTGAGGAATACTAAAAAAATGGTAGAGGAAGTGCCACTTACTACTAGTAAGGAGAATCAAGGCTCATGCAGGAAGAAAATACCAGATAAATTTAGCCAGAGAAAATATTGACGTGTAATTCCTCACGAAATCCTATCAAAAGATGTTATCAGCTGGGCCACCTCTCTCCAAATCAGAGACTAATCCCAAGAGACACGAGCATGCCAGCAACAGTCATCACAAGTGGACCACATAGATGACAGCCACAGCATGCGGGTCACTTGTATAGAGAAGAGAATAAGGTTCCAGAATCCAGATAAGTGTAGCGTCTGGCCACCCCTAATTGCAATGCCTGCACGTGCTTTTTATCCACTTTTTTTTATTTCTTTAGTTCAAGGTTTTTATCACCATGCCCAGTTCAGTTCAGGCCTCTACAGAGATTGAGTCCGAGATGCAACCTGCGGCATCCCGAATCAGAATTGCCGGCAAAAATGGAGTAATAGCCGGAAATAGAGGAGAGAGTCTCACCCAGAGAGAGAAACAAGGGCTGCACTCCAATCATTTTTTTACAGAGCGAAAAAATGGTTGCGGAGACCGGACAAGGACGAGAGGCTCGGGGAACCGGATTCCTTTTCAAGGCTTCAAGGGGAACAGATGGGAAAAAGGGTGCTGATCACGAAACTCCAGCACAAAAACCTGGTGTGGCATCTAGGTTGCTGATAGGAAGACAAAGCAGACCTTCTTCGATCCAGACAGAAACAGGCTGGAGGTATGGAGCCGTGTTTCACATAAACGACCACTGAGACATGCTGGTGGCCTGTCTGGACACACGCTCACTTGCTTCTGCTGTTTCTCGAGCGGCATCTGCTGCCTTAACCCCTGGGAGAAGAGCTTGCTACGGACTCTGTTCCATAGCACTTTCCACCCACTGCTTCGAAGAACGATCGAGCAAGATCACAAAGTTATTCTCCCCTCAGTAACCCACTCTGATACCATGATAAAATAAAGAATCTTTCTTCATTTTCTGAATAATTTCTCTTTGGTTTACAACGTATTTATAGTACAATACAAGGAGAGAATTTGGAAGATGACAGGCTGTTCTTCCTAATATCAGGAAACAGATAGTAATTGATCCATAAGACAACTCATGCTACCATAAACGAATTCTTTCCTTCTACTGTTTGACAGCTCAGGCTAACACAAGCAAGGTCTGAAAGACTTTTAAAACAACTAAAAATTATAGCAATAAATCAATTAGTATTTCTTTTTTCTTTTTTTTAAAGCAATTAGTTAGACTTTTTGACAGATCGTCAACACCAAGCATCAGGCCCAGTAACTGAAGCATAACAAAGTTGATCCATAGTTGATCTGATAGTGGATGAAATCAGCAAAATATTCAAGGACCAAAACCAGCAAGATAAAGAGCTCTAACACAATGAACTTACTTACACTATGTAATTAATATTTAACCACTATTAACCAAAGCAGCATACAACTTCTAAATGAAATCCATTTATGCATAACAAATACCTTGTCCGATCTGTTCTCCTATGGTCAAATCTTCCCACAAAATTTCGTAATCCAGGGAGTCAGTTTCCATGTCCAGTTTATGAATAGCACTGCTGTTAGTACTTCCACAGCTGCTCACGCTGCTGTTGCTATTGACATTAAATGAAGAGGACCAGGACCCCGAAACCTCATTATTGGCTGGCCGGTTCATTTCAGCAACCTGGTGCTCAGATTTCAGACTAGATTCAGAACATTTCAAATAGCTGAGGTTATTCTCTTGATCAACATTGAACCAGGGCCAGACAAAATGGGATCCATCACAGTCATTTCCTTTCCAGGGCCACGAGAGGCCCTTCTTGACTATCCAAGCCTCAGCTTTCGAACCTATGATTTTGTGGATTCCAGTAGCCTTTACTTCACTGTCTCCTGTGGCTCCTTCAGTATATTTTCCAGGGGACTTCTCCTCCTGAAGACAGGGAGAAAACATGGCAAACTGGGAGGCTGGAACCTCTCCCCGAGGCGTACTAGCTCCACTTGAGTTTGCATCTTCCTTATGGTCTGAGAGATTGGTATAATGGTCAGATTGGTGGCCTTCACCACTAACACTTTGCCTCTCTGCGCTGCTATCACTTGTTCGTATCCGTGAGCGAACCTTATTCGTAACCTTGGACGCCTGTTTCATTCAGCCTCAACTGTTAACAGAAAATAGACAAACATTCTCTTCCAAACTACTATATATTTTTCTTTATTGAACACAATGACGAACAGATTAAATTCTACACTTCTGGGGTAGAAAGGTTTACATTGTTATGGCTACATCAAATCCAGGATGTCATTGCTAGTAGGTACAATTTTTAAGTATTATTAAACGTTCCTACTCTTTTTGTTTGTGTAAAAATGTGAGTGAGGCATGATGAATAGCTTACCAGGTTTGACAATTTGGAGGCGATAGCAACTTGGAGAGGTTGCTGAGAGTCCATACCCATTTTACCAATAGAACTGCTTCTTGACCGATTAAAGCCAACTTCAGATTCTGAGAACTTTCTAGTACTTGGAGGAAGATGAGTCTCCTGAAATGGCCGTGAATCATTTGATACACAAATTATGCCGATCAAATTACCGCTGTCATCCTTAAAAGGGGTGTTGGTTGCAATTGCTAGGAACCTCTCCCCTGATTTGTTTTTAACTGGATATTGGCCAGTCCAGCTCTCCCCCATCATTACCCGGTTAATTATATTACTAACCATCTCAATGTCACAGGCATCAATCAACAGCTCCATGGCATCTTGACCAAGGACTTCTGATTCAGAATATCCATAAAGGAGTGTTGCAGAGCGGTTCCTGCAAAATCATATATTCTCATAAATGGTAAGCTAAACTCAAATTGTTGACACAAGAAGAGCAAATGAGGTGAATCGAGTCACAATTCACAATATTGTATTATGAGTCCTTATCATGAGAAATAATGCAAAGACAGGTAAGATGACAAACACGTGAAGCATACCCAATAATCAACCACATTGATCCCAGCTTAGTTTAGAATTTGAGGTAGTTGGGATGTTTTTTATAGGGCAAAATGCACTGAGTCATTGGTCACAAATCCACCATGTTGATTTGAGTACTACTAAGACAATGGAATGGGTACTTGCCCTCATAATATGGAAATTACATTTCAATTCTTAATAAACCTTCATGTTCTTGCAGCTTTGTTAATAGCCCAAATTTCTTCGTCAAAACAAGTGATGCTACATTATAACACAGGTCTGACAAGGGGTCTGTATGCTAGCTACCTATTGCTTCCATAAGTACCTATTCTCAACAGCATTTCCAAAAAATACTCAGGACTACATAGGTTAACCAACAGCATCTCCCTGTCCATTATGACACTTAACTGACGTTATCAGTAAACCTTGGGGTTTACAAGCTAGACGCTAAATTTCCTTTCCAGGTATAGATAGATCTTACTAAATTGATACTCGTGGTCACAGCTCGCAATCAATTCAATCCAAAGGACATACCATGTATTTACCCAGTATAAACTGTCAGGAGGACAGAAGAGTACAACACTAGAAAAGAGAATGCTGCATAAATTCAATTTACAATTTAAAGGGCAAGAATGCAAAGAAAAAACTAACTTATAAGAACAAAATGAAAAAGAAGGAGGAATAAGCTGGCAGTTGACTTCATTTGTCCGACCTCTGCAGTTCGAACAAGAAGGAAGAACCAAAAGAAGTTAAAGTCTAAATTCAGAACTGACCAGTATATAATCCGGCACTCAAGGTCAAGTATATGCACCGACTGCCCCATAGATTGCAATATATTCAAATACTGTCGGTCCGTAAACTGGCCTGCAGTAGGCCTTGCATCGTCCCCCCCTCTGACTTCGTCACTTCTACTCTCCCGCTGCAGCGGCGAAGCATGCCTGAAAGACAAGGACCCCCTCCTCCAGGCGGCAAGGCCTGCATCAAGGCCACCAGTCCTTCTTCTCGGGGCGCCGAACCTCGACCTCTGCGGCGAGACCGAGTGAGAGCGCTGGTGCGTATGTTCCACTTTGGTCTCATTTCCCCGTTCCAGCATAAGCTTCGACATTTGTCGCTTGAGAACCGCATGACCCGCTTCGAGTTCCTGGATTTTCTTCAGCAACTCTTCCGCTGGAGCCTCCATCGCGAATCCCCAAAAGCCAGAATCCAGAAATAGGATGGCTGATGGGATTTTCAGAGAGGTAGAGTTTCCGCTACTCCATGTCTTCGACTTTTCATCTCAAAGAGGGGGGACTTGCCTCGGTTTTGATCTTAATATTTTTTTCCTTCTTTAATTGGGCTCTCCGTTAATCCTTTTCCCGTCTGAATCTCCCATCTTCTCGTCCACAGTCCAATGTGTTCATACTTTATAGGAAACGATGGGTCAGTTGTTTCTTGTCTGGATTTTCATGAGTCCCTCGGCTTTTCCCATAAAGGCTCTCCACTTCCCACGAATTTTAATGGTGGGTATTTTTTTACAATTATTTTTTTTCGTACCTGACAGGCTTCTACCAAAATTCTTTCTCCATTTCCTAATGAGATCAGATGAACTTACAGAGTGACTTTCTTCATAATTCACATCCCAGTTTGCAAATCAGTCCTTGACTAATCTATCCAGAAAGTCCTTTCATTTAGCACTTGAGTAGTAAAATTAGAAGCAACTGAATGGCTGGCTGTTAATGTCAATGGTGGATCAGTGGGACCAAATCCGATCGAAGCATCCAGTTAACTTCAGTAAAGCATTCGAATATTCTGAGGCGAGCGATTGTCATGACGATTTAATTATTATACTTCCGATATAAAAAAATTAAGAAAAGGTCTAACCATCTCTGAGTTTCAATAGAAAAACTGCTGCAAAAATTCAATAATTGTAATTTCAGAAATGGTCCAGCCTATGCTAATCGCGAATGGATCATGTTTTTGCTTTTCTGGAGAGTATTCTCAATCCCCATTCCCCACACTCAAAAACGGATTAGTTTAGCGTTCCCGTCACAGAAACTCAGAAAGTGAAGAAAACATCTTTGAAATTGTCACGTAAAGTCGTGCTTACGAGTTCAAAACTGCAACAGGATAAACCCTTTTAGCCCCTTCATTATCAGTTTCGAGAATCTTTGGGCTTAATCTTTTGCTTTTCCGACTTGGTCTGCTTTTAGTCTTCATCTTTTAGCAGCGAAGGATGTGGAGAAAATCTCTCGTCTTCGCTGACCTGCATCACCTCTCAGTGGGGCCGCAGTGAAAGCAACAATGGCGGCTGTAATGTAAAAATTTGCACGCTTCCTCCATTCGGGCATCGCAGCTGCGCCACTCCACAAAGAAGAAACAAAAACTACTTTTGTTGACAGAAAGGCGTGTTCACCCTCTGTTGATTTCGGCGTTCCTGTTATAACAGAGTCAAAGAATGTTGTGCGACAGTAACAGAAACCGATTGATTTCATCTAATTGATGATGCTAAGGAAATTTCCGTTTACGAGTGACATGCACTTTGAAAAACAAGGATTAACGAGGAAATTGGTCTCTGTGATGATCGAACGGAATAAAGAGAGAAAAGAATGCCTTGTTCAGGGATGTATACAGGGTTGGCTTCAGGGGTGACCAAATCCTCGCCTTTTGCAAGCCAAATCGAAACAAATTCCCCATTTACCAGGGTCTATTGTAAACATTGTATGGATAGAACAAAATAAGCATTCCATTTCACTTTTTCTATCCTGGTAATTGATCTCACATGAGCAAACAATGATGGCTCTACATAAGAAATAGTCCCCCATGTAGTACTCCTGTGTAAGACTATGCAAGGTTCTTGGTAGAGCTTCAAAAATCTTTCCTTAGTAATACGAAGGGAACTCCAAGACATTTAAACCAGTTTATGTTACATAAATATATCTGACAAAACTAACAATTGGACTCTGTCCATCCACACCCTCCCTGATAGACAAATAATACGAAGTAAAAATTAGATTTACACATTATATATAGGAGATAAGGACCACTTTCAATTTCTCCCTCTCTATACAACCATTAGAAGACCCACTACATCTACAAATAGGCCAATATAGACAAACCAAGTTCGAGCAGCACAATCCCTAGTTCAAGACTGAACACCAATATACTTTCAGTTCATCACCTTTGCAGTTCGAGCAGATATTGTCGGAATCATGAATTACTACGCCAAACCAAGTTGAGATTTATCAGAACCAGATCGGCCGCGTGAGGATGCTAATCAAACTGATAATTATAGATGAAGCAGAGCCAATTGATGTTATGAACAGACTGATGGCCATGTGAGAGTAATAAAAAGTAGTCAGGTATTCAGGCACTAGTTCATGTCATCTGAGACTGTTTGCAAAGTGGGAAGTTCCATTAGGAGAAGGAAGTAAGACCTCTCAGAGTCTCTAATATATTGAACTTCTCCATTCATCAACTTCAGGAGCTTCCTGGACATGCTCAGACCTAGCCCTTCTTGTGTGACCCATTGACTACTGTGAAACATGTCTTGGATGAGTTCTGGAGGGAGGCCATCCCCAGAGCATATCAGCCTGCAGTTAAACAAAGAATGGTCATAGTTATGGGGGAAAAAAGGAAAGAAAAGAGATTCATATTGTAAAAAAAGAAAAAGAGAAAAACTTGAAGCAAAGAAATGGACTGAAAGATTTTAGACATTTGTTTAAAAATAGATTAGTCATCCATGAAGCTGGAATGATCGATTATTTAAACCCATCAGTCTTCTCCAGTGCTTCCTTCTCTTTGGCTTACTAGACCATGAAATCCAAATGAACCAACCATTTTGAACCACCACATTGCCCTACACCTCAGAAGTACAATAGTCTAATGTATGCTATTTAAGCGCAGCATATCCACAGTGAATGATAAACTTGAATCAAAGACATTCCATCACAGGAACTCAATAGGTTGTCAATGTGTATGGTTTTCAACCTTTAGCTTATCTACAGTAAGAATCATGTTAGTAGGTTCAATTAGATGTCGCTTGTTCCATTTGTGTAAGATATTTGTTGATAGAAATTGAAGAGCTTGCCTGCACTAATGAGAGGACATTCTTCAGTCAATCAAGATAGTCCAAATAGTATAACCATCTGGATTTATTATAGAGCTCAAAAAAAAAAAAAAAAAAAAAACAGTCATCTGACAAGTACAATCGACTGCAAAACAAGAATTTCATATTTAATCAACAAATGAGTGCGATAGCATCAAATGTTCCCTAATGATCAGGGCCTAAAATCATACTAATAGTAATAATAATAAAAAAATAAAAATAATAATAGTTAACAATATAATAAAGTTCTCATTGGAGCACCATCTTAGACAAAAGAAAAAATATCTTAGAAATGAAAATTTTGAGAACCTTAGAAATGAAAACAGTGAGAAAGAGGAGGCCTAAACATCTCCAATCTTTTCTTTGCTTTGTCAGAGACTTAAACGCACACTCCAAGAGTGAATCTGTGGACCCCTATAAGATTGAATCTTCAATATGAAGCATTACCAGGGCATTTTCTAAGCCAAAGCAAGGACCATTTTTGTAATTTCCAAAAGTATGGGCAGACGGAAGCTCCATTACAGGAAGAGATAAGATTGGTTCTGAGCAGTTTAGCTATCTCCATGCTAATCTTGTTTCTAATTTTAATTTGGATAAATGAATGATAATTCTTTATTTATACATATCTATAATCAGAATTCGTAATTATATCGGATACATCCAGAGGCTAATTTAAAAGTTGAGGATATATCTGATGCAAAAGAACTCTATAAATAGTAATATGAAGATTTCAAGGTTAGTCAATGTCTACATGACTTTCCAATATAAACAACGAAGAAGTTGGAAGTGCTTTGCCCAGAAATAATCGTCAATCCATAAAGTAATGGGTTAGGCTTATTTTTATCATGATAAACGTCTTTATTTTGGTAATATCATGTGAGGAAACTATGATTTAGAGCTTTCTGTAGTACAAAACTATGATATACATGTTGTAAGAGACTTCATGTTAGGGGAGTCAATGGGTCCGGATATTATCCAGATTTGATCTGGATTCAGATCCGGATCCGAAATTTCAGGTCAATCTGAATTTTTTGTTTTTAGGACTGAGTTTGGATGTATAAATAATATCCGCTTTAAATTTGAATTAGAATCAGAATCGATGAATTCGCATCCAGAAAATATCCAGATCAGGAAACATTACAAATCACCAAAGTTTTCCCTCCCCCAGATTCTTTTTCCCTCCCCAAAAGTTGTTATTTTAAATTTGAATCTTCAATGCTTTCTTTTCAAGTGTTTAAGTTTTTATCGGTTTTATAACATTCAAGTCAGAGAATCTTCAAGGGGTTATTATTTATGTGACTAAGCTTTTACTTTTCCACTATTCAATAACTTTCCTGTCTTCTTAGATCCTCCGCCAGCCAGTCTACCTTTCCCCTCCCTTCTCTCTCGCTTAACTCTCATTCTCCTCTCCTCTTTTCCTCCACTCTCGTTTTACCAGTGACAAGTATCTTCTCGCCAACTTCAGCTGCTGCCGAACACGAGCTTCCTGACTTCTTCATTTTCCTTTGAGATAATCTCTCTCTCTCTCTCTCATATTCTTTCTCCTTCGGTTTGTATAGTTAGATTCACATTGGAAGGGTGATTGTGCTTGTGTCATCGTCCATTGACAAGCTTCACTGTTAAGAACTCAGGAAATGAAAAGAAAGTGGCAAAAAAACTTTAGGTTCTGTAATTAAGAGGAAGAGGGATCGACTTCTAACCCCCTGTTTCTAGATTTCACATAAACTGCAACTCTACTCTTCTCCTTATGAGACTTTTTCTTTCAGGAGTCATATGCTTTTCATTATAGGATTTTGGATCTGTATATTATCTGGATACTATCCAAACGGATTGGATTTGAATACCGAGTTCGAATAGTTTCCCGGACATTCGGATTTTGGATATCCGAAAACGGATTGGATCTGGAATTCCACTATCCAGACCAAATTTGATCCGTTTACACCCCTACTACATGTGTTTTTACCTAGGGTTTTATATTTTCTCTTTTCAGTAACTAAGGCAAAATTACTCTAGCATCCATAGAATCCATAATAAACTAAGCAATTCATATAACTTGTTAAAGAAAATCTCAATAAAAACTGCTAACATTTTGACAACAGCAAGCAGGTTTTCAATTGCTAAAGTTGGGACAGTTTTCTAGAGAACTTTGGAGTGCCTTTACCCTAAAGTTTGGTCCTCAACTTTGCTTCCCAGTATCTCTTCATGCTTTGTTTGATCAATGAATTTGGTCCCAATGGGTAAAACTGGAAGGAAAAAATTAAGCTATATTTGATGTCATCATCAGGAACGAGTGGACCTTTGTGGGTAGGCAAAAGCCTATTGGTCATTGAGGCAACCATGCACTGAGTTTTCTTTCGGGCAAGCAAGATTCATGAGACATATCCCTACTCGTTCTTCAGAAGAAACTAAAAGGTAGTTAACAACTCTACACATGATTCTTGAGCTCATCATCCATGCCCCTTCTCCTGAGAGATGGCTAAAATTAAATTTCAATGGCAATTCATGGGGCAATCTTGCTCCTGTTGGTGGGAGAGATGTTTATCAAAGACATAACAAGTAATATCCTTCCCATTTACTCTGCACCCTTTGGCCGAATGTGATGCATTGGTGGCAGAGTTGAAAGCCCTTCATAGGGGAACTCAACTCTTTGTAAGCAAATTTTCCACCTCGCTCATTGTAGAAGGAGATACAGCCATTGCTCAAATTGGTCCAATGGGAATAAATATCCACTAAGTCGATTTTTCATGTATTTTGATGAAATTGAAGAGTATCTATAGAAACTTAAGGGTTGATTAGCTAGACACTCCTAGAAGCACCAATAGGAAAGGGTTATCCGACAACATATTGCTATTGGCACCTCTCTCGCTGTTTGAGTCTCTCTTTCTTTCATTATAGAGAGTAGATTTTGACTTAAGCCAAATAATCTGCGGATTGTACTTTTTAACCTTTGTCAGCTATCTTAATGAAGCATCATCTCTCATTGCCATCAAGAAAGAAAAAAAAGGGGAGGCAAGTTTTCTCACAATGACTAGCCAAAACTAGGAGGCTTCTTCCCAACTAATAAGTATAGGATCTTTCAACCCCAAACCAATATGGGATTATTTTCCTATACACAACAACTATCACATCCAAGCAACTTGCATAAGATGTGGAGCACATATGCAACTATAAACTAGTGATTTTTTTAACCACCGATGCACCCCCAGTGCACACATGGGTTATAGAGGACAAGCACAAAGGCCAAATAGAACACAAACATGGTATTGGATTGGCTTACTCCTCCCAAAATTAAAAGGTTCTCCCCCATGACCGAGGGGGATGCTAACACAAAGTTTTTCCATGCCATCGCCTCGGCCCGCCGGAGGACTAACTAGGTCACCTCCTTATCTATTGACAACAAGGTTACCTTGGATAGGACCTGTAATGTTTTTCTCAGCTTCTTTGGAGATCTTTACAAAGAGGAGTACCACCACCGGCCCAGGCTCCCTAGCCTTCACTTCTCCGCGATTTCCCTAATTTTGGCGAGTTTCATTGAGCTTTCTTTCTCTAACTTGGAGGTTGAGGATGTTGTACTAGAACTCCCCTGGGATAGGGCCCTAGGGCCTGATGGATTCAACGGGGAATTGTACAAGGCTTGCTGGCCCGCTGTGAGGTTGGACATCATTTCCATGGTCCGAAGCTTCTATGATCATGGAATCACCTTTAAGAGTGTTGGTGTTTCTCTTATTGCTCTGGTCCCCAAGAAAACTAGTGGAGCGCCCTCAAGATTATTGGCCAATCAGTCTAGTTTCAACTTCCTACAAGATCATCGCCCACATCCTGGTTCGTCGTCTCAAGGTTGTTCTACCTACCATCATCCACCGGGGCCAGAGTGCTTTTATCAGAGGCAATGACATACTTGACTCAGCTATGGTCACACATGAAATTGTGGATCATTTTGCCAAGATGGGTCGGCCGTGGTTTGTCCTTAAGTTGGGCTTTGAGAAAGCTTTCGACCGAGTTAGTTGGTCCCTCCTAGACGACATTATGCAGCGTATGGGCCTCAAAGACAAATGGAGGTTCAGCCTCTTACTCCTAGCTTCTCAATGGCACGGTATGTAGCTTCTTCCAAGGCACTCGAAGCATCCGTTCAGGAGACACTCCTCTTCAACAACATTGCTGAGTACTTATCCTCAATGTTTTACTCTGCCCGCAACATTGGTTGGTTAGAGGTCGTCTCCCAACAAAGTTGCTTTGACACCCCCCCCCCTACTCCAGTTCGCAGATGACACCATTTGCTTCGGCATCAGCACACTGGACCAGGTCCGCAACATTAAGGCCCTTCTCGGCCCTTTTGAGATCACTTCTGGTCAGAAAGTTAATTGAGGAAAGTCAACCATCATGGGATATCACATCGATCTCCCTGAGCTTCAAATTATGGCAGAGACTCTAGGATGTCCCATTGTGATTGCGCCCACATACTACCTAGGTCTTCCTCTTACTGATAGCAGACCTCGAATGGATCTCTAGGCTTCTGTGATAGAGTGACTTGAGCGATGTCTCTCCTCTTGGAAGGGTAGGATGCTCTCCAAGGCTGGTTGATTGATCCTCTTAAACTCATGCCTCGCGGGTATTCCCAACTACTTCCTCTCTTTCCTGGCTTGCCCCGCCTCTATTAGCTGGTGCATTGACATTATCAAGAGACGTTTTTGTGGCATAACACTGGAAATGAGTTTCACTATCACCTTGTTAGCTAGGATGAAGTGTGTAAGCCAAAATCTTTCGGTGGGCTCAAGATCAAGCTCACCAAGGAAATGGGACATGCTCTATTGCTCAAGTGGTTTTAGAAGCTCAACTCTTCCTTGGGGCTTCATGGAAGCCAATGGTTGCCTTCAAGCCTTAGTGTCTTGGTGATAGATGGATCATTGGAGGCAACTGTCGTCATCTCTCCCCCGTCTGGAAGGCCATGTTTAATTTGTTATCCTCTTTCCGCACTGCCATTCGGTTCTTTGTTGGAGATGGCTCCAGTCTGTGTTTCTGAATGGAATGGTGGTCGGGTGATGGCTCTCTTGCCTCGTCTTACCCACCACTGCTTCAACACACCACCAGCTGCGACTTATCTATCTCTGACGCTTGGTAGAATGGCTCATGAAATCTCTGCCTCAGACACAACCTTACTAATGAGGAAGTCATTTCTGCTTGTGGCTTGATTGATAGTCTCAATAGTGTTATGGTTCACCCTCAGACGGCTGACCCGATGATTTGGCTCCCTGATGATAGCGGGCGATTCTCGGTCTCCTCGGCCTACCGTCATATTATGGGATGGACCCGGCCTCCCGCCCCACATTCGGCTGCTCTTGCCTGGCACCTCTCGAACCCACCCAAGCTGAAGTTTTTCCTTTGGAGTGTCTATTGCAACAAGATCCTTACTGCAGACAACCTTATTAGGCGTGGCAACACCACTCCCGATCCTCTCTGCCCCTTCTGCGGGACAGCGGCTGAAACTGTGAATCACGGCCTCCTTCACTGTGACTTCGCCTGGAAGGTCTGGACCTACATGATTGACAACATGGGACTTAACTTCTAGATCCCGCTTGACCTGAGCACCATGTGTCTTTTCTCTTCTGGAACCCCCCTGCCCAGCCTGGGCAAGCTTCTACTGGTTGCCTGCATTGCTTTTGTTCCTTGGTGCCTCTCTTGTGCCCCGATCCGCACCAATTGGAATATTATCGCTCAGATGTTTGTCTCCACTGCCCCCTGCCGAGTTGTTGTTTGGGAGCCTCCTTCCTCCGGATATTATAAGCTAAACTTTGATGGTAGCGCCTTTAGGAACCCGGGTTTGGTGGGGTGGTTTTTGATCCAAGAGGCACTGCCATCCTCTCTTACTTTGACCCTCTCGGAATTTGTGACTCGACCACTGCTGAGCTCGCCGGTCTCCTTCACGGCTTGCAAATTTTTCAGAACTGCTTCAGTGGTCTCCTTATCGTAGAGGGAGACTCCAAGATTTTCATCGAATGGTGCTCCACCTCATCCTTCCCCCCATGGCGTCATTGGCAGATTTTTCTTTATATTTGGACATTGTATCCACCATTTCTTGTACTTAGATCAGCCAATTCGGCTGCTGATTTGTGCGCTAAATTACACCCCCCCTCCCTCTCTTCTCTTCAATCTCTTGTTGTGAGGGGAGCTAATGTGGGATAGAATCTTTTCAAACCCAAGCTAATGTGGGAGTGTTCCCTCACACACTATAAATTTTCACTCTTCAAACAACCAACCTGAGATGTAGAGCACATGTACAACTATAGGCTGGTGAAAGTTTTTACCCACCACCTATAAATGGTTGTTACATAAGTTTGCTAAGGGCAAATAAAAAGGTCCATAAATAAGTACATGCTTATTGCAGCAGCGCACATACACCCTAGGCCAATAAATCATCTTTGAGACTTCAGGTTCATGACAGAAAGTGATGTCAAGTTGTGGCACACAGTAAAGATTTATGGCACAACCTAAATACACCTGTCATATAATTTTTCCAATTGTTGATATAACAAAGATAAAGGAAAAATTGGTTCTCACAAAAGTTATGGTATAAAAATAAAAACACTAATGAGAGTTGGTCAAACCTGATTTCCAGAAATACAATATCGATCCCTTCAGAGATCTGTTTTAAACTTGGTCTAACATGGATTTCTACCCAACCTCCTGGTGTCGGTGCATACTTCACCATGTTCAACAAGAAACCAGCTAGCACTTGCTGGAGTCTGACTTGATCCCCATAAACAGCCATAACTTTTATTTCTTCTGGAATGTCACGGATTAATTGTAAGCCTCTCTGCCTCAATAGAATCATTACTTGACTAACAACAGCATTTATGACACGTCCGAGCAGAAAGTCTGCCTTCTCAAGTTTCAAAGAACTGTCATAAAAAAGAATAACCAGATCTGAGTAAGCAATATGCAAGATCAATAACATTAATTACGTTGAACTTTATGAGCTTTAAGATAGAATACCCAAAGTAAGTGACTCACCCATCTTCAATACTCTCCAAACCAACATCCTTTAAAATCTTCATCATCTGTTTCTCACAAGCAGTACTAGTCTCAAGAAGTTGTTTCTGATCATCAGTTAAATTTGTGGCCTCCAATAGTGAGTTAGTAAATCGGATCCCATTAAGAGGATTTCTGATCTCTTGACAAATATAAGCCAACTCCTTCATTCTCGCAAAACACTTCTTCTCTTGCTGTCTCTGTATTTCTAATGCTTGCTGTAGTTCAGGGCTTGCTACCTGCAAGAAACAGAAGGCCCCAATAATTTGACCATCCATATTAACTCTTTTATTTGCAGTCAAGAGGGCTTGGATGCATTTTCCATTTCGGTCAAAAAATGTAAATGGGAATTGATCAGAATCCTGCCCACTGATTGCTTTGTGAAGAAGGATCATAAATTTTGTTAGTTCATCCCGCCCCCGCAGCCGACAACAACTACCAAAAACATCTCCAACTAAGATCTTCCCAACAATTTCATTTCTTGACCAGCCAGTAAGCTTTTCCATGGCTGTGTTCCACTCTAAGCAACAAGTATTCTCATCTGAAGCAAATATAGGAGGAATCACAGGATTAGGACTTTGTACTATAGCCCTATAATCACCTTGTATATGAATGAACTTATCCATGACCACTTTTTGCCCTGTTATATCCTGACCAACAAAGCACACACCGACAATGTTGTTTGTGTAATCCTTACTAGAGCATGCATTAACCACCACAAAAACAGCCTTAGTTGTTCCTGCAGTCCCAAATGTCTTCAGCTTTATCTCCACATCCTTATCTTCATCACCTGCATTAATATATAACAAATGAGAATGTTTCTCACAATAATCATCAGTTTTATTCCTTGGGCACCACTGGTTCTTTAATAAATCTGGCTGCTAAGATACATATCCAAAATATTTCACGAGCTGACTTGTCTCAAAAAAAAAAAAAAAAAACCATGTATGATCCATTGCTGAATTTGTTGGAGAGATCAGATTCCAAGATAATAAAGACCTATGCCTCATATACTAAAATCATTAAAACATAATCCGAGTTTTACAAGGTTCACTATGAATGTTTAAACAAAATTGGGCAAAAAATAATAAACTAAATACCTCTTAAAGCACGAGAAAGTAGTTTATCCACAACATCTGAGGATTCCTTGTAAACAAGGTCATGAACTAGTGATTTTCCCATAGCTTCTTCAACTGACAACCCAGTTAATTCAGCAATTTTTGCATTCCACCCATTAACTCTTCCATCAGAATCAACAGCAAAGATTGGAGCTGTTGCAGTCTCAATTAACCTAACCATCTCCCTCGCCACTGAACTTAGTTCATCCACTCCCTGAAACTCCATATCTGTGAGATTATTGTTGTTCACCATGGCCTTTGAATTACTCACTTCAGCATCTTTGAAAGAGTCCCGCAAAATCAGTTGCAGAGAGTGTATGGCATCCATCTCCGCGGTCTCCCAAGGCAAACTTCGGCTCTTGACCACCTCCAAAAATGCCTTAAATGATGAACGTGGGTTCATTCTCTGGCCATCATCTTTATCCTCTGGATGATGCTTAGCACCACCCCACTTGATCTCCTTTGCTGTATGGGATCGGAACCAAAAAAGGAAATCTCTTGAGGTGATATACGCCACAGCCATTCCACAAACTTCATCACCAAGGGAAGTAGCCCCAGGATAGCCGGCATCAGCCAAGCTATCTGTGCTCAATCCAGTGGAATCCCCATGAAAAGTCAATAACCATTTTGCAACATCCTTGATCTGTGCTTCAGTGGGGCTCACTCCCTGTGGGTAATAATTACCCTGGTAGTACAAAGCAGCACCATCACATTTGACAAGGTCCATGATACTTGGACTCTGTGTTACAATGCCTGTTGGGGAGTCACGCAAGAGCATGTCACACAGTAGAGTCTGCGTCCTGAGAACATGTTTTTCTAACAGCTGGGATGCTAATTGTAGTTCCATATTTAGTTGAAGTCCAAATGCCTGCATGAGGAACTCACAAGCATAGCGGAGCGGAAAGGGGATGCAGCGAGGGGATGTATGGTGGCACACAACTAGGCCCCATAGTTTCGTCGGATTCCTCCCACCACTAGTAGGGACAGCCTCCTCATACCCATTGATAATAACCGCCAGTGCCAATGAAGCAATAGATCCCATGTTTGCCATGTACTGCGCATGACATCCATGGGGTGCTCGCAGTGTTGAACCCACCAGACACAGAGGTTGCATCAATGATTCGTCTTGAACTACACTCACCGGCATGGCATGGCAATCACAAATCATTCTCCCCCGGTTCTGTTTGAACAAGAACCTCGAAGCCTGTGGAATATCGGTGGCAGGATAGTGCCAACCTATATAGGGTTCTAAATCTGCTCTTTTGCTCTCTGCTACCACCTCCCCGTGTTCATCCTCGTGGAATTTATAAACCATGACGCGATCATAGCCTGTGAGCTCACGGACATGTTCCACCACAGTGTCACACAAGAGTTTAATATCCCCACCTGGCAAAGCCTGGAGACGTGATATGACCTGCACAGCGAGTTTCTGAGACTGGACGGCCCCAGCAATGGACAAGGCAGGGTCCTCGGTTCTCGCGGGCTCCAAGTCTAAAACAATCCCCACATCAATACGGTGCAGAATTGCATAAAATGGTTTTCCGGAGTTCCTTGAGTGGATCCAAATTGGGTTCAGAAGTGTGATTTCTCGCGCTCCTGCCGCCTTTTCTAAGAGGATTGCACTTGGGGGGGTAAACAGTGTCCGGACATCAGTACCAATGGTAAGCAGTGGTGGAGTATCGAGGGTGGGGACGGACTGCGGAGTAAGGTCGAGCATTTCAATGGAGTTTTCGCTGTACGCAATAACTTGGAAGGTGGACTCTTTAATGGCAATCATGCAACCAAAAGGCTGGATGTGGCCTCCACGCTGAATTTTGGAGAGGTAAGCGGTGATTTGCTGTTCGGGGACGGAGGAGATATTAGTACTTTTGACAGACTCCGAGTAGTTGAAGGACTTACCCGGTTCCCCTGACTGCTCGAATTCAGTATGGAGACGAGCGTCGGTGGTGTACTGAGCAATAGCTCTGCTGATAGAGTCCGACTGCGGGTGGTGCTGGTGGGAATGGTGATGTTGGTGAGGTTGGGCGCGGATGTTGCTTGAACCGGAGGAGTGGCTCTTGTTAGTTTGGGAGGTTCTGCTGCCCGAAGCCATCTTTTACCCCTTTCTACGCTCTCTTCACTTCTCGGAACTTCAGAGCTTTTCTCACCCGAGGAACAGAGGAAGGCTCAAGCCCTGCAGTTCAGACTGCGAGAGTTGAAAATTGCAGAGCACAGAAGTGCCCAGAAACGAGAGAGAGAGAGAGAGAGAAGATGCTTTGGGTGGTGGCTTTGCAGGCTTTTCATTTTTTAAGACAAATAATTTGTTCAACAACAGTAGTCTGCAGAGCGTAAACACAGCAATAATACCCATAATCTCATCGCTTCCTTGGCATTTGGGTAGTGGTTTTGAATCTCTTGTCACTCTATAATTTTATGCTTCTGGGTCACCTCAATCAAAATTCCATAAAAGAAGAGATAAAAAGGTCAGAATCGAACGATAGATGCCTCCCCACCTCCCCCCCACCCCACCCCACCCCACCCCCGAGGGAAAGAGAGAGAGAGAGAAGATGCTTTGGGTGGTGACTTTTCATTTTTGAAGCCGGAAATAGTTTGTTCAACAACAGTTATCTGTAGAGCGTAAACACAGAAATAATACCCATAATTTCATCGCTTCCTTGGCAATTTGGTATTGATTTTGAATCTCTCTTTCAGAATGTCGCTCTGTAATTTTATGCTTCTGGGTCACCTCAATCAAAATTTCATAAAATCGAACGAAAGATGAAACCCCCCACCCTCCCACAATGAGTCGATTCTATTGGAACCAGCTACTCTGCTGATTAGTTTGTTGATTTGGTTTCAACAACATTAAAGTCAAGTAATTGAAAAATCACTACTAAAATTTTTGTTTTTTCTCTACTCCTATTATTCTGAAAGTTGAAGTGGACAAGTTTATCTTTTGTTTTTTCTTTTTAGTGGTTTTGAAATGGAAATCATCCAGACATGGCTCGAGAAACTCCTAACCTGTCGCCGGGAGAGTACAGTTTCTCACTTACAGAACCAAAAACCACTACTGATATGTGGTTTTCATCACGTGTTTGCTTGCAATTCGGCGACCCACCACTGAACTGTTGTTTTCATCCGGTCCGACGGCTCTCTGCATTGCCCAGGAACCGTTCTTCTGAAGAGATATTCCGTTTTAAGATCCGATTCATTCATGCAAGGGCTCCGTCAGGGAGTGAACTCGCCGACAACCCGTCAAGTGCTTCGATCACACATCAGCATCGTTGATCCATCAGGGGACCATCTCTGTGAACGGTTCAACTCAACGAGAACCTTCGTACACATGTACCATACCTAACTGCCCTAAATGCGACAAGTGGATGGCATCAGTTTCCTTTTCTACCGCTCTTGGACCCGAAGTCCGACTACTCGGAGGCGTCGGCCTGAACAAGTGAGCTGCCTCAGACAGAGGTACGGAGAGTTTTCATGGGTACGAGGTGCAGTAGGAAAAGAAATTAAACATGGAGCGAGTTAAGGAATCTTTGACCTGTTGCTCTGATTAGAAATAGATTGGAACACTCACAATGGATACTAGGGGATTAGGATAACTGCACATGGACTTGTCAAATCGCACTGAGGCGGCGGGACCGCGATATCTGTGGCAATTATTAGCGCTCTTCTGTCTGTGCCTGCTGACAAAGCCCAAAGAACGTTAATCTGGAGAGCTCACCCATGTTCTTTGTTTCTTGTGCGTACTAAGCATCACTTCCAGATGAACTGGCGGAATAAACTACTGGTAGGATGAGAATTGATAGAGGAAGGAGTTGCAGGGCCAGGTGTGGCTCGAACCAGTGCTGCTGTCCTTAGTGTCTACATTGTTCCACATTAAGAGGTCGGAAAACAGTTTCACTATCAAATAGCATTATGATGCTCAATATTAGGCAATCTTCCATTCAGTTTCTACTAAAAATAACTACCAGCTATGAGCAGTACAAACACCAGATAGAAAATTCGCAAAAAAAGTGCTTTAGCACCTTCCAGATCCTTTCACTTGGTGTAAAGCACATCCTCCCAAGGGTGACGGTACAGTGGCTGCTTCAATCTCTTCTGATCAAAGGTATGGCTGCAGAATTCCAAGAAAAAAATGTTTAAAAATGAAATTTAATGGAGAGAGAAAAGGAGGAAAATGCGGCCACGTGAGTTTCATCTTTTTAATCTATCCACTTTTGGATTGGAATTCAATCAAGGCAGCCAACTATCAGTTTCCAAATGAAGCATTGCTCAAAAGTAACATAGTAGACAAAATAGATACTGAATACTAACCCGATAAGACCAATAGAGCGAGCCAGCACAAAGAGCCCATTTAGGTACCCAATCTCCACAATTTCATCAATCTCTTGCTTGCTGAACATGCCACTTCCAGCAAGAAGATCCAAGAAAAGAGACCCTATCGCACCATCAACGTTGAGGACCAAGTTACTTGCCTTGGATAGTGTATATGTCTCAACTTGAACAGCATACTCCATGTACTTCACAGATGGAAAATGCGTGTGCGCGTACTCCTGAAGCAGCTCAACTCTCTTGTCTCTGTTGTCTCCTCTCTTGATCCTAGTTCAAGTGATAAATAGAATGAACGTTTAAACACTTAAAATTCCAGATAATGTCACCCAGCTCTCACAGGAGAAAAAAATGAACATAAGAAAATAATTTACCTGTGGCCAATTCCTGGCACACGAATGCCTTTCTTTTTCATGCCTTCGACAAATTCATAAGGTGAAAGACCCTGAGAAGAAGCAAGAACAGGTCTCATGAGAACAAGAATGGTGCCCCAAAGATAATTTCCTGCTTCAAAACAACTAAAAAAGAAAATCATCTGCTCACCCTGTCATAAGCATCCTTGAAATAGCGAGCAGCATCATCAATAGCACCACCAAACCGGGGACCAATTGTTAGCAGCCCTGCTCAAGAAAACGACTCAGTTTCTAATTTCTGTCAAGGCAAAGCAACCATCACCAATTTAATTTTGACAGACACTGTGAAGAAAGGTACTTTAAAGTGCAATATTTTTCTAATTTTGAATGGCATTGTGCATATAATACCACAGATACATTATAGAGCATCAAGAATTTGCATTTACCTGAGACAAGGCTAGAGACCAGATCTTTTCCAGCCCTAGCAGTGACTATGGTATTGTGAGCACCAGAGACACAAGGCCCATGGTCAGCACATAACATGATACAGATCTGACGAATGAGAAATAAGGAAAAACATCAGTTAGATGTTGACCAAGAGAATCTTACTTGTCAAATATGAATCATCTACACACACACCTCAATAAACTGTGTACAGTAACGGGGAAGGCTACGCTTGAACCACAGAAGAGAGATAACATCACCCACACCAAAACCCCGTTCAACAATTGTAGACATTGGGACGCCAGCATAACACGGTTCCTCCCCTGCAACATAAAAGCGGTAACTGAGTAACAGCTCTCATGTCGTTGACTATGGTCACTTTATAAGCAGAACAGACCAGAAAAGACTCCTTGCAAGAAACGAAAACTTTCTTGAGGGTTTTGAATTAGACCTCTATCATCAGAGATGGTGGAGATGATATGGGTTGGAGCTCGAACCTTCCCACTCTTAATTGCAAAGTTAAGATCCTCGGGGATCTGGGGAGGTTTCACCTCAGAAACAGGGCCAATCTTCCCTTCTTCAACCTAAAATAAATCACAGCATGGTAATGTTGAATATTTTTATTGTAAATCAATACTTAGGACAATCTCAGTCACCTAACTTTATAGAATATGATAAACATACAAGTTTCTCAAAAGTCTCTTTGATTGCATCCTCGAGTGCCTCATAGGAAGTAGGGACAACAGCTCCAGCTTCCCTTAATGCTTGATTTTTGGCCTGTGCTGACTCCAATTCACCGCCACTTTTGGCACCCTATTTTGGAAATAACAACATGAGTAACAACCCAAAATGCATGAGATGTCAAGACAAACAGGTAAAAGGATACTCACAGCATGGCCAAATTGCACTTCTGACTTGAAAAGCCGAGCACATGTCCCACTAACCCATGCCACGACTGGCTTCTGAACCTTTCCTTGTTTCAGTGCTTCAACAAGGGAGTACTCATCTTGTCCACCAAGCTCTCCAAGCACAACCACCATCTTGACCTGAACCAGAATCAACTCATTTAAGGTACTGCAAACTATTCTCTCCATACATGAACAAGTTGAGCTTATAGATTCATTAATTTCAAATTAAGACCGGTAGCAGAAGGGACATTCTTCACGGATATATGAATAATGAACTTATCTTTATTGGGTCATCACTATATAAAGAGCCATTTTCAAAAAACCTATATAAAGAAGAATTTGCAAAGTTATATCTTAACCAGTTTGGATGTGAGGAATAGCTTCCTTACTTAATACTACAATTACAACATGTGCTAACAAGAAAAAAATTGTAACTAATTCTTTTTATTTCGTCAAGACCCATTATGTATCTGAGTTCAGGCAACTTGCTCAAATTTTAAAATCATCTAACAGTACTTAATTGAGAAATCCGTTTCCTATTGACGACACAAAAGGACAAACTCTAATAATTAATATTTTAACCATAACCATCATCTTCAGTTAAAATAACATAACATTGAGGATAGATTATATATTCAAATTAATATATCTGAGAGTAACCCAAAAAAGTGCCAAAAGAAAAAAGAAAATAGTTTGTCAGCTATTTCATGTAAAAAAAAAAAAAGAAAAACAAAAGAGAAAAAAATTGGTTTCCTTTCATATTTTTGCAAAGAGAAGAGGTGACGGCAATTGCTCATTTACTTTCATGGTTTTTCAGCTGATAAAGAACCCGTGGGAAAAACCAAGTTTAGATGCACCTCAAACACCAAACAAGTCAGTCAGTGTTTCTACAAATAAGAAAGAAAAAGAAATAGAAACTCTACTTCGGATATTAGCTTCAAACATATCTAAAACATTACATCAAACATATTATGATCAACACCACTCAACATTAACGGTTCAGTATGAAATATCCATCTTCTTGTTTAAAGTGGATTCAAAGGTTAGTATGAAACACCCACAAAAAGTTCTTACTACTTCATAAAGACCCAATGCCAAATACCATTATACTCTCAAAAGAACAAAAAAAAAAGACAGCAAGTGAATAATGACATGCCTGTGGTATGTTGTTGAAACGCAAGACATGATCAGAGAGAGTGGAGCCAGGAAAAACATCTCCTCCAATTGCTATGCCTGCAAAGATTTAACCACACACATTAAAAAGGAATATAGGTAAGGGAAAAGATAAAGGAAGCACTAGCTAGCAAATAACACAGTTGCATTAAAGTAAAACCCATGGATAACAATGAGAAATCATGGTACAAACCTTCATATATTCCATCAGTAACACGTGCAATTGTGTTGTAGAGTTCATTTGACATGCCACCCTGAGATAGAAAACCAGACAGTCAGATCCAATTCTTAGAAAGTACAAACTGTGCATGCTACTTCACAGCAGAGCATCAAGATATCTCAAGGATGAAACTAAAAGCTTAGGCCAATTGGCAATTGCTCTTGCTCTATTCGCATCTAACAGATCTTCTGATTTGTGGGAGGGCAATAATTTCTTCCCTGTGTTAGCATGTGACTGTCAGCTGGAAGTAGTGTGCAAGATAGTACTCAGCAGTTGAGAATTGGCCTAAGGGTCTCCCTGCTGGTTGTGGAAGTAAGCATTCAGGTTCAAACCAAACCATGAAAATGTATACAACACAGGAAGTAATCATGACTGTTGGTCACTCGATCCAATGAGCTTGTAACCTCAATTATCACAGCATAACGATTTTTCATTTTTCATGTGTGTGAGAAATTGATTTCTTCAGCAAGTACTTGCCTCTCATAGAGGAGGAACATACTGTATAAAAAAGCAGAGAATCCAGTATAGGGATAAGAAATTACTGATTTGGAAACAAATCCCACTGATCCAGGCCTGTAAAGTTTGCACTGAATAATATTGTCAATTGTTCCTGCAGTGTCACCAATTTTAAACGCACCAGCCTGAATGCCTCCCACAGTAGCAGGGCCAATAACCACCTGCAATTAACATCCACATCAAGATTAACAACATGCACATGCAGGCAGAATTTGGACAACGAGTTGTTTAGTATTATTAACTCTTTTTTATTGAAATGACAAACATATTTGGTTGTAATTCCAATGGCATACTGTGGATCAGTCGACAAAGAAAAGAGCTCTGTTTTTTGCTTCTGTACCTTATTGTTGGAACGTGCATATGCAATCAATTGCTTGGTATCAAATTCAGGGACACCTTCAGCTATGATAGCCACAACCCTGATGGTTGGTTTCTTTAAAGCAGCCATGGAAGAAGCAGCAGCACTGCAAATGCAGAAAAAACAAACTTTTCAGGCTAAATTGGAAGATTTTCCGTTGCTACAATTACCATACAAAAAAATTACCCACCTTCTAAATGAAGCAAAATTGATGAAGACATCTGCTGTTGGATGCGCGTTACAAGCAGCATCAATGCTTTAAAAGATAGTACACACAGCAAAAGCTGATTTAGTGTCTCTACTAAAATAAAGTAGAGAAATCAAATCAAGGACCTTACGTGAATATTAGTTCATGATGTATTTTCTTAACAAAACTATTCAAAAGCATGCAAACCTAGAATGAACTGGTATAGCAATCTCCTCTTGACCAAAAAATAGTTTTTGAAACCCCTCAGCACCAGGATTAATAATGCCAGCAACAGAAGGAGTTTCCCTCCCTAAAAAGCAAATAGAATCCAGTATTAGCATCTAGAAGTCATCAAACTAAATTCTGGCCATTATATATAAAGATTTGAGGAAAAAACAGAGCAACAAAGCAGCTATACACTACACACCACAAAGGAAATCAAAATCCAGCATTCTCTGGATAGGAAGTTGCTTGTAGTTGTAGAACAGTGCTTGGGTATTTCGTGAAAATAATTGTCCAGTAGCCATTTTACGAGGAGTAAAACAATGCAAACCTGCAAATAAATTAAATATTAGCCAAATCATATGGATTAGGAAATGATGAGACAGGAAGTCATACCCTTATCCAAAAGTATTTGAATAATATAAGAAGCTTCCTGTTCATAAAAGACTTGGCATCCATAACTATAGCTCCAAATAAAGGAATCAAAGTTCTACTCTAGTGACATTCAGAGAGGGTAACAAAAAAAAAAAATTAAATTTAAATTTATGTGTGATGATTCATTAGTAACTCCAGGTAAATAAAATGCTTAAATCACCCAAAAAAAAATTTAATCTTGTAGTTCATTGAAAAAGCTTCACCCCAACCATAAACTCCATGCTAATATCAGAGAAAAAAATTAGAACCAGGAAAAACACATCTTTAGTTCCAGAGTTCTCAACATCAGAGAAAAATTTTAGAACCAGAAAAAACACATGTTTAGTTCCAGAATTCTCAATATCTACTGTTTATTCCAAGCGGTTAGAAAGCTGGGGAGCTATCAAGTACTGCTGCTCTCTTTCTCTGTTCTGAATAGTGATCGTATCATCACAAGTCTAAGTACCCCATGCACCTGTAAGACTTGAACTCTAGACCTCACGTAAGAACCCACCACCCATGCTACCATCAAGCTAAAGCCTGAATCGACCAATTTTGTTCTCCTTCACTACTCCATTCAATCGACACTACAAACAACGGCGCAATTCATTAAGCCAAAAATATGATGCAGCGGCTCATCCAAATACAGAGCCAATTATGGCCTTCAATGCTGTCCGGTTGCGTAAATAGGCAAGAGGTTATGAATAGTGCACATGCACATGCATAAAACCCAATCAGCAAAATGCAACAGAATTCACACTAATAATTCTTCCATCCTCAATTTACTCAAATTGCCAGTCAAGACAAACAGATCTTTCACTTGTAAACTTCGACCACGCAAATTCATAATAAACAAACCATCAAACATCGACACATGTGACCGAAAGAATAACTCGAGAACTCCAGATCCAGCATCATAAACCACAACCAACACGAAAACTAAGTGAGGCAATCAAAATCCAGACATTTCCAGCAATTTAAAAAAAAAAAGAAAAATCAGATCTTCCATTCAACAGATCAAACTAGACAATCACGACGTCAAGCGAAAAAATCAACCTTCGAACACCAAATAAAAAAATCGAGCAAACTCAGTCCTCGAATTCTTCACGAGCACGACAAATAAAAAGACCAAGGAACAAGAGAAACAAAACCGGAGAGATCTTGTCCACCTGAATCAGGGAAGCGACTCGTATTTTCCTTTAATCAGGCGAGGGGATGTGTGAAGCGCCCGTTCGAATAAACAAGGGAGATATATGAGAACGAGGCACGCAGAAATCTCGGAGCGACGCGGGCATTTATAGCTGCAGATAGAGAAATTTAAACACGCCTGCAACCCGACACTCTTCGGAGAGTGAAAAGAGAGCAGAAGATGAGAGGTAAGCACAGCACGTGGCGCATGTTAGTTAGCTCGGGCCTGTTCGGTTCGAATGCAAGCGAGCAGCCGGAGTGACAGAAAAGCTAAGGGGGAGGGCCGTTGGGAGTTGGGTGGGCGCGTTTTCCCTCTCAACGAAAGAGCTCATGGAATAGACTGAAATTACGCAAATGACACGTTGACGACCCGCCAAAATCCGTAACTGCATGTCGGAATGGTGCGGTGGAGCCAGACCCGAATCCGCGCTGACGTGTCGCGTGGTTGTTGCATCCGGACACGGGCGTAAGATCGAACTATAACTCGTGCGTTCGCTGATCCCTGTGCAGACCTCACTCCGTACCCGCTTCAGGGTCCGTTCCAGTCTCGCATGCAGGCAGTTCTAACTTGTGAAGTACTTTTACTCCTTTCAGACGTGCAGTCATGGCCGATCAATTATCCTTCGGCCATGGATTAATTCTTTCCAGTAGGCACCAAATTGCTAATCGTGTTCGTTAGGCGCCATGAATGCAACAACTGAGCTCAGTTTTATATGATTTTGTTGAAAAGATTTCTGCCGTTGGGAAAGGAATGTGGCGCCAACGATCAATAAATAAACACAGTGAAATTTGTTCTCTAAAGATCGAAGAGAACAAATTTCTTTTCAATCAAGAGTCAAGACTAGCGTTTTCAAGTTGGGTAAGGAGCAATGATTCCGCGTCGCCAACCGTCGTCTGGTCCACTTCTGTTGCGGGATATATCCCGGAATCTCCCAACCAGACGGCCATTAATGGAGCTTTTTGGAAGGGACGCGCTAGGCTTTCCTTTCTCTGTTTTTGTTAAAATTGGACCTGAAATAAAGATTCAGCTACCTCTGATTATTCTTTGGGGCTGTGCCTAAACAAGTAATGAGACATTCTCTTCTTCCTTCGAGGTAAAAAGAGACTCAAACTTGAAACTTCATTTAAGAAACTGTAAATTTTTTTAGAAGTCTTTATATGTGATTTTCAATCGAACACAGCCATGATTAGTGAAAAAATAAGTGAAGTTTGGTTCGAAGTATTCTATACATCAAATATAAAAGCTAGTAATGTTTAACAGTGATATTGAGCTTCAGAACAGCCCTCAAATTCACCATATCCATCAACTCCGTCACCATTATCCCGTACCCTTTCACAAACCTGAAATACCCAGTTCCCGACACCACGCTGAACTCCCTCTCCTTCAGAGAGAACAAATCTGCGCCCTGAATCTCCAGGCTGCTTCCCTTGAACTCCCCCTCCGTGAAAATCACCGAGAAGACAAGATGCAGGCCCTTCCCGTCCAAGGCAGAGTTGATGTACAAGCCTTGGGCCCGTCCGATGGCTTTCGAATTGATGTCCGGTCCCTCTGTCACCACGTCGTCCACCACGATGAGGGTTCCGAAGTGCAGAACGTCGGAATTGACTCCGTTTTTACCGGCCACTGGAATTGCAGAAGCGTCTGGTCCGCTCAGGTAGTCGTGGACGTAGACGGTTAAGTTGCTTTTCTTGGGCTGGAGCTTGGATAAGGAGTAGGCTATGAGGAACAGGGCGCCGGTTACGAGTACGGAGGAAAGTGGGTTGGCGACCATGGTTCTCAACTCAGGAACTGGTAGAAAGAGTCTCGATAGAGATATGTTCGATGCTTGTTGAGGCGATACAAGCATACAAATGGTGAAGAAGATCATGGATGCGACAAGAGAGCAGGAATCAATTATTTTGTTTAATCAAATATTCAATGATTGATGCTTTCGGCATGGAATTTTTTTACATTTCTTCAGGTTTTTATGAGTTTAGTAACACTGCAGAGGAAGATTCCGTAGGTTTAAGATGACTTGAGCTTTTGGATGCTTCCTCGGCATTTTCTGCTTTCAATCTTGCGCCTAAGAACTGGGACTGCGCAAAAGTTGCTTAAATTTATGTAGAAAATTCACAGTTTTCTGCGTACAATTTTCTTTCATCGACCGGGACGCATAGATTGAGGAAAAAAGACGAAGAGCGAAACGTAACTTTCTGCCGATAAAGTACGGAGAACATCTCTGTTTCCGAAACAGGAATTTCCCACTTTACAAGAAAGACAAGGTGAAGACCCGAGATCAATGACCATTGAAGGCAACCATCTCAAAGAGTTACATTGATACAATATGGACAAAGGCTGTTAGAGATCGAAAAGATGCGCCTGGCAGCTGCTACGAGACTATTTGCAAATCATGAAATGGATTAAACGCGCTTTCTGGGTGTGTTGTATCATCATGAAGAATAAGCACCTTCAGTGTGCCTGATTCCTTCAACCAGGCAGCAACCACTGCCCCCTCGGATCTAAACCGGCCAACATTGAATTTTTCGAGATGGAAGGGAGCACCAATTCCTGCAAGAAGGGCTTCAACAGCACGCCGAAGGGTGCCGTCTCCTGTCACCTTGCTGTGCTTTCCCCACCCTGTCAAAATGCTGTCCAGCCGTAGAGGATTGAATGAGATGCAACATAAGTTAACTATGAGTTTTGATGCAGATATGATTGGCTTTGGAATCTAGAGGCAAGAAAGTGAAGCCTGTACCTTAGGTACTTGGGCAGCTCATGCCCGTTGAAAACAACCGATCGTATATTAAGCAGCCATGAGTGAACCATAGCCTGAGCAGCACCAGAAGACATGAGATGCAAATCCAAACAGGACTCACTCCATAAGTTCTCCCAAACATGCAGCCTTTTTCCCTCAAGTACCACAAGCTGAGCCCCGCGCCGCTGCAAGGAAACAGATTGAAGTAACCATAGCATCATTCATAAGGATAAAACGATAAAACTTTTAACAGTTGGGTTAAACTTACCTGGCCAAAGTGCCACAGCATATCTGTTAATGCATTATAGAAAGCAGATGCAGTTGAAGAGTCCATGCGCTTAACTTCGTCAAAAAGAGCTTGTGCTTGCCTCCACACCCTCTCTCTGAAGCCTGTTAGAAGTCCATGTGCCACACCATACACCTGATTGTCGAACAACCGAAGCTCTTCCAATAACATCGAAGCATCTTCAAATGAATTGCAACGGCTTCAACATGCATCAGGCCAAATAAATAATATTAGTTACATGGAGAATATCCACTGTACAAACTGATTAGCTTGATTTATCAGAAATGCTCAAGAAAGTGAAAAGTTGAAAAAAACTGCAACCTGAAAAGAATGGAGGACTTATATGTAATGAAAAATCAAATAATGCTGACTGCTCCTTCAGCATGTATGTTGTGCATTTGAGCAGGTCGGGTCTGTAACTACTAGGACATGATGAAAGTGGAGAAAGATAAAGCATACAAATCTGAGAAATGGGAAAAGACAATTACTCCAAATGCCAAATGCTTGTAGAATAAAAATTGAGACTCCAAATACTGAACTGAATGATGTGCAAGTAAACACTCTTATTCACAAAACCCAACCATCATAACTTAAGACGGTAATCAAGTGGACTTCAACTCAAAATGATTTTCTGTACCTACAGAATCGTATCAGCAAAATCATCTTGTTCAACAGTTGATTGAACAATGTAACATGCAAAACAGAAAAATATCCACCAGCAGTTAGATGTAAGCCAGAGTCCTATCAAGAAGAAAACTTTGAATTGAAACCTCAGTTGCTTATATTGGAATAGGAAGGTTGTTGATGTTTATTGATAATGATCATTAAGGCACTTTGAACTATTGGATCACAGAGTAGACATGCAGCAGAGATTTCACTTGATAGGTCCTTATCAGTCACAGCAGATGAACACACAAACATGTTAAAATTTGATCCTTTTAAGAAATTCATCCAAGGACCTGCCCATCAAAATTCTACCCAAAGCACAATCTGCAAATAAACTCTGTTCAGAGCCCATAGCACATATAATTGTCAAGCAGAGGATTACAAACAATTACTACTAACTATATCATATGAAATGTACTTCCAACCCACCAAAAATGACAACTATGAGGTCCTAAAGATAGAAAAGAATTACACAAGAATCTATACCTGCATGCATTCAAAATAGCGGAGAAGGTGACAACATTTGGCTTTATTTCCAGCTCATGCATCTTATGGAACATACTCAAAATGCATCCTATTTCCTGCGACTTTCCCCTGAAATCTTCCACCACTAGCTGCTCTTTTTCTACCACTAACTGCTCAAAAATCTTCATGACTTGATCATCCTCATCGGCAAGACCCACCTTGAGGTCTTTCACATGGTCCACCGAAGCCTTGCTCATCTCATCATCAGTAATTTCTCTGATTTGGGCACTCTTAGCTCGTCCAAATGCATCGATGATTGAATTATAAGTTACAACATTTGGCTTAATCCTCTCCCTAGTCATTTCATCCAATAGAGCAACTGCAGATTGTACGAAACCATTTTTACACAAAGCATCTATAAGAGCACTATACAAAACAACATCGACCTTCAATCCACTACTCTTAAACTCCTTAAACACCTCCATGGCCTCTTTATACATACCCCCTTTAGCAAATGTATCTATCAATGTAGAGTATGTCAAGACATTGGGTGTACAGTGTTCTGCTTTCATCTCCTCGAACAAATACTTCACTGCGTCATACTTGCCTTGCTTTCCGTACCCACCTAAAAGAGCATTATAGGTAACTGCATCTCTCTTTATCCTTGCGCTCTCCATCTCTGCACAGACGCCCAGCGCCTCCTCAAACCTCCCAAGCTTGGCGTATATTGAGACTAAAGTATTGTAGGAGACCCTGTCCAGTCCAATCCCTGCATACTTCATTCCCTTAAACAAATTCAAAGCTTCATCCAGTCTCCCAGCCTTGGCAAAGCCATCGATAACAGTACTGTAAGTGACCACATTTGGCCCAACATTTCTCTCCGTCATCTCTGCCATGATTTGCATTGCCAAATCCATCTTCCCACCTTTGCAGAAAGCGTTCAGAAGAGTGTTGTAGGTGAAAATATCTCTCTCAATTCCTCGTCGAACCATTTCATTAAAAATATCCCTGGCAGAATCCCATGTCCCACCGCGGCTGCAGACAGCTAGAAGCGAATTAAAGGTAATTCTATCGGGCTGTACCCGGTTTCTAATCATTTCATTAAAATACTCCAGAGTTCGTCCAAAATGAACCCCGCCCTTGCCACAGGCATCAATGACAGCATTGTAAGTCACCAGATTGGGCTTCAATCCAGACTGTTTCATGGTCTCGAAAACCCTAATCGCCTCTTCCGATAGCCCACTCCGGGCATAGGCACTGATCAGAGCAGAGAAAGTATAGACAGTGTTACCGTACCCCTCCGCCCGAGCAGCTTCGAAGATGGACCTCGCGATATTTACATGACCAAGGCGACCAAGGATGCTGATGATGGCCGAGACAAGCTTCCCCTGGCTGGCCCGGTTCTGTTCTCGGGCGACGGCGAAGTGAAAACACTGCAGAACCTTGGAAAGCTCGCCGCGGTTACCCAGTTCCCGAAGCAGAAAGGAGTAGTCTTCGGGGAGGGAGAGCTTGGGGGCGAAGGAGAGTAGAAGGTTCTGGAAGGTGGGGTCGTTGGAGGCAGCATCGGGTAGGCGAACGGCGAGATGCAGCGCCTGCTCCGCGACAGAGGAGTGCCTAGTGGGACCGGGTCCGGGGGGCTTGGGACGATTGAAGTGGAACTTGGACACGAGTCGGGTGGATCGGCGGCCACGGAACTCGGCGGAGAGGTGGTGATAGGCGGCGGGTTGGTAGGAGAGGGAAACGTTGCACTGGTTCTGCTGAGAGTGGTGGTGATTGTGGTGGTTCTGGGGGAAGTGGTGGTGGTTCTGGAGAGAGGTTTGGGAGAGTTTAGAGGGCGTGATGGAGCAATGGGGAGGCGGAGTAGGAGTCGCCATTATTGTCTTGTTTTGGATCGACTGGACAACGTTTACAAGGAGAAGATGGGGTTGGGGTATAAAACCCGGAGTCTAATGTGTCCCCCGATAAGGACGTCGATTTCGTGTTCGGATTTCATTTTTACGTCCTTCTGCTTCTTTTTAGTTTCCTTCACGCACCCCCTCGGCATTGAAACGGAACACTGCAAACGTAAACATGATTCACAAACAGGATTCAGTATAATATTAAACCCAGACGGTATTCCCAGAAAGCAAAGAAAACTGGGAACTCCTCGCATCTGATTTCAAACGTAAACATGATTCACAAACAGGATTGAGTATAATATTAAACCCAGACGGCATTCCCAGAAAGCAAAGAAAACTGGGAACTCCTCGCATCCGATTTCAAATAAGGAGGCGTCTCGTGGGGGTCTCACAGTAACGGCTTCTCATGAGATTGATAACCTCTGTTTGGTCTTCGGATGGTTGTATCCGTCTTCCTGCAGGCGAGTGAAGGGACCGGATAGATAAGGATAGCCGCAGCCGGAGTACCCGAAGAACTTCCACCATTTCCTCGGAAAGGATCTTTTAGCCCCTAATTCCAGCCCTGCAAAGTCTGGATACGTGGTGTCTTTTCTCTTTTATTGTTAATCTTGCATGCATGAGTAGGCAGGAAGACTGCTGCTTCTTCAATCCCATCTTCCTGAAACATCCATGGGGTTGGTTATCGTCTCTCACTCTTTTTCTCCTTCTCTCTTTTCCCTATCCCTCCGACGAGCTGCTTCATCTCCCCCGCCTCGTGCATTTCATCGGAGAAGTTTCCCTTGCAGATGGTTGAATCCGTTGGCGCCCACCTTCGGGTACTTTAACAATTAGATTATTTCTGTTGTTTGAACTGATTCTAAACTTTCTTTTTAATTATGTTTAGAAAAATGGACCTTGTGTTGGATTGTATAGAGTGCGCGAATTACATGATACGAAATTGTCGTTAATTTAAAGTAGACGTGTATAAGATGTGTTGGCACTGAGTTCGGTCTTAATTTTGTTTGTCTCTGAGAATAAGAGACCATTCTCTCTGAAATCCTGGAGCTATTTGAATTTGCTTATGGTGTTAAAATTTTGAGAAACGAGGATGATTTTTCTTGCCAAGAGTGCTGCAAAAAGAGAGTGGTATTACAAGAGAAAGTTGGAAAGTAGCATTCTTTACTTTTGATGATGTTGAGTCGTTTTCTTTGTTTGTAAAAGATATTGATGGATTAGATGAATGACATGAAGTATATATTTTACAAAATTTGATGCGATGTGCTGAAGCCAGCGTGTACAGCTTCTGGGAAATTTACAGGTATATTCTGTAATAATAGCAAGTGCAGGTTGAGGCTTCACTTGTCACAAACTGAACATCTAAATGACGCATCTGACTTAATTTGTTTGATTGATTTAATCGTCTGTCATCAGTCTAATTGTCACTCAAACTCAATGCTTTAGAAGTGGATACATTTGATGCATTTCCATTTTTATTTTTCCTGTTTCCAGGCCTGCAAAATTTTCTTCGAGGTGTTCCATTACAAATACTGATGTAGATTTTAACCAAGTGGCTACAGAGGATGAGGCTCCAGATGATGTTTCTTATGGTTGCGCTATTCCAGTTGTCCATCTGCAATCAGAGATCCTTGAAGTTGAGCCCTTGAGTTTACTGACTGAAGACACCTATATAGATAATCTACTTACAACTTTACCTGTACGGCACCTAATTCCCAGTCATTGGTTTTTATTACATGTCTATTTTGGATTATTTTGTGATTTTGATAACTCATGCATTTTCAACTTTTTCTTCTAATATAATTGAAAACTTCAATTTTAGGTTCTTACTAAAGAGGAACAAGATGCTCTAGCAGCCACCCCAGCCCATCCTGCGGCTTTATATGGTGAGCTGTCTCTACCTCTTGAAGTTTTACAAGACTTAAATGTTCAGACTTCAAGAATCTGGCTTTGTCCACTCACTCTACATATTTATTCTCAGCCTTGTATGCTTGTTCCCTGGCTGGAAATTTGGTTGAACAGCTCTGGAACTTTGCTTGGCCTGCAGCTGTTGCACTTCTTCATCCAAGCCTTCTACCTGTGGCTGTTGTGAGTTTTTTCACAAAGGTACATACACATGGATGTAAATCATATACTAGTCTGCTTGAAGTTAACATACTTGTGGTTTTTTTTTTTTTTTTTTGACCGACTTTGTGGTATGCAGCTGACAATTTTTGTCGGAGGCCCGTTGGTTGGTAACCTGATGGATTCTTTTCCCAGAGTCCCTGCGTATAACTGTTTGAATTTTGTCCAGGTTGACTCTTTGACTTCAACTTATTTTAGAAGTTATTCCTGAAAATTGATCAAACACCACCATCCCCCCTCCCCCTGTCAGTGCCCACACACCCCATTCGAAACCTTATTATAATTTTGGAATGAAAACTTGTGGTAATTCCTACTTTTACTCTTCTTACTATTACTACTTTCAAAATTTCCAGGCAGCTGCGCAGTTGCTGTCTGCTGCTATGATAATTCAAGCACTTACTAGTGTCCCTCCCACTTCTGCTACATCTGTACTGTTCCAACCTTGGTTTATTGTACTAGTACTAGCCGGTGCCATTGAAAGACTATCAGGCTTGGCATTGGGGGTTGCCCTTGAGCGTGATTGGGTTGTTCTGGTAATTACTTTTGTCTTATTTAGGTCGTCTTCTTAATTGTTTTTCTAATCTTCTTTCACTATTTAAATAATTGTTTTTCATTTTCTTCTCATTTCTGTATTAATGATAGTTTTCTTTCTAATACAAGTGTCCACTTCAATGTGCAGTTAGCAGGTTCAAATAGGCCAATCGCACTAGCTCAAGCTAATGCAATGCTAAGCCGTATTGATCTCCTTTGTGAGGTAAGTATTTTTATTTATTTATTTATTTTTTGGGCAAACAAAGAAACTGATATATATATTATGTAAAATGTGTCTGTGTTGACATGTCTGATTCAATCTTCAGTGACTCATATTATTGTGACCTCTTTAAAGCATTCTAGACATCTCAAGCTAATCTTAAAAGTATATTTTATGTGTATATTTAATGTTTATTTGGGACCTTCAACATTCTTAGACTTAAATGAGTAAACCGTGTGCTTTTTTGGTACATAAAGCCTTGGAGGGGCAATATTGTTATGCACTTTAATGTGTGTTTCAGCGGCTTATGATTATTTGATTCTTTTATGTTTCCTTAGATAGCTGGAGCATCGGTGTTTGGCATTCTTCTGTCCAAGTACGATACAGTTACCTGTTTGAAGCTTGCTGCGGGTTTAATGATATGCACCTTGCCTGTTGTGGTAATTTATTCTCTTTCTCTACCTCTCTGTTTCTGTTTTTGGTTAATTCCAGTGGTGCCTTTTCTTCATCTGATTTCAATTTCTGCAGATGCTGTTTGTCTTTTTAACCAACAAGCTCTCAACTGATGTTCTGGAGCGATGTAAATTACTTAATAGCTGTGAGAAACCTTTTATGGCCAGCCATCCTCTTCCTGATCCGGGAAATTTAGGTGATTCCTGTTTATTAGGTTTTCTTCTGAAGCATACTGGCCGATAAAGTCTGTATTTGTTATTCAATCACTTTTATGATGCAGTGGAAAAAGGTCTAGATGCCATCAAACATGGGTGGACGGAATATAAACAACAGCCTGTTCTCCCAGCAAGTGTTGCTTACGTGCTTCTGTATTTTAACATTGTTCTTACTCCAGGGGGATTGATGACTGCATTCTTAACTCAGCATGGTATGTTTTACAAATTATGTTGTCAATGGTTGTTATAGAATCTTGGAAAGCTTTATTCGAATAATATACAAGTTGTTTTAGTTTTCATAAGATTTAGTGCCAATTTGGCAATAATGAAGGTAATTTCACTGAGCTGGAGAGTAGTTGTCCAGACAAACTCTACATGTAATTAGACATGTCATCAGTTTCTGTATGTTTGGAATTTTCATTCTTTCTGTCCAATAAAATTTATGAAAAAAAATGGCTTCCTGGGAAATGGAACTGAAGCAGAGGTGGAAATTATCCGTTATCCAATGTTTTCAGATGGCCCGGCTTTGAGCTGCTTCACTTCTGATTCACTACTTGATATGGATTTTTGCTATGGATCTTAACAGGTCTTAATCCATCCATAATTGGTGGATTTAGTGGGTTATGTGCTTTTATGGGTGTTGCTGCAACATTCATCTCTGCAAGTCTTGTCAAACGGCTAGGCATACTAAAGGTTTAGTTCCCTTCCTTATTATCATTCCAATTTTCTTAATTGCTTCCTAAATAATGGTATGGCTTTGGTTGCCAGGCTGGAGCCGCTGGCTTGATATTCCAAGCATCACTTCTCTCTGTTGCTGTTGCTGTGTATTGGAGCGGCTCTCTATCTCATAAAACACCCCTTCTTTTCTTCCTCTTTTTGATTGTAAGCATCATAAGTCTCTTATATCTTACTTACCAAGAAGGAAGTCACTTATGTTTTTAAGTTAAGAATTTCTACAATGAAAATATTCTTGTTTTATCATGTCTTCCACTGGTATGAATCATATTTCCTTGTGTATCTGTCTTGCAGGTATTGTCCAGGTTGGGTCACATGTCCTATGATGTAGTGGGGGCACAGATTCTTCAGACTGGAATCCCTTCTAATAAAGCAAATCTAATTGGAACAACCGAGGTTTCCATAGCAAGCCTAGCAGAGTTTGTAATGCTGGGTGTTGCTATTGTTGCGAATGATCTCTCACGCTTTGGGTTTCTAGCAATGCTCTCTGTCTCTTCTGTAGTTGGAGCTGCATTGCTGTTCTGTTCGTGGTTGGCAAATCCGACGGATGAACAGAGGAAACTTCTCTCATTTGATTCTCAATACTAATCCATAGTATGATCCGTTCATTTTCTTGTGTGGATCTGCTGGAGTTCTGCATTGTACATGGTGATCCAGACAGTATACAAAAGAAGTTTTCACATCAAGTAAGAATGGTGAATGTCTTGGTACTTCTTCAGTATCTGCTGACCTATTTACATGGGAACCGTGCTTTCTTTAGCAGCCCAACTGACAGAGGAGCCCAAGGTATTTGATCCGAAAGTTGTTTGTTACCTTGCTGCTAGGTGGGTGATGCTGTTGATAAGCTCCTCTTTTTGCTCTGCAGGAAGCTACAGGTAAAGATGCAATATTCCATTACTTTGCCTTCACATACTTTCACCAAGGAAAGGCCAGGTACAATCTATTCATTTATGGTTCTGTATTCGAGTATGTATGAAGCTTTATGTAGCCATAAGTCTGAGTTTATGTATATTCCTAGTGTAGCATTAGCAGATTGTATTTGTTGTGAGGCCAGCATTTGAGAAACGAGAATGATGATAGGAGGTTTAAAGTATATTTGACATATCGAAAGAAATATCATTTAGGGTCTATTTAGAACCCCATAGTGAACAAAAGGAAAAAAAAAAAAATGAGAATTTGACCATTATTATTCGTAAAAATAGTTAGCGAAAAGGCGAATTTGATCTTTATCTCAGTTTTATTAACTATATTTTTTTTTGAATAATAATGGTTAAATTCTCTTTTTTTTTCTAGGGTTTCCAAACAGACCCTCTACTGAAATTTTGTGACATTCCAGAAAATTTTGGTTACCGGGGTTGGTAAATCTGCTAAACTTTTTATTTAAGAAAGACTTACAATCGAGACTTAGGCTGCTGTTTTATTATATCTTCGGGTTTTTAAAAATGAGCTCGGAGCCTCACTAAGCTTGAGGGTGCCTGGTATGAACTACTGTAATAAGCACACCAAAACGATTATGGCCTTAAATTCCTCGACATGCTTTAATAATGGGATGAAAAGAAGGCAAATTGAAATTGTTGTCTTCTATGGAGAGATATCTATAGAGTATCTGCTAATTAAGCACAAAAGAGAAACGGTAAGAAGAAAAAGATAAAATCGCATTAGTTGCACCTCCAGAGTAATAGTAATTGCTCTATTTAGAGGGATGCATCTCTTTTCTTTGATTTACAACAATTGAACAGATGTAAATGTTATCCTTGTAATTTTCAGAAAATTGCGTAATGTGAAAGGGATTTACATGGTGAATTGCATAAACAGAGAAGAGTGACTAAAGCCAAGCTTCTTGAACCATAAATAGTTCTACCTTGCCATTGGTTCAGATCAAGCAATAAGATTAAACTCCATGGAGCTAACACAATAACCATAAGTGATAGAGCAGTAATCGATTCAACCATTAGAAACATATCATTTTTCTATTTTTTTATTAAAATGTCAAAATTGTTTCCTTGCCAGAACTGATAAGATTTGTGCTGTAGCCTCGTGTCTTCCATTTCTGTTTCCTTCAACAACCTTTATGGTTAGCCCCTAACAAAGTTGAATTACAGGAAGAACATCTCTTAAATAGTAGACCGAGACCTAGACCTACTCCTACTCCCCCATGCAGTTATGCAGAGATAAGTTACCTACAGCATTTTTTTTTTTTTGTACCCTATAGCAATGCTGGCTCGGCAGATTAAAATCTCTGACCACAGTGATTTCATGGCATTGTGCTTTGTTAACGGCTATCCAAACAAAACTGTACCGATATAGGAAAAGAAAATGAGTTAGCGTTGAACACAAACAGTGGCTGTTGATCCATGGTGCTCTTCAGTAAGTTCTCTTTCTCACGATGTTCTTTCGGACTTCCCTCTTGACAGATGTTGAAGTAGATAAGGGGGTCAACCCCACAGTAAATTGATATAAATCCTTCATCCTGATGTTTCAAGGGAATTTAGTCAATAAACCATTTCATGACTTTAAAAGAATTAAAAGTTCAAAAAGTCATGGAAGTCAGTTACCTTGGCATAAAGACAAAGAGCACAATAACAGAGACGCCGACAATGAGAGGAAACACTGGAGCTGGTGTTAGTTCCTGAACAAACGGATGCAGATTGTAGTTTAAAAGGATGCTTCACCTTGTTCACAGAATTATTTCTTTCTAAAAGTAACAGCAATTCATTCAAAAAGAAAGAGGAAATACTGCTGGAGTCTAACAATATTCTTTCTATCACAGGTCATCAACTTACTTTTCCACTTACAACATCTAAAATAGCAAAAACTCCCACATTAAGATCAATTATATTAAAAACTAAGCTCTAAATTCCTACCAAGTATAGTGGAACTCAGTAAACTTTTCCCATCAAAAAGATTTATTTATGAGGGGTAAAGCCAACTTTCACATACTGTATACATGTTAGTCATGGTTCTATCGAAGTTCATCATCAAAAAAGACCAAAATCGGTTAAATTTCTTGATTCTAGGACTAAATTGAGTAGCGAGGTCTAAAAACAAATAAGGCATCATTACAGATCTACTTTGAAAATACAAAACGTATCAACGCTAATAATAAGATTGTAATGATAAATTTTGATTGATAAATCTCATGTACTAAGAGAACAAGTACCAGTTTGTGGTGCTGCTCTTCAACTTTGAATCTGAGTGGCCCCACATGGATCTGGGACTGCTTTTCTAGGTCAACCTCAATAACCTCCGATTCTAACTTCTGTATGCTTGATGAGAGACCTGATTTAAGCTGAAGAATGTGTTTACCCTTCGGCAAGTCCTTTATCTGAAAAAAGTAGGAAAGAGGTAGTGGAACAACTGATTCAATTTTTGAGGGGTCACTTGCAGATCTAACTTCTACTGATAGATGTGGTTGCAATTCTTCAAGATCAATCCCTTCCACATGACCACTCAAAATTGTCATCTCTGGCTGTTCAAATACCAAAAAATCCAAGCCTTTGATATCTTCAGATCCAACCTAGGAAAGAGAAAAAGGAAGTATCCACTGAGTGTAACAAGGATATGCAAGATTCCCAATCAAAAGATAAAAGGATCAGAAAAGATCATCAACAACCACACAACAACCATAAAAATGTATATCGTTTTTATATGAACCACAACATTTTTGTGCCTCGAGCTTCTATACTAGTGACAATTCTTCTTAGTAGGTGTACTTATTTGAATATAATAAGGTTCACGAAGACAACTCAGTCCTGAAACGGAAGAGATTCAAATATAAAATAGACCCCCCATAAGAAAAATGTCGACGTGAATGTTTAACCAAATATAGAACTAAGGACCTATTGCCCCAACATTCCCCATCACTCATTTAGACCATTGTTTTGAGATCCTGCAATCCAGGTGAGATAACAGGTCACTTGTTGCTCCAAAGAAGACATAATTATCCTTGTTTGAAAAACACAAAAGGATGAACTGCCTTTCTTTTATTTTTTTCTTTTCTTTTAAAATTGCAAGCTATTAAAAAAAGGTAATTGCCTAAAAAAGTTATTCTACCATGAAAACAATAATTTTATGTTCTCTGGAGTAGGCCACAAAAGCAAAGTACTCCTTAAGCTGTTTATCCAAACTGACCTCAAGAACACATTTTTTAGGGTGCATGTGAATAGTTAGTTCCTTCCCATGATACTCCCCATGGGGTGGCAAAAAAAAAGAAAAAATGTCTTAAACAATAATCAATCACAAGGGTTGTACAACTTTAGGATTCCATAAATGCTTCAAGTTATGTCACAATTCTACACCTAGATTATTAGATACTATGTCTCAAGCTATTCTCAAGAGTTAATATCACCATATGAATATATTAATCAGCACGTAGAATAATACTCAGTTTAGGAATCAGCTTAGTTTATTATGGTACTACAGTAATTCAAAGCTCAATTTCGTTTCTGTTAGTAGCCTCTGTCCATGTACTCCATGTCTTGAAGCAGTTTGACTATTTGTTATATTGGCCAAGTATGCAAGAGAGGGTATTAATGGGTAAAGGTCCTCTATTGCCTACAGTTATGGAAGATCTTGGAGACGGGTTAGAAATAAACATGCTACATTAGTCATTTTGGAAGGGAAGCAGGCTATGTTGTCAGTTTCAAACTAAAAACTAACCATATCAAATAATTATATAGAACTTACCCCCCAAAGTTACCAAGGAATCAGTTTCTAAATTAGTATATAATCCATTAAAAATTCCGTTTGATTCTATTCATGCACTACTTAGTTCATGCAGAATAACATCCTTACTCCAGTATTTGCAATACTGCTAAAACAATTCTCAGATAATATAGCTAAATATTTAGGAATCTTTTGCATAAGCTCCATGTCTCCAAACATTATGTAGCCAACATATGAAAGAGGAGTTATCCCCACTGATATAAAAGAGGATAACAAGAAATCATTATGAAAACACTGACTTTAATGGTGACAGATTCTGGAGAGGCACGTTCAATTCCTGAGCTTCCCCAGTTATGTTTTGCCACTACTTTGATGTGGTAAGTGGTGTCTGGGAGAAGTCCTCTCAGACGATAATTGCCCAAGGAATCAGTGGTTGTTTCTTCATAATAACCCTTAGACATTGACCGAGCTTCAACAGAAACACCCTCCTTTGGCTGCCCAGAAAGTAATGCCACTACACCCATGGCACTGCAAAAAGAAACTACTCAATGCCAATAACAGCATAAATGACATGGATATATTGTAGATAGCATGAGAATACTGTTCATGAATTTGACATGGGATATGGCACAACTAGTAAGCTTGCATAATGGGTTAAAAACTTGATCATAGAAACACGAAAGACATACCTGTAAGCAACACGGGTTGCATGGAAAATAATTTCTTTAGATTCGCCAGAACCAAGCTCTATTGCTTGTGCAGGAGGAGAGAATGAATACTCCTACCAAAAAGAGAGAATTCTATCAGCAAAAATGAGGTGCATACTCTCTGGTAATCTACCATCTATCTATCACCCTATGACCACCTAGTTTTGTATAACATGAATGCAACACAAATGTATGTCTATATTATATAGATAAATGGAGCTTCAAGAACCTTGAGAAGCGGGCGCAGATAGAAGCTTCCAGGAAAAAGGTTATCGAATATGAAGTGTCCACCAGCATGACTAACTGAGTTGTTCCTGTAACCATCTTCCCCACTCAAGGATAATAACACAGAAGGAAATAATTCTTTAGCTTCTTCGCCAGGATATATATGTACAACGATTTGACTAAGCTTCTGGCAAGAGAAAGAAGTTGGGCCAACTGGTTTAAGATGATAGCCGGGCTGCATATGTTGAGAAGCATAATATGAGACGAGCCAATTCAATTCATTTTCATATAATAAATGTAACTAATGTGCAATTTGCACACAGCCGCACACACAAAACAGTAACTAAACCAAATGAATATGCACTTACACAATAAAAAACTTGTAGATACATACCTTTGAGGCCTCCACACTATAAGTTGTATCATCATATAAAGGGCCTCCAATAAAATAGCCATTTTCTCCCGTTTTAGTTTCCAGGGCCACTTCACCTCTTGTCAGCGGAGCGTTACTGCTCTCTTCCTTTGCTAGAATTTTGATACCAACAGCAGAAAGAGGGGGAGAAACTGATCCTTCGATATAGAGACCAATCCGGCCAACAAAGGTAGGAACAGGAGGTTGGCAACCATCACTTTTGACTGTAACCTATTTAACAAGTTACCAGACAAGAAATGTACCACATGAGATAAATATCAATGAAATTAATTAAACATTTTAAGATAGATTGGACCTTTTTGCCCAATGGCTGCATAAGATGGTTTCTAATATAGAGTCTTGGGTTCAAGTCTCACAAAAGCATGGTATGGAGTTCAACATACAAATGAATAAATAAATAGATGAATATGTAAACATTTCAAAGCTCCTACCTGGCGCACTCTAGGATAAAACAGAATCTTCTTTTCCTCATTATTTCTGGGTAAAAAATAACAATGAAAATGAAATAATCAAGAACTATACAAAGCAATCAAAGTAGAAGATACTAAGTTCTCAACCATGTACCACAAAGTACACTGCAGATTGAGACCTTTAAAGTCCAAAATTATCATAATATCAAATTTTTAGACAAAAAAAACATAAAATGCTCATGATAACAAGAACATATACCTCTTAAGGCAAAAAAGGAACATATTAGAATTGAAGAACATAGTGCAATCCAATATAGTATTACCTTGAATCCCGAGGAACAAAGATCAATGAATCACCAAGATTAGCCCAGATTAAATACTCATAGATGGCAATTCCTGTTTGATCATTTGAATCAGATCTGAGCTTAGCATGACTTGTGCCTAAGACTTCATGTTTTTCACTCAGTATATCAACAATGACATTCTCCATCAATGTGTGGCCCTCCTGCTCTACACTTGAAGTAACCTCGATTACTCCCTTGAGAAGGTATTTTTCACCCTTCAGGTATATGGGCTGCATTAAAAAAAAAACACTTAAATGGGATGTAGCATAGCAAGACACTTGAAAGAGAACATTGAACGGTAGTATATTACATACCAATGGATCCAAAGTATCAAACTTCACTGAAGAGCTCCCAAATGAAATACATGAGTTTAGAAAATGAAGCTCATGCGTTCCAGAAGATTCTATACACACTTGTTGCAATCCTTTCTGCAGTATACATTGAGGAAATATAAATTGGGGAATCTAATGAATGGTTAAAACAAATGAATATTTACTTGTAAATCTGAAATTGATACCTTCACTGCTAGGTTCAGACTGGCACCATCAGGCTGATGTAAGGAAGAATCTACATCATGGGTTGAAATGATGTTTACCCAGTAACCTTTTTGAACAAAGAGAACACCTTGTTTATCCTCTGTACCGACATTCACATGAATAGACCTCTCTTCCCAGCACCAATCATCCTCCTCAGATAAAGATTCATGTTTCACCTTAAAAAAGAATTGGAGTACCAATCTACAAGTCAGTAGGTTCCAGTTTGCATATGCCATCAACTGTTTAGATCTTGCATAGCAGAACTACTTGAAAAGATCATTGGCACAAAGAAAAGGATTATACCTCAAGCAGATAGTTGCCAGGAAAAACTTTCGGAAATGTGAAGTCGCTGCTATCTTGTGTCAAGGCAATTGTCTTTAATTCCTCTTTATGTTTACCAGTTAATCGTGAAAGTGAAATGTGTACTGATGGACCGCAGATGTTTTTACAGTTAACACTTCCTTGAATATCTACTTGTGCCTACAGTTTCAGAAGTTAAATAAACTAAATGAAATTCATCATCATTTCTGCAGAATAAAATAAACTCAACAGAAGAAACTCCTAAGAAAAAATTTACAGAAAACAATAATAACAACAATAATGGTTGTTATGTGATCTTCTGTAATTTTCCTTCCATGAGGCTCTCTTCTTAATACAATCACCTCTTTCATTGTTATTTAAAAAAAAAAAAAAAACAACAGAAATAATGAAGTTGACATTTTTACCTGAGAGAACTCTAAATCGAGTATTGGGCTGTTCACTGTCACATCAATAAAAGATGGCAGAAACAAAAGACCAGAAGAACTCTCTGTTGTTGGTAGAGCTGATAACCGGTACTCGCCAGGTGGAACCTACATAATGACAGACACGAAAAATTTACTGAATGACTGAGGTGATTCAATTAGTTGTTAATATGGATCCACCAAAATTATATGCCAACAAACCTCAAAGCAGAAACTTCCATTCTCATCTGTTAGTTTGACTTGAGGTCTAACATTGTCAGGACCGTGAGTCAATGCAACCTGTGATAATTATTATAAGAAGTTTGCCTGTGCTCTGTAACCAGTGGTAACTTAAACGAATACATATTTTCTCCTAAGTCCAATATTCAAAGAAGAGTTACCTTTGCCTTGTAACCTGATGTAATAGAGCGAACTGTGCCACAAATATCATAATAAGCTGCTCTAATATCTTCTACAGAGGCCATGTTAGGCAGAACCTAGCATTTAATTTGATGGTTATGGCTAATGAAACAGAGAAGAACAAAGAGAGATGAATCTATTATTCCATATATCCAGTAATTTTTAAGGATTCCAAAACATATTTTTTACCATGAAATTCTCTAAACCATTAAATTTGTAATGAGCCCTCTCTGCAGCAATCGTATAACGTTTGGATGTAACCTGGACACAAAAAATAATTAGAGAATATAAACCAAGGAGAATAAATAATTGGAAAATTACCTCTTACAAGTCACAAGAAAAAGTAAAGACACCTGGTCAAGCTTGTAATATCCCTGAGCATCTGTTATAGACCTTTCAACACCATCTACAATAATTTTAACACCTTCAACACCAATACCATTACCATCAACAACACGGCCACCAACAGAAAATCCAGTGACCTGCACAGGACCAAACAACTCTGTCACATTCTAATTAATATAAGGATTCCTTGTACTTCTGAGATATAAACCTTGCACAAGAATTGGCCATACGCCATTCTTACCTGAAATTTCTGTGCAACCGTTACATGATGGTGGTCAACAGGTACATTCATTGAAGGAGGTGAAACGTCAAAAACCGTATTCTCACCCTTGTAGTAAGGTAAGAGCTCATACTTGCCTGCAAGTTGTAAAACCTCATTTGTCATTAAGTTACGAGGAACGGAAGCTACATCTCTTTGCCCCTAGCCTCTTGCCTCTCATTTAGCAGGTAATAGACTATCAGATGAAGAGTAATTACCACAAGGAACTGAGTTGAATGTGAATTTTCCATCTGCATCAGATATGGCATGGCATAGCGCATTTCTCTGCCAGGGGGAATTACCATTACCCTGGGGACAGTTCACATTCAAGACATCATCTGAATATATATATACATGAACACCCAAGATTGGGTTTCCCTGCAATAGGAGAGTAAAGAAAAATTGGACATCAGTTGACATGAACATCCCATAGGCACAGTTCTAGGAATGTCTAGAATTTTAAATTTTCCTTTTGGTGAGACAGTTAGATGCAACCTCCTAGAGTTACCTGTGCAACTACAAACCCGTGGATATCATATCCAGGGACAAAGAAGACATCATCTACGACAGCATTTCCAAATCCTAACTCCACCTGAAAAAATGTGGATCTCACAAAATGAGGTAGTGATGCATAAAGAGAAAAGTAGAAAGGATAAAGAAGTAGAGTGAAGCTAGAATGATGAACCTCTGGGGAACCTCTAGTTTCAACTTTTATACTTGGATGAGAAGCATGCAGTTTGTAATTTCCTAAACCATCAGCGGCAGCAGCAAACCACATGAAACAAACATAAAGAAAGGAAATAAATTACATAGTGATACAAAGTTTATAAAACAAAATAAGCAATCTAAAGCAGGAAATAAGTTACACACTGACACAAAGTTTGTAACATAAAATGAGCATTCTAAAGGAGCAAGAGCTGCTTTAGTACATTAGCAACCACTTTATGAGACCAGTGAACATATTAGCTGCAGAGAAGATACAGAACATTCTTCTCGAGAGTCCAATTGCAAAACCACCACTACCCATGGAGGGTAAAAACTCATGGAAGTTTCGACTCCAACGACAAACCAGAGTTAGCGCGCACATGTATTATACTTATTCATAAGAAGCACTTATGCAATGATGGAAAGGAAGGAGAAATTATAACAATAGGTAAAACAATGAGATTATGAAGAAGCAAAGTGAGAAAAGGATAGGCTCCTTATATTTAGCTGGCAGGTACTTTGATGTAAGGGAAGTTACAAAAAAAGGTAAAATAATGAGATTATGAAGAAGCAAAGTGAGAAAAAGGATAGGTTCCTTATAATTAGCTGGGAGGTAATTTGATGTAAGGGAAATTACAAGAAAAAGGTAAAACAATGAAAATATGAAGAAGCAAAGTGAGAAAAGGGATAAGCTCCTTATACTAAGCTCGCAAGTAAAAACATGGACAGACACAGGGGAGGGGGCAAGAAATTGTGGATTGGTTCCTTGTCGTTAGTTGGCAGCTATTTGGCTAGGCAAGCTACTTTTCTTTACCGTTGCCCACTGGATAGTTTCGAGTTATTGTTCCATACCTGGAATAATGTTTGTGAATGAGTAGTTGCCTACTGATGACGTCAAGGTAGAAGCTATGACATCATCCATGGGTGATAACAGTTCAACCTTTACATCTGAAGGACCTCCATTCTTCAAGGAACAGCTCTCTCCACCAACAGCTCCCATAACTCTTCCAGATATAGTAAACCTAAAACAATAATATGACAAGAAAAAACATCAAGAAGATTTCAACGAATAGTTTTCATATGATAAAAACCCAAATCCTCAGATACCGACCCAGTGAAGCGAAAGTTAATATCTGCATTTGAATTGCAGCCATTCTCATCAATAATAACAGGAACCTGGAAGAATATACACACTGCTTCAAATTTGCAAATTGATAAAGATGGAGATATGTTGAAGGTACATTCAGAAACTGACACAAGTAAATGCATTCGTTTTCACCTTATCTGGGTCCCAAGACCATCCATCAGGTCCCTGTATTTTGATGACAAATGAACCCTGCGAGCAAAAATTTTATGAAAGTAGAACTTGAAGACAAATGCCTCTCTAGAGGCATGTGGTTACATGCTAATGTAAAGAAGCCAAGCAGTTTAAAAGCCAGATGTGATTAACTTCAGACACACTTGGAAGCTGTATTGACCCCGGCGTTCCGACCTTGGAAACCCAGGTCAGATCACCCATTTTGGGTTACGTCAACAACTGGACTGAATAGGACTCAGGGTGAGTCAGGGGAACTTGCCGAAATAGAAGGGGTGAGACTGATACCCAGATCTGAGATATCCCTTCATGAGAATCTGATTGACTCACCGAGTCAAAATACCATGTCTTGGCAACCGTGGCATTTGGAATAAGCTAGAAAATTAAATTTGAGAACAACACAAAAACAAACTATAACAGATCAAAGTCACCGAACACAATTGGTAGGTAGCAATGCACAAAGCAATTCTAACATGAGCCACGTTTCCCTAGACAATGTGGAACTTGGAGTTCAATTTAAGAAGATTATATTGCAAGATATTTAAAAAAAAAAAGGGCCTACGTCCATTGAAAACAAAAAATGCGTAAGGAGAGCAAAGTGTAAGCATATAACAAACAATTACCTTATCATAAACAGGAATAAAATAGTAACCATTAGGAGCACACTGTGTCCTGTCTTTCACCAATCCATCAACCGTCTGAAGCTCAACCTACAATTTGTGGAGGTAGATAAGCAGTTACTACATCCTATTCATAGTGCATGGTAAAGTTTCCCAGGCACGGGAAAATTTTGGATCATAGCGAAAAAGAAATTATTTCAAATAAAAAGATAATTTCCACATTCACATTCCGCTTGAGTTCAATTGTTATCATAAAATGCCAAAGAAACAGAATGAGTTGTTTGGGACCAAGAATCAGCAAGAGGAAAGAGGTATAGTTGAGAATAATTATGCAACTCGACCTTTATATCGTTGATCCAATTCGAATCCATAGTAGACAACATCGTAGTATACCTAGTAACTGTGGTTACCGTCGTAGTAATAGTAATAGTAGTAGTAGAAAGAGGGAGGGGGAACAAAACAATCTAAAAGCCTTTAAGTTTAAAAGTCGCAAAGTGCCTTACTGTAATGTGTGAATAGTCCAATTTCGCATCAGACGGCTTCCTCGACTTGATTAAAGACGAACCAGCCTGGCCAAACCCACAAAAACACATAAAGATACGCGAACAGAAACATAGAGGCGCACTCGAGAAACACTAAATCGCCACACCAACTCACTATTTACTTACCTCGACAAATCCACCGCAACCATGAATCGAATCACCCGCAACAAAACTCGAGGAAGAAACAACAATTATAAGTAAGAAAACATCCCTGAGCGCCATCTCCATTCCCGATCTGTTGCCTGACGAACAGCAGATCTAGATGAGAGGGCGAGAAAACCAGTTGCAACCAGGACAAGCTTCCGCGACGTCTCACACTCTATCGAGAGTAGAAAGCCGGCGCCTGGGAGCCGCTAAGAAACGAGGTTTTACGAACCCGGAGAGTCCCAGCCCTGAGGAGTGATGGACCCTTGGGAAACGGATGGGCTCGAGGGGTTAGTCCCCCAAATGGATACATAAAGATCAAGTTCATGTCCATCATGTCGTCATGTACATGATGATCATCTTCGCACTTGGTATTAGGGGGGTTAGTGCACATGACTCAGGACATGATCTTCATGCGCATTACGCAGGTCATGTCCTGATGTCATTAGGGAGCGCCCAAATTCATGTCATGTACATGAATATACATGAATCAAGAGTTCATATCTCAAGAGTAACGGGCGGAAAGCACTTTCCGCCCGATTTTGATAATCATCTACATGACTCTCGCGCGGGGCTATCTCTCGGGGCTCTCTCTGCCGCATACCCTCTCTGCCATTGCATTCCCGCAACCCTCTCTCTTTCTCTGCTCCCTCTCTCGTCTCCGTTCTCGCAGCCCTCTCTCGTCTCTGCAACCCTCTCTCGTCTCCATTCCCGCAGCCCTCTCTCATTCTCTGCTCCCTCTCTCATTTCCGCAACCCTCTCTCATTCCCGCAGAGCACGGGAGGTCGAGCATTTGCTGAGCTTCTCGGCCTCCCTCTCTTCTCCCTCTCGGCGTACCGTCGGAGCGCCGCCGTCGCCGGCCGTTGCCTTTGCCTAGCCGTCCCCGTCGCCATCGCCCCGCTGGCTCGCTGCTGAGGAAAACGAAGATGTTTAATTTTTCCTAAGTTATGAAAAATTAAACAATCTTCATAAAAATTATTAATTTATAATTTTTATTTATAAAATAATTATTTTTATTTATAAAATAATTATTTTTATTTATAAAATAATTATTTTTATTTTACAATTACTATATTAAAATAGTGATTTAATAGTTATAATTAAAATATTGTTAAAATAAATATTTGATAAATTATTTTGGCATAATTATCCGATTGTTATAGTTAATTAAACCAATGGTTTTAAATTTTGTGATAATATATTATTAATTAATAATACATAAAATATATTATGTACAAATATATAGTGTGTTAAAGTTATGATTAGATCAATTTTTTCTCTTAAATTATTCATTTTTAGGTTAAAATATATCATATGTTATTAATAAATTAATAACTTAATGTATTACTTTTGTTTTTTTATTTATAATGTTATTTATTTATTATTTGTAATTAATCATATACGTATTTCATTGGCTCATGTAATTACCATATTAATGTACAATAAAATATCTAATTCAATTAATAAATATATTAGTATATTTAATTATACATTCAATAACTTATTCGTGTAGTAATAATGGTTGTTTTACCTAATTTGGGGTTTAAGGATTATGTTGTAATTAAGTGCACTGTAAAAGTTTAGAAATTCTCTTGTTTTTTATGTTTTTCTCATGTTGGGGCACTAACACTGGAAACTGTTTTCCAGTGCATATGAAGTCGTCAACACTAACACAAATTCTTACCTGATCTTCATGTACATGACATGACATGATCTTCATGTTGGATATTACTTGATCTTCAAAAATCCACTTAGTGTTGATGACTTCATGTGTACCGGAAAACAGTTTTTAGTGTTAGTGCCCCAACATGAGAAAAACATAAAAAACAACAAAATCTCTAAACCTTTACAGTATACTTAATTACAACATAATCTTTAAACCCCAAATTAGGTAAAACAACCATTATTACTACACGAATAAATTATTTAATGTATAATTATATATATTAATATATTTATTAATTGAATTAGATATTTTATTATGCATTAATATGGTAATTACATGAGCCAATGAAATACGCACACGATTAATTACAAATAATAAATAAATAACATTATAAATAAAAAAATGAAAGTAATTCGTAGAGTTATTAATAACATATGATATACTTTAACCTAAAAATGAATAATTTAAGAGAAAAAATTGATCTAATCATAAATTTAACACACTATATATTTGTACATAATACATTTTATGTATTATTAATTAATAATATATTACCACAAAATTTAAAACCATTAGTTTAATTAACTAAGGCAATCGGATAATTATGCCAAAATAATTTATCAAATATTTATTTTAAAAATATTTTAATTATGACTATTAAATCACTAATTTTAATATAGTAATTATAAAATAAATGTATTAAATAAATAAAAATAATTATTTTATAAATAAATTTTATATATTAATGATTGTGATGACGATAATTTTAAACTATCGTCGTTTTCCTCAGGGGCGAGCCAGCGGGCAATGGCGACGACGACGGCGGCAGGCAACGCCGATAGAGGTGGCGCTCCGACGGTACGCAGAGAGGGAGGCCGAGAAGCCCAAATGTCAAAATCGAAGAAAACTGAAACTGAAACAGGGGAAATTGCAAGAAATTGGAAGGTCTTTTGGGGGAAAAAATAATAGCGTGAGGGAGAAGGGAGTTAGATGCCGAAAGGGAGAAGAGACAGAGAGATAAGAGAGAGGGAGAAGCGAGCGGGAGGTTCAAAGGGAGAGCGAGTCTAAGAAGGAGAAGGACGCCGGGAGGACGTTCGCAGCGAGAGATAAAGGCAGTAGAGAGGGAGACTGGAGAGGGATGACAGAGACGAGAGAGGGAGCAGAGAGCTCAGGCTTCAGGGAGACGACAAAGGGGCTGCGGGAACAAGAGCGAGGTGCGGGAACGAAATAAGGAGAAATGAGCGAGACGATCTGAGCCAGAGAGAGCCCGCGCGAGAGTTATGTAGATGATTCTTAAAATCGGGCGGAAAACACTTTCCGCCCTTTACTCTTGAGTCACGTATGTTCATGTACATGACATGAATTTCGGCGCTCCCTAACGACATCAGGACATGAACTGCGTAATGTGCATGAAGATCATGTCCTCAGTCATGTGCACTAACCCCCCTCAAGAAGCAATTGGAACACCCGGTGCCCCCCCCCCCCCCGCATTACTTAATTAATTAAATTATGTCGTTAGTATAGGATAATTACATTGAAGTGAAATTACATCACTTCATTCTCTCAGGCAAAAATTGGGGAATTTGGATTCAACCTGATTTTCCGAATCAACCACTTGAAGCGCATGATGCACGTTGCTTCCCCCCCCCCCCCTCTCATTTCTCCTCTCCTTGTCCCTCAACCTTCGTCTCGCGACGATTTTTTTGGCTCCATTTCTTCCTCTCGTCTTCGCTCTCTTTGCTTTCTCTCGTCATCTCTCGTTTTCGCTCTCTACTTTCTCGGTTTGCCCTAGTTTCATTTATCTTGTATCTCTCGTTGTGCAATGCCTAGGGTTTTTGCCATCGGAATCCGCGCTTCGCAGGATTTTAGGGTTCTTACCGAGTCTATGATGCTTCGGATAACGGATTGGGATAGGAACCTCGCGCGGCGCACAGCAAAGGAGCAATATTTGTTGCCGTGAGGTCGATCTTCACGCCATAACAAAATTTTGCGACGGTTTCGAAGGTCTCGAAGCCGCATGATAAATCCGAAATCGAAGGGATCTTTGACGATGACGATGACTTTTATTTTTTACTTTTTTCACTTTTTTTTTAAATAGTGAGTTTTAGTGTTAAAATATATCTTATGTTATTACAAAATAATTAATTTATTTATTATATATTCTTATGTTATTTTATACTTTTTTATTAATTTTTAATAAAATTTTCTAATCACACGTAATTATTGTTTTAATTTATAATAAACTATAATCATGAAGTAATATAATATAGTTTTTCATTAATTAGGATATTAATATATTTTAATGCAACACATTAAATCACTTATAAGTGTAGTAACCATGTTTATTTTAGTTAATTATTTGTTTAGGTATATGTTCTATTTAAGTATATTATAAAAGGTTACTCATTTTCTTTTTTATATCAGAGTTTTCATTTGGTGGCACTAACACTGAAATTTGCTTTCCAGTGCACTTGAACTAGTCTACATTGACACCCAATGATGAGTTGAAGTTGAATCAATTCATTAAGTTCAATTCAATTATTCACTTAAATTCAAGTTCCTCGTGGACTATCCACCCCACTGGGTACTTTAATATCATTAGCTCTATTTTAATTAAAAATATCAAAAATAAAATTAATTTTAACTCTCCAATTTAAATTTGATGGTTAAATAAAAATTAGGTTCATACCCCTTGTTTTCATTTTCAAAGGCGGCCAAGTTTTAAATATAAATAATGAAGTTTTATTAATATAAATATAAAAATTATACTTCAAATGATAAATAAATTAAATTAATATATTTTATTATAAAATAAATCCACTATAATTTAGGGTATAAGGTTTATCATAAATACGAAAAACCATTTAGTGTAAAACAGCTATCTAATCCCGAATGAGATAGCAAACCTAAGATAACAAACGACTGATATAATCATGATCGGAAGACAGAGATAACCATTGAATATGATAACAACCATCTAAGGCATAGGGTTTAAGAAAAGCAGAGTTTTTCTTGTGCCATAAATAGAGAAATCCTTCACTCTCGTATTCACAAAAGGAACTCCTGAGTTCTCCTTGATAGAGTCTGGATCTGTTTATTGGTTTTCTTAATTAATCTAGGCGTTCATATCGGAATGGAAAAATACTGGACATTTCAATATTTTAGGTGTACAGAGTTATGACCTCGTCAGATCGGAAGAGTTTTGGGCGGGGCCGGTGGCCGATGGCCGAATCAAAAGATTTGCTTTTGCCCGGCTGAAAATGGTATTTTTTCACTCCAAATCGATAGCGGAAGGATCGAATACTGTATTGATATGGATCACGACTTCTGGGTTTTCAAGCCGATCAACGTCCACCACCTCTGTGATACTGATGCTCCCATCAAAGCGAGTCAAAAAAACGCGTGATCTTCGTCGAATAAAATACTATTACACAACAAACACTGTTCCTCGACTCTGCGGCAGGCTTGGGGTGGAGCGTCCTTTTAAGGCCTGTGAACTTGGAGTGGGAACTGGAAAATTTCTCATGTTTCGATGTCTTTAAAGTTTCGTGACGGGGTGAGACACGGCGACCGATGCGCCACCGCCGTTTCCCAAGTTCAAACATGCTTTGATTGATAGAGACGGCTTCCGCTCGCATTCGGCGTCTTTCTCTCCATCCGTCACTGGGAGGCTTTAAATACACCAGCATCGGAGCGCCGGAGAGTAGAAAGGCGAGCAGTGCGACACGGCGACGGTTGGTTCCTCGGAACCAACGCTCGCTTGTAAACCTAGGCACCTCCGACTGTACGTAGAGACATAAAAGGGTTCACGCGTGGGAGATGCCGCCGATCTCGCGGGTTTCTCTATTATCTAACACTTGCACTGTACTTGGTTAGCAGTTCCGTTCACGAGTAACGTAACGTCTCCTCCATTTTTTCTCGGGAATCGAAGCTGTACTTTTCTATCTATCCCTTCTCTTTCCTCCTTTACATTTACGGTATTTTTTACTCCGTCTTCGTCGGCCGTTTCGAATATCCGATACGGGCTACGATGCTTAAGCCTCTGCTTCTCCTGTTCATAGTTCCCAAGCCTCTGTTCGAAAAAATGCTTAACAGTTAATAGCAACAGTCTTCCGGCTGGCTAAATGGTTAAAGTGCGCTCCAACCCGTTTGCGGGTTTCCTCTCTCTGCAACCAGACGATCTGGACGCGACCCATCGGCCTCTTGAGACGGGAACCATCACGTCAGTCACCTCAAGTCATGTGTTGCGAACTTGCCATATAGGGTAAAAGCTCCTTCCATGCCCCTGGGAAAACAAACTCCCCGGAGCCGTGTTTCAGTGCAATATAATGGTTGGGAATTTGGATCGTTAAAAAGGAAGAACGGTCATGGGCACCGGAACCGGAAGAGTAGAAAGTTGAAAGTGCACGCCAGCCGATGCACATTAACGAAAAGCAGTCGAAGTAATCACCATTCACGTGTAATGTAGACATTGGATTGGGTCCCCTGGAATTCACTGGTATTGAATAAATGAACATCGATTTCAGAAGGAGATGTGACAAATGAGAGGCATAGATCTGGACTTCTTCACCCACTGATGAATGATGATGACCTAAATGACAAGGCCATGCTTCAGAGTAATTCAGGTACAGAACGCTGTGTCACTGACTCGCTTAATTTGGCCTTAATGACCTATCAATTCGGTGAAGAGTCAACAGGTTGTTTGCCCCAGACGAGGAGATTGATTAATGTTCGATTTCAATTACATCAACAGGATGTTCAATCCGAGAGAAAGATTAATGGTGGAAGAAATTCTGGAGAGAAGAGCGAGTAGACAGAATCGTAGCTCAGCTGGGAAGAGTGAAGAGTAGCAGTAAACAGAGAACACCCAATTCCCGAAACTTGAAATTTGTAAAAAAAGAACCAGACCTGCTTTCCCCAAGGCCTTGAGAAGAGACATTTGTAGATCTACATCAATAACCCACCTTGAACTTCGAGAGAACTTCCAATCCATCAATCCCAAACAGGTATTGAAAAACACTAAAAAATTTCCTGCCTTGAAAACCCACTCCCACCTACCCTAAAAACCCAAAGGCTCCCATCATTTTCCCACAACCCAATGCCATCATTTTCAGTTAGACAAGCGAAAAAAGAGAAAGAAGCATATACTACACCACTCCAGAAATAAAACAAATGTATATTGGAGAAGAAAGAGACTGTTGGCTGCATGGGAATGTGTGTGGGACCTCCAGTTCTCTTCTCTCTCCGTCTGTTTTGTCTTAGTCAGACTCCCATGATTTTACATCACTCTTTGTTAATCCTTCAAAGCTATGTGAAGTTATCTAACTATCTGTCATGTCGAGCTATCAATGTGTTTTCAAGCAAAAAAATTTCGTAATTATTTTGGGCTGTTACCATCTCCATCGCTTGTTGTTGGTTGACACAGTGACGAAGACTTGAAAGCACCTTTCTTTTCTTGTCTACAGAAACTGATGTGTGATATTTCACTTGGTTTTGTTGGTGTACTTTTCACCCAGCCATCTTATCTTCCTCGTTTTCACTCTTGAATGGATTCGACTTGATTTTTACAAGAGCTTCGAGCACAGATCAGCAGAGATGGGTTCTCTTGGCGCCGAGCTAGTGAAGAAGAAGGCAATGTGGCTTTATCCCAAGGCCCTGGGCTTCAATCCTTCCGAAAGATGGGGACACTCAGCCTGTTGTTCGAACGGGGTTGTTTACGTTTTCGGAGTACGTTTGCTGAACCCATAGATTCATGATCTTCTTTCTTCGTTTAGTGTGAAAAGTTTGACGTCTATTGTGTTTGGTCTTTTTTCCCTTTCCGATGCCTTTGATCCCTCTGGTTCGTTTCCTTGAACTTCAGGATACTCGTATTGCTTATTTAGCAGCGGAACTGGTGTCCGTACTGTGCTGTTTTTATCATTACAATGGCTATTCCTGCTTTGCTTTTTTTTTTTTCTAACATATTTGTGTTGCTTTTGGTGATTTTCTTCTTCTGCTTAAAAATTCACATTTCTTTCTGTGCGCGAAGCTTCGTGCTTTACTTTCTTTTATTGGTGGTCGCTTGCTTTCTCCATTTCTCCCCTCTGTTTATACTCCTTTATCCTTTCCTCAAGTGAGGAGACAGAATTCTAGTGAAAGAACTTACCTCCGTATCTTTATGAAGACCCTGCTGTTATGTTGAATTATTGTCCATATTGTGTTGCAGCTCTTGTCTTTTTGTTATTTGTTTTAGTTGATTTTTTCTTTAATGGGTAGTTTAGCATTTTAAGAACTGCGAATTTATCGATAAGAATTATTGTTCTGGTTCTGGATTTAACTTTCTTTACAACAAATGCTTCCTTCCTGTGTTTCCTGGATTCCTCTGAGTAACTTTGCTTGGTGATAGCTTCTGATTTGATGGAACTGAGAAGATTTAAGTAGAAGCCTGGAGGTTTCAACATATCTGTTTCTTCTCTATCCCAAACTAAATTGCCATTACAAATTATCTAAAGTTCTGTCCGTTAACTTTCTGGTTTTTGTACTTTTTTTTGGGTTCTCGATCACCTTTTTTTTAATGTTTTATCATGAAAGAGATGATTCTGTAGTTTTAATCTTATTTTTTGAGTTTCTCCATCTCTTTCACTGGTGCTTGTGTGCTTACCTCACTTACTACCATACTCGGCGAAGACAGCAAAGACTGATTATTTTTTTCTGGATTCTCTCTCTCTGTCATTATTTTCTGCTTCGTTTTCCTCTCATCCCTTTAGCTAATTTGCTTCGTTTTTGTACTCTCCTCTTTAAATTTTCTGTTTTGCCTCCGTTGCTTTCACTGCTTTCTCATCTACTCTTTATATTTCAGGGTTGTTGTGGTGGACTCCATTTCAGCGATGTCCTCACACTTGATCTCAATAAAATGGTTTGGAGCACTCTTGTAACTACAGGTCAGAAGCCCGGTACAAGAGATAGCCACAGTGCTGTTCTTGTGGGATACAAGATGATAGTTATAGGAGGAACAAACGGGTCCAAAAAAGTAAATGATCTTCATATATTAGACCTGATAACCAGAGAATGGACTCGACCTACTTGTGAAGGGAACCCTCCTTCAGCTCGTGAAAGCCACACTGCCACTGTTGTAGGTGACAGTAAATTAGTTATATTTGGGGGTAGCGGAGAAGGAGAAGCAAATTACTTGAATGATGTTCATATTTTAAATCTTAAGACGATGACATGGAGTTCTCCTGAGGCCAAGGGTGATCTTCCTGCACCAAGAGATAGCCACACTGCAGTTGCTGTTGAGAATAAATTAATTGTGTATGGTGGAGACTGTGGAGATCGTTATCATGGTGAAGTTGATGTTCTTGACACAGACACATTAACTTGGTCGAGGGTATGTTGTTACTCTGCTTTCTTCAGCCAATTTCCTATTCAAATGGCTTTCTTGGTGGGTTGTTGTTACTCTGCTTTCAAGGAAGCCATTGATTGCATATAGAAGATGCTTGTAAAGCAAGAACTACTAACAGAGAAGATACTTGTTCTGTATTAACTTTCTGGTTGATGAGTTTTTTATTCTGTCTCAGTTGCCAGTTCAAGGATCCTCCCCAGGGGTTAGAGCAGGTCATGTAGCTGTAAATATTGGATCCAAGGCAAGATTTCATTTCCCCAAAGCATTTAAACTTCAACTCTAATGGTGTTGTAAAGAGAAAAAACGAAGTATTAACATGTTCTTTTTTCTTTTGTGGTTTACAGGTCTACATCATTGGTGGAGTAGGAGATAAACATTACTATAATGATGTCTGGGTTCTTAATGTGAGTACTTGTTCATGGAGCCAACTTGGAATTTGTGGACAATCACCACAAGGCCGGTTTTCTCATAGTGCAGTAGTTGCAGATTCAGATATCACCATTTATGGAGGGTAAAGTTTTCATCACTGTTTCATTTGAGGTTTCTTATATAAAATGGTGCTTTATCTTACTTTGTCAGACACTAACAGATGTGGAGAGGATGAGAGGCCCTTGAATGAGTTACTGATATTGCAATTAGGAGGCGATCACCCGAATGGCCGTTACAATATGTCTTTGTGTAAGATGTTTGGTAGCCATTGGAACCAAGAAAAGAGGAGATTCTTGAGAGGAGCAGAACTTTCGGTAAGGTTGCTCGAGCTGAATGACTTGAGGTCCCTTTTGTATAGATTGATTGTCAAACTGTCCTGTTTTATATTGAGATTGATTCTCGATTGTTTTGTAGCACAAAAATGTTATTCTGGCAAATGGAGAACCAAATCAGGGAGGATTTGAAATAGATAATCTGAAGAGGAGGAAGACATCAGAGTTTAAGTCATGGACTGTAGAATCAGAGCAAGAAGAACACTCCCTTTCAGCATCCCAACAGTCATCTCCTTCACAATCCGATCAAGAGCAAATCCCAAGCCATAAGCTGTCCTCCGCTGCACCTGAGACTATCTCTGTCTCTCTTCCAATTGGTTCGTTCAAGAAACAGAGTTTGAACGACAACCAGTCCAATGGTACATTAGAGCAGAGAAATCACAGTAGATGGAATGGTCGGGAATTTCATTTAACTCCTGGCGAATTCTGCAGACAGCCAAGAACAGAACAGTTTATCCATGTTGTCCATAATGGGAAACCTGACATGAATTTCCCACGGTCAGACCACAAGGCACGAGAGAGACAAGTTATTCCACCATTGGTAAGTCCATGCCTGAAACTATCTATAATTCCAAGTTTCATTCATCTCTTCCAGTTATAGCAGTGCATTGCATTGGTTTGCTTCTATACAGATCGGAGCTGAGGTCCATGGAATGGTAGATGGAGCTTTTGATTCTGGGTATCTCATGACTGCAAATGTCAATGGCCAGATTCTGAGAGGGGTGTTGTTTTCTCCTGTAAGTTTCCTTCCATTATAAAAATGTTTCTCAAACCCAGTTCGTGAAGTTAAAGATAACATGTGGTCTGGTGAACTCTGCTACTAGCCAATGCAAAAAGCTATCTTCTTGACATCCTTCACCATTCATATCCTTCTGCAAGAAGCAGGAAAAAGTCCCTTTTACCTTATGGAACATAAAGTAGAAAATGGCAAAAGTGAGATGATTCCATCTCTGTCACAACTGAAGCCATACAGGAACCCAAATTGCAAGATTTTTTCACATGCTTGACCGATTTTGCTCTGTTCTGAAAAACAGGGACCCGCCATTGTCACGAGAGCAATTGTTCCACAGACTACATCGCTGACTGCTCCGGCCGTCGTCGCCCAACCTTATCCCTGCCCAGTACAAGCCAAAGCCACATATACAAGACCTCAGCCACAAGCAATTTCACGGGGCCTAGAATCCGGCCATCACATCCACTCAACGCCCAGCTCCCGACCAACCCCCAAACCAGCAAAGCTCAATAGCGATCTTCAAGGCGTGGTTCTCACTCTGGGTGGTTGCCACAGCGAATCATAGAAACCCATTCTTCTTTTTTTGTCCCGCCTGTAAATACGTAAATAATCGAAGTGAGAGTAGTTCGGTTTTCTTTCATCATCTGCTCCAGAGAACAGAGCAATTTTTTAGGTTTGGATTAAAGATGTTTGCTGTAATCGGTAGCAGAGACGAACGGATTCGGTCCTAGTGTTCGTAGCGAAGAGGTTGTTGAACGAGGAAGACAGAGACAGCGGCAGCCCGCGCAAAGCGCGCGATTTGTTGCAGCAATCTTGTCTCAAAAGTTGACTGTGTGGGCCCACCAGGTCTCGTCAGCGGTGTGTCACGTCATCAGGAACGCTGCTGACGTGGCTGCAGATAGATTCCTATTCGGTACGGTTTACTCGTGCTGAGGAGGTGATGCCCGGCCCACACGGGCTGCCGGTCGTACCCGCCGCGCCCGCGTGTACGGAACGTCGCGTCACCCGAACGCAGATGTGAAATCAAATCCGCATCGTTTTTTTAAAATGGATCGGAGGAATCTATAACGTGGAAGAAACTGAGACGGTTAACGCGAGTACGGAGATTCCTCGGCAGCGTTTTGGATATCTCGGTCGTCATGCTGCCTCTCCTTTATCTGTGCAACCATGGTTGCCCGTATCGTATCGGCTGATACATAATACAAGTTAGGTTTTTTAAAGACTGATACAATATGTTTGATGTGAAAATGTTTGATCATGATCAGATGGTTGAAATAGTCGTTAATTAGACAGTTGTCATAGCTGTTGATCGAAAAATTGAGATAGTCATTGATCATCTGGGTTCGTTTAAGCGATCAAATGATGGGATAGTCGTTAATTAATAGTTGTTGATCGGATAATTGAGATAGTCGTTGATCGGTTCCGTTATGTTGGCCTTATGTAATTTTTTAATTTCACAACTGCATTAAGAAATATAATGTAATTTATTAGGAGATAATTTTTTTTGTCCCTATTTCGCAAGGTTTTTTAATATAATAAAATAAATATTTTAATTAAGTATTTTATATTTATTTAGTTTTTAATCTTAATGTTGTGTTTTTTGTAAAACTAATATAAGACAAAGTATTAGGAAGATTAAAATCATCCTCATAGGCATACTTAATTAATATTAAATACATAAATATTTAATAATTTAAATAATCTATATCATTATATACTCACTATATATTATAATTTTAATCAAGTCATGTTAATTATTACAACATAAAGGAACTTCTTTATTTTGTTATACATTACTTACCTAAGATGATTTGAATTAAATATTCATAATTGAAATTCGGTGTAATTTTTAATCTTTATATTTAATTTAAAAATAAATTTTTAATCAATGTCACATATTTTTACAAAATAAAATAATATTTACCCAACAAGTATAAGTACTAGTTTAAGCCTAAATTTTAGGGTAGTATTACATTTAATCATGTTAATTTACAATTACAATAAATTTTGAAATACCATGTAATAATCTACTAACATAACACCTAGAATATCATTTATTGTACACTTAGGTCAGAGAATTGATAAAAAAAATAAGAAAATAGTTTATTTGTTATTTGAACCCAATTATCATAAGTAGGTCCAATTTGACACAGTAAAAAAAATTTACGAGAAGATATGGATTTTCAATGAAATCTCGATGAAACGTCTTTGTAAGATGAAGATACAAACTTTCTTCACTTTTGCCAAAAAAAAAAAATTATCGGTATTTGCTAGAAACAAAAGAAAAAAGGTCGAAGACCTAAATTTCTACCTTTAGACAATGTTACGTATCAATACACTTATTTAAAGGGGTTACCGCCTTTTTAGTAAAACAAATAGTAAAGAACATTAAAATGTGATATATTATTGTATGGTATAGTGCCACTTGCATCAAATACCGATACCATATTATACTAGAGACATGTTTATACGTATAGATAATAAAGAATATTGTAACATCCACCCCAAATTTTTTATATTTTTAATTTGATATATGACACGTATAGGTTATAATATAAGAGAACGACGGATCTATCAAGTAGTGAAGAACAATTTTGTTGATCTGGGAAGAAAAGAGGACTTCACATGATTGGAGATCTTTGAAACTCCCTTTCCTATCTATTTGAATGAGCTTGGAACCCGAGCTCTTCCTGCTACTCTGTTGCTTCTTTTTCTATTCCTTTACCTTCCTGTCTCCAACGAGTCAAGAAATCTTTCCCATAATCAGTCTTAGAAGCTCTAAACCTTCGAATTTCACATCTTTTTTGTTTCAAAAATGCTTGTGAAAGGAGGTGAAGAATGGCGAATTGGCGCACCTAGCCTTGAGTGTATATAAATCTGCAGACCCTGAGCGCAGAATCCATAGACGCTGTTTTGTTGGAAACAAAAGAGAAACAAAAGAAAAGGAATTTCTTTAATACAATTGTTTGTTCTATTTACAAGTCTTGAATACATGGGTTAATACTACTTAAAAGCTACTAATCAATATATACATCTTATCACTCCAAAAGTCACTAATCAATAGATGTATCTTATCACTAATCAATAGATGTATCTTATCACATCAAAAGACATTAGTCAATAGATGCATCTTATCACATCAAAAGACATTAGTCAATGGATGCATATTTTCACATCAAAGGACATTAATTAATGGATGCATCTTATTTTCGGTTTTGTTGAACAACCTATAGTAAATTGATAATAAATTCTTCTAGAAAATATCAATTCATGAATGGACTAATTAATTGGAACCTAGATAACTTTCCAATGACATATTATTTGCATCATTTAAATGAGAATAGACCCTTCAAATGTTTATCTGATTCCAGACAAGTTTAATATCCAACATACCCTCTTAAACTTGATATCTTTGCAACACTGATCAACATTTTTAGCTTCTAAAAACTTTCATATTTGAGAGGTCTTGTAAAAATGTCAGTAGCTTGATCAAGTGATTTCACATATTCCATCTCAATTTCCATTTTTTCAACACACTCTCAGATGAAATGATATCTTGTATCAATATGCTAGGATTGATCATGAAACACTGGATTCTTTGCTAGAGAAAGTGTCGATTTGGTTTCTATCATAATCTTGGTTGCTTCATTTTGTTCTAAATGGAGCTTCTTTAATAGTCTTATTATGGGTTGCTTCTTGTAATATCAAGAAATTGCACTATTTATCAAAAAGAAGACAAACCCAGCTGTGTCTTTTCTATCATCAATATCTCTGGCATAGTCACTATCACAATACCCTCTTAACTTGAATTCATTTGAAGATGAACAGAAAATTCCATAGTCAAAAGTACCTTTGAGATAACGAAGATTCCTTCTAGCTGCTTTCATGTGGCTTTCAGAGGGATTTTCCATGAATCGACTTACAATTCCAACTTAAAACAAAATATTAGGCTTGGTGCAAGTCAAGTACCTCAAACTTTCCACAAGGCTTTGGGTCTACTCTTGTTCCATCAGCCATTTTAGAAAGTTTCATGCCATATTCCATGGGGGTATTGGTGGGGTTACAATTCACCATGTTGAATTTCCATCCTCCATTTGTTTTACTTCAATTCCCAAGTAGTAAGACATGAGACCTATGTTACTCATTTCAAATTCTAGAGTCATAGTCTTCTTGAAGTCTTCAAACATTCTTAGATTACTTTATGTGAAAATAAGATCATCCACATAGACACAAAAGAAAAATAATCCTCCATTTTCTTGTTTTCCATAAAGTGCATATTCATGCATGCACCTAGTAAAACCATTCTCTTGGAAATATTTATCAAAACGGTTGTACCAAGCTCTTGGTGCTTGCTTGACTCTATACAAAGCCTTCTTCAATTTTAGTACTTTGTCTTGATGGTCTTTAACAACATATCCTAATGGTTATTCAACATAAACCTCCTCTTTTAGATAACCATTCAGAAAAAAAAAACGGACTGTACATCCAATTGATGAATCTTCCAATGATTTTGAGCTGCAAAAGAAATTATTGGATTGTCTCTAGGCGACCAACATGAGCAAATACTTCTTCATAGTCAATGCCTTGTTTTTTCTTATTCCCCTTAGCAACTAACCTTGCTTTGTATCTCTCTACCTTCCCCTTGGAATTCTTATTAACTTTGAATACCCATTTAACTCCAATAGCCCGATGACCACTTGGAAGAGAAACAAGTTTCCAAGTATCATTCTTTTCAATGGCTTGAATTTCTTCATGGCTTGTGTCCACCTTTTCTCTTTTACAACTTCTTCAAAACTAAAAGGTTCATTATTAGAGACAAAACAAAATAAGTTTTCATCTTCTAACCTATCAGTTTTATTGTAGATGTATTCAAGGTTCCGATACCTTTGAGGTCCTTCACTTGAGCAAAATGAAGGTGAAGAAAATGACGATGATGCTTGAGATAATGTATTTGGTGAGGTTGGAGGAGTAATTTTACCTTGAGTTTGTTGCATTGCAGACTCTTCTTCTTCAAAGTATGGAAAAAAATCATAGACTCCTTCCTCATTATCACTCCAATCCCATGAAGCATCTTCTTCAAACTCAATATCTCTACTTACAAGAATTTTATTACTGCTCGAATTGAAGACCTTGTTGTCTTTTGAATTTTCGTCATAGCCAATGAACACAAACTTCTTGCTTCTATCATCGAGCTTGGATCTCTCTTGTTCTGGAACATGAATATAGGTTACTCATCCGAAAACTTGCAAGTGTGACACACTTGGCTTCCGTCCACTCCATTCTTCTTGCGGTGTTGCATTCTTTAAGCATTTTGTTGGTGATTGATTTGAGAGATAGATTGCACAAGCAACAACTTCTGCCCAAAATTCATCATGCTCTTCAACATTGTTTTAGCCATGTTGAGGATTGTTCTATTTTTCCTCTCTGCAACTCCATTTTGTTATGGCGATCTAGGAACTATTAAAGGGTGATGAATTCAATATTTTTCAGAAAAATTATTGCATTCATTGGAAGTGAATTCTCCCCATCGATCAGTTTGTAGTGTTTTAATCTCATAACCATTTTCTTTCTCAACTCGAACTTTACACTTTTTGAAAGCCTCAAAATCCTCACTCTTGTACTTCAAAAAATATATCCATGTTTTTCTAGAAAAGTCATCAATAAAAAGGATAAAGTAAGAGTTTTTACCAAGAGATTGAGGCTTGATAGGACTGCATACGTCAACATGGTTAGTTCAAGTGGATTGGTGGCTCTTCTTGTGGATTATTTTGAAAAACACTTTCTTGAATGTTTACCAAGTAAGCATGCTTCACATACTTGATTGGGATGATTAACTTTTGGAATGCCCTTCACCATATTCTTTTCTTCCAAGTCTCTAATTCCTCCAAAGTTTAAATGACCAAATCTCATGTGCTAAATCCATTATGGATCTTTCACATAAGATTTTAAACACATTGCTCCAATGTTCTTCATATCAAGCATAAACATTCGATTCTTTGTCATTGTGACCTTAGCAATAAGATTGGTTTCTCGATCTCTAGGCCAAAGAAAACGATCTTCCATGGTGATTTTGTAGTCACTCTAAAAAAAATGTCCAATACTCAAAATATTACTTTTTATCTTGGGAATGTAATAAACATTATGAAGAATTTTTTAGCCACCACCTTTCATTGGATATAAGACTGTACCTTTGCCTTTAACCTCCACCTTTGTATCGTCACCAAAGCATACATGGCCCATTACGTTATTGTCAAGTTCCACAAATTTGTTTGTATCATACCTATCATGTGGTTGCTAGTGCCATTATCAAAGTACCATGTACTATTTTCTCCCACGGGCTCATCCTTTAGTGAAAGGAATAATATAGGCTCCTCAACTTCTTCCTTGTGCTCAATCAATTTGGACTCTTTGTCTACTTTCTTGAATTGACACTCCCATGAATAATGTCCGTATTTCCCACAAGAATGACATTCAATTTTGGATTTGTCAATTCTTACCTTATTATTTCTCCAATAGTTGCTTCCATTGTTACCTCTTCTTTTTCCTCTTCCACGTCTTCTTTGAGAAGTCTGGTTTCTATTATCAAAAATAGAATTTTGCTCAAGATTACCTCTTCCTTGACTACGTCTGCGTCCACATCCATGACCTCTACCACATCCTTGACTTCTTCCGCGTCTTAAAGTGCTTTTCCTTTTAGATTTGAGAGATAACTTTGCTTGCAAGACTTGCTCAACTTGCTCTTATTTGCCTCGATTCATTCTCTCCTCATGGGCTCTTAATAACCCAATTAATTCATTAATGGACATAATCTCTAAGCCTTTAGACTCTTCAATGGCTACCACCACATGATTGAATTTTGTGTTGAGAGAGCTAGAATCTTTTCAACAACCCGAACATCTTCAATATTTTCTCCTAGCCTTTTCATTTGATTCAACACTACTAAGACTCTTGTGAAGAAATCAGAGATAAACTCGCTCTCTTTTATCAAAAGTGATTCAAACTCAACCCTGAGTTTGAAGACGTACCTTCTTAACTCTGTCAACTCCCATGACAGGTTTTTGAAGAGTATCCCATGCTTGCTTGGATTTGGTGTCGTTGGCAACCTTCACGAACATGTCATCATTCAAACCTTGATAAATGGCAGTAAGTGCACATTGATCCATCTTCCTTTTTTTCTCCGAAGTTTCATTTTCATTTGTTGGCAAAACTACTTCATTTTCTTATTCTTCAAAACCTTTCTCAACTATCTCCCATAATCCTTGAGAGCCAAGGATAACCTTCATCCGAATTAACCCACTCTCATAGTTGGTTTTGGATAATTGTGGATATTGGAAAGAAAGAGATGCTCCCTTGGAACTCATTATCTCAACCTCGCTTTGATACCACTTTGTTGGAAGTAATAGTGGACAGACAACTCAAAGAAAGATAAAGGAAGAAAAAAAAACAAAAGAGAGACAAAAAAAAATTAATTTCTTTAATACAATTGTTTGCTTTATTTACAAATTTTGAGTATATGGGTATTTATACTACTAAAAAGATATTAATCAATAGATACATCTTATTACTCCAAAAGTCACTAATCAATACATGTATCTTATCATATCAAAAGATATTAGTTAATAGATGCATCTTATCACATAAAAAAACATTAGTCAGTGAATGCATCTTATCACATCAAAGGACATTAATCAATTCATGCATCTTATTTTCGGTTTTGTTGAATAGCCTATAGTAAATTGACAATAGCTTCTTCTAGAAAATATCAATTCATGAATGATTTGATTCATTGGAACTTAGATAGGTATATCTTTCCAATGACATATTATTTGCACCATTTAAATGAGAATAGACCCTTCAAATGTTTATTTGATTCCAATCAAGTTTAATATCCAACAGTTTCTAGGATCAGTAACAGTGAAACTATATGAGAGGAATACGAGATACAATTACGCAAAACTTGGAAGAGGTAATTCTCCCTGGTTTTGGTAATCTTTAGTCCATTTTCCTGATGAACTCGGCTCGAATCCTTGTAGATTCTCTCAGCAAAACAGAAATTCCTATTTAGTGAATCCCCAACAAAAAATTAGTCTCTTCTCTCTTATCAATTCCAGCATCATCACTGTTTAGAACCTGGTGTAAGACGGTTCACGAACCGTCACTTAAGTGACTCATCCATCGGATGGTTTTCCATTGTTGGTGGTCATCGGTTACAACCTTACGGTTTAGTTGTCTCCTTTGATGGAAAGGAGGTTATAAAAGGGAGTCTGGTTTAGTAGAGCCTCTGTGATAGATGATACATTTTGTTCGCCGAAGACGATAGCCTAAAAGCTATATTCACGGAGAGTTGACGCCATATCAGGAGGTACGATTTTGGTTTATGAATTTCATATATGCTTTCTAAATTCATTAAAGTAATCCTACACCCTGAAACCGACAGTAGCACCCACAATCCACGTCTTTCTTTTTTAGCGGAATTGGCTCAAAGAACTTCAATGCAAATTCAAGAACATTTAAAGAAAGAAAGAAGCCGGTCAGTTACCACGGAATGTTATAATCTTGGGCCTGCCATCTTCACTTCATGTAATCTCTGTCCATTCTTCCATTACTTCACATTCACTTCCACCGGCAACGGGATTTTTTACTTACCCAAGAAATGTTAGCAGATGAGTTCGACTGCTTTGCTCTCTATCTTCGCAATCAGAACATCGGATTCGGATATATTTATCTTGGTGGGAAACTCCTGCACAACCGATTCCAGATTTCGTCTCTCAATCACGAGTGGAAACAAAAGAAGAGTCTCCTAACATGGGTTTTTCAAAAATGGGTTCGACCCCCAGCAGCATCATGGCAGTGTGAGTTAGAACTTAGGGTTTAGGTTTAAAGGGTTTAATTTGTTCGGCCCTCCTCCAAACATTTCTCCAAAAATAAGACGAGTCTCCCAGAATCAACAAAGGTTCAGATTTCCCAGAACATTCAGAAACATGTTAATTTCTGGACGGAGACTCGGACGAAGCAGCTCCACGACAGTAAGAATGGCCAACGGCTATAATCCAGACAAACTTTTCATTGTCAGGCCCAAAGACTTCAATATTTGCAGAAGGTCAAGAGTTTTCCCCATTGAAGCAGATGCTCTGATTCGTGAGCTGACCCAGAAAACTAAAAGAACACCCAGTTCCACATTTCAAAATTCCCTGAAATGGTCTCGAAGCAAACTCCGAGTTTCGATCCAAAACGGCAACAGAAAGAGAGAGCCAACCGTTTAGCTGCGATAAATTTGGCGATGGTTCTTCTAACCCCATGATTCCCATAAAAGCAGGAAGACTGAATCCATGCGAGTTCTCTGGGCTGGCTTGCATGAATGCGTGGCAGAGGCAGCACGACGACACGCAGAGACTACGCACTTCAGTAGAATGTTGACACTTTGAGAGACATGGATTGAACAGAAAGCCATGAAACATGAACAAACAGCTCCCCGTGAAGTGCGGTTCGCCAATGGCGAGATTATCCGTTTCTTTGACAATCTTCTATACATCCTTTTTTACGGTTTTATGGATTTACTGCAAAAAAAATTTCTTCTGCAACTTCAAAACGATTGTCATTCACGGGCATAGGTGGTTGGCGAGATGCTTTGCCGTGCAGTGTTTGCTACTATTTTCAGCCTTTGGAACAGCGAGACGACGGGGAGAGAAATGCAGCGAAAGAAACGCTGGAGAGGGATCTGCGGGATCTGGAATTGGTACAGAAGCCCGTGTGGAATTTAAAAGAGCAAACAGGCGAACACAGCTTTTTTAACCGAATAAACTCTACAGCTACGGATACCCGAATGAACGTACCAGGATTTGATGTTACGAAATCAAGCAATCGATATCCGTAAAGAATTTCAAGCTGCTTCCGTTGTCTTTCTTTCTCTGTCTTTTATCCCAAAGGACACCATGGATTGCCTTTCGCCACTTTTCTGCCTCTGTTTATCATGGAATCACGATTTGCCTGGTTCACATGCCTTCCTGCCTTTTCTGGGTAGATGCCACTTTGCATTTATTACAGTTCTTAAAATGCTGATACAATTTTCAGACAAATTTTTCCCCTGTAAACATGACTGTTTATTTCAATCTTTCACTGGACAGGTGTTACAGGAACTAAAGAAGATGACTTCCATGTAAGAGATGCCATTCTTTACCTGGGCATCTTCTCCAGTATTCCTCCATGATCCCACAAAAGATCAGTTGATAATAATGGAGGAAACATCTGCTGCCATTAGGTGCGACTTTGTTGCATCATTAGATGGGACCGAATTAAATCAGAGAGAAGATACCATTTACAGTGATAAACGAAATCTTGAGTTTTTTGAAGGAGGAGACAACCATACAGGAAATGAACATGGAAAGGTTTTGGCTAGCATGCATTAATAGCTGCTGGGTTTCTTTTGTCTGAGGCAGCATAAAGTAGTTGGAAAAGGAGAGACGAGTCTCTGGAAATCATAGGTGGTCCTCTCCTCCACTTTCTGTACCTGGTATATCAGTAGGGTCACCAAACCCTAAAACTCGGCTTTCTGCCTCATGGCAAACTGATATTGGAGTGGAAGGCAGATGAGAAGACACTCTGCCAGGCTTCGGAAGGTTTCATCTTGGGCGATCGAAGCATCATGAGTACTGGTTTATACTTGTTTGCCACCCATCTCATGGTCCTTATCTCCATCAGCAACGGTGGCTTACTTCCAGGTACAGGCGTTCTGAGAATACGAATCGAAGAAGAAACCAATTCTTATTTCTTCTGTTACTGTAGTAATGTCTGCTTCGAAAACGAGTTCTTACTTCTTCTGCTGTAACAGTTTGGTGTCTTTAATCCCTTCACAGGAGCTTCAAACAAACTGCAAAACTATGTGCAAGATGACAGCGCCCCAGCAAGTCACTCAGTTTCTTCCCTGAACACGAAGCTCACTGCCCACGGTATACCTTTAGAGACACCCGTTTTCCCTAGCTTGAATTCTGAACGTTACATCCATGATTTTTCCAATCTCTTTGCTACTACCCTCTGTTTCGTTTTTCGATTTGTATCAGGAGTTTGTACAAACAGAGATATAATAATTTCTCAGAGCAGAAGCTCGACAACAGGGATACCTGAGTTCATCGTTCAAATTGTGAACACCTGCATATCCAGCTGCGCTCCTTGGAACATCCATGTCCACTGTGGATGGTTTGCCTCGGCGAGGATGGTCAACCCAAGAGCCTTCAAGAGACTTTCTTTCGATGACTGCTTAGTGAACGCAGGGAAGCCATTGAAGAACAGCGAGATCATCCACTTCACTTACTCAAACTCCTTCATGTACCCCCTTTCATTCAAATCTGCAAACTTCTGCTTTTGAAATACTTCTCCCACAGTAGTCCATGTCTCTTCCCACCACATCTTGCGCTTGCACTACAAGGAATCCAAAACGCAGAGCTCAAGAAAAAAAAAATCAAATCCCAACACCCCAGAAGAGAAGAGTGAATAACACCTCGTCAGTTTCTCTGCAACCATGTTGTTTCAGTTCGTAGTATAATAACCATACCACTGATGCTGCAGTGATCATAATTCGCCAACGTTCGATCGTTTCATTGTAGTGGAATCTATATTTGTGAGTCAAAAACAATTGTTCCCACGACTGTGTAGTAAGTACTATGTAGCTTTCTTTTGCTGGGAGTTTTTTAAACTTTTTTTTTTTTTCCCTTTTCACCTGCTCCATAAGCAAGTAGATGGGACTGTAAATTTCTCTCTGATCAGTTCCAGAACGAGGATTTCTAATCTTTCTTACCCGAGATGATCAGGGCGATGCAGACAAAGTCAGGATGGGATAAAGGAGAGGAAAGAAAAAAGAAAAACGAGAAGGATAATGTAGGGGAATGTAGCTGCTTTGTAAGCAGTTTGGTCCTTCTTTTTGTGGTGGGAAGCCATTTTAGTGGTCTGAATAGAGCAGAGAGGGCGTATGGTTGTATCAGAGGCCACCACATCCCATACTCAGTGCCGATTGTAGTAAAGAAGTAAACATAATAGAGAAGACTTGTTTGGGAAATTTGTTTTGGACCTTGCCATTTGGGAGACGAAAGTGGTTGATTATGTTACTGGATCATTGCCAGGTTTTCGTTACTCTGGACAATGAAGAAGACATGCTCCATGTTTGGGCAAGAAATCAATGGTCCATCAGAGGTCACCTAATGAGAGTGTTTATTGAAAGCCAAAATGTCTAAAACAATATGAAATTCGTAAAAAGAAAAGCGGAAGCCCAAGATGCATACCTCCAACCATGGCAGATAAAATTCTTGGAATTTGCAAAAAAAATGTCTAATCTATCTAAAACACTGTTGATGGAAAAACCCAAACTTACAATTTCTCGAAACTCTTTTTCCCTTTAAAAGATTAATAAGTTGTAACTGCCCACTATCCCTACATCTAATAGAAACTACATAATAATGGGTCAAACCTAAAAAAATGTATGTGACTATAGATATAATATCCTCATACCCAAGTAAAAGTATTTAAATTGCATGAATCACGATAGGTCCTTTAGAGCAAGTGTTATCTTTCAAGTATCACAATTCAACTTTATCCTTTGAATGAGAACCATATGTGACACATATCTTTATGAATGAACTTTGTAATGCTTACTCGTTATAATTCTCTAAATTTTATGTATAGAACTAAATAAGAGAAGACAATATGAAATCAATGGAGTTTTTCAATTGACAAAATGTGATAAAAACATAAAGAATATCTCAATCACATAAAAACTACAAAGTAGAACTGAGTCTCATATGTTCAACATGTCCCTAATAAGTAATAGGTGGCAGACCTTTTGTCTTTTATAAACAAAAAATAACTATACGATTACGGTATAAAGCAAAATAAAATTTCAGTCCATTGTGACAACATGAGCGCCGTAAACCTAAGTAAAAACCTGGTTAAGTACTCTCAGTCAAAACACATATAAATTATTTATAAAAATAATTTATTTCAAATATAAACACATAGTAGAACTAAATTTCTTGTTATTTCATATAGGGACACAAATGCAAGAAAATCGATCAAATAAAAAAAATTTAATAAGAAAATTAATAAAAAATATTTTTTTCATCTCAGTTATTAAATATCCTATTCATATATAAAATAAGAAAACATAAAATGGTTAAATATTTTTTATTAAATAAATGGTTAAATAAATGGTTAACCTATTTAAAATAAATGGTTAAATATGTCAATTAATTTCTTTATATTTTATCTGTAAAATTTATTTTATTTAATAAAATCAGATTACCGTGAAAAGAATCTGGACATTGCATCGCCCAAAACGAAGTCAAAAGGGTAACAGTGTCATTTTCGTTTTTTCTGCTCTGGGATCAACTGCTTCTAGATCTTTGTCTAGGTCGCCGCCATGGCTGCTGAGTTCCGTTCAAAAACTCTTCATATCTGTTATCCTTCCTCTTTCGTGGGAAACAAGGCAGCTGGCCAATCCAAACCTTCTCTGCTACCGCTTCGATTATTGGTCTCTAGCCATGCTAAGATTTCTCCTTAGATCTGCTGTTTTGTTCTCCGTATTAATCGGGTTTTGTATCTCACACGAAGATCATGGAGAAGGTCAGAACTGTGATTCGAATTCGAATGCTCGAATTCAAGCGAATTTCAGGCCTGGGGTTGTGACGCTCGACGGTCATCCTGATGATTGGAGCGAAGTTGATGGATTTGAATTTTCGCTTCTCCCTGCGTTAGACCCGGATGAGGAAAATGAGTACAAGGGCGGTAAAATGACTGTGAAGGTATGTTGATATATTTCTGTTGATATAGTTCTGTTTCATTTTAGGTACCACTTGCAACGGAATCTATTGGTTTTTTGTCGGTGGACCATTTGAAGTAGTAGATTGAATCTATTGGTTTTTCCTGGTTTCTTTCTCCTTCGTTAATCTTTTTTTTGGGCGTGTAGGCTTTGCATGATGGTCATGATGTTTTTTTCCTGCTGCAAGTTGATGGAGAGTATGTGTACTCTAAAGGGTAAGTGTGTTCTATTCTGAAACTATTATTACTTTCTTTTGCGAGGGAAGATTGGTTTTAAGATGTAGATAAAGTAGGCTCTTCTTGTCTCCTTGTTCGAGTTCAACGTTTGGCATCGGACCTGCTCTTTGCTTCATTTAGTTAATACTTCGATATGGTGTAGGAGTGCGCCTCTAATGTTTGGAGGTTATCAGCAGCTAGATAATAAGTTGTAGTGATGATAAAATCGTATCATTGTAACCAATTTCTGTTACATGTATATTTTCAAGCTCTCAAATTATGACTGGCATTCTTTGGGATGTTAGCTTTTGAACTAGTGGAACTCTGAGAAGTGTTAGTTTCATCTAGCTTTCTGTGAAGCCGGAGGAAAGAATTGTAAGTTCTTTGTATGAAACAAAAAATAATATGCTATGTATGGGCAAAGTACTATTTTAGTTCAGGTCCTATATTTTTTATATATTTAATTTTTATGTAGGCGATTTCCCTTTTTACTTCTCTCCAGACTCTAACATCACCCATTAGTCGAATGTAATTCAAAAAATCTGCTGGGAAATGTCTGGAAAACCCAAAAGTTAGTACGAAATTTACAACTGGTGTCCCTTGATGTATAATGCTCCTTGTACACATGCCAAATTTTTTCTGATAACATTGGAAAGATCTCCTTTATGCTTGTCTTCGAGGAGGTCTTCGACAATGACTAAATGCCCCAGCACTCTTTTTTTCTACAACTTTTTCATTAATGTACCAAGTTCAGAGTATAATGTTGGTGATTAGGTCTTGAATCTGATGCAGTGAAAGTAAAAAATGTCCATCTGTTGCTCTCATGTTTCCTGTGGGAGAATCTGCAACATACCATAATGTAAGTGTATTTGACACTCGCCACTATTTATCTATGATCTACTCTGACATATTTCGGAAATTTGTAGTCCTTTTTCTTGTTACAAGAACTGATAAATCTTATTTTACTAGATGGGGGGATGCAAAGAAACACCAGATACATGCTCAAACAAAACTTGTCGAGGCCATGAAGTGGATATTATGCACTTCTCAATTGGAAATGCCATTCCTGGTAGGCTTTATGGTGGCAACCCTCTAGATAATGGAAATGGAGGTGACAGGTAATGATGTTCACATCTACTGAATACCAACGCATGACTTCTGATGGCCTGAGTGTGACATCTCTTATGATTTTCTCTTTAAAGGTTTGGTCATCTTGTTGATCTTTACTCGTGGAACCCGCATTGTCGATTTCTTGATGGAATAAGCCCTTCAGGTATTTCTACTCTTCAAAAGCCTTCTTCAGAGCTCAATTCAGAAGATGTCTTTTTGGTTTTTTTGGCTGATAATGAGAAGTGGTATACTAAAGAACAGAGAAATACAGATGACCCCCTTTTGAAAAGGTGTATGTTCATTTTCTGTTAGCGTAGCCACTCTCTGTTTGGCTTGATTGGATGAGCTTCTAACCTAAACCTATCATCACCTTTACCTTTTAATTAAAGGTCTCTTGTTTATATAACATAATAACTGTAGAGTCATTTCTTTCCATTTGTTCATTTGCAATATACAGGTAGGATTATGACCTCTATCTACCGAATTTGATAGATTTTTGCAGCCCATTTACTTCATACAATTTTACATAAATTTTGGCTAGTCGCAAAGGTGTTAGTGAATATAGTTACTGGCTGTAATTTAGTTAAATGCGGCCAGATATCATTTGATGTTTATGCAATAGAATTAGAAATAATTTTTGTCGCCCTCAGGTGCTTCTGAAAGGAAAACAAACAGAAGATTGTATAGATTCAGAAGAATGTGGGACATTGGATAATTTTTCAGTAAAAATTCCAATGACTCTTTCACCTCCGGGTAATGTCATGAGATTGACAAGAATTCTTCCTCGATGCATTTGTTACTTTGACATACAAAAAGAAGTTCCTGTTGATGAAGAACCAAACTTTCATTCCATGTGGCTGCAGTAATCCCTTGTTACTTTGCTTTGCCATTCAAACCGGTGTTCTGGAATTACAATCTGTTAAAGATATAGTGCACCACAGTATGTATTGATTAATGATTTATTCGTTCCTTTAATCAGGTAATGACACTAGTGCTCAGAATAACTGGAAAGGGGCATGGTGGCATGATAGCATTAATGTTCACTCAGGTATGCAAAACTTTACATACTGCTAGTCTCTTTTAGTCAGAGTTCTCTGAATTTGGCAGGATATAGATGCTGACCCAGTGTTACCGGGTCCACAGATTTGTTGTCTTACTCTTACTTGTGATAATTTCCCATCAGGTTTTCTTGAGGGAGACAGCCCATTCAGTACATCTGGTCAAAAGGGCACTTATTACTTCGAGTTTTCAAGGCCAATTAGAACAATGGATCGCTTTCAACAGGTAATTTCTCACCAAAACTTAATACCCACTTTTTACAATTTCACTCCCCCAAATCTATCTCATATATAAATATGAAATCGAAAAGGCATTTTCGTGAATCTCTTTCGGTGATTGCAGGATGTCCAGTTCACTATAGGTCAAACAAACAAGGTGGCAGTTGCATTCTGGTATCCTATGGATGGAAAGTCATGGAGTGGCTTTCAGCACTATTCTATCAACTGTGACTGGATTCCACTGGATATATCTTCACCATCTAGTGCTTCAGGAAGTTCATGGAATGCTGCCTTAGCTTTTGCTCTCCTTTTGTCAGTGGTCTCTTTATGTGTGTCTGTTTTTGTAGGATACTGGTCTTCCAGAACCAGCAAAGCTGTCCCTTTTACTCCACTTGATCATCTTTAGAGGATTTGAACTCTAGGTATTACCTCATTGTATTATTGTTTGTGGGTGAAGTTTGTTGTGCTGATGTTAATTCCTATCTCTAAGTAGTTTGTTGAATCATATCTGCCAATTGGCCGTTTGGTTCTTCTCTAAGGCATTCTATCCCTTGTTGAAGTATCTCTAAATAGTTCTTGTGTCAAACTCTTATTTTATTTTATTTTTTGCTACTACTTTTCAATCTAACATGAGAAATCATTCTTTTTTGTAGGCAATTCTCTTTACTAATTTTTCATTAGAATTTTTTTTCTATTAAAAAACATTTTCTTTGACTTGTTTTCTTGTGTTTGTACATTACCAACAAGAAAATTAATTGGAGTATTTTCATTTACATTAAAAACAAGAATTTTTTTTTTTTAAAATTAAGTAAGAGATAAGTGATTAAGAACTATTTCAGTGTTTTTGGGTTCATTTTTCTTAGTTTTAAATTGGATCAATAAGAAACTCATTTTCTATGTTTTTGAACATTTCCTAAAGGCAAAAAAGAATTGAGGGAATTTTTTTTTTGTATTGACATAAACTCAAAATATATTGATTGAATAAAAAAAATTTATTTAATTAAAAGAAAGGCAAAATATATCAAATTCCATATCATCTAAAGTCGAGGTATGCTTAGGCAAGGTGACAATAATAGAGATTTGGATTTTTGTTCACTCAAACTCTAAGCTTACTATTATCTCTTTCTACCATTTCCAATAAAAAAGATTAAGGGTTTGTTTGGAACCCCTAGAAAAGAAAAAAAGGAAAAAAATAAGAATTTGATAATTATTATTCTAAAAATAGTTTGTGAAAATTAGATAAAGATCAAATTTTTATTTTTACTAACTATTTTTTAGAATAATAATGGTTAAATTCTCATTTTTTTTTTTTTCATGGTCTTCCAAACAAACCCTAAAGGCTCTTAATATTTTTTTAGCCTTGTTATAGCATGAGTCAAAATTAGTGTTGCACATTTATGTGGGACTAACATAAATTTACCCAGACAAGGCTTAGAAAACCCTGATGAGCTGGTGAACAAGTCTTTTGGTCTAATGGACATGATTGGAAACAATAAAATGCAACAATTTGTCTAATGGACATGATTGGAAACAATAAAATGTAACAATTTGTTGTTGATGATAAATTGAATCAAAATGTTAACAATTGTTGTTACTTGTTAGAAAAACAAGGACTTGTTGTAGATAAGATTTTGTATGTATTTAATCATAGAGTTAATTATTTTATTTAAAAAATAGTGCATTACAACATATGATTTTATCTTAAAAAAGATATCTTCTTTCATTCTTATTGAGTTACAATCTTTGATAATTCCATCAAGCTCACTTAACATAATTTTAACATTTTTTTTGGGAATTGTCTTTTAAAAAAAAATTAAAGTCAATTTAGTGGGTGAGATTTCAAAATTCATTTGTAGAACACTAAAACCTTGATATGATGTAAGTCTCAAATCTTGTAAGTGAGTTACTAGTTCAAAATGAAATTTTACATTTTATTTTTTATTTTTTGCAATTTTTTATGTTCCAAAAACTCTCAAAAGCTCTCATTCTAGTTTGTGGTGTTTTTCAAGTCGAGAAGAAAAGATTTACTTCAAGATGTTAAGTTAATTACATTTGTTCTCAAGATATTGAAATAGTTTGCTTATACTTAAATAGGCAATTGAGTTATATTTGTGTTATTTTTATTTTTATTATTAAGTCGGGGGGATAGTGCACTGGATAATAAATAGTTTAAGAATGAGAATTTAAACACTTTTAATATAATAATTACATTAAGTTTTTTTATATTATAAAAGTAAGTATTTGTGTAAATATTTTACTTTTTATATATTAATTTAATAAATTAATATTATTTGATATTACTAATAGACTAACTTTATATAATACAATATCCTTTTTATATAACTATTTCGTATTTAGATATTACAAATTTACAATTCGATTACAATTTAATACTATAAAAGTAAGTATTTCTTTAATTATTATATTTAATATATTTAATTAAATAAACAATTATTAATTTAATTTCCTAAAAGTCAGATATATCAAAATATTTTATTAATAAATAATTTCTATACACTTTACACCGCACTTTTCATTGTACATACTAACACAAACAAGTACTTTACACTACACGTTACATAGTGCACACTAACATAAACACACGGCATTTTTCATTGCAAACACTAAACACAAACAAGTGATTTACTTTCACTTTTACTCTCCCCAACACTTACAAAGTGCACTAACCCCCCCGAGTTAATATATGTTAAAAATGAAAATATGATTCAAGTACTCATTCTAAGGATTTTGTAGCATTCTTTTTATGATTTTGTTATACATTAGAATGATAGTGTTATTAGGTTTTTGTTATAAAGTGATTTTTTATAATTTTTATGATTTTATAAAAATTTAATTAATTTTTGTTATTATTTCATTTATTTATCTGATTATCCTATAACGTGGCTGTATCATTTTTCACTTTCATTAACCCTCAACTTATTCTAATCCACAGAGAAAATGATTCCTGACGCGATTTATCATTAAACAAAAAGCTAGGGTTTTTGTAACGACAAGATAAAACCCCCGATGCCTAGAGACGTAAAAAGAGTCTACCTTCTGCTGCTTACTCTCTGCTCTGGGGGGCGCTCGCGAGCTCTCGCTCCCGCTCCCGTGCCTTTGCTCTTTCCTTGAGAGACAGAAATCCTAACCCGGATCGATTCCTTCTGAAAAATGATGTTTTCCAGCGTTTTGATCTCTACACAATCGAAGCGTGGTCCTTTCGGGGCTCTCGCCACTATTAGCCTCCGGTGAACTAGGTGTTGTTTGTGGTCTTCTCAGCATGGAAGAGATCGATGACTTCGGAGAGCTTTACACCGACGACGCGGGGATTCATGTCAATGCGGGGATATCCTCCTTGCCGCGCTTCCACCAGTTACGGCTGGGGGAAGAGGAGAAAAGCAAGAGTGATGTTGATGGGGGGTTTTATCCACATTCTTGTAATAAAGATGCTATTTTCAGCGATGACGAGTCTCTTTCCTCTGAGCATATAGGAAATAGCGACGGTGATGCAGATCAGGATGAAAAAGTGGTTGATTCGGAACCCGCGGTCCCGGTTACAGAAGATGAGAATTGCGCTGTGGAGAATGGCAGCGATAGTGAAGATGACCTTCATATAGTATTGAATGAAGGCGACGGCGCGTTGGGTCGCTTTTCCCGATGTAAAAGTTCAGGTAATCGAAGAGGGGTGGACAGAGGTGACGATGAAGAAGATGATTTGGTAATTACAAGTAAGGATAGGAAACGACTGGACCCCTCACAGTTGACGGAGGCAAACGAGTGTTCGCTGGGTCATTCTGGAGAAAGAGCAGGGTCGGTAAAGGGTAGCTATCTTCCGCAGTATTCCCAATTCAAGGTACCTGAGCGAGCTGAAATTCATTCTGTTGTCAGCTAAGAGAACAGTTTTGTCTTCCGTATTGGTTGCTAACATCATTCTACTTTCCTATTCTGTTAAATTTCCGTCATGTAGTACGTAAGACTTCATGCATCACCTTTTCCAAGCAAAACAAGAAGCGCAAACGGGACTGGCCTTAATTTAACGTCAAGTAAATGTGCTTCCACGTCATCATGTGATTTTGGCAATTCAGCAGTCTTCCAGAATGGGTCTGAGTTCTCTCTTCCTCGAAATAAGTAAGACTGGTTAAGCCACTGATATAGGCATTCTATTGTATTGTTTAAAAGTGGATCTCTATTTGGCCGAGATGCTTTACTAATCTGTATCAGTAGATATCGATTCTGCAAAGTCTATTCAACCTTTTAATGGGCTTGGTTTTCTAACAACCACTCGTATGCTCATTCTAACCTGGCTGTCGCCTGACTTCTTCATATTGAAAAAATTTCAGTGTTGTATGTAACATTAATCACCATATGTTGCTTCGTCCTTAATTTTTTAATTTTTATAGGATGGTCATATCTGGTTTTTTGCAGGACAATATTAGACATAGGTGTTGAAACGTTTGAGTGGAAGCCATGGAGGCGTCCTGGAGTAGATATTACAGATTTTTTCAACTTTGGTTTGGATGAGGAGAGCTGGAAAGCATATTGCAAGTGCTTGGTACATGAAGTCATTTTTTTTATTGGAACACTTTGGGTAAATTTAGTGGTCTTTACCTTTTTTCTCAATTTGTAGGGCAAGGTCTCATTGGGATTCTTTTCTTGAATTGCTTATTAGGAGAATTTACGTCGGCAAGCAAACATGCTCTCTAGAATTCCTGTCTATGAATCGTCAAGGCCAAATCAAGTGAGTTACTCATTTAGCCATTTGGAAACCATCTTGACTTTTAATCAGTTGTGACTTGTGGCTGCTTCTCTTACAAGTGTTTACTGTGTCATAGGTACATGAAGATGAAACTCTGCATCAGTTGGTATCCTCTAAAGGCAAGACCAGTGAAGTTGCTCACAAAGACAAATTTTCTTCTGAAAAACTTGAAAGGGATGGTATGCACCTTGAAATGGTATGCTTAGCTTAAACTGAACGAGTATTTTGCCTTGTCTTTTTGAATAAATGTTTTTGCTGCTGACCTTGTGCCTTCTCTGCTTGTTCGTAAGCTACAATGTATATCTCGTACTTTCTCCATAACAATGATTGCTGAACCCTTTCGTCATTTTTTTGGTTACTCATGTAGCCTATAGGCAAAGCAATCCAGGTTGAAGGCGGCATTTGTGAACGCCGTCCATCAATGGATGTAAGGTGTCCACGACGACGGGATTCTGATGTTGTCATAGAGGTTAGCTCCTTGAACCTAGGAAATTCCTGGTTATGAAAATCTGATCAACATGGTTGATTTCAAAATGCTTTTGACAGTTTATATATGAGCTCCAGGTGAGTTTAAGCTTGTCTCTGTTTTAATTTATATACTGTATTCTTTGCTGCAGATTCCTGTGAAGGATTGTACAGAAGATTCTACTGTTTCAAGCCAGGATGAAGTAGATCATTCTGGGGATTCCTCAATGAGAGTGTCAAGGAATGGGAGTTCAGATGTGGACAATGATCAAAACATGAAACAACTTGGCAATGCAAGTGAAGACAGCAGGAAGTCCAGGTTCCCTTCTTCATCTCCTTCTTCTTCCATTGAGGATGCTAAATAACTGCATCTAGTATTCTGCTTGCAATATGCTATTATATGACAGCATAGCCAGGATTAAACTTCTGCCATCGTAGCTATTTGCTATTTGAATCTATGACTCATAGATTAATATGTATATTGTTTCCTTCCAATTGTTCATTATTTTGTTCTGAGTCTTCTAAGCTTTTTTTTTTTTTATTCTTCTCACTTTTGTTTGCCCCATTTTATTGACTTGACTAGGCACCCAGAACAGGAGTCCACTTGTCTTTCCAAGTGTGTGGAGGTAGATGGACCCCTGCATCAGCAGGGGGAAGGACATACTACAGGGGTAACTGAAAAATCAAAAAATGTTGTACATGAAGCCAGGGATGAAGATATCTTAAGGTCTAAGTCCACAGCCGAATCACCGTTACAGCATCAGTTTGAGCATAGTGAAAGTCCATCTTATCTTGAAAGTGATCAGTTCTATGGCTCTGAAAGTGACTCTGGTAAAACAAACACTGAAGGTAGCAGTGACTACAGCTCTCAAGACAAAATCAACTCTCAAGAAGAGCAGAACCATTCCATTGGAAAAAAGCTCCATGATTTGATGGAAGTGAAGAGAATTGTACACAATGACAGGGGTTCCTCTGGGGAAGACAAGAGGAGCACTTGTGATGGTGACCACCATCCAATTGTTAGGCACAAGAATGTGCCCTACAATGAAAGGCAACAAGTTTCTATTTATGATGAAAAAGACTTATTTGACTCAAGGGGGAGAGAAAGAATGGTGTCTCATTCCAGCAGAAGACTTGGTCAAAAACAGTTTAGTGGCTTCAAACATTTTTCGAGGAGAAACCGGGATGACAGAGAATATTATTTGGAGCAAAGATCTGAGCTTAGGGATGATAGATTAAGGCAAAGAGAAGGTTATTTTCATGAAAGAAGACACAACAACTGGGAAACTTATAAGGAATCTATCCCCTCAGTATCTAAAGATCTTTACTTATATTCGGAGCAGGAAAGGCACATGTGGCACAGAAGGAAAAGCAAGTATGCCCAAAGAGAAAGATATGGAGAAGCAGAAGAATTCATTCAAGAGAAGTATGAAAGACATGCCGCTTACTGTGGCAGAGAAGAGTCAGTTATTGAGAAGTATGATAGGCATGTGCCACGCTCTCATCAAGAAACAAGGGACGTGGACTACAGAGAGAGATATGATCGCCGCCCACACCTTGGTTCGGATAAAGACTGGAGGCATTCAAATAATTATAGATCTCCATCTCCTCGATCTTATTGGGAATTTAAAATTTCACATAGAAGAGACTGGTGTGAGTTTATTCCATCAAGAGATGGTGGACGTGATTCTTGGAGATCAAATGAGAGACACCTGAGGGATTGGCGATCTCCAGAGAACACCAGCCTGCATTCTAGGAGAGTTGGAGATGAGTATTGGCATGCTTATCATGAGGGGGAGCACTATCGTTCTTCAATGCATGGAAAAGATCTTGACTCCGGCATTGGTGATGATGATATTGATTATCTGGATAGAAGAAGATTTGGGTGGGAATCTAAACCCACAAACTGTGTCAATGATAGTTCAAGTTTTAAGCGTCCTGATCATGATGGATCATTTTACCATGAAACACGTCCAAGACTTAGTTGTATCTCTGATAATAGGTGGTCTGCTTTAGATCACCAGTTTGAGAATGGCAGAAAAAGTACAATAAGAGCACATACAGATTCAGAGTGTTTTAAGCATCTGGCTACCTTCAGGAGCAGGGATAGCAAATATTTAAATGATTGGGAAGGCCAGGTAAAGTTGGGGAATATGAGTCTAGCCCCTTGTATATCTGTACTTCTATAAATTGTGTTCAATCATCGTGGCAACACAGGTTTCTAGTTTTACTTGCAATGCCTGTATCCAGTGGTAGAGACCATTATATGCATTATTTTCTTTGATAGTTGTGAATATTGCTATCTCCAAAAGAAGCATGGAGGTGTGACCATGAGAACAGCTGTAGTTTCAATTATGAAACTGTTAACATGTACGAGGGAAAGTATTTACAGATAATGAAAATCCTGCCTGGTTAAACATGTGCAGTATAAGGCTACTGGTAACTACTAAATTACTTAGTCCAAAAAGCATGGGCTTCAAGTTGAGTCACATTTTTGTTGTGATTTTCATTGTCTGTTCAAAAGATCTCAACATTGGTTTGCCATGTAATATGGTCTGTCTTCTCAATATGGTTACTGTTGTGGGACTACTAAATTACTTAGTCCACAAATCATGGGCTTCAAGTTGAGTCACATTTTTGTTGTGACTTTCATTGTCTGTTCAAAAGATCTCAACATTGGTTTGCCATGTAATATGGTCAGTCTTCTCAATATGGTAAAGATCTCAACATTGGTTTGTGCTCTTGTTGTGGGATGACAGCTAAGAAGTAGAGCCTATGCTTCCCTATTGATTTTCTGTCTGTTAGATGATCTGTATTCTCGTTTCTACATAACTTGATTCAACATCTAGAGGTTATTACCTCATGTTTTTTTATTATGCATAAATCAATTCAAATCATATACGCGATTCTTATAACATTGTTATTGCTTTTTGAATCTGTAAACGATGGAATATATGTGCAGCTTCTGAACATAAGGTCTCCAAATTAAGCTTTGATGTTCTTCTCTGTACTTGTGACAGATTTCATAGTGATTCATTTTCAGGTGTAACACCAAAATTTACTCAAAGATCTTGTGTTACACCTCTCTTGCTTTCCCCATTTTTTTGACTGCCTGGATACTCAAAGCTGCAGCTAACAAAACTGTCAAATAGTTGTTGATGAGCTTCCACATTTCTGAAATTCTTTTTTGCTATGCGTGGTGAATGTTTGCTCATCTCATATCACTGACAGGTTACATTTGACTCTAGAGAAACCTTTGTCAGTTTAGCTTTCAACTGTTTTTCAGTGCCAGCTGTTGTACAGATTTGTATGTGACTCATATTGGAGCACCTTCTTCCAAATCTATTTCTAATGTTTGTCATTGCAATTATCAAAATTTGAGAGAATGTCTTAAACTTTTAAAATTTGGGAAATTTTGTGTTTGATAATTCATTATGACTTTTGGAATTTCTTTTATTTATAATGTGGAGAATATGCTACATGATTTGTATATTTATTGTAATTGGCGGTGTCACTTCCCCTGAAGTGTTCAAATTGTTTAAGTTTGTTGAGGATAGCTGTTAATTTGGTTTACTTGGTATCTGACACTTGCATGGTAATTCGAGTTTTGTTGTGTAAAGTCAGGTACTGAGTTTTGAGTTTCACTTTTTTTTATCAATTTCCTTGGAGAGAATTCAAGGTTGCTAAATTTCAGTGCTTTTATATATATAGTATTTTTTTGTGCTTTATCTCATGTTTTACGGTCATTGAGACATCTTGTTACTCACTCTTAAGAGTGAAATGGTTGTGGATATCCCGCCAAAGATAGTGTGCAGTGGTAAAGATTGTATGTTGTAGTGCTCCTACTGTCATATTTACTCTTGATTACCATTACTAGGAAAAATTCTGGTAGCAATGCTTTATCAGAATGTTTTAAAAAAAAAAAGTAAAGATATCAGAAGCAGAAGCAGCATTACCCACTTATGCTTTTTTTTTTTTTTTTTTTTTTTTGATAGAATACTCAACTAATGTTTCCCTTGAAAAGAAACGTAGTAGCATTCACAGTTGTTTCGTCTTGTTTGATTTAATCCATTTATGATGTTAGATATAATCAACTTGTGATGTTCATCACAAAATTTTAAGGTGGTTTATGTGGATTATGTTTCCTGCTGATTGGTATTTTTACTTTGTGTTAGTTGATGACTTTTTCCTTTTATATAATGCTTAGCTGAGTTTCTTCCTATTCTGTACTTCTGCCTGCCTTCATATTTCAAATTTCACATCACTAGGTCCCGTTATTGGGGATTTTTAGGAAGTGTTCCATGGAAGTGCTGCTTTTAACCGATAAAATTTTCAATGCTTTGTTTATACGGGCATCAATTCTGTAGTGTAATTTGGTGTTTTTGATCAGCCAGTTAAAAAGAAAACAAGGTATTTTGATTAACCGTGTACTTTACTGGGTATGTGAGAGTCATTTGTAGATGCATCTCATGAATTAGCTTCCAACTTTCTTGCAGCACATGTCACAGAGATCTTCTGGGCCTCAAGATATTAGGTTCCATGGGTACAGCAAGGCAGATCTTTCAGTTCACGAGAACTGGGGATCTGTAAGGCATTTGGATGAAGTAAACAATCAAAAGGAGTATCAGCTCGACTTGCCGAAAGTGGAAAGCAATCGTTTCTGTACCATATCAGAGTCTAGAAGTTGGCGATCAGATAATTTGGAGCATTCCAGTGTCAACAGCAAGAAAATTCAGTATGACAAGCACTCTATTGTGCAACACAAAGAAGTCTCAGATATTGGGAAGGGTCAGCCAGCACAATTTGCATATGGCGAGTTAGCTCCAACAAGAAAGAACAGAACTATAGAGAAAACTATTCGAAGTGCAGTTGTTGTTGCAACCCAAGGGGGCATCATGGAGGATGAGAAGATGCAGTCAGAAGACGGTGTGGATCAGAGTAGTAATAGAGGTAATGGTGAATTTGATGATAAACGAATTCGTGAATCTCTGGCAAAGATGGAAAGGAGAAGGGAGCGCTTTAAGGAACCCATTGCAATGAAAAAAGAGTCAGATGTGTGCCTGAAGCCACTAGCTGTTCCTGTGGATGAAGCAGGAGAAATAAAGCAGCAGAGGCCAGTCCGTAAGAGGCGTTGGGTAGGGCATTAGTCTTTGAATATCAGTATTATGGTCAATTGACGGTGGGGAGAAGAAGAAAGCAGACTCAGAGAAGCAGAAAGTTACTCTCCGCCAGATTTCCTTCTGGTTTCTCTTCATTCATGACTGTTCCTCTGCAAGGAATAAAAAAAAAAAAAAAGACTCATCGGATATAGAAGAAAATACATGTAAATGTATGAGGATTTTCAGTCAATTAGTTGGATTACTACATTTCCAAAACCCAGCAATCCCTTTCCGTCGGTCTATGAGATGCTGAACCACGTTTTGCACTGATTTATGAGTGGACTTATTTCCTAAACCTAAGATAAGATAACCTCTTTAAAGCTTTGTGAGTATATTTCTTCCAAACTTGGCATAAGAGTCTTGCAGTTTATAATGGTTCTTACTGTAAAACTTCAAGGTTCTACATTATCAGTTCCGTCTCTGTTCTCCAGTAGCAGACAGATATCTCAAACTCAATCCATCATACATTTATGACATTTTCTGTAGTTTTTTATTGGGAAGAGTAAATTCACAGAGGATTCCCGTGTCCACTCCATGTTTTTCATTTGTAAACTCGATCGTGATTCACAGCCAAGAGGTGGGTGAAAATTATTCCATGGAGACCTTGCTGTCACTGAACTTTTGTCTTGGAGTTGGATGATGGTTTAATAAATTTGTTTACAAATGACCCATCTCATCCGCTGTACCAGTGGCTTCAGAACTGAATAATGGCACTCTTGCCGTTTCCTTCTCTTTGATCTCAATCTTCTCACCTCTTTCGGAAACCCCAGTTGCGGCCAGCTGCTGCGTCCCTTCACCACAGGCATCGCCCAGATCGAGTTCAGGTCATCCACCAACATAATATCCCCATTTCAGGACCCCCATATCTTCCTTCACCTCTTCTAGTTCCAGGAAAGCCGCCGGAGATATGTGCTATTCTATTGTCGACCGAGGAAACGAATCCAGTGCCTTCATTATGTCTCTTTGAAGGTGCATGAGTGAAACGAACTTTATTGACACGAAGAGGCTAGTTACCTTGGAAAAGTTAATCGATTTGGTGAACCCGTTCATGGCCATGATCTAGCAAACAGAACTTAGATTCAGATGCAGTACACTCAGAATCCAGAGATTACTTATATCAACGTTGAAGAGTATCGAGAAATCCATATATGCCCATCGGAACGAGGACAAAAAGGAGAGCCGCCAGCATTGGTTCACACAAGGACGGCAAAGAGAAACACAAAATACAGTAGAGTACGCGAAAGAGGCCTAAGGAGAAGGATGAAACCTGTGTGAGTTGCTTGCAGGAGAAATCCTGAACTCGGGAACCTTCAAGGAAACGCACGTAATCTTCGAGCGTAACATCCTGAGCTTTCCCCATCGTCGTTTATTTTCCCCTCTATGATAATCTCGACTCTCCTCCTTTTGTTGGTCTGAGAGAGTCTGCTCTCATGGATGAATCGTTTCGTATTCCTTCCGATCACTCCCTGCGGCTTCTCTAGGGCGGAGTAGTAGGCGATGAGGGGCGTCTGCTTTTTCTGTGCATCGAGGCAGTCGGTCCAATCGTGACAGCTTCCGCCCGTTCTCTACTCTTGTCAATTAACTGAGCACATAATCCTAAGTTGAAAAGCTTTATTATGACTGTGGTTGGAACTCACTGTTCCCGCAGGATATTTTTGCCAGAATGCCTTCAGAAAAAGGAAAACCTGTAGGATTCAGAAAAAAACTGGAACAAGAGAAAACACATGGCTTAGAACACCCAAAACTGGTTTCCAGAAGAGTGGAACTACCCTTGATAAGAATCCTCAGGCAATTAACTCGCCTCTCAGATCAACTAAACCCTGAGAGATAAACCTTTTTTTCCAACATGACGCCCTTAAGAAGTCGCCTGAACAAAAACTCTCTCCTTTGAAAAGCATCTGGAGCAAACAAATCAGTTTCCTAGATAAAAAGCTCGTGTCTCAGTTTCAGCCACATCACCTGCAGTAATAGTTTTTTTCCTCCAACCTACCACACCCACAATAGCAAGATGATATCTCCAAACAAGAGCTACACAAGTTCAAAGTAATAAAACAACAATGCCCACTGCCAGTGACCCATCCTTGTTTCTTTTATACAGAGACCAGTACATTTGTCTCCGAAAATTATAACAAAATAATATGTGCTCACATGAGTCCTCACGCAGAGAAGCTGCCTTGCCTTGAAAGGTTAATCAATGGCTCATAAGGTTACTTCTGTGGCAGGCAAATACACTATTAGTAGTCCAACATACTAGCAAATGCCCAGTTCAAATGCTCTCATATCACCCTACAGTAGCAATCATTGCATCATAATATACCAAGAGAAAAATACACTTTGCGATGAACAGTTGCATCAAGTCAGCAAACTGCAAAATTTTGAGGCGCACCGAATACACGAAGTAGTCTTGGTGACTCCTGCTGCAATGCACTAGAAAACTGTCCGCTAAGGATGACAGACACAGAAGTTGCCAATTTGTAAAATTAGACTTCAATATAAAATAAATGAATGAGCAAATTTAGATGCCTGTCACCTCTACATAGAAGTAGTCCTTAAAGAGAAACAACTAAGTAGCCAAGCATACTGGATACAGATGGTTACACAAATTATCCTTCAAAATACATTTTCCACACTAGAACATCATAGCAGAACTAACGGTCCCAACCTGATGGACGCTTTCTTTCTCGGGGCCTATCTCTTGAACTGCAATCAACCCAACAAAAAAAAAAACATAAAAGAGAAATCAAAGCTATTTTAAACATGATTAACTATTAAGAGCGAGTTAATGAAAATTTACCTTTCCAAATTCTTCTTATTTCCATTATCCTTGGAACTGTCACCCGCACTATCTGCAGGCCTAAAAGTGGCACTTAATGAATTAAATGCCTGTGCAACGGTGGATTCTCCACCTATGGAACCACCAGAAATAAAGCCAGGTAAGGCTGTTCTCTTATTAGCAAAGGCACTGGAATTATTCCTTGAACTTGTTTGAGAATCTGATGCAGCAACAAAGTTGCTCTTAAACTGAGTCATCATTCCAGTCTTTAGTGCATTCACTGTAGATGATCGATTTGAAACGGACTGAGTTGATGGGTTGGTTGACTCAGGATTGTAGCCAATTCCAAGGCCAAAATCCACTCCTCGTACACCTCGCCCACTTCCACCCCCACCCCCACCCTTTGCTCTTTTCCCTGTCAAATATTACATGAATTGTATTATCAACTGAAAAATAAGCTGGAGGGAAATTTTTGAATTCACAAGTGGCAGAAATGGCAGTAATAATATATACCAGATCCTTTTCTTGAATCTCGCTTGGCTTTAAATCTCCCATCCTGAGGATTATATAATACACTCCAATGTTAGGTAAACAACTACTTACAACTGTTGATAACTCTTGTCACCAACCAACATTACAATTTTGTACAGGAAGGAAGTCTTCACAAACATGGATAGGACAGAGAGACTTAATTTAGAAGTAAGAATCACCCAAGAGATGAATTGCCATTATTCAGATACGTATGAGGGTGTTAAAACACGTGCAAGAGCAATGGTAAGCACACAAATGCACTTCCTGTATGACGCATTCAACTATCAGCTTTGAGGCTCCACCTTTTTGCACTTACCTGGATGAAGTAACTACTCACATGAAACAGGCAATCTCTTTTATTCTATTCAGAAGATATGGCTCTCACTGATTAAAGAAGTGATTGTGCAGATACAAACTAGATCTACATATTGCGGGCATTAGAATCCAAGGGTTTCAACTGATCTAAGGATGAATACACAAACACTACAGTTACTAGAACAATAGAGCCAATTCAAAGTTATATTCATCTCTTCCCATTACCTAAGCTCTAGTATTCGAAAATTTTACATGGTCAACAAGAACACCAAGAATATAAAATGTTAAAAGGGATAGTAGCATTTTGGTTGCCACATAATAGGTGCTTGCTAAGTTACCAAAATAAAAAATAAAAAATAATAGATGCATACTAGAAAGGATAGAGGGGAAATTAGACAAAACATTAGGCACTTCATTTTTTTCTTGTTTTGAAGCACTTTTTATTTAATAAAGAAATAAATATGCCTTCAGCATCCCAAGCTAAAGTAAAGAACTAAATGGAACTCCCGACTCATGTTCAACACTTATTTTTACCCAGCCTCGTGGGCAAAGATACCAAACTGTGGAGATTTAGATATAACCATTGGCCAGAAAAAAACCAGCTCCAATAAGCTTGCAGCTGTTTGCTACCAATTATAATAAAACAAAATTACTCATTTGTACAAGAACTTCTCAAATTGCCACTCAAAAAAATATTTTCAGTATAACTTTAGATTAACATACACAAAAAAACTGATTCAGCCAATCTACAATCTGAAAATTCATTATTGAAATCAAATCTTCAGGTGACAACTTGGAGTAGAATCTTACTTATCCACAAAATCCTACAAGGATTGTCATCCATACAAATTGTTAAATTTGGGCTGGTTCCTCCTAAAATGACTAAGACAAATTTAAGAAACCTCTTCCTACCAAATAAATATACGATTTTTTCACATATTATCTCATACACAACAAATCTCACTTTCAAACAATTAATCTGAGATGTGGAACACATGCACAATCATAAACAGGTGGACGTTTTTACCCAAAAACTAGATGAAACAGAAAAATAATGTAAAATGGCAACATTCACAGGCTAATGCAAAAGAGAAATGAGTAAAGAAATTACCTTCATGGCAAGATCCATCAGTTCCACAGAGACATTCTGCCCAGCAGCTACTAAACTGTTTGCCAGTTCACCCGCAAAACGAGCATCTTTCTGTGTGATAAGAGTGTAGGCAGTGCCATCTTTATCTCCAGCACGCCCTGTCCTACCAATCCGATGTACATGCATGTCCATATCTCTAGCAATATCAAAATTAACCACTGATTTGATTGATTTTATATCAAGCCCACGGGCAGCCACATCAGTTGCAACAAGAACATGGTAAACCCCTGATTTAAACTTTTGTAAAATTTCCATTCGCGATGCCTGGTCTTTATCACCATGGAGAGCTCCAACCTTAAACCCGCTTTGTATAAGCTGAGTTTCAATGTCATCCACAGTTGCTTTCTTTGAAGCAAAAACTAGAACATCTCCATTATCAATCAATCCAGGAAGCTTCTCAAGAAGCCAAGGCATTTTCTCAGCATTAGAAGGAATCACATTTACAACTTGGGTAATGTCCTCATTAGCCATCCCAACCTCACCCACTATAACTCTCACAGGGTCCACAAGGATTTCACGAGCCAACTTTTCCACTTTGCGGGGCATAGTTGCAGAAAAGAGCAGAGTTTGCCGGTCAGGTCTGATCTGGCCCACAATGGACCTTATCTGAGGCTCAAACCCAAGATCAAACATTCGATCAGCTTCATCAAGGACTAGGAATGTTGCTCTCGACATGGTCAAAGCTTTCATCTTCAGCATATCAATCAATCTCCCAGGAGTGGCAACTACTATTTCACAGCCTGCCTTGAGTTCTTTAAACTGTTCAAGTTTAGACATTCCACCATACACTGCAGAAACTCTTATTCCATTAGACTTCGAAAATTTCTTTGCCTCTAAATATATTTGATGGGCTAACTCTCTAGTGGGTGCACATATGACACCTATAGGACCCTCTTCTTTCTGGAGTTCAGGTTGGTCCATGATATGAACAACCATTGGGAGAACAAATGCAGCAGTTTTCCCAGAACCAGTTTTTGCAATGCCAATAATATCTCGACCAGAGAGTACAATTGGTAACGCCTGGCACTGAATAGATGTCGGTCTCTCATATTTTTGTTTGGAAATAGCACCCATAAGAGTTGAAGAAAATCCACAGTCTTCAAACAGCTTAGTTGGCCTAGGAACATCAAACCCTGAGACACGTATAGCCAGACTTTTCCTATATTCAGCTACCTCTTGCTCACTCATTCCTGAAAATCAGAAATCATAAAGAGAGTTGGGTCTAGTTCAAAACATAAAGAGTGTTGCGTAAAGAACATTTGACTTGAAAGGCAAGTAAAATCATTATGAAGCAAAATGGATATAATCAAAAGGCAGAACAGATAGTTCCACCGAGTTTCCATGCATATTGCATAGTTGGTAATAAGTTGTTAGTCAAAAACTGCGTTGTTTGAGTGCAAACACAATTTGCATCGTAGCTGGAAATTGGAGATAGAAGTCAAGATGTTTCGAGCAAGGAAATATCAGGAACTAAAGACAACTGCATTAATGTTTAACATGTCCACACATTTCCCTTTTTGTGAGGACGCATCATTTAAAAAAAAAAAAAAAAGGATGACAACAAGTGATGCTTGATGTAAAAAGAAATAAATGTCATTCAATTCCAATCATGAAAACATTAAAATTTGTTTGCATGTCATACAGTGAGTACCTCCATTATCCTAGTCTCCATTACACTTTCTTTCTTACAGATAATGGAAATAAAAACTAATCTAAAGATGTTAAGAAAATATACCTGAAATGGAAGGCTTTTCCTCGTAGAAATCCTTATCAAATGGCTCGTAATCGATACTACTATGGTCCAAAGCCGGAATTGGCTCAATGTTCTTCTTATCAACAATGATTGGATTATCATCCGAATGGTACTCAATCATCCCCGCATCCACAGCCTTTGCAGCAGCATAAACCTCTTCATCCGAATTGTACCCAGCCTGAAGTACCTCCGAAGCCAGTGTTAGCCCAACATCCTTCTTTGCCCTTAGAAAACTCTCCACGGGATCATCTTCTTCGTCATCTCTATACTTTTCCGCTTTCTCTTTTGCCTTTGGGGGCGGCGGCGCCCGCATCTCTTCGTGGATCCCTTCCATGAAGGCATCAAGGGGGTCAATTTCTGCATCACCACCGCCCCCACCATCCTGTTGCGCCCCCGAACGTTCTACGGGTTCGCCATCATCGTATTCAATGTTGTCGAGATCGTGGTCTTCATAATTATCATGCGCTCCACGGGCGGTGGGCGGCACGTAAAGGCGTTGAGGGGCCTGTGAGCGCTCAAAATTGTAGGTCGCTGGCCGGTTCATGCCGAAGCCTTCGAACCCGAATTTCCTCTTCGACATTTTAAGCACCTATCAAAATAATATTTCCAAACAAAAATAGTATCAACAGGAAAAGGGATATCTAGAATTGGATATAAGCAGGAATTAAACCCCTCTATGGAAAACCCTAATCCTATCTAACTGAATAACATGTTCTACTGCTTGCTATCCTGTGAGATTTCGGAAATCCGTGGAGGACGCGAGGACCCTCTTATCTTCCCCCTACTGTTTTCTTCAACTCGGTGCCCGTTCTTCTATAGAGAAAGCAAAAGTCTAAAACAAAAGTGGAACTCACAGAATCAGGCTATTGCAGCTGAGTTTCTTTGTAGTGGCCTCATGGCTCGAAGTAGAGTTGCCCAATCTGAGTCCAGGAGTGGCAGGGAAACAGCGAGGTTTTTAAAGGGGCACAGCTCCTCTGGCTCTTAAATTCTAAACCGACTAGGAAGTTGGAAGAGAGGAAACGGTGGTGCACCGATTACGGTGGCACGGAGGCCTACTGGAAAACCAAAACTGGGTTTAGGGTTTGCTTTAGAGGAGGAAGCGTGAGGAACAAACTGAGTCTGAGAGCAACTTACGGTGAACAAGAAGCAAGGCAGGGCAAATTACGGAGCCGAAGTGGAAAAGACGATCGCTGGTGGAAAAGATTGACGATGATGCTGATCAGAACGAATCATTATTTAATTATTTAATTAGTGGATTTTTTAATGAATAAAATAAGATAAATAATATAAAATTAAAACAAAATATTAAATTAAATAAATAAATAATAATATACCGAGGTTACTTATATAATATCTAGATACTTAATCAAATTTTTACTTTTACAATATCTAAATTAATTTAATATAATATTAAAAGTTATAAATATAATAAATAAATAAATAGGGTATTTTAATAATAGAATAAGATAGATTTTAGTTTAGTTTAAATTAATATAATAATTATAAATTAAAATATTTTAATATTTTAATTAATTATAAAAAATAGAATACTTGAATAAAAATATTTACTTTTATAATATCTAGATACTTGATCAAATTCTTACTTTTACAATATCTTAATTGTCAAACGCCTAGCCAATCGGACCCAACAGACCGATCTCTTAGGAACGGAAAGTTACCACTCACATTAATTATCACTCTTACATTAGTATTTTAATATATTATTAAAAGTTATGAATATAATAAATATTTATAAATATGATATTTTAGTAATAGAATAGTATGAGTATTTCAATAAAAATAAGATTAATATTTTCATTTAAATCCAACTAAATTAGTTTGTACTTGTCAAAAAAATAAATTAATGATAAAAAAAGTAAAATTATAAACTGATCCAAAAACTTTCGGAATCGCAACAAATGGTTAGCTTATATATTGATAGAAAATTAACAAAAAAGAAGAAGGAAATGCTCAACGACTCGATATAAATAGCAAGGAAGACAAAATCCACATTGAATTTTCCCCCTTTCTCATACATGTAGAGAGAAGAAAAGGAGATCCAAAATTTTCATTCAATTTACTTTGATCTCTACTCGAATCGAAGAGCTCAATAAAAAAATCAAATTGGAAGTGAAACAACCCACAACATATTGTACCTCTACAATAAAAATAAGTCATCAATAATATGGCATTAGCTACATGATTACATGACCAACAACCCTCAATGATCCAATCCCCATGATTGCCATGACCAACAAGCCCTTGTTTTTTAGGCAGATGAGCATACCCAATTGTTACAGAATGGGACCAATGAGTTGATTATTGTGGAGGTCGATGTTGTTGGGGTAAGCGCAATAGACGAGTTGAGGCAGGATAGGTCCGATGAGGCGGTTGGAAGAAAGGTTGAGAATGACATGAGATAGGATCGAGAGGAAGGCATCAACAAGTGTCGAAGCTCAAAACCAGGCATCGACGAGCGCCAAGAGAGGAAACGATGAGTCTCAATGTGGAGCGTCGAGTGAAAGTGAATTCACTAGTATCATGGAGTGAATTTGCTTACACTCGTTTTTTTACTTGAATTGTGTAATTCACTTTTACTCCCACTTATATAACACACTAACGCTTTTGAGCCACTTTCCCGTGAAAGTTAATTACATGGTACACTAATAGGCCCAAAGTGTTTGCGTAAGGAAATATTGTTCATCAGAAAAGGTTTGGTCTCCGTGTAATTCGAACCCATGATCTATGGCTCATACCCGCAACAATTAATTTTATCAATTTACTAGATTTCCTGTTGTTGGTCTATAGGTCATACTCTCTCCCTCTCCTCCCGTCTCATCTCCACCAGTTTTCCCCTCTCTTCTGTGATCTTCATCAACCCTTCTGCTTCAATCGCACAGTTAATTTTTTGACCAGGAAGGCGCGTCGATTTAAGGAGATGATGGCGAAGAAATGGAGAGAGCCGAAAGAGAGTCTTTTGGTTTTGTCTGTGTTCGGCGAAAGAGAGAGTCTTCAGGGTTGCCCCTCGTTCGTCCCCCTTTCTCCTTCTCAGAAGAGAAATCCGGGCAACAAAAAAATTTAAATCCCTGAAAATTTGTGAAGAGAGGGAGAAATGGGAGCGAGACATTCCGTCCCTTTCCACGCTCTTCTCTCCCTCGGTTTCCCTCTCTCCCCCTGTTTTTTCTTGCAGGGCGGAAGAGCGTGTAACTTCCACGTTCATTCTCACCCTGCTTGCTGAATCCGTCCTTCGTTCAAGTTTTACACCTCTCGCCCTTTCTCTTCCATCGATTTTCCACCTGCCGCCTTTCCCTTCGATTTGTTATATTTCATTCCGCTTTCAATGCTTATCAAGTATAGAAGATTCTCTAAATTGAATCCCAGGGTTTCATGCTTCGAATCCCCCCGACCGCTATGCACCTCCACCGCATCGCCAATTTCGAGAGCCGACCTGGAAACTCTAGTTCTCTGCCAATACCGGGGGGGTCAGTTCCACGACCTTCTTCGCTCCGTAATCTCTACCCCGCCCGTTCTCTTGGCTGCTTGTCAAAACCTGGTTCCTGGGAAAAGATCGAGCGATATCGTATCCATCCGTTTCCCCGTCGATACCCTAGCTCTGTCACTCCAGACTGACAGTTTCGACGTGGGAGTGCACTGCGTTCGGTTGCATCCGTCCAGAAAAAAAGGAGAATCTTTGATTCTGTCGGACCTCCATCTCAAGGTTGTCACTGAAGCAGTCCGCATGGTGCTTGAGGTGGTTTACGACAGCCGATTTGCCACATTCTCTTACGGTGGCCGTGTCTCCATGGGCCGCCACACAGCAATTCGCTATCTCAAGTCCTCAGTTCAGAATCCTAATTGGTGGTTTCGTGTTCATTTCCATCAGCAGAAATTCAACTCCGACCAAGTTCAGAAATTGGTTTCAATCATGAAGAATAAGATTGAAGACCAGGTATTGATTAATTTAATTGTAAAGCTTTTTGAATTTCGAGTAGTAGATATAGAACTTGGCGGTTTTTGTTTCGGTAGGGGTTTTCCCCAAGAGAGTGGCTTGAATTCGATCCTTGTAAATATTTACTTTAATGGTTTAGATAAGGATATTCAAAATGTTCGGTTAAATATCAATGAGAAGCATTCAGAACTTGACACAAATGACATTGCAGTTTTTCATAAACCAGTGAGAGTATATGCTGTTAGATACTTAGATGAAATACTGGTGATAACCTCTGGTTCAAAGGTGCTTATGTCAAGCTTGAAAGATCGTGTTGTTAATTTTTTGGAGCGAGAGTTGGAAGTAAAAGTTGATAAGTTGAAGACTGCATTGCACAGTGCAACTCTAGAGAAGATTGATTTTCTTGGTATGGAGATCCAAGCAGTTTCTCCGATGGTTTTACATCCACCAATGTCTGAGAAGGCAATGAGGGCTCAAAAGAAGTATCTTAAAATGAAAGAAATGAAGGCTTTAGAATTGAAAAATGCTCGGGAGACTATTCGGAAGAAACTAGGAATGAAAATTCTTAATCACCTTTTTAAAAAATTGAAACGGATGCAGGGGTTCCAATCTGAAGCCTCAATTGAGACAGAGGTTAGTGAGATGTTTAGAATGTGGGCAAACGATGTTGTGGAAGAATTTTTCAGGTCTCAAGAGGACTGCTGGAATTGGCATTGGAAACTATCCTCTGGTGACTTTTTTAACATAAGAAAGATTAGAGATCAGTTGCCAGAAGACCTAGTCAATGCTTATGACGAATTCCAAGAGAAAGTTGTTAAGTATATGCAGCCAAAGCGACTTCAAAAAGCTTTAAGAGAAGAACAAATGAAGGAAAGTGTCGAAATGCAGAAATATGATAACAGCATAGTGGAAGATTTGACTAAATTATGTATGAAAGTTATTGCACCAATGAATTTAGTTAGAAATGCGGTCAAAATGGCAGGATTTACAAACTCAATGGGGAGGCCACGTCCAATTAAACTACTTATTCCACTTGAAGATGTCGATATTATAAAGTGGTATGCTGGTGTTGGTAGGAGATGGCTCAATTACTTCTGCTGTTGTCGGAACTTCAAAATGGTTAAAACTGTTGTGAATTATCACTTGAGATTCTCATGTATCTTGACCTTAGCGGAGAAACATGAATCTAAAAAAGTGGAAGCTATCAGGCATTACACCAAGGATCTCAAAGTTGTTGATGCAAATGGTATGGAACAAGTGTACTTCCCTACAGAAAGAGAGATTAAAATGATGGGTGATAAGAGCCTCTCAGATCCTATTCCTGTGGATGGGGCCTTATGTATGTCTTTGATCAGATTAGCATCTGATGACCCTTCTGGTAGGTGTGTGGCTCATTTCTGTGATAGAACAGACACTATTTTATATCGAGTGCGTTTACTACAGAATCGTCTAAATGTTGATCCACAAGATCCAAAGAAGTGGGTTATGGGTATGGGTGCCATTCATGAAAGTCTGAATCGGAAGTGTCTTCCTCTCTGTACAGAACACATTAGCAATTTATACTTAGGCAACATAACTCTCCAGGATATAGATTGTGCTTCATGTGTGGATGTTTTGTAAATCTGGCTAGAATGCTGCTCAGAATTGGGCACTATGTATTGGATTTTGGAGTGTCCTGCCCTCTACAAGCTGGCTATGAGTTCTATGTTGCCGCACTGGGAAAACTGTGTTGGATGTTTGGATACTTGATGCTAGTATTGCAAAACATGGTCTCTGTTTAAGAAGTATTAAGTTTATAGTACATGTCGTGGTGTTATCTTCCAAGACAATGTCAGTCCGAATCAATATTCTAGCCAGGCAGTAAAAGGAATGTTTCTACAGGGCTACCGGTGATTGCTTAAACTTATTTTGACCCAACAGTCACTATGTATTTGTTGCACTCCTTAGGAGCTGTACTTGCACAAAGTGATTCTTGTGGAGCATAAAAGGTGGTGCTTACAAGGGCTACAATCTGTAGCCTTCCGCTAATGCACTTTTGGTTTATTTGCAGGGGCCTTTGGCACAAAGTTCCTGCAGAAACTGGTATCTGTCTTCCTGCAGGAACTGAGGTGATTTGCGGCTCTTGTCAGAAGCTATTCTTGGTTCTCTGCTGCTTATCCTTTGTGCTCACATCCTGTTAGAGCTTTGCTTGTTGAAGGCATGAAACAGCTTCCTGCAGGAGACTAGGCCCTTTATTTTGAGCCAACCATGTGACTGGAGCCAAACATGCTCTCAACATATTTCACATTTATTATTTCCTAACAATTACATGATTAGGTTGAAGACAAAATGTTTTTCTATCCATGTTGGTGTCCTCTCTTTGTTCAGTTCAATTCCATTTGACCATCAATTTAACAGGGTATTTTAACAGGGTGCATATTTAATCATCTTTATGAATTCAAATCATGAAAAATAGGCATGGAAGAAGGCCAACAGTTAGGTGGGATAGTAGGAAAGTTTTTTTCTTTTGAGGTAAAAGATGTTGTGTAGGTGAGGTTTAAAGTTGTGATTTCAATGTGGTGCTCTCTCTTAAATCCAGCCTTTGTAAGATAATTACTTTGGCGGACCTCATGTTGAACTCACAATATGTATCCTGCACTTGCGTGTTTATTAGATTTTCTTCTTAAACTTTCTTCTATTTGATTGTATCATATTGTGATTGGTTGGACTTAGTAGTGTTATTGTTTAAAAGCATCACTACTTCCATCTTTTTTTTTTTGTGGTTTAATTTAATGATGCATTTTGGCAGAATTATTTGCAAGAGTGGCCAAAAGAAGCGTCTTCCATGTTTAAAAAGATCTTTGATAGCAACAATGTCAAGTTTAAGTCTGTCCTTGAGTGACAAATGTAAGCCATTCACAGCTATATTTCTTTTATTCTTTATTTTTATTTTTTCCCTTAGAAGAGTTTGTTTTTCAGTCAATTGTTGTTGTGGACCATGAGATCAATCTCCCTCTAGTGCCCAAAGTTAGATAATTGTAATTTATAAACTGGTTTTATGTGGCCTCTTTGGTTCCATAAGAAAGTGCTCAATCAGGCTGCATAATCATGGTGCCCTGTTTATGTAATGCATGTGTGGTAGAATTATAGCTTCACTTGCAAATGGAACAGTTGGTCCAGTTGTAAGGTTAAATGTCAAAGGAGAGAAGCATTCAGAGCTTGACCCCAATTACACTGCATTTTTTCATAGACCTGTGAGAATATATCCTGTTGAATTGCTGGACGAAACACTGGTGATAACTTCTGGGTCGAAGCGGCTTATGTCAATCTTGAAAGATCATGTTGTTAATGTTTTGGAGCTAGAGTTGGAAGTGAAAGTTGATAAGTTAAAGACAGTTCTGCTTAGTGCAGCTGTAGAGAAGATTGATCTTCTTGACATCCAAGCAGTTCCTCTTATGGTTTTACATCCACCAATGTCTAACAAGGCAATGAGGGGAAAAATGAAGGGGCTTTAGAATTGAAAAATGCTCAGGAGACTGTGAGGAAGAAACTAGCAATGAAATGCTTAATCACCATTTTAAAAAATTGAAACAGATGCAGGGGTTCCAATCTGAAGCTTCAATTGAGATAGAGGTTAGTGTGATAATTAGAGAGGACTGCTGGAATTGGCATTGGAAACTACAGTCTGGTGTAAAAGAGGAGATGAGAAACAGCACAATTGTAGCTGCAATTGTTGGCAAAGCTAGTTATCTAGCTTCTAGCATCAACTGATGTTGTGGACATGTCTCAAATCTAGGTTTTGCTATTACAACAAGCACAATTTTTGTATTTACTATTAGATGAGCTACACTGGATTGAAGGGTAAAGAGAGGTTTAAGGTTCCCACAAGGCCACAAGCCACTCCACAAATAACCACGGCTGTACTGAAAAAAGTCGAGCATGATTTGTTTCATTCAGAAGGTTAGCTTGGGTATTAGCTACAAACCAACAACCCAAGTAAGATGAAGTTTATTCTTCCATTTACAGACTACAATTTCAACAGAAAGATATGTAGAATTTCTTAGGGAACACATATGCAGTATTTTAATAGATACATATTACATGATGCAATTTGTTTGTCAAATTCAAGCAATAGTGACAATGAATTCAATTAATAAAATGAATACAATTATTTTAATTGGAATCACCCAACTAAACTTGGGACAAAAAAACCAGCAGCTTACTTCGATTTTAAAACTGCCCATTAAGTAATCTCTAAGTGTTGCGTTAATCTAACTAATCTTATAACATGCATTGATAAAAAAAAACCTAGGTTCGAGTTTGTAATTTCATCCTGCGGGTTGGAGACAGGGCAAGGAAAAAAACCAGACAGGTTTCGGGTTGAAGATGGGTTTTCTTAAACCTAACCAGAATCTAACTCACATATGAGACAAAGATATAAAACAAGGTTGAGACATGTTGGGTTTTACTGGGATAGGGCGGAGACGGGTCAAGTTTACTAGGACGGGGGTACAAGGATGGTGATCGGGTCATGTTCAGGTTTCATGAATCGGGTTATTCTCGGGTTCGAGTTTTGGGATTAGGGATCGAGTTTGGGTTTTGATAAACCTGACTCTGACCTGACCTATGCCCACCCCTATTGTCCTCTCTTGTTTAATCTTTATTTTTCCCCTTGCCTTCCTTGTCTCTGAATTAATTTGTGGGGAATAAATTTAATTTCACAATAACCTGAATATTTTAGCTTCTATAACCTGAAAAAATAGGGTTTGATTAGAGTTGGTCCAAAAAGACTAAAAATTAACAAGAATTGATAAAAACTTTAAAATTTGGTCCCGGCGGGGCTCGAACCCGCGACCTTCGGCTCATAAGACCAACGCTCTAACCAACTGAGCTACGGGACCAGCTATACGGATGTTAATGCTAAGTATTTAATATAACCTTATTTAGTGGCTCCAATATTTTAAAAAATAATATTTAATATCCATTCACCAAATGTAAGGGATTTAATTACTAAATCGATTTATCCAGAAAAGATATATATATCCTTCTCTATCAATAAAAAAATATTAGGGCAAAAATTAAAAACCCTTCCCTGACCCTTTCTAAATTACATTTATTTATTTTCAAAATTATTAAATTAATATTTTATTTAAAATCTTGGAGTCTGTTGATTATGCAAGGTCGGTGCCGGCGCCTGAAGAGATGAACGATCCGGACGGAGGAGAAGATAGTGAAGCTCCATCACGGAGCTGGATTGTATCTCGAATACTCAAGACATGTATTGCTTACTCTTTTTGTGATGACCAGTAGCTTTCGATTGCTCCCATTCCAGTGAAATTTGGGAATCAATTCACTAGAAAAATGGTATAGTGGAAAGCATAAGAAAAATTATCTTGAAATAAAAGTTTTATGATTTGCATACTCTAGTATACAGACCCTGCTTCAATGTTATATGCTCGCAGCTTAGAAGTGATTGCAGGAAGCAGGATCCACCTCTTTTGAAGCTCATTGCAGGGTTGATGAACTGTGTATGGCTGCCCTCAAGTCTCTCCCAGGAACACAGCTCTAAATGTTGCACAGTTGAAGGAAACATTCAGCTGCAAAACCTAGTGATCAGGGATGACAACTAAATGCATTGCTTCTTCGAACCGGATCATGCCATGACATGGAATCATTGATTTCTTCGTGCTGATCCCACTGCAGAATTTTGGTCAGAAAGGATCTTCCAGACATTAACCAAAGCTCGCAGCCTGTCCCATACATTCATGCCATACAGAGCTTCCACTAGTAACTCCTGGAACTCGAAACAATTCTCTGATACTGGATACTAGGGTTGTTCATGCAAAACAAGAAGATGTAATCAATATAGGTAAACATTGCCGGACTCTTCTTTTCAACTTTTTCTTTATTCTAAAATCAACTTTTCACAGACCTGAAGTGGTTTTGGTATCTTGGTTTTGATGTATGGCCACCATCTATCCTCCACAACGGATTTCACAAGACAGCAAGCCCGGAGTCCTTCAACACCAGCAAACCTCCCAAATCCGCTGTGTTTCACTCCACCAAATGGCAGAGACTGTATTAACACAAGAAAAAGAACAGGAAGAATTAAACAAATTGGTAATGAAGAGGAAGAAATTCAAAACTTGCATGACTGAGTAAGAAGTGATGAAAAAAAGTATGAAGAGTGGAGTCTGCAGAAAGTGACTATCAGTATTAAGTGAGGAAGGTTACATTCTCAACATCACAGCCACTGGGCATTATACAGGAGCAGGTGAAACCGAAACTCCTCTTGACAAAAAAATGGCAAATCATTTCTCAAATTGAAAGAAATACATTTAAGTCGTTACATTTTGTTCAGACTCTCATAAATTAATGTATCAGATTGATCAGAATCAGCTGCAAGTTTATCCACACTGTTTGCTTTTACCGTGCTATTAAAGTAAAAGGCCTCAAGGTGAATAACTATATAGCTTTCATACAGCTACAGCCAGATAAATAGATGACAGAGTAAAAAAACTACCTGGCACATGTATGTGGAGGCAAAATCGTTAATTGCAGCAACTCCACAATGAAGTTTGGAAGCTATTTCTTTGGCTCGGCGTTGGTTGCCAGAGAAGACAGCACATCCCAGTCCATAATTTGAGTCATTTGCAAGCACTATAGCCTCTTCATCAGAGCTAAATTTCATTATAGGAATGATGGGCCCAAAAGCCTGACAAGAAATTAACTAGATTTTCAATAAACTTGTCTTCGTGGAACCATCCAAAACTGTAAGTTTCTTAGGTTTAAAGTAACTCGCTACCTCTTCTTGCATTAGCTTCATTGTGTGATTCACATTTACTATAACAGTTGGGGGAAAAAACTGATCAATAGCATCTTCACCCAAATTGCCAAAACTTCCTCGACCAAAGATTTCTTCCCCTTTCTCTATGGCATCATCCACGAGATTTTGAAGTTTGTCTGCATGATCTTGCAAACATATTCCTCCCATGTCATATTTTCCTGCTAGTGGTGGACCCTACATGAGGCGGTGACATTATCTACTCTTAGCCTTAAGATGAAGTTTGATAGATAAATGTTATTATCAAAACATAGCTAAATACTTACAACACAAACAGATTTCACAATTTTGACAACTTGAGCCACAAAAGCAGCATAAATTTCTTGATGAACGTAAAATCTTTCAGCACCAGCACAGTTTTGTCCACTTGATTGTAGAGCCGCCCTAACCGCAATGTGGGCAACCTACATAATGTACACAAGAAGAAAAAGACAAAATCAATACCATTCTTTTGCTAAATCTTCAAGTAAAGATGGGAAAGGAAAGTCCTATAACATGAACATTGGGATCAATTATTGCCAAAAAAGATCAAGTTGTAGATAAGAAAACTATCATACATGAGACACATCAACATCTTCACACACAATGAATGCATCTTTGCCACCAAGCTCAAGAGTAACAGGTATTAATGTCTCTGCAGCATTCCTCATTATCTGCATCAAGAGAACCATATGAACTGGATTATCATGCAAAAAACATATTAAAACAAGTGAACATTGTTAGCACACTACTTCTGGTTCCGAATTTTCACCGGGTGAACTACTGATGCCTTGCATATTTTTACCTGATCATTGACAATATATTGGCATCAATCTTTCTATTATTTTTTAATAGGCATCACTTAAGTAATATAGATTTAGGGTTCGGCAGACATATGAGAAAGCTTATATTGAAAAGATATCTCTATCAAACTCAAGGAAATGAAAAAACTGTACCATTCTTCCTACGCCTGTTGATCCCACAAAAATGATTTTATCAACTGAAGCTACTAAAGCTTCTCCTGTTTCTGCAAATCTGACAAGCAAATAATATGAAGGCCTCGAGCAATAGGGACACCAAGCAGAAATATAAGAATCACTATGACATACCCTGTAATTACATGAACCAAATTATCTGGGGCTCCAACAGCAGCCAAAGCTGCTTGAATGATTTGAAAATAGAAACAACCAGACCAGCTAGCATGTTCAGAAACCTACATAAGCACAAGCTTAGCTTTTTTTCCCCCAACATTTTGCTAGAAAGGCCTGTAAATTTTTATTTCATATCTAATTTACCTTTATAACGATACCATTTCCTGAGAACACAGCTGCTAACATGGGATTGAAGATATTATGAAATGGATAGTTCCATGAAACAATAGCCCCAATCACTCCAAGAGGATGAAACTCCACCTTGGAAATTTTGTGCAGCATAGACCTTCCCGTAGACCTGCAGCAATTGAAGTTACAGTAAATATTTTATTTGGTCAATTAAGCTGAAAGTGAATACCTTCAAGACCTTAATCGGTTAGTTTTAGTCTTAAAATACAAATTCTTGGCAAAAAACATTGATGCAACCAAGTGATTCTAGTTGGCCTGAACTTATTTTTCCTTGTCAGTTTGACCAACTGTGTGGTGTTAATTTCAAACTGGATTGCATTCAGCTGTTAAAATTTTCTGAGTGCAACATAAATTTCAGATCCATACTTTACCAAATTTAAGATCAAATGTTAACATAATTCACAAAATTCAAGTTCTCATGAAATTTATTTGATTATAACACTCAATGCTATTGTCTGTTACTGTGAACTATGGCTAAATCGAATGTAACTGCTTACTGGATAAGGAAGATGGTTCCAAATTATCTGCAGCAGTCAGCCACATACATCGATCCTAATATGCTTCTCAGAAATATCTTTAACTGTTAAGGTAGAACTTTTTATCTCCATTTATTGAAGTGCTTCTTTTATGTACGTTGAACTACTTTTTCTTTAAAATAGTCTGGTGCATGCATCTTATCTATGCCAGAATGGAGGAAAGGATCAAAGCAGCCAGTTGGCAAGCCATGATCAGACACTTCTTTAATCTTTTTTCTTATCTCCCTCCCCTTTTATGGAAAACCTTCCTTCCAATTTCTCTCTCCTCTCCCTTCTCTGCCCCCATTTCACGATGTGGACAAGTAATGGCGCTACAGGTCCATTGATCAAATACAAAATATCTAAGGGCAAAGAGCCCACAAATACACAGAACTTCGATGAAGTTTTTAACAGGTTAATTTTTTATAAACAGAAAAAGTAAAAAGAGGTAACCTGTATTCAGGCTTTAGCCACCGTTCACCCTCTTCCAGAAGCCAGGTGATCTTCTCACAAGTAGTCATTATCTCCCCTAGTGAAGCATCCACCATTGTCTTTCCGGTGTCTCGAGAAGATGTCCTATTGAAAATGAAATCTTCAGCTCATGGAGAATTTCAGGTAAAACAAAGCCTTAATAAATGCTCAAAATTTTCGTGCATAAATTCCAAAAAGTTAAGGCATAAGAGGATGGATCAACTGCCAAAAGTACTTCCAGCACCTTCGATAAAAGAAGGTTTTGTACATGAAGGTTCTATCTTGCAGACATATCATTCTAAGAATATGTCCTTACTCGCATATCAGCTTTTGGTGTTCGATTATATATTTCAAGAGAATCCGCAAAAATTGCCGCCTTTGCTTAAAAGTACTTTTTGCCCATATCTTTTGTGCCTTCCTTGCCTGTGCCACATGCTCCTTGACCTGTATAATTCATTCTATGCTTAATTTGTGGTTTAGCTGATAGAATAGAATGTGGTAACCACTATAGCTCAACAGTTAGTTTATGAAGGACAAAGGCCTATCAAAGAGCCCCAGTGTACAAGAAATAACTGGAAAAGTGCATGGATTTGTCAGTATATACATTGCCATCTGATAAAGTGCCTGATAATTGAACTGATACCATTATATATTTCATATTTCATTTGATTATCTTGGGCAATGGTGACCTTCTTTAAGTAGCAAAACCAGACCAACATGTGTAGTACATCCATACTAACCTCATCAGGAGTTAATGCATGGAAGAATCCCAGATACTTCATAGTAGCCGGCTCATAACACTGGACCTTGTCTGTCGGAGCTGCTTTTTTACTTGGTATCTGCATTGAAATTCAGTAAAAGCATAAAAAAAAAAAAAGGTCTGCCACTTTCAACGTGCGAGCTTTTCTACCATTAAAGTGGTGACAAATTCAGCAAAATTGACGTCCGCTGAATTGTCTTCGAAGCTCGATTACAAATTCGTATTGTCCCTGTCCTTCCCCCGATCTTCAGGAAAAAAATACCCAGAAGAGAAGAATACTACCGAAAGGAGTTTCAAAACATCCTCTTCCTTAGGAAACTCGAGAAATAATCCACTCATGCAATAAATAACACGAAATGCGACATGGTCTCGACACCTCTGTCGCGTACTCACATAAATATAAGTGTTCTCCTTCGTCTGATTTCCATCATCCAGCACTGTGATGAATCATCACCATTAAACATGAAACAATTCACATACATAAATAAGTTGGGAGGAAAAACCAGCAGAGTTCAAGGGTAAGAGAAAATTAAGAAAAAAATGACAAATAGAAGAAACAGAAAATACCGTCAGAAGCGTCTACTTCAATGGAAGGGACGTTAGGGGGTATGAGCATGAGCAGGAAACGGCAGATCGCGTAAGCAAATCCGAGAACAAGCAGAGGCCACCAGAACGCCATCGGCGAGTCGGAATGTGGAACTACCGAGAATATGTGTAGTATTTGCAACATCCAAATATGTATAGACAATGCTCGGCAACGACTAATGGGTTAGTGGGAAAACCTGAGTAAACGAAAGGGATAGTGAATTACGTATTTGTGTTAGTGCGCAATAAAAAGTGTAGTATAAAGTAATTTTATTTGTGTATGTGTACAATGGATGGAAAGTGCCGGGTAAAGTGTAGATAAATTATTTATTAATAAAATATTTTGATATATCTAACTTTTAGAAAATTAAATTAATATTAGTTACTAAATAAAAATATATTAAATATATCTATTAAATAAATATTTATTTTTCTACTATTAAAATTATAATTTTATAATATCTAAATATAAAATAGTTATATAAAAAGGATATTATAAATAATTATTAACTAAATATCTATTAGTAATATCAAAATAATATTAATTTATTAACTTAATTTATAAAAAGTAAAATATTTATAGCACCGAGACCAAGAGCTCTCCTCCTCTATAATCGGGGAGAAAGCAAAAAATAGGAAAGAACGAGGTAGTTTTTGAAAATAGAGGAGTAGAGGAAGAATCGCAAGATGCTCACACTCAAGACCCCTGCTTAGGGGTGGCATCAAGCCGAGCCAAGCTCAAATTTGCTTATGCTCGAGCCGAGTTTGATTTAAATATTTTGAACTCGAGTTGAAACCTAAAATTGTTATTGAGCTTGAGCCCAATAATTTTAATCGAACTTGAGTTTCAACATTCATTTAAAACTTTTTTAAAAAAAAATGTCTCGAGTTCAAGCTCCAACATACATTTAAAACTTTTCAAAAAATACATGTCAAATAAATTGTATATAAAATTATGCATATATTTTACATAAAATTAGGCATGACCTCTACATAAAATTGGGCATGACCTTTACTTAAAATTAGGCATAAGGGTGGCATCGAATTTAGTTGAATTCAAACCTTCCTATGTTTCAGCCATGTTTGATTTAAATATTTAAAACTCGAACTCAAGGCGCCCCTAATAATTTTAACTGAGTTCGAGCTTAACCGACATTTAATATTAGATAAAATATATGTCAAATAAATTATATATAAAATTATGCATACATTTAAAAAAAAATATGAGAGGCGAGGTTCAGGATTGAATCTCGATAATGGATTAGAACGCACTAATATTAATTTTTTTCACACCAAATGTTGTCTAACTTATTTTGTAATTTTTAAATCTGACCATAAATTTAAATTTACTGTGGCCTCCTTAGTGCCCACGGTTGAAAATTTATATTATAGAAAAAACTAGAAATGTTTTTCCTATGATACATACTTTCAAAAATTAGGCGTCATCTTATTTTTAAAAATAAAAATAATTAAAAATTTATATGAAAATTTTGGAAATTGGGGAAAGTGATAAAAATAATTTCTTAATGTTTAGGGAGCCGAGTGTAATTGAGCTTTCGGCTACTCCGGGTTTGAGTTGTAAACTTGGACGTGCTTGCAAAGTACGCAGGGTTACTGCAGAGGTAACGTTTAGGCAGGGTTTTTGGGACCGAAGAGATTTTGCTCGTCGACCGCCATTTAGAGACACACGGCTTGCCAACCCAGGCTTTGTGATCGAAGAACATTCAGTTATGTTGCGCAGAAACATTCGATTGAGGCGAGAGTACCTGTATCGGAAGAGCTTAGAAGGAAAAGAGCGTTTGCTCTATGAGAAGAAGCGGAAAATTAAAGAAGCTCTCGAAGGTACCAGAATTGTTTTCCGGCTTCTATTTCGTTAGGTTCTTAGTTTCTTTTGTTTTTATTTTATCACAAATTCGTTGTTTGCATTAAATCGTCCTGGTACTGGCTCTGGCTTTGCATGGTAGAGGGTAAACCAATTCCAACCGAGCTCAGGAATGAGGAGGCTGCGTTGAGGAAAGAAATTGATCTTGAAGATGAAAATACTGAAGGTTAGACGGCTTTTTCTCTTAGACTCACTGGTTAGGCTTCGCTGCTGTTCGGACTTTGGTTGTCTCAAATTATGAACTTTGATTTGTCATGCAAATATGGATAACCTCGCGTGCAACTACAGACGAAGATTCTTTCAATTTCTCCAGCTATATTTGCTATTGTCCGAACTTGAATAGGACGTTACCCCTGGGTTCTTGTGTTTGATTTAAGACCTTGGCCAGATCTGCTAGGGCCTTTACTGCTGCCCCTTCTATCCCTGTGTGTATATTGTTTGAACTTAAAGTTGTAATCTCGTAGTTGGTGCAGTTCATTTCCATGCTGATTGATGAGTTAAAAAATAAAACCTCGAAGTGCATTATGCAATAGTCATCCTTTAAAAGTTGAATGTATCTGATATTTTGACGCTAGTAGTGCTGTTCCCAGTAAGAGATCTGAAATAGTGTATTTAATCTGGCTTAAGCTACCTAAAGATAACTTACATTGCTAAATATTCTGGATTAGAATGTCTCTGATTATAGTTGCTACCTACTCTAAATCTCAAATTGATATCCTTTTATTGTCTTGTATGCGTATTTAGTGCCAAGGACGCATATAGATGATGAATATGCCGAAGCATCAGAGAGGGATCCGAAGATTTTGTTGACCACATCACGTAATCCTAGTTCTCGCCTGACCCAGTTCATGAAGGTTATCATCCTCAAGTTACTTGCAAGTTCATGGATGTTTATGGATTTGACCTTCTGTTGGAGTTTGACCCTGCAACTTTGTGCTAACTTATTCTGTATTGATCCCTCAGGAAATGAAAATTGTCTTCCCTAACGCACAAAGAATGAACCGTGGTGGACAGGTTGGTTCAATCTTCTTGTGGTTGCTGTCTTTGCTGCATGATTTTGAATATTGCCTGGAAATATGGCTCCCATTTGTGGTTTCAATGTGTAGAATTAATCAGTAATGTGAAACTACATCTTAAAAGAAAGAAGGAGGTTTGGGGGTATTAGATATGTTTCTTTTCATATAACTTCACAAGTTTAAAATGTTTATTATCGGGAACAAGATTGGCCCCTGATTTGTTCTATATGTCCTTTCCTGTTCTTACGAGGTTTTTGCTAATGCAATCTTGAAATTTAACGTGTCTCTGTAAGTTTTTGTTGAAGAAAGATGCTGAATTGTAGTCCATATTTACTCTTTTGTAGGTTATTTCTGAAATCGTTGAAACTTGCCGTGCACACGAATTTACGGATGTGATCTTGGTGCATGAGCATCGTGGAGAGCCTGATGGTTTGATTGTCTGCCACTTACCTTTTGGACCAACTGCTTACTTTGGATTGCTTAATGTGGTATGTAACTCCAGTTGTTCCTGTGCTTGTGAACTCCTGTTCTTGGTCCTTTGCATCTTGGAGGAGTGCTTAGGATGGTATTTATCTTCAGGTTACAAGACATGATATTAAAGACAAGAAGGCAATGGGAACTATGTCAGAGGCTTATCCTCATTTAATTCTGAACAACTTTTCTACTAAGGTATAGTTGTGACTCTACACTTTATTTGAGCTATTATACTAATTGTCTGTAGAAATTTCAAATTCATATTTCATGCTTTTCCAATGCTTCTTGTCACATGGTAAGTTCTGGAATCCAAACGGAATTGTTGGATCTAACTGAAACTGGAGAATTCAATAGGGTCAACTAAATGCCATGCTTTTTTCTTTTGAATCTCTAGTGATTTGATGAAAAGGGAAGCAATATGCCAAGCTTATCAATGTAAAGCTTGTGGAGAAGGATACCTACTCTTTGGCCTATCTCATTGCCTGTAGGTAGAGATGGCATTGTGGCAATTTTATGGTTTTGGAAAATCTGACAACCTTTTCCTCCCCTCTCTCCTTCCCCCCTCCACTGTTTCACCAAAGAAAGTACTATGCACATAAGGAAAACATTTTGATTTTCTATTCTTACCTATAGCTTGTTGAGCCTCCTAAGAAAAACAAACTGAATAAAATATTGTTAATAAATGATGGGATTGAACAGACTCTTATGCATTTGGTTTGGGATTTCAAATAAGTGTGCTGTTGGAAAATTACTTTCTCAAGTTGAGAAAGTTGCGGTCTTTTCCTGGGTTGGCACATATTAGGCATCATATTATGATACCCAAAATCTGATACTATATGCCTGATACGCACCATGTGTCCGGGCTGTATAGTTTCTTTTTTGGGGCTGTATTGGCACCCCTGAGATTTCACATGTATCACTTGATGTGTTACATGTATCAGGATATAGATACCCCCGCCTTTTCCCATATGCTGCCAGATGAGTTACTAATAGTAAAGATCTTTAGAATTGTATGAAGTAGCCAAAAGTTTATGGTACCTTTGCATTCTAATGTGCTTGTGTTCTCTGACAGCTTGGTGAGAGGACCGCAAATATTTTAAAGCATCTCTTTCCAGTACCTAAGCCGGACTCAAAGCGCATTATTACCTTTTCAAATCAGTCTGATTACATTTCATTCAGGTAAGGTCCTTATGCATTAAACTGCAAACTGCAGGGTGCTTTTCTGTGTGACAACTCTTTGATGAGCTTAATTTCTTGCTGTTAAATGTTCATTAGTTGAACATTGAGCTACATAGTCAAAATCATTTTCAAGGATCAGGTTTATACGATTTATTATATAAAGTTTTGGAAAGCATTTAAAAGAGCAATCTAAAGATGAACTTATGCTTGCTGGTTTAATGAAGTTCTAATGGTTAGATAATTGCAAAAAGGGAGCTGATGTACAACATGCATTTCAATCCTCGTCTACCTACCTTTTGTCAAAAGCTATTCTGGTAATAATATTAATATTCCCATTTAAAGTAATTTGGAGTTGTTAAAGTTGTGTCCAGGTCCAAGATTTTAACCTTAAGATTATTCCGCACTTACATTCCTGCTTACTTTCAGGTCTAAATTAACAGATAATGGCTTTTGACATGGATAACATAAATGGAATATAAACTAAACGGGGCCCTAATAAAACAGACACCCTGATCTGATGCAATGTTAAAGTTGGGTCTACATCCATCCCAAAATGACTATCCAAAGTTAGAGGTCTCTTTCCATCTAATAACCATAATTTTTTTTTGACTTTCCCTACTAATAGAAGTGTTCTTTGGTTGTTTCCTGTAGCTGGAGGTTTATCTCTCATCTTCTTAGCATCCAAGCATCTAAAGATTATCTATATGCTTTACTTTAATGCTAATGCTTGTGTGCATTGAGCAATATGACAATCTCAGGGAAAATTTAAGCCACCTTCTATAGAGGAGGGTTAGAATGATGTTGCATATGACATTTCTGGTCTTCTGATATGTTAATGCATGAAACATGATTTTAATGTTTCTTTTTTTGTGAAGGTTCTGTTATTGATGTTTTGTTCTTTTATAGTTGTGGCATGTGTATTGACTTCTGTTGCATTCTGTTGGAATTGAATAAGCAGACATCATGTCTATGAGAAACATGGAGGTCCAAAATCTGTTGAACTGAAGGAGATGGGTCCCCGTTTTGAGTTGAGGCTTTATCAGGTAACTAGAAAGGTTTAGTTACTTCACAATTTAAAAGTTAACAAATGCTACTGAAGAGTGAATATGACAATTCATACCATATATATGTTTAGAAAAAATCCCACATTGAAAAATGAGAAGAAAAGTTAATGGGTTATAAGGTTGAGCAATAGGCCTCTTAAGTGGCTAGTCATTTGGGATGGAACCGGGCTCAAGCCAAAAACTGAACATGGTATTAGAGTAGGTTGTTTGTGTGGGCTAAGGCCTAGTTTGTGTCCCCAGGTTATCTATGTATTGTGGGCTCCTTGAGGTAGGAGTGTGTGTGTTTAGGCTCCATGAAGGAGTCTGTGCCCCATTAAGAAGGTCGTGCCCTATTAGAGGGTTTATGCCTTCATATCAGTCCCGTTATGTGTAAGCCTAGACGTGAGGGGGAATGTTGATTGGGAAAAAATCCCACATTGAAAAATGAAAAGAAAAGTTAAATGGTTTATAAGGTTGAGCAATATGCCACTTAATTGGCTAGTCATTTGGGATGAAACCAAGCTCAACCCAAGAAACTCAACAATGTGTTTTAAATCATGTATATGATAGTTAAGTCTGCCTAACTCAAGTCTAAAACCCTCTTTTTTTTTTTAACAGAAATTTTCTTTTGAATGCTGAAGTAAATACTGAGGATCCAGAAAAATAATCAGAGGCCAAAAAAAATGTAGAGAAGATTGCACATCAGAAAGTCAACTGTGCAAAGTGGTAGTCCAATAGTTAAGAAATAAGCCTTCTATAAAGAAGAAAGTTAAAAAATACAACTTAAAGAACTCGAGGACGGTTTGGAGTGCATATAATGAGAAATTAGTGCCCCAAGCCTACACAAGACTCTGTGCATGTAATTCCAAGAGTGGGGTTTCTATCAGCTAGTTCTTGGGATTTTTTGTAGATCCACAGGCACCAATGAGGATAACTACAAGCCCTACTCCAGGTTATGACAACTGGAGAGTTGCCTTCAACCTCAAGAGCACTAGGAAATCGTCCTCTAGAAGTCCACAATTTTTTGAAGTTGAGATCTTTATGCTCTACTTTGTTGAATCAGCAACAAAGGTTACTCAAATAGGTAAGAATGATGGATTTATGATGGGATCTAATATTCCCACAACCTATCTATCCAGTTTTTCTTTAATATTCCTGTCAAACATTAGTTTAATTACATACAAGGAGCCAAAGGGGGTGGCAGGTTGTTGATTTAAGTGAAAGGTCAGCTGATTGTTTCTAGCACCACTCATGGATATTACTTGAACTCTCCCGAGTAAAAGAACCTGCGAAAAACCTGATAACTAACTGTGTCAATTACCTTGTCATGAGAAGAGACATTATTGAAGAAGATCCTTCGATTCTTCTCTTTCAAAAGACACTATGGGACTCTATTTAAAAGAAAAAAAGAAAGACACTAAGGGATAGGAGCCAAGGATGGGAAAGTGGTCCGGAAATGCAGTAGGAGAGAAGTTGACCGTGTGAAAAAGAACTGGGCCTCACCTTCCACTCAAATCGAAAGAAGAACCTTTTTTACTTCTTACTGTGTGTAATCTAAGAAAAAACTGAGACCGGACTGCTTTTTTGCCGTTCCACTATGATCCCTTGATCTGGGCAGGTTGTTTAGTAATGGTGCATGTCTAATGAAAGGTAATGTGATCTTATTGACGAGATGAAGCCCAGTGAGACAATCACTAATCTGGTTTTCACTCCCCTTTCTTCTATCTGATCATTCTTCCTCTTTACTGTGCCGGATTTCCTCTCTTATCCTCTCTCTCCTCTCTCAAAATTCTCAGTTTCTTTCATTCTAGACAGCCTTGTCTCTGCTTCCTGTTGTAATTCCTTCATCCCTTCAGTAATTTGTAAAGCAGAAATGTTGAAGGATAGAATTGAGAAGGAACTGGACTAGTGGATGAAAGAAAACTTTATCGAACATTTGACTTCATTTTTTCCCAATATATAATAGTAGATGTGACAAGGATGAGCTGTTGAAAATAAAGAAAATTTGTGACAGAATGTCGTAAAAAGAAGAGATCAGTTCTAATACTAGATAATAACAGTTCAAAATCAATACATGTATAATCCTTTATATGTTGTTATATGGTATGTGGTTTTTATATGCTCTTTCTCTCATTTGCTTTTAATTTGCCAGATTAAATTGGGGACTGTTGATCAAAATGAAGCACAGAACGAGTGGGTCATCAGACCATATATGAACACAGCCAAGAAAATGAAAGTTCTTGGAGATTGAATAACACCCGTTCTATTTTGATGTTCAATATCTTTCATTTTTTCCCCCAAAGTGCAATGTTGCAACGAGCGATGTTCAATCAAGTTTTCCTATGTATTCATATGTCGTGATTATCAGATTTGAAATCGTGTCACCACCCACGACTGATCTAATTTGCAAAGTCATATGGTATGCTATCTCAGCCGTCCGATGATTGGATGTTGCGATATGTTGATCTGCCCCCCTTTTCTTCAAGAAGCGCAAAAGAATTGTTTTCGTCAATCGATCTATTCTTGCCCAACGGAAGGCTGTTCAATTAGTGGAAAGCCGATTGTTATCCAGTGGATTATCCGTCTAAAATATACAAAAAAAAAAAAATTTTGCTGGAAAAGCTCGAACGCATGGTGACGGCATCGCTTACTAACTACGCGTCGGTCATCTGCCCTGAAATCCTCGTATCTTCCCGATGCTTCCACTTTCGACCGACTTGGTCGGTAGACCCGTAATTCCTACCAAATGTGACCGTCTCCTATGGGCCGTTCTATCTATAAATACGGCTGCCCACCCTTATCCTCGCCACTTTTCTCTCCTCTATTTTTTCCTCTCGATCAAAGAAACCGCTCGCCGCCTCTTCAAGGTTCGTCTCTCCGTTTTTCCTTCTTCATCTTATTTTTTCAGGTTTAACTTGTAATTGTTGTGCTTTCTATTAATCAATCGCAGCGGTGAGGTTCGTTCTGCTATTATTTTAGGTGTGGATTACCGTTGGTTTAGGTTACGATCGGTTGTCGGTCGAATTTGCAGATCGTTGAGCTTGCTTTAGGGATTTAATGGGTTGATTTGTTTGCGTGCTTGGGTTCTTTCTTAGATTACTGTCCCTTATGCTGATGATCGTTTAACATCTTCAATCAATTTTTTTTATTTTTTATTTTTTTGTGTGGCGGGTCTCTTCTCTCTGTTGTATTTATTTTTCTTGTTTTCATGTCATCATCTTTTTGGAGGTTTCATGTCGCTCATTTCGCCCTTTGTTTTCATGTGGTTCCGATCTAATAGATTATAGATGTCTTTCTTCAATCTGGATGATATTGTTTTTTGTTATTTTAAATTTCGTTTTGTTAAATCTGGTTCTTGCTTCTATTGTGGACTTTATTTCATGGATTGTACTAGTTTATGATAAGCTTGCCTCTGGAACTCACTCTAACTGCATGATCTGTCAAGACCCCCTTCCATCACCGCCGACCATAAAAAAATATCTTCTTTTTTGTTGATCTTGATCAGTTCTTTTCATTTTGTCGACAGGGAGTACACAACTTAGACATGGTTACCATTTTTTTTTTAATTCATACATCTTCTATGTCAAAATTTTAATATGAAAAAGAAAAACGATCACATATTTTCGTTGTTTTTGAAAAGTAAATGAACTCTATGAGTTGTTTTCCATATATATTTTGTTTACGATATCATTCGTCCATGATCGGAGCTTATTTCATGGTCCCACTTGTATCAATTTATAATTACTCTCATATTTTCGTATACTCTACTTTTTTATTTCCGTTTTTATTCCCAAATTGGACGAGACGCTGCCTAGTCTTTTTTTTGGGGGGGAGTTCTTCTTGCACTTGTATCTTAGATCGAGTTGAATGATATTTACTCTGCTTTATTGCTGCAGTAATGGTTGTTTTTTTCTGAAATCCTTGTCATTGTGTTTGATGGATGCTGTGTTTTTTTTTTCTTCTGTTTCCCTTTTTGTTATAAAACAGATGCAGATATTTGTGAAAACTCTCACTGGCAAGACAATTACTCTCGAGGTTGAGAGTTCTGATACAATTGACAATGTAAAGGCTAAGATCCAGGACAAGGAGGGTATCCCTCCTGACCAGCAACGTCTCATTTTTGCTGGCAAGCAACTCGAAGATGGACGGACTCTTGCAGATTACAACATCCAGAAAGAGTCCACCCTCCACCTTGTGCTCCGATTGAGGGGAGGGATGCAAATTTTTGTCAAGACTCTGACAGGAAAGACAATCACCCTGGAGGTTGAGAGTTCTGATACAATCGACAACGTGAAAGCCAAGATCCAGGACAAGGAGGGTATCCCTCCGGACCAGCAACGTCTCATCTTTGCTGGGAAGCAGCTTGAGGACGGCCGTACTCTTGCTGATTATAACATCCAGAAGGAGTCCACCCTTCACCTTGTCCTCCGATTGAGGGGAGGCATGCAAATTTTTGTCAAGACCTTAACAGGAAAGACGATCACTTTGGAGGTCGAAAGCTCTGATACTATTGACAATGTGAAAGCCAAAATCCAGGACAAGGAAGGTATCCCTCCTGACCAGCAGCGTTTGATTTTTGCTGGCAAACAACTTGAGGACGGCAGGACTCTTGCGGACTACAATATTCAAAAGGAGTCTACACTCCATCTTGTCCTTCGATTGAGGGGAGGAATGCAGATCTTTGTTAAGACATTGACCGGAAAAACCATAACTCTGGAGGTTGAAAGCTCCGATACAATTGACAATGTGAAGGCAAAAATCCAGGACAAGGAAGGGATTCCGCCGGACCAGCAGAGGCTTATTTTTGCTGGGAAGCAGCTAGAGGATGGAAGGACTCTCGCCGACTACAACATTCAGAAGGAATCCACTCTTCATCTTGTTCTACGGTTGAGGGGTGGAATGCAGATATTCGTGAAGACTCTTACGGGCAAAACAATCACCCTTGAAGTGGAAAGCTCTGACACTATTGATAATGTGAAAGCGAAGATCCAGGACAAGGAGGGAATTCCCCCAGATCAACAGAGGCTGATCTTTGCAGGGAAGCAGCTAGAAGACGGAAGGACCCTTGCAGACTACAACATTCAAAAGGAATCTACGCTTCACCTTGTGCTAAGGCTGAGGGGAGGAATGCAGATATTCGTGAAAACCCTGACTGGAAAGACAATAACCCTAGAGGTGGAGAGCTCGGACACAATTGACAATGTGAAGACGAAGATTCAAGATAAGGAAGGGATTCCTCCTGACCAGCAGAGGTTGATCTTCGCTGGAAAGCAGCTCGAGGAAGGAAGAACTCTGGCGGATTACAACATCCAGAAGGAGTCGACTTTGCACTTGGTTCTGCGTCTGCGTGGGGGCATCTAAAAGCAGTTGCGGGCTCCGGCCTGAACTGCTGCTGTGTTTGTGGTGACTAAAGGGGGATATTTGCGTATAAAAACTCTAATAATAGGTGTGTCTATGATATTGACTGATCAATCCTCTTAAAGAGGGTAGTAATATATCCTTTGTGTTTTATGTGACACTACCTCCGTGTATGGGGGGGATCAACCTCTGATGATCTCTAGTCAAAGATCGGAAATGTCGGTGTTGATTATTGCTGTCCTATGGATTTTAGCTTATAAAAATGATCTTAAGTTGGTAGTACGAATGATGAAAACATAAAATTTGATCTACATGGATTTTAGTAAAAAAATAAATAAATTATGGAGAATAATATTATTATGTATAAAAATATAAAAATACCTAGTAAAGCAAAAGTCTCAGCAGGATGAACAAGCATTTCTGGAACAAACAAAGGGATCTTGTTTTCCAGCAGGAGCAAATTCGTCTCTAGCAGAGGCCTTTTGTAGTGCGTCTTGAAGATCTACTTCTGAGAGACTAGTCGCCTTGCAGAGAAGCTCCACAGAGAAGCTCCACGATGAAGCAACATGCGGGAGCCATCATCTCAACGAACTAATTGCCGTCTATGTTAATCGTCTCAAGTACAATCCCCCTTCGCCTTCACTGCAACTAGGCTATCATTCTCGTTTCTGGAAAGGATCCCGCAGAGATGTCCCCGTTCGTGCTCTTCCATGGCTTGCAGGCTCCGTTTCCCGCGGTGGAGCGGTCCGGTAATGACCATCAGAGGCTCGTAAGCTCCCGGATCGATCCGGCGGAAGAATTGTGAGGCACTCGAGAGTAATTTTTTTTTTTTTTTTTGGGTTTTTCCATTCGGAGAAGCCAAATCGTCGATACGGATCAAAACACTCGGACTGCTGGACTTCCCCTCCATCCATCTTTCGCTGCGTGCAAGAAATCGATGTTGCAAAACAGTCTTTTTCCAGTCATTTGTGTGCCATTACAAGTCATCCTTGAGATTGGTTGAGTGCAAATTCGATGAAGATCAAATAAACGCCACACCAGATGATGATGCATTCGTCTGCAAGTCGGACTTAACATAGGACGAAGATCGGAGATGACTTTTCCCGTTCACTTTTTCAGTGACTTACGAAAGGGATTTAATCGATTGTTGGGTTGTTCAAAACTGAAACTTCCTTCTGCATCAAGGAATTATATACGGGGAGAAATCATCTGTTTTCAGCTTCCTTGCCTCGATCGCTCCAGGTCGACTGATTTTTTTATTCCAATCGTCATGTGGTCGAAATCTTAATTTAGGGTTTTGGAGCTCAAAAGGAGATCTTCCATCATACAAGCTGCGAATAAAATACATACAAAATTATATTTTATACAATTTAAAACCAGGATTCCATCTCGAAGTCCGTCAGATTAAGCAAGCTTTCTTACAGAGAGAGGAAGCTGATTCATGGTGGTCTTTCCTGGTGTTTTATGAAGACAGAGAGAGGAAGCATCACCAGCAACAGGGCTCTTATCCATTGAGCTTAGCAAGTTGAACTCAACCTGGGTTGAGTTAGGTTCACCTAGATACCATCCATTTATTTTCTAAAACCGGGTTTCCAGGTTATTTTAGTCATTTCATACTAATCGGTAGTAAAGCGGAAGAGCAACGTCTCAGTCTAGAAGATTGAAAAATCCGTGGCATGTTTCCTCTCGCTGGTGATACAATAACGATCACTAATATAATCATCTCAAGAGAAGCTACCCAGTTGCTCGAACGATGCCAGATTTTAAGAGTTTGAAGCTTTTTATCGGCGTCTCACGTTAAGCTCGCTGCTGTGTATAGAAGAGAGGTGACGACAGTTTGTTTTTACCGTTACACAGTGCTTTACCGTCATGCGCGCACGTTAGAATGAGATAATGAGTTAAAAAAAGAAGAAGAGAAAAATATATTATTACTCGTACGGACGAGAGTGACAGTGTGTATGTAACAATGGAAGGAGCTTCCGACAAAAGCCAAAGAGGTGGCGGAGATAAGTTGCGAAAAACGCGATTTTCTGCGTAAACCCCCGAAACGGCAACAGACTGCCTGCCTGCGCCAAGGACCTCGTTTCTCGACGGGAAAGAGAAATCTTTTGCATTTCTTTTACTGAAAACGCTCTCTTCATGGACCTCCAACTTCTCCTCTTTTCAGGCTCGCAATCTCCGACTCGGCTCTCGCGAGCCGCGGATCGACACCGCTTCCTGCCTCTTCGTTTCTACCCGCTTGATCAATCTTGTTCTTAGTAGGTTTTTGAGTTTTCTCTTCTGATTCGGCGGTGATTGATCTTGGACAACGTTGTGGGTTGTGATTACGCAGATCTGCTCCGTGGAAGGTGCTATGGCGGGTTGCGGAGTGCGGTACTGTGAAGGTATTTCTTTGTGAGCTGTATTGTGTGGGTTTTGGATTTTGTGAGGAGTTTGATGGTGGCTTTTGTGATAGTGCGGGTTTGGAAGTACGGTTCGGGAATGCGGTGGAATGGGAGTTGGAGTGAAAGAGTGGATGTGGTTTGTCCATTGTGTCTGTCTTGCGTCTGGAGCTGCTTTCTTTGGTCATGTCGTTTCTTTTTCTCTTTGCGTTTTCTCCATTCCTTGGTGTTCTATTGACGACGAGTTTCTTGGTTTGGGCATTTGTAACGTTGTGAAACTAGGTCACTGTTCAGGAACTATCTGTTTTGCATAATAACATTCAGAACCTCAGATTGCAAATGTTTATTTATTAGAGGTGAAAGATTTCCAAGCGTTTTACTACTGTATATTATTCTATCATGAAATGCTTATGATTGTGAATCCAACATCACAGAATGTTTATTACAGTTGGCTAAACTTGTCGGCTGTAATTTTTAGCCTCACTATGGATGTTTAAGACGTTAATTGAACTTGCAGGACTTCTCAGAACAGCGGAAGGGCTATTGCTTAAACACGTGATATTGTTGTTATACATGGCAATTGTGGTCACTGGAGCTGGATTATTCAAACCTATATCAGAAGCACCTTCCAAGGCCCCTAATGTGGCTTCATCCGGCAGATGGAGTCATGATCATTCTGAAATAGCACCTGCTGCTAGCGATCTCCCTTTGCCCGTCCCACTTCCTATAATCAATAGGCCCTATAGGAAGCACTCCTCACCACATCGATTCCCAACACCTGCACAGTCTCCAAATTACGGCTCATTGACAACCCATGGTCACCCCCCAAGTTCTCAGCACCTTTCAAAACCTTTGAAAAAAACAAACCAAAGTCCTGCTCCCCATTCTGACTTTCTACCCCCACGGTTAGTTTCTCTTGCTCCAAATGCTGTCGGTACTGGCACTGTTCCATCTGGTCTATCGCAACCACCATTGTCTCCTACCTTTGCTGGTGAGTTTCACTCTCCTTGTCTCTCTTTTGTCTTTTTATTTTTTCCTTCTCTAGAGCTTAGTTTAACATGCCTTAGTCTGAGAGAGTTATTATTTTCAAATCTTGGCACTGTATACTTCTTTTTCACAAATTTCGCTTTCTGGAAGAAACTTTATCTCAAACTATTAACATATGTGCAAGGGGTGCATCTTTTGTACAGGTTGTTGCAAAGGTGACATGGTGCCAAAACAAGCAAACCGAGGTTGTCATTGTGTGTATCCAATAAAGCTTGAGCTCGTTCTGTTAAATGTTTCATTAAGTTCAAACTGGAGTTCAGAGTTTCTGAAAGAACTAGCTTCTCAGCTGGCACTGCGAGTTTCTCAGTTTGAGATTACTAAGTTTTATGTACTGGGCTTGGCTGATTTGAATATTACAATGGATATTACACCTCACACAGGGCTCAGTTTCTCAGAAAGTGACATGTCACGGATGAATTATTCTCTTTCTATGCATAGGGTTCATCTTGACTCTTCGTTTGTTGGTGATTACAAACTTCTAAATTTCACTTGGTTTAAGCCGTCTGCTCCATCTCCTGGTAACACTCCTTCCCTGTAATTCTTACTTGCCCATAAATCTAGTGCACAGTTCATGTCCCTACCAGATGAACCTTTTTGTTAGTGTACTATGGTGTCTTACTTACTGCATCAGCTAGGCTAATTGAGTATATGTTGATTTTTCTCCTAGTGGCCTTTGGATTAACACATTATGGAGAGCAGCTGTGCATATTGGGGCAGATTGTTTGATTTTTCTATTCCTCATTTTAGCTCACTAACAATTATAGAAAGATTATCATTCAAATATATATGGCATCCATTGAATGGACTTCAATCCCTGGTCTTTCAAGAACTTCCTTCAATTTTGCAGTATGTGCTGTAATTGGTTTGTGACCTCTAGATTGTCTTCTACTATCTGCACTGTTGCTATTGTTAGTGGTAAAAGAGTTCAATAACTAAATCTACTGGTGCTTTTATGAACAAATGTTGGCATGTGTGACTGGATGAAAGTTGTGATTTTGGAAGGTCAGATTATAATTGCTATAGCATATGAAATGAAATGGTAAGTTTATATTAAACCGCAAACATTTTGGTTGCTGGTAACATACTAGAAGGGTGTTTTGTCAGCATCAATATAATATGATTGCAATATGATTGCAGCTCCTGGCTCAGGCTTGTCACCAATATCTTCGCCACATTTCCATCCCAATGTGCCAAGTACATCAGCTGCTGATAATGGAGGGGGCCATTCAGTCTTGATTATTGTTCTCTGCGTTGTTGGCGGGATTCTAATGGTCATTGTTATTTCTGTGTCTATTGTCTATGCATGGACAAGTGGCCAAGATAAGAAGAACGCTCTTCCTGCCATAGACGTGGGTATGTATTGTACATTTTATTTCAATCAAAGAACATTCATTTTATCTTTGATCTGGTAAAGTCTCTGCTCATATTACTCAGTAACATTTCTGTATAAAATACGAATCATTTGAAGGAAGATAGATTTTCACAGATGCTGTCAGTTTGAAAGTATTAGACTACTGAGAAGAATTTCCCCATTCTCAATGAACGGCTATACATTAAATTGAAATAAAATATACAAGTCAATTCGTCAAGTGAAGGTTCATGGTAACATAAATAATCTGGAACCAGTGGACTCTTTCAGAGATGGTGATGGTGTTATTCTTCTGACCCATTGGGTCCTCTTGGTAGTACTGATACCAAATGAGGCTGATCTAAAGGCCCTTCTCATGAGATTTAAGGATCTTCAAAAGCAAATTTTCTGATTGGTTAGTGGTGGAAGTTGGCTTCTCTCTGGTGGGGAGATGGTGCAAGAACAACCTTTCCTCCTTGAAGATTTAGTTGCATCTTGATGAAATTCTTGACTTCTCATTGTATTTCAATCTTTTAGTCTATATTTTGAGATCTGAAAAATTGTATTTCTGAATAAGCTTGCAAGGGGAGGCACTGATCTCCAATACCTCATTGTGCAATATTCCTGCCCCCTTGTTTTTACGCTTTGTATTTTCCTTTCTGTTTCTTTCATAAACTTTCTCAACAATCCAAAATAAAGCAATAGTGCTTCATTTCTCCTTTACATTCCTGATAAAATAAAGGAATAGTGCTTCATTTCTCCTTCACAATCCTGAGAAAATAAAGCAATAGTGCTTCATTTCTTCTTTACATCCCACAGGAAAAATGGCTAGTGGTGTTAAAATAAGGACTCTTTAAGGTTTTATCAAGATCAAGTGATTGCCAACTAGCATTTTGTAGGATGCTTTTGATACTTTCTTGAATTGTAGAGCATCAGGTTTGGAGGCATAAAAATGCATTTTTTGGACCTTTTAACTGTTATGCCATTAAAAAAAAAGGACCTTTAACCTTCTTTCTTTGTTTTGCTGAAAAAACCCAATTCATACCTTTAACTGTTATGTTACGAAATGAATATAAAGTTTAGGTTTCTTTTGGAATCGGAAGGTGTAATATGTGAACCCTGGAATTGTCTATAGCAGGAAGAGGTTCATGATTCTGTGGTTTGATACACATATAAAAGGAAATCTGTTCTTCTAAACTTGTAAGCGAGAGATAAAAGATCACTTTTCTATCTTTGAATTTAGGGGACACTCATTAACAGCATCGGGCGCCCTAAAACTAGATTCCCAGCATTCTCATTAGTGTAGTCAGCTTGACCTGTATGTTTCTTATGGGCAAGTTGGTGTACATGTTCTTGGGTTGGCTTGCTGCCAATTCCGGTTGAGAGCTAACTATCAATGTTCTTTCCTCAAAAGAGCTGACAAACTCAAATCCTTGAAATGCATAAACAAAGGGTCACCTTCTCTTGGAACTGGTCATAAACAAATAACTCATTATCTCTCTTCTCAGTGTAATAACAGAGCTGAAGGAAGAAAGGAATCAATAAACCAATGATTAGACCATGAACACAATCTAGTAGGCTGTCTGAAATAGTTGGAACTTTCAAGATATGGAATGCGACCATCCCAAGGAGCTAAAAATTCTAAAGGATACAAGTATGCTCCTTAGAAAGCTAGCAGGCAAATTCATACCAGTTGATTTATAAGATCCTCAATTCAGTTTTTTACCCGGCATGAGAATTCTGGTGCAAATTCGCTTGTCCTCATCATTTTCTAGGTGTAAATAGCTTTCTGCTGCATCTCATTGGATAGTAATCCTTTAATTGTTGCAGGTTAGACATATTAATTCCTTGTTATAGAAATAACTGTTTTAAATTGTGGTCCTTCAATTGAATTCTGAATGTATAAGAAGCTATTTTGCAGTGAAGCCTAAGAGTGGTGATACTGTCTCTAGAGAAGGATCTCTTCCTCATCCAGCAAGTACAAGGTTTCTTGCCTATGAAGAACTTAAAGAAGCAACAAATAATTTTGAGCCTGCAAGTATCCTTGGTGAAGGAGGGTTTGGAAGGGTCTTCAAAGGTGTCTTGAGTGATGGTACACCTGTTGCTATCAAGAAGCTTACCAATGGAGGGCACCAAGGAGATAAAGAATTTCTAGTAGAGGTTGAGATGCTGAGCAGGTTACATCATCGCAACCTTGTGAAGCTTGTGGGTTACTACTGCAGCCGTGACTCTTCACAAAACCTTCTCTGCTATGAGCTTGTTTCCAATGGCAGCTTGGAGGCCTGGCTCCATGGTATATTTCGTTCTTGCAGGTTTCCGGTAGCTTCCTAGTATTGTGTCTACTTGCATTCTGTTCCAGGTGGAAAAGAATGGGAATCACCTAAATATTTGATGAAATCTAACTTGAAGAGTTATGAAATGCAGAACACCCAAATAAATCCAGCGGGCATTAAAACTCTGCTAGCTTTGGTCAAATTGAACTGGTGAACATTATTGGTCGATTTTGGTATGCTATGGATTTTTGGGATACTATATTGCTTAGTCCTGATATTTGTGGAACTGATTAAAGTTTTGTGAGACTCGAAAAGCTGTTCCTGCAAAATCTGTATCATACTTATTGCACAAGAATTATCAGTGGTCTAACACACTTACAAGCAGTGTTTTATGAGTCACTTTTTTTTTTTTCCAGGTCCCTTGGGGGCAAACTGCCCTTTGGATTGGGAAACTAGAATGAAAATTGCCCTTGATGCTGCTAGAGGTCTTGCATATCTGCATGAGGATTCTCAACCTTGTGTCATCCATCGGGATTTCAAAGCATCCAATATATTGCTTGAGAACAATTTTCATGCTAAGGTTGCAGACTTTGGTCTGGCTAAACAAGCTCCTGAAGGTCGTGCAAATTATCTGTCTACACGTGTGATGGGTACATTTGGGTAAGATCTGTTTTTGGCATGTTATTCCTGTCTGTCCTGTCTCCACAAACTTTGAACCAATTTGATTTTCAGGTATGTTGCCCCTGAGTATGCTATGACTGGACATCTATTGGTAAAGAGTGATGTTTATAGCTATGGAGTTGTTCTTCTTGAGTTATTGACTGGAAGAAAGCCTGTAGAAATGTCGCAACCTTCTGGCCAGGAGAACCTGGTTACTTGGGTAAGTACTACATTTCATGTTTCTTCTTTCCGTAGTTTCATGTCCAAGTTATCTCATGAAGCTTTTTGGTTATTATGCTTTGTGAGGCTCAAGCAGTTAGGCTATGCATCTCTATCTCAGTTGCAGCTCAACTTTGACTTCACTTGTACACATTCTATTGGGGTTGGATATATTTTATATAATGTTCTTAGAATTTGGAAATAATAATTGTCATGGTCATGCTTTTGGTTGATATTTCTTGCAGGCCCGTCCTATCCTCCGAGATAAGGACAGGTTAGAGGAGCTTGCAGATCCAAAACTAGAAGGTAAGTACCCAAAGGATGATTTTGTCCGTGTGTGCACTATTGCAGCAGCTTGTGTTGCCCCTGAGGCGAACCAGAGACCTACCATGGGAGAAGTTGTGCAGTCTCTTAAAATGGTTCAGCGTGTAGTTGAATACCAAGATTCCGTTGTAACCACGTCCAACCGTCCCAATCTGAAGCAGTCCTCCACTACATACGAATCCGATGGAACATCATCCATGTTTTCTTCTGGTCCTTTTTCAGGCCTAAGTGCATTTGACACTGACAACATTTCACGAACAGCAGTATTCTCAGAGGATCTGCACGAAGGAAGATGAAGTCCACTAAATCAAAATTAGATGATTTAATGAAGTCCTTTTTGGCTTTACATGGTTTGACTGGGTTCTGGTTTATGATTGGAATGGAAAAGGGGTTTCTTGGGTTGATCCCAGGACAGGTCCTTTTTCCAACTGGCAGTTGGTTGATCCACTAATGCCAACTTTGTATATTCCTTCAAGTTCTTTTTGTGTTTTTTCGTTTTTGTTTTCCTTTTTCTTATTTGTGTTTCTTGATCATCATGAAATTGTTTGGTAATTTTTTTTACAGGTGTCTTTTTTGGTTGTCAGCCATCGTTTTCTGACCGATTAATTTTCAGTCTTGGTGAATGTTTTCGTGTTCTTGCTCTAAGGTCCGAAAAGAGCAAATCAGATACCCTGGACAAATATTACTGCGTCTGGTCAAAAGTATAAAATCCCTGTAGAGTTAGTCTTATTGAGTAATAGTCCTCCGAACCGGAGGCTGAGAAATCAGAAAAAATTGCCTGCCCTTGCCGGAAAATAGACTGGACTACCTTTGGCATTTGAAAGTCCAGTCTCAGGGCCGTCGCTATGCAGCAACAAGGAAAGTTTTGGCGGTTTTCTAATGTGATTTTGAAGTTAGCTATTGACCGGAAGAGAGAAAAAACCGGGATTGATGTTGACGTTTTCTGTCGGTCATAATAAATTGACGAAAATGCGCACCATTTCTGGTTCGACTTTTCTTTTGAAATCCATCCATCCAATTTTCGTGCCCTAGAAACTTTTACTTGTTTGCTTGAAGAAGCTTTCAGTATATTTTTCAAGATTGCCTCTCGTCCTCTCACCAGGATTTAGTTTTTGTTTTAAATTTCCCGATTTGTTTCTATGGTATAATTTCTCAAAGAATAGGACAAAAAAGATGCCTCTCTCCCTGAAATATGAAGAGAAAGCCTCTTTTCTTTGCATACGCTGCCCATTGCTCTTCTCATCAGCCTAAAAAGATTTTTTTCCCTTCTTTTGTTGCTGCATGATGAAGCGGAGGTAGTCATCTTCTTCATCTTCAATTTTGATGGCCAAAGATTTTCTTATAGATCTTGACCACCTTGAGAATTTATACAGATGATGATGTAGGTGCTTCAACCATTTATTGTCAAGTTCTTTGTGTTCTATTTTGACAATGTCCTTGACCATCTCACCCAAGTTTGTCAAACACTTAGGGAAAGAGAATCTTTATGCTAGTCTCCCGAAGTGTCCCTTCTTGACTAAATATGTGGTCTTTTTGAGTTTTTTCGGTGACTTCTATTGGTATTGTTGTTGACCCCCGTAAAGTGCGGAACCTTTTACTCTCCATGAGGTTCGGAATTTTTATAGTCTCACAACTTTTTATTGACGATTCCTTAGGGGAGTTAGTACCATCATGTCTCTAATGGATAACATATGACAAAGGCACTTTTTATGAAGTTACTTGACTCTTTTTAAAGTGGTTCAAGTGGAATGCTATGTGTCATGTGTAGTTATTGGTGGATTACTTAGTCAAGAGCGACATTTTGTCGCAAATTTTTTTTCTATACTCTGATCATGAGACCTTTTGTTATCTCAACTTCAAAAAGAAACTTAATATGCATGGTCAATGGATCAAATACCTATAGTACTCTGACTTGGAGCACAAATCAAGTAGTGAGCATAAGGTGGCAATGCCTCAAGTCATAGATTTAGATTGTTCTGCATTGTGAGTTGTTTAGGTTACTTGGTTTGAGAAGCTCATAGAAGATTACACCACATGTCTAGACTTTGGTGACATTTATACCGAGTTGCAAGAAGGATTGCTTCACACCTTGAATGACTTCCACATTGAGAATGATTACTTGTTTCAAGGCGATAAGTTACGCACTCACCGTGCATTGGTGAGAGACTTCTTAATTTGTGAAATTCATGCGGGAGGGTTAGAGGGACATTTTGGTTGCAACAAGCCTAATGAGGTAGATTGTTGATTCTATTAGCCTAATTTAAAAAGGGATGTTGCAGAATTGGTAGGACAGTGTAGGATGTGTCAATTGGCCAAACACAAGATTGTGTATCTCCTACCAGATCCTATATGCCCTTGGTAAGACCTAGATTTCGTCTTTGGCCTTCTTGGTACATTTGGGAAACATGTTTCCTCTCTTTCGTTGTAGTAGACTATTTATCCAACATGGCTTATTTTATTTCTTGTACCAAAATGCCTGATCTCCAATGTCGCTTGGCTATTCTTTTGATGTATGGTCTTCCTCGGACTATAATTTTGAATAGGGATGTTCACTTATGAGTTATTTCTAACAAACTCCATGGCACATGGTGGGGACACGATTAAAATTCTCTATTGCTTATCACCCTTAAACTGATGGTCAAATTGAAGTCATTAATTGAAGCTTGGAAAATTTACTTTCATGCCGTGTTGGAGATCAACACCGAACTTGGACTTAATTCTTCCAACTAGTCAATTTTGTGAATAGGTCTATGGGCATGTGCCCATTTCAAGTTGTTTATGGTTCGAATTTGATATGAGTGAACTTGGACTTAAACTTGAGGCAAATGTGCATAAACATGAAAAAAAAATCAATTTAATGTGGGTGATTGTCATGGTTCGAATTTGATACGAGCAATTTCCTACGAGACCTTTTAGAAAATTGTAAGCTTGTAGTGCATGACCTTTTAAGGTGTTGAAAAGGTAGTCTTAATTCCTTATATTATTGACTTTGTCACTTACTTAAAAATTAGTTCCACTTTTAACATCGAAAACTTGATGGCATATAAGGGGTTACCCATCCATTCCTAATGACTCATTTGTATTACACCTCCTAACTCTATCACATTGATTGACAAAACACCCATTCATCTTTTGATGTCTCTTTGGATCCTACTCTTCTCCCAATAGCATCCACACAAAGACTATATTGATGTTCTTTTAGATAAATAAGTTATTTTTACCAAAAGTGAAATTTTTTACTGTTTCCTACGGTCAGACCCACCACAATGTGGTTGGGTGGTGATTATTCGTCTTAGGAAATATTTATGTAATTTTTTTGTATTTTTAGTTTTCTTGATTTTAAGAGTTGGTTACAAATTTTATAATCTTTTGATTTATTTTATTTTATTTAGTGGATGCACAAGATAGGGATGAATGAAGATTTTGCAAATTTCTCCCTCGATTTGGTCCTCCTTTTCCTTCTCTCTTCTTCTTTCTTTGTTTCTTCTTCTTCCCTCTCAAACAGCAACGAAGCCTCAGAATGTAGCAAGGTCATTTTTAAAATACCAGGTATGCTTAATCATCTTGATCCTGTCACATTACACCATGTCTAAGCATAGAAAATAAATCAAACTGCGGGACAAAGAATAGTAAAACATCAGTGATTAATGTTGGAATGACTTGTCTTTAATATGCATGTTGCGCCTTCGCTAACAGACCGGTCTTTTGGGCACAATGGTAAGTAACATGGTATCAGAGCAGGTGGTCTCGAGTTCCAGTCCCTCTCCCCCCGTTTGTTTCGTCCCCACATAGGTAGGACTTGGTCTTTGTTTCGTCCCCGCATAGGTAGGACTTTGTCTTTGGCCGTCCCCGTATAGGTGGGATTGTGCATTTGCATTTGTACACGGGTGTTCCCCGTGCGGGGGAGTGTTGAAATGACTTGTCTTTAATATGTATGCTACGCCTTCGCTAACAGACCGGTCTTTTGGCGCAATAGTAAGTAACAATTAAGCATTCAGAGAATGGGAAAATAGTGAATTAAGAGAAGCTGCTTTTGGGAATATTATGAGATGCAGAGGCAGCAAATATGAACACAAAACCAGTGAATCAAAATTTTCTCTTTGTTCCGCTGGACAAAAGGGATCGCCTCTATACCTTTTCTTTGTTAAGCTTCAATCTCTTTCCAGTAACTGTAAGTAACTTGATCTTTAAATCCACACCTGCGAAACGTTGAAGTATCGCAATTAGGCTATACTAGAACAGATAAATATGGATTGAGAATTAGATTGATATAATTAACAATCAGGAAAACCGAAATCCAATTATTTAAAAAGGAATCCAAGTGTATATATCACGAACACGGTCTGGCACTAAATGAAAATTTCTCATTTAATTTTGTCATAGGAGCTCACTTGCCCTCTCTTTGTGAAAAACGAGTAAATTTTCGAACAAATCTAGAGCAGTTCAAAGAGCAATGTGAAAAATTTGGATCCACACTATAGAAAAAAGACCAAATATTATCAACGATTAATACTTACATGATCAGCAGTGAAGGCTCTTACTTGTTCTTAAGGAGGAAAACCATCGCAAGGTGACTTGCACGTTCGGATTGGGGCAATCCAGACAAAAACCAGAAACCTAGATCGATCTAGAGGGAGAAAGGAGAAGAAACGGGGGGAACAGAAAAGAAAAATAAGGAAAGAGAGAGGAGGAGTCACGCAGGTAATTTTACAGAGCGAGATGGAAGGAAATCGCCCAGGTTAGCTTTTGCAGGTGAAGAACCACACGCGGAAGGAGAAAGTAGGGAGAGCGACGGAAATAGGGAGTCGAATGGGTTGGGCTCGAAATCTTGGGTCGATGGGCATTTTCGTCCCAAAAAGTCCTTATGTTGTCATTTTAACATATTTAGTCGAAGAATCGTAATTTTAGTAATAAACCTTATCAGGACAAGAAAGACGTCTAACTGTGAGACTCAGACATCTCTTGCCTATCGATTTCAATCAATCGCCGTATCAGTTCAATTATGGGAATTTGAGTCCTAAAAATTCAGATATCTCAGTATCAGAATTTTTCCTGTATATGGTAGACCACAAGTCGTGCTTTAATGGAGGAATCTTCAAGCTCTGCTTCATATCATTCGTGTTCTCCTGGGGACTTCTTCTATTAGGAGAAAGGTGTGTTCATGGATCGGAGCAAGGGAAAGATGGAAGGACACAGAGCTGTAGGAGTGGCCACGCAGCAAGAAAGCCCTACAGTGGGCGGTTGACAATCTGGTTCATAAGGGGGATTATCTGATCCTCGTTAACGTCCAAGCCTCTGTGCACTACGAAGAGGGCGAGATGCAGCTCTGGGAGGCCACCGGTTCCCGTAAGCAAAATCTCCTGCTTTCTAATCTTCTGCGTTCAGTTTTCTCTTCTTCGTTTTTGTATTCCGTTCTTCTTTGCCCTTATGTTTCTGATATCATGATCACTTGATCAGGGTCTTTATCTCGACGTATCTGTTCGTTTTTAGTTTATGAATTGAAGGAATATTACTGTATTTCTTCTTCTCTGCGTAATTGGGCAAGGGCTTCTGCTTCTCGAGTGTGCGTTTAGCAGCCATGAGAGGACGCACAAAGCCCTCCCTTTTTAGTTAAAGAACAGCACTAGGAAGAGTAAATTACCTTACTGCACTGGCCTCGCTGAGAATTGAGGAATTCTTCATCCAGAGGACTAATGGCGGCTGTTGTGAAGTTCGGTTCTTTATCATTCTGTATCTTCTGATACTCTATCCGACCTTCGGGGGTCAAACAGTCGTTTCCTTCCATCAACCTCAGTGAGTCGTCGCCTGCGTTTCTCAGTTATCACCGGCGAAGAGCAACAAATTATTGAGATATCATTCTATGATCAAAATCTTTGTTTTTTTTTCATACACTGTGAATGCCTGGCCAAAGAAAGGGTCATTTTAACTGTAATTCTTTCCATAAAAGAGAAATAATTATAATTTGCCGCTGCTTTCAGTTTCAGTACACGATCATCGATTTTGGGAATCTTTTACCTTTTTTTCTGAATTATTAGCTGCATTTTGCCCAAATGGGTAGTTCTCGCAATCATTAACAAGTTCTCGGGGTTCTTTTCTGCAGCCTTGATCCCTTTAAACGAATTGACAGACACAAATATTGAGAAGAAATACGGGGTGAAGCCGGATGTTGAGACTCTGGATATTCTTTAAGACTGTAGCCGCTCAGAAAGAGGTATGTGTTCGTAGATTTGCAGTTTTTTCTTCCTTTTGGGAGCGAGAATCCAAGATGAAATACTCGAGAGTTGATTGACCAAGATTCTCGTTTCGCAGATCGTTGTGGTTATGAAGGTCTTCTGGGGGGATGCCCGTGATAAGATTTGCGAAGCTATTGAGAATATCCCTTTGAGCTGTCTTGTTATTGGAATCAGAGGACCTGGCAAGATCAAGAGGTTAGGCTTCCAGCACCCTTTACGTTGTCTAAGTTTTGATAATTCTCAGTGAGTGTTGGACTGAAGACGATTCCTTGGATGGATTTATCTGTAAAAGATGAATGAAAGTAATCAGCTAGCTAACTTCTGTTTGTTGATTTTCTGCAGAGCCAGCTTGGGCTGTGTCAGTAACTACGTGGTAAACCATGGAACCTGTCCTGTTACAGTGGTGAAGAGCAATCACTCATGAATGATTTATTTTTTTCCTCTGTTCCTCGTCGTGTATCCCAAAGGCTCACCTTGTGTTTACTGTACGTGAAATTCACATATCTTATTCTATTTTATTATATAATTATATTTTTTATTTTTAATAGAATGGACTGAAATTAAGTGATCTAATTTTGTTAAGCCCATTAAGGAATGAGCCATGAATATGGGCCAATTGAGTAGATACCATAGGGAATTATGAGAACCCTATACAAGGAGACAAAATGGTTATGGTCCCCAATATACTAAATCACACACAGTTTCCCTTCTCCCTATCTGGAAGAGAGACGAATGTCACATTGAGGGATAAAGAGATTTAGTTGAGGAAGACCACAATATCAATCATTTGTTCGTCTCGTTCGCCGTAGTGATTCCGTAACATAAAGACGAAACTTCGGAATGGATTCATGTATTTATCCACAATCCTAATTTTCTGGCATATTGTAAATTCTGAATTAAAATTTACTATTATGTTTTTTTTCTAACATACTGTTCTTCCCCATGCATGTTTTAATGGTGTTTGGAAAATGTGGACTCTACTTCTGTACAAGATTGGAACTTCTGGTTCTTCCCGTTTGATCATTTTCTTGTCTTTATGATGCTGCCATCGTATCGATTCAGCAACTGGTATTAATTCCCACGACCAATGGCAAAATGGAGAAAGAACAATCCGTCTAGAGAAATTAAATTGCCTATGTTTACTAGCTCGTCTAAATTCTGCAAATTTCTGAACTGACGGTTGGAAACGAAGAGTAGCTCCATCGAGAGAGGGATAAAGCAATATCCTTCCCCACTCTCTCTGCCTGTCCGATCGTAGGCCTCCAGTTCATTGAATCGATGGAGCCTGGAAAGCATCTTTGCGTAATCCCGACTAAAATCCCATATTGGCTAGAAGTGGGAGTATCATAGATACATATATATGTACGTATGGATAATAATCTCTATTGGTATGAACCGGGTTCCCTTTAATAACTCTCATCAGATACGTTTCTAGCTTACTTGGACGTTTTTGGCCTTATAGTCTATTGAGAAATGGTGGGTGAACCCGGTTCACCCGGGGTCCACGCCTCGGTAGATAGTTTCGTGATTCCGGTGAGTCGGTGACCAACTCTGCAACTGCGAGTCACTCGAAACGGAATTCCTGGTCGTGGGACTACTGAAACTCCGAACCTCAAACACTACGCACAGTGTTTGCCAAGGCTGTTTTCACCCCCCCACTATTCTGTACCCACAGTGCGAACTGTCTTAACCTGCGCACGCGCTGCATCAAAACCGTTTGTGGTTTTTTTTTTTTTTTTTCAGAGAAAAACGAGGGCGTAAGAGAGAAGAGAGAGAAAGAACAGGAAAGAGAGGAAGAGAAAATCTGAATGGTCATCATCGCACATTTTCACATTAGAGAGAGGGAGGGGGGGCTAAGCTAAGGTGAGGCACACACAGGCGGGCGTGTGTTAAGAAAGAGAGAAACGAAAGGTAAGATGAGGAAGAAAATAAGGCGTCTTTACCTCCACCATCATCATGACCCATCATCAGCCCAGACCACCCCGCCTTTCTCGATCTTTCTCACCAGTTGCCCCAACCTCAACCAAACTTTTACCCTAACCCTAACTCGTAACAGATACCCCATGAAACTTCCTCCTCCTTCCCCACGGATAAAAACGCGCTTGTCTCCCGTTTCCTTTGCCTGCTTTTCTTTCTCTCTCTTGTCTGTTTCGACGGCTCCGGTTTGCTTTTTATGGCGGTTTGACGAACATTCGTGCTAGGGTTTCTGGAATCTCGTCAGATTGGTAATCGCCTTACTCTCGCTTTCTCTGTTTCACGTACTTTAGATGGGTTCATCTGCTGTCTGTACATTGTTTTTGCAGCTGGGTTATTCTTGTTTCGTTGATGTTTTATTTGTTGTCTGTTGGGGTTTCGATAGTCTGTCGATTTGGGAATCGGGTGTGGTGGAGATTATGGTCTTTGATCTGGTTTGGTTGATTCATCTGCTGCTTTGCTTTTCTAATTTGGGTTTCTTGATCTGCTCGGCGCTTTGGTAGGTGTTCTTGGTTTCATTGGATTGACTGTTGAGTTCTTGATCTTTTCCCATGGTCGCGTGGGTTGTCTCGGGATTTGTTTTATCCTTTAGAGATGAGCGATTTTGTTGTTTGAGATAGGATAATCTATGGCTTTCTCCATTATCTTGGTATTTGCCGTAACTTGTTGATTTTTGCAATCTGGGTTTGTTGAATAGTGCATTGGTGTTTAGTGGGTTTATAATTCTTTGGTTTTTTTTTTTTTTAATCTTGAATCGTTGGTTTCTTTTTTTTTTTTTTTTTTACTGCTCTTTTCAAGGGTTTGGATGTTGTTTTGTAGTCGTACTTACATATTTGATAGCTTCTTTTATTACTAACATCATTGATGTTATTTAATTATTTTGGCATCATGGTAGATGTTTTTGTGTACCCATTCTGAAAATTCCTTTGAGATATTTTTAGCTTTGTTTAATGCATTTCTTTCTCAGATTTGTTGTAAATCTTTTTGTTCTCTTTTACTCTTACACAGGAATTGGCAGAAGGATTCAAACAGTTCAATTTTCTGGTAATATTCTTGTGCAAGGTTGATTTCAAGCCATGGAGGCGCTTGGGGGGTCTGCTTTTGATAGTACAGTTGCTGTAACTAAGAAGAGGAGAAGTAACACGTCAAGGCGGCCACGCTCTGATTCTCACTCATTCTTTGAAACTCGGGAAATATCACCTTCATCTTCCACACCTCCCTCAGATAATGCCAGCAAAGCTTCTAGTGATGAAAATGCAGGTAAAGGTGCTGGTTCTAATAGGAGGGAGTTGAATCTCAACAATCCTTCTAGGGCTTCTTTCAACAGGGCTGAAGGGGAAAGTCTTCCCAAGAAGAGTAAAAAGGAGGATGGAACATACGGAGAATTTGGTGGATTTTATGGCAATGGCAGTTGTTCTAAAGGAAATTCATCGGATATTAGGCGGTCAAGTGAAGGAGTACTTGCACCTGCTAATTGGAAGAACACCAATAAAGTTAACTTTGATTCACAACCAAGAAGCTCAGAGGATGGCAATGGAAGGCATAGCGATGCTCGTAATGCTGGGACTGTGACAAATGGATCTGGGGGCAAAGCGGATGCTTCCTCACATGAGAACAAGCTAAGGAAAGTAAAGCTGAAGGTTGGGGGTGTCACACGAACAATACATGCCAAATCTACAACCGATGGTGCATCGGGTGGTTCTACCTCTAAATCTTTTCGTAGTTCAGATGCTCCACGAAGGCAGAAGCTCATCCTTCAGGTGTGCTGGTGTTTTTCTATCAGTTTCTTTAAATTTATTATATGTAGACAATAAGCTTCAGTAGCTTGAGAATTGGATTGAAAATGCTTATCCCTTTTGTGAGGGTGTGTTCTCTTCTTCAAAGGGCAGTACTTGAACTCAGTCTAGTTTCTTCCACATCACAATGATGATTTTGACCTTGTGACTAATGAGTCACCTCCCTGCATTTTGGTGCTGATAAGGGTAGGAACTGGGCTGTTCATGTAGGTTCCATATCATGTATCCATTTGACTTGTGGAGCATAATGTCTTTATATTTTCTCAATTATCCTATTTTATTTGCTTTATTTATTTTGCTTGTCTCTTAACTCATGGACATATCTCTTGTATCATGCAGGACAATTCTGATGATGAGCTGTCACCTCCTGATAGAGCGGGTGGCCTGCAAGGAGTTACATGGAAGGAATTTAGTTCTGGTAATCTTACATCAAAGGAAGGTTCAAAGGTCAAGTTATTGGATGAAGGCGGATCTTTAAAACACGCAGACAAGTTCTCTGAGCCAGTTCGGAAGAGCAAACGCGTCCCAAAAAGACGGGTTTTAGATGGGGCTCTTGATGAAGAGGAGGATGAGGAGCTTCGGTATCTTGGAAGACTCAAAACAGCCAAAGTTAGTGCAGACCATGGGGCTGAATACGGCGACGAAGGGGATGAAGATGCTAAGAAAAGAAAGTTATCAAAGGGTTCCAGAAGTCAAATGGCTGATGGTGTATATGATGATGACGTTGAAGAGAATGGATCATCGCAAAGGTTTATAGATGGTAAGAGGAAGTCAAGGCCTGAAAAAGATTCTGAAGATACTGATTATATAGAAGATGAAGAAGATCTGGGATCAGACGGTGGGCCTGACTCTAAGAGGAAGAAGCTTAAAAAAGAGTCTCTTGATTCTTTGGCTGATGGGAAGAAGGAAATCTCACTCACAACACGTCAACGCGCGCTGCAATCAGGCAAAGATGGATCTTCTGGAACGCCTGAAAATTTAATTGAATTTCCAAATGGATTACCCCCTGCTCCCTCGAGAAGTAAGTGGCTCATATGCAAAAGGTGGTTTGTCTACTTTTTAGTCCAATAAAATAAAAAATATACATTCAACCTAGTTTTATGATTCTGTACACTTACATAAACGATGCAATTCCAGAGCATAAAGAGAAACTCTCTGAAGTGGAGCAGCAGCTTAAGAAGGCTGAAGCTGCTCAGCGGAGGAGGATGCAAGTGGAAAAGGCTAATAGGGAGTCAGAGGTTTGTGTTATATGCTCTCTCTCTCTCTCTCTCTCTCTCTCATGTGTGGGCATGAACACTTACAAACACATAAAGACACACTACCTACGCCATATTTTTCTAGTCTGTGGTTTGTGATGTTGCAAGGGTTCTGATTTTGCGTTGATCCAACAGGCTGAGGCAATCAGGAAGATACGGGGACAAGATTCAAATAGGAAGAGAAAAGAAGATAAGCAGCGAAAGCAGCGGGATGAGTTAGCAAAGGTAATGGACCTAAGCATCCTTAATTTTGGGAGTACATCCTACTGACTATTTTGCACATTTACTTAGTTCCATCTCTGTCTTTTAATTGTGCAGGAGAAGGCTGCCAATGCTGCAATTCTTGCCTCAAATGCAATCAGATGGGTCATAGGTCCGACTGGCACAGTGGTCACATTTCCTAAAGATATTGGCCTGCCTAGTATATTCGAATCTAAGCCAAGAAGGTAAGCTTTCACATGCTCTCTACTCAAATCTATGATCTACTGCTGCATGACATGGTTTCTCATGCAGTTGCTCTATTTACAGTCAGTAGTTAACCCCCACTTCGGCTCCTGACTCCTGTGTGGTTTTGTTGTGGATTGTAGTTATCCTCCTCCGAGAGAGAAATGTGCAGGCCCGTCGTGCACAAATACATACAAGTATCGGGATTCCAAGTCTAAACTTCCATTGTGTAGTTTGCAATGCTATCGAGCTGTGCAGCAAACCACACAGCCAGTGACAACTTGCTGATGGTCCCTCAATTGAATATATATGTATATGCTTATATATTTTATCTTGAAACTGTAAAAGTTAGTAGAAACAACTATGCTTGCTATGAAAATTGATATTCTTGGCTCTTCTAAAAATCAGATTCGGGTGACCTTTTTTCTTCTGGAATCCAAACATCCAGAATTTATCCAGAAGCGTTGAGAATGATAAAGAATGTGGCAGTGTTATCCATAATGAATCGAAGATCAAAATGGCGGGAGATTTTAACGGACACAGTCGTAATAAAGATGATGTAAGATTCATTCCCTCCTCACTCTCTGATGAGAAGCTATTTTTATTAAAAGAAACGAAGTATCCTCGTGTTAATTCACTTCTTCCTTTTGGTCATGAATGTCTGCACATTGGCGTTAACGAGTTCTGTGTACAATCGAGTGAAGCACAAATGAGCAACCCTTTCTGTATGTTGATGCACGAACTAGGTTGTATTTAAACTTCATTGACAGCGAGAAGATATAAGAGATGGGAGTTGTCATCTGGTTGTTTTTACGTTTAATCGGGAATTTTCTTGAGGTGGGGTGCTCCAGTCGTATAGAAATCCAAATTGATTGCGTTGAAATGTGGAAGGAACGGCTTCTACTTATCTGCTGGCGTCCACTAGATAGTACGTTAGGTGATTGATGGGATGAGCCACGAATCAGAGTTCTTTGCTGGCTTGTATCGTTGCTATTAGGGACATATTCTGAAAAATCTATACATAGTTTGCTGTGTACAATGTCAGGGAAGCACTTATTCGACTTTGTTGCTGATCATCTGATGTACATGTTGCAGGACTTCCAAGATTTGCTTCATGGCTTACAAAACTGGGAGCACTCTCTGATGGACAAAAACAAAATGTCGAAGGGTCAGATACATGGGGAGAAAAGGGTGGCAATTAACCTTTAATATGGCATCCTTTGACTCTTCAAATTACCTGTTCTTGGCGTTATATTATGTTAATTTTTAGAGGATTTTATCTTCTAGGTTGCTAGCCTTTGCTTTTTCTAAGTGATGACTAAAGACCAGCTCAAATGGCAAGTATCTTTTATGTTAGCCTTGGCTTGTGCTAGTGCTGAACTAACAGCAAAATGTCTGACTATTGTTTGAGTGAGTTTCATGTACCAGGGTTGCAAGTAACAACCCAATCCCAATCTTACCCAGTTTTGGTGGTTTTTGAATGTATAATTTTAGATTGTCCACCATTATTGTCTTCATTGTCACTTTCTTCTTCTTTTCTCATTTTCTTCCTAATCGATAGGGACCTAAGTTGACTGGTTTTATAAAACATATTTCCTTCTGAATATGATGTGATTGGTTATTTAACCTCAAGTAGGAAACTGATGATTTGTTGTGTATGACAACCTTGGGATGTTTGTCACCTTTCCTATTGTTGAGGATGATCTAGGATCATAATCTTGTTATTTAGCAGTTAAAGGACAGTGTTATGAAGATGGAAGAAGAAAAAGGAAGATATGTGAAAGGCAAATGAAGATTAGTGGAATCTATGGAGATCCAATTTACTAAGAAGATTGGTTTGGCTTTTTAAGAACAATGAGAAAAGAATTAATTGATGAAGTACATGATCGGGCACAAACATGGAAGGGTACAAAGCTTAGATAAAATATCAAATATGAAAAGAAACAGAGAATGGAGATACAGTAAAGATCAAGTTGTAAATAGAGCTGTATTCTTATCATAAAGGGAGAGAGCTTTTGATGGCTAGAGGCTGCCATGTGATAGTCAAGGAGTGACTAATGTCCTTGATTTCAACAACAATTTCCAGGCATTCCCAGCAAGCATGAACCAAAGCTTTACAGTGTGATAGAGCTTGCTTCCGGTGCAGCTTCTTGTGCAATGTCTGCTTCTCCAAAGAATATCACAGCACCAAAATCTGGTTACCAGTTTGAAGTATCTTGGAGAAGATTAATTTTCTGATAATCGTGCACTTCAAGCTGATCTACTTCTTTTGAAGGAGACGATATGATTTCTTCTTGGAGAACTGGAGCTGCTTTTCAATTTTGAAGGAGACGTATTGATTTCTTCTTTGCTAACAGTGAAGTGTTGTTAGATTCGAAACCTAAGGCTGTTGTTAGAGTTGCCAATGGACAAGGGAGAAACTCTGGTTTGAGAGCAAGAGAACCGGGCAGAACCGTTACAGGTTTTTAAGGTCCAAACTAGCGGGCTGGTTTGGGTTTTCATAAACCCGACCTGAATCCGACACCCTTGCCGGTCTCTCTTACGCGAATACACCACTCGGCGACGGCCGTGCGTGTCCGTTACCGTTACCGCTACCGCTCCTTGTATCCGAATCTGTCACTGGAAGTTGCCTGTTTGGGTCGCTCTAACTTCCCGGCGCCGCTACTGCAAAAAAAGAATCCACCAGTCGAGGAGCGGGCGGGTAAGGGAGAACCCAAGAACCCAGCTGAAATACCGCACCAGTTACACCGCCACCATTTGTCTTCTCCCCTGTACAATTAACTTAGAACCTCTCAAATGGCGAACTCTTGCGTGGCTGCTACTTCTGCATCTGCTCTCAAACTCAACACTCCCTTCCTTTCTTCTTCCAACCTATCCTCCCATTCCCAGCGTCACGCTCTTTCTCTTCCGTTCCAACGTCTTCGTTCCATGTACGGTTTCGCTTCCGTTTCTGGAATTAGGTTTTGTTTGTGCCGTATTTTGTTTCATTTTCCTCTGAAATATGATTTGTTTTATTCTGCTGTCGTTGCTTATCTTTTCAGTCGTTTCTATTTGAATCTATACTAGAAACTTCCGAAGTTGGTCTGCTCATAGTGGGAATAAACGTTCGACTTCTGCGAAGGCTGTTTATTCTTCTCCAGCTGAATACAGGACACACAATAGCAGCTTCGGTCGGGAGATTTGGTCTATAAGGTACTTCTTATACGATGTTTTTTGCCTGGTTGGTTTATGGAATATTGTGTATTAGTATTTTTGTTATAATTATTATTTTCTTTTATTGGAACTGTTTTTAGGGATGATCTGTGCGTCCCCTCTTCCCCTTTCTTTCCGGTTGAAGCATCTGGAGGTCAGGGGCCACCACCTATGGTGCAAGAGCGCTTTCAGAGCATTATCAGTCAGTTATTTCAGCATGTGAGGTTTATGTTGAGTTGAGTGAGTTTTAGGCTTTCCCTAAATTTAGGGTTCTTACTTAACTTTTACATGGTACTCGGTGCTTGTTGATCTTTAGAGGATAATCCGGTGTGGTGGAGCCGTGGATGATGATATGGCTAACATCATCGTTGGGCAGCTTCTCTACCTAGATGCTGTTGACCCCAACAAGGTCGATTCTCTGATCCTTCATTTCTGCAGAAAAAAAAAAAAAAACAATTTTGTTTCTCTCTTTTCACGAAATTATGCTAGGGAAGATGAAATAGGTCTGCTCTGTGTTGGAGGAACTGAAACAAATCTAAAAACATCCGTGTTTGACCCCATTAGTGTGGTGGTTTGATTGATAGTTTCAATTAGTAATTATACCTATGCGAAAAGGGTTGCTACAAATTTGATAGACCTTACAAACCTTGCATTCTTCAATAGAAACTTTGGTTTGGATATTAAGATATAGTTTCTTTCCGCCTTCTACCCATGTATTATGGTTTTTGAATGCTGCCTTCTACTTTGTTTCATGATCTTTTTCAATAGGACATCATCATGTATGTGAACTCTCCAGGAGGATCTGTAACAGCGGGTAAGAAACAATATGTTGTTTGTGGAGTTTTTTGTTAATTAGAAGTACTCAGGCCATGTTGCATGTGGTTTTAATCATTTTTGTTGATTCTACCTCTCTGTAGGTATGGCTATATTTGATACCATGAAGCATATCCGGCCTGATGTGTCCACTGTCTGTGTTGGACTTGCAGCAAGGTAGTGTCTTACAGTGTTTGCCGTTCTTATTTTTCAAAATTCCAGTTTTTGTTTAGCAACTGTTAGCTCTTTTTTCCTTTGTTTTTGCTTGAACGCTCCTGTAAATTCTTTCTTTTTTTAATTAGTATAACATTGAAAAAATTGGTTTATAAAATCTCGGATACTTCCTTCGAAATGTTTTGGATTTGGTTAATTGAACATGTGAACATGTTAGCATTCTAACAGCATGTTGTATAGAATGTGGTACTAATGAGTTATAGTTTTATTTTAAAAAAAAAAATGAGTTATAGTGTTGCATGAGGAAAGAGTCTTTGAGTAAGAACATGAACCAAAAGCATAGGCCAAAGGATATAGAAAACTTGTTGGTCATGGCTGGTTAGATTATACTTTCTAAATTTTGCAATGGGACCTGAGTCTTTTTTCCAATTCAATTAAAAACAGTACCTCTCCATAGAATATACTTAAATTAAGCATGTGATAACAGCAGTACTTAGTGGAAAAGATTATTGAGAATTACTCTTCTAGGTTGTAACTCGAGCATCCAAATCTCTCTCATCAAGGAGAGCTCCACCAACAGTTCAGAACTCCAAAAAGCACCTAGAGTCATAATCCCCCTCCTTATAACCCTAGGCTAGAATTACCATTTATAGCAGCTACACATTTTCCAACTAATTGAATAAAACAGGCCCGAATATAAACAAAATGAAAAATATACAATTAAAAAGGAACCCCATGTAACAAGTTTCTTAATAACCCTATAGAGCTCTAACCTTCTTCTCCCCATGCACTGGGATCTTGGTCTTCAGATCATCATATGCTTCTTTTTCTCTAATTGCATGAACTTGTCAACAGGCTAACCTTGGACTTTCAGATTGCATAGCAAACAGAGGACAAACAGAGAACTGTGCATTGTCGGCTTTAGATGATATTTTGATTTTAAAATGAAATCCAGCATGGTTTGGCTCTTCGCTGAAGCAGCAAGCTGAATTAGGATATGGGGCTAATTGAATTTCTTACTATATTAGTTTTTTCTCACACTATACATTTGATTTTGTCCATGTATGATTATGATTCAGAAGTTATATGATTATATATTCACTGGTTGGTATTTTCTGGTGTTTTTTAACAGTATGGGTGCATTCCTTCTCAGTGCTGGCTCCAAAGGTAATCTATTTTTAGCTGTTACATAGGCAGTTCCTCAGCATCTTCGGCCAAACTATTCTGAAAACATTTCCTCCTTTCTTCTCGTGACTCATGTACATGAAGGGAAAAGATACAGCTTACCAAACTCAAGGATTATGATTCACCAACCCCTGGGCGGTGCCCAAGGTGGACAAACTGACATAGACATCCAGGTACCCTAGTTCTCATATGTTCGGATACACTTGATCGTCACTAGTTTTGTTTATGAAAAAGTACCTGACACCGATCCTGAATTTATAGTACTTCTTACCATGTTAGTCTTGCTCCACAGGCCAATGAAATGTTGTATCACAAGGCTAATCTTAATGGATATCTTGCTTACCACACCGGTCAAAGTCTAGAAAAGATCAACCAGGACACAGATCGTGACTTCTTCATGAGTGCTAAAGAAGCTAAAGAATATGGGCTTATAGATGGAGTCATCATGAACCCTCTCAAAGCTCTTCAACCTCTTCCAGCTGCTGAGGTCCTGTAAGGAGTACTCTGCCATACCCACTCATCTTCATCCCATTATACACAGGTCCAAATGAGTTCAGTCTTTGTATTCACTATCTGGGTATACACAGGTGAAACACATTAATTTCGAAATCTTGTGAGATAAAAGAATTTTTCTACTCAGAAATGTGAATGCAGCTGGTGGAGGCTCCCTCATGTTTGTCTAAGCCTCTGAAATGAATTTTACATTTTTCTCCCCAGATCATGACTGCATTGAACTTGAACCCCCAGTTCAGGGAAGACAGACCCAAGTGCTTCCACTCAGGAGTTCCTTTTTAAAATTGGTTTTAATCATTCCTTCTCTCCTTCTGCCTGCCTCATCTTGTCTTGTCGTTTATACCTACTTTCAACGAACAAACACAAACCCCAGATACAGCAACCGCCACTCATACCCTTTTTCTTTTCTTTCTTTTTTATCACCATGAGATGCTTTGCAAGATTCTCTTACCATTACTGAGTGGTGGCTGTTTTTTCATCTATTTCATAATGACTCTTGAAACAGAGAGAACCCTCCAATTCCAAATTGGATTTCTTTTGCTTTTGAGGGTTAGAATCTTGATGTTGGTTCAGGAAGTTTGGACAAAATCTTTCTAATCCTACATCTACACATGATTGTTCCTGTCTTCTTTGTTGGCCTTCTTCTGTTCATATTCAAGAATAATTTTAATTTTTTAGATCAAGTCGCCAACACATAGGTAAATGATTTGATACCAAGATAAAACGTAAATAATAAAAAGATTAATTAGAGAAACAAACTTTTCTTTCTTTTTTTCAATTGATTACAAATCATTTTCTTATTTCAAAGGAGCTATCTTCTCCTTTTCCACTTCAATATGTAGAAGATCAATTACCAGTATTTATCAGCATTATCAATGGAGGCCAGATCCCTTAAACGAGAACCAAACAAGCTTTACTTATTTGCTGTGGATTCCAATTGCCCCCAACAAATTAGGCTAAATTATTTCAGAAGTTCTCTCTTCTTTTACACAGTAGAACTTAGGATGGCGATGTGATATGCGGATGTGGCTGTTGTTGATACAGCCAATGCTCATCCATTATGAAAGAAAGAAATTAATTAATTCATCTCTTTCCATCACTTTTAGAGAGCACAGAACTGGTTTCTAATGCAGCTAAGAATCTTCATTATTTTAAGCTTCAAAACTGTAACTCAATACTCATTTGACGTTTTCTGTACTGACTGGTGCTGCAAGTCACCTCAAATCAGGAGGGTGATGTGATCATGTTGGCGTTTCTGGGTGGGTGTTCTGTTAGTGCTGCTGCCCTGATTTTAGTACAGGAAGCTTTTTAGGAGGATCAGATCCTAGACACGAATCGTGTATGAAGAGAGAGGTAAAAAGAAGCAAGCATCTCAACAAGAAAATCATCCAAAACAGCCACATCATCAAACACCCAGCAGCCACCCTCGTGAAGCTTATGGCCTCTTTTCTCCCCAGCTTTTTTCTCCCCTTTTTGTCAAAAAGCAGTTAATCATCTCGAAGAAACAGTGTATCAACTAGATTCCTACAGATTTGTTTACTTCCATTTTCTTCTCATATCTTACACAAAAGGGATAATCCTTGAGAAAAATAAAAATAAGTTACAGGGAGTGCAGGAGCTATGCTTCAATGCTAAACTAGGCTAACAGCGAGGAGCAAGAAGAGATCCGGTCATCAAAGAAACTGCTCCTCATCCAGCTTGTAAATGATGAAGAGATGGGTAGTTCTTCAAGTTCATCGAAGAAGTCATTTTCTTCTGGTTTGGGGGAAGAGAAGTTGATAATGCTGGGGTAAGAGGATAGAGGAGCTTCATCATACAGGAGGCTCAAATGGTCTTCATGGGTGCTCCCTGCTGTGCTAGTTAAAGCGTTTTCGTTTTGAGTTGTGATCTCTTGGGAACCGTTCATGGCAGACTGCAAGCAGAGATTCCCAGATAAATCTTCTTCTTTGACAATGGGTTGATCTGGTATACGAGCTTCGAGGCTTTGGTTGGGTTGTTTTTTATGGGGTTCTTTGGTCGTGTCTGAGAGAAGATCATGGCCTGGATGATTATGGCTGGAGGTGTAGGTGATTATAAGCTTTGAAGCATCTGTTCTGCATCTTTCCACCTGCTTTTTGGCTGAACAGCCTTTTGAGGTACTACACCTGTAATAGCCCCTGCAGTTATGGAGTTTATCAGAAATGCACGAAAGTTTCTCTCTGAAAATTACATTCGGCATGAGAAAGCAGTTAATTGTTACAATCAACTGACTGAGATCTTATAAGAAAAGAATGAAAAAAAAAAAAAATCTTCCGAAAAAGGAATCACCTTGGATAAGGAGATCCTTTGATGGGTTTTTGCCCGTACTTCCTCCAAGACCAGAGATCCGACGGCGGTCCTTCACCCTTGGGTTTCCCAGTATCTGCTTCGATCGTCATCGTCACTACCGTTTTCTGTACAATTTTCCTGTTAACAGACGAGTTCCACAAAAACAAATCAAAACGAAGACCAGAACAGAAGATCTTATAGAACATATCCAGAGGAAAGAGGACTACTTCTTGAAACAAATTACAGTACATGCCTGCAATATTTCACAGGGACCAGATTTTCTCCAAACAAAAGCAAATCGACTACCTCTTTTTAGAGACCTGATGATCCAACTTAGATTCATCCAAAGACTTCAACTCCATTTCTTCGCGACTGGAATCTTCCATTGTTTTTCCTGTCTACGGTTATCACTTCTTTCTCCTGGCTACTTGTAGAATCTTAACCCAAAAGAGCAGAAATAAAAAACGTGAGAGTGCTGAGGACGAAGAGATATAGAGATGGAGTAGCAGAGAAACGGATATGAATCATCTCCAAGCCATTTAGAAGACGGAGAGCAAGATGTGACAAGCCAAGTTGCTGTCTCTCTTTCCTTTCACTCCTTAATAAAAGTAGAAAAAATCGCAGGTGAAGAGCAATAAATATCAGTTTTATCCCAAAAGCAAACGGGGGCACCGCCACCCCACTCACGCGCATACACCACTGTCTTCCCCAATATCTCATAGACGTCTACAGCGTACAGAGCTACAGAAGCAAAGCTGTATCCCATACGTACCAGACTCTAATGAAGGGTATTGAAATCTGCAAAGCTAACTCAAGTACACGCCGAAGAAGTACCTCTGTAACTTTCCCTCCACATCCCAGTACAGTTCTGAGATATTAGAGCTCAATGGTCCATTTAATGGTGATTTGATGGGGAAAAGTAAGAATCAGGCCGTGAATTTACAGGGAAAAGAAGACGTCATCTATAAACATTCACGAAGGGAATGAAGCTACAGAAACTTCGACTATCGAGTGGTCCTGCCTGCTGCAGGTTGCAGAAGAAGACGATTGCAGTGGACGAGATAATGTTTCTGGCATTCTGCTACCGGTTGCAGGTACGGTTATTAATGAGATTTGGGATGATTAATTTGAAATTTAATGCTAGTTAGTGATAGAATGCAATCTGAATGACGGAAATAACTTGAACGAGACCCATTTCCCATATAATCAATATGAACAAGATTCATTGAAAAGGATGCTATCAAGGTCTGGCTGCTTTTCTTCACGATTGCCCTCTTTCGAAACTTTCTACCTCCACTACTCGTCTGGTTGGGATCATTTTATAATCCAATACCTTGCCATTGAGGCAACTGGATTCTCAGAGCTGGCTACAATCAATTTCCTCAACTACTTCCCTTCCCTCCACCCAACCTCTTAATGAAAGTGAAATACTTGGGGTTTTGGAACTGCAGTTAATTAGACGAAGGATGAAGTTGAAAATTTAACCTTGCGAAAATAGGGTAAATTTAACCTAATACAAGTAATTAAGCAATTGTAGACGTATAAAAATTATAATAAAGAATGATATAATGTATTTTATGAGAGATACATGAGACATATGGCTAAGGTCCCAAATGTTGACTTTTCTTAAGAGAGGGCATATGATACAAATGCACTCAGAAATTGAAAGCTCAGATGGACCTCCCCCTGAACAATAATTCAGCACTGGAACCTGTCTTTTTCCGAGCAAGTAGACACAAGTTGGGCGGCCGGACTTCGCAAAGGCGAACTCAATAAATGTGTTCTCGCCCCAAAAAAACAAAACACAGAGATAGGAAAGTGGGAAACTATTTCTCGGTTCACTCACCCTTAGATTTCGTAAACTTTTGAGATTTCTGTGTAGGGTAGTAGTGAATAGAGATGGGGGATAAAGCCGCCTCTCCGCTCACCAACTTTCGTTCTCATCGCTCCAGTCTCTGAGAGGAGAAGAAAGGGGAATAAGCTTTCTTGCTATAACAGAGAAAGGATTGGGAGAAAGCAGGGAACGATAATAAAAAGCTCTTTCCGCATTTTATTATTTATGCATAGACAGGAAATGAAGACAACGGCAAGCGGCCTCCGCTTTTTGTTTACAATGAAGACGGGACATGAGGACAATGATTTGAGAGGAAGGCAGGTCAGGTACGAGGGGAAGGGACATGGAGCAAGGGTAACTTTATGGGTGGTAGATGATGGCAGTAATGAAGGATCCCAATGGTGGCCTACATGCGGATGAGTCAAACTCCAATGTCCAGGCAAAGTGGGATGAAGCAGAAGAAGCAGTAGAAGAAAGAAGACGAAGAAGAAGAGGAGGGAAGAATTGGGGAAATTCCACCGAGAAAGACAATCTGAAAACTTTCCTGATGCATTCTCTCAACCAAATAGGATCACGACAATAAAACATAACTATTCTTGGTGGAACAAATTCCACATAGTCTACTATTTTTATTTTAAAATAATATTTATAACATTTTTGTTGTATTTTTAAATACAATAAATTATATATATATATATAATAATTATAACATATGTAGTAATTTTATTTTACTAAATAATTATATTTAGTAAACATTATATAGAATAAAATTTTATAAATATTAATATGATTTAGTAAATACATTATTTAATTGCTTAATTTCAAATTTAAACTATATGTGATATTTATATTTTACTTAATAATTATAGTCATCTAATATAATTAATGTATAAATTTAATATAATGATTCATATAATTAAATAATGGAATAAAAAATATTTTCTAATTTATCATAATACCCATTTATAATTAAATCTTAAACTATAGTCAGTGAAATATATTTCACCAATGAAAGAAATCAATTACTGGCAAGATTCAGATTCCAAATTTGAAAGAGTTCTCCTCGTGCCAGTGGAAAGATCTTCGTTTTCATCTGGATGTGAAAAAAATGGTGATTTCAGAAACATTCGCATACTCGAACAGAAATTGTACCTGAACGCGAGCCCAGTCTGCACTTTGCACTTGACGGCCGGCAATAGGGTTTCTCCTAAACGCGTCCAAATGTACTCTTCCAGTCTGATCACCCAGATTTCTTATATAATTGAGCAGTATTCTATGCTTCTCCTCTATCCATTTGAAAGTATAATAAAGATTTTCTGGTAAGAAGACGCGAGGACTGTGTCATGCGCCCATGATATTGATACCCTCCGTTTTAATTTTCACCAACCATAGAGGCCGGAGTCGTGCTGATCACCACTTCAATCTTTCGTCTATATTCATGATCGCCACTGGTTTTGCAAATAAAAGAGGCTTCAGTCCTTGTCGGTCTTGACAGAAATGGAGAAATGGAGACAAGGAGAGAAGTTGAGCAGAACTTTATTGATGCCCTCCTTTTATTTCTTCACGCTCGCCATTCTAAGCCTTCTTTCCCCTCTCTCCCTTGTCTTGCTGGCTAGGCTTTCCACCGCCCGTCAGCTTCTTCCTGTCATGCCCCATCCGACTCCATCCTCCACTATCATCTCCTTCCTCGTAGACTTGAACCCCCCTCTGGTTCACATTCTCGTCTTCTCCATCAGCCTCCTGGCCCTTCTCGACTCTCTCACAGGCCGAGATATTCGACCAAGCCTCCTCGTTTCGTGGACGGCTTTATGGGTCTTGCAGCTGTGTGTCGGAGTGGGCATTGAGGCGACTATCGTCGCCGGAGAATGGCCGTTGGAGAGCGGCGAATGCCGCCTGACATGGGCGCAACGGACTCTGTTTTTTGTTGGGTTGCACGAGATGACGATTTTCTGGATGAGAACAGTGGTGAGACCTCTGGTAGACGATACGGTTTATGGGGAGAACAGAGAGGAGACGGCAGCGCAGAGGGTGGTGACGGGGGCGACTTTCGGTGCAGTCTGGTGGTGGAGATTGAGGGATGAGGTGGAGATTCTGGGTTTGGTGGTGAGCCTAAAGAAAGAGGTAGCGGCAGGGATCGACATTACAGATTTCATCTGTTTGAGCCTGTATTACATCACGGTAGTAATGGGCGTGGTGAGGCTAGTGAAAGGCATGGTGTGGGTGGGGAAGCTATGTATGGTTAGAGCAAATGTCCAGTCCGTCGATAACAGTGACAAGGTCTAATTCTTTTTCTTTTCTGTATCGGATTTGTAAAGATTCTTCAGTGTTCTCTGTTTGTCTAATGCTCAGTGACTGTTCCAATAAAAAAATTATAGATAGTAAAGAAAACATGATATACAAGAAAATCAGTCCAAACTCATTGCAGTTCAAACCATAAGCTGATCTAATTTGAAAAATGAAAAACCATTTGATTACATAATACTGGAAAAGATAGTTAATTGGTTAAGATTATCATAAAATAATATTGTACAAAGTTGCCTGCTTAAATCGAGCATGTAGATGTCGATAGAGGAAACAGAAACCAATATTCGATGACAATAATGCCGAATTTTATTTACACACTACTTATCCAAACTGGACAATGACTGTGCGAAAATATTGTAGGAAGATGTAAAAAAAATTAAATTTACAGACCATCTACAGGGCTGCCATAGCCATTGGCTTTCATGAACTTCTTCACTAACAGAACCACAATTGCAATTGTCAGACCAAAAGCTGCCCATGTAAATAAGCGATCATCGGGTTTCTGAACCCGAGGCTGAGAGCTTGACTCGGCTGACATCCTTCTTGTCAACTGAAAACCAGCACTAAAACTTACTCGTAGGGGTCCTGCATCGGCATTCACTCGGACCTCCCGCACATCCTCTACAGTCATTGGTTCTGCTTCTGATGGATTAGGATGCTCAGTCGCCATATCTTCCAAAATTTCTGAATTTACCTGGGATTCTCCCACTTCATTACTTGAAATTTCTTCTGCTGGAGGAGCTGGGCTCGGATGGGGTACTGGGAGAGCTTTGCACAACATATATTGGTGAATCTGTATCGTTAAAGAAAACAGAGTGACTTCTGATGGTATGAAATGTTTTGCAAGATAGAAGATTAAACTAGGGTTGCAATGCAAAACCTCATCCATTAGCTTCTGGCGGTCAGGTGTTCCAAAAATTGGGGCAGCATCCCTTGATTTGATGGCAAGAGCCCGCCTCTCTTCTTTCTTGTAATCGAGAGAGCCCAGTGCTCCATCTGGATTAGTGGGCATGAAGGCAATGAGTGCCACCAAAGCAGTTCGTACTGCAAACAGGAACGGTTAATTAGCTTAGTTTCAGATGGTTCTTAATAAAAGCATACTTAGCAGAAGTTCAGTATCAACAAGTACACAAGTTACCACACAAACATATTATACGGTAAGCAGCACCAAACTTACTACGTAAACATATCTTTCAAACAACCTAATCACGATACCTTAATTCCAGCCCATATCATCCAATAATGACTGTGAAACAACAATTAGATGGCATAAAAAATTACATCTCATACCATGCTCATATAACTTAAAGAACAGACTACAAAATGTTTGATGGCACACTTAACATACACAAAACGGGATGACACCCAACTACAACCGCAAGAAGCACTGACATATTGTACATTATACTGCCACATGCATTCATGTGGCATGAGTATGTACATTTATCACTGAAGAAATGGATGTCATTTGATTACTCTGTCATATGGCTGACATGCCACTAGACAGTCTCAAGGAGCCAAAAATACATTTTTGTGGCACCATGCTCGTATAGTCTACAAACCAGAAAAAGAGTAAACTGAATATTTGGTGCTACAAATGGAGAGAAAGCAAGTTGTTTAAACACAAAAGAAACTGAGATCTGCCACCCATCATGGACAAATGAACATTCATAAAGCATTTCCAAAAAAGGAGTAATCAAGAAAATCTGCCAATTGAATTCTAGTCTGTTAAAAGAGAAAGCTAAGTCTCACAAAATGGGTCACGGGAGAGGGAGAGACCCCATATGCAGGCCTTATTGCACCACAAGGAGCACAGTCGTTGAATCTAATTGTTTACTAGTGCAGCCCAAATAGAGCAGTAAAATCAGTCAATAGGCATAAGCAAAGCCACAGTGAGAAAAGAATGACCTGACAGGAAATATGTATTTCTAGAGAATGAATTTAAGCAAAAATACAAACAACAGATAACTAACACTATTCAATCTGGCACTCTATCTATGAAACAAGTAAATAAAAGAATAAATTTATTATGCCAAACATAAAGACAGGAACAAAAACATTTGACCCTAAATCATCTATCCTCATCATGAATCATGATCTCGCTAAGTGACATATGCTGCAACCTACTTTTCAAAACTCGACTGCATAATATAACATGCAGACAGTACAGATGAAGCACGGAGTTGAAAATAAAAAAAACTTACCACTCCAGGACGGTTGCCAATGTTCAGGATGATGATTTGATATACTCAGACAAATTTTAGTTTGAGTTTCAAAGCGACCATTTGGCTGCAAAGAAACAAGAAATTGTCTATGGGCATGAGAAAGAAAATAAAAAATAAAAAATAGAACTTCAAGACTTGTAACTTTATAATACCGTTAGCAACATAAATGATGGAGGCTTGAAAGGATATTCCGCAGGCAACTGGATTCGTCCGTGATAAATTCCCCCTTCAAACTCACTATCACGAGGACCCCTAATTGCAAATTGCCACTCGAATATATTTTCCTGAACACATAGTAAATTCTCAGTTATCACCACCAGAATGGATTTAGGGCAGAAAATAATAGACAGAGAGATTTTAAACTTGTATCTTCTCCACTAAAAAGATGGTTTCAGACGGCTAGATCAAAGTATTTATCCAGACTGGATTTAGGACAGGAAAGAAAATAAACGAAGGGGTTCAAATTTTACATTTTCCCACTAAATATAATGATTCATCACAATCGGTTAAATACTTAAATTATTTAAGTGATCCAATACTCAGATGTGATGTTTCAAACAGCTAAATTTCCAAAAATACAAGGACACATAATCCTCAATCAACAGATCAAAGTATTTCCAACAGTCAAAATCTAAACGCAACCTACGGAAAACTGAAACCTAGTTCCCTCCCGTGACAGACATCGTTTTGAATCAAATCAAACTTCCGAAGCTTGTCACGTCCACAGATCATATAAACTCCGAAACATTTCCAGGGAAACTCACAGCCACCCACCAAATCCAGAAGGATCGTCCCACGAAAAGTTAAATAAAAACAAAGAAAGCCGGTAAACCCCTATCACCAAGCCGCATCCAAAAAAGTCAAAGCCGAAATGATACAAACAAAATAAAAAAACACAGACTAGGGTAACCATATGATGTTACCTCAAGAGGAAGGCTCATGAAATCATCAGAAGGGTTCGATTGCATCTCTTTCACCTCCTGAAGTATCCGCTTCACGGCCGGATTCTTCAGATTGTACCGTTCCTCCGCCATGTCGGTACAGAAACAGCGTCAACGCAACCTGAGGGGAGGAGATCTGAAGCCTTCAACAATATCGAGTATAGGTGGAAGATAACGACGGGAAGTTGATACAACGGTGATGGGAGGCAAAACGAAATTGCTTCGAAATCGATAAAGCCACAGAGTCGGCGGCAGCGAAACGGAATAAGTTAAAAAAGGTTTAGGAAGGACGTGGTGGAGTTCAATGGAGATCTGACGGGCAGGATAGCGTTGCTGATTATTGGACTCGATGACGAGAATGAGAGAAGAAATCTGACGTGTCGAAATTTTATTTGACGAGGCTATGAATGGGTCTCTCGCTATTGAGAAACGAGAAGAGTTGGGTCATGGTTCGAACCGAGCCCGAATGTACCCGGTTCGAGCCGAGTTATGCAATCTAGATTTCTAATTAAGTGATGAAGTGAACTTCGAGCAAACTGTCATTTTGTGATACATTGTGATAAAAATGTGATAAGAGATCATTTTTGGGTATAATTATCTCATTTTTTCCCTCTCTGAAATTTTTTTTCCTTTTCCTTCCAAATTCCCCGGTAGCTTTGCTTTGTGCAATTAACCCTGATCATGTGCTGAGACTCGATTGAACCAAATCCATTTTTCTTAACATGGGAAGAGTATAAATTTGAATCCAATAGACATTGGTTTACCTTTTGATGTGAATCTTAGATCTTTGGTCGTAAATTAAAATATTATGATTTTATATTCTTATTACATACATTTCATTTAATGTGTCATTTTTAAAGCTGAATTTATATAATTTCTATTTATTATTAAACATATAAATGATTTAACATGCTTTATATTAATTTACTAATAAATATATCATTAATTTGTTCTATTATAATTTTATCCATCTTATTAATTTATTTTTGTATAAATAAAGACCTAAACTCAAGTACTTGTTTAGAATGTATATATCAAAGACCTAAGATGAGTCAAAACCTCCTTGACTAGGCCTTGTTGGCTAGTGGAACCAATTAATCAATTTATCTAATTTGTTTGATTGGATCACTCATGCAAGGAGAGAGTCCTTCCCCCGTTCTCGTGCCTTGTAGATTTATAGAGAGTGGGAGTGGGAGACATTGATTCTTCGATATGTGTTATCATTTGGTGATTCAACCCAATTGACTTGGTTCAATTAGACATAGTCACCTCTCTAGGACGGTGACCAAGTTAGCTTTTATAACATTGATAATAAGATGACTACATCTGATGAAACATTCCCTCAAAATTGAATTGATTCTCAATCACAATTAATCAAAACAAATACAGTAAATGCATGTTGATTATGCAAGAGTAAGGAGCTGAGATTAACTAGACAACAAGTTGCAGAAGAGAGAGAAATGACTGGATAGAAAGTACATGTAAGGTAGTAGGAAGGGGAGGGTGTTTTTTATTTTTTATTTTTGGCCTCCACAACTTCTCCTAGGGGTGGCATTGAATCGAGGCGAGCCCGAACCTGCATATGTTCGAGCCGGACTTGATTTAACACTGATAAGGTTGTTCTTGGTAAATTTTTATAACATGGTTTTAAACTCAAGTTTCATGGTGATCCAAATGAATGAACAACCGCACCTTTCTGCCTTGACTCAACAAATCTTGTTAGTCAAAGGATTAAGAGGCTCATTTCCCTCTTATTGATGGGAGAGAAGGGTGAGGAAAGGGCCCTTAGCTAGGTCATGTCAATCTTCATTTACTCAACATTTGTCTCAGAGCCTGTAAATGCTATGCTAAACCATATTATTGTTAGATATGAAATTGCATCGTTCGGAGAAGAGATGTGGAAGAGCAGCGATTGGGGCGAACAAAATCACATCGTCCGGTGAAGAGATGTGGAAGAGCAACGACCGGGGAGGATGGAATCATATCGTTTGGTGAAGAGATGTGGAAGACCAGAGGCACTGGTAGCGGCTGGGGTGGATGGACTCGCATCATTTGGAAAAGAGATGTGGAAGAGCAGTGGCACTGATAGTGGCTAAGGCCTACAAAATCACATCGTTTAACGAAGACATGTGGAGGAGCAATGACACTGGTAATAGCTGGGGCAGACAAAATCTCATCGTCCAGAGAAGAGATGGGGAAGAGCAACAGCTTGGGTGGACGGAATCACATCGTCTAGATGGGAAGAAGAGGGTTTGTAGTGAGGGTTTTTATTTATTTTATTTTTTTGTTGCACGTGCGAAAACTCACACATGTGAATTATGCGTGTGAGTTCGCACGTTGTGTAGGTATGTGCGCAGGATAGGGCGTCGGGGGGAAAATAATTCCCCCCTAGACTTAAGTTGCCTGGCTTAGTTCTACCGAGTCCAAGCGGGGGGAAGCTTGGTGTGGCGTCGGTGAGGGTGGTTGCCCATAGAGCGGACGACGGCAACGATGAAGGTGGAGGGATTTCGACGGGAAATCAACGACAAGAGACAGAGTCGGAGAGGAGGGAGAGAAAGGAGCAGAAGGGGCACATGGTTCTAGCAAGCGATAGGGAGCGGCGATGGCGACAACAGGCGAAGAATCGAGCCCAAGGTTCGGCTTTGGTGGCGATTTCTAGCGACGACGAGCTGGTTCTGATTAATCGATCAAAAGCTCTGATACCATATAGAATTTCAGGATGGAGAATAATATTTGTCATGGTTTTCATTGATGAGGAATGAATTATTTATAAAGTTTACAACAAAGACTGTAGAGATTACAACTCTTCATAGTTTGAGTTTGAGTCTATTTTGTACTTATATTTTGATCCTTATCTATTAATTATCAGATAATATACTCATTCGATGATCTTTGGCACAACCTTTGAGTTTCACTTAAGAAGGGATTGACAGACCCTTGAAGGTAAGAATCTCCGACATCTTTTTGAAGCATGCCGCCGGAGATCCTGTTGTAGAATTGCACCTTGTTGGCTTCTTAGTATTCTGTGATTCCTATGCTTTATTCCTTCTTTTTTGTCTGCAATTGATGCATTTACTTTTGATGTAGATTTTTGGTATTATGATAGAACCCATAGGTTGAAATCTAAAACTGCTCCGGTATCTCGAATGTAAAATCAACGAAGTGAACATTGGAGTTGCAGCTTTGTTCATCTGCTTGGCTTCTGTTGTTGTTTTACCTCATTTAATAACATTAGTTTCTGTCCAGATTCATTCTTATAGTTGCAGTTGGCTCCCTCCTTTCAACCAAATTCAGGCCAAAAGATAAATCCAGAACTTGCCACGATTGCAGGCTTAATCGGTAGCATCGACATATCAACTCTAAGCTTTCGCCCTTCTGTCGGCGCTGCATATTTTACAATATATAAACTCTGGTTAGTTGATGAGATTATGAAACCAGTGGCTCGAATGTTTGCCGAGGGAAAATCTCCATCACCGAGTGATAATCCCAAGGTGGACTAAATTAATTTTCTTTTGTAGTTTCATCACAGTAAAAAAATCAGCGAGAAGGTCGAAGATTGATAAAATATTACAAATTGATTTTGATATTGATTGTGTCAAGGCGTGTGCTTTTGATTATCTTAAACTGCCTAGCAATTATGTATTTGTGTCTTTCTAGTCCTTTGAATACGGATTATACAGGTGAATTTCTTGGTGTTTATGCTGATTCTCTTTTATTTGTCAATGAAAGACTGGTTCAAATCTCCAAAGGGAGGAAATCAAGAAACTTATATTTATCTCTAAAGATTCTTCTGTCAGTTGGTCGGTTCCCATTTCGAGATGGCTAGATCTCTGGCTTCCTTCGATCCCTTCAATTTTCAGGGAGCTCTAGATGCTAATGGTTACAGCTCGTTAGGCGGACTGCAAAGAGAGGAAGTTGGCCAAGGGAAAAGAACTCATTTCATGGAAACCCCAGAATGGGCAGTTGTTGATCATCTCTTCTCTGATTGTGGCTTCACTCAAGACAACCTGTTCGAGAAAGGAATTCTGCCAACGAAGGACCAGCAAGTTTATCCGGAGTTCATCATGGCTGATGACATACAATTTGAACCGGAAGTTCAGTCTTTCCATGATCTAGAAAAGCTGAAACCTGATCCGAGTTTCACTCAGAAGCCGGCAGTCGTAGAAACCTGGGAGGTACTGGAACCTAAGAAGGAGAAGAGTAGTTCGATATCTTTGGCATCGCTGGAGCTTCTCAACAACTACAGGGCTACCCAGAAGAGTTTTATGATCAGCAGGGAAAAGATCAAAGAACCGAGCATCGCGGTGGCTTTGCCTCTTACTGCAGGAAGGCGAGAATTGTCGACGGAAGATGTGATGAGGGTCGCCGGCGCTCACTACATAGAAACCTCAGTAAAAGACGATGATCTCTCGATGCTACAGCATCCATTCGGTACCTCGCTTGCGGGTCTCACGGAGGATGAAATCAAAGACGTTGAGCTAGCCCAGCTCCTTCTAGCTTCCGCTGAGAAGATTGGCAACCAACAATTCGATCGAGCAAGCAGACTGTTAACCCAGTGTCGCTACTTGTCCTCCGATGTGGGCAATCCAGTCCAACGCGTAGTCTACTACTTCGCCGATGCCTTGCGCGAAAGAATCGACAGAGTAACGGGAAGAATTTCATGGAAGGATTCGGAAGGTAGAGTTAAATGGGGTGAAGAGCTCGAGGATTTGACGAGCGGCCCGCATCCTGCTCTGTTGGCTTGCCATCAATGCCTCCCATTCTCGCTCGTGATGCAATGTACTCAAATCCAAGCCATATTGGACACGGTGCAGACATCGAAGAAGATTCATTTGGTTGATATGGGCATCAGAATTGGAGTTCAATGGACTCTTCTGATGCAGGCTCTTGCAGAAAGGGTCACCTGCCCCGTGGAGCTGCTCAAGATCAGCGCTGTTGGAGCATCAGCGGAGAGGATGGCAAGGACGGGTAAACGATTGACGAGCGTCGCACAGAACCTCAATTTACCTTTCGCCTTTAAGGAAGTTCCCGTCTCAGACATGAAAGACCTGAAGGAAGACATGTTCGAGGTGGAGGCAGAGGAGTCCGTGGTTGTCTACGCTTCAGTCGTATTAAGCCTCATGATTGTGGAGCCGGAGAGCCTGGAAAATACGATGAGGGTGATCAGAAGCTTGAAACCCTGCTTAATGGCGGTCACTGAAGTGGAGGCAAATCTTAATTCGCTCTCTTTCAACAATCGGTTCATCGAATGTCTCTTCTTCTTCAGCGCGTGGTTCGATTGCTTAGACGCCGGCATGGACAAAAACGACCCAAACAGGATGTCCGTCGAAGCCGATTTCTTTTCCGAAGGCATCCGAAGTATGGTAGCGACGGAGGGGAGGGAGAGGATCGTACGGCATGTGGGACTTGATGTATGGAGATCCTTCTTCTCGCGTTATGGATTTATGGAGGTGGAAATGAACCAGATGTATCTATACCAGGCGGAGCTGATCGTCGAGAAATTCCCCACTTGCAGTTCTTGTACCATCGACGTGAACGGGAAGAGTTTGATTATTAGCTGGAAAGGCACTCCCCTTCATTTTATTTCTGCGTGGAAGCTCAGATGAGAGACGATCGAGCTTCGTTCATGACGGATGTGAATATCTGTAATTTATCAGTGTCCGAAAAATAACTAATAGCAGGAAGGGTTTTCATTGTATTGATCATGATCCCATGAAACTAGGGGACTGGAGCTTTACCCAGTCTCTGATGTAGCCATTTTTACTTGGGAATTTTACCAAAATACCGGTTTTAAACAACTTATTTATGAAAATAACGAAGATCACAAATTATTTACAAAACTACCGAACTTTGACCGGTCCACCGTATATGTGGACAGTCAAAGGTGACACGTAAGCTTTGACTGCTTACGTGTCGCTTCATCATCAGAGCGATGCTGTAGATGAACACATAGACTGCCACGTCATTATTATTGACACGTCATTCGCCACGTCATTACATGATAAAATTTTGAATAAATTTAAAAAAAATTAAAAAATCACATACACTTTTTATTACCTTATATCTAAAATAAAAAATTATTTAAAAAAATTAATAAACAATTAAAAAATTAACTCTTACTTATTTAACACCATTTAATATCAATTAAAATATTTATTAATTAAAAAAATTATCGTTATACTTTTTATTTCTTCATATTTTACAAAATAAAATAAAATAAGTAAATTAATTAGATTTAAAATATTTATAAATTAAAAAAATAAAAAAAATATTTTAGAGTTTAAAAATACTTTATTTGTATATTTTTATCACCTTATTTACGAAATAATAATATTTACAAATTTTAAATATTTATAAATTTAAAAAATCTTACTCTTAAGTCTTACCCATATATTATCGATTTAAAATATTTAAAATTTAAAAAAAAATACAAAAAAACTATTTTAGAGTTTAAAAATATAATTTATTTGTATATTTTTATCACCTTATTTATAAAATAATATTTAGAAATTTTAAATATTTATAAATAAAAATAATCTAACTCTTACCCATTTACTATGGATTTAAAATATTTATAAATAATTTTTTTTATTTTTAAGTCTTACCCATATATTATTTATTTAAAATATTTATAAATAGAAAAAAATTTACTCTTAAATCTTACCCATATATTATCCATTTAAAATATTTATAAATTAAAAAAAATACAAAAAAAATTGTTTTAGATTTTAAAAATATAATTTATTTGTATACTTTTTATCACCTTATTTACAAAATAATAAATTATTAAAAAATATATTATTTAATTAAAAATCTTACAAAACTTTACAATAATTTTAATTTGGCAAAAATTTTATTAACATAAAATCAGAAATTAAACAGTAAATCACATAAAAATCAATACAGTAATTAAACACATAAATTCAAATTAACATTATAATTAAATACAATAATTCTATTCAATTAACAAAAATCCTAAAAAATCACCCCAAGGTTTTGAGAGAATGGCCGGGACGAACAAAGGGGAAGGGAAAGAACGTTGGCGGCGAGAGGATGAACAGAGGGTTGAGCGGAGGGCGTCGAGGGCGAGGCCGAGCGGCGGCAACAGGGGCGAGGTCGAGGCCGAGGCAGAGCAGCAGCCGCAGGCGAGCGGCGGCAGCGGGGACGAGGCCGAGGCAGAGCAGCGGCCGCAAGCGATTTTCTCCTCCACGATTTTCTCCTCGCCTCTCATCTCGGCTGCTCTCCTCTCGTCGCTCGCCTTCTGCCGCCTCCCCTGCTGCCGCTCACCTCCCCTGTTGCTGCTCGCCTCCCCTGTTGCCGCCGCTCGGCCTCGGCCGCTCGCCTGCGGCCTCTGCTCTGCCTCGACCTCGACCTCGCCCCTATTGCCGCCACTCGGCCTCGCCCTCGACGCCCTCCGCTCAACCACTCTCTCTTCGTCTCAGCCTTATCATTCGTTCTTTTTCTCCGTTCCCCTCTGTTCATCCTCTCGCCGCCGACGTTCTTTCCCTTCCCCTTTGTTCGTCCCGGCCATTCTCTCAAAACCTTGGGGTGATTTTTTAGGGTTTTTGTTAATTGGATAGAATTATTGTATTTAATTATAATATTAATTTGAATTTAGGTGTTTAATTACTGTATTGATTTTTATGTGATTTACTGTTTAATTTCTGATTTTATGTTAATAAAATTTTTGCCAAATTAAAATTATTGTAAAGTTTTGTAAGATTTTTAATTAAATAATATATTTTTTAATAATTTATTATTTTGTAAATAAGGTGATAAAAAGTATACAAATAAATTATATTTTTAAAATCTAAAACATTTTTTTTGTATATTTTTTTAATTTATAAATATTTTAAATGGATAATATATGGGTAAGATTTAAGAGTAAATTTTTTTCTATTTATAAATATTTTAAATAGATAATATACGGGTAAGACTTAAAAATAAAAAAAATTATTTATAAATATTTTAAATCCATAGTAAATGGGTAAGAGTTAGATTATTTTTATTTATAAATATTTAAAATTTCTAAATATTATTTTATAAATAAGGTGATAAAAATATACAAATAAATTATATTTTTAAACTCTAAAATAGTTTTTTTGTATTTTTTTTAAAATTTTAAATATTTTAAATCGATAATATATGGGTAAGACTTAAGAGTAAGACTTTTTAAATTTATAAATATTTAAAATTTGTAAATATTATTATTTCGTTAATAAGGTGATAAAAATATACAAATAAATTGTATTTTTAAACTCTAAAATATTTTTTTTGTATTTTTTAATTTATAAATATTTTAAATCTAATTAATTTACTTATTTTATTTTATTTTGTAAAATATGAAGAAATAAAAAGTATAACGATAATTTTTTTAATTAATAAATATTTTAATTGATATTAAATGGTGTTAAATAAGTAAGAGTTAATTTTTTAATTGTTTATTAATTTTTTTAAATAATTTTTTATTTTAGATATAAGGTAGTAAAAAGTGTATGTGATTTTTTAATTTTTTTTAAATTTATTCAAAATTTTATCATATAATGACGTGGCAAATGACGTGTCAATAATAATGATGTGGCAGTCTATGTGTTCATCTACAGCATCGCTCTGATGATAGAGCAACACGTAAGCAGTCAAAGCTTACGTGTCACCTTTGACTGTCCACATATACAGTGGACCGGTCAAAGTTCGGTAGTTTTGTAAATAAATTGTGGTCTTCGTTATTTTCATAAATAAGTTGTTTAAAACCGGTATTTTGGTAAAATTCCCTTTTTACTTACTAGTACTCTCGGATCAGTTCGATCTAAATTCCGAATTTGATCGATTTAGTTTCTGTATTCATGCTTTGGTCCGTTTGAGATCTCTGACAGTAAAGAAACAAGATTAAGGTATTACGTATCAAATTTTGAGATTGATCTAAGAAACCGGATGATACAGGGCTTACAAGGTTCGGTAGATATACCGACAATAACAACTCAGTGAGTCTGTGAGTTCTGTGACCACTCCAAGTTCGGATCCACTGCTACCAGCGGACTAGCAGGCAGCAGATCCGAACTCCGAGTCCACTTATCCGTCACGATTTCCGAAGCCGCCAATTTTTCTGACAGATAGACAGTAACGCAAACGGCATATGACGTGGCAGTCTATTCGGGAAGAAATAGAAGAGAATAAGCGTTTCAGTTTTTCCGCTCGTCTGAAACACTGACACACCGTACGGTTACGGCCTATTCTTTGCTGTCACGAGGTCACGTCCAACAAGTCGACGATTGCAATATAACGCCTCTTGCAATCGTCGCAAAATATCTCCCTAATTCGGGCGCCTCCACTTCTTGACTTCGATCGCGGCGGAGGAGAAGATATGGTTTCTAAGGCTTCCGATTCTGCGGCTAGAAGCAAGGTCTGTTCTTCAAGTTCCCTCCTAATTACTTATCTACGTTAGCTTTTTTAAGCTTAGCTTTGTTCGCGTTTGATTACTCGATTTAATCATTTATTATTCTCGTTTATATGATTGCTCTACATGTTATTGGGAAAATCCGACGATATTTCTCTCGATATATATACCAGTTCTATATTTTTCCGTATTTTTTGTCTAATTTCGTCGAGAATCGGTAATGATCTCTGAGATACGAATATGTTCTATTAAAGTTCTGTCATGTCCAAGGACTGTTGTTAAATCTGCATTTGAATTTTGGTGGACTGCTGCGGAATTGACTTTGTTGATGATGTAAAGTCGTTGAACGAGGAAGTATTTCTTCCATTTTCCACCTAAGATGAAGAACTTTAATAATATGACTCCTTGTATTTCATGAATCGATAAAGGACTTCCACTGCTGTCTGTGACGGTTTAAAACTACATGCATGAGTATTGAAGTAAGTGTGAAGATTAAGTTGATGGAGATATTTGGGTAGGTTAATGAGAAAATTAAGGAAGCACGGTGTTCATGTAATTAGATGAACATCATCCTTCCACGTACTTCAACGCCTTCAATTAGGCTTCTTATTATGCAGAACCGGGACAGTACAGGGGTGGAATGTAGAGTTATTGGGTCTCTTGGATGCTTTCTGATTGCAACTATGACCTGAGTGTTTGTAGTTATCATCTCTCTCTCTCTCTCTCTCTCTCTCTCTCTCTATCTCTCTCTCTATTTGCAATGTAAATGCTTCTTTAATGTTTTTAGCTCCATGTGTGTGCTTAGTTTCATACCTGCAGCTTCTCACTCTGACAGGAATTGGCATCAACAACATCATAGTATTATTCAAAGAACAGGTTTCATTAACTGTTGCCATTGTCACCTAATGGGATGTAGGTTTTTTCACAATAAATATGAACGACATCCTACATAAGTTGGTCGCTCCCTGATTTTTGGTAGAGTGGTTATGGGTGTTGAGTGACTTAATGTAAGTCATTAGTAATGGAATCATCACCTTCGAATCATGGACAACTGAAGCTTCCCAGATGAGAAAAGTTAAAAAAACAACATGTAAAAAGCACTTGCAATGCAAAATATTATTCTTTAGTGAAGCAGGGGATCCACAATTTGAGACTGTTACATCAGGAATCCATGGAATCTACATGGTCTGCTTGATGGTTGAATGTGAATCTCATCAAACATTTATATAAGCAGGTGAACTGAAGGAACTTCTTGAATAAACTAGTTATTCTAGCAATGTTGCCAGACGCGACGGCTCACCCTCTTAAGGTGATCTAACTTGGCTCCACTTCCTAGAGGTGACCTTTCTTCAGGCTTCAAATGGTATGATCTAAACAGTTCCTCAGGAAAAAGGAGAATCACCTCTTAATTTAATGCAATGAGCTTTGTGAGATATGTCTGCTGATATTCCAAATTTCTTCAGTATTTTCATCATTTTGCGCTTTCCCTATGCGTGATTAACTGGTCACCATGTGCTTCTTGGCCATAGTGGATTTCATTAATACAAGTTAAATCATTTTTGGCGTGTTGCTGAGGATAATGCATGCTGAGTCTTAAATATGAGAAGACGGCCCTTCATCCTGAGTTCTTCTTCAAACATAAAATATTGAGATTGTACATTGGCTGTAAAAATATCTTTATCTTCTGTTTTGGTCAATGTTATTTTTGATTCAACATCCCAAATTCTCAATTTTGCTATTTCCAAAAAACAAAAAAACTTCTTGATGTATAAATAAGATGTTGATGGGTTATGGTCCAAAAACTTCAAAATATCTCTGATCAATTTGCAGAAATCTGGAGGAGAACAGGCAAATGAAGCTCTTGTGACCCTGTTAGCTAGGATAAATCAACTGAAAAAGCAAATCCAGGCCGCCAGATGTACGTCAATTCAAGTACGTGACTGCATGGGCATTTTGTAGTCGACTCAAGTCAATGCTTGGATGTTCACTGTTATGTGCGAGATTACTAACAAATCATCATTTTTCTTTGTTGTGTAGGACAAAATTGAGAGGAATAGGAAGAATTTGGCTGGGCACACTTCTCGGTTGTTTGTGTTAGCAACATCAAAGAAAGATCTTTGTTCAATGGAACAGAATGATGCTAAAAACTTACTTGATTCTAGAATTAAGGAAGATACCTATAAATTGAGTGGTGTTGGCACAGGATCAGGGGACAAAGAAAATATCAATTATCAAGAGGAAGGCTCATCCTCTATAATAGTATTTGGAAGCAACAGCAGTGTAAAGATTGTTGTTCACTTTATCAAGCTTCCCTTTATTGAAAAAATACCTCCATATACTACCTGGATATTTTTGGACAGGTAAGAAAACTTAGATGTTTCACAGGTTCTATACATATCCACCCTCATATTTGTTTGACTTATTGAAGAACACATTTTTTTTTGAATTACTTGATGTGATTAAGTAGTTTTATATCTTGAATTGGTTTCACTTTCACTTGAGAAAGCCTTATGTAAAGATCGTGGTTTTGGTTCCGTCTTGGAGTATGAAAATTTTGATTTATTTTAATTTCAGACCTGCAATGGATAGAATTAATTGAATATCCCAGTTAGATGCACTAATTATTGCAAAAAAACTTGAAATATTCAAATTTTCTCTCGTAAATATTTTGTCTTTTGATGTAAAGATTTTACTTTCTTGTTCTTACATGACTCACACAGCACAGAAACCAAAGAATGGCTGAAGATCAATCTGTTGCTGGGAGGAGACAGATCTATTATGATCCATGTGGTAGTGAAGCACTGATCTGCAGTGATAGCGAGCAAGAAATTTCAGAGCCAGTAGAAGAGAAGCATGAATTTTTGGAAGGAGAAGAACAAATTCTGTGGTAAGCAAAATTTAGAAGCAACTGATGTGCAAATAAGTACGAAGTATTTAGGCAGTAGCACCATATAAATGGCAGACCGACAGATAAAGCCCTGGTATTTAAATAGTCTAGCAAATATGATCCATAGTTGTGCCCCAGTTAGGGTCAAGGAGTTTATAACAGTTTATACATTATTTATGCTGCAAACACCTTATCCAATCTCATAAAATTTTATTATTAGGAGTATCAATTTAAGATGTCCTTTTTCTGTTCTTGAAATTTAGGCAGGTTCTTCAGGAGTATGGACTGAAACCTGAAGTGCTGAATATTCTAAGTCAGGTCATGGAAGCGAGCCACTCTGAAATTCAGGTAATGGGTACTTTAGCCAATGAATGACGAGCTTCAGATTTTATTGTCTTTCTCCGTCTTGCTTCTTGCTTCATCTGCTTTTATTTTGTTCATCATATGAGAATCTCTCTTTCTGTGTTAAAAGCTGGTTTTCTCAAGATGTTATTTGTTCATCCTGTGACACTTCTAGGAGAGGTATGAAATGCTCATGGAGAAGCATCAGCCAAAGCATGTTAATGATTCTGAAGGCTCCAGTGAGATAGTCCATGAGAAGCAATTTCTCTTCGACAAGACGCTTAGTGCAGCACTTGATTCCTTTGACAATCTTTTCTGTCGTCGCTGTTTGGTAGTTTCAGTATCCTCTAATGGTTTAATATCAAGACCCTTTTATTAGCATTTCTGGCTGCATGATATTTATTTTAGTTCTTGTTGCAGGTTTTTGACTGCCGCTTGCATGGCTGCTCGCAAACCCTAATTATTCCTGTAAGTTTTCATCCTATGGAGCATCTCCTATGAGCATGAACATTAAAGATTTTCTGTATAATGAGAACCTGCTCTGCACAGAGTGAGAAGCTGTCAGTTGGATCTGAACTTGAAGATGGTGGGAAACCCTGCAGTGAACAGTGCTACCTATCGGTATGGCTTGAAACTTGCAATGATGCTACCTGTATAATTGGAGGTGTGATAAAATGACAACAGCAACAGCTGCAGCACTATTTGCTGCTGCTGCTGCTGCTGATAATAACAACAATACTACCAATAACAGCAGCAAAAAAGAAAAAGAAAAGAAAAACCTACTCAAATAATAAATTACAATAAGTTGAACTTCCATTTTTGCAAGCCTTACAAACCTTGTTAGGGCTATCTTTGAGTAGCTTAGCAACGGTTTCTGTTTAGAATTTCTCATTTCTCATTTTGTTGGGATTTCTTATTGATTAGTGCTCTTTACTTCTTTCTCTAGTTTATATCCTTTATTTTTGGTTTACATTGATATCATTTATTGTTCATTCAACTGCTGGTTGACTCAGGATGATGTAATAATAACACCATTGTTTCAGAAAATTAAAAAAATAAAAACTGATATCAGGGGATGGGACCGAAGCCCCACCCCTCCATCAATTTCGCTGGCGGAGGATGGGGGAAGGGGCAGGGCTCTGCCCCCCTCCCCATTCCACTCTTCTGCGCAATGGGGAGGGATTGCTTGCCTCTCCTAACTGTCGTGTGTGACAATAAGGAAAGCAAGGGATCCACAATGGCACAGAAGGTAGGGGATCCCTCCCCCAGCCATTCAATTGACAGGGGGAGGGGGGACCCTGCCCTCTCAGCCGTCGACAATGGGGAGGGCAGGGGCTCTTTCCCTGCTGGTGTGCCAAAATAGAGGGAGGGAGGCCTCACTCATTTTGTGTCGTTCAGGGGTGAATTACCCCCTCTTGATAATGCGACCTGGCTAACTGGACAATTCGGCTCGTTCACCAGTTTATCCAGCCTAACTGGCCTGGTAAATTGGGTTTTGACCAAAAATGTGTTCCTAGGATATTGACCTGATTAAGGCATCAGGTCTGGTTGAGCTCAGTTCAATTAGCCTCTGGTCTAGGTTTTATTGCACTGGTACATTCTTTAAGATTGGGAAAATTTGGTGTTGTCTAGCTCTAAAGACAAACCTGAAATTTCAAACAATTACTATAAATCCATTCAAAGGTATTTCTAATTTCTTGTTTGTTCGCAATCATTTCTTATTTGATGTACAGGAACACCTCATTGGTTTACCTCCCACATTGATAAAATGATGGCAATTGCAAACCATCATTCAAAGAAGACACATTGGTCATGAATTGGCTGATCTACAGCGCTGAGGAAATGTTGTTGTACACGTGGAGATTACAAAGTTAATGTGGAACACATGTCAAAAGTTAGATTTTAGCTTCCAAAACTGCATCTAGTTGGAGGTTTGCAACGAAATATCATGAAGTTTTGCATGCATAGTGTGCTCAATTTAAGGTACTTTTCCAAGAATTTGATGTAGTTTATCATAATATGGAAGAGCTAGCTTAAGAAGACTTACAGATATGAGATCACCTTAAGATCACTCGTGTTTATAAAAGAAGAAGGAAGGAGTTCAACTTAAAAAGAAAGAAGGTTCAATCAAAGGAGAGGGAAGCTGAATTTAAAGAAGATCGGCTTTGCAATGTTAGACCTAGTCTTAAAATATATGGTCTTAAATTGGAAAGTCCGCAAGCTGTAATTTTCTATTTCAACCTTTTTGAAATAGAAAATACAAAATAAATGCATCTTGCTAGTTTGTGTAGTTTCAACTAACCTTGCTGTTAGATGGAAAGCACAAACTAAATTGCAACTTGTTGTTTTAATAAAAACTTCAATTAGAAATTTCTTTTAGTAGTATTTTCTGTTTTGAGCTTAAAAGTTAGCTACTGTACGAGTTAGAAATCGTTTCTTGTTTTTAAATTTCCTTTTGAGCTAGTAGAAGTAGATTAATAAATCCTGATTTTAGTCTATTTCCTACAATGGAATAGCATAGAAGTTTCCTATATTGTTGATTTCAGGCCTATAAAACGGCTTCATATGTAACACAAAGATCAGTGTTGCCTATTGAATTCTATTCAAGATTTTGTTCTCTATTCGAGTAACTTATCCTTTTGTTTTTCTTTGTTTTCATTTTTTTTCTTTATAACTTCATAAATTCTATTTTCTCTCCTTTTAAGTTTTAGTTAAGAAACTTGGATTTACATTGTAGTTTTCTAAGTTGCTGAAATCTCGGTTATCAACCCTATAGAGGATGCTTTCAATATTGTTATTACTAGAATCTAAACTACCTTTCTGTGTAAGAACTGAAACCTGCCCTATCATATAACATGTACTGTAAGTTTATGTCATATTTCATTGTTTGGGCTTAATGAAAACTTTTCATTCACTAAGTTAGAGTTAGCTAAGGGTAAGGGCATGTAGGTAATTTTGATGGCATTGTAAGGTATTAATCTGAAATTCTTGGTCATGTAGTCATTTGCATATATCTTAAGAGTATTTAGGTACTTAATCATTATTATTCTTGTTTTTGCATCATTATTGTTGTGGGGACAGTAGAGACCCTATGTGGCACCTGCAAACCCGCTCGAGTCAAGTCATGGGCTAACTTTCTCCTTAATGGTGACAAACAACTCCACGCTCACTCATGGTTGACAGCCAAGGAGGTGATGAGAATGCATATATAAGATAATACAAATCTGTCAGTTGACCTATAACTATGCCACCTGTCCAAGGCATGGGGAAGAGAGTTGTCTACACGAATAACTCCCCTACCTAAGTTGTGAACTTCCTTGTCACAACTTGTGCCTAGTGCTGTAAAAGAATCCAAATAGTGTCCAAAACTGATTCGAGATTTTAGATAATATTTGCAATTATGATCTGACCAAACCCACCAAAATCAAAAGATCCGGATCCAGTAAACATTGGAATATGGGACCTCTTCAAATTTGACAATATTATTTACAGTTTCTATGCGTAATATCTTTTTATATGAATGGGCAAAGAAGAGATGTGTGATACTATTGTAATATGTTCAAATATTACTCTTAACTAAAGTTGTATATTCAAGATTCCATTGATCATAGTTTTTACTGTAGTGTTTTCTATTATTATTATTATCATTATTTTTTTTCCATTTAATCTTGTTTCAGGTTTTCGGATTTGCACAGTAACTGAATTTGGATATTATCCGATGGAGTTGGATTCTAATATCTGATTTTCGAATACTTTATTTAGTTTTTGTATGTCAGATATTCAGATACTTGTGAATGGATCAGAATCAGATATTCCCATATCTGGTCCAAATCCAGTCCATTTACAGCCCTACTTATGTCACCTACACAGCTACCACAAACTTTGCCTAGATGACTTTTCCTAGTGCAGTGTGTTATGTGTGGCTCAAATACAAATGTCATAGCGATAGTGAAGACCTTTGTTTGGTGTCTACAAGCTTGCCTGACCTAGGATAAGGACTAACCTTCCCCTGTTGATGACAAGCAACTGCTCACACACACAACTGATGACTGAAGGAAATGATGAGAATACGTACTTGAAACAATACAAAATCTGTCAGTACATCCACAAACACGCCACCTAAAGAAGGTCAGCTTGTCCAGGGCATGGGGGAGAGGATTTTGTCTTCATGATCATTATGATGATCATGTTGCTCAACTCTTCACACCTCAACACCTTAATATAGAGTTGGCGATAGGTTGGGTTTGGGTAGGGTTCAGGTCAGATCAACCTATATCTGTTGTTAAATGGGTTGTCTCAAACCCAATCCATTTATGAAACGGTTGTAAAAATGTAGACCCAAACTAGGTTTGGGTTAACCCACTCAAAGTATAAATAAATAAATAAATAAATAAATAAATATATATATATATATATATATATATATATATATATATATATATATATATATATATATGTTATTATTTAAAATTAAAGGAAATAAATTTTTATTTTTTTTCCTTGTAGATAAGTTGTTTTAAGCAGTAAAAACTAAACCCAAACTAAAAATAAAGGTCCAGTCTGGTTTAAATGTATTGAACTAGACCAATTCGTTCCAATTTTTGCTCTTTTGATCAAATTAACCAGGACTATCGGGTCCTGGTGTCAAACCCAAGCTTGATCTGTTTATTAATTAGGTCAGATAAGGAAACCCTTTCCTGACCCATTTTGGGTCATTCATGTCAAATAAATGGGTTGGGCTGGGGTGGGGTCAACAGTTGCCACCACTATGTACCTCATACTATCAGAGAGTTTAGCTGTACACCTCACAGCATTGCAGTACATCTTTTGCCTAAAACAATTGACCACAAGTGCTTAATTTCTTGCTTTATAGCTTTTCTTAAAATAAATTTTAATCTTTCTCTCTGAAACATCAAATTTTCACTTTAGATTTTTCTTCACAGGGAAAAGGAAACCAACTTTCACATACCACTCAGACTAATCAAAATATTGATGATGTGGTGGGCAATGCGACTTTCATAGAAACAGATGGTATGACACCTTTTTTCTAAATCATAAAAGCGAAATCTTGAAGCAACAATTGTTGCACAATGTTGATTTAAATGGATTTTTGGTTCATTTGCAGTTCCTGCAAATATTGAAGGGACATCAAGTGCTGCAAATATGGAGAAGCGCAAAGCCATAAGCTATGGCGTTTTGGCCACTAATGAAGCTTCTATTAGTTCAATAACTAAAAAACAGAAAACAGTGAATTGCCTAGAGGCAGCTTCTGATCTTGTGGCAGGCAAAAATGCTGAATCATTTGGAGTGGACCCAAACATTGGAATTGCAGTTCCTATTACAATGCAAAGTTCCTATTCCGGCAAGGGAGAACTAGAGGCAGATGTTGCTGAACACAGTTGGTATCCAATTGAGAAGGAGCTATGCACGAAAGGAATTGAGATTTTTGGAAGAAATAGGTAATGCCTTGGGATCTGCATTTTACCCTGAAAAAATATTCTGATAATTTTTGGAGTTATTTTATTATTTTGGTAGCGGTAGGTTTTGAAGTATTATAGACCATGAGAAAAGGAAGATTCCAATGAAAATTAAATAAGAAGGAAATATGGAGACTTTGTTTATTGATTTCTTTCCATTAAGTAATTGCACATAACTCGATGCCTCAAAAAAAAAAAAAGTAATTGCCCTTAACTCTTCTTCTCTATTGTTGTGATTGCAGTTGCCTTATAGCTAGGAACTTACTACCTGGCTTGAGGACCTGCATGGAAGTATTCAATTACATGTTTAATGATGGAGAAACTGCTTCAAACAGATCTTCCACATTGCCCAGCTTAACCTTAGACAACAATGGAAAAAATGATCTGGAGCATACGGTTAGAACTCATAAAAGCAGCAGCTTATTGATCCTTTTGTGTTGTATATTTATCTAATAATTCAAGTCTTTTTGTTTTATTTTCTGGACTGTTTTAGGAACAGGAAATACCAACAAGAACAAGATTCTTCCGCAGAAGGGGTCGAACACGTAAACTTAAGTACACTTGGAAGTCAGCTGGTCATATGTCCAAACGCAAAAGGATAGCTGATGGGAAACTACCTTGTACGCAGTACACACCATGTGGCTGCCAGTTAATGTGTGGGAAGCAATGTCCATGTCTTCATAATGGTACTTGCTGCGAGAAGTACTGTGGGTATGTTCCCTTTTAGTGTTTTTCTCTTCGGGCATTCCTCATTTCTTTTGGGTGTGTAACTAGTGACATGACTGCCACTTCAGATACAAGTCCAATATTTACTTTCTAAGAAGTTAAAAATAAGCTGTCACCTTTTAATGACTAGTTTGTGGATTCCTCTAATGTTTCAGGTGTTCAAAGAGCTGCAAAAACAGATTCAGAGGATGCCATTGTGCTAAAAGCCAATGCAGAAGTAGGCAGTGTCCATGCTTCGCAGCAGGACGGGAATGTGACCCTGATGTTTGTAGGAACTGCTGGGTTAGGTGGTTTTCTCTCTGCCTCTACTTGTCAGTTTAGATCTGTGCAAATCACATTTTAGGTTGAATATCAGGAATGGACAGGTTGTGTTCGGTATTTGTTTTAGATGTCTATTATTGTATATTCATCTATCTCATAGGAGGATAATATATACATTTTTACCAATGAAAGTGATGAAACTTCATTAATTCATAGGATCTGAAATTTCATTAATTCGTAGGCCGGATCCTTTGTAGTTTTTAGGGATCACCTGAGTAAAGGATCCTCACAAACTACTGCACTTAAATTATATATTTCTTTTTACAGTTGTGGAGGTGATTCGCTGGGTGAGCCACCGGCTCGAGGGGATGGCTATCAATGTGGAAATATGAAGCTTCTCTTAAAGCAACAACAGAGGGTAAGAAAATGGTAGTTTTCCATTCTTATATATATTGTCAAAGAGAATCTTGCTCATAATTTCTTTAATTTGATTGCTTTAATCAGATTCTATTAGGAAAGTCTGATGTTGCAGGATGGGGAGCCTTTATAAAGGTTGGTTCTAATAAAAAATAAAACATCTATCTTCAGAGTGTATTATGATCTTTCTCACCAGAACTAACCTCAAATGTATTTCAGAACCCTGTGAACAAAAATGATTACCTTGGAGAATATACAGGGGAATTGGTTTCCCATAAAGAAGCGGACAAGCGTGGGAAGATATATGATCGTGCAAACTCCTCTTTTCTTTTTGACTTAAACGATCAGGCATGTGACACTCATAGCTGTTTGGTCGCTTCGAACCCTTGTTGTGCATAAACTCTCCTAGCATTTATTTACCGTAATTGCCTGGGCTTGCCTATGCGTATTAAGAACAGAACTCTTGACTGTCTGCAGTGTGTTCTTGATGCACATCGCAAGGGAGACAAGCTGAAGTTTGCAAACCATTCGTCAAACCCAAATTGTCATGCAAAGGTTCGTTAATTTTGGCAATGCCACTTTGAAATGCTTTCTTTATCTGAATGGAGAGCCGGTGGACAGGTGATGTTCGTAGCTGGAGATCATAGAGTCGGAATATTTGCAAATGAGCACATAGAAGCTAGCGAGGAGCTTTTCTATGACTACCGCTATGGCCCTAATGAAGCTCCAGTCTGGGCTCGAAAGCCTGATTTAACGAGGAAGGATGATACACCCGTCCATCATGGTCGTGCAAAAAAAATTGCTTGATTTCCCAGATTGTAAAGCTGACTATATGAGGTATTTGGCTTCTACTCCATCTTATTGTCATGCTTCTCTATTTATTTCTTTATAAATAATGCCTAGAATTCGATTACATTTACATGTATTCCTTGTTGGCAAACTTGTATATAGATTGAATAAAAATGTCTTTACATACTTCTGAGCACTTCAAACACATATTACATGAGACCACCTTGGCAACTCTTCTAGTTAATTACTTTTGTTTAACGAATGAAAACTGAATATGTTAATATCTTTATATATTCGTTTCTCAGAAGTGGTGCCATATATTCGTCTTGTTCCATCCAATTTTTGTCTTTTTGTTAAAACTATTTCGTACTAAAATATGCTTTTTTGAATGATGTTGATAAGGAGGATGATAAGGTTGGGTTAGGGATTAGAAAGGGAATGATCAAGCTTTTATATTACTAAAACTAAAATCATGAAATTATCTTTGACCATTTTTGGTAAATAATTAATCAGGTATGGAACAACTATTATTTATACTTCATTTAATAAATGGTAAAAGGGTAAACGGGCATAATCTCTGGATTTTTTCATTAGATAAACATTTTTTTATATCTATTTGTAAATGACCGAAACAAAAGTTCAATCCAATAAATGGATAAATTGAGTGAGTAAATGGATAAAATTAAGTGTTGGTGCGGTTAAGTTACTAAAAAGAATATAAATCATAAAGTTGATGAAATAATTGCAAGAAGTTGCATGAAATGATGAATAACATATTTTCTTTAAAGGCGACACACAAGATAGCTTTATAGTTTATTTAGACTTTTGAGTGTAGAGGTCTTTATTTTTTTTCTTTCAATTATTAAGCGAAGTTTTCCAGGGACAAACTCTTGTAGATATGGACTTTGACTTCCACCAAAATAAGAGGGAGGCCTGTCCTTCTCCTCTCTCTTTCTATTGGCAATACCTGTCCTTGTTCCAAAATCCAAACCCAAGCATGGTTCTCCCTTATTCTGCTATCGCTACACGCACACCAACAATGGTTTCTTGCTTTTAGAAGGGCAAGGCAGAGCAAGTTCTCCATTTAACCTGTCTCCCCAACATTCTTAGTTAAGCGCAGACATGAGATATCCTAGGCCACTTGGTTCAGCCGAGGGTGTCCTTATGCAGGGTGCTTGCATCATTTGGATGTTTCACTCACTCGAATGACTCACTCTCTAAAGCGGATTTAATCAAGTTGCAATGAGGCATGCCTCTAATTATTTTGATGTATCTCATCAAATCACTCAGTTTTCATTTAAACTTTGCTGCTTTACTTACTTTACAATTATTAATTACGGTCTGTAATTTTTTCAATGTGATGTGATTATTGTTATGAAAAGGGAGATCTGTTCTTACTTTATATAAAAAAAATGTGAATTTTTATCTGGTATAAGGGGATAGGCTTCAACTTATATCAGGTTCAAGCTTAATCAGAGAAGGCTGTGATTTTCATTGGATGTAAAGGGGGATCCAAAAACTGAAAGGTAAATAATAGAGACAAGTTTGGTCCCAAGGAAGAGTTTTGTGCACTAATTTGGGTATTTTAGAATGGAACTCTCTTTCTGTTAAAGTCTTATTTAGTCATGTTTTCTTTGTTGGTTTGTTTTCTCTACATGAGTTGTCATCTATTTTTTATTTTCAGTTATGGTGTTGTAGGCTGGGTGATTATGTGGCTAAATTAGTTACTGAACTTTCTGGCAATAAAGTTAGTCATTCTTATCTTAATTTTGTATGTCATATTTGCCAATTATCGAAACAGACACGAGTTCCATTTTTGAGCTTTAGTAATTACATTTTACAACTTCCTCATACAAATGTATGGGGTCCTGCATCTACGCCATCTATGTCTAATTCTTGATTTTATCTCTTTTATTGAGTCTATTGGTTTACTAGGGTTTAATTACTTCAACACAAGTCTGGCATTTACTCTGTTTTTAAACAATTTTGTTCTCATGTTGAGAAATTTTTTAACGCACACATTAGTATCCTCTTATAAACACCTTCGGGTATTTGGGGCCAAAGCCTATGTTCATGCAGGTTCTCATTAGTGGCATAAATTTTCACATAAGGCTATACTCTGCATTTTTGGGATTGCGGCACTACATCAAAAGGTTTGGCAATTAGCACAATAAAGTTAGCTTGGATTTGTCAATTACCTAATGTCCTCTTGAACTGTTACTGTAGGTTTACTGTATTTGGTGATAATTGCTGTGCTTTAGTTTTGACTATTAATCCAATTCTTCACACGACAAATCCAAATATATAGAAATTGATTATCATTGTGATAGAGAACATGTTGATATTGGTGCTTGACAAACTTAGTAAGTTCCCATAGAGGTTTAATTAACCGATATCCTCTCTAGACCACTTTGGACACCCAGTCATCTCTTTTTATATAGCAGCCTTCATATCCATGCTTAGTTTTATATGAAAATATTAAAGACAATAATAAATTATAGAATGTATTATGCTCTCTGAGAATGTTTGGCTTTTATGCTTGAACCACGTTAAACCATTGTGCATGCTAATTATTTTTTATTTTCTATAATTTAATCACCATAATATATTCAGTTGGAATAAGTTGAGAGTTTTGATCACTCAATGGGAGCAATTTTCCCTTTGAGTTACCAAATGAAATTACCATAGCACAATATATTTAGTTTGTGATCACTCAATGAGAGTCATTTTCCCCTGGATCCAAGTTTCTAGAACTCTTGGAAGGCACTAATAACTGCAAGTCCTGACTACTTGTAGAAGAACTTCTTTCAAAGTTTCTTTCTAAAATTTTATAAACTAGTTATGTTTAAGATTGTTATAAGGATTTTCATTTTTCGTATGACTTCTGTTGCAGTAATATCTTTCTCAAGATAACTCCTAACAAAAGTGTCATTAAGGGGCTTCGTAGCATCTTGACAGTGTCCACCATAGTTCTTCTAACCTCCACTACATAATATAACGGCAGACAAGACCGAGCCATCATCTTTAAAACAATAAATTTCATTGAGAACCGAACTAGAGAGTGATACGTGAACTAAAGCACATCTGGATGATATGTTGGTAAACCTAAGATGCCCAATTTGTTAAAGTTCCTCTGAAAGAAATAGAAACATCAAGATGATGATGGGCTAGGTCTCCTTCTTAATAATAGTTCTCTGTTCTGGAGATGACAAAAAGTTAAAAGATGCTTCTAGAGTGGTTTGGAGAATACTTTAGTCATGTACCAAAATAAATTGTGTCTTAATGGTAACTTAGCTAATCAAGTAGTCTAAACGTTTGCTTCCCAGTGCTTGAAATAAAATCCAAGGCATTGTTGATTACAATGGAAATTATTTACCAAGACAAACAAGTTATACTACGTCTATTGACTTGAACTTGACATATTTCTTAGAAAAGGGATGCTCACTTATCAATACACAACCAAAATTTCAACTTCCTCGTCGATCTCAAACTGGTAATTGAAGCAATGACCCATGACAATGACAAGCAACACTAAAGTTTCTATGGAGATAAACAGGTAGCTCTAAAATAAATAGTTTATATCCCATTCATTAATTCATAAGATTATGCTGGCAAAAGTCAAAATTCAAAATAAAATCAAGCCAAATATAACACAATTGTACTCACCCTACTTTGGTTTTTGAATAAGAGTACAAATCAGTGTTAAATACTAAAATATTAACACTTCTCCATATAGAAGAAAACCTTTGTCAATTGTATTACCCAAAGTGTTTGTACCTTTTTTATTATCCAACTCGTCTTACTTTCATGAGCCAAAAAAATGTGAAGTAAAGTTCAATACTTAAAAGAGTTTTGATACCAATTTGTTAAAACAAAAGCAAGACTTACACAAATTAGAAAAAAGAGAAAACATACAAAAAAATACTAAATACACAATTTTAATGTGGTTTGGCTAGTGTAGTGTACATCTATAGGAGAGCAGAGAGGAGATCTACTATCAAATTTTGGAGATAAAAAATATTTTCAATAGTTATTAAAAAAGGATTTCAAACCCTAGTGATTATCTCAACCAAAAACTAGACTATATATAATGGCTTCATCTAAACAAATCCTTAATGGTTTGATGGGCGTCTATATAATTTAATTCACCATTCAATAAATCCTCACAAGTTCCCCCTTGGACACAACTCAATTGTCTCAAGTTTTAATCAAGTTCAAGCAATGTTTGAACTTGCTCACACATAATAACTTAGGTTACCTAACATATCATTCGGATTATCTTCAATTATAATCTTTTTCACTATTTACCTTGTGCAAAAGTGGCTCAGATAAAACGAAATTTGACATCAGTATGTGTTGAAACTTCTTAGGATTTCATGATGTATAATCACAATAGAAAAATTAAGGGGTGAAAAGAAGAAGAGTTGTAGAGAGAAGGTTGTAGGAAGATAAGAGAAAGAGTGACAAATTTGGAGAAAAGAGAAGGAAGAATAGGGTAATGGAATTATCCAAACCCTCCCCCTTAAATTGTATTTATAGATATAAAAAATATTAATATTATAAGAATATCTTTCACCTTAGTAAGAGTGAACAAGAGACATAAATCATAAACTAATTATATCAGTATCATCTTTATGAGATGACTCTTTATTTACCATTATACCACCACTGTGTAAGCTTGTGGGCCTTCTCCTTTGTCTGTGGATTTGAACCCATCTTCCACACACTTGGAGGGCCTTCCTTAGTTGTGTGGATTTGGGCCCATTTTCCAACACTCTCCCTCAAGCTAGGGTTGAGAGAACATCATAAACGCCTAGTTTGCTACAAATGGTGTATAAGATCTTCTCGTATAGAATGACAGTCTACCATATCTTCCAACACTCCCCCTAAAGCTGGTGGTCTCTTTTTTCCAAGAGACCCAGCTGGCATAATATAAGAGAGTAAAATTACTCCTAGTCTTAAGATATCGTTTCACACTCCAGTCAAATGGTCATAGTAAAAAATATTTTTTACTCAATTTCACAGGCGAAAAAGTAGCCCTACTTTTTCAGCTTAGCTAAAAAAAACACCTTTTGGGTGAATAATAGACTTGACTCATGTTGGATGTTGGATACACTCTTATCATTTGTAGGTAGTGGGTCTATAGGCATTGCTTAGAAATATAGCAGTAAACTCCTCCATTACGATGTCCTTCCACAGGGTACCGACTCTCAAATGGTCAAAGTAAAAATGCCAAATAAGGGAGTAAAGGGTAATCACCGAAAGATAATATAATGGGACTACTATGTGTTTTTTTCTTCATTAGAATAACTAATGTTGACAACAATAAACAACTGAGAATTCCTCCAATAATAATGTTTCAATCAGAGAGACACAATAATAACAGTTGAAATGGGCATGAGTCCAAATAACACGTACCAAATAGGCAGTTATATAGCAAAGAATAACCAGTTGGTAGTAAAAATCTTTAAGAGCAATAAAGATATATAAAAGAATATGCAACAAGCCCATCATTGAATAAGTAAGCTATGCACTAAGTAATAAGTTGAGGATAATCCAAGGTAATAATCCAAGGTAATAATCAAGTTGGAGTCAAGCCGGTACTAGATAGCAGATAGCAATTAGTAGTTTTGACAGTGAGTGAGTTAAGCCGAGTAATAGACTGCCAATAATTAGTTGAACCAAGTGTTGTTTGATAATTAATAAATTAGACAATCTCAAATGTGCTCACCCTTCATACTTCTCCTTTTATTCTCCTCCTCAAGCTGAGAGATAATGTCAATGATCTCAGTTTGAAGTTAACAAATATTCGGCAAGCTCAAGTGCTAATCCACCTAGATCTTTCTTTTAATATATAATTCTCCATATAAATTCTCATTCTTGATGACATAAAATGGCTCAAAAGTTGAAGCCTTCTGCTACTGCACTAAACTTTTCTGTTGCTTGACCTTTGTTGCTTCAGATGTCAATTTATCTTTCTAGAAAAATATGATCTCAACGATTCTTTTTGAGTTGGAAATTAGACTCAAATATCTTTCTAATAGTATATAGTCTTCTAAATAAAAAATATATCAAGAGAGTGAAACATCCAATGAAATATAGAAATGAGAAACTCTTTTTTTTTTTCTTCTTCTTCCTCTTCTTTTTTCTCCCACTCTGATACCATGTTGAAACTTAAGATTTCATGATGTATAATCACAATAGAAGACGATTAAGGGTGAGAAGAAGAAGAGTTGTGGAGAGAAGATTTTAGGAGGTGAAGAGGAAGAGTGAATATGAGACATAAATCATAAACTAATTATATGAGTGCTATCTTTATGAGATGACTCTTTATTTACCATCATACCACCACTTTGTGGGCGTTCTCCTTTGTATGCGGGTTTGAGCCCGTCTTCCACACACTTGGACGTGTGAGCCTTCTTTGGTTGTATGGGTTTGGGCCAATCTTCCAACAAAATGCTTACTTTTCTCATGATGCAATTTATCCTTAGTCAAGTGTATGTCACTCTAACTATCATAACAAACAACAATAAAATCTAGATCCAAACTAAGCTTGTAATACAAATCTTGCAACCAAATTACTTCTTTAACAACTTATGTCATTGCCATGTACTCTGCCTATGTAGTAGATGATGCAACAACAAGTTATAATGTAACTTTCTAACTAATAGCATAATTTACAAGGGAAAATACATAGCCTATAAGTGACCTTCTACGAACTAGTTCTCCAACATAATATGAATCAATATAACCAACAAAAGTACTATTAGCATTATTGCATTCCAAAAAAGTGTTAGATGTACCTTCTCAGCTTGCCAATGTTCTTTCCTCAAATTAGACATAAACATGCTAACCACTATAACCACATAAACATGCATAAAGTATCCTATTGCACTTGTGTAAGGGATGCATAACATATAAGCTTTCTCTCTTCCTCTTTTTGCGGCAACAAAGTAGATGAAAGTTTGAAATGAACAAGAAATGGAGAGCTAACTAATTTAGTAATTTTTTTGCTAAAACACTCTAGGACCTTCTCACTGTATTTCTTCTATCAAAGATATAGTTTCCCTTCCTTTTGGTCCCTCTCAATCTCCATTCATAGAATCTGTTTAGCAACTCCTAAATCTTTCATCTCGAATTCACTATTCTTTTACCTAAGGATCTTAGACATCTTCTTTGCCACTATCAACATATCATGAATGTACAACAACAAATAAATGAACCATTTGAAAACTTTATGAAATAATCACAATTATCATACTTGTAATGAAATAACTAATATTACCATAAAAGAATCAAATATCCAGAACACTATTTCAAAACATGTAAGAACCTTGTTAGCAAACAAACATAATCTTTCTTACCTTGAGGAATAACAAAATAAGGTTGATGTATGTAAATCTACTCTTCCAATGCATCATGCAAGAGGGCAGTTTTAAAATCAAGCTATTGTGATTCTAAATCATACATATCTACTAGTGTAAGTAAGACAAGGCATGTATAGACAAATACTTCACAATAGATGAAAAATGATATTACAATTAAACTTGGTACCTGATTGTAACCTCTAACTACTAATTGTGCCTTATACCTTGTATCTTCTACATCTAGGATGTTTTCCTTCTTCTTCAAAACTCATTTTATCCAATAGTCATTTTTTTTTCCTTTTAGGTGGCTTAACAAATTTTCCTAAGTATGATTTTAATGGAGAGTTTGTTTCCTCATTTATTGCAATCAACCACTTTGTCAAATTGTCACAAGTAATAGCTTCTGAATAGGTGGAAGGTTTTGAATTATCACTTTTCTCTATTCCTAACAAAACATAGGCAATCAAATTTGCATAATTGTATCTTTAAGGCTTTTTAACAACTCCCATTGGTTGTACTCTTTCATTTACTCATGTCCAGGTGGTGCCTTTTCCTTTTCAATACGTATTGAAGGCGCTTGATTTAGTAGAGACTAAATAAAAGAAGATTTTTTTTTGTCTTGATAGAATTATTTGAAGTTGTGCTTCTTATTTTCCAAACAACTATTTTAATAGAAATTTTTTATTTTCTTATACTTGTAGAAATGGAAAATCATGATTCCTTGCATTAAATAAAGTAGATTACCAAAACTAACATCTTTGCTAATATAAAGTCTTGGGGATTTTGGATCAAGATAATACAACATGTATCTCTTAACACATGAAGCATAAATGAAAAAAACGGCATTTCATTGCTTTTGGTTCTAGCTTTCTTTCACTAACATGTATATATGTAAGACAATTAAATATTCTTAAATTTGAATAATCTATAGAAGTATCAAACCCTTCTAGAGTTTTGCATTCAATGGTTATAGAGGGAGAAGATTTTCCAAATAGCATGCTAGGTTGGTAGCCTCTACCTAGAGCTCCTTGTCCACCTTTGTATTTGACAACATGCTTCATGCTTCATCCCTAAGTTTTTTTTGTTCATGTGCTTTGGAACATCGTTATTATTTTGTGTGTATTATACTGTAAGGTGCTTAACAATGCCTTGATCTTCATAGAATTTGTTAAAGTCTTTACCACAAAACTCAAAGCCTTTATCAATTCTTAGCCCTTTAATATGTTTTCTTGTTTGATTTTTCAATTGTGCATGTCCACTACTTAAAGATGACAAATACATTATTCTTTGATTTTAAAAAAATAAACTCATACCTTCCTTGAAAAATCAACATATATAAATCACCACCCTTAGAAATAATTTGTGCTAGTCCAAAAAGATCTAAATAGATCTATTCCAAAATACCTTTGATTTAATGAACTATTATGCAGACACTTCTCTTCTACTTGCCAAAAACACAATGTTCACAAATGTCCACCTTTCTTGTACTTTACCCACATAACATGCCTCTCTTGCATAATAAGTTCAATCCTCTTTCACTTATTTAACCCAAGCTCATGTGCCACAACTTGTCACATCCCAAATTTAGTTAAAAAAATATGGGATTGTACTAGCATAATACTAACTCTTCTCTATGGCAATAGCCATCAAACTATTCCACTTCTTCTTTTATATATAAAAAAAAACTCTTCTCTTTTGTCTCCTCAAAAACATCTCATCCTTCTACATTATTTTGCCATATCCACATTCAAGAAAGTCTAAATAATAGTACATATTATGTACCCAACTGTACTGACAACAACCTGTTTTTTTTAGGGAGTGCCTATTGGAGATCCGAGTAGGCGGCTATAAAATCATAATACTTGGAAATTTTGTCTGGAGGCTTCATTTTCTATCATCAATTATTTGGAAATGGCTGAAGAACAAAGTTTCAATCTTATTTCTCTTCATTATTGTAAGGGCACCTCCTCTAATCTTTAGAACTCTGCTACATACTTTTAACTATGGTATCAATGGTGCCTAAGGAGACGAAGTTCTTCTTCAAGTTTAGAATATATCTAACATTTTACAATGTTGTCACCATATCATTATGCATCTTCAACTAGATTGTATCTATCTTAATAGCTTGACAAGTTAGATTGTTAGTCATCCTAATAACTCTACTTTCAATAGCCTTAAAATGGGTCAACTAGTGGGAACTCATATGGTAGAAACAACCCTACTCTAGAATCTATTCATATTTGCCTTTTTTCTTACAATTGAGATAACATTTTTATCATCTTCTTTAATACTAGTTTCTATAAATTTGACTCTTCTTGTTTTGATATCTATTAATGTTATTTTTCTACTACTTGTTCTTAAATTTGTAATAGTTAACCTTAATATGTCCTGTTTCTTAAAATAACGGTGAATCAGTTTCTTATGTTTAAACTTTGATCGAGACCTTTTCTTACCACTATTAGAGTCCTCATCTTTTGACCTTCTTCCCATAGATAAAGTATGATTAGTATTTGAATTACTAGAAACACCAACAAGCTGATAATCAATCATATCCTTGCTCAATAAAGATGTCTTAATACCTAGTTGAAATTGTTTTCTTTACACACAAAATTATTTATCTAAAGTGCTTATATGATGAAGGTAAAGAGCATAACAACGACAAAGCATAATATTCATATTTTAAGTCCACCTCTATATTTGCAAGAGCAAAAATAATTGAACTAAGATTTCATAGATTTACCTTCCACCATATGAAGTGTGTAGGGCCAATCGTTCAAGGTTGAACGTTTGGCGAGCAATTTAGTCATAAACTAGCAACAATCTTCTCTTCCAGAGCTTCCTTAAGATCCACTTTGATAACATAATTGAATATTAGTCAAGACTTTATTTCTAATTACTCCCTATCAGTATCACTCACATTCATTGGCTTCGTCTCCATCTCTTTAACCATAATTTTTAGATTGTTTTCTATCAACATAAGAAGCATCTTGACACACCATAGATCAAAGTTGTTGCTGCCATCTTTACACCTTATGTTAACAATTACAATTAAGAGAAGACAACTTCTTACCATAAATCTCTCATTCACAAAATCAAACTTTGTGACAATCTTCTCTTTGCTACAAGCCCAAAATCAATTTTCATATTTTGATTTCTCTTCTCTACCTTATGTGACACAAGTTGATATAAGGTCTAAGACTTAGATGAAGTCGATATTTAGCGCTTTAATACCAATTTTTTTAAACGGAATCAAGATACTTGCAAAAGAGGGAAAATGAATCGTAGAAAAAGGAAAAAGAGATCACAATAGAAAAAGACGAGGCACAAATTTTTATGTGGTTCGACTGATGCCCCTGCATCCATAGGTGAGGAGAGAGAAGAGATCCACTATCAAATTCAAGGAGATGCAAAAGACCTTCAGTAGTTCTTATTGAAACTCTAATTGTTGTCTTAACCAAGATCCAAATTACACCCCACAATGCCCTCATCTAAATGGATCCCTAAAGATTAAATGGTTATTAATGAAATTCAAGGCATCATTCAATAGTTTAAAAGGAAAAATCCTCTACCTTTCCATTTATCCCTTTTAATAAACGAAAGAAAACTCATGGACATGAGAGGTTGTTGCAAATATTGCAGCTTGTAAGAAAGATTTCACTTGTCAAGGAGTTGCATCTATGTGATGGAAGCTCAAAAGACTTTCAAAGAGAGAGAGAGAGAGAGAGTTGATACAAAGAAAAACATCAAATTGGATCTTATGACTCCAATGTTACACCCTCAAATCTTATACTAACTGACATAATCATCCTCTCCTTTATATAAATCTACATTTTTTTTCTTAGCTTATTAATCCCTATGACATAAATGGTATTTTAGTTATGTATTAAATCATGAATCATGGATTTGCAAATGAATAATTTTAAACAGAGCTATTAGTCAAACTATAATTTTCCTATAAATAATTTTTTGAGCATGCAAGGGCTACAAGGTCTTTATTGCTCAACTATTGGTAAATTGTTTTCCTAGATAAATTTGTATGATCCTTGTTTTCAATAATGGTGCATGATTATTCTTACTAGCGCGACATTGCCCTTGTAACCGACTAGCATTGTATATTAGGTAAAAAGTATCTAATTTTAAGATGTGTAGTGTGATTGTGACACAATTACATATCAAATTTTAATATCTTTATTAGCTATTGTATCTTATATTGCATCAATATATGATACAAATCGATTTGTCATTGCTAGCAATCCAATGTTAGTAGTAGTTTCCCCAAGGGCAATTTACTAATTTAATGTATAAGGGTAAAATGGAAAATTCAGGTGCAAGAGAGGATATAAGCTAATTACTATAAGTTTAGGTCTTTTTCATTACTTAAGCATATAAGGGACATTCTGAGGTAATTAAGTAGAAATAGGACATGGTTTTACAAGATGGGAGCAGCCTAGCCTTGCTGTCAGAGTTAAGTAATTATCTTCTCCACTTAAGGAGTTGAAAAAGACAAGTAACGAAAGACTCAAGACCCTAAAAAAAATTGTTATCTTTGCTTTCCTATCCAAATTCTTAGCTCTCCCTCTCCCTTTCCTTCTCTGTTCCCTTTTGCACCAAAAACTTAAATTCTACTATTCTTCTTGCTAGATTGTAACATTGGTATAAGAGCAATTGATTCCAACGAATGATCTAATATGGATTTTATAATAACAAACCCTCATTTATCTACTACTAATAAAAAGGTATGAACAATGCAAGATGTCACCTATAGTAATTACCTATTTCACAAATCTTATAGATGCGTACATTAAAATTCAAGTAGTGATGATGAGAATAAAAAATAAAAAATGATCCTTTTATTGATGAAAACTAGAAGATTATTTATAACTTTAATGAGATAATGAAGTGTCAACATTGAAGAAATGATCGGCTCTCTCAACTTTTTAATTATGGTGTGTGTTTTATTTGTAATATTTTTGTAATAATAATTGGTAGCACTATTATATGTTACACCAAAAGATCAAATTTTGGTTATTTTTAATTGCTTCAAATGTTTAGTTTGTATTGAAATGCCAATTATGGTAATACATGTCAAAATGTACACCCTAGGAAGTAAACATGTATGGGCTATAAAGGCACCACTTATGGAACTAAAATGATAACTTAATTTGGGATGATGATAATAGCTTATTACTTAAATGCCATCATCTTGACAAACAATCAAAAATTTCTATTTGAAAAATAATTTATTTTTATGTTATAATTATATTTTCTATCAAACTCGAGATACGATGCCACCCCTAGCAATGGCTATGATGAACTTGGTAGTGTCCATGACGAGAGATAAAACTATATACGAATAGAACTTAATAAATTATTCACTAAATGTATAAAATATCATAAAATTTTGTACTTCATTCATAAATTATTGTAATATGAGTTAGTTTGGTGGTATTATATTAGTTTTTTTTATAAATTTGTAGTTTAAAATTAATAAAAGTCTTTTCGAAATTTCACCCCTACCAAAAGGTTGTCATTTTGATCCTCTCTGATATCCCCACTTGCGATTTTTTTCTTTGTTTTTTTAATATTCTTCAATTTTTACATGGTATCAAGGCTCTTCTAAACCAGGGAAGGTCATTGTTTATTTGCCCTCCTTCTTGAACCCTAGACAATGACTTTAATCGGAATGGATGGCTTCTCAAAGTTGTGATTTTGATCAATCTAGGTTTGTAAATTATATTTTTTTGTCTTTGTGCCACAATTGATTTGATTGGTGACTTATTTTATATAGAGTTACGAGTCGTAGTGTACCCAAATAGTTTTTTTTATCAGAGATGAAATATGTCTCAAATTCTTTATTGAAGGGAAATGTCTGAGATGGTATCTTGAAGTTTGGAGAAAAGTCAAATTTAAGATTTGCATAAAATGATCGATCAATCAAAGTGGAATTGAACGTTCATTGAATATTGATCGATCAAACAGAGTATGATTTCGTGATTGATCAATCATTCAGTGGACGTTGATCAATTATTCTCCCTTTGATTAATCAATTTATGAAATCACATGAGTGATTTATCGTGATGGAGCCTATAGAATCTTGAGATACTTGAAACAACCACTAGGAAATGAACTACTATGTCCGCAAAACCTTTGAGGTTAAAACAGTTTTCAAACATAGACTATGTTGGGTCTAAAGTAAACAGGCGTTCTACCAATGGTTTCTGCCTTTTTGTTTTTGTGAAAATTTGGTAATGTAGAGACAAAATTTAGTGTAGAAGCAGAGTACAGGCCAGTGGCACACACAGTCTACGACCTTATATGAGTAAAATTGTTATTGGAGGGGTTTGATTTCTCAATTATAGCATGACAATCAAACAACCAATTTTATTAGCAACAATCACTTTTTCTCTTTAAAAAAATGAAGCATATTTAAGTGGATTCTCATTTTATCAGATAAGTCGGTATTAGAATAGTCTTCACTCATTTCTGTTCCATTTAACAAATGATAAACCGGTAATCGGGTAAAATTACCCGAATGCCAAATCAAGTAAGAATTTTCGTTTTGTTTTTATTCAATTTAACGGATGATAAACAGAAAATAGAATAAACTGATAAAATTGACACCCTTATTTGATGAACTTGTTGGAATTGCGAGATCAGTTCCTGTGTTCTCTTTAAATCAGCTCTCTCATCATCTATCGGTACTGTGCACACCCACGAGGTGGAGTCCAACAACAGTGCGACGGAAGGTGTAATCCTGGAGTCACTACCGAGATAAAATAGATCTAATGTACCGATTGGTAAAGATGGAAGAAATGAGATCCAGTGAGGCTCATAGTTCAATCTCGATTGCAAAAGCGTCGAATCCATCAGCAAATTTGATTGGGGATAGAAGGAGATGTGATCTTTCGAAAGGCAGATGGGTTTTTTTTAAGAGCGATCCTTTCTACAGCAACAGCTTTTGCCCCATTTCATTGATGAAGGTTTTTTAACTGTCAAACCAATGAGAGATTGGACAAAGATTACCTAAAGAGGTTTCGAAGGGCAGATGGGTAATCAAATACATAACACCCTTTACTGGCCCTTTTTTTTTTTTTTTTCATTTAACCAAATCTGTATTGGAACTATTCTGAGTAAATCTGTAATCAATCTGAAGAAGTTTGTACTTGGCTCAGAAGGTTTTGAAAGGAAACGGTTCAGACACAACTCACAGCATTACAGACCACTTCCTTAATGAAATGCAGAGTTTCAAATGAAGGGAAACAGAATAAAATGGCTTCAATGGCTCCTCTAGACCCCCTCTGCTACTCCTGTGGCACAGCAGGTCCCATCTCTCAAAACATAGAGCTTGTCTTCAGTCATCGAAAACCAGAAACAGAGGCGTCGCTGAAATATCTTACCCAGTACTGCAATCTCAAATTGGTAACAAATATGGAGGCAAAGAATACTCCATCTTCAGAATTTCACAATTTAGTAACAATATAGAGGCAAAGAATGATACATCTTCCGAATTTCTCAATTTGATAACAAATGTAGAAGCAAAGAATACTTCATCTGAATTTCTCAATTTGGTAACAAATGTGGAGGCAAAGAATACTACATCTTCTGAACATCTCAATTTGGTCACAAATATGGGGGGGAAAGAATGTGAGAAACATTTGGAGCGAAATCTGATGATCTAATGTTACAAACACTTTTCAAATCAGGCAGTGGCATTTATATGGCTCAAAATTGTTCCTATTCTTGTCTCTGCCAAACAAAGTCTGAGCCTCTCTCGTTTCTTCTCGGTTTATTTATCCACTTACCCGGAACTACATCATACATTCAGTTGGAACAAGTAGAAAGTTTGGGATCACACAATGGGAGTTGTTTTCCCCTGGATTAGCAGATGAAAATACAATAACTCATTCCAAGTGTCAGGAACTCCTGGGAGACACCAATGACTGCAATCCTGAATACCAGTAGACGAACCTCTTTCTGGTTTTCTTCCATATAGAGAAGGGTGACCATCAATTCTAAACTCTGATAAACCAGTCACATTTAAGATTGTCACAGGGATTTTCATTTTCTCTATAACTTCTTCTTCAACAATATTTTTCTCAGGATAACTCCAATGAGAAGTGTCATTAAGGGGCCTTGTAGCCTCCCCACAGTGTCCACCAGCGTTCCACTGACCTCCACTATACAATGTAACAATAGACATGGTCAAGCCATCAGTTATGGAAATTTAGTAATCCTGTTGAGAACCAAACTAAAGAGTGATGCAAGAACTAACCTGAAATGTGATGGAGACGAATTTCTGAAGAAGACTCGGGTCTTTCTTGGGTTGATATGCTGATCAACCCAAGATGCCCAAGTTGTCAAAGCTCTTTTGAAAGCAATAGAAACATCAAGGTGGTGATGGACAAGGTCTCCTTCTTGATAATAGTTCACTCTGCTAAGAGATGATAGAAGTTAAAAATGCGCTTAGAGTGGTTCAGAGAACAAGTCGTATACCAAAATAAATTGTTACTTGATAGCTTAGCTAATGCAGTAGTTTAAACCTTAACTTCAAGTTCTTGAAATGAAAACATCGGGCATTTCAGCTAACAATGGAAAATATTTACCAAGACTAACAATATCTCATGTCTGTTGACATGAACTTGACACATTTCTTAGAAAACCTATGTTAACAGATCAATATACAATCAACTATTTTTGCTTTTATATCAGTTTCACTCTGATAATAGAGGCAATAGCATATGACAATGACAAACAGCACTAAAGTTCTCATGGAGATAAACATGTAGTTCTCAACTGAACAGGTGCAGTCAGAAGTCAGAAGTCAAAATAAAATCAAGCCAAAGATAGCATAACTGCACTCACCCAGCTTTGGTTTTGTAATGAGACCACCAATGTGCAGTGTTAAATACCAAAATGTCTGCACTTCTCCATTTGGAAGAACCCTTGTCAATTGTATCTATACGAAGTGTTTGTACCTTCTTTTTTCCAATTCTTGCCTTACCCTCATGAACCAAATAATGTGAAACATAGAACTCAACACTACACTTATAGTCCTGCAAAATCCACCTCAAGAAATAAAAAAACTAGACAGATACTTCAAACAGTAAAACTAAATGAGAGGCATATGATATCCAATTACCACAAACTTGAAGTTGTAATTCCCCCTGGTTTTGGTAATCTTTCGTCCATGTGCCTCATAAACTCGGCTCGGATCCTTGACAGCACCTATCAGCAAACACAACATAGACTCCCACTGATTCCTATTTAGGGAATCCCCAACAAAAACTAGCCTCTTCCCTCTTATCAATTCCAGCATCTTCACAGGATTAAACCTGACACCAACACCCACAATCCACGTCTTCTTTTTGAACGGAACTTACTAAAGAACATCAACACAAATTCAAGAAGATTTAACAGCAAAAGAAGAAATTAAAGATAGCCACTTACCTCGGAATGTTACAATCTTGGGGGTGCCAACTCCACTTCATGTAATCTCTGTTTAGTCTCCCATTAGTTTGACAGCTAAAACCTTCGTCTATAAAGGGGCAAGAGCTGCTACTGTACAAAGGATAGCTCTCGTAAAAAACCCATCTACCTTTCGAAAGATCACATCTACTTCTATCGGCAACAGGCTTTTTAAATTCCCAGGAAATGTTAGCGGATGGATTCGACGGCTTTGTTGTCAGGTTTGAACTCTGAGCTTCATTAGACATGTTTTCTTCAATCTTGCCTATCAGTACCTCAGATTTATTTCTCTTGACCGTAACCTCCCGGACAACAGAATCTACCCCTTCTGTAGAACGATTAGCGGAGACTTCCTCATGGGTGCGCACCAAAGCGAGAATTTCAGCATCAGTAGCATTGACTTTAATATTCGAAACACCAGACTGATTACTTCTCTCAAGGTTTGCAGATTCATTCACGCGAGGGAGCGCCAATCCCCCATTCTTCACCTCTCTAACAGGAATCTTTGAAGCAAAAGAGGTGATATTCTGAAGTTCAGAACCTCTAGCACTGATTCTGGGAAAGATCTCTCGAGTAGCTAAAGGTGGGTCGGTAAAAGAATAGAAAAAGAAGAAGCAAACGAGCAGCGAAGAACCGACGGTGAAGGAGAAGACGAAAAGCCTGGTCGATTTGAAAGAGAAACTCTTCTGCCTCTCCATGTCCTCCTCTAAACAACGAAAGCAAGCTCGTACACAGTATAGATTGTTGCAGTCTTGCGGTTCGTAAGAAAGCTTGCGGTCGCAGACAGCGTCTGTACAGGGGAAGCCGGAACGCTTTCGAAGGGACAACGACACAAAGAAACCACCGTACAGGATCTTGTGACTCAACCGAGTCCATCAAAGTCCTATATCTTCGACTGATTGACAATAGTACCCTCATCCTCTTTTCTATTTCTTCCTTTTTTCAATACCTTATCAATAATGTCGGATACATCGATAGTATTACAGTCATTTCCAAACTGCCATTAAATTAAGCTACCGTGAAGGTCGGATTCTCCGACGAAAAATTTAAAACGGAAAACCGAGACTAAACTATAATTTTTAAAACGGAAAACCGAGACTAAACTATAATTTTTCTCACATTCAACTCGTTAATGTACAACTGATCTAAATTATTTTCCCGGATAAAGTCGCCTGAGCCTCGGATCAGGCTACGGTGCATGAGTGCCTGTTGGTTCCATTATACTCCGTCATCGTGGAGACGTTGTCCGTATCACACATACATACTATACAGAGAATAACTTTCTCTCTTTGGAAAAATGCAGAGCTTGATTGGTAAGCATAAAGTGAATAAAAGAAGAAATCCCAAATGGAAACTGAGCTAGCTGTCCCATGGGATACCTCAACTATCAGAAGCCAAACCCATATGCCCCGCCTGAAAATCTGCTTTAGAGAGTCAACCATGAATATATGGAGCGACTTTCTTGTGAGGGAGACGCTTCAACTTCAAGCTTATACATTGGTCCAAGAAGACTGGCAAGTCAGGTTACGAAGAGACCCTACCCTTCCTAATCCCTTTTAAAGAAAGACAAGGATACCATCTCACTTGTTGTTGGAGTAGGAATAAGGACAATGGAGAACCTACTTTAACTATAAAAATGGCCGGAGTGGCCTCCCTCTCACCTCACACTTTTGTTACAAAAATGAGGGAGAATTTCTATTTGAACAAACACGTCTATCACCTATAAATTGCCAAGGAATTGATGTGTATAGAGGAGCACAAAAAGGGGGTTAGTTAACTTGAATAAGGAGATGAACTTCGGTTCCATTACTTAGTTTATCTCTTGATGTCATTAGTGGAGCATTAGCGCCCGATTCATATTAATGAATCAAATGAATTCGAAGGTAACACTCATGATTTAATTTCGGGATTTCAAATTTTGTAGTATATTGCAAATCATTCGGATAAAGCAAGCGGGACACATCGTAGGAGGCCAAATTTTTTTTCTTTCTCTCCCACTTGCTTCTCCCTCTCGGTATGTCCCGTGCGTCTCCATCGCAATACGCCGTTGTACCTTCCGGCCTCCCGACACCAAACATCGTCTTTGTCGCATCACCACCTCTGTCACAACCCTCATATAGCCTCCAACGTCACCTTTGTCGCAGTCATCATAGTGCCCCCCAGGGCCGCCTCCGTCGCATAGCCCTAGTCGCAACATCGTGAGGAAAGAAAAATTAAACCACTGGTTCTACCAGAGTCTCGGACCTGCCCAACTTCAGTCGAGTTAATCTGGGTTAACTCGATTTCAAAAAAATTAACCCATTTTTATAATTAATAATACCAATGGTTTTAAATTTAACAAAAAATATTATTAATTAATTATACATAAAAATATATAGTGTGTTAAAGTTAGCATTTGATCAATTTTTTTTGTTTAATCATTCCTTTTTATGTTAAAGTATATCATATATTATTAATAAATTAATAACTTAATTTATTATATTCGTTTCTGCTATTTTTAACTTTAATTGTTTATAATTAATCACATGCACAGTTAATTGGCTCATGTAATTACTATATTATTGTACAATAAAGTGCAATCATTAAGTAAAATAATATCTAACTTAATTAGTTAGTATATTAATATATTTTAATTATACATTAAATTGCTTATTCGCGTATTAATCATATTTGTTTTACCTAATTTTGGATTTAGCTATTATGTTTTATTTAAGTATATTATTAAAAGTTACTCATTCTCTTGTTTTTTATATTTTTCTCGTTTAAGGGCACTAATACTGGATAATGTTTTCCAGTGCACATGAATTTGTTTACTCTAACACCAAATTTAAAGTTGAAGTTCATGTAGATGATTGCAATATTGTTAAAGTTGAAGTTCAAATTTGAAGTTTGTTGACTAACCCCCCCAAAGATGCAAGACTCGACACCTTCCTTAGTGATGAGTCTATGGACGGCTATGAAGCAAGGTTTTTTTTTTCTAGCACAGGTGAGATTCACACGTGGGGCTCACTTGAACGGCGTGCATTGGCCTCTTCTCTGAGACTTCAATTAATCAATTTTTTTATTAATCCAATCCGACCAAAGGTTGCGAGGGGGAGGAAGGAGGACGAACGAAGGCAATGGTGTTGGATGGCCCTTGGGGTCTGGCTACGATGGCGGTTTCTAGCGACAGTGGCTACAAACCTGCAACTACGGTTGTGGTGGCTTTCCTCTGCTTCTTGATGGTAGAGAGGATGTTGATTGTCATTAGTGGCTTGTAGGTGTCACGAACGGTGGATCAATGGTGAAAGAGTGGTCGCCAGAAATCTTTGTTGATGTTGGAGACAAGCAATAGAAAGGGGAAAGAGGGAATCGGCTTGGTGAGTTACTTGGCTTATGTTGACGACGGCGTTGGTTGACCGAAGGTGATGGCGACAACCACGGACAGAGTCGAATTTTTCTAATGATGATCGATGATGATGGAGAGATGAACAACTAACCTTCTTTCTCTAGATGCAGGGAAGGAATTTCCAAAGGGTGTTTTAGAGAGGAAGAACATTGCAGCGACGGGAATAAAAATTGTTGATCGATCGCTCTGATACCATATAGATCAATTAGAAGGAAAAAAAAATTTCACCGTGATTTATATTCATGAAGGCATATATTTATAGTTTAAATATAGATAAGATTACGTGATAGAAGTTATTGGTTATCTCTATCATAGAAGGAGATGGAGAATTTTTTCTCGAGTTAACGATCATGTGTCTCCTTCATAAAATCTTGTACTTGAGAATGGGGAGCAGTGATTGGTATCACCGTTGCGGCCCCATTTTCAGCTCTGATGGAATGCTCTTCAACATGCTTTTTATTCAGGTAACATATTTTACTCATAAAAAACTAGCTTCCTCTGCAACTTTTGCTCAAGTTTGTCGCAATTGAAACCGGGGAAGAAGAGAAACTATATATCTTGTATTAATTATCTTTAATTAGTAGAACGAGGATTTGAAAATCCCTAGGATATTAAAAAAAATTCCTACTACGAAGTCCATTTTTTTAAAAAATAATTAATAAAATACCCATCTTTTGAATTTATTAGTTAAATATACAAACTTTGATCGATCAACCATCACGTTGGCATTCAAATAGCTACGTCATCATTGACAGCGAGCATAATGACATATCAGCCTTGCCACGTCACCCTAAAGCATGTCAGCCGTATTTCTTCCCCTTCTCTTTTTGCCCTTTTTTTTTATCTCATCGACGAAAACGACGGATGCCGCCTTAAAAGCTTTCAGTTCAAAGGCGAGAACACGGCCTCGACGATGACATGCTTCTTCATCGGAAACCTCCTGCCCAAGAAATGGCTCGCATACGCCTTCCCGTCCTTCACAGTAGCAGACGTCGCTAGTCTATGCATAGATCCCATGTACCGCCCCACCACCCTCGCCGTCGCCCACCCGTCGTTGATCTTCACCAGCAGGCGGGATGGCTTCCCGGAGACGATGAGAGACAAGAGCACGATGCCGTCCCCTAACACCAGTGACGATCCATTGAGAAGTTGCAACCTCTGAACCGTTCTTCCTCGCCTCCGAGATTCGAGATTTTAAAGAGTAGGCAAGTTGCTACATATGAATAGGCAAGTCATTGAGATTTGAATTATTTAGAGGTGGTTGTTTTTCATCAACAAATGGATCGTCTTCGAACCTCATGCTATTTGTGGTGTTGTCGTTCTACATTTGTACCCATTCCACATGATTCTAGAAGAGATGTTCATCTTTTGACAAGTACCTCTTTGCATGGCAACGGGACATTTGTGTTCCTTATTATTTTGAACTCCATATCCGAGGTTTAAAGCCTTTGTTAGAGAATAGTTAGTCTCCCATGTTTGTGATATTCTTAAACAATTTTAGTATTTTTTTTATATGAGATCATTGTTATAAATTCGGATAGAACCGACAAATTGAAATAGATAAAACCCAGCCGACTTGGCGGAGCAACTGGGTTGTGTGGGACATATAAGGATAATGTTAGGGGTGGCATTGAGTCCAGCCAAGCTCAAACATGTACATGTTCGAGTTTGGCTTGATTTGAATACTTCGGGCTAGAGCTCAACCTCGAACCTAAAATTGGAATCGAGTTTGAGCCCAAAAATTTTAATCGAGTTTGAGTCCAAGATCAAGTCGGGTTCAAGCTCAAACCTACATTTAAAACTTCAAAAATAACAAAAAATTCAAAAATAAATAAAGAGAATATTATGATGACTTTTGGTACCATTGAACTGCAAGGTGTCACAGATAATTTCAAGACTTTGTGATAGAGCAGACTAATGTATAATAACCAATTTAATAGACCTAAAAGAAAGAGCAAACACTTCCATCAATAATATTGATTCCACTTGCAAACAACAACATTAGATATTGAGGGACCCAAAAGGGTTGAACGATTGATCGTCTTTGAGGTTTGAGGTAAATAAGAGCTATTATCAACCAACTAAAGAGGGAATTGACGAGAGCAATTAGAGTAAAGGGTATTTAAAAAAAAATGTAGGCTAACGAGTTGGCTCACAAGCTAACAAGCCGAACTTGGGCAATCTCGAGTTTGGCTTATTATACTTAATGAGCCTTATTTCATGTTTGAGCTTGAGCCGAGCTCAAGTAAAAATTGAATTGAGTCGAGCTCGAATGGTTTGTGAGCAGGTTTGGCTTGGTGCCACCCCTAGATAATGAACTAGAGATGTAGAAAAGATAGACGGATGCAACTGGGTTTAAGTCTAGGTAAAGATCCTACTCTGGTACTATGTTAACATTGAAGCCAATATCATCCTAAGATGACTAGTCAATTATAGACTTATTGTTCAAACTTATAAATTATTAATTTTTTAATATTATTTAAATGAGACTATCCTGCTAGCACTCACTTGAGTTTAGGTCCCTTGATAATAAGAAATAGGGTGGAATTGGATTAAAAGCTAAACTTGTGACCACTGCTTCAATTTTTTTCCTTTTACTTGGTTTTTTTAGACACCTATGAGTGTTGGATTATAATATCCATTAGCATGGATTTATTAGTATAATTTAAAAATAAATTAAAATACTAGATAAATTGATTAATATCTTTAAACCCATCTAAAAATGTTAGTAATATAATTTATATTTTCTTTTTAATATTATAATTTCCTTTTACTCCCCCGAAGTGATGTGTAGTTTCTTTTTAATGTATTTTTGTAATTTATTTTTAATTTATATATTTTCTATACTTTTTATGTTTTTATTAGTATTTTTTGTACCAATTAATTATTTTAATCATTTAACTATTGTTTATACATTTTTTATTTTTTTATTATTTATATTAGTAAAATTTTTTATATAATTTTTAAATTTATCATTATTTTTTGTTTTTTATTATTAAGTAAGGTAAAATTAATATACAAAATATACTTAATAACTATTTCTACTACTGAAAATAAGAAATTCATTGCAAGAAATTTTTAAATTTTAATTTTCGAATATTTTTTAATAAAATATAATTGAATCATTGTTGGACTTTAGACTTTTGCTTGTGAATTACAAAATTTTATTGATAGTTTTTTAGTTTTATATTCGTGACCTTTTATAGAAAATTTTAAATTTCATCCGTAAATAATTCACTTTTGTTAGTAAATTTTAAATTTCTTACAGTAAAATCAGATTTCGTTGGTAGAGTTTTTTAAGATTCTATCAATGAAATCAGTTTTCACTGTCAAATATTTTTTTGAAAATTCACTTGCAAAACTTATAGTAGTGAAAATGCCCAAGTGAAGTCTTTTAGTGAAACATTGGTTGGAAAAAGTCTATTTTCTTGTAGTGTATTATGCTAATAACTATATTATCATCATTGCATATGTGATTAATCTCCAATCTATAAAATGAAAAACTATTTTCATCTATTTTAAGGGATCAAGTAAGATAAGATTTACAGTGAGAGCCAAAATCGTTGTAATAATCACAAAATATGATTTAATGGTATATTATGATGGTACAAAACATGACAATGTTTAATATTATAATGTAGAGCATGACATTGCTAAAAACTATTGCATCTCATTTTGGAGTTGAGACTTCATAGCCTTCATCCTATGCCCATACTCCTCTAGTGGAGACTTTTAGTAGCTCTTGAGTCAAGTGGTTAGAAACCCTCAATTGTGCTCGAGCCTAGCTCAAATCTTCGTGAGTCTGGTTGTACTCGTCCTCAAAATGTGACATGCAAGAAGAAGAAGATGCTCGAGCCATATTCAATATAGGCGGCTAAAGTAAACCGAACCCGCTTGATGCACCTAAACTTGGTACCACGTGCACAATGTACTATGGCATGGTCATCAACTGGATCACCAACCTCTTTTGTCTCTTACTCCATTCACTACATGTATCCTCTTTTGTCTCTTACACCATTCACTACATGTCATCTTGTTGAAGATAGCATGGCAAAAGTATAGTATTACTATCCATTGAAATAAAGCATATAAATAAATTAATATTATTTATAATTTTCATCCTACAACTTGTAAAATACAAAAGTGAGTGTGTTACACTACTAGCTTGCGTATAAGTTTTGGCCCTGGTATGTTAAACACACAACTTACATAACCACAACCAATCCACAAGAGAAACAACTCTATAAGGGGTCAATGGTATTACAAGGTGAGTCCCATGATTTTTGTACTAGGTGTGCATACTATGGTATTGTCAAAATGCAACACCAAATATTGAATATACAACTACATGTCCATGTTATCCCGAATATTTACACAAACTTATCCTTCAAAAAAGGAATAAGACAGAATAAAATCATTATCAAACTTAACAATTAAGGTCAATGTAAAAATTAATTGTAAATTTTATTATTTACCTCAACATAGGGGTTCCCATACGAGAAATGTCTCATTAGTGTAGGTCTTCAAATGATCTACCTTTATGTCTTTATGGTTCTTAAGGATATGGCCTACCTAATGAGTGAAGAGTGAACTATAGATCCCAGATGCCCACGTGTGGATGGAGAGACATATATATACATATAGGGTTGATCCAATACGTAAAACTATTTGGTGTGAAACATGAGAAATGACTATCTCAGCAGTCTAATTATGATCAGATGATTGAGATAGTCATTTCGCATGTTTCACACCAAATCGCTTTTCGTATTGGATCAGCATATCTATATAATTATATATATATATATATATATATATATAATTAAACTCAAATTAAATAAATAACTACAACTAAAAATTTATATAGTTTTAACAAATACCCTTGTGTTGCCTTTAATACCCTGGGTCTCTGGGACATGGTTGTCCTTCCCTAGTAGCTCATTGTCATGCATCTCCAATCATGGATATATCATCGTTCTTGGGGGATGTTATACATGTTGGTGGTATCCTTAGTGTGTAGGGAGGCATGATATAAGGTGACCTACATAGTATTTTCATAATATTAATAATGATACTTGTTGATTTTTAGGAATTCATAGATTACATATTGGGTAAAGAAGAGAAGGAAGAAGGAAGAAGAAAAGAGGAGAAGAAAGAAGAGAGAGAGGGTGACGACCAAGAGAAGAAGAGAGAAGAGTGCACATGTTAGGAAGAAAATAGGATGAAGAATAGGGTTGTGGACTTGTCCAAACCCTCCCCCTAAAACTTTATTTATAGATGATAAAATTATCAATATTACAAGTATACCCTTCACCCCAATAAGAGTGAAGAAAAGACAAAAATTACGAACTAATTTCATCAATGACACTCCAACTTATTCATATCTTCCAACATTACTAATAAAAAGACAATAACACTAACAAATTTTAGATAAAACTAGGCAAAACCTAACATGTTAATTATGGAACACTAATCATATTTACATAAACCCACAAAATTAAACATTAAGTCATTATGTTGCAATTATGACTCAATAAACTTGATACATGTGGGCAATCCACCTTGGCACATCGTGATATATTTGAAACATACCAAAGGCAAAACTTGAGGTTAGACTAGTTATAACTGGAAAGGATTTCACTGAGTGATAATTGAGGTACACCGAGTGTTGTCCCAACATGTTGTTAATATGCTACAAGGATTTCTCATAACCAGAAAAAAAAACGTACTTGTTGAATTTGATCCTATATTAGAATTTCCTTACATAGATACTTTTGTAATGTGTAACATCAAATTAAGTAACTACCTTTTTGGGAAGTTGTCGTAATTCAAAATAGGCATACTTCTTCTCTTTGACAAATAAATCAAAATAAGTTTCTGAAAATAAGATGGTATTCTAAAGATTATTTTCACATATTGTTAGTTAACAAAAAGAAACTTTCCCAGGATAGATCATGAGATTCTTTCTTAATATTGTTGACCAATAACAACGACTTTCCAAGTATAGAACTTGAGAAACTTTATGGATTTTGTTAAGTAATAACAACAACAATCCGAAAATAAACTTCTGAGATCAGACCTAGAGAGGTCAACCTGTTGGAGCCAAGAAGAGAGCAAGAGCAGCAACAAATAATTTCCTCATATTGATCAACAATAAAGAAAGGCAAGTCTTGTTTTGGTAAGTGTATATCTTAGAAGTAGAAAGTATTTTTACCTTGATCAAGAAATTAGTTCATCATAAGAAAGTTTTTGGAAAAAAAAAGTCTCAAAATATTTTATCTGTGATACTTTCCAGATTCATTTGAATAAAAACATAAACTTTCTAATGATAGATCTTGACATAATTAGCAGCATCGTTGAATAAGGAATTGTTTCCAAAGAGAAGAGATAACATACCAAGATGCCAAGTTCAGAGAGGCTTCATAAAAGGATGCTCAAGCTGCTGGAATTCATCCAGATTTCTGGAGCTCAAAAAGACCTTTGGTTGCAATGAAGAATCAAGGAGAAAAAAAAATACCAACAATCATTCGGCATTCCAAAATTTCAAACAGGTATATAAAAAAACTTCATCCAATAATTCTAGATTAAACTATTGGTTTGTCAATCTTAATTTCATCAACAAGCCAAATGTTGGCAAGGTTTTCTTGAAGAGAAGAAACCAAGGAAGCCAACATAATCACAACAGAAATATGAACCAGAAACCAAAGTATGTTGCATCAACAATAGAAACCAAGTGATGAACAATCACTACAATGGCTAGATAGTGAAGAATAAAAGCAAGATATAGATTATATGCATTACACTAGCAAAGAACCTTGTCTTCCAGAGATAATGTGTCGACAACCAAAAAAATAAACACTTATCTGACTTTCATGGATGACTGCTCTATCAAGACCACTATACCAAGTTTTTGACACCTTGTACTCCACCAAGCAATAACAAATTTGGAATTCTAAAAAATCGTAACTATGAGTCTTGAAAATTAATAATTGCTCTGATACCATGTTGATTTTCAGGACTCCATTGACTATATCTTGGGTAAAGAAGATAATGAAGAGGAATAAGGAAGAAGAAGATAAGAGAAAAGGAGAGAAGAGAGAGAGAGGGTGACAGGCAGGAGAAGAAGAGAGAAAAGTGCATATGGGAAGAAAAGTGGGAAAAAAATAGGGTTGGGGATTTGTCCAAACTCTCTCCCTTAAGTTTTATTTATAAATGATAAAAATATCAATATTACTAGTATATCCTTCACCCTAGTAAGAGAAAAGAAGAGACAAAAATCATAAACTAATTACATCAATGACACTCCAACTTATTCATATCTTCTAACACTTCTAATAAAAAGGCAATAACACTAACAGATTTGAGATAAAACTAGGCAAAACTTAACATGTTAATTATGGAACACTAATCAAATTTACATAAACCCATGGAAATTAAACACTACATCATTATGCTGCAATTATGACTTAATAAACTTGATACATGTGGGAAATCCACTTTGGCACATCGTACCAAGGTGGATTGCCCACCCTAGTACCAATATTACAAGTATACCATTCACCCTAGTTAGAGTGCATAAGAGACAAAATTCATAAATTAATTACATCAATAATACTCCAACTTATTCATATCTTCCAACATTACTAATAAAAATACAATAACACTAACGAATTTGAGATAAAATTAGGAAAACTAATATTACAAGTATTTATAAATAATAAAAGTACCAATATTACAAGTATACCCTTCACCCTAGTAAGAGTGAAGAAGAGACAAAAATCATAAACTAATTACATCAATGATACTCCAACTTATTCATATTTTCCAACACTACTAATAAAAAGACAATAACACCAACGGATTTGAGATAAAACTAGGCATAAATTAATTACATCAATAATACTCTAACTTATTCCTATATTCCAGCATTACTAATAAAAATACAATAACACTAACAGATTTGAGATAAAATTAGGCAAAACCAATATTACAAGTATTTATAGATAATAAAAGTATCAATATTACAAGTATATCCTTCACCCTAGTAAGAGTGAAGAAGAGACAAAAATCATAAACTAATTACATCAATGACACTCCAACTTATTCATATATTCCAACACTACTAATAAAAAGACAATAACACCAACGGATTTGAGATAAAACTAGGCAAAGCCTAACATGTTAATTATGGAACACTAATCAGATTTACATACACAAAAATTAAACATTACATCATTATGTTGCAATTATGACTCAATAAACTTGATACATGTGGGCAATCCACCTTGGCATATTGTGATATATTTGAAACATACCCAAATGAAAACTTTATGTTACAAAGCCAAACACGAAATAATGTTTTTCTTTTTTAGACATGTGTACGATACAAGAGGCATGTAAACCGAATCTCTCTCTTCTTAGGTGTAGTTCCTTTCTTTTCTCCATATCTTTTAGATTAAACCTAGCACTCACAAAGTTTATTTTCTTTTACCATTTATATTCAAAATTGTGCCCATAATATTGTATCATATGTTTTTCTCAATATGAATGACATCCAGATTGTCCATTAATCTCAACTTTGACAATAGCATAAAGAATATGTTCTTATTTTCCCAATTCAATTTATATGGAGATCATTTCCTCTTCTTATTGCCTTGTATTTTTCTATACAATATTTAGGAGAGCTCTACAATTGTTTCTCAATATTACATCCAGAAAGCTAAACCAGGAGGGTGACGGAGGTTGATGCTCCTGTTACCATCAAATTTTCTGTCTCTTCACTATTATGGTCCATGGGTTAAAACCCCCCAATAATCCATATAACATTTTCCCCTTCTGTGTTTGGCTTATACCTGTTAGGCATGCCAATTTTCATTTAGTACCCCAACTAGAAAGTGACCTATAAGTAAGAAAATCATTTATGGTCTAAATAAGTAGAACATGCATTGTAAAACCCTATCCAATATGTGCACCAAAGGTTTGCAAACCTTCTTCACGTAACTCTTCCAACTCGTTCACCAATGGGTGCAAATAGAAATCAATATCGTTGTCAAGATACTTCTACCCTAGAATTAGTAGGCTCATCATAAAATAATGGTTTTTGCATACATTTCCATGAAGACAAATTATATAGTATCAACACAATTGACCATATGTTGTAAGATGTACTAATATTGTCAAATGAGTTAAAACATCACTTGAGAGGCCTAAATGTACATTCTAGGACCCTAGAATTAGTAAACTCATCATAAAATAATGGTTTTTGCATACATTTCCATGCAGAAAAATTACACAGTATCAACACAATTGACCATATGTTGTCAGATATACAAATATTGTCAAATAGGTCAAAACATCACTTGTGAGGCCTAAATGTACATTCTATGAATCTACAACAAACCTCGAGTACTCTTTGTCAATTTCATGCAAAAGTTTTGAATTTGTTGAATGTCTCAATATATTTATTTAATCCACAACATCTTGACATGTCGCCTCATTTTTTTAGCTATTTCTTGTCATGTAAGCCGTTGAAGTCGTGGCTTGAGTAGGACATAGGCTAAGACTTTGTTAGGGACTGACTTCCTTTTGTTGTTAGATCATACATACCTTGGCTCACAACAATGTAGGTACTTATCTTCTTTCTCATATTCCTTCCAAAATAAGACAATCAGTTTCACACGCATGTACTTCTCATAATGGAATCCCAATTCATAGAAAAGAGTTGTAGCCTTGTAGAAGTTATAAGGCAGTGACTCGTCAGGAGAAAATGCTTCTTTCATGAGAAAAAGTGTATTATACATTGCCTTATTACTCATGCTACATGTCCTTTTGATATTGGGCAAACAAATAAGAAATTTCAACTTAGAGAAGCTCTGACAATCAGGATATAACAAGCTATTTGCATTTATGAACAAGTGCGTCAATTGGTCAACCCCACTTATTTTAAGTTTTGAATATTTAGTATGACTACCCGGCCCTGGTTGACAATCACTAAAAAATGTTTATTCAACTTGTGGATTCTATCATGCATATTACGTTCACTTCCATGTGATGATCGGCTTGGGCGGTAGAATATTGTCTTTAGCAAGTTTCCTAATATCTAGCTATTAATTAATTTGCCATGATATGTCCATTGGGTATAACTCGGTGGTCTTTTATTTAGTGTCCGTCCCGAAAAACCTTATTAACATACATTCTACAAGGACAATATATCTTGTTATTTGTACCTTACACAAGTTTGTTGTATGTCATTTAAATGAAAGCTTCTAACCGTTTCTTATATTCTTTAGTCATGGGCCTATTGAGAATTATCTTTGTCCAACTCTTATCCATTTTCTGCTTAACACCAATATGTTTCACACACAAATTATTTATCGTAACAACTATCTAGACCCTACTTTGACATCCCTATTTTTAGATGGGAAGGTTCCTAAATTATGGTTCCCAGATCACATAAAAAGAAATTGTTCACTTGAATTCACGACTCCATCTCGCCCATTTAGGAATTGAAATTGTTTACTAGTGCATGGGTACAATTTAAGATATCTGTCAAAATTTCTATAGCATCTCCCTATGCTTCTCATGTTTTAGTAGCATAATTTATTGATGTGCATGCACCATACTCCGTCACCAAAGCACAATAGATATTAGTCAACAAAAAATGTGGTACAACACTCAAAGAAATCAGGGAGATGCATCCAAAATACATAGACAATTATCGAAAACTATATCACCATCAATAATAAACAAATTTTCAAGACTAACTGTCCTAAAGGACAACTCAAAAGTTATACGAGTATATTTAGCACTTGTGCATTTTTATTTATAAAAATGTGAAAACCTAAAATATACATTACAATCTCTTGAACGAGCAATCATATTTCAATTAAATAATTTACATCAATAACATGAGATAGGATTTCACTAGCGAAAACTATTAGACTACAATGAATAGAAAACCCATGCTAGATGTCAAGATGGTGCAATTAAGGACGCATTCAATCAACCTTATCTCCTTACTCTTAACTTGATGCTTTGCCTTAACTCCTCGACAGTTAAGCTAAAGTTCGGCCAAGCATAACACATTTATGAATAATATTATGAATTATTACTTGTTGCAATCATGATTTCTTTAGATTATATGTTCATGTTATGTATATCATTAGTTTCAAATTATAGTAGATCTTCTTTTCATATTATTCATGATAATGCTTTCATATTGTGCTTCAAATTTGTATGGTATTTTTTTGTTCATTAGTTTCATATTATGCTCGAAAGTTTCACATTATTGTGTTTTTATAATGTTTATATTATGCTTACATATTCTATTCATCTTAAGTTCATATTATGATCACATTAGACTCATTTTCGGTTTCAATTAAGTTCATATTATTATTAAAATCAAGCTCAACAAAACTTAGGGTCCTATCTCCCTCATCTACCCTAAGTTAAGGTTTAGTGTATAGGGTTAAGATTTAGGATTAGGGTTTGAGTTAGGGTTAGGTTTTAGGATTTAATTTTGGATTCAATTTAGATTAGGATTTGGGGTTTAAGGTTTAAAGTTAGTGTAAGGTTAATGGTTATTTTGCCGTTATTACACCGATACCGGATTACCAACGTATTATGGACTAATCTAATATTGCAATTTTTTTATGGCAATCTCTATTTTAAACACTTAGGACCTTGTTTTCTGTTTTTTGGGTTGAGCACTTCCTTAGCTAACTTCCACCCTCTTAAGGGTTGGTCTTCTGTTCTATTTTCTAGTTCTGTTTAGGGTCTATTCACTTTATTTATTGCAACTATTGCACTTTGCTTCTACCCTTTATGAACTCTAAAATTGAGGCATCTACTCGTCCTCTCCTAATTGAGTCCCACTTCCCTTTCTTCTCTTCTGTATGATTCAGTGACAATGTTTCTATTAAGTTCAATTTTAGATCGGCATGCTTACCTGTATCCGAATTTGGATTCAGCATCAGATTCAATTCTAGAATGGATCCAGATCCTCCCCTAACCTCCTGCCTGCCCCCTTAGAATTTTTACATTTAATAAAAATAAATAAAAAATAACTTACACTAGGAAAGCAATGAGTGGCGGGAAGCTACAAGGCACGGCGGACCACGATGAGGGATGGAGGGAAGCAGCGAGGCAGAGCGGGCGGTGATGGGGTGCGACAAAGCAGGCGATGGAGGCAAGAACTGGTTGTGGATTGGGGAGCTGCGGCATGGGGAAAGTCATCGGCCGGGGAGAGTAGCATGGAGAAAATAAGAAACCGGGGAAAGGGATTTTCTCTCTTATTTTATCTTCTTCCAATAATTCTCTACAGAAAATTTTATCTTTTTTTCTGTTTTTTTTCTTTTCTGTAGTTCCAAACAGCCCTTAATTTATGCACTAGAAAATACTTCTTTCGAGACTAAAGATTTAAGGGAAAAGCCCTTAATTTATGGACTAAGAACCGACACGACAAGCATGGGCTTCTTTTCAAGAAAGAAAAAGTCGATCTATATTCAAAACAGTTGATCCGTTCAGTGCAGAGTGAAGTGTCAATGTCATCTATAGTCTTAGTCGTGTTTCCCGGCTGGGAGAAGTCTCGGGAAGCCGGACAATGTGTTACTTGGTGGTAAGCTTTAAGAAGAATCGGAACGTCCATAATCAAAAGCCTGAGTCTTCCGACTTGTTTCAGCCTCCAGTTCTTTACTGATCTTATCGAAACCCGCGGTTAGCTGGATTACATGATCATCAGCTATCTCCACCCGTGCATTGGATCTCACTTCACCTTCGTGTGGAAAGAGAAAAAGGAGATCAAGACAGGTGGGTTCCGGAAAAATTCCATTGTCCTGTCGCAGCTTTATCAATGGCGAAAGAGCTGATTGCCTGGTTTAAGTCGGGTCAATGCAAAAGAGATTGACAATGGGCGGGAAAGAGAAAGGACCCATTTTAGCAGAGAAACAAATACATTTTGTCGCCATTCTACTGTTGGTTATCCCAGATCAAGGACCCGTCAATCAACTTGCTCTTGATCAGATGACCTCACTGTTCATGAATTTGTCGCACCAGTCCCATCACACTGTGTTGTCGTCGCAATTTTACAGTGATAGTTGCTGCAACAAATGCACTCATGAAAGAGACGAGCAATGCAAATCTACCACAATTCAGACTTAGGAGTGGTTACCTAGGAGCATCTCCACTGGTTCACTGGAGTGACAAAGACAAAGAATTAATTAATAATCTATCTTTTTCTTCCGCGCGGAGTTTGTCATCGCATCAATCTGTATGGAACTGGAAATGCACGTCACTTCAGTAAAGTTTAAAACAAAGAAATGAATACAAAAGATGAACTTCCACGGCCATGGCGACTGTATAGAACTGGATTCAGAAAGCTTCGCTCATGTAGGACTCATTGTAAGGACGATGCTGATTCTCAGGGGTTCGGATCAAGGTTTCGTCTAACCCAATCTTATGAATCAAACGAACAGAACCAAGTAGAACGCTGCACCGGCAGACTGTACTCGGTAAAAGACGAAAGAAGCCATGGCGACTGTCCAGAGTGGCAACCGGCGCAGCATCATTCATTCATGAAGTGCGTTCTCGCTGGGCAATGCTTTCTTTATCCCATCGTTATGCCTTTTCTCCTGCCATCTTCGGTCAAAGGTCAAACTTTGACCCAAAAATTGTCATTTATTTATTTATTTAAAGCAATAATCTTGCGACTAAGGCAAGATTAAGACAAGATTACTTTGAGTGGAATTATTATTAATTCAGCTTTAGTCTCGTGCCTATTTTTTAGGAGGAAGCATAGGGCCAGAAAAGGCTAAACAAGAAAAAGCATGAAAACCAGTTAAAAAAGACCACTGAACAAAGCTATAAAGCTGATCAGGCTTTCCAATGCTGATTTTGAATCATCTGTTTCGGTTGTATGGATACAATCGCAGGACACCAGAGATTAAATTATAAATATTCGAGTCAAAACTCAAAACCCAAAAACGATAAACACCATGGCTTTTGTTGGGAAGGTAAATTAATGATTCAGACAATAATACGACAGATGGGCTCGTATAACCCAGAAAAGACGAGGGAGATCTGGAGCTTAAAAGAGTTTCATGGGGGAAATTGGTTGGGATAGCAGCAGCTACTTGACGATCAATGTTCAGTAGGCGACAAGTATTTGAAGGTGTTCAGAAAGAGACGCTGAGAGGCTTGAGCAGAGAGCCGGGACACCTGCTGGAACTATCATTTTCTGTTTCTTTTCGTTCACATCTCACTTCACATCCCCCGAGTCTCTCCCCACGATTCACAGCTAAAGCTGGTCCGCTCACCGATGGCTAAAGATAAAAAAGAAAAGTAAAAGACTGAGATATTCTCCACTCGCTGCAGTTAACTCCCCTGGTACAGGTCGTCTCTGTCCGTGTTGTCACAGGTAGCAGATCGCAGCCAGCGCTTCACGCAGATGGCAGAAACATTCACACAAAAGTAAATGCAATGCATAAAAGTGGAAATAACCCAGGTTTTGCTCTATCCTTTGCTTCAACTACATATCTCCTTCATTTCCAGTCTCTGAACTCTGTACCCTTCCGAGCACCCTGAAGCCGAGGACCTCCATTACCCACGACCTCAAGCTCCGACAACGCAGCAATGAAGTTTAAGAGCCTAATTCTAAAGCGTCGTCTTCTCCCCGTAAATGCGTAAACCTCTCTTATTAACAGTTTTCTTTCTCTCTCAGCCTGAGTCTCCAACGAGTCTCCTGTCTCCGCCCACGAGGAGTTGATCGCCGTTGTCTCGTGGATAGACGATAGAGAGTAGCGCTGACGTGACGTACCGTCGTACTAAACCCTTCCGCTCGACTCGAGCACAAATCACGTTCTACTGGGGCCCACACGACAATCACCGCGAATGAATATAGAACACGTGTGAACGTATCAAGTCGTCGTTGCTGTAGAGCGAAAGGCTATAAATACGGGCGGCGTGGGAAAATCACGACTGTTGCAGGGAACTGAGGTTCTGCGTTTCGGAACTTGTAGCCGTTTCTCGACATTCCTGGACTTGGTCTTATTTGTGCGGCCCTCGTCTCGAGAATCAAAATTCAATTCAAACGCCGAGGTAGGAGACGGCGACGTTGTGCTTCTGTCTTTCTCTCGCCGAGCAGGAGGAGCGGCGCCTTTTGGGCTGTGTGATCTCGCTCCGTCATGCAGGTGCAGTGGAAAGTGGCTTTTCTGATCGGGTTGAGGATGTTTACCTATTTGTGTCCTTTTCAGGTGGCAAGAAATCGCGTTTTTAGGGTTTGTATCGTAATTTGAGGCGCGAGGAAGTGAAAAAGATGTGTATTAATTTGTTCTGTAGCGGATTCCCTTTTTTCGCTTGTGTCTGCCATGTGAGGTGCCGGAGAAGTTTCCTCTTCGTAGCTGCTGAAGAAGCTCTCTTGCTTGCCTTTGGAAGATTTCGTGTTTGAAGGTTTTGAAACTCTGGTACAAAATTTTCTTTTTGATTGGTGATAATCAAAGAGTTCGCGCTTAGTTCAACGGTATTTGGCTTGGGAGTGAGGAAAACTTTGGAGCCTATGTTTCTAAGGTTCTGGAGCTCTCCGCAGTGATTTGGGCTGTCGAAGTTCTGCTTCCGTTAGCTTGGATGTTGTAAATAATGGAGGACATTTACAGTCTTGATCCTGCCAGCCCTTGCTCAGATGAAATCGCCCGAAATTTAGGTCATTCTACCGGATTTAATGACCATGGCGAAAATCTTTTCCGGTTTGAAGAATTTCGAAATAAGACTGGCCAACAAGGACCAGGCGACAGTGAAATTTACGGATCTGAGATATCTGACCTAATAAAAGCTCAGATCGCGAATCACCCAAGCTATCCTAGACTAGTAGCGGCTTATCTTGAATGTCAAAAGGTTGCTCGCTGAATTATGTTCTTTTACTTCCTACTATTCCTGGCCGAGGTGTAAGTTACACTTTTTTCAGTTTGCAGGTCGGAGCTCCACCAGAGATGGCGTCGCTTTTGGAAGAAATAGAGCGTGAAAGATATCCGATTCGCGTTTCCGGAGAAATCGGAACGGATCAGGAGCTCGACGAGTTCATGGTAGTTGCATGAGAGTTGCGATTATTTTATTTTATTTTTATTTATCACTACTGGTGTGAAGCTGTTAATTACTAAACTTAGAAAAAAACATCTTTCTTTTTGCAGGATTCTTACTGTGAAGTGCTTCTCAAATACAAGGAAGAGCTCTCGAAACCGTTCGATGAGGCGAGGATTTTCCTTCGCAATATCGAGACGCAACTGACCAATCTTTGCAAAGGAGCGTCACCGTCGACAACCACCGGAAACGAACAGTCGGGTGACGTTTTCCGCCTTCCTACTTAACTAGTGATCTTCATAGCTATCGATGTCCATGATTGAGTTCCAAGTGCTTGCGTGTGTTTAACCTTTTAAGACATATTTAACATCTTTGATATCTGCATCTGGTTAATCTTTCTATGCCTGATTAGCTGCTTTCTACGAACATTTCTTGCGACCCGAACTTTGTGGTTGCTTGTGCTTAAAATGGAATCTGTAGTTTTTCTTTCGCTTATCAACAACGTTTCTTTTCCACTTATCCACAAGATTCGTGTTGGTATGCCAGCAGGAGGTAGGCAGTACTTGCCCTACCTAGCTGGAAATGACACTTAATTTGAAACAAAATAAAACTGTAAGAAACGTATCTTTTCGTTAATGAGTTCCAGAACTTCCCTTGAATATGCAACGTAATTTGTCGTCTTTAATTTGTTTAATATCTTCTTTGCTATTCTAAGAAAAAAAACTCCTCAAATCTTGTTTGAATTTGCGACTTTTTTTTCTGGTGCAAGAAATGAGGCAGGTCTGAGGTCATTGTTTTGTGCTACATGTGATTACAGAAGATTGAGTCTTCACTCGATTCTTTGTGTTTTTTGTTTCGATGCTGCCTCTTACTCTCTCTCGCACTTCTTTGGCACGGGAAATGAACAATGAGAAAGCGACAGAACTAACCTTCTTCTTGTTTGAGGTTTATTCTTACTTGTTTGCTGGAAGGAAATTTGTGTTAGAAGTAGAAAATGTTATACTATCAAGAGTATGTTCTTCTTCTGCAATTCTCATGTGTCACAGTGCCAGTCTTGTCATCCGTCAGAATGAATGGGCTGCTCATAATTTTGCTACCTACTTCCATCTACCTTTTAAGAAAAAAGAAAAAAAAAATTCCACACTTGTTGTCTTTTGCTTCTCATCGTTAAAAGATGTACAATAGTGGTAGCATGTCTGATCTTACAGTCTCTAGTCTAATCTAGTAAGGACCTTTTTGGGATGACCAACAAGTGTTTCCTTTTTGGAGCTACGAGAACAAGAAAAGTGGTTTCTTTTTGGAGCTGCGAAACGGGAAAAGTCATGTTGTAAGAGGTTCAAAGGCATGCTGTGAATGTACTTGTCGATAGGATGTGTTTTTATGACAATTCAATTGTCAAGGGATATACTTCTTTATCTTGAATCAGATATTAGTAGATCCTCATATTAGGAAACACAGAGATTCCTGGTAAGCCATTGACAGCCAGTTGGTCAACTGATTTAGAAACACTTAAAAAGTCATACTCGATTGAGGAACATGACATTGTTGATGAGTAGAAAGCCATTTGGGTGCTCCATAATCCTGAACCACCTCCATGGCACTTAGGAACAAATTGAACAGCAAATTAAGGTGACAAATGAAGATATGAACTAACAAGCAGAAAAGAGTAAAGTGAAGTGAATGATTTCATGAAGTGGGCAAGTGCTTTGCACCTGAGTGCTGGAGAGATTCATTTGACGATCAATGCAATAGACAAAGAAAGCGATTTATTTTTGGCAGAGAATCCTGTATAGTGGACAGGATTGATTGGGGTTTCTGGTGTCATATGAGAGTAGAAGACCAACTAGAGTTATGTATCTCTTGTCCAATGCGGAGTTCACTGTTTGCATGACTATTCTATTGTCCAGTAAAATTTTAACGGCCTCATGCTTTATTAGAATTGATTCAAAGTCAGTCAGATATTCAAAGTGTTCAAATGTTGAGGTATGCATTAAAACTGTTATTAGTAATTTTAATACTGGTTACAAAAGACATATTTGTCTAGTAATTTGGGTGTAATTATTAATACTGAGCCTTTGGAGAGTGTCATCTTCATTGAACAACTAGAAATTTACGGAGTGTAACAATCCACATACTTGTCATCTTTAAGACATCTATCAGCTGCCGCTTAAGTGTCTATTTTTTGTTTGTCTCCACATGGGGAATCTCTTTTCTCAAGATCACGGCTGATGAATGTTACTTTTTTGGTGGGGGAGTTGTTATCAACTATGATACCATTGTTTGTCCTTTTTAGCCTATCAATGTTCTTCTTTGTGTACCATTATGATAGTGTCTTTGTGCGATTATATCTGGCTGCAATTTTGGGGGTGTCAGTGGTGTCCTTTCCAGGCTGAGTGTGATTTGTGATGACCTTCACTACCCATTTTCATTGCAGACATCTTTGATTGAATATCAATTTCGTAGCAAACACCTTTGATAGAATATTAGGTGCTTGAAAAGAGTCATTTATTCAACCTTCTCCTTGTGCCATTTCAAAAACAAAAAAAATGCTACTCTTTGTGTAGATTTGAGGTGAGCAAGTGTTTGTTGGTTGGACAGGTAGGATTAATTTGCATGTTTCATTTTCTTGGTATCCAAAAATATTATAAGAAACATCATGATGCACAAGTCATGGCTTATCCTTTGCATATTTGTTTAAACTAAGATTCTTATTGCATTTTAAAACCTACTAATGACTGGTCTGCTCTATTCTTTTGTGAATTTAGATCCAATGACTAACAGAAATGTATTTGTCTTCAGGTTGCTACCAAAAAACCGGAGCACTTTCATTTCATTCAATTGCTGACATGCTCAGTTATTTAAACTTGCTGAGTATTTTGATGGCCCCAAATCCTTTTCTGCAGTCCAAATTGGAGCAACTTTATCTTTTTATTCTTCACTTGATTTTCTCTGCATGCTTCTTTATGTAACTATCAAGAAACATGAACTGAACAGTTGATTCAAGTTATATTATTTAGTATCAGTGTAAGGTGTTTTATTTTTTGGTGGCTCCAAGTTCAGTATTTCTTAGTGGAGCCTGCCATGGGATTTGATATAGGATTAGATTTGAAAGATAGTTGCTGCTTATCTGTGTACATCTGCATCAGCTTCTAATTTCATTGTTTGACACTACTGGTACCTGACTAGTACCGGAGCAGTTATCGATGCTTGAATACACTCAACAATTGTTTGGTCGATAAATCATTTTGTTTTGTAATAATTCTACTGGAGGTATATAGTTGTGGACGTATGTAGTTTACAGTACAGGGCAGTAGTTGCCAAATGGTCGAATTTCTCATCAATGACTTTAAACACTATATCCATTGTTTTTCGGCAACATTCCTTCGACCATGCTCTAAGTGCCATATGTTCTAGATCTGTTATGATAACCAACCAAAACTGTTGATAGGGTTGCCACGGAACAGAGGAAGTGGTTGATGCAATGAATGTTATTCTAATTGTGTTGTAGTTTTTCAGATAGCTGTGCCATAGAATGATGTCTACTTCATGATATCTTGTAATTTTTCTAGTATTTGATGCACTGATTCATGATACATAATCTATTTCATCTCTGTGATGGATGAATGCTGTAGAAAGAAAGTGAATATTTCCTGTTTAGTGTTTCTTTCTAGCAAGTGGTCATTTGTGAGGTTGTGTTTTTCAGATGAAGCTGTTGGATCCTCTGGAGATGAACTGAGCTATGGGGAGGTAGAAGGCTCTGATGGGCATGAACTTGGCACCTCTCCAGGCGACCAAGAGCTGAAAGAAATGCTTATGCGAAAATACAGTGGCTATTTGAGCAGTCTACGGAAGGAATTTTTGAAGAGGAGGAAGAAAGGAAAGCTGCCAAGGGATGCTAGAGCGACTTTACTGAACTGGTGGAATACCCATTACAGATGGCCTTACCCCACGGTAATGCTGTGAGATAGCTTGTGCTTTATGAAACTTCAAAAAAAGGGGAACCTTTCCATCTTCCATCTAGTGACTGTGTGATAGATATGTGATGCCTTCGTAAGAATTTTGTGTTCGTAAGCAATTACATGCTCGTGTTTAGCATCATCTTTTCTTTTCACTGATCCAAGCATATGATATGAATAGAGTCACCTGAAGTTTATTAGTTTAGTGCCTCTGTTGGTATTGTGTGATACTCCATTTATGTTTTACTTGAATCATCTAAAGTAATCCTATCATGCTTTAATTTGGTAAGGTGTATTTTGGTGCGTCACATATTGATTCTGTCTGTTTCATTCTTGAACTTGATAAGAAATATCTTGCTGTTTGCCAGCAGCTTTCTGGCTGTGTATGGCTATGTCTGATATAAATCCTAATTGAATGGAATTGGTGACTTCCCAAATGTAAGATGACTTCTACTGAAGCAAACCGTAGCAATCTTTATTTGAGTTAAAACTTCTGTTAGTCTTGTTCTTAAACTCGTAACTTGGATTTGGAAAGCAGGATGAGGAGAAGGCGAAGCTGGCGGAGACGACAGGTCTGGATCAGAAGCAGATAAACAATTGGTTCATTAATCAGAGAAAGAGACACTGGAAACCATCTGAAGACATGAGGTTCGCTCTTATGGAAGGTGTGAGCGGGTGTGGAGGACCATCGCCATTGTATTGTGACACTGGAATGAATGAGCCTTGAAGAAGTGAAGGAGAGTCTTTATCTTGTACTTTCATTCTTGTTATACTCAAAACTTTCATGAGAGGTGGCTACACTTGCAAGTACACGCCATTTAATAATTAATTTTCTACTGGACTGGACGGTGGAGTTAACAGGAGAGACGAAGCCGGAAGCCCTAAGCAGCATCATGATTCGTGTGGAAAATCTGGCTCCACGTGAAAGAGTAAGAGTTGAAAAGGGTAGCCATGCAATTGAGGATGCCGAGGAAAACGATTCTTGGCTCATCTGAAAAGGATAGTAGAGTTGCGACGGTCTATTGATGATGGAGACGAGACCTGTATACCGGACTGGCCTGCGCATGCGGTCTCTATCAGCGTTCGGTAGCTGGTAGGCTGGAAAGGCGTTTAGTCTCTTCAGACTCGGGGACAGTTCGTAACTGCAGTTTAACTGTTTGAGCTTCTCCTTTCAAGAATTGGGATGGAGGGTCCAACTTGGTGAGCGGTTAATTTATTAGTTTGGTTTGATCGATGTGGGCTGCTCTAGGGGTGGCGTAGACTCTCAGCCATGCTCGAACTTACATAGGTTTTAACATCCCTTCACCTTAGCTCGAGCTGATTTAGGTTTGAGTTTAATATATATTTAAAATTATATAAATAATAAATAAATAAATAAAAATATATTGATGGGTTTAGTATCACAGACTTTGTAAAAAGAATTATAGGCTAACAAGTCGAACTTGACTTGTTATACTTAAACTGAACTTGAATGGTTTGTGAACCAGACTTGGTGCCACCCTTTGGCTGTTCGGGCTAGGTCATGCTGAAGATTGCCCAAAAAACTCATGGTAATACTTGAAAGGTGCAACACCCATGAGAAGACGGGTTCAGGAATAGTAAAAGCAAAAATTAAAGAGATGATCGAAAGAGTATATCTGAGACCAGACAACTGAGGACGCCAGTAAGGAGGGGCTGACTTGCAGGTCTTCTTCACATGCAGCTCACATCTAGCAGCTGCCGCGAATCAACAAATTTGAGATGGATGGTGCTTTCTGCCCTCATCTCTGCAACTGGGCGTAGACTCTTATGAGAAGAGCTGCTATCCGTGCGTCCCTTGTAATCTTTCACTACATACAAGTTAATGATGTAATGAGGATGTTAACGATGCCTATAATTCAGGATTTTACTATAGGATAGTCTTTTTCTACTGAGAAATCAGAAACGGAAATGACCGGTATGGCTTCGCTCTGCTTGAATGGATACATTGGACACTGCCACCACGGCGTCCAAATGAGTTAACTATCTGCGGCTAGTGCATTAATACATTTGTTTCAGGGCTCTGCAATCGAATGAGTTTAGCCCAGTGAAAGATGACAAACGATGTGAGGTTTATAAGTTACAAAAGTATGAACAAGAGGCTTCTATAGCTAGAGAAGGACAAAAACTGCGAGGAGAATAGAAAATACCAGTTTAGATTTGCCAGTCTATGGGCGAGCAAATCATATGGGTGTTGGGTTTTGCTACCACTCGTGATCAAATCAAAGCTGCGATCGTAGTAAAAAACCCACCAAGAAGGTGATTGTGTTCACTCGAATCCCTGTTAAATGGGTTTAACCAACAAACCTGTTATTGATGTCAATGGATGTCAAAGGAAGTCATAAATGTTTTTTTTTTAAAATAAGAGGTAAGCCACCGTTTCCCTGGTCTCTCTCTCTCTCTGTGAAGCCTCCCAATCCCTTTTCTTTGAGATAGAGAGGGGCCCTGCCCTCCACGCCATTATGAAGTCCCTCCTTGCCACACAAGAAATAAAGATGAGAGAGAAAAGTTCAACTTCTTATCCATCAATTGGGAGGTCCCCCGGACCTCCTATTAGTTGTTAGTTAGTGGGGTGTGTTATTTTCTGAAATATATTTGTGATCCATGTTTTTTGGTTATAAGTGAGAGGTTTAAGGAGCTTAATTCCATGTTTTAATTAGTGGAGTTGTCAGAGTAATTTTTGGGAGTTATGAGTCTTGAATTAACCTATAAATATGAGTTATGTTTTAGTTGTAACTTCAAATTGGTGTAATCAATTCAAGCAATATTTTCTTAATTTTTCAACTTGGTATCAGAGCTAGGTTTGATTGGAGTTGGGCGACAAGGAAAATTAACTGAAGTAATCTTTTTTATATTAGTTCCAAAAAATCTGCTGTATTTTTTGGATGGAATTTGTCTTATCCATCACCAATTTGTTGGAAATTATGTGTGGAGGTAAGTATGATGATTGAGTTTTTTGAATGTTTTTAACTATCACTGAATTGAATGCTCCCCAATCATTGATGTTTGTATTTAATGGTGAGCATTATGAATTTTGGAATATTAAGATGAAAACTGTTTTTATTTCACAAGATTTATAGAACTTGATTGAAAATGGTTATGTGGAACAAGATGATAGATTGATAATTGCACACGAAAATTAGCTGAAAGAGAAGTAGAACAAGGACGCAAAGGCATTGGTTGTCCTCCAACTAGCTACCAAATAAACCATTTTTCCTTCGATCGCCGCAACAATTTCATCGACGGGTGGTTAGAGTATTTTGGAGTATCAAGGTACAACAAAGGTAATTTTTGTTAAGCTTCAAACTCTTACAAGAGATTTTGCGACCTTCAACGTGAAGAACTTTGAATCTGTGCAAGGATTATTTTCTAAATTTTTTGTGACTATTAACCAAATTAGGTCACTTGGAGAATAACTTTCTGATGAAAAAAATTGTAGAGGAATTTCTAAGGAGCTTGCCATAAAAAATTTAATCATGTTGTGGCTACCAATGAAAAGTGTAAAGACATATCTATTTATTTTCTTAGTGAACTAATGTGTTCTCTACAAGCTCATGAGTAGAGAATTAACTAGCCAAATGAGGTTCCTTTGGAGCAAGCATCAACTTTTAAGTTAGAATTACAAGAAGAGAAGTTTAAGACCGTTGAGGCTACTATTGATAAAAAAATCTGCATATAAGGGCTACGGAAGGAAAAACTATTGTGGAAGAGGATAAGGTAGAGGAAGAGGACAAAGGAACAACATCGGATCTAGGGATCATAAATCTAAACAAAGTAATGAAAATTCGAATAAGCAATGTCATTTTTGTTAAAAACAATTGGACACATTGAGCATAATTGTTGGACCAAGGCAAGGCTACAAAAAAAATATATTGAAGGAAAAGAAGAGGAAAGTAATCTATATGTCACATGTGTTAATGAAATGAGAAGTAAGAATGACATTTGTTTCTTAGATAGTGGTTGTAGTAGCCATATGACTGGGTTAAAAAAAATTCACGAATGTTGATGGTCTTCTAAATTGCAAGTTTAGTTTAGAGAGGACAAGTGAGTTCAAGGTCAAGGAAAATGTATGATTTTTTGTGAAATTAAATCAAGTAAAGAAAAATAAACCCATGATGTTTTATATATACTTGGTTTAGCTCATAATCTAATTAGCATTGGACAATTGATTCACAAAGACTACTATGTGAAATTTTATGGTGATGAATGTGAACTATGAGATAAAAAATCTGGTCAGTTTATTATGAAGGTGAAAATGACTTCTAACAAGATGTTTCCTATTGAATTTCCGTACCTTGATGATCATGCATTAATTGCTAATGCCAAAAAAATGAGTCACAAGTTGTGGCATATGTGTTATGGCCACTTTCACTTTAAAGGTTTAAGGTTTTTAAATTAGAACAATAAGTTTATTGGGTTGCTGTCTATTGATAATTCCGATAAAGTATGTAAAGGATCTATCTACACGAAACGACAAAAAAATTCTTTTTTAGTGAAAAAGTCATAGAGAGCTAGAGTACCTCTTGAGTTGGTTCATGCAAATCATTGTGGTCAAATTCAAACCCCATCATTTAGTGATAGTTAATATTTGTTGATGATTTTAGTAGAAAAAATTGGGTATATTTTTTAAACAAAAGTCTGAAATTTTCTCCACGTTCCTAAGTTTAAAAGCATCCATTGGGAGAGACAATCAAATGTAGATTAAAACTCTTTTGCACTGATAGTGGAGGGCAGTTTACTTTTTATCAATTTATTTCTTTTTATCTAGCTAATGGGATTTGCAGGCAATTAACACCAAGCTATACCCATCAACAAATTGGGGTAGTCGAAAGGAAAAATCAAACAATTGTTGAAATCGGTAGGAGTTTGTTGAAAGCGAAAAAAATTCCAAATTTTTAATGGGCAAAAGCAGTGGCAACTTTGGTTTTTTTATTGAATAGATCTCCTACAAAAGTAATTCACAATCAAACACCACATGAAACTTAGTGTGGTAGGAAACTTGAAGTATGTCGTTTCAAATTTTTTTGTTCTTCGTCATATGTTCATGTGAATGCTGAAAATCGTAAAAAAACTTGATGAAAAGAGTGTAAAATACATTTCTATTAGTTATAGCAAAGAAGCCAAAGGTTGTCGGTTGTATAATCCTATCATTAAGAAGCTCATAGTGAATAGAGATGGTTTTTTTTTTGTCTTTTTCGGTAGTTAGTTGTACATAGATGTGTAAGGACACTTTAGTCCCTTTGTAATAATTTCCCTCGTTACAAGTAAAGCTAAAGAGTGGGCTCAAGAACATGTGAGTTTTTTCTCTCCTCTTCCTAGATCTCTCACTCATTGTTAGCTCTTGTCTACCATTAAACCCTAACTCTTCTTCGAGACTCTTCTCCTCTCTCTATCTTCTCTCCTTCACTTCAGCTAAGTCTCCTTAATATATGAACTCTATAAAATCAACATGGTATTTGAGTAAGTATTCAAGATTTCATGAAGAAGCTCTCCAAGGAAGAAAACAAGAGGAACAAGGTTTCTTCAAAGATGACTAGAAACAAAGTTCAAGGTAATAAGAAAGCTTAAGTGTTTTATCCTTGATCACGGCCAAATAAGAATAACAGGATTTCTTCTTCTCCTTGAAAAAAAAATGTTTTGTCTAGCTAATTTGTTGACATCCAAGTGAATCCGCCAAGCATATGTGTTACCTAGAGTTTAAGCCCTCAAAGCTCTAGTTTTTTGCTAATGTCTTATTTTTTTTTCTCTTAAATTCACCTAAATGAATTCAAAAAGTTCATTTTCATGGGGATTCTGAAATTTATTAAAATCCTTAAGATATTCCTTGTTTTTAGCATTAAAATCTTATGTTAGGTTTACATTTATTTCATATATTAGTTCTTCTAATCTCTAGAGGCTTCCAATCATTTTTTTCTAGCCATGTTTTCATGCCTATCTAAGGTAAATTTTTCATTGTTAATTGAAGTCCATCCATGCACATCCATGCTACTTCAAAATCTGGTTTTTCGATGCATACACATCTAAATTCATGCATGCATTCTACGTTATATTGTTGATAGTTGTTGCCATCATACCTTGATTTGTCAATTTGTTTTCAAGTTTATCAATATATATTCCTAGTCAAATATGGCTGAAAATCCCAACAAGACTTCAATTCTTTAATGAGTTCAGCAAACATTATTTGTAAAAAATCACCACTATACTTCACATCCAATTACTCTTCATAGTCTCAATCTAAGAAAGGGTTTTTAATGCCAAGATATTTATTATATTTTATAATAAATATTTTATGCATATATTATTTAATTCCATAATTTCATCCCTTTGGTGGTTGATCATTGGGAGGTAGGTATCGTATTGAGATTGTGTCTTAGAGCCTAGTGCCCAAAATTTCAATCGGGTCGATAATGGTGAAAATTGGGATAGTTCACTTAGACCTTTGTATGTTTCGATAACCTCTTATGGAGTGTTGGACATTGGTCCATGCCCTGACGTAATGTCACACCATCATACAATATTGTGTTTGTGTAACCAATTGTTGGGTAATTCGGTCTTGAGCCTATGAATCAATCACTTTCTAATCTCACTTTCTTGCTCTTAGGAATTGGCCAATCTTTATGTGAGATATATGATTTTTTTGAAGTAGAAAAGATTACACAAATTGTTCATTTGATGCATCTACGCAATTTGAAAATTTTGTGTTTTCTAAAAAGTTTTGAGGTTTTTATTTTAAGAGAAACTACATACCAGGAGTAAAATTTTAATTTTGAGAAAAAATAATAAACCCAAAAAATTATTGATGAAACTCAAAATTATGGATATTTATATTCCCATAAATGGTTTTATAAATGAAAAAAAATATTTTTATGTAAAATTTTCTTGGAATTAGGCCCAGTGGACCCATATATTGGGACTCTCGTTTGGGATTAAACTCAATTTTTAGGGGTCGTTTGAACTAATCAGAGTTTGAATTTGAGTAAGAAGTGAAAATATAGGAGGAATCCTTATTAGAGTCAGATAGCTTGATGGGCCATTGAACTATATATAAGCATATGGTGAGGACCACTCCTCAAGATTGACTCTACCCTTTCTTCTAAGAAAACCAAACATCAAGGAGAAGTTGTAAAAGGGAATTAATGGAGTTTTAGCAAAGAGGTAAGTATTTTGATTTTTCTAAAAAAAAAAAAATCATGAAATTCATAATCAATTTCTAGGACAACATAAGAAACAAAAAAATTTATTTGATTTTAAAGGCTATCTCAAAGTTTCTCAAAGCTCGTGACTAGTATCAAAGTGTTTGTTATAATCAAAACAAGGCTTATGGAGATCTTGAGATTGAACATACTTGATTAATTCCTCATATGGGCAGTACCACTCAAATTCATGAACCAAACTTCTTTGGGCATAATCATCAAGGATAACACTTGAAAAGCTTGGAAAAGACTTTAAGATTAATAGGAATGATGCCAAAAATGGCAGCAATATGTTAATCTAACAACATAAATCAGAGGTAGATCTATTTGATTGGCATTGATAAGGTTATTGAGGGTGATCTTTAGTTGGATAGTCTTTGTTGACATTACTTTGGCATGTCGATTAGAGGTTGCCCTTTAATTAAGACAAACTATATTGAGAAATATATGTCAAACGCCTAGCCAAATACTACTCAACAAATCGGTCTGTTAAGTGCGGAAAGCCAAATACCTAACCCAGGTAGACCAGAACCACCTAGCTCTGACACCCACCGCTTCCGCGGGGATTCGAACACGGAACGTGGTGCCCAACTCTGATACCATGTCAAACGCCTAGCCAAATACAACTCAACAAACCGGTCTGTTAAGTGCGGAAAACAAAATACCTAACCCAGGTAGACCAGGGGTGGACGAAACCTAACCCAGGTGGACCGGAACCACCTAGCTCTGACAATATAAAGGCATGAAACCTTGTATTGTAACTGATAATCATTGTCACAATATCATCATAGGATGGAAGAGGAGATTTAGAAAGAAAAAAATAATCAAATTATCAAAATATGGGCCTAACCTGTTGAGTAGCCAAATTTTTTTATTCGCGTCATGAATGGGTGAGTTGATAACTATGAGAGTAACAACTAGAGTTAAACTAAGGGAAGTAATCATTGATGGAAGAAGTTTCACCTCTCTTAATACTTTGTAACTATTGGCATAAGAGGAGTTCCTTAAACTTCAACTCTTGGGCAAAGAGGGGTTCATTCTTGTGTGCTAGACATCCAAATGTGGATTGTAGACCAATCACATGTGCTAGACATCCAACATGAATTGTAAGGCAATCACATGAGCATACACTTCCTCATTAGCCGTTGTGGTTGTGAACCATGACATGACACGTCTGACCTTTTGTTGCCATGATTGAAAACATGGATAGAGAAGAGGATATGAATTATTCAAACCAAGAAGAAAAGCAAATGGGGAAGCTATATTTCCATCAATATGGCTCATACATGATAATATTCAACCATTAGGCGCTCCTGATTAAAATTTTATATCCCCGAAAAAGCTAGACATTTTTTTCTTAGGATACACATTTCCAAGAAACCTTAAGATAAAATCCTATTAGTGCCTTACTAAGAAATTACATGGAATTTTTTAAAATTTTCTAGGAAAATTAAATGGAATAGTTAGTACATTTTTAGGGAAATAAATAGAAATTAATAATCAATCTCATACATTACCATACTTATCTGATAAATTGTAAGTAAAATAAAACATCAAACACAAAATTGTCATGTGATGAAAGTATTACAACATCAATTGTCAAATACTTATTCAAAAATAAATTATATGGTTTTTCGACCCATCTTGGCTAAAAAGTCTTACCTAGAAAAATAAATAATTTTTCCAGGTATTAATTTTCAGCTAGAAAAGTGTCTCTAGGAAACATGAGGCACTAATGGTCCCTAAAAATATATTTCTACTAGAAATGTTATTTCAACGTTTCTTGAAAAATGCACTAACAGGTAGGGGTGGCATTGAATCGAGCCGTTGCATATGTTTGAGTTGGGCTTGATTTAAATACTTCGAACTCGAGTTCAATCCCAGCCTAGCCCCGAGCCTAAAATTGAAATCGAGCTCAAGCCCAATAATTTTAACCCAGCTTGAGCTTAAGCTCAAGTTGGATTTGATCTGCAACTTAGATTTAAAACTTTATAAAAATTACATATCAAATAAACTGTATATAAAATTATACATAAAATTTACATAAAATTGTGCATGACCTTTGGACATAAACCCTGCATAAATTATCTATACTACACTATGTATAATTTTTTTCATAAATACGGCATAATATTATGCACAAACTTTATTCAATAATTAAACATAAATTTAAATAAAATATCAGCATAAAAAATCATAATAAACCTTTTTATTTTTTTTGACACCGTGAAAAACCCGAACCCAATTACCACCACAAATCATAGCTCGAAGGAGCTAGTCAGAACAAAAAAAATATAATACAAGATATAATGCTAAGGTATAATGTCGGATGATGAAATTAAAAATTCTTGACAAAATTATGAGTAAGTAGGATATAAAGGGAATAATTTTTATTTATAGGGATAATCTTAGGAACGTAATCATCTATTTAATGAAGTCTGATTTCTCGAGCATGAGGGTAAGGAAAGTTTCTAGTTGGCATTTGCATTGTTAGCAGTTGATGAATATAAGTTTCCGTTTGTTGCAAGCTGAGGTGGATGAGGCTAAAGTGGCTGAACACGTAACCTTATCATCTACTACTGTTAATTTTGACTCGACATCCGATGAGGGAAGAGATTTTCTAGTTCATAGATTAGCAAAAGGATTAGTTGTTACGATCGGTTTTCTCAAACTTCAATTTTGATCAATCTTCAAGATTCTGTATTTGCAGACCGCATCGTCTCTGTCTCAGATGAAACGAGGGATTTTTTACTCAAAGAAAGCCGGCCATTTTTGTTCTCTTTGGCAACACCCATCAAATCATAACAGATTACGACTCTTCGTCTTTCTTGTCCAGCAGCAGATAGTTTCCACTTTTCTCGCTAATGGACAGTCTGATGAAACCCAGAAAGGAAAATAAGCAGATGCATAAAAAACCACAATTTTTGATCTGTTTCCTGCAACAGATCTAAGCTCCAATGGCGGCAAGGGGGGAAAAAACGTAAAAATTTTACTACCCCTTGTAACAATGCACCATGACATAGCTCAAGATTTCTGGTTTAACGTGAAAATAACTCATAAGAACAGCAAAAATGACTGGTTGAAGCTTGAAATGACAAAAGTAACATCACAACTTTAATTGCCAGAAACATTGGCAGAACTGCTTATCTTCTGTGTCTCCAGAGACCCATCAATCACTCGGGATCGTCCAAAATATGAGCCATACCCCTCGAAGAGGAAGGTTACAAAGAGGCAAAGCTCGTTTTCATCTCACTCGGTTCCAACCGCAAAGTCCGAACAGCATATTCTATATTTAGCAGATCGTTGCCATGGTAACGTGAGCTGTAGCTTTTCCATCATATTCAAAAGTTTCAGGAAAATAACAGAAGATCACAGTGCAGCCTTGATCGATGATTAAGGGAGATTATTTGAGGAATTTGAGAGAAGGTAAAGAGATTATACTAAGCACACATAAAAGAGTAAGTGGGTGTTTTTATTTCAGGGAAATTAAAATGCAGTGCAGGAAGGAAAAACATGAAGCATGAGCTAACAGTAAGATTTTTAGATAAATGTTTTAACGAACAATCGGTGGGCGATAATGGAAGGTGCTTCAGTAGGGTTTCTCCTCTATTGCCAGCTCCTCCATCATTGCCCCATGGTTGAGAGGATTGAAAGCTTGGATGTCAGAGCACTTGCAGGGAAGAATGATGGAGCCTAGACCCGGATCCAGGGCATGAAGGGGATTCTCACACTTGCTTGCGATGATGACAGAGTTGATCACCTCATCAGTAGGGTGAAACACGGAGAGAACCTCAAACCCACGAAGATCACTAGGTTCGATCACGGGATACAGAAAAGCACGAGCCCCGTGAGCGCTTCTGATCATCAGAATGGCTCCGGGGGCCATGAACTTGGCGAGGTGAGCCACCACCCTGTTCTTCTCCTCCCTGTCCATGCCTACCAGAGCTGCCAGGAAGATCACCTCGTACTCTTTCAGGCCATGGGTGACATCCATGATATTCGTGGTATGGAAGAATAGGCGTTTCGATAAGTCTGGATCTGAGGAGACGAGACAGACAGCCTTGGAATTGGCGGAAGGGTCGATATCATAATTGTGGAAGGTGGTGTTCCTGAGATGAAAGGAGGCCAAAACAATGGTGGAGAGTGGCAGAGGGCCTGAGCCCACGAAGGCCACACGACTAGGGACACGAGTGCAGTTGCGGCTGAGTATGGAATACTCCAAGAGACTGAGCTTGAGGTAGTTATCATAGTAAGGGAAGAGACTGAGGTGGTCAAGCGGGTTTGAATAGGAGGCCAAGATGGAAGAGAAATGGCTCTCCAGCAGACCCTCGGCCTCCCCGCAGAGCCTGATCAATCTGGACCTCTTTTCTTGCACCCTTTTACTCAATTTGGACACATCGATTGAAGATTCTGGCATGCATGCGTGCACCAGCTCTGTGAACAGCATGTTGACATCTTTGCCGGGCTTCAGACTTTCTAATTTGGATATGTTGTCATAAAGCTCCATCACTCTCTCAATC